>NC_083714.1:28896152-30146152 GCF_033118175.1 Dama dama
CCATTTTAAAAGCTTTCAGTGCAAAGGGCTTGACTCACTGTCTGGAGAGTAGAAAGCTGACAAGTTAATCAAGCAGAGTAATGATGTGGTGGTTACAATAAAAAAGGTCAAAATCATGTATTATTTCTTGAGACGTATCTACTGATTTGATGATAATGTCAAGTTCAAATCTTAAAAGGCCATTTAATAAAGTACAAAAAGAATTTTTCTAGGGGCAAAGAAATTTTGACCTCATAAAGTGAAGTCTCTGATCTATTGTAGCTGTTGATTAAAAGTCATTTTATTCATTTGTTAATTCATTCCCTCTTTCATCCATCCATCTATCCATCCTTTGTCCTATCATTCATTCAACATTTTCAGCACGTATTAGACACTGAGCACTGAACTACATACCAGGGAAATTGCATTGAAAACTAAATCATGGTCACTATCCTTGAGCAGCATACTGTCTAGATCCATATTTTGCAATAAATATTTAGAAGAACAGTGCTTCTATAAAATAATAATTATTTACCCAATGTTATTATTTTTGTTTCTTGTTCTGAGTTTTCTATAATAATTTAAAAAAATATCCATTTTCTAATATGCAAACTAGTTTTTTCACATGAAGAGATCTTAATGGAAAACATCTTAAAATTGGCCTTGGAAACTGGAAAGGTAAAAAATATCTGGTATACAACTATAAAGTTATAATTCAAATCTGGTGAGACTACTAATTTTGTTGGATGTTGTCTCCCTCGTATAGGGTACAAAATTCACTTAGTATGAATTAGTAAGGAAACAGGACCTTACTGAGACAATCTGGGAAATTAATTTCCCAGAACTGACACATGTGTGGGTGAATATAGGAAAATGGACTTTAAAAGAAATCTACTTTCTTTCTGCAAAGAAGGGCAAAGTTTGTCATTTGTAATTTAAAGTCCGATTTCAAAGATTACTTAACACTTCTGAAAGTGGAAAAATGGATGAAATTTTAATCAGTGACAGTTATAATAAACATACTACTTTACAAAAAATAATAGAGTGAGATAAATATTAGAAAATATATAGTTCTTTGCATGAAGACTATTATTCAGTAAGTGTTATCAACTAGCATAGAGCTTGAGGTAAAGTCATAATTTTGTCTTTGCATAAGGTCAGTAGTCCACTTCCATTTGTGTATGTTTGTTGAGGTACACAAAAGAAGTTAGCAGATTATTTCAGTGTAATTTTAAGGATAAATTCATGCTTCACACAGGTACACGCACGAACTACTAAATTGTTAATATTGTGCTGGCTAAACTTCAAAAGTTCAGAAATTCCTTTCTGATTAGCAATTAGATGAGCCTGATATTGATTAGGAGTTTATCTAAATGGTTTCTTATCTAGAAATGTTGTAAACTTCTAATTTTATTTATATAAAGTGAATTAAAATAGAAAGTTTCCAATTTTATAGCATTCTATTGATGTTGGAGGAAAAGCTAATGTTTGCAAACATATTCATTGACAAAGTTAAGTGTTTCTGTCACATTAGGCACTTCAAAAATAATACTAAATAAATCATTTCCGTTATGCTAGTGCTTACGGTGATTAAAATAAATTTGTCTATCTTCAGTGATATCATAAAGTATACCTGGTTGATAAGTGTCTCATGGTTTAATTGTGTTCCTACTTTCTAATTTGTAAAACCACTCCAACTTAAGAGTTCATGGCTCTAAACACTGAACAGTTAAATGCCATGTATCATAAGACTTTAAGATAATATAATAAATGACATGAAATTATGAATAATCTTCATATTGGAATATTTAAGTTTTTACCTCTGACTGACAAATGGCTTTACTAAATAAAATGGAAATAAAGCAGATGTTATTATATTCTTATGATTCTTCCCAAAATATTAGTTTAGTGTTTTAATATTCATATGTGATCATCTTTAGGTATAATCTGTTTTTCTTTAAGATTTCAAATTTATCATATTGTGAATTATACTTGTAGTGATATTTTTGCAGCAAAATCAATACATATAGGGTAAGAGAAATAAGACAATGCTGGAATTGTCCTCGAAAAATCTAGGACCTGTTTATTTATAATATATATATTATCATTATAGTGGGCTACAATATAATGAAAGCTGTACACATCGATTGAGGGTTTACTCTATGTCAAACACTGCACTTTTATGCATTATCTTTCTTAATGCTCAGAAGAAATCTATGAGGTAGATACCATTTTTATTTCCTTTTCACTTGGAGATGTAAAACACTTAGCCCCAAGTCTCAAAGATAATAAGTGGTAAAGATGGTTTTGAACTCTTGTTCTGACTTCAAACCTTAAGCTCTTCACTCCTGGGTAACAGGGCCTCTTTGAGAATCTTTTACCTAATGTGGATTGAAAAAGTGTATTGGAGTCTTAAAATTTTTAAGACTCTAAGTCCAGAAGGAAACTTTGTTAGCTGGTCGGTCATTACTAACACTACTCATGAACATTCTAAGTTGAGGCAGTATGATCTTGTGGAAGGGAACAAAACAAATGTTTTGTAGCAGACATACAAATGTCCATCAAAGTCTCTGATTTTCTTCTCCTTTTGGGCACTTTCCTCCTTTAAGTTGGACACAGTCATATGACTTGCTTTATCCAATGGGATGAAAGAAGTGACCTGTGCCATTTCTGGTTGGAAGTATCTAAGGACTGGTGTGATTTTCTCCATGTTCTCTTTCTTTGCCATAGTAATTCTGGAAGCATGTATTTATTGTATTGAAGATGAGGAAGATAGACCAAAGCAGCCTGGAATATTAAATGACTAAATAAATGTCATATACCCTGGAGATTCTCCCCAACTCAGAGTGGATTTTTTGTGTGTGAGAAATAAACTGTTGATATGTTAAGCTACTGAGATGTTGGTTCACAGTCTAAACTCATCTAATCAGATTGAAAGATATACATACTATATGATGCTAATTTTCAAGAGCAGTAAGGGCAAGCCTTTGACTTCTATGTGTCTTACTTTTTTCATTTTAAAATGATGATTTCTAGTCTATGCCTTCTTCCTGAGATTTTGGGGACAAATCATATGATCACATGAGAAAACATATATGAAAGCCCTCTATAAACTGCAAGGCAATATTACTATTAAAGTAGGAATCATAGTTTCTCTTCACCTTCATTATTTAGTGAGCAATGTTCAGTGATGTTGCTGATTTTTCAAAAAGAAGGGTTAGAAGACAAAAGGTAATTTTTGGATTGGAATCAAAGTGTTATTCCAATGTACACATTGATGCATTTCAGGAGAAAAAATAGTTGCTTAATACAACGTAGAGAATAATAGGATATGCTCAACTGTGATGGTTATCATTGTTATTGTTTAGTTGCCAAGTTGTGTCTGACTGTTTTGTGACCACCTTGGACTGTGGCCCGCCAGGCACCTTCTGTCCATGGGATTTCCCAGGCAAAAATACTGGAGTGGGCTGCTGCTTCCTTCTCCAGTGGGTCTTCCTGACCAAAGGATCAAACCCATGTTTACTGCATTGTCAGGCAGGTTCTTCACCACTGAGCCACCAGGGAAGCTCCTCAACTGTGATAAAAATTGGAAAAGGATTTAAAAGTGGAACCTATAAAAAACAAAATCCAAGGATGACCACAATGAGAAATATTTGTTTCAAAAACTATCATATTTTTTAAATAGCTAGAGCTAAATAAATGCATGAGACTTTTAGTAACTTTCACAATGTGTTCAGCATTTATGAGATTTCATATTAGTTCCCATTGTCAAGGACATCAAATCCACAGTTTAAGTTACTGTTGATAGCAAAAGGACCAGTATTGGCAGAAACTGAAATGAAGTTTCATTGCAGAAACTGAAATGAAGAGACAGGAGTTAAATTTCAGTCTATGTTTCTCTGAGCTATCTTCCACCAGTATGAGGCACATAAAAACATCTCCTAATGAAGACAAAAATGGTCTTTAATGATTTATTCCCCATAAACCTCTGAAGTGTCACTATGAACCTGATGTGGTGTATAATCAAGATGAATCACAAGCTCTATACTTTGAATTTCTATGGGTGAGCATCATACATTTAGTCTCTTGATGCAATCTCTTCTATTGAGGAATAAAAATATCTTAAATATGTAATTCTCAAAGTTCCAAATAAAATATACGGATACTTCTACCTCCCAGAAGTGGAGATTACTCTCTTCACCCCTCCTCATACGAAATGGAAATAGTGATTTGTTTCACAGGAATAGAATACAGAAAGTGAGAAATGCTGACATTATAGTAGAACAACCTGGCAAATATTCCCTAAAAAATGATTTGTGTTACTATCATGAATGATATCATTTAGATATCATGCACCACATGTTATGATGGCATGAGAAGAGCACTTTACCTCTGTGGTATCCTCCCAAATTCATAATCCCAGTCTAATCTTGAATAAAGAAAACATTTGAAATAACCAAATAGGGATTCATGCTACAAAATGCATCACTAGTTCTCCTCAAAACTGTCAAAGTCATGAAGAATAAGGAAAGAATCTGAGAAACTCTGAAACTATTTAGAATAGTTTGAGAGGATAGGTGTTAATTCTTATCTAAATGTTTGATAGAAATTGCCTGTGAAGCCATCTTGTCCTGGACTTTTGTTAGCTAGAAGTTGTTACATCACAGTTTCAATTTCAGTACTTGTGATTTGTCTGTTCGTATTTTCTTTTTCTTCCTGGTTCAGTCTTGGAAGGTTGTACCTTTTAAAGAATTCATCTCTTCTAGGTTGTCCATTTTACTGGTGTATAAGTGTTTGTAGTAGTCTCTTATGATCTTCTGTATTTCTGTGGTGTCCGTTGCAACTTCTACTTTTTCATTTCTAATTTTATTGATTTGATCATTTATCCTTTTTGTTTTTTTAATGAGTCTGGTTAAAGGTTTATCAATTTTGTTGATCTTTCCAAAGAACCAGATTTCAGATCTGTTCATTTTTGCAATTATTTACTTTGTCTCTATTTCATTTATTTCTGCTCTGATTTTTATGATTTCTTTCATTCTATTAACATTGGATTTTGTTTGTTCCTTTTCTAATTGCTTTTGGTATAAGGTTAGGTTGTTTATTTGAGATTTTTCTTGTTTCTTGAGACATGATTGTGTTGCTACAAACTTCCCTTTCAGAACTGCTTTTGCTGAGTCCCAAAGGTTTTGGATCATCATCCTATTGTTTTCATTTGTCTCTAGGTGTTCTTTGATTTCTTTGGTAATTCATTGGTTGTGTAGTAACATATTGTTTAGCCTCCCACATGCTGGTATTTCTTCAGTTATTTTTTTATTGTAGTTGATTTTAAATCTTATAGCATTGTGGTTGGAAAATATGCTTGATAAGATTTCAATTTTCTTAAATTTACTGAGGTTTGCTTTGTGGCCCAACATGTGATCTATCCTGGAGAATGTTCCATGTGCACTTAGAAAAATGTGTACTCTTCTGCTTTCATATGGAATGCTATATAGGTATCAATTAAGTCCATCTGCTCTAATGTGTCATTTAAGATCTGTGTTTCCTTATTGATTTTCTGTCTGAGGTGTTAAAGTCCTTCACTATTATTTGTTGCCGCTGATTTCTTCTTTTATGTCTATTAGTATTTGCCTTATATATCGAGGTACTCCTGTGTTGGGTGCATATATAACATTTTATATCTTCTTGGATTGATCCCTTGATCATCACGTAGTGTCCTTTGTCTCCTGTAATATTCTTTATTTTAAAGTCTATTTTGTCTGATATGAGTATTTCTACTCAAGATTTCTTTCAAATTCCATTTGCATGGAATATCCTTTTCCCCTTCACTCACTTTCAATCTGCGTTAATCCCTAGATCTGAAATGGGTCTCTTGTAGATAGCATATACATGGGTCTTGTGTTTGTATTCATTCAGCCAGTCTACGTATTTTGGGTTGATCATTTAATCCACTTGCATTTAAGTTGATTATCCATATGAATTTTCTTATTGTCATTTTATTAACTGTTTAGGATTTGATTTTGTAGGTCTTTTTTCTTCCCTTCCTTATTGTTCTCTTCTCTTGTGATTTGATGACTGTCTTTAGTGTTGAATTTGGATTCATTTTTCTTTTTTTGCATGTACACCCATTGTAGATTTTTGGTTTGATGTTACCATGAGTTTTTCTTATAAGAGTCTATGTTTATGACACACACACCAGATTATTTTAAATTGCTGGTCTCTTAGTTTCAAATGCATTTCTAACATCCTGTATTTGTACTGTCCTTGTGATTGCTGGTTTTGATATTATATTTATGTGTAGATGATGTCCTACCTTTACTATATGTTTGCCTTTACTGGTGAGCTTTCCTGTTTGTTATTTCCTTGTTACTAGTCGTGCCCTTTTCTTTTCCACCTAGGGAAGTTCCTTTAGAATTTGTTGTAAAGCTGGTTTGGTGGTGCTGAATTCTGTTAATTTTGCTTGCCTTTAAAGCTTTTTATTTCTCCATTGAATATGAATTAGACCCTTGATAGGTAGAGTATTCTTGGTTGTTGTTTTTTCCCTTTCATCACTTTAAATATATCCCTTCTGGTCTGCAGAGTTTCTGCTGAGAATTCAGCTGATAACTGTATGAGAATTCCCTTGAATGTTCTTTGCTGTTTTTCCCTCATTGTTTTTAATATTTTAACTTTGTTTTTAATTTTTGTCAATTTGATTAATAGGTGTCTTGGAGTGTTCTTCCTTGGGTTTATCCTATATGGGATTCATTAAGATTCATGAACTTGAGTCAGCATTGCCTTTCCCATGTTAGAGAAGTTTTTAGCTATTATCTCTTCAGATATTTTATCAGACCCTTTCTCTCTCTTATCTCCATTTCACTTAGTTGTTCTTGTGGGGTTTTATATTGTTCTTTCAGCTGGAACATATTTCTCTGCCATCTTATTTTGTCTAGCTTTCTGTGTTTGTGTTCTTCATTTCTCAGGCTGCAGGGTCATAATTGCTCTTGCTTCTAGTGTCTGCTGTCTGGTAGGTGTGGTTGGTCTAGGGGATTGTTCAGTGGGAGGAACTTGTGCCTGTCCAGTGGATGGTGGAGCTGGGTCTTGTTCCTCTGGTGAGCAGGGCCATGTCAAGGGGTATGTTTAGAGGCTGCTATGTGCTCAGAAAGACTTTAGGCAGCTTGTCTCCTAGTGTGTGAGTCTGTGTTCTCACACTGTTGGTTGTTTGACCTGAGACATCTCAGCACTGGAATCTGCAGACTGTAGGGTGTGGCCAGATCTAGTTGCCAAAATGGGGGTCCCTGGGAGAGCTCACACCAATGAGTATTCTCCAGTGGCTCTGCCACCAGTGTCCTTACTCCTACAATGAGCCACAGCCGACCCCCATCTCCCCAGCAAACCCCCTAAAACCTGCAATTAGGTCTGGCTTAGACTCCTATGGAGTCACCACTTTTCCCTCAGTCCCAGTGCACATGAACACTTGTGTGAACTCTCCAAAAATGGAGTAGCTTTTCCCCCAGTCCTGTGCAGCTCTTGCATTCAAGCCCCGCTGGCCTTCAATGCCAAATGCTGTGAGGGCTCCTCCATTTTGTTCTATTTAGGACTTAAAAAGATTATATGGGCCCCACCCACATAATGGAGGGCAATATGGAAAGGCAATATGTTTTATTCAGTATACCAGTTCAGATGTTAATCTCATCCAGAAACACCCTCACAGACACACAATAAATAATGTTTGACTAAATGTCTGGACACCATTACCTAGTCAAGATGGCTTATAAAATATCTCCATATCTCCACACTAACTTTTCAAGTTTCCTATACATCTAAAATTATGGCCAAATAAAAATGCATCTAAAAATATCTATCTAGAATGTTTGATGTGTGGTTATTCAGGAGCCAAACTGAACAACAGCTACAAATGCCTTTTTGGTGGGGCTTTGGTACAAATTAGTGATAACTGCACACAAATCACTGTAAGTTCCTTCAGGTGAATACTTGATGGTCTCCTTCTCTGTATCTCTAACACCTACCACAGTCCTTGGCAAATATTTTTTGAATGAATAAGCATTGACATGTCATGATAAAATGTTTCAAACTGTATTTTTATGGAAATAGGCCAGGAAACCTCTCCAAGTTTTCTCACAGATTAAAAAAAACTTCTCAGGTGAGGCTCTTAGAAAGGTTAAAAAACATACCTTCTGTATATCAAGTGCAGCAATGGAGAAGCAAGTAGCTACAAATCACTTGTGGGCGTCTCCCAACATACAAAACCTATTCAAGCTGTGCTCCCATGTCTTATTATGTAAGCAAGGGCCTTCTCAGTGAATGATTACAACCTTGTATTTATTCACTATCCATTTTTATCTTCTAATGCAATTGCTGTTCCAAGTTGTAAATTTGAACATTCTTATTTGGATCTTTCAAAGCATACAACCTAGAATCCTGTGGATGTATGATTATCCATGTTACTGCAGGATCTTATAAAAAATATATTCTTTAACATTCTCACATTTGAGTTCATAGGTGTATAAGCATGAAGTATGTACATTGAGATTAAAATGTGCAAGAATATTCAGCTTCTCTCTTGCTTTAATCTGAAACCAAAAATAAACATTAAATGAACATTTATAAGAAATACAGAATGTGTACTCTTAAGCCCAGAGTTTAAGGAATATATAGCATGAATTGTTTCAATGTTTTCCTATGATTTTATCTTAATTTGAAATAGTTTTAAATGTGCAAAATCAACACATTTAATACAAGGTAATTTTGGGAACCATCTGGTGATGTCCATGTGTAGAGTCATCTCTTGTGTTGTTGGAAGGGGGTGTTTGCTATGACCAGTGTGTTCTCTTGGAAAAATTCTGTTAGCCTTTGCCCTGCTTCATTTTGTACTCCAAGACCAAACTTGCCTGTTATTCCAGGTATCTCTTGACTTCCTACTTTGACATTCCAGTCCCCAGTGATGAAAAGGACATCTTTTGATGTTAGCTTTAGAAGGTCTTGTAGGTCTTCATAGAAATGTTCAACTTCAGCTTCTTCAGCATTAGTGATTGTGGCACAGACTTGGATTACTGTGATATTGAATGGTTTGCCTTGGAAACGAACAGAAATCATTCTGTCATTTTTGAGATTGGACCCAAGTACTGCATTTCAGACTCTTTTGTTGACTATGAGAGTGACTCCATTTCTTCTAAGGGATTCTTGTTCACAGAAGTAGATATAATGGTCATCTGAATTAAATTCACCCATTCTAGTCCATTTTAGTCCACTGATTCCTAAAATGTCAATGTTCACTCTTGCCATCTCCTGTTTGACCACTTCCAATTTACCTTGATTCAGGGACCTAACATTCTAGGTTCCTATGCAATATTGTTCTTTACAGCATTGGACTTAACTTTCACCACCAGACACACCCACAACTTGGTGTTGTTTCCAGTTTCACTCAGCCTCTTCATTCCTTCTGGAGCTATTTCTTAAGTCTTCTCCAGTAGCATATTGGGCACCTACTGACCTGTGGAGAAAGACGGACTTTTTTTCCTTTTATTTTTTTAGAAAATCTTTTTGCCTTTTCATACTGTTCAAGAGGAGAGTGAAAAAGCTGGCTTAAAGCTCAACATTCAAAAAACGAGGATCATGGCATCTGGTCCCATCACTTTATGGCAAATAGATGGGGAAACAATGGAAACAGTGACAGACTTTATTTTCTTGGGCTCCAAAGTCACTGCAGATGGTGACTGCAGCCATTAAATTAAAAGACACTTGCTCCTTGGAAAAAACCTATGACAAACCTAGACCTCACATTAAAAAGCAGAGACATTACTTTGCAAACAAATGTTCATATAGTTAAAGCTATGGTTTTTCCAATAGCCAGGCATGGATGTGGAAGTTGGACCATAAAGAAGGCTAAACACTGAAGAATTGATGCTTTTGAACTGTGGTGTTGGAGAAGACTCTTGAGAGTCCCTTGGACTGCAAGGAGATCAAACCAGTCAATCCTAAGGGAAACCAATCCTGAATATTCATTGGAAGGACTGATGCTGAAGCTGAAGCTCCAATATTTTGGTCACCTGATGCAAAGAGCTGACTCATTAGAAAAGACCCTGATACTGGTAAAGATTGAAGGCAGGAGGAGAAGGGGACAACAGAGGATGAGATGATTGGATGACATCACTGACTCAATGGACATGAGTTTGGAGAAGCTTTGGGAGATGGTGAAGGTGAGAGAAACCTGGCGTTCTGCAGTCCATGGGATGGCAAAGAGTCAGAGATGACTGAGCAACTGAACAACAACAACAACTTTTTCAGAATACATTGTTTAAAGTTTTTATTTAGGAAGTTGATCTACATTTAAGTTTTTGAAATAAATTGAGGTTGGAGCAATGGAGGAAAAGGAAGGAGGCTGAGAAGAAGCTCAGTAGTTGTAGGAACAAAGTACCAAGTTGAGAGGAAAGAGGGCAGGATACAGGTGAGTAGTGTAATATTCACTGAGTTTTAACATAGAAAATAAATAAAAATTCACCCCACCACTCTTTTGGAAATAGTTTTCAAGATAAGGGCAGAAAACTGCAGACAATTCACCAAAGTTGAAAAGAATGGCTATCCTTGCAATTTACCCATTTAATTACACTGATGAAGAATCTCTTATGGTCATTATCATAACAAGGGCTGCTTAGTCTTTCACCCATATGTGAAGTGGTAGACAGAAATTCTTACAGGGACCAGAGTGCAATTTGGCTATGGAAAAAGACCTCCCTCCTACTCCAGTCCCGTTTTAGAGAACTCAGATGACCTCATCACCATGTGATGGTTAACTTTGTGTCAAGCTTGACTCAGTTCAGTTCAGTCACTCAGTCATATCTTACTCTTTGCCACCCCATGGACTGCAGCACGCCAGGCTTCCCTGTCCATCACCAGCTCCTGGAGCTTGCCTAAACTTATGTCCATTGAGTCAGTGATGCCATCCAACCATCTCATCCTCTGTCATCCCCTTCTCCTCCTGCCTTCAATCTCTCCCAGTATCAGAGTCTTTTCTAATAAGTTGACTCTTCACATGGTGGCTAAAATATTGGAGTTTCAGCTTCAGCATCAGTCCTTGCAATGAATATTCAGGACTGATTTCCTTTAGGATTGACTGGTTTGATTTCCTTGCATTCCAAGGGACTTCTCCAACACCACAGTTCAAAAGCATCAATACTTCAGTGCTCAACTTTCTTTATAGTCCAACTCTCACACCCATACATGACTACTGGAAAAACCATAGCTTTGACTAGACAAACATTTTCCATCAAAATAACACCACTGCTTCTTGTCAACTAGACTAGGGCCAGTTATTTAACCAAGCACTAATCTAGGTGTTGCTGTGAAGGTAATTTTTCCATGGATTAACATCTATAATCATTGTCTTTATTACCTTTAACAGTGTGAATAGGCCTTATCCACTCAGTTTAAGGCTTTAAGAGCAAAAATTGAGGTTTCCAAAAGAGAAAGAAATTCTGCCTCAAGATTGCAAAATTAATGCTTGCCTGAGTTTTCAATCTATTAGACTGCCTAACAGCTTTCATACTTACCTTCTCCCACAATTCTGTGAGCCACTTCCTTAGACATAAATCATATATATGCATGTATATGTGTATGTGTGTGCATGAGTGCAAATTTGCTTCCATTGTGTTTGATTCTTTGCAACACTATGGACTGTATCCCACCAGGCTCCTCTGTCCATGGAATTCTCCAGGCAAGAATACTGGAGTGGGTTGCCATTTCCTTCTCCAGGCAATCTTTCTTACCCAGGGATCAAACCTGGGTCTCATGTCTCCTGCATTGGCAGGTGAATTCTTTACCACTAGCGCCACTTGGGAAGCCCATTCATATTCTTGTTAGTTTAGTTTCTTTGGAGAATCCTTACTGATATGCCATTCTTATCCCGAGGTTTTTAAATAAAATTAAAACTAAGTAGAAAATAATGATAATAATGGGGACAAGCAGTCAAATTACATGTAATACTTTTCTCTTTATACTCTTCACCCTTGTCATCAATGTGGTGGATAACTGGTCAGTGAAATTAGGAAAGTTATTTTCAAAAGAGCATGAAGTAGAAAAATCTTAATTTAATATTAAGGTTCTAGCTAGAATGATTGATAGAAGTGTTTCACAATTAGTTAGAATTGGTTAGTGTTTTGAAATGCCTTACTTTTGAAAGTTGAGTGCTTTGCAAAGGGGAAAACATAAATTCTCTAGAAATTCTTAAATATTTTCAAGATACATATATTTTCAATGTAATTATCTATACCATGTATAGCCAAATTGACAATAACAGTCTCTGTAATGAGGAGTATGTGGCTATTCAGCACTCCGGATGTGAGTAGCATGATGGAGAAACTAAATTTTATGTATTTTTGATTAGTTAAAATCTTAACATAAAAGACACATGCGATTAGTGGCTACCACACTGAATGGTGTAGACTTTATTATGTATATTTCAAATTGCACTTAAGTTTAAGTAAAAAATAACTATTTGCATGGTAACTGTAAACTGAATAATATAATTATGTAATTTAATCTATTTCTTGGAGCTTCCTTAGTAGCTCAGCTAGTAAAGTATACGCCTGCAATGCAGGAGACCCCAGTTCGATTCTGGGTCAGGAAGATCCCAAGGAGGAAGGCATTGCTCCCCACTCCAGTATTCTTGCCTGGATAATCCCCACAGACAGAGGTGCCTGGTGGGCTACAGTCTATAAGGGTCACGAAGAGTTGGACACGACTAAGTGACTAAGCATAGTACAACAATTTCTTAGGTCTTCCCTGGTGGCTCAGTGGTAAAGAATCTGCCTGCCAATGCAGGAAACCAAGGTTTCATCCCTGGATCAGGAAGATCCTCTGGAGAAAGAAATGGCAACCTACTCCAGTATTCTTGCCTGGGAAATCCCATGGACAGAGGAGCATGGTGGTCCACAGTCTATGGGGTCACAAAAGAGTCGGACACAACTTAGCAACTAAACAACAGTCTCTTTCTTGTGTTTCTTTAAATGTAAATTTCCATGATTATGTCTCTGAATATAGTATGAGGTACAGGTATCATTTTAAATAAGACTTCATTCAAATGTGAATATTTTAAATGTACTTTTAGTGGTAAGAAGTAGATTTTATCATTTAATAATTTTACATTGCTGGTGTCTCTTGTCATTGATTTATGGTATGGTCTCCCTATAGAGTATCTCTTTGAGGTATATATATAAGGTTAGTTTTTTTAGTTTGAGTTGAGTAGAACTTTTATTTTTAGTAACTTTTTATGCCTGATATAATATCCATCTAAAATTAAAGAGTGTATCTTGTCACTATATCTAGTGTTTACAAAGAATTATGATATGCATAACAGTTTCAAGGCTAAGTATCATTTTCATAGATTTTTTTGGGAACTATTTAGTACAAAATAAAGAACCTTCATTTATGCTAGATAACCACTGCATGGCAAATAGATGGGGAAAAAGTGGAAACAGTGACAGATTTTATTTTCTTGGACTCCAAAATCACTGTACATGGTGACTGCAGCCCTAAAATTAAAAGATGCTAAATGAGGCTTGTTCCTTGGAAGGAAAAGCCATGACAAACATAGACAGTGTATTAAAAAGCAGAGACATTACTTTGCAAACAAAGGTCCGTATAGTAAAAGCTGTGTTTTTTTTTTTTTTTTCCAGTAGTCATGTATGGGTGTGAGAGTTGGACCATAAGGAAGGCTGAGTGCTGAGGAATTGATGCTTTTTGAACTTTGGTGTTGAAGAAGACTCTTGAGAGTCCCTCATACAGCAAGGAGATCAAACTAGTCAATCCTAAACGAAATCAACCCTGAATATTCATTGGAAGGACCGAAGCTGAAGCTGAAGCTCCAATACATTGGCCTCCTGATGAGAAGAGCCGACTCATTGGAAAAGACCCTGATGCTGGAAAGATTGAGGGCAAGAGGAGAAGTGGGCAACAGAGGAAGAAATAGTTGGATGGCATCACTAACTTGATGGACATGAGTTTGAGGAAACTCTGGGAGATGGAAAAGGACAGAGAAGCCTGACTTCCTGCAGTCCATGGGGTCACAAAGAGTAGGACACAATTTAGCAACTGAACAACAAAACAAGGTGGCTTAAGCATGTTGAGTCACTCAAATTGAGTGATATTACTCTTTTGCTAAGAAGAAAAAGGCAGTCTTGAGAGCAACTTCTTACAAGATATGCTTTGTGCCTTGAGGTCAATCATAAACTCTCTCCTTTCATATATTCTCATTTGGAAGTGTGTCTCTTAGGTTAACCATATTGCCACAGTGGGGATGTTGAACATTTATAAAGAAATAGCTCCCTCCCACCCCAGAAAACTTGTTTGTATAAGTGCAACTGCAAATTAATTATAGAGGAACATATACACAAAATACTTTGAACTAACACCAAAGCCACAGCTGTGTGTATGCCTTGGGATTTGCATTTAAGAATAAGGTACCTATTTTGAGCAAACTTCTGGTATGAAAGATTTGGACAACTATGCATGAATTAATTGGTTTAATGGACTCTTGCAGAATTTCTGAGATGTTTGGTGGCTGCAAATATCATGCTTTCTCAACTTGTTTGTTAGCCCAAGCTACACATTTTGAATAATCAAACAGAGTTTCTTGAGATTTCCTGAAACTTTCCTGAAGAGAATTTTAAGAATTTGAGGTTATTTATAAGTCTCCCTAGAACAATTCAGTCTGCTTTCTAACTCTTATAACGTCTTTCAGTTTAGTTTCATTCAACATTGATTGAATATATTTTGTATGTTCAGGGGAAAAGATAAAACATAATAAAATAATAAAGATAAAACATAACATGTACTTCTAGCAGTTGCCTGCATCTCTGACTTAACTACCTTCAGTAGACTAACACGAGCTCTTTGAAGGCAATGACTGGATCCATTATTTAGTGGATAACCTGGCTCATCCATAAACTGCAATGTTTTTTTGACAAAGGAAGGCTGAAAGTAAATGCATCATTTGATGATAATCATAAGATTTTCTTGGCTAAATGTATAAGACTTCATTGGTATCAGTTCACCATATGGAACGGGAATTAACCTTGTCTTTTTTTAGATTCAGCTCCTGTGGCTTCATATACAGTTATCATTGAATAAAAAAATTTAGAATTATACTTTTGTTATTAATTTTTGTTTGGGAAAAATCACATCATAAAACCTACCTTCCTATGTACCATTTCTTCTTTCCATTTTGTGGGACAAGAAGGGTTGAGTTAATGATACTGTTGTGACTAAATAAACTAGATAATTAATGCTCTTCACTTTATTTCAAATGACCCTTCAAATGTCTGCTTTGGGAATGAAACTCATCATTCTGTAAGAGTAATACCAGAAACATTTTTTAAAGTTGCAAACAAAGTTCCCTTGGTATGAGATTTTTTAAATCTTTGGCATTAAACCTAAAACCCATCTGTGTTGAAAATTAATTTTTTGCTTTGGGGTATATTATATTTACATATTTTCTTTTTATTTCACAATATTTAATCTAGTGAGAAAATAACTTCATGGGCCAAGAGCAGAATCTAACTCACGTTAGCACAAGGTAGGGTAACCGCGACAAGGTATAACCACAACTGAGAATATTATTTGTGATAGTAATAATTTTAAAAACACAGAATACATGGTGATTTCTTCATAGTTTTCAGGGTTTATCATCTATAGGGAATTTAGTAAAATACTTTGAAATTTAATGAAAATAAACTATGCCTATGATTGTGTATTCAAAACCTTTTCAGTAGTCAGTTCTATAACTCTCAAGCTGGTCAGCAAAGCAATGTCTATGATTCTGCTTTTTATCTGAGTTGAATAAAGTTACAATGAATAATGCTTATCTGTTCTCTATTTCTTTTGTGGTATTGTCACAAACCTGTGGTTTTCAGCAGAAAGTGCCCTTGTCCCTGAAGGGATTTTTTTTTTTTTTTGGACATTTTCTGAAGTAATTTTTAATTGTCATTTTTGAAGATGGACTTGCTACTGGCATCTACTAGGCAGAGATCAAGGATGCTGATAAACATCTTAAAATGTACAGGACATCCCCACAGAACAGAGAATTGTCTGGTGCAAAATGTCAATAGTGCTAAGGGTGAGAAAAGAAAGAGAAAGAGAGAAAGAAAGGTTCAAGGCAGAAAAACCTCATTCAAAAGGAAATTGCAAGTGAAAGTGTTAATCGATCAATCATGTCCAACTCTTTGTGACCCCATAGACTATAGACTGCCAGGCTTCTCTGTCCATGGAATTCTCCAAGCAAGAATACTTGTGTGGGTTGCCATTTCCTTTTCCAGGGGATCTTCCCAACCCAAGGATTGAACCTGGGTTTCCAGCACTGCAGGCAGATTATTTACCATCTGAGCCACCAAGGAAGCTTGGAAATTGAGCTTATGTCAAATAATTATACCACATACATCTGTATTCAAATGCTAGGTCTTCTCATAACTGACCCATAGGCTTGTTTATCCAAAATGATAAAAGTGCTAATTATTTCTACAATGTCAATCATTTTGTGATGTATATACATATGAAGTCAACACATTGTACAAGTTAAATTTATACAATATGTATGTCAAACATTTTTCAAAATAAGGTCAAAATAAATATTAACTAAAAAGTATAAAGAAAAATTAGAGAAAATAAATTTCTTTTTAAGAAATTAAAAGGAAACCCAAATCTGTCATCCAATTGAAACACATGAAACATGAGCCCAGAAGAATATAGAGCTGTTTGAAACTCTGATATGTTACATCTATACATCTATTGGCTAAGGATGATTTGTATCATGATGATTATGAAGGAAAGGTTAAAATAGATGATTCATATTTAGCTTTATACTTCAAAGGCCACAGAAAGAGCATAGGCTATATTTAATCTCTTTCAAATTCTAGCTAAGCCATTAATTAGTTATGTGATTATAGGGAACTTACTTACCTGGCTAAACCTCAAATTCCTCATCTGTAAAATGGGATACTGATAATTGCTGAATAGAGTCATTGTAGAGCTTCCCTGGTAGCTCAGCTGGTAAAGAATCCAACTGCAATGTAGGAGACCCCAGTTCAATTCCTGGGTCAGGAAGATCCCCTTCAGAAAGGACAGACTACCCCTTCCAGTATTCTTGGGCTTCTCTGGTGGCCTAGATGGTAAAAAATCTACTTGCAATGCAGGAGACCTGAGTTTGATCCCTGGGTTGGGAAGATTCTCCTGGAGGAGGGCATGGAAACCCAATCCAGTATTCTTGCTTGGAGAATCCTCATGGACAGAGGAGCCTGGCAGGCTACAGTTCATGGGGTTGCAAAGAGTCAGACATGACTGAGCAACTAAGCACAGCATAGCACAGAGTCTTTGTAAAGATTAAATGAAATAACAAGTGTAGAAGCAGCAAAAGAATACTTGCACATATTTATAATATTTTTAACTTTATTATATGTTTTACTGACTGGAAATTCATATATATAGGACATAGTAAATTAATTAATATAATATAATAATATATTAACTGGAACATATGACTAATGAATACCCACTACCCTACACTGTGCCAGAAACAGTTATTTCTCTCAATGGAGAGATTGAGGTATTTGTAGATCTACTATAGGCAGCATTTTAGGCTGGATAGAAGAGTTCAGTGTGAACATCTTAATGATATAATTTCCCTATATATGAAATAAACTCAAAATGGATGATTTTAAAAGTGAAAACATCAGTACTGTCTTCTTTCTCAGTATCTCATTGTCTTCTTCTGAACCTAGGATGAAACTCTTGTGATTTCTGAAAGCATGAAATCTAGATTTATTCCGTGCATAGAAAGTAGACAAAACATAAATTAACTACTTTTTACTGTGATGTATTGTTAAGGATTTTCATCACCTAATGTAGAATTACATAATATTATAAATAGCTTTGTGAAGATTTAGAAAAATTAATAGATTAGATATCTCTTACAGAATGATTGAAGGAAGTAGGAGTCTGTAAAACATAATCCACCTTTTTCAAATCAATGTAATAGAGGCAACTATGAGTCTCTCTTTCCTAGTATGACCATCCTTACAAATGTTTTAGCCACAGAAAAGCTATTAATGAGCTTTGTTATAGTAGCCCAAATGGACTAAGAAATATTTTCAAATTACAGTGACATTAATGAACATTAGAAGTCACAGTACGTGAAAAGTTACTTAAAATTGAAAATGTCTATGTAATAGTGATAATGATAATAACAATAATAAATATTAAATCAGTAGCATAGCTCATATTCAGTCACAGCCACCACTTTAGTTATGGGAAGGAAGCAATTGCCCTGCATTTGACCATCACACTGAAAAAAAAATGAAGTGTTACAGCTACAGTTAGCTAAGCTACATCATTAGATTAGCTTTCACGTGCTGATTACTGTAAAATGCTTTCAAGAACATTGAATAGGGATGTAGTTGTTAAACTAAAAATGAAGAATTGACAGAATTAAAGCTGCTTGATCTTTGAAGTTTCTAAAATCTCTCAAAATTCTTGTACATGTGAAAGAAAAAATGAAAAGCCTGAGCAACAGAATAGCCTTTACGCAAAAATTCTATATCATGTTGATATACACACTACTATATATAAAGTAGATAACCAACAAGGACCTAACTGTATGGCACAGGGAACTATACTCAATATTTTGTAATAAACTATTATGGAAAAGAATCTGAAAAACAATATAACTGAATCACTGTGCTGTACACTTGAAACTAACATGACGATGTAGGTCAACTATATTTCAATAAATACAGAAATTCAGTTCAGTTCAGTTGCTCAGTCATGTCAGACTCTTTGCGACCCCATGGACTGCAGCACACCAGGCTTCCCTGTCCATCACCAACTCCCAGAGCTTGCTCAAACTCATGTCCACTGAGTCAGTGATGCCATCCAACCATCTCATCCTCCGTTGTCCCCTTCTCCCCCTGCCTTCAATCTTTCCCAGCATCAGGGTCTTTTCCAGTGAATCAGTTTTTTGCATCAGGTGGCCAAAGTATTGGATCTTCAGCTTCAATATCAGTCCTTTCAATGAATATTCAGAACTGATTTCTTTTACGATTGACTGGTTTGATCTCCTTACAGCCCAAGGGAATCTCAAGAGTCTTCTCCAACACCACAGTTCAAAAGCATCAGTTCTTTGGCGCTCAGCTTTCTTTATAGTCCAACTCTCACATCCATACATGACTACAGGAAAAAAACCACAGCTTTGATCGGATGGACCTTTGTCAGCAAAGTAATGTCTCTGCTTTTTAACATGCTGTCTAGTTTGGTCATAGCTTTTCTTCCAAGGAGCAAGCACCTTTTAATTTCATGGCTGCAGTCACCATCTGCAGTGATTTTGGAGCCCAAGAAAATAAAGTCTGTCACTGTTTCCATTGTTTTCCCATCTATTTGCCATGAAATTATGGGACTGTATGCCAAGATCTTAATTTTTTGAATGTTGAATTTTAAGCTAGCTTTTCTACTCTCCTCTTTTACTTTCAAATTACCTAGCCAAAAAAAATATGTTGAAATGTTTTGTGTTAGTAAAATTTGATTTAAAAAATATGCTTTAATATTTTATGCAATTGGGAACTGGACACTATTGGTCCTAGATCAAGCATATACTTAATAAAGGCATTGTACTGTTTAAATCAGAAGAGACTTTTGTGCTTACTCTTGCTCTCTTGATCTCTATTTGGCGTAGGAACCAGGAAGCACAATTTTCTCTCTAGAGGCTATAATTTTTTGTAAAGATATTTCACCTACATAGTTCCTTTATGTTAACAGGATCCATGCATTGTTGAAGTTATAGATGTGCATAATGAGAGAGCATGACCTATGCAGTCTATTTCTTCTGCTAAATGCCTATGATATTATATCTGCCGTGAATATAATGGAAAAAATATACAACTCTATGTGGGCTGAAGCAGATCTTTAAGTATGTACCATGGATTTAATTTACCTGCAGTTTCCAATTTGCAAAGATATAAAAGCAGCTCTTAGTGACATAGATAGTATTTAGAAAAACACATATTTGTTGCATTATCCAGATTGTTAAAATTACACTTGGTCAAGCCTTAAATACAGTACAAAATTTTAACTCCAAGTGGAGGAGAATAGCAAAACTGTTTATCTTAGGAAGTAATTTGCCTCTCTTTTGTTTCTTTAAAAGTCAGAGAAGTTTGAGGACTAGAGAATATTTAACTTAACTGTGGTTTTTATCACATTTTCTTTGGACCTTTCCTCAGAAAAACAAATGATCTCAATATGTTAAAATTACAGAATTTAATTCCAGAATGATTTTAATATTTAATTATCAATTTAAATTTATCTCATGATCTCTAAATCTTTGTAAATGCACACCTTTCTCTTTCAGTATACTGTTTAGGAAAGAATATGAAAGACGAAGTGTGAACTTTTCTAATCTGTTGTATATTTTTGTCAAACAGTAATTTACAAGAATAAGCAAACTAGCTATAATGTATAGGAGTAATAAACATATAATTCACATATAAATAAACAAGATTTTAGCATCAGGTATATTCATAGGATAGACTTTAAAAATTATTTTTAATTGAAGGATAATTGCTTTACAATATTGCATTGATTAGTGCCATACATCAACACAAATAGAATTAAGGAGGCTCTCTTCCATCATGAAAATGCTGTTGTAATTTTGAAACTTGAAACTCCACATGTCTTGGCATCATAGGTCTGTCTTCATCTACCTCTCTAGATTCATTATGTACATGTTTTCTTGTTTTTGTCACACTGGTCTTTTTTCAGACTCTTTATTGCTTGCTCTTGCCAGAGGGCATAGGGCATTATTCCGTCCCTTTTTTACTTGGTTAACTCCTATTCACTCTTTATCCTTCCATCAGTGAAGGCTTTCCTGAGCTTCCTGTCCAGGTAAAATTCTCTTGTTAACTGATTTCCATGGCACTTGTTCACAGTTGAAATTTTTCTATTTTTAAAATACCTTTCTTTGTGTCTATATCTTCCCTAATGTTTTCATATATATCATCACACTGGAATTGCAAGGGGTTATGTGAATCATTTAATCCCCAGTTCCTAGCATAATGCTTCACACATAGCAGGTGCTTAGTATGTATTTTTGAATGAGTGGATTGAACTTGAAGCTGGATGTATCAATACTACGCTCACTTCCCTGCCAATTCTCATGGACATTTTTGTGTTATCCAGCAGATGCCAGAAATCTCTAAGAGCTAGAATTGTGTAGTATTCAGTTTTTTAAAACTCTCACAGTGCAAAATACAGTACATTGTACATAGATGCTCTCTGGTAAATGTTTATTACCTGTGTAGATGGTGTAAATAAGTAAAAATTGTATGGCTTAAAGTTTATTTAATTCACTTCATGCCATTTAAAGATGAAGATCAAGAAAAAAAATAATCTTTATACAAATTCTTCCCTCTTATTTTGATTTCAAGTGTCACCTTGTTTTTTAAAAAAATGATAACTGTCATTGGAGTGCCTAGTAAGGGTAAGTGAAAAGAAATTCTCATCATTTCATACTCACTGGAGTGAGTAGTATATCAACATGTCTGTATATGTGTATCCATAGCTTACTCTTGAAGAAGGCACACAGTCTGTAGCTATCTAGGGACATATGTGCAAATGGCCTCCAAAAATGTCTAAATACATTATTATGCTCCCTCTCTAGTATGGGCCCGGTATCAAACATTGTCAAAGTGATTTCTCATTTTATTAGATAACCAAAGATTCCTGTTAACAGGATGTCAATCTTGTTATGTAAAGTCACCACACTAAGCTGTAGCAGTCATTTACCCTTGATTTGGGTTAGTGGAACAATAAGCCAACAATGGGGTAAGTTTTGATGAAGGTGAAGAGGCTGGCTATAGTGTGACCAATAGCTCACTTCTCAGGATATGACATGTTTTAGAGAATGAAAGATGGAGTAGACAGAGACAATAACTAGGAAACAATGGCTAGAGAAGAAACAATGAAAAGGGGAAGTACAGCACAGAATTTGGAACCATGAGTGAAAGAATTAGAATTCTAGTTATGTAATATCTTAGATCTATAACTTTAGGAGAGTTACTTAAATCTGAAAAGCAATTTATCTAATATTAAATGTTATACAAAAACACTTAAAATTCTTTGTGTTATGTAGCAAGCACAGTAAGTATTAGCTGAACCTGAAAAATAATAAACAAGTTTATCTATTTTACAATTTATCAAATGCATTAGCTATTCCTGTAACATCAATTCAAGATAATGTTAGACATCAGCATTTCCTAGCTAATTTTAATCCTAACTAGACTTGTTGGACAGTATTTCAAGTATGCAAAATCCAATCAAGAATCTTTGAATGTTTAATATTTACCTCATATAAGGTACTATGAAAAGAATGAGGTAAGATTCCTCCTTATGGAGAACTGAAAATGTGATCCAGGAGGTGGACTTGGTTGGTGTGGAAGGATAATCCATGTTTATTCATTCAACAAGGGTTTATATAGTTCTCATTATACCAAGCATAATTTGAGCTGTAGGGATAGCCATATAAGAAAATCAGACACTATTGAAGAGTGAATGTTATGGAGAAGGCAGGCAATGAATTAAAACGTAAACATTTAACAGCCAAGTGGATGTATGTAGTATGAATAAAAATAAGATAGGGAAAGGGGAATAGAGAGTGATGGGAGTGACTTTATATAAGATGATCAAAGACCGTGCATGTATGCTCAGTCATGTTCGACTCTTTGCAACCCAATGGACTATATCTCACCAGGCTCCTCTCTCCATGGGATTTCCCAGGCAAGAATACTGGAGTGGGTTGCCATTTTCTACTCCAGGGCATCTTCCTGACCCAGGGATCAAACTCATGTCTCCTGCATTGGCAGGCGGGTTCTTTACCACTGAGCCATCTGGGAAGCCATTTAGCCAAAGACTACCTCAATGTTAAGAAAGCATTTGAGCTGACATCTGAAGAAGTGAGCAAGCAAACCCCATGGATATCTGTTGTGAAAAAAAGAAACCAGGCAGAGGAAATAACAGTACAAATGTCCTAAAGGCAGGTGCATACTTGGTATGTTCAGGGAACAACAAAGATGTCTCTTTGGGTGAAATGAAGTAAAACAAAGATGAGTGGTAGGAAACAAGGTCAGAATGGTAGCAAAGGGGCAAGATCATATAGTGTCTTATACCAGTTATTTTATAGGCCTGGAGCCATCAGGGTTCATTAGGTACTGAATACATGATATAACATATTTTACAAGCATCAATTTGGCTGTTGTGTGGAGAATAAAACTGATGGTTGAGCAAGAATGGAAGCATAGAAACCAGTTGATAAGCTATTGACTAGTCCAGGCAAGAGAATGATGGTGGCTTGGATTGGGATACTTATGAAAGTAGTGAGCAGAGTAAGTTTATAAGTATATTAAAATATAGGGCAAATTCAATTTGTTACTATATTTCCTGAGGGATGTGACAGAGCCAACAATGATTTCAAGGTTCATGGGGATGAGAGGCAGCATCATATATTTGGATTTACATATGCTGTTTTTGATGCTTATCAAGTACCCAAAAGACATGTGGATGGCAAATAAGCACTTGAAAAATTCTCAGCATTATTATCAAAAGAAATGTAGACAAAACCCACAAGGTTTTACTACATAACCACTAAAATTAAAAATACTGATAAGAAATTTATAGCAAAAATGTGCAACAACTAGGACACATATATTGTTTGTAGGAATGTAAAATAGTACAACTACTTTGGAAAGTAGTTTGCCAGTTTTCCGTAAACTTAAACATATATTTATCTTATGACCTAGAGAATTACTGCTATTTACTGAAGAGAAATTGAAACATATGTTCACAAAAATATCTGTGTATCAATTTGCATAACAGTATTTTTCACAACTAAGAACGAGATCCACCCAAACATCCATCAATAGGTAAATGAATGAACAAATTGTGGTATACCCAGAGAATATAATAATATTCAGTCTTTTTTTTAAATGAATTGCTATTGCATGCAACCACAAGGATGAACCTTAAAATTATTATGCTGAGATGTGAAAGCACACATATTGCATGATTCCATTTGTATGAAACTCTAAAACAGGCAATACTAATCTATAATGACAGAAAACAGATCAGTAGTCCACCATCTTGCTTTATCTGCTACTGAGACGTTTCCCCAGGATGTAGGAATTTTAGTGCAAATCTCGGGACAATCCCTGGCCAGCCAAAAGAGGTAGTCAATGTTTAGGGGTGATTTGACTAAAATAATTGACTGAGAAGGAGCACACGGGAAACTTTTGGGGATGAAAAAATGTTTCATACGTTTATTGTGGTGGTGGTAACATGAGTGGATGGGTGACTGCAGCCATGAAATTAAAAGACATTTGCTCCTTGGAAGAAAAGCCATGACAAACCTAGAAAGCATATCAGAAAGCAGAGACATCACTTTACCAACTAAGGTCCATATAGTCAAAGCTATGGTTTTTCCAGTAGTCATGCACATATGTGAGAGTTGGACCATAAAGAAGGTTAAATGCCAAAGAGTTGATGCCTTTGTACTGTGGTGCTGGAGAAGACGCTCGAGAGTTGCATGGACAGCAAGGAGATCAAACCAGTCAATCCTAAAGGAAATCAACTCTGAATATTTCATTGGAAGGACTGATGCCAAAGCTGAAGATCCAATACTTTGGCCACCTGATAAGAAGAGCTAAATCATTGGAAAAAACCCTGATGCTGGTAAAGATTGAGGGCAGGAGGAGGAGGGGATGACAGAGGATGCTGTGTTGGATGGCATCACTGATTCAATGGACATGAGTTTAAGAAAACTCCGGGAGATACTGAAGGACAGGGAAGCCTGGTGTGCTGCAGTCCATGGAGTTGCAAGAGTTGGACAAGACTTAGTGACTGAACAACAACATGGGTATATTCATTTCTCAAAGTTCAACAAAATATATACTTAACTGTGAGCATTTTATTAGACATAAGGCATATATCAATGGAGCTTATTAAAAATAAAAACATTTAGTCAACGTTATATAAAGTGTAACTTTTAAAACACATGCACTGGTATTTTCATTGTTTTTTGTCTCAAAGGAAGTGGTCAAATAGTGTTGTAACAGAATGTTACTGAAGTGATGCTGATGCTTGGTACTTATAAAATCACAAGATATATGTTAATTTAAACACCTGAATGATTGTTGGAAGTGCCATAGAGACTTAGACTGACTGAAGACCATTAATTTATTTTATCATGTTGATGATAAAATCATATTCAATCCATATTTTCAAATTTGGATAAATTAAAATTGCCTATAGAGTATAGAAAAGACTGGTCTAGTGTGCACGTGCTTAATTATGTCTGAGTCTTTGTGATCCCACAGGCTGTAGCCCGCCAGGATCTTCCATCCTTGGGATTTTCCAGGCAAGAATACTGGAGTGGGTTGCCATGTCCTTCTTCAGGGGATCTTCCTGACTCAGGGATTGAACCTTGATCTCTTGCATTGCAGGTAGACTCTTTACCATCTGAGCCACCAGGGAAAATCTTATATTAACTCATGTATTTTTCATTTTGTTTCACACAAAACATGTCAATGCTAGTGTTCAGAAAATAGAAACATTGGGATTTAAGTGTGAACAAAATATCGCCCTAGTAGCCCTTTATCTCTTCATCAAGAGAGGTGCAGTTTTGAGTTAAGTTAAACTTAATATTATGCCTTTTTGGTCACATCATTTTGAAGCATATGTACTTACTCTGCATAACCTGTCATTGTTTACTTTAGAGTTAGGGCTATAACCCTAAGATGTAAGAGCTTCTCTTCATGCCCTGCAAACATATCTCTGTGCAAAACCTTTACCTGTTTGTCTTCTGTGTGGAAATGAGAATAATATAATCTAACATTTAGTGTTGTCATGGGGACTGAACAAATATGCTAATTTGAAAGCAGCTGCTGCATAATTTCCTGTGAATTTCTTTATCACTCCTCCCTTTCTAGACATATGATATATCCCTCTGTCACAAAAAAACTATATCTCACAATCTATATGCCTTCACCTTTATCTATATATTATTTCCCTTTTTAAATTTTTTAATATTTTTTAATTTTTTAAATATAGATTTATTTATTTTAATTAGAGGCTAATTACTTTACAATATTTTAGTGGTTTTGACATACTTAGACATGGATCTGCCACAGGTGTACATGTGTTCCCCATCCTGAACCCCCCTTCCCACCTCCCTCCCCATCCTATCTCTCTGGGTCATCCCAGTGCACAAGCCCTGAGCACCCTGTCTCATGCATCGAATATGGACTGGTGATCCGTTTCACATGTGATAATACACATATGTCAATGCTATTCTCCCAAATTATCCCACCCTCGCCCTCTCCCACAGAATCCAAAAGACTGTTCCATACATCTGTGTCTCTTTTGCTATCTCACATATACGGTTATCGTTACCATCTTTATAGAGTCCATATATATGTGTTAGTATACTATATTGGTGTTTTCTTTTCTGGCTTACTTCACTCTGTATAATAGGCTTCAGTTTCATCCACCTCATTAGAATTGATTCAAATACATTCTTTTTTAGTGGCTGAGTAATACTCCATTGTGTATATGTACCACAGCTTTCTTATCCATTCATCTGTTGATGGACATCTAGGTTGCTTCCATGTCCTGGCTATTATAAACAGTGCTGCGATGAACATTGGGGTACATGTGTCTCTTTCAATTCTGGTTTCCTCAGTGTGTATGCCCAGCAGTGGGATTGCTGTGTAATATGGCAGTTCTATTTCCAGTTTTTTCAGGAATCTCCACACAGTTCTCCATAGGGGCTGTACTAGTTTACATTCCCACAAACAGTGTAAGAGGGTTCCCTTTTCTACACACCCTTTCCAGAATTTATTGCTTATAGATATTTGGATAGCAGCCATTCTGACTGGTGTAATGGTACCTCACTGTGGTTTTGATTTGCATTTCTCTGATAATAAGTGATGTTGAGCATCTTTTCATGTGCTGTTAGCCATCTGTATGCCTTCTTTGGAGGAATGTATGTTTAGTTCTTTGGACCATCTTTTGATTGGGTCGTTTATTTTTCTGGAATTGAGCTGCATGTGCTGCTTGTATATTTTTGAGATTAATTCTTTGTCCATTGCTTTGTTTGCTCTTATTTTCTTCCATTCTGAAGGCTGTCCTTTCACCTTGCTTATAGTTTCCTTTGTTGTGCAAAAGTTTTTAAGTTTAATTAGATCCCATTTGTTTATTATTGCTTTTATTTCCAATATTCTGGGAGGGGGGGTCATAGAGAATCCTGCTGTGATTTATGTCAGAGAGTGTTTTGCCTATGCTTTCCTCTAGGAGTTTTATAGTTTCTGATCTTACATTTAGGTCTTTAATCCATTTTAAGTTTATTTTAGAAAGTGTTAGAAAGTGTTCTAGTTTCATTCTTTTACAAGTGGTTGACCAGTTTTCCCAGCACCACTTGTTAAAGAGGTTGTCTTTTCTCCATTGTATATTCTTGCCTCCTTTGTCAAAGATAAGGTGTCCATAGGTGTGTGGATTTATCCCTGGGCTTTCTATTTTGTTCCATTGATCTATATTTCTGTCTTTGTGCCAGTACCATACTGTCTTGATGACTGTAGCTTTGTAGTAGAGCCTGAAGTCAGGCAGGTTGATTCCTCCAGTTCCAGTCTTCTTTCTCAAGATTGCTTTGGCTGTTTGAGGTTTTTTTGCATTTCCATACAAATTGTGAAATTTTTTGTTCTAGTTCTGTGAAAAATACCATTGGTAGCTTGATAAGGATTGCATTGAATCTATAGATTGTTTTGGGTAGTATACTCATTTTCACTGAATTGATTCTTCCAATCTATAAACATGGTATATTTCTCGATCTATTTGTGTGCTCTTTGATTTCTTTCATCAGTGTTTTATAGTTTTCAGTATATAGATCTTTTGTTTCTTTAGGTAGATTTATTCTTAAGTATTTTATTCTTTTTGTTGCAATGGTGAATGGACTTGTATCCTTAATTTCTCTTTCTGTTTTCTCATTGTTAATGTATAGGAATGCAAGGGATTTATGTGTGTTAATTTTATATCCTGCAACTTTACTATATTCATTGATTAGCTCTCATAATTTTCTGGTGGAGTCTTTAGGGTTTTCTATGTAGAGGATCATGCCATCTGCAAACAGTGAATGTTTTACTTTTTTTTTCAATCTCTATTCCTTTTATTTATTTTTCTTCTCTGATTTCTGTGGCTATAACTTACAAAACAATGTTGAATAGTAGTGGTGAGAGTGGGCACCCTTGTCTTGTTCCTAACTTTAGGAGAAATGCTTTCAATTTTTCACCATTAAGGATAATGTTTACTGTGGGTTTGTCATATATAGCTTTTATTATATTGAGGTATGTTCCTTCCATTCCTGCTTTCTGTTTTTTTTTTTTTTAATCATAAATGGATGTTGAATTTTGTCAAAGGTTTTCTCTGCATCTATTGAGATAACTGAATGGTTTTTATCTTTCAGTTTGTTAATGTGGTGTATTACATTAATTGATTTGTGTATATTAAAGAATCCTTACATCCCTCAGATAAAGCCTACTTCGTCATGATATATGATCTTTTTAGTATGTTGTTGCATTCTGTTTGCTAGGATTTTGTTAAGGTTTTTTGCATCTATGTTCATCAGTGATATTGGCCTGTAGTCTTCTTTTCTTTGTGGCATCTTTGTCTAGTTTTGGGATTAGGGTGATGGTGGCCTTATAGAATGAGTTTGGAACTTTACCTTCCTCTGCAGTTTTCTGGAAGAGTTTGAGTAGGATAGGTATTAGCTCTTCTCTAAATTTTTGGTAGAATTCAGCTGTGAGGCCGTCTGGTCTTGGGCTTTTGTTTGCTGGAAGATTTCTGATTGCAGTTTCAATTTCCATGCTTGTGATTGGACTGTTAAGATTTTCTATTTCTTCCTGGTTCAGTTTTGGAAAGTTATACTTATCTAGGAATTTGTCCATTTCTTCCAGGTTCTCCATTTTATTGGCCTATAGTTGCTGATAGTAGTCTCTTATGAGCTTTTGTATTTCTGTGTTGCCTGTTGTGATCTCTCCATTTTCATTTGTAATTTTGTTGATTTGATTCTTCTCCCTTTGTTTCTTGATGAGTCTGGCTAATGGTTTGTCAATTTTATTTATCTTCTCAAAGGACCAGCTTTTAGCTTTGTTGATTTTGGCTATGGTCTCCTTTGTTTCTTTTGCATTTATTTCTGCCATAGTTTTAAATATTTCTTTCCTTCTACTAACCCTGGGGTTCTTCATTTCTTCCTTTTCTAGTTGCTTTAGGCGTAGAGTTAGATTATTTAGTTGACTTTTTTCTTTTTTCTTAGGTATTCCTGTATTGCTATGAACCTTCACCTTAGCACTGCTTTTACAGTGTCCCATAGGTTTTGGGTTGTTGTGTTTTCATTTTCTTTCGTTTCTATACATATTTTGATTTCTTTTTTGATTTCTTCTTTGATTTGTTGGTTATTTAGCAGCGTGTTGTTCAGCTTCCATATGTTGTCCTGTAATTGGCATCTAATCTTACTTCATTATGGTCAGAAAAGATGCTTGGAATGATTTCAATTTTTTGAATTTACAAAGGCTAGATTTATGGCCCAGGATGTGATCTAACCTGGAGAAGGTTCCATGTGCACTTGAGAAAAAGGTGAAATTCCTTGTTTTGGGGTGAAATGTCCTATAGGTATCAATTAGGTCTAACTGGCCAATTGTATCATTTAAAGTTTGTGTTTCCTTGTTAATTTTCTCTTTAGTTGATCTGTCCGTAGGTGTGTGTGGGGTATTAAAGTCTCCCGCTGTTATTGTGTTATTGTTAATTTCCCCTTTCATACTTGTTAGCATTTGCCTTACATATTGTAGTGCTCATATGTTGGGTGCATATATATTTATAATTGTTATATCTTCTTCTTGGATTGATCCTCTGGTCATCATGTAGCGTCCTTCTTTGTCTCTATTCACAGCTTTTATTTTAAAGTCTATTTTATCTGATATGAGTATTGCTACTCCTGCTTTCTTTTCGTCTCTATTTGCATGGAATATCTTTTTCCAGCCCTTCACTTTCATTCTGTCTGTGTCCCTTGCTTTGAGGTGGGGCTCTTGTAGACAACATATATAGGGGTCTTGTTTTTGTATCCATTCAGCCAGTCTGTCTTTAGGTTGGGGCATTCGACCCATTTACACTTAAGGTAATTATTGATAAATATGATCCCATTGCCATTTACTTTATTATTTTGGGTTCGAGTTTATACACCCTTTCTGTGTTTCCTGTCTAGAGAAGATCCTTTTAACATTTATTGGAGAGCTGGTTTGATGGTGCTGAATTCTCTCAGCTTTTGCTTGTCTGTAAAGCTTTTGATTTGTCCTTCATATTTGAATGAGATCCTTGTTGGGTACAGTAATCTGGGTTGTAGGTTTTTCTCTTTCATCACATTAAGTATGTCTGCCATTCTCTTCTGGCCTGAAGAGTTTCTGTTGAAAGATAAGCTGTTATCCTTATGGGAATCCCCTTGTGTGTCATTTGCTGTTTTTCCCTTGCTGCTTTTAATATTTGTTCTTTGTGTTTGATCTTTTTAATTTGATTAATATGTGTCTTGGGGTGTTTTGTCTTGGATTTATCCTGTTTGGGACTCTCTGGGTTTCTTGGACTTGGGTGACTATTTCCTTCCGCGTTTTAGGGTATTTTCAACTATTATCTCCTCAAGTATTTTCTCACGGTCTTTCTTTTCGTCTTCTTCTTCTGGGACTCCCACGATTCGAATGTCGGAGCATTTCACATTGTCCCAGAGGTCTCTGAGTTTGTCCTCATTTCTTTTAATTACCTGCTGAGTATTTCTCTGTCTTTTCATCTTGTTTATATTGCTGTGTTTGGGGTGGCCTTTCCGTATTCTGGCAGTTTGTGGTTCCTGTTTATTGTGGATGTTCCTCGCTGTGAGTGGGATTGGACGAGTGGCTTGTCAAGGTTTCCTGGTTAGGGATGCTTGTGTCAGTGTTTTGGTTGGCGGAGCTGAATTTCTTCTCTCTGGAGTGCAATCAACTGTCCAGTAGTGTGTTTTGAGATGTCAGTGGGTTTGGTGTGACTTTGGGCAGCCTGTATATTGAACCTCAGGGCTATGTTCCTGTGTTGCTGGAGAATTTGCATGGTATATCTTGCTCTGGATCTTGTTGGCTCTTGGGTGGTGCTTGGTTTCAGTGTAGGTATGGAGGCTTTTTATGAGTTCTTATCAATTAATGTTCCCTGGAGTCAGGAGTCTCTGGTGTTCTCAGGTTTTGGACATAAGCCTCCTGCCTCTGGTTTTCAGTCTTATTCTTACAGTAGTCTCAAGACTTCTCCATGTATACAGCACCAATGATAAACATCTAGGTTAATGATGAAAAGTTTCTCCACAATGAGGGAAACCCGGAGAGTTTCACAGAGTTACATAGAGAAGAGAAGAGGGAGAAGAGAGATAGAGGTGACCAGGAGGAGAAGAGGGGGAGTCAAAAGGAGAGAGAGCAAGCTAGCCAGTAATCAATTCCCTATGTGCTCTCCACAGTCTGGACCCCTCAGAGATGTTCACAGAGTTACACAGAGAAGAGAAGAGGCAGGAAGGAGACAGAGGTGGCCAGGAGGAGAAAAGGGGGAATCAAAAGGAGAGAGAGAGATCCAGCCGGTAATCAGTTCCCTAAGTGTTCTCCACAGCCCAGAACACACAAAGAAATTCACAGAGTTGGGTTTAGAAGAGAAGGGAGAGGGAGGAGATAGAGGTAACCTGTTAAAGAAAACGGAGACCTAAAAAGGGGAGAGAGCAATCAAGCCAGTAATCTCACTCACAAGTAAAAGTGGGTGCTGAGGAGTGGGTTCTTAAAGGCACAAAATTGATAACATACCAAAAAGCAAACATTAAAAATCTAGAGTAGAGGTTAGATTTCAAAAATACAATATTAAAAAACAACAAAGTCACAAAAATTATAAAATATATATATGAAGTATGCTTTAAAAATAGGGTCTTTTTTGCAATGTAATTGTATGTTATAAAAATGAAAACTAAAGGAGTAATAGAAGACTTAAAAATAAAAAAAATAAAAAAATTTAAAAAATGGTAATAGTAAAAATATATCTAGGAATTTCTCTGTAGCTGTTTTGGACAGTGTGGGGTCAGTTCATTTTCAGATTGTTCCTTGATCTGACTTATACTTCTCAAGATCTATAGGCCCCTTCCTTTGTAGTCGGAGCTAACTACAAGGTTTTAATCTCTTGCACCTGTCAGTTCCAAAGCGGTTCCCTCTGTTTGTTTTAGCTTCTTCTATTTACTGGTCTCTTCAGCATCTAATTTTTGCCCTGACAGGAGGGGGCGGTGGTGATCACTTTTTTAGGCTCCGTTGTTCAGTCGTGCTGTGGGGAGGGAGGAACACTGCAGACAAATCTCACTGGCGTGTGTGGGGAGTGCTCGCAGTGTTTCAGCTGCACTGGGTTTGCCCTGGTTCACGGTGTTTGTGCTTTCATGGTCTACACTTCTCAGGCTTTAAGTTGCTCTGCGGGAAACTGTTTGAGGTGGGCCCTGGGTTCATGCACTTCCCACGTCTAAGTCGCTCAGGTTCAGGTTCTTGAGTACTCCCCAAAGGCGCAGACTCGGTTGGGCCTGCGTTTTGTGCCCTTCCCAGGTCCAAGCAGCTCAGGTGAGCAGGTGCTTGGTGAGTGCAGTCACCCCCAGGTGGGGGCTCTGCCTTATCCCCTCCCCCGTCCCAGCCGCTTGGTTTTCTGGGTGTACAACAGGCATGCCTTCTCAGGTATACCGTGTGTCTCTTCTGGGGAGCTGATCTCTGGCTGCGACCCTCCTGGCAGATGTGAACCGTCCAGAATCCCAAGAAGTTTTGGTTAGCAATGAAACCTGCCTGCAGTTTGGTAGAGGATGCCTCTCTGGGGCCGGGATTGCCCCCTCCCAACTCTGGCTGTCCCTGCCTGCCTGTCTCCAGCGGGAGATCGGCTGGTCCACAGCTGGCTAGCTCTGCCCAGTCCTTTGTTTTGTGAGCGGGCCTGGCAGTGTCTTAGATTAGGGCTTTTCATTGGATAGTTCTCTCTCTCTCTTGCCCCCCCCCCCCGCCCCTCTCTCTCTGGCTATCCCACAGTCTGGGTTGCTATCTCAAGTTAGTTCCCTCAGATTGCCCTCGGGGCATTCAGGCCTGGTCCTTACCCTAAGCAATGCAGCCCGTGCCTCCCTGTCCAGCCCATGCTTGCTAGTGGCAGATGTGAGCAGCTGGGCTGCTTCTCTGCTGGGAGTTGCTGTTAGGCACATAATCTGTGGCTTTTAACTATTTATTTACTTATTTTTCCTCCTGGTTATGTTGCCCTCTGAGATTCCAAGACTCGCCACAGAGCCGCTGGTGAGATTGTTTCCTGGTGTTTGGAATCTTCTCTCTTTTGTAAGACTCCCTTCCCGGGAGGGATCTCCATCCCTACCTCTTCTGTCTCTCTTTTTTTTCTATTTTGTCTTACCTCCTTTTGAAGACAATGGGCTGCCTTTCTGGGTGCCTGATATCCTCTGCCAGCACTCAGAAGTTGTTTTGTGGAATTTGCTCAGCGTTCAAATGTTCTTTTGAGGAATTTGTGGGGGAGAAAGTGGTCTCCCCATCTTATTCCTCTGCCATCTTAAGACCGCCCCTGAATTATTTCTCTTTTGAATGAGACATAATGTGATACTTAAGAACACAGACTCCAGAACCAGACTCAGTTCAAGTTTCACTATCATCTATTAGCAACATGGCCTTTGGCAAGTCTCTTAACTTTACTTTTGTTTAATTTCCTCATTTTAAAAATGAATATAGTAGTAACACCTATCAGATAGGATTTTGTGAATATTATATGTTATTATAAGTGAAGTACTTAGAATAATATGTAGCACGTGCATGTGTGCTAAGTCACTTCAGTTGCGTCCAACTCTTGTGACCCTATGGGCCGTAGCCTACCAGGCTCTTCTGTCCATGGGATTCTCCAGGAAAGAATACTGGAGTGGGTTGCCTTGCCCTCCTCCAGGGGATCTTCCCAACCCAGGGATTGAATCTGGATCTCTTATATTTCTTGCATTGGCAGGCAGGTTCTTCACCACTAGCACCACCTCGCAAGCCCCAATATGTAGCACATAATAAGCTAAACTAAAGAAGCATTGGCTATTGTCACTAGAGTATAAGCTTTATGAGGGTTAGATTTTTGTCTCTTTTGTTCATTGCTGTATCATTCTGTTCCTCTTCTATGGATGTACTATATTTTTTCCTGATTTCTGCCATGAAATTCTCTTCCAGAATTATCCCAAGTGTCCGCTCAGTATCTCTCATTCCATATCTGATAGGCGTTTCATACTTATCATGGCCAAAACATCACTCTTTATTGTCCCCCAACCCATTTCTGCTTTGATGTTTCATGTTTTAGGAAATAGCACCACAGTTCACTTAGTTGCCAAAACTGGTTATCTTTGGTTTCTTTCTTTCTTTTGTATGTCATATTTATCAAGAAGTCATGTCAGCTGTGACTTTAAAATGTATCCCAAACCCAGTTAATTATAAATCTAATTAATTGTCTTATCCTTGTCTAAGCCACCATAATCTCTCTTCCCTGGACTATATGAATGATTCTTTTTCCTTTCTTGTTCCCTAACAATCAGAGTAATCTTTTCTTTAGAGTAAAATCAGACCACATCACACCTTTGCTCAATTTTTCCAATGATTTCTAACCACATTTGAAATAACATCTACTCTCTCTTTTTTTCTTTTTTTGTCCATGCAGCATGTGGGATCTTAGTTACTTGACCAGGGATCAAATCCTAGCCTCCTGCATTGGAAGCATGGTCTTAACCACTGGACTGCCAGAGAAATCTGAAAATCTACTCTTGTTTTCACAGCCTTTAAAGGCTTAAACAGAACTCATTGGCCACAGTGCTCTTTTTGCCCTTCCTCAAACAACAGAGTTCAGTTATATCTAATGACTTTTTTTTTTCTAATAAGTTTTGCATTTGCTATTTCATAAGCCTGGAATACTGTTCCCCAAGATCATCATATAGCTCAGTTCATTCCTTCACTTAGGTCTCTACTTAAAATGTAGAGAGGCCTCATAGAGACTTTCTTTTCATTCCTATGTACAGTAACCCCCTTTAAACAGATATGGTATATGGTAGAAGTGAAAACATAGGTTTCAAAGGTATTGGTAATTTTCTATTATTCAAACTTAGTGGTGGATGTGCTTGTATATATTTATAACTATATATTTATATTTATAACTTTGTATGCAAGAAATATTTCATAATAAAAGTTAAAATGGCCCTATAACTATTTCCTCTTGTCATGTTTCATTTTTATTAAAAAACACGATTGCCACTTAAAATGATAAATTTGTGTACTTAATCATGATCTGTCTGTCACACCAGAATGTGATCTTCATAAAGGTAGGGATGTTGTTTTGCTATATCCTAGAGTCTATCACATTGCCTGACAAATGAGCAGGAGACCCAAAAATATTTGTTGACCTGATCAAAATATATAGCTTTTTAGAGGAATTTGATGAGAAATTCTGAGATCTTAAAATATTCTCAATCATTTAAAATCTGTAAGTTACATTTTTCATTGTTTCCCTAGGATTTCTTACTCTCTTCTCCAATCTTAACAGCCCAGAATTTTCCAACTATGTGGTTTAGAACTTCATTTCATGCTCTGGGGTTAGGCTTTAATTTTTATAAGCCATATATACTATTCACAAACTAGTGTGATTTGTTCAAGAATAGGACCATCAGGGCAAGTAAGTCTAAATTCTGAGATGTATGTTCAAGCTATATGAGAAGCAGACTCTCTTTCTTACTAATTAAGAAAGAGGCAACATGTGCCTGAACCTCCTGGCATGAAAGGAAGTGCACATATTTAAAGTATACAATTAAAGAAGTTTTGACATGTGTATATACTTAAGAAACCATCACAACAATAAAGAGATCTACATCCATATAAACTATTCATCACCCACAAAAGATCTCTCATACATGTTGATAATTCCCTCCTCATGTCCTCAATCATCCTCTGATTTACTTTCTGTCACTGTAGAGTACTTTGCATTTCTAGAATTTTATATAAATGAACTCATATTGTATGTACCCTTTTTATCTGGCTTTTTCCACTCAACATAATTATTTTAAGATTAATCAATATAGCTGTGTGCATCAATAGCTCATCCCTTTTATTTCTGAGTAGCATTTCTTTGTACAAATATATGACAATTTCTTTATCTTTCTTCCTGTTAATTAATAATTTGGTTTGTTTCCAGGTTTGAAGCTACTACAAATAAATCTGCTAGTAACATTGATGTACAAGTCTTTGTATGAAGGTATGTTGTAATTTCTCTTGAGTAAATACCTAGGAATGGAATGGATGGATCATACAGTAGACATATGTTTAACTTAAAAAAAAAAAAATGCCAAACTGTTTTCCAAAGTTTCTGTGATATTTTACATTCCTGTCAGCAGTGGATGAGAATTCCAGTGCTCTCCTTCTAATGATGTTTAGCAAATTTTCATGTCCTTATGCACGATACAGATATCTTCTTTATTGAAATATCTGTTCAAATATTTTTTCCCATTTTTTTCCATTAGGTTGTTTTCTTAGTATTGAGCTCTGAGGGGTTTTTATATATTCTAGACATAAGTCCTTTATCAGATATGTGCTTTGCAAATATTTTCTTCCAGTCTATGGCTTGTCATTACATTCTCTTAACATAATATCTAAAAGAACATTCAAGTTTTAACTTTTCATGAAGTCCACAATTTATCATTTCTTCTTTTGTGAATGGTTTTAGGATTCATATCACAAAACATTTTCTAACCTGAGAATACAAAGATTTTGTTTGTTTTATTCTAGAAATTATATTTTTTGTTTGTACATTTGGTCTATGATACATTTTCAAGTAATTAATTTATATAGTATAATGTATGAATCAGAATTTACTTTTTTCATGGTGAGTGTCCAGTTGTTGAAAGGACTATCCTTTCTTCATGAATTGACTTTGCACCATTGTCAAAAATCATTAAAAAGAATTCATTTGAACCAGTCCTAATGAGATGGATGAAGCTGGAGCCCATTATACAGAGTGAAGTAAGCCAGAAAGATAAAGAATATTACAGCATACTAACACATATATATATGGAATTTAGAAAGGTGATAACGATAACCCTATATGCAAAACAGAAAAAGAGACACAGAAATACAGAACAGACTTTTGAACTCTGTGGGAGAAGGTGAGGGTGGAATATTTCAAAAGAACAGCATGTATACTATCTATGGTGAAACAGATCACCAGCCCAGGTGGGATGCATGAGACAAGTGCTCCGGCCTGGTGCACTGGGAAGACCCAGAGGAATCGGGTGGAGAGGGAGGTGGGAGGGGGGATCGGGATTGGGAATACATGTAAATCCATGGCTGATTCATATCAATGTATGACAAAACCCACTGGAAAAAAAAATAATAATAATAAAAAAAAGAAAAAAAAATCATTAGTCCATATATGTGTGGATAATTTGCTGGATTATATTCTGTCACTCTTATCTATTATGAAGCCAACACCACAACATTTTAATTGCAATAGACTTTGTAAGTTTTAAATTTAAAAAGTGTGAGCCTTCCAGCTTTGTTCTTTTTCAAAGTTGTTTTGACTGTTCTAGATTATTTGCATTTCCATATTAATGTTTAGAATCAGCTTGTCAGTTCCTACAAATAATTCCTACTGGTATTTTGATAGATATTTGAACTTAAAGATTAATTTGGGGAAATTTACATTATAGTATTGAACCTTCTGCCCCATGAGCAACGTATATATCTCCATTTATTTAGATCTTTTAAAATTCCTTTCAGCAATATTTGGTAGTTTTTCACTTGAGGTATCCTGCATACCTGTCCCCCCTCCTCAGAGATATCGCTAAGTATTTATTATTTTTTGACACTCTTGTAAGTAGTACTTTAAAAGTATTTGAATTTTCTAATGTTTGTTGCTAGTATATAGAAATGCAATTGCTTTTGGCTTATTGGTAGTATATTCTGCTACATTGATAAACTCATATATTAGTTCTAGTAACTTTTTGTAGAGTCCTTAAAAATTTCTACATACATAGTCATGTTGACAGCAAATAAAAACAGGTTTCTTTCTTTCCAAACTGATGCCTTCAAATTTTTTTCTCAACTGCCCTAACTAGAACCTCTAGTATAATTTTGAGAAGTAGTGAGAGTAGACATGCGTGTCTTGATCCTGATATTAGAGCAAAAATATTCCATCATTTCCAATTAAGGATAATATTAAGTCAAAAGTTTTCATAGATGTTCTTTATCAACCTGAAGAAATTCCTTTTTATTGCTAATTTTCTGAGAATTTATAACAGAAATGGATAGTGAATTTTACCAAATCTTTTTACTGTACCTATTGAAATGATCATATAGCTTTTCTTATATAATTTTATAACATGATGTATTATGTTAATTTGATTTTTGTATGTTAAATTAGCCTAAGATAAACCCCATTTTGTAATAAAGTATCATCATTTTTAAAATATTGTTGATTTGATTTTTAAACAAATTTTAGTAAATCAAATCAGCAATATTTAAAAAATGATGATACTTTATTACAAAACGAGGTTTATCTTTGCAACTATGTTCCTGAAGGGTATTGGTTGGTAGCTTTCTTATAATCTATCTGGTTTGAATAGCAAGGTAACGTTGGCTACATGGAATTATTGGGCAAGTATTTCCTACTTTTCAAATTTCTGGGAGAATTTTTATAAGATCAATTTTATTTCTTCCTTGAGTTTTTAATAGAATTCATCAGTGAAATGATCTAATACTAGTGTTTTCTTCTCAGTAAGGTTTTTAGTTACAAATTCAATTTTAAAAATTGATTAGACTATTTAGGTTATCTATACTTGAGTGGGTTTTGGTGGTTTCCATTTTTCAGTGAATTTGCCCATCTAACTTAAATTTTCAAATTTACTGGCATAAATTTCCCCTGCCATTCTTTTGTGTTGTGCTCAGTCACTCAGTCGTGTCTGACTCTTTGCAACCCGTTTGACTTTAGCCTGCCAGGCTCCTCTGTCCATGGAATTTTCCAGGCAAGAATTCTGGAGTGGGTTGCCATTTCCTACTCCAACTACCCTTTTAATACCTCTAGAATTTTTATTGATGACCCCTTTCTCATTTCTGATTGTAAAAGTTGCTGTCTTCTTCTTTTATTTTCTTGTAAATCTGGCTGTAAGTTTGTGTGTCAATTTTGTTTCTTTAAAAAACAAAACTTTCACTTTACTTTTTTTGTCTTTCATTATTTTTTGCTCTGTTCTTTATTTCCTTTCTTCTGCTTACTCTAAGTTTTTCTTACTTTTCTTATTTATTTTAGTGTAAGCTAAAATTAATTATTTTGAGACTTCTTTTCTAATATAGGCACTTAGTCCTACAGATGTTTGCCTAAGTACTGCTTTAATACCATTCCAAAGTTTTTGATGTGTTTTCATGTTCATTCATTCATTTTATTCATGAATTATTTTAGCTTATCACTTTTAAGAACTGTATTTCCTTAACTGAGAAATTTGTTCTTTTTGAGGAATATTATTTCCTATAAAATTAATCACACTGGTTATTTGCCTCTAAACTTTTATTCTATTTTCCCAATTAATGTTATTGTCTGAAGAATACCTTTTAAAATTTGGTGATTTCTTTATACATAGAATTGAGACTCTAAATAGAAATTTCAACTTAGCTTAAATTTGAACCCTGGATCAACTGTTGAAGAATATAGGATTTGATTAAGATGTTTGTCTCAGATGATTGAGGGAGATGGCTTGAACATTTAGTTGCATACAGTGTATCCATAGGTTGTCTGAGTATAGATATTTCCTTTTCCTTCCTAGAGAAATTCCTTGCTTCACCGGGCCCATCATCCATCCTGGCAATCTCTTGAGTCAGAACTGTAATTTCACACTTTCTTAAACTGGGCTTTATCCTGAGGGAAAATCCTAGAATCAGGTATTCCTTTTACTTTTTTTTTCAAATTATGTCAGGCTCCATTCTGCTTCTCCAATAGATTAATTACTCATGTCAGAAGCTCTCTGTTTAAAATGTAGTTCCGAGATTTCTTTGTAAATATAGCTATGAATATGTCTTTATCTTTTCTCCCCTTCTGAGGTCTAACTCAATAATAGTGAGGAAATTTTTTTTTATGTTATAAAGTTACAGGGACAAAAGGGGAGATGATAAAAGCAGACAAAGTTGCCAAAATAGTTTTAGAAGGTGGAAAGTGGATTGATAAGTGGTAATTAAATTATGTTCCTATTTTCTCTACTCTGAGTGCTTGCAAAAGTGAGAGTGTTGGGGGTACACAACATGAAAGAACCAATTTACACTCTGTAACCTCAGGAAATCCAAGAATTAGAGGCATCAGGTAACTTTGAAGGTAGGAGGAAAATAGGGCTAAAAACAGAAGTAGTTAAAATCTACAAAAGGAATGCTTAAACTCAAGATTCCCCTCCAATACTAGCACTTAAGGGTGAATATCACACCATCACTTCTTGTAGAAAATTAAAATTTTAGTGTCAGGTAAAATTGAACAATTGAGGCTTTGTCCTGGAAAACACCAGGCACAGCAGAGGACAGGAATGGCACCTCAGTCAAGAGAGACCATGTGACTAGGCTTTACATAATTAATTCTAACACCCCCTCCCCACTTATTCCCTAAATATTGGAAGTCCAATGAATATAACTCACCCCTATCAGAGTAGCTTTCCCTTGGAAAGCAAGGAGATCAAACCAGCCAGTCTTAAAAGAAATCAACTCTGAATATTCATTGGAAGGACTGATGTTGAAGCTGAAGCTCCAATACTTTGGCCACCTGATTCGAAGAACTGACTCATTAGAAAAGACTGATGCTGAGAAAGACGGAAAGCAGGAGAAGAGGATGTCAGAGGACAAGATCGTTGGATGGCATCACCAACTCAATGAACATGAGTTTGAGCAAGCTCTGGGAGTTGGTGACTGATAGGGAAGCCGGGTGTGCTGCAGTCCATGGGGTTACAAAGAGTCAGACACGACTGAGCGACTGAACAACAACAATCATAGTAGCTGGTTAGACCATTCCTTTGAGAAATCTGACTAACCTTCAAGAAACTTTCAAATACTGAAACTTTAGAGTAATCATAAGTCCCCACTCAGTCACCCATTGGAAGATCCACCAGTCACAAAGCCCACCCTCATTTACTTTTCCAATCAGCTTTTTCATGCCTATTTTATTCTTAAGTATGACTGAACACACATTAAAGTTTGGAATAATGTTTTCATCTTTAAAAAAAAATAAATTTAAACTAAGTAAACTTGAAAATCTAATTGGCTTTATTCACCAATTCCTGAGTTGGGTAGCATCACATCTAGAAAGTAGAAAGCAACTCTAAAGAGCTATACAAAATGGAAAGTCTGTATAGGTAGAGTGAAGTGAAATCACTCAGTTGTGTCTGACTCTTTGCGACCCCGTGGACTGTAGACTACCAGGTTCCTTCGTCCATGGGATTCTCCAGGCAAGAATACTGGAGTGGGTTGCCATTTCCTTCTCCAGGGGATCTTCCTGACCAAAGGATCAAACCCGGGTTTCCCACATTGCAGGCAGACGCTTTAACCTCAGAGCCACCAGGGGTAGAGGGGATGGGAAAAGGTTTCTACAAAGAGTGGATTATTTCAGGCAAGGTCACATTTCTCTGGGGGAAAGGGAGGGGGTGGGGTGGGGGTTGGGTATATCTTGTAGATTACCTCATTAGTGCTGATCAAACAATTCCAGATTGATTAAAGATCACAGTCCTGGGAGAGGCTGCAGCTGCAGTTTTGTGAGATATAAAGTCTTAATTTGCTGTCAGTAGGGCAAGTGATTCCATTTTGGGCCTATTGGTCCTTTTTTAAAACGTGCCTTAAAAATTCAGAGAACAAAATAAATTACAATAGAGAAATTTCTACTTTGCTCATTGTATTTATTTTCTCTTTCTCCCTATGGAGCTATAGATAATTCTCTTTAAGTGCTCTTCAGTAATTTTAATTAAATTTTTAAGGAGAATCAGCAATAGACATATGGTTCTATTTTGATCAAGCTATCCATATATTTAATCTTTGAAAATCTCATCATCTATTTCTTATGTTTAATCTTAAAATTTAAGATTAAGTATACTTTGTGATACTTTAATAAAATACATATTGGCAATTAATTTCATTAAACTTACCATTGAGAGTTTTTAAAATATTACTATAGTTTCCCTGTAAGTCATTTTATTTTCCCTTTTCTTCTTTAATTTCTGTGTTCTTTTTCTTCTTAACACTGTAACTCTTAGATCTTTGATAACACTAAACAAAAGTTACCTGACAGAGCTTTTATTCTTTTTCTTTCATTCTGACATTTTATTATTAAACACACTCTACCACTAACTGCTTTTTGAACATGATTACATTTGGAGAATTCATTTTGCAGTCTTACTAAGTTATACTGACCCACTTTTCATTATTCATGTTTGAATTTCACAGCAGGCTTTTTTTTTTTTCCCAAATTTCTTCTTCAATTTTTCTTCTTTTTTCAAAACAGAATTTCAAGGTCCAAGGTAAGAAAATCTAAGCCATGTATTTTCTTAAAATGTGAATTCTGAGGAGACTTCCTGTGGTGCAACTCTTAAGAGTTTTTTTCTTTTTAAAGAGTTTTTACTAACGGAAAGTCGAAGAAAGAGGGAAGAGGATAAGTAACAAACAGGGAATTAAAGCAATCAGAGATAAAATGGTTATTTATTCATCATGCACACAAAAGAGAATGAGAATGAAAAGATAAACTAGATATATTTCCTGCCTTCGTTTTGAAGGGAGGACATATTTTTACATATTTTAAAGTACGTTGGAAATGTATAAAAATTAATATGGTGAGTATGGCAGCATTTTACCTATGCCTTCAAAAAATTGAGTGGACTATGATAAAGTCAAAGGCAGAAGAGAAACCTAGGTGAAACTAGTCAATTGATTTTTAGGACAAAAAATTACTCAGATGACACAGATTGCTTAAGTAAATAAAATCGGAATACCATCTTAGATTTTTTACTACATGATTTTATGTTCAGTTCAGTTCAGTTCAGTCGCTCAGTGGTGTCCCACTCTTTGTGACCCCATGAATCGCAGCACACCAGGCCTCCCTGTCCATAACCAACTCCTGGTGTTTACTCAAACTCATGTCCATCAAGTCGGTGATGCCATCCAGCCATCTCATCCTCTGTCGTCCCCTTCTCCTCCTGCCACCAATCTCTCCCAGCATCAGGGTCTTTTCCAGTGAGTCAACTCTTTGCATGAGGTGGCCAAAGTATTGGAGTTTCATCTTCAGCATCAGTCCTTCCAATGAACACACAGAATTGATATCCTTTAGGATGGACTGGTTGGATCTCCTTGCAGTCCAAGGGACTCTCAAGAGTCTTCTTCAACACCACAGTTCAAAAGCATCAATTCTTCGGCACTCAGCTTTCTCCACAGTCCAACTCTCACATCCATACATGACCACTGGAAAAACCATAGCCTTGACTAGACAGACCTTTGTTGGCAAAGTAATGTCTCTGCTTTTTAATATGCTATCTAGGTTGGTCATAACTTTCCTTCCAGGGAATAAGCATCTTTTAATTTCATGGCTGCAATCACCATTTGCAATGATTTTGGAGCCCCCCAAAATAAATTCAGACACTGGTTCCACTGTTTCCTCATCTATTTCCCATGAAGTGACGTTGGCTTCATTCAAATAGTGGTAGCATATGTGATCCCAAAGCAAAATTTGTAATTTTGAAGTTCAGTAACACTTTGGGTGCTCCATTATGGTGTTAGCTCAAGAGAACAGTGATAACAGCTATGGATAGGTCAACTAAAAAGAAAATTAGCAAGGAAACACAAACTTTAAATGATGCAATGGACCAGTTAGACCCAATTGATATCTATAGGACATTTCACCCCAAACCAATGAATTTTCACCTTTTACTCAATTGCACATGGAACATTCTCCAGGGTAGATCACATCCTGGGCCATAAATCTAGCCTTGGTATATTAAAAAAACATTGAAATCATTCCAAGCATATTTTCTGATCACAATGTTGTAAGATTAGATGTTAACTACAGGGGAAAAAACTATTAAAAATACAAACATATGGAGGCTAAACAACACACTTCTGAATAACCAATAAATCACAGAAGAAAGAAAAAAGAAATTAAAATATGCATGGAAACAAATGAAAATATAAACACAACAACCAAAATCCTATGGGATTCAATAAAAGCAGTGCTAAGGGGAAGGTTCATAGCAATACAAGCTTACCTCAAGAAACAAGAGAAAAATAAAATAAATAACCTAACTCTATACCTAAAGCAACTAGAAAAAGAAATTAAGAATCCCAGGGTTAGTAGAAGGAAAGAAATCACAAAAATTAGGGCAGAAATAAATGAAAAAGAAACAAAGGAGACCATAGCCAAAATCAACAAAGCTAAAAACTGGTTCTTTGAGAAGATAAATATAATTGACAAACCATTAGCCAGACTCCAAAAAAAAAAAAAAAAAGGGAGAAGAATCAAATCAACAAAATTAGAAATGAAAATGGAGAGATCACAACAGGCAACACAGAAATACAAAGGATCATAAGAGACTACTATCAGCAACTATATGCCAATAAAATGGACAATTTGGAAGAAATGGACAAATTCCTAGAAAACTATAACTTTCCAAAACTGAAACAGGAAGAAATAGAAAATCTTAACAGACCCATCACAGGCATGAAATCAAAACTGTAATCAGAAATCTTCCAACAAACAAAAGCCCAGGCCCAGATGGCTTCACAACTGAATTCAACCAAAATTTTAGAGAAGAGCTAACACCTATCTTACTCAAACTCTTCCAGGAAATTGCAGAAGAAGGCAAACTTCCAAACTCATTCTATGAGGCCACCATCACCCTAATACCAAAACCAGACAAAGATGCCACAAAAATAGAAAACTACAGGCCAATATCACTGATGAACATAGATGCAAAAATCCTTAACAAAATTCTAGCAAACAGAATCCAACAACATATTAAAAGGATCATACATCATGGCTAAGAGAGCTTTATCCCAGGGATGCAAGGATTCTTTAATATTCACAAATCAATCAATGTGATACACCACATCAGCAAATTGAAAGATAGAAACCTAATGATTATCTCAATAGATGCAAAGAAAGCCTTTGACAAAATTCAACTTCCACTTACCATTAAAACCCTCCAGAATGCAGGCATAGAAGGAACATACCTCAACATAATAAAAGCCATATATGATGAACCCACAGCAAACATTATCCTCAATGGTGAAAAATTGAAAGCATTTCCCTTAAAGTCAGGAACAAGGCAAGGGTGCCCACTCTCACCATTACTATTTAACATAGTTTTGGAAGTTTTAGCCACAACAATCAGAATAGAAAAAGAAATAAAAGGAATCCAGATTGGAAAAGAAGCAAAACTCTATTTGCAGATGGCATGATCCTTTACACAGAAAAACCTAAAGACTCCACCAGAAAATTACTAGAGTTAATCAATGAATATAGTTATGTTGCAGAATATAACATTAACACATAGAAATCCCTTGCATTCCTATACACTAACAATGAGAAAATGGAAAGAGAAATTAAGGAAATGATTCCATTCACCATTGCAACGAAAAGAATAAAATACTTAGGAATAAATCTACCTAAAGAAACAAAAGACCTATATATAGAAAACTATAAAACACAGATGAAATAAATAAAAGATGACACAGATAGATGAAAAATAGACCATGTTCATGGATTGGAAGAATCAGTATAGTGAAGAAGAATATACTACTCAAACCAATCTATAGGTTCAATGCAATCCCTATCAAGCTACCAGTAGTATTTTTTAGAGAACTAGAACAAATAATTTCACAATTTGTATAGAAATACAAAAAACCTCGAATAGCCAAAGCAATCTTGAGAAAGAAGACTGGAACTGGAGGAATCAACCTGCCTGACTTCAGAGTATATGACAAAGCTACAGTCATTAAGACAGTATGGTACTGGCACAAAGACAAAAATATAGATCAGTGGAACAAAATATGAAGCCCAGAGATAAATCCATGCACCTATGGACACCTTATCTTTGACAAAGGAGGCAAGAATATAGAATGGCGAAAATACAATCTCTTTAACAAATGGTGCTGTGAAAACTTGTCAACCACTTGTGAAGGAATGAAACTAGAACACTTTCTAACACCATGCACAAAAATAAACACAAAATGAATTAAAGATCTAAATGTAAGACCAGAAACTATAAAACTCTTAGAGGAAAACACAGACAAAACACTCTTTGACATAAATCACAGCAGGATCCTCTATGACCCACCTCCCATAGTAATGGAAATAAAAGCAAAAATAAACAAATGGGGCCTAATTAAACTTACAAGTTTTGGCACAATGAAGGAAACTATAAGCAAGGTGAAAAGACAGCCTTCAGAGTGGGAGTGAATTATAGCAAACTAAGCAACTGACAAAATCAGTCTCCAAAAATATACAAGCAGCTCATGCAGCTCAATTCCAGAAAAATAAATGACCCAATCTAAAAATGGGCCAAAGAACTAAACAGAAAGTTCTTCAAAGAAGACATGCAGATGGTTAACAAACACATGAAAAGATGCTCAACATCACTCCTTAGCAGAGAAATGCAAATCAAAACCACAATGAGATACCATCTCATGCCAGTCAGAATGACTGCTATCAAAGTCTACAAACAGTAAATGCTGGAGAGGGAGAGAAGAAAAGGGAACCCTTTTACACTGTTGGTGGGAATGCAAACTAGCACAGCCCCTATGGAGAACAGTGTGGAGATTCATTAAAAAAAAAAAAACAAACTGGAAATAGAACTGCCATATTACCCAGCAATCCCACTGCTGGGCATACACACTGAGGAAGCCAGAACTGAAGAGACACGTGTACCCCAGTGTTCATCGCAGCACTGTTTACAATAGCCAGGACATGGAAGCAGATGAATGGATAAGAAAGTCATGGTACACTTACGCAATAGAATATTACTCAGCTATTAAAAAGAATGCATTTGAATCAGTTCTAATGAGCTGGATAAAACTGGAGCCTATTATACAGAGTGAAGTAAGTCAGAAAGAAAAACACCAATACAGTATATTAACGCATATATATGGAATTTAGAAAGATGGTTATGATGACCCTATATGCGAGACAACAAAAGAAATACAGATGTAAAGAACAGAATTTTGGACTCTGTGGGAGAAGGCGGGGGTGGGATGGTTTGAGAGAATAGCACTGAAACATGTATATTACCATATGTGAAATAGAGCACCAGTCCACGTTCAATGCATGAGACAGGGTGTTCAAGGCTGGTGCACTGGGATGACCCTGAGGGATGGGATGGGGAGGGAAGTGGGAGCGGGGTTCAGGATGGGGAACACATGTACACCCATGGCTGATTCATGTCAATGTATGGCAAAAACCACTACAATACTGTAAAGTAATTAGCCTCCAATTAAAATAAATAAATTAATTTAAAAAAAGAAAGTGGTGATAAAAGATGTTGTAAAGTTTTCATTATATTAAAAAAAATTACTAAGTCATTTACATAGCTAATCGCATATTTTACTTCTGGATATGGATACCTTTTAAACTAAAATTTATCCTTTAAGTTCATTAGAAACCTTCTGTTGTAATTTTGCTCTTGCTTTCAAAAACGGATCAAAAAATTGTCTAAACTATCAAATCCCAGATGACATGCTGTATAAAGTTGTTATAGTTTTAAAGCTTTAACCATAGGTTATAGCCAAGGAATTTTTTTTTAATCTCCCTCCAATACATCTACCTATTCCATTTAGAATGGAAAGGATTTGAAGCAAAATCTTAATACAGATTAAGTTTGCTCTTCTTATCTTTGGTTTCCCCAGCCTCTTCCCATTCCACTCCATTAAGATATCATCTCATCTGTTCTACCAGAGAGGCACCTAAATTTCATCTATATCTGACCAAAACCAAATTTAGCTTCTAGCTAAAAGTTTGTATTATCATTCTATTCATATATTAACAACAGATTTCAAAGCAGGATATAAGTTGAATCAACAGTAGAGGTCAATATTTCATACCATTTCTTAAGCATCTATGTTATAGAATAAAAGTAACTAAGTGTTGCTGTATAATTTTGGGAGTATAAGCACAGAGAATAGCTTTTAGACAATATGTCAGCAAATAAAAGAAAAAAACTAATTTTAATGGGTTTGTATTTTTCACTGTTACTGATAACATATATAAAATATGTAAAATGTAATTCTTCAAATAAATCCATACCATGAATTCTCTATCATCAAAAGATACATCTTTAGTAATGTGCTTGAAATTGAAATTGAAGATGTTATCTTTATGCTCCTAATGAGTAGCATGGTAAAATTTCCTATTTTTTAATGAGCCAAATAAAAAATATATATATAATGTTCTGTAGCAGACTGAGAGCTCAACAATCTGCCTATATTGCAAACATTAATTTCAGGATGATGATAATAATAATGAATTGACACTACTTTGAAAATAGAGGGACATTTAGGTGAGGCCATTTGTTATTTCAATGACCAAAATGATTTCCTTTACACTGGATGACCAGTTTGTGATCTGGTACTGTATTGCTTTCTGTGGTCAATTTAAAATACATGGCTATTTAAACTTAAGAAAAGTCCAGGAGACATTGACACCAAGGTATCAACTGGGTGTAGATCTTTACTTTTTTTTTTTCATCTAATCAAAAAGTATTGGAGAGTAACTCAGTTTTAGCCCCTCTCAGCTACAGTCTCAGACCAACAAGTGGACCCACCCAGTGATCTGTCAAGAGGACTCTCAGGATTCCAGGGGAAGCTGTACACATCTGTGTACCTGATAAAAAAAAAGGCCCACCATCTATGGACCCTGAAGTAGACCCTTGTTCCGGTGGCAGCTCTGTAGATTCTGAAGGGAGTCTCATCTGTCCATGAACCAAACAGAATCTACAAGTGATTGAGCCCCTAGTAACAGGCCTTCCACAGACCTACTCCAGACTCAGCAGTAGCCATTTGATCCAACTCCAAAGCTACTAGACTGTATTTCTAGATACAAGGCCATTAGCCTGGGGACCTGACAAAATAGGTCTTTACTTGCCTAAAATAGTCTATGAAACCCAAAAGAGGCATTTGCTTCTTAAAATGCATAGACATCAATAGAAAGCTCGACAGATCATAAAGAAACAGATAAATGTGACACTACCAGAGGAAACTAATGCAACTTTAGTAACTGATCCCAAAGAAAAGGAGATTGAAGAGCCTGGCAAAGAATTCAAAACAATCTTCTTAAACAGGCTCACTGAGATGTGAGAGAACACAGATACACAATCAAGCAATCAACAAAATCAGTCAAGCAGTGCCTGAACAAAATGAGAAATTTAATAAAGAAGTAGGAACTGTAAAACCCCAAACAAAAATCCTAGAGCTGAAGAATACAATGATAAAATTGAAAAATTCAATGGAAAACTTCAAAAGAAGACTCAACCACAAAGAAAACTCAAAACCTTTCACATTAGCCAGTTAGAGGAGCAAAAAGCTAAAAGAATAAAAAAAGAGTGAAGCAACTTGGGACTTGTGGTACACCATCAAGAAAATGAATATATGCATTATGAAATCCCCGAAGGAGAAGAGAGAGAGAAAGGGGCAGAAAGCCTGTTAAAGAAATAATTGCTGAAAACTTCCTAAGTCTTAGGAGGGATATGGAACTCCGGATATATGAAGCAAAAGTACCCCCAAGCAAGATCAACACAAAGGTTACCCTGAGGCACATTTAAATCAAATGATCAAAAGTCAAAGTCTGAATTTTGAAAGCAGCAAGAGAAAGGAAACTCATTACATACCCCTTCCTCCTTGCTCCATAAAGCTATGGGCAGATTTCTCAGCCAGGATCTTGAAGGCCAGAAGATAGTGGGATGGTATATTAAAAGTGCTCAAAGGAAACAAACAAACAAGCAAACGAACTGCCAACTAAGAGTTCTGTACTATTTGGTAAAGCTGACTTTCAGAAATGGAGAGATAAAGACATTCTCAAAGAAAAGCTGGAGTTCTTTCCACTGGACCTGTTTTATAAGAAGTGCTAAAGGGAGTCCTTCAGATTGAATTAAAAGGATGCTAAGTAGCAGCATAAAAATATATGGAAGTATAAAACTCATTGGAAAAGCTAAATATATAGTCAAATTCAGAATACTGTAATACTGTAATGGCAATGTATAAATCACTTTTATCTGTATTAAATCATCACCTTGTATACCTAAAAACAATCAGTGTATACCTAAATATATATAATTTTTATTTGTCAATAATTCCTCAAAGCTGAAAAAAGACTACTAGAAAAAACTAGTCTTACTTTCATGAGGAAAAAAAAAAGGTATTGGAAGTATTAAGTGTGCTTTTTACATGCATCCTACATCTTTAATGAATAGCATAATATTCATAGTTATATATAACTATTAAAAATAGCTACTCCAGATTTTATTTTTCTTATGTTCCTTATGGTAGCAGAATTATGTTATTTTGTATAATGTAGGATTTTGCAATGAAAAAAGTTTGAGACAGACAACACTGGGTGATTATGTGAAGTTTTTCTTTTGGAGGCGGGCATAGATTTGTGTGTGTGGTGTATGAACGATAGGTTGTATTTTAGTTTTTACATAATAACTTATGGTAATAATAGTAAAATATTAAATGCTCTTACAATTGCTCTCTGATGTTTTTTATTCTAGCATCACATCATGCTTTTTTTGGCCAAGTATTGGTTAATGTCAGCATAAATACTTCAAGGGAAAATCTTATTTTTTCAATGTAAAGACAAAGCATGGGAACAGAAACATCTGCTTTAGATATTTTATATTCATATCAATGGGGGAGATGGAGATTTCATGTACACATCTACACATTCACAGGTTACCATATGAACTTTTTGTCCTTCCAAAGTGATGAGATGGGAGGAAAGTGTTTATTTATTTGAGTAGGCATTTGACAATGTTACTCTAGAAAAAAGTGCTTATCTATTTTACTGACACATACCAACCCACAAAAAGCACTGAAAGGGGGAAGAAAGCCAAGGGAAGGGAGGTCTGGATATTCAATTATTCTTGACTTTAAAAATAAGATTTCTACAGGCCAGATGTGAAGACAGAGACTCTAAAGCAGAAAAGAACTCAAGAAGGATAAGACATTAAAAAAATATATATATTAATTAATATTAATTAAATTATATTAATGTATTAATTAATATAATTAATGAATTAATATATTAAAATATATATTTTGAATAGCAGAGGCATCTAAAGAAACCTATGTGGTTGCACTGGGAAATCTCTCATGGGTTCATATTTTTCTTCAGATACATGTACAAATTTAGAAGAAAATACATACAATCAAGGAAAAATACAACATATTCTACAAGAATATGCTTAGAGAGGTTAAGCATAAAATACGCTGAGACCTATAAAATTCTTGAGGACAGACATTAAAGGGCTTTGATTACTGTGTTAGATGTAAAGATAAAAACCAGGACAAGAGAGGGCCATTGCTAGAGACATGCTATTAACTGATGATAGAGAGAAATATAATTATTGGGTGCTATTTTGTGCCCAACCTTTGTAAAAAAAGAAATACTTTCCTGTTGGAACCCATTGGATAAATGTGGTTAGGAGTAAAATGAGGGCCAGTAAATGGCAGAGAATAGTAAGAATGCATTAATGTTCTTTCAATATTTTAAACTTCCTGGCCAAGTGAATTTATTTAAGAGAAATGGAACAAATTTCAGATGTAGTCATGGAAACTCTGTCACTAATTTGTGAGAAATTGTAAGTATAAGAGAGTTATCCAAAAAACAAATATCCAAATATTTCTCTCATTCAAAAACATTCTACTTAATTTTCCCCCCAGAAATGGGAGAAATTTAAATCCAGTTATAGACTAGAGGCATCTTGGCATTGATCACCTCCCCATTTTATATTAATAAGCAGATAAGTTTATGAGCATTTATCAAAATATAAGTAAATACAAAGAGTACTCTTGGTTTAATAGAAATAAGTTTTCTTAAGCCAATTCATTCATTTACCTTTGTTAAATACCTGATGTGAAGAACTGACTTATTGGAAAAGACTCTGATGCAAGGCAAGATTGAAAGCAGGAGGAGAAGGGAACGACAGAGGATGAGATGGTTGGATGACATCACCGATTCGATGGACATGAGTTTGAGCAAGCTCCGGGAGCTGGTGATGGACAGGGAAGCCTGGCGTGCTGCAGTCCATGGGGTTGCAAAGAGTTGGACATGACTGAGTGACTGAATTGAACTGAACTGACCTTTGTTAAAAGGTTTACTAGGTTGGTAGACTGAGACAGTTAAGGGGAAACTAAAGGGATACCATATTTAGATTTCGGCTAGATGTTGACAGAATCTCCTATGTTATATATTATGCAGACGTCTCCTCTTTGCAAGGCCACTGCACCTTTGAAAAAAATATTTTTATCAAATATCCTTTTGTCTCCCCTCACTAGATTCTGAACTCCTTGAAGACAAGCATGGGGTCTTATTTATTAGTTCTCAGGACAAAGAGATGCTCAAAAGTCCTTTGTTAGATGATAGTATGAACACATTAATGCATTAGAATGATTAAATATGGAATGGGTAACACTGATTCAAATGCGTGTATAGCTGGTTGAACAACTGTATTTTAAGTTTTGATTAGCGATGTTCCACTTCTGGGAGGTGGAAGGTATCCACTTCAGATACATGTACAAATTTAGAAGAAAATACATACAATCAAGGAAAAATACAACATATTCTACAAGAATATGCTTAGAGAGGTTAAGCATAAAATACCCTTATCTACTAAGATCTAAAGTAGATCTAATTTTTCATATTTTTCCTGATAAGTGCAGCTGAAACCTATGAACACATAAAAAACAAACTTAAGACTCTGAAAGTGGAGAGAAAAAGGAAGCCAGGCTCAGAACCTCAGGACTAAAGGAACAACATGATAACAAATCTCCTGGGTTTTCTTTTTGCCTCATATATACCAAACTAAAACAGAAGATTGTAACCCCAAAACATGAATAAGAGAAAAAAAAAGCACTAAATACCAAATTTGTTCTTTATAGCTAAATTATCATAAAAGGGGAATCAAGATAGAAAACTTTTAAACAGTAAGTTTTCTATTCCAACCAAAATCAAGGAAAAAGTGTGGCCCAATTCCTCCCCAAAACTGAAAATGTTTAGTGGAGAGCCTACACTTCTACCTTTGTTAGGCTCTAATATGGTCTCCCAAACTCTCCATTGGGAAAGTTGGAGTAGGGAGAACAATAAATTTAATGAAAGAAATGCAAAAGCCTTACTTTAAAAACTAAAAATCACTGTTGAAAATTTACAAAAATAACTGACAAGATATCCTATGTTCAATAATTGGAAGACTTAATATTATTAAGATGGCAGTACTCCTAAAATTGGTCCACTGATTTAACACAATTCCTGTCAGAATGCTACCTGACTTTTGATTCTAAAACCCATATGGAAAACTCAGCAAGACCAGAACAACAACAACAACAAAAATCTTTAAAAAATAACAGTAGTCTTAAAGGAACCACACTTCCTGATTTTTTACATTATTGCAAAACTACAATAATTAAGACTGTGTGGTACTAGCATAAGGATAGACACACACCAATGCAATAGGATTGAGAATCCAGAAATAAACTTGTTCTTTTACATTCAATCTTTATCTTCTTTTAAATTCATAATTATAGTAAACTATAGACAAAAGTTTTCCATTTTAACCATTAAAATGTAAAATACAGTAGAATTAAATACATTCACATTGTTGGGTAACCATGACACTGTCCTCTCTCCAAACAGAATTCTTTATCTTCTTAAACTGAAGCTCTATAATCATGAAACAAATACTACCCATTTGTTGCATTTCTGTCCACTGTCAACCACCATCCTCTTTCTGTTTCTATGAATTTGACTACCCTATGTATCTCAAATAAGTGAAATCATACACTATTTGTCTTAACAAAATGTCCTCAAATTTATCGATGTTATAACACATGTCAGAACTTCCTTTATAAGACTGCGTAATATAGATACACCACAGTTTGTTTATTCATTCATTCATTAATGCAAGGTTGGGTTGTTTCCACCTTTTGAGAATTATGAATAATGCAGCCATACAAATATCTCTTGAAGACTCTGCTCTCAATTCTTTTGGGAATATACCCAGAAGTGGAATTACTGGAAGATAAGGTAATTCTATTCATACTATTCATACTGTTCATGGGGTTCTCAAGGCAAGAATACTGAAGTGGATTGCCATTCCAGGACCATGTTTTGTCCTACATGGCATGGTTCATAGATATGACACTGAAAGATGAACTCCCGATGTCAGTAGGTGCCTAATATATTACTGGAGAAGAATAAAGAAAGAACTCCAGAAAGAATGAAGAGATGGGGCCAAAGCAAAAACAATGTCCAGGTGTGGATGTGACTGGTTATGAAGTAAGTCCAATGCTATAAAGAAAAATATTGCACAGGAACTTGGAATGTTAGTCCCATGAATCAATGTAAATTTAAATGGTCAAACAGGAGATGGCAAGAGTGAACATCGACATTTTAGGAATCAGTGAACTAAAATGGACCAGAATGGGTAAATTTAATTCAGATGACCACTATATCTACTGCTGTGGGCAACAATCCCTTAGAAGAAATGGATTATCCCTCATAGTCAACAAAAGAATCCAGATGCAGTACTAGGGTGCAATCTCAAAAATGACAGAATGATCTCTGTTTGTTTCCAAGGCAAACCATTCAATATCTCAGTAATCCAAATCTTTGCCCAACCACTAGTGCTGAAGAAGCTGAAGTTGAATGGTTCTATGGTGACCTAAAAGATCTTCTACAACTAACACACACACACACACACACACACACACAAAGATGTCCTTTTCATCACAGGGGACTGGAATGCAAAAGTAAGAAGTCAAGAGAGTAACAGGCAAGTTTGACCTTGGAGTACAAAATGAAACACGGCAAAGGTTAATAGAGTTTTGCCAGAGAATGCACTGGTCATAGCAAACACCCTCTTCCAACAACACAAGAGAAGGCTCTACACACGAACATCACCAGATGGTCAATACCAAAATCAGATTGATTATATTCTTTGCAGCTGAAGATGGAGAAGCTGTATATAGTCAAAATAAACAAGACCGGGAGCTGACTGTGGCTCAGATCATGAACTCGCTGTTGCAAAATTCAGACTTAAGTTGAAGAAAGTATGGAAAACCACTAGACCATTCAGGTATGACCTAAATCAAGTCCCTTACGATTATACAGTGGAAGTAACAAATAGATTCAACGGGTTAGATCTGATAGACAGAGTGCCTGAAGAACTATGGATGGAGGTTCATAACATTGTGTAGGAAGCAGTGATCAAAACCATCCTTGAGAAAAAGAAATGCAAAAGGCAAAATGGTTGTCTGAGGGGGACTTGAATGGATAAGAAAGCCATGGTATATATATATACAATGGAATATTACTCAGCCATTAAAAAGAATTCATTTGAATCAATTCTAATTAGATGGATGAAACTGGAGCCCATTATACAGAGTGAAGTAAGCCAGAAAGATAAACACCAATACAGTACACTAACGCATATATATGGAATTAAAAAAAGATGGTAACAATAACCTTATACGCAGGACAGAAAAAGAGACACAGATGTACAGAACAGATTTTTGGACTCTGTGAGAGAAGGCAAGGGTGGGATGATCTGAGCAAATATCAAGTGTGAAACAGATCGCCGGCCCAGGTGGGATGCATGAGACAAGTGCTCAGGGTTGGTGCACTGGGAAAACCCAGAGGGATGGGATGGGGAGGGAGGTAGGAGGCGGGGATCAGGATGGGGAACACATGTAAATCCATGGCTTATTCATGTCAATGTATGGCCAAAAGCCACTACAATATTGTAGAGTAATTAGCCTCCAACTAATAAAAATAAATGAAAAAATATAAATATGTTGAGTTCAGGTGCATAAAGGTGAAAAAAAATAAAACAAAAAAATAAGATATTCTTAAAAAAAAAAAAACCAAATAGCTGAGAAAAGAAGGGAAGCAAAGAGAAAGAAAAGAGAAAAGAAGAGAAGGCAAAGGAGAAAAGGAAAGGTGTAGCCATCTGAATGCAGAATTCCAAAGAATAACAAGGAGAGATAAGAAAGCCTTCCTAGGTAATCAATACAAAGAAATAGAGGAAAGAATAGGATGTCCAATCTAGACAGCATATTCAAAAGTAGAGACATTACTTTGCCCACAAATGTCTGTATAGTCAAAGCTATGGAATTTCCAGTAGTCATGTATGAATGTGAGAGTTGGATCATGAGGAAAACTGAGAGCCAAAGAATTGATGCTTTTGAATTGTGGTGTGGAGAAGACTCTTGAGAGTCCCTTGGACCACAAGGAGATCAAACCAGTCCATCTTAAAGGAAATCAGTCCTGAATATTCATTGGAAGGACTGATGTTGAAGCTGAAGCTCCAATATTTTGGCCACCTGATGTGAAGAACTAGTTCATTATAAAAGACCCTGATCCTGGGAAAGATGGAAGGCAGGAGGAGAAGGGGACAACAGAGGATGAGATGGTTGGATGGCATCGCTGACTCAATGGACATGAGTTTGAGCAAACTCTGGGAGTTGGTGATGGATAGGGAAGCCTGGCGTTCAGGAGTCCATGGGGTCCCAAAGAGTCAGACACGTATGAGTGACTGAACTGACTGACTACCTGAAGGTAATTCTACTGTTAATTTTTTAGGAAGTTCAATGTTGCTGTCCATTGTTCATACACCATTTTATACTCTCAACAACAATGCACAGAGTTCCAGTTTCTCCACATCTTCACTGACACCTGTTACTTTCTTCCTTTCTTCCTTCTTCTGTAGTAAACATCCTAATTGCTGTGAGGTTATATCACATTGTATATTTAATTTACATTACCCTAATCATTAGTGATCTTGATCATCTTTTCTTGTGCTTAAGGAACATTTGTAATATAGTTTTTGGAGAAATGTCTATTCAAATCCTTCATCTATTTTTGAATTGAGTTGCTTGTGGTTTTTGTTTGCTGTTGAATTTTAGATATTCCCTATATACTCTGAATATTTACCTGTTATCAGATACTTGATTCACAAATATTTTCTCCCATTCTTTTCATTGCACTTATTGTGTTCTTTGATGAACTTTAAATTTTTGATATAGTCCTATTTATCTATTTTTCTTTTGTTAACTGTACTTTTGGTGTCATATCCAAGAAATCATGGCCAAATCAAATGTCCTGAAACTTTTGCCCTGTTTTCTTCTAAAAGTTTTATAGTTTTAGTTCTTATGTTTAAGTCTTCGGTCCATTTTGTGTAAAATCTAAACATGGTATATGACAGCAGTCCAACTTCATTCTTCCATAAGTGAATATTCATTTTTCCCAACATCTTTTGTTGGATAGATGTTTTTCCCTCGTTGAATGGCCTTGATATACTTGTAAAATATAATATGGTCATATATACCATGATTATTTCTGGGCCCTTTGTTCCATTTCATTAATATATATGCCCATCTTTATGCTAGTACCACACTGTTTTGATTATTGTAGCTTTGTAATAAGTTTTGAAATCAGGAAGTGGGATACCTTCAACTTTGTTCTTCATTTTCAATATGTAGCTATTTGGGGGTACCTTGAGAGTCCATGTCAATTTTAGGATGGATTTTTCTGTTTCTGCAAAAATTTTGGAGGGATTCTATTGAACCCATAGATTTATTTGATTAGTACTGACATCTTAACAATATTAAATCTTTCAATACATGAACATGGGATTTTAAAAATTTGTCCTATTCAGTTTCTTTCAACAAATTTTTGTAGTGTTTGATGTACAATATTTTCCCCTTCTTGGTTAAGTTTTTCTTAAGTACTTCATTCTTTTTGATACTATTTAAAATGAATAATTCTTAATTTCCTTTTTGGCTTTTCATTTTAGTGTATACAAATACAATTTTTATGTGTAGATTGAATTTTTTATTAGTTCTAACAGTGTGGATTCTGTAGGGTTTTTACTAATACGGTCAGGTTGTCTTTGAAAAAAGATAATTTTAGTTCATTTTCAAAGTTAAAATAATATGTTTTATATTTGTCTATGTATTTACCTTCACTGAAGATTTTGACATTTTCATATGATTTTAAATTAAATGTATATGGTTTGAATCTAGTATCATTTCTTTTCAATTTGAAGGACTTTATTCTTACAGGGTAATATTAATGAGCATTAACACATTAACATTAATGAACTCCCTTAGCTTTTGTTTATTTGGGAATGTTTTAATTTTTCCTTCATTTTCATTTTTGAAGAACAATTTTGCCATGTATAGTATTCTCAACAGTTCTTTCCTTCAGCACTTTAAATACTATTATCCTGCTGCATTATGGCCTACAATGTTTCTATTGAAAAATCCAATGATAATCTTATTGGAGATTCTTTCTGTGTGATGAGTACTTTTCTCCTGCTGCTTTCAAGATTGTCTTTTTAGTTTGACAGTTTGATTATATGTGTCTCTTTGTTTATTGTACTTCGAGTTAAGTGAGATTCTTGTATTTGTATATCCATATCTTTCCTCATATTTGGGACTTTTTTAGCCATTATTTCTTCAAAATCCTATCTACCTCCTGTCCCACCCCATCTTCTCCTTTTAGGGCTCCCCTAGTGGTGTTATTGATGGTGACCATAAGGCCCTTAGTCTCTGAGGGAGGTGGTTGTAGCTGTGAAACAACATGAAAGATCCTTGTTGAGATGAAGTGTTCTGTATCTTGACTTTGTCAATGTCAATATCCTGGTTGGAATACTGTATTATAGTTTTGCAAGGTATTATTATTAAGAGAAATAGTAAAGGGCAAATGGGATCTCTCTGTATTCTTTATTACAACTGCATGTGAATCTAAAATTATCTAAAAATTAAATAAAAATCAATTATTCAAGAAAAACTAATAAGGGAGTTCCAATTCCAAAATAATAGTGTGGAATTTTGTGGACCTTCTCTCCAGTAAAATAAGCAAAGCTATTAAAAACCATAGAAAATCCCAATTATTTAAAGTCAGTGGATATTGTCCTATGGTTATACAGAAAATGATGGAATATTTATTCAAGAAAAATGTACTAAAACTAAGTAAGAATAGCAAGAATCTGTAGCATTTGAGCTATGATTTACTCCCTTCCTCTCTATGAAAATCAGACTGATGAATGTTCCACCAATGGTGTGTGTGATCAATAAGACAGTATTCCCTGTCCTATCAGTTCCAAGTCATGGCTTACTTTATCTCATTGGGAAGAGCAAGTCACCAGTACTTCTCATTCTTTCCCCTTATGAGTTGAACAAACTAGTCTTGGCAAGTCACCCAGAATGCAGGGGATTCCTTCCTACCCTGGTTTTACCTGTAGGACAGAGGCCCTACCATAGGCACTGTAAGCCAAGAATGCTAAGCTTGAAAACCTATATCCCAGCTCAGTGGTAGGCAAAAAGTTCTAAATAGGAGAGGCAAGCCCAGAAGTGCAGAGGCTATAACTCCATAAAAACACTGTTTCTTACTGTAAAACAAATAAACACTTCACAACATTTCAGTGGGTTTTGTCATACATTGATATGAATCAGCCATAGATTTACACGTATTCCCCATCCCGATCCCCCCTCCCACCTCCCTCTCCACCCGATTCCTCTGGGTCTTCCCAGTGCACCAGGCCCGAGCACTTGTCTCATGCATCCCACCTGGGCTGGTGATCTGTTTCACCATAGATAGTATACATGCTGTTCTTTTGAAATATCCCACCCTCACATTCTCCCACAGAGTTCAAAAGTCTGTTCTGTACATCTGTGTCTCTTTTCTGTTTTGCATATAGGGTTATCGTTACCATCTTTCTAAATTCCATATATATGTGTTAGTATGCTGTAGTGTTCTTTATCTTTCTGGCTTACTTCACTCTGTATAAGAGGCTCCAGTTTCAGCCATCTCATTAGGACTGGTTCAAATGAATTCTTTTTAACAGAAAAAGAGACACAGAAATACAGAACAGACTTTTGAACTCTGTGGGAGAATGTGAGGGTGGGACATTTCAAAAGAACAGCATGTATACTATCTATGGTGAAACAGATCACCAGCCCAGGTGGGATGCATGAGACAAGTGCTCGGGCCTGGTGCACTGGGAAGACCCAGAGGAATCGGGTGGAGAGGTAGGTGGGAGGGGGGATCGGGATGGGGAATACGTGTAAATCTATGGCTGATTCATATCAATGTATGACAAAACCCACTGAAATGTTGTGAAGTAATTAGCCTCTAACTAATAAAAAAAAAAAAAAAAAAAAAGAAAGCCATAGAGACAGAAGCTAAAAAAAAACAAAAACAAATAAACAAAGCAAAACAAAGAAGCAAAGACACTTGGTCCAAAACAACATATATTTAATATCTCATAGTTCTGGAGGCCAGAAGTCAGAAATCAAGTTATCAGCAGGGACATAATCCTTCTGAAGGCTCTAGGGAAGAATCTTTTTCTTCCTCTTCCAGCTTCTAGTACCTCTGGGTATTCCTTGGTTTGATGGTGCCTAAGTACAGGCTCTGCCTTGGTCTTCACATGACCTTCTCCTCTTTGCCTTACTCCCTCGTCCCCTTTCTTCTTATAAAGACATTTGGTTTTGGATTTGGATCCACTCTTATAATGCAAAATGATCTCATCTTGAGGTCATTATCTTAATTACATCTGCAAAGACTCTTTTTCTAAATCATTTCACATTTATAGACTCTGGCTATGCATATCTTTTCTTTGTGGGGGAGGAAGGTATAATCAACTCATTACAGTTAATATTAACTGTAAACTCATTACAGTTTTCCTTAGAGTCCCCCAAATTCATCTCTCTCCCATGTACAAAAATACATTCAACCCATCCTAATATCCCCAAACTCTCAACTCATTGGAGTATCAACTCTAAGACTAAACTCTCATGCAAATATCTTTAGCTTAGAAAGTTCCAAGTCTCATCTAAATTATCTAATTTATCTAAATCTGGTATGGGTGAGTTTCTGCTTCTGTGTCCAAGGTTCTTCTCATGGGAATCATTCTTCCTTTTTCTTGAAAGGTAGCACTTTTTCAGCTGAGTATTTCAATTGGTCCATTTTTTTTAAATCTGTATAAACTCAGATATCTGAGAGCCTTCCTTCGTTTTGTCCTGTCTTTTCCCTTTCAGTTCAAGATGGCAGTATTTCTGCTGATTTAATATTCTTAAATACCTGGTTGGTCTCCCACATATTTCAGCAGGTTCCATGACATCAGACAAAGAGTTCTCCAGAGTGGCCAACATTCAACCCATTACACCTTCAGGTGCCCAAATTAGTGACACAGAGCATTGGTCCTAGGGGTAAGGAAGTTCATATGAAAAGAGGTCCCTCAAAAGAACTGATTATATTTGAAACAGAGTGTCTGCAGTTCAAGCCTAAGGGCAGTCTCAAAAACAGTTTCTTCTTTTAATTAACAGTTATAAGTAAAACACTAGATAGTTCGCCAAAGAGAACCATAGAAGGATATAGGTAAGAAGAGCCCTCTTGGGGTCAGAACAAACCTCAAAACTGGCTTCAAACTGTATCCCTGTCTGAATTAATTGGATCAGACTATGAAACACTATGTGCCCCAGGACATTGTAAAAAATAATAGAACAATCACTCAGGAGGCCTTGTCAGGTGGCTCAGTGGTAAATAATCAGTCTGCCAGTACAGGACACATGAGTCTGATCCCTGGCTTGAGAAGATCCCTTGGAGAAGGAAATAGCAACCCACTTTAGTAGTCTTGCCTGGGAATTCCTATGGACAGAGGAGCCTGGCGGTCCATAGTCCATGGGGTCAGATTAGGGTTGGACACAACTGAATGATTAAACAACAATAATCACTCAGGAATTAGTGTGGTGGAAGGGCTGAGTGATATACAAAAGGAAACATGCAGTTCAACAGAGAGATTAGGGGAATATACCGTCAAGTCGAACCCTGTTAAAATCACTATAGTCCTAGAATGAATGTGTAGATTTTGTAAGGCTGTACCTGCTAAGGAACAACATAAATGGCCTAATATTGCAGGGCAAATAGACTCTAATAAAATAGCCTAGCCAACTCAAAAAGTAAACAAATAAGCAAATAATATTACAAACAAGCCTTGGAGAGCAATAAGGGGAATCAGCACCCAAAGTTGCTGTACCGAAATTGTCCAGTTTTGAACAAAACTTATGACATGTGTGAAGAAAAAGGAATATATGACTGATGCACAGTAAAAAGAAGCAGGCAATAGAAATTGACTTTGAGAGAGCCAGAAATCTGATTTAACAAAGACCTCAAATTATCTATCATAAATATCTTAAAAGAGCTAAAGAAAACCATTTTTAAGGAAGTAAGAGACCATATAAAGACAATGCTTTATCAAAGAATATCCCTAAAGTGGCAGAAATTATTTTTTAAAAAAGAAACTCTGGAGTAGGAAATTACTGTAACCAAAACGAAAAAAAAAAGTTATTAGAGAATCTTAACAGTGTACATGAACTGGCATAAGAAAGAATAAGCAAGCTTGAAAGTGGATAGATTGATAGAGATTATGCAATCTAAAGAGAAACTAGAATGAAGGAAAATCAATAGAACTTCAGAGAAATGTAGGACGTCTTTAAGTGCACCATCATGTGTGTTATGGGTACTATCTGATAGCTTTACTTTTGAATTATAACAAACACTGAAAAAAAAAAATAATACTAGCTTTTCACAAAGTTGTCCAAAAATGGAAGAGTAGGGAACACCTCAACTCATTTTGTGATACAAGGATTACTATGATAATAAAATCAGATAAAAATATCAAATAAAAAAATGATACCACAAACCAGTGTGTCCTATGACACAGAAAACCCTTCAACAATGTACATGCAAATAAAATCTAGCAATATATGAAAATGATTACAAACCATGACCAAGTGGGATTTGTATCAGAAAAACAGGGTTAATTTAACCACCAACAAGTCAATAATTGTAATTCATTACAATGCCAAAGAATGTCCACACTACTGTACAATTGTGCTCATTTCACATGCTAGCAAGGTAATGCTCAAAATTCTTCAAGCTAGGCTTTAGCAGTACATGAAATATTAGCGCATGTGTATGGAATTTAGAAAGATGGTAACAATGGCCCTATATGTGAGACAGCAAAAGAGACACAGATGTAAAGAATAGACTGTTGGACTCTGTGGGAGAAGGCGAGGGTGGGATGATTTGAGAGAATAGCACTGAAACATGTATATTATCATATGTGAAATAGATCACCAGTCCAGATTCTATGCATGAGGCAGGGTGCTCAGGGCTGGTGCACTGGGATGACCCTGAGGGATGGGATGGAGAGGGAGGTGGGAGGGAGGGTCAGGATGGGGAACACATGTACACCCATGGCTGATTCATGTGAATGTGTGGCAAAAACCACTACAATATTGTAAATTGTAATCAGCCTCCAATTAAAATTAAAAAAAGAGAACTTCCATATGTACAAACTGGATTTGGAAAAGGCAGAGGAATCAGAGATCAAATTTCCAACATCTATTGGATAATAGAGAAGTAAGGGAATTCCAGAAAAACATCTCCTTCTGCTCTATTGACAATGCTAAAGCCTTTCACTGTGTGGATCACAACAAACTGGAAAATTAAAGGGATGGGAATACCAGATCACTTTACCTGTCTCTTGAGAAATCTGCATGCAGGTCAAGAAGCAACGGTTAGGACCAGACATGGAAGAATGAACTGGTTCAAAAATGGGAAAGGAGTATGTCAAGGTTGTATATTGTTACCTTGTGTATTTAACTTCTTTGCAGAGTTCAGTTCAGTTCAGTTGCTCAGTCGTGTCTGACTCTTCGCAACCGCATGGACTGCAGCATGACAGGCTTCCCTGCCCATCACCAACTCACAGAGGCTGCTCAAACTCATGTCCATTGAATCAGTGATGCCATCCAACCATCTCATCCTCTGTCATCCCCTTTTCCTGCTGCCTTCAATCTTTCCCAACATCAGGGTCTTTCCCAACGAGTCTCTTCTTTGCATCAGGTGGCCAAACTATTAGAGTTTCAACATCAGTCCTTCCAATGAATATTCAGGACTGATTTCCTTTAGGATCGACTGGTTGGATCTCCTTGCTGTCCAAGGGACTCTCAAGAGTCTTCTCCAACACCACAGTTCAATAGCATGAATTCTTCAGTGCTCAACTTTCTTTATAGTCCAAATCTCACATCTATCCATGACTATTGGAAAACCCAGAGTTTGGCTAGACAGATCTTTGTTGACAAAGTAATGTCTCTGCTTTTTAATATGCTGTCTAGGTTGGTCATAGCTTTTCTTCCAAGGAGCCAGTGTCTTTTAATTTCATGGCTGCAGTCACCATCTGCAGTGATTGTGGAGCCCCCCAGAATAAAGTCTGTCACTGTTTCCCTTGTTTCCCCATCTATTTGTCATGAAATGATGGAACTGAATGCCATGATCTTAGTTTTCTGAATGTTGAGTTTTAAGCCAACTTTTTAACTCTCTTCTTTCACTTTCATCAAGAAGCTCTTTAGTTCTTTGCTTTCTGCCATAAGGGTGGTGTCATCTGCATATCTGAGGTTATTGATATTTCTCCTGGAAATCTTGATTCCAGTCTGTGCTTCATCCACCCTGGCATTTCTCATGATGTACTCTGCATATAAATTAAATAAGCAGGGTGACAATATGCAGAGTACATCATGTAAAATATTGGGCTGGATGAATCACAAGCTGGAATCAAGACTGTTGGGAGAAATATCAACAACCTCAGATATGCAGATAACACCACTCTAACAGCACAGAGCAAAGAGGAACTAAAAAGCCTCTTGAGGAGTGTGAGAGGAGAGTGAAAACACTGGCTTAAAACTCCACATTCAAAATCTAAGGTCAGGGGGCGGTCCTAAGATGACAGGGGAATAGGACGGGGAGACCACTTGCTCCCCAACAAATTCATCAAAAGATCATTTGAACGCTGAACAAATTCCATAAAACAACTTCTGAACACCAGTGGAGGACACCAGGCACCCAGAAAGGCGGCCCATTCTCTTCAAAAGGAGGTAGGACAAAATATAAAAGATAAAAGTGAGACAAAAGAGTTAGGAACAGAGACCTATCCTGGATAGGGAGTCATGAAGGAGGAGAAGTTTCCAAACACCAGGAATCCCTCTCACTGGCGGGTTAGTGGGGAGTTTTGGAATCTCAGAGGGCAACTTAACCGGGAGGGGAAAAAAAAACAAAAAACAAAAAAACACAGATTATGTGCCTAACTGCATCTCCCAGCAGAGAAGTAGCCCAGACACTCATGTCCGCCATCAGCGAGTGGGAGCTGAACAGGGAGGCATGGGCTGCACGCTTAGGGTAAGGACCAGGACTGAATGCTCTGAAGACAATCTGAAGGAGCTAACGTGAGAGAGTGACCCAAACTGTGGGATAGCCAGAGAGAGAATAAAAAAAGAGAGAGAACATTTTCCCATGAAAAGCTCTAAGGCACAGTCTGGCCCGCTCACAGAACAAAGGATTGAGCGAATACCAGAGGAGAGCTAGCCGGCTGTGGACTTGCTCCTCCCCCACCGGAGGCAGAGAGGCAGACAGGTGACCGTCAGAACCAGAAGGTGAGGGGCAATCTCGGCCCCAGAGATGGCATCCTCCACCAAACTGTAAGCAGGCACCCAGTTGCTAACCAAGTCTTCTTGGGATCCTGGTCGGTTGACATCCACCAGGAGCGTTGCAGTCAGAGATCAGCTCCCCAGAGGAGACACATAGCACACCTGAGATGGTGCTCTCACTGTGCACCCAGGAAACCAAGGGGCTGGACCAGGGAGGGGATAAGATGCACCGCCCACCTGGGAGAGTGTGCTCACCAAGAACCTGGTCACCTGAGCATCTTGGACCTGAGAAGGACACAAAACGTAGGCCCAGTTGAGTCTGTGCCTTTGTGGAGTACCTGAGAACCTGAACCTGAGCAGCTTAGACCTGGGAAGTGTACAGAACCCAGGGGCTGCTTTGGACAGTTCTCCTGCAGAGAAACCTGGAGCCTGAGCAGTGTAGACCGGGAAAGCACACTTGTTGACAGTGGGGGCAAACCCAGTGTGGCCCAGGTACTGTGAGCACCCCACACACACGCCAGTGATATTTGTTAGAAGTGTTCCTCACTCCCCATGTGACAACTGAACAAGTGAGCCTAAATAAGTGACCACCTTCGCCCCCTTCTGTCAGGGTGGAAATTAGACACTGAAGAGACTTGCAAACAGAGGAAGACAAAATAAACAAAGAAGAGGGAACTGCTTTGGAAGTGACAGGTGCAACAGATTAAAACCGACTACACTGGAATGAGCCTATAGACCTTGAGAAGTATAAGCTGGAACAAGGAGCTATCTGAAATTGAACTGACCCCATACTGCCCTCAAAAGCTCCAGACAAATTCCTAGATATATTTTACTATTATAATTTTTTAATTTAATTTTTTTAAATTTTAAGTTCTTTATTACTCAATTAATTTTCATTTTTATAACCCACTATTACCTTGCAAAAAAGACCCTATTTATAAAGCAAACTTCATAGTTTTTTTATAAGTTTTGTGATTTTTTTTTTACATTGTATTTTTGAGAGTCTAATGTCTACTATAGATTTTTTAATCTTTGCTTTTTGGTATTTGTTACCAATTTTGTACCTTTAAGAATCCAATCTTCAGTACCCATTTTTACTTAGGAGTGTGATTACTGGCTTGATTGCTCTCTTCCCTTTTGACACTCCTTTTTCTCCCCCAGGTCACCTTTATCTCCTCCCTCCCCCTGCTCTTCTCTACCCAACTCTGTGAATCTCTTTGGGTGTTCTAGGCTGTGGAGAACACTTTGGGAACTGAATACTGGCTAGATCTGTCTCTCTCCTTTTGACTCTCCCACTTCTCCTCCTGGTCACCTCTATCTCCTTCCTCCCTCTTCTCTTCTCTATGGAACTCAGTGAACCTCTCTGAGTGCTCCAGACTGTGGAGAGCACATAGGGAATTAATTAATGGCTAGATTGCTCTCTCCCCTTTTGATTTCCTCTCTTCTCCTCCTAGTCACCTCTATCTCCCTCCTTCCTCTTCTCTTCTCCAAGTAACTCTGTGAAGCTCTCTGGGTATCCCTCACCGTGGAGAATCTTTTCACCATTAACCTAGATATTTTATCATTGGGGCTGTGTGGATGGAGAAGTCATGAGGCTACTGTAAGAATAAGATTGAAAGCCAGAGGCAGGAAGCTTAAATCCAAAACTTGAGAACACCAGAAAACTCTTGACTCCAGGGAAAATTAATCAACAAGAGCTCATCCAAAAGCCTCCATACCTACACTTAAACCAAGCTCCAGGGAAGAGCCAACAAGTTTCAAAGCAAGATATACCAAGCTAATTCTCCAACAACACAGGAACATAACCCTAAGCATTAAAATACAGGCAGCCAAAAGTCACACCAAACCCATAGACACCTCAAAACTCACTACTGGACACTTTATTGCACTCCAGAGAGAAAAGATCCAGCTCCACCCACCAGAACGCCAACACAAGATTCCCTAACCAAGAAACCTTGACAAGCCACTCATCCAACCCCACCCACAAGGAGGAACCTCCACAATAAGGAGGAACCACAAACTTCCAGCATATAGAAAGGCCACCCCAAACACAGCAATCTAAACAAGACGAAAAGGCAGAGAAATATTTAGCAGGTAAAGGGACATCTAAATGCCCACCAAACCAACAAAAGAGGGGAGCTAGTGAGTCCACCTGAAAAAAAATTCAGAATAATGATAGTAAAAATGTTCTAAAATCTTGAAAACAAAATGGAGATACAGATAAATAGTCTGGAGAAAAGGGTTAATAAAATGCAAGAATTGCTTAACAAGGACCTAAAAAATAAAAAAGAGTCAATCAATTTTAAAAAATGCAATAACTGAGATAAAAAACCCTCTGGAGGGAACCAACAGTAGAATAACTGAGGCAGAAGAAAGGATAAGTGAGGTGGAAGATAGAATGGTGGAAATAAATGAAACATAGAGGAGAAAAGAAAAAAGAATTAAAAGAAATGAAGACAACCTCAGAGACTTCTGGGACAATGGCAAACACTCCAGCATTTGAATCATAGAAGTCCTAGAAGAAGAATAAGACAAAAAGAAAGGCCATGAGAAAATACTTGAGGAGATAATAGTTGAAAGCTTACCTAAAATGGGGAAGGAAATAGTCACCCAAGTCCAAGAAACCCAGAGAGTCCCAAACAGGATATCCCAAGGTGAAACACTCAAAGACACATATTAATCAAATTAATGAAGATCAAACACAAAGAACAAATATTAAAAGCAGCAAGGGAGATACAATAAATAACACACAAGGGGATTCCCATAAGGATAACAGCTGATCTATCAATAGAAACTCTTCAGGCCAGAAGAGAATGACAGGACATACTTAAATTGATGAAAGAGAAAAGCCAACAACCCAGATTACTGTACCCAGTAAGAATCTCATTCAAATATGAAGGAGAAATCAAAAGCTTTAAAGACAAGCAAAAGCTGAGAGAATTCAGCACCACCAAACCAGCTCTTCAACAAATGCTAAAGGATCTTCTCTAGACAAAAACACAGAAAATGTATATAAACTCGAACCCAAAACAGCAAAGTAAATGGCAATGGGATAATATTTATCAATAATTACCTTAAATGTAAATGGGTTGAATGTTCCAACCAAAAGACAAAGACTGGCTGAATGAATACAAAAACAAGACCCCTATATATGCTGTCTACAAGAGACTCATATCAAAACAAGGGACACATGAAGACTGAAAGTGAAGGGCTGGAAAGAGATATTTCATAAAAAGGGAGACAAAAAGAAAGCAGGAGCATCAATACTCATATCAGATAATATAGACTTTAAAACAAAGGCTATGAAAAGAGACAAAGAAGGACACTACATAATGATCAAAGGATCAATCCAAGAAGAAGATATAACAATTATAAATATATATACACCCAACATAGGAGCACTGCAATATGTAAGGCAAATGCTAACAAGTATGAAAGGGGAAATTGACAATAACACAATAATAGTGGGAGACTTTAATACCCCACTCATACCTATGGATAGATCAACTAAACAGAAAATTAGCAAAGAAATACAAAATTTAAATGATACAATGGACCAGTTAGATCTAAGTGGCATCAATAGGACATTTCACCCAAAAACAATGAATTTCTCCTTTTTCTCAAGTGCACATGGAACGTTCTCCAGGATAGATCACATCCTGGGCCATAAATCTAGCCTTGGTAAATTCAAAAACATTGAAATCATTCCAAGCATCTTTTCTGATTACAGTGTGGTAAAATTAGATGTCAACTATGGGGGGGGGGGGAAGCTATTAAAAATACCAACATATGGAGACTAAACAACACGCTTCTGAAAAACCAACAAACCAGAGAAGAAATAAAAAAATAATAAAAATATGCATAGAAATGAATGACAATGAAAACACAACAACCTAAAGCATATGGGATTCAGTAAAAGCAGTGCTAATGGGAAGTTTCATAGCAATACAAGCTTACCTCAAGAAACAAGAGAAAAATTAGAAAAATCAAATAAATAGTCTAACCCTAAACCTTAAGCAACTAGAAAAAGAAAAAATGAAGAACCCCAGGTCAGTAGAAGGAAAGAAATCAGAAAAATTAGGGCAGAAATAAATGAAAAAGAAACAAAGGAAACCACAGCAAAAATAGACAGCTACAAGCTGGTTCTTTGAGAAGATAAATACAATAGATAAACCATTAACCAGATAATCAAGAATCAAAGGGAGAAGAATCAAATCAACAAAATTAGAAAAGAAAATGGAGAGATCACAACAGACAACACAGAAATACAAAGGATCATAAGTGACTACTACCAGCAACTATATGCCAGTAAAATGGACAACTTGGAAGAAATGGACAAATTACTAGAAAAGTATAACTTTCCAAAACTGAACCAGGAAGAAATTGAAAATCTTAACAGACTCATCACAAGCACAAAATCGAAACTGTAATCAGAAATCTTCCAACAAACAAAAGCCCAGGATCAGACGGCTTCACAGCTGAATTCTACCAAAAATTTAGAGAAGAGCTAACACCTATCCTACTCAAACTCTTCCAGAAAATTTCAGAAGAAGGTAAACTTCCAAACTCATTCTATGAGGCCACCATCACCCTAATACCAAAACAAGACAAAGATGCCACACACAAAAAAGAAAACTACAGGTCAGCATCACTAAAGAACATAGATGCAAAAATCCTTAACAAAATTCTAGCAAACAGAATCCAACAACATATTTCAAAGATCACACATCATGACCAAGTGGGCTTTATCCCAAGGATGCAAGGATTCTTTAATATTTGGAAATCAATCAATGTGATACACCACATTAACAAATTTAAAGGTAAAAACCTAATGATTATCTCAATAGATGCAGAGAAAGACTGACAAAATTCAACATCCATTTATGATTAAAACCTTCCATAAAACAGGCATAGAAGGAACATACCTCAACATAATAAAAGCCATATATGATAAACTCACAGCAAACATTATCCTCAATGGTGGAACATTGAAAACATTTCTCCTAAAGTCAGGAACAAGGCAAGGGTGCCCACTCTCACCACTACTATTCAACATAGTTTTGGAAGTTTTAGCCACAGCAATCAGATTAGAAAAAGAAATAAAAGGAATCCAGATTGGAAAAGAAGAAGTAAAACTCTCACTGTTTGCGGATGACACGATCCTCACACAGAAAAACCTAAAGACTCCATCAGAAAATTACTAGAGTTAATCAATGAATATATTAAGTTGCAAGATATAAAATTAACACACAGAAATCCCTTACATTCCTATACACCAACAATGAGAAAACAGAAAGAGAAATTAAGGGAACAATTCCATTCACCATTGCAACGAAAAGAATAAAATACTTAGGAATATATCTACCTAAAGAAAGAAAAGACCTATATATAGAAAACTATAAAACAGATGAAATAAATCAAAGATGACACAAATAGATAGAGAAATATACCATGTTTATGAATCAGAAGAATCAATATAGTGAAAATAAGTATACTACCCAAAGCAATCTATAGATTCATTCCAAGCCCTAGCAAGCTACCAACAGTATTTTTCAGAGAACTAGAACAAATAATTTCACAATTTGTATAGGAATACCAAAAACTCGAATAGCCAAAGCAATCTTAAGAAAGAAGAATGGAACTGGAGGAATCAATCTGCATGACTTCAGAGTATACTACAAAGCCACAGTCATCAAGACAATATGGTACTTGCACAAAGGCAGAAATATAGATCAACGGAACAAAATAGAAAGCCCAGAGATAAATTCACTCATCTTATCTTTGACAAAGGAGGGAAGAATATACAATGGCGAAAAGATAATATCTTAATGAGTGGTGCTTGGAAAACTGGTCAACCACTTGTAAAAGAATGAAACTAGAACAATTTGTAACACCATACATAAAAATAAACTCAAAATGGAATAAATATCTAAACATAAGACCAGAAACTATAAACTTTTAGAGGAAAAAATAAGCAAAACACTCTCTGACATAAATCACAGCAGGATCCTCTATGATCCACCTCCCAGAGTAATGGAAATGAAATAAAAATAAACAAATGGGGCCTAATTAAACTTACATGCTTTTGCACAATGAAGTAAACTATAAGCAAAGTGAAAAGACAGCCTTCAGAATGGGAGAAAATAATAGAAACAGAAGGAACTGACAAAGAGTCAATCTCCAAAATATACAAGCAGCTCATGCAGCTCAATTCCAGAAAAATAAATGAACTAAGCAAAAAATGGGCCAAAGAACTAAACAGACATTTCTCCAAAGAAGACATCAGATGGCTAACAAACCCATGAAAAGATACTCAACATCACTCATCAAAGAAATGCAAATCAAAACCACAATGAGGTACTATCTCATGCCAGTCAGAATGGCTGCTATCAAAAAGTCTACAAACAATAAATGTTGGAGAAGGTGGGGAGAAAAGGGAACCCTCTTACACTATTGGTGAGAATGCAAGCTAGTACAGCCCCTATGGAGAACAGTGTGGAGATTCCTTGAAAAACTGGAAATAGAACTGTCATATGTTCCAGCAATCCCAGTGCTGAGCATACTCACCGAGGAAACCAAAATTGAAGGAGATACATGTACCCCATTATTAATTGCAGCACTGTTGACAAGAGTCAGGACATGGAAGCAACCTAGATGTCCATCTGCAAATGAATGGGTAAGAAAGAAGTGGTACATATACACAATGGAATATTACTCAGATATTAAAAAGAATGCATTTGAATCAGTTCTAATGAGGTGGATGAAACTGAAGCCTATTATACAAAGTGAAGTAAGTCAGAAAGAAAAATATCAATACAGTGTATTAATGCATATATATGGAATTTAGAAAGATGGTAATGATGACCATATATGCGAGACAGCAAAAGAGACACAGATGTATAGAATAGTCTTTTGGACTCTGTGGGAGAATATTTGGGTGGGATGATTTGAGAAAATAGCATTGAAACATGTATATTATCATATGTGAAACAGATCATGAGTCCAGGTTCAATGCATGAGACAGGGTGCTCAGGGCTGGTGTACTGGGATGACCCTGAGGGATTGGATGAGGTGGGAGGTGGGAGGGAGGTTCAGGATGTGGAACACATGTACAACCATGGCTGATTCATGTCAATGTATGGCAAAAACCACTACAATATCGTAAAGTAATTAGCCTCCAATTGAAATAAATAAATTAATTAAAAATAAAAGAAATAAAAATCTAAGATCATGGCATCAGGTCCCATCACTTCATGGCAAATAATTGGGGAAAAAGTGGAAACAGAGACAGACTTTATTTTCTTGGGCTCCAAAAGCACTGTGGATGGTGACTGCAGCCACAAAATTAAAAGATGTTTGCTCCATGGAACAAAAGCTATGACACACTTAGGCAGTGGATTGAAAAGCAGAGCCTTTTCATGAAGATGGGATGCCTTTTTATGACAATGGAACTGAACGTGAAGAAGGAAGCCCCAGCCCCTTGTAAACCTGAAGACAAAGTGAAGACATTGAAGGCCAAGAAGGCAGTGTTGAAAGATGTCCACAGCCATATATATATATATATACATATATCCATATGTCACCCACCTTCTGGTGGCTGAAAACACTGCAGCTCAGGAGGCAGCCCCAATATCCTCGAATGAGCAACCCTAGGAGAAACAAACTTGACCACTATGCCATCATCAAATTCCCCCTTATCACCAAGTCAGCCATGGATAAAATAGGAGACAACAATACATTGGCATTCATTGTGGCTGTCAAGGCCAACAAGCATCAAATTAAACAGGCTGTGAAGAAACTCTGTGACATTGACATGGCTAAGGTTAATACCATGATCAGGCCTGATGGAAAGAAGAAGACATATGTTTGACTGGCTCCTGACTATGATGATGCTTTGGATGTTGCCAATAAAATTGGGGTCATCTAAACTGAGTCCAGCTGGCTAATTTCAAATATAAAACTTTTCACTATTAAAAAAAAAAGGCAGAGACATCAGTTTGCCAACAAAGGTCCATATAAGTCAAAGCTGTGGTTTTTCCAGTAGTCATGTACAGATGTGAGAGTTAGAGCATAAAGAAGGATGAGCACCAAAGAATTGACGCTTTTGAACTGTGCTGGAGAAGACTCTTGAGAATCCTTTGGACAGCAAGGAGATCAAACCAGTCAATCTTAAAGGAAACCAACCCTAAATATTCATGGAAGGACTGATGCTGAAGCTCAAGCTCCAATAATTTGGCCACCTGAATGGAAAAGCTGACTCACTGGGAAAGACTCCAATGCTGGGAAAGATTAAGGGCATGGGGAGAATGGGCTGACAGAGGATGAGATGGTTGAATGGCATCACTGACTCAATGACCATGAGTTTGAGCACACTCTAGGAGATAGTGAAGGACAGGGAAGCCTGGTGTGCTGTGGTGCATGGGGTCACAAAAAGTTGGACATGATTTAATGACTGTAGACAACAACATTAATAGAAGAAGGGACAAAAACTCATGATCATCTCAACAGATGCAGAAAATGCTTTTGGCAAAATTTAACACCATTTCATCATGAAGACACTGGATAAACAAGGAATCATAGGAAACTTCCTGAATTTTTAATGAGTTCCTATGAAAAATCTACAGATAATATCAGAAGTAATGGTGAAAGATTGAATGCTTACCCCCTAGTATCAAAAACAAGACTAGGATATCCACTTTTACCACTTCTATTCGAAAGTGTGCTTGACGTCTTAGTCATGGAAAATAGGGAAATAGAATTTCATATTGGAAATAAATGAGAAAAAATCTTTACTTGAAAATGACATGACTTTGTATATAGATAATCCTTAGGAATCATTTAAAAACAATTAGAACTAATACGGAATTTTAGCAAGGTGGCAGGATTCATGGTTAATATAGAAAAATCAATTGTGTTCCTATAGAGTAAGAAACAAACCAAAATTAAAACTGAGAAAACAGTTGCATTTGCAAGGTATATAAAGAACTGAAGTTAAAAAAAGAAGTGCAAGACATATACCTGGAAACTATGAAGCATCATTGAAGAAATTAAAGATCTAAATAAATTGAAAGATATCCTATGTTCGTGGATTGGAATACTTAATATTGTTAGGATGGCAATACTCCCCAAATTGATCTACAGATTCAGTGCAATCCTTATCAGAACCACAATTGCCTCTGCTACAGAATCTGACAAGCTGACCCTCATATTCACATGGAACCTCAAGGAATTGACAACAGCCAAATGATCTTGAAAACAGACAACAAAATTGATGGATTCACATTTACTGATTTCAAAACTTACTACAAAGCTGCAGTAATCAAGACAGTATTGGCATAAGGACAAACATAGATATCAGCTGAGTAGAATAGACAGTATAGAAATAAACCTATTTATCTATGGTCAGTGATTTTCACCAAGGATATCAAGACAATTCAAAACAGAAAGAATAGTCTTTTCAATAAATGGCATTGGAGCAACTGGTAATCTACCTGCATAAAAAGAAAACTGACAGAAAACAAAATTCTGTAAAGCAATCACCCTTCAATTAAAAAATAAATTAAAAAGAAAAGTGAACCCCTAACTCATTTATTTATAAAAATTAAAGATGTAAATATAAGAGCTAAAGGTATAAGATTCTTAGTAGAAGACATAGGTGTGAATCAGCATGCCCTTAGATTATACAGTGTTTTTATAAAGATATGAAAAAAGTTGGACACAACTGAGCAACTAAGCACACACACCAAAAATACAATAGCCAAGGAAAAAATAGATTAACTGGACAATATCAAAATTTAAAAAAAAAAAGTGCATGTCATTGGACATCATCAAGAAAGTGCATGGCCAACCTGTAGAATGAGTGAAAATATTTGTCAATCAGATATCTGATAATGAACATACTTATAATCCATATTATATAAAGAACTCTTACAACTTGATGAAAAGACAAAAAACTTCAAAAAATGGGCAAATTATCTGAATAAATATTTCTTCAAATAAGATAGACAATACATTCATGAAACTAGACTCAACAACATTAGATATGAGGAAAATGGAAGTAAAAATCACAATGAGATACCACTTATCCACTAGAATGGCTATAAAAAAAGAAACAGATAACAGCAAATGTGGCTGACCATATGGAGAAATTAGAACCCTTATACACTGCTGGTGCTAATATAAAATCATGCAGCCATGTTTAAAAACAATCTGACAATTAATCAAATGATTAAAGATAGGGTTAAGATCTGACCTATGAATTCCACACCTGGATGTATACTCAAGGAAAATGAAAACATGTCCATGCAAAAACTTGTACAGGAAAGTCCATAGAAGCATTATTCATAAGAGTCAAAATTTAGAAACAATTCAAATGTCCAGCAACTGATGAATAGATAAAGGGTAAACGGTATGAATTCATAACCAAAAACTAAATAAAAATACCAAATGCATGAAAGAAACTTATTCACAAATATAAGTAAAAAAAATTAAAGTTTTAATTAATGGATTTAAATCAGCCTGGTAGGAGATCATTAGGGACTTAATAACAGGATTATAAGCATTGTCTTGAATTTCAATATTTGGGTTGGTGACTTGAATGAAGGCGTAAGAAATAAGACTTCTCAAAATTAACAGATTAACAAAAGCTGGTTGAAATGGATATTACCAAATTATGTTTGAAAACAAAAAATCAATATGCTTCAATGATGTTTCACTGTTAATATAATCTATGTAAAGGAAATAAATTTAAGTCCTGGACTTAGATGAGAATGTCAACTGTATTCATGGAGTATGAAGCAGGACTCGCTTCATAGCCTTCTACATGACAAAGACCTAGAAGTTTTTGTTCATTATAAGCACAATATTCTGCTTCAGTGACATATGAATGTTAAAACAAATCACACATAGATGCAGAAACTTGCACGAGTTTAGGGTATTTTATTAATGTCTAGTGTTCTAAATATGTCACAGAAAAAATAGTGTCACAACACTTTACAATGGTCAAATCACATCTATATTATGTTCAGCTCTAGGTATCATATTTTAAGACTAACACTGACAAACTGGAATGTGTCTAAGGTTGGCAACAAGAGTGGTAAAGCACATGGAAATGGATCAGAGAAGGAATGGTTGTGGAGACCGAAGATATTTAGGCCAGGATAAAAAACAGAGGGAATACGGTACTTGTCTCCAAATATTTGAAGAATTGTCATGTGGAAAATGGATTGCATTTACTTTGTGTGGTTGCAGAGGGAAGAACTAAAACCAACAGGTAGAAGTTTCATGATTTATTTTGACTTAGTACAAGGAATACTTTCTGACTGTTAAGGCTGTTTAATAATGAATGATGTGTGTGACCTCATAAGTTCCATTTCACTCCAATTTTAAAACAGAGGCTATAAACCTATCCTGCATTGGATAGTTGATCTGAAATATGGAAAACAGTGGCTCTCAAACTTCAGAATGAAAAAAAAAAATCAATTGATTACGGTGGGAGTCTCAGGGATGGAGCCTGAATTCATATTCTTTTAATACCACAAGTGATTCTGGTATAAATGGTTCACAGGCTCACTTTCAAATAGTATTATGTGGAATTCTTTGTTTCTTCTGAAGTGAAAAGAAGAAACTGGCTAAATAAAGAGATTAACAGAATTTTAGCCATTTCTGAAATTTTCTATTAACTAAAGATGTTTTTAAATTACTAATCTGGTAATATCAATCTAACTCAATGAAAATGATACAACTGCGGGAAGAAATTTCATTTGAGTTCATTAAAGACCAGAAAAGTATACAACACACTGTGTGCAACTTTTAAATGATATTCCTTCCTGTTTTGTTTGTTTGTGTGAGGGTCAGGAGTAGGATGACATTTTAATTGGTAACAGAGATCAACAGGAACTGAGTATGTTGTTTAATGTCCTGAAAGTCCTCAATCTATTTTAAACCTTTAACATATTCTACAGATGTTCTTTTTTTCCTTTTTTTTAAAGGCCTTTGGCATAACCTGCATTCTTTGAATTATTATAGAACAAATAACTACTGGCAGGTAAATTATTCAGGAGAAATTAAGTGTTACCACAGAATTTTAAAAGACCTTTCGGTTTTCCTTCCTCTAAATTTGCAAAAGAAAAGCAACTAAGGAAGTGGAAATGAAACTTGAATACTAATATATTATTTATTCTCATGCTATTTGGAAAAACTCATTCTTTGTATTTCCTTGCATGTTCTTTCTCACCGTCATTAGATCTCAAATCAAGGGAAAAATAATTTCCCCCAGTGTATGCAGAAAACGACTTGATTAACATCATGGAGAAAAAGTTGTCAAAAATGAAGTTAGTTTTGTCTTTCTGTGCATGTAATTATTTGAGTACTTAGCATCACTATTTTTGTCTGTGTTTATTTTTTTTTTTACTAGTTATAAATAAGCATTTATCAAGAGTCCTCTTCCATCTACTTCCAAAGAGACTCACCTGTCTAAAACCATTGAAGCCAATTTTCTGAATGCCTGTGTGGTGTCCCAATTTCTCAGATTTCTGGAAAGTGCTAGATGATTTCTAAAACAGTAAATAAATATGTTAGTTATTCCTGAAGGCATTATCCCCAGGTGAGTGACACATGGGCAGAAATTTTGACTCTGTGATAAGTCAATGAAAGAGAAAATTTTGAGCAAGGATACCCTAGTGTTTCTCCTCAAATTAGACCATATACCAGTTTGCCCCCGCCAAGTTACTCCATTGATTGGTTTGATGAATCAGGCCTTTTAGTGTGAACACACTTTTTTGGGTACATGTCCTTCCCTTGCTCAGCTCCTTGGCACCTGGCTTTGGTGAGAGTAATTTCATGACTGTAAGAAAGTGGCATGTGTACTCAGTTATGCCCAGCTCTTTGTGACCCTGTGGACTGTGGCCCACCAAGTTCCTCTGTCCATGGGATTTCCCAGGCAAGAATACTGGAGTGGGTTGCCATTTCCTACACCAAAGAAAGTAACATGAATTGTCTCAAACCCTAAATACTTGCTATGACTCTTGTTTGCCTACTCACCAAGGAATGCCTTCCCCAAGAGCATAAAGGAGAATATTGGCTCAAAGCCCACAACTTCATGATCTTTTGTCAAACTGATTTTGGGTCACTAAATTAATGTAGCATCTGAAGCTAGACACTTCCTCCAGAGCCATCAACAGTTCAAAAAAGGATAAGTCTATCCCCAAAGCAGAGCAACTAAACAGTTGCAAGAGAAAATCCTGACCCAAGAGAATGATATAGAATGTGTCTCTCTCTCTTTTTTTTGCATGATCTTTATAGGGTGATCAAGAGGCTTTCATTTTAGTGAATACATTTGCTCACTCAGTTTTGGAGAGTCGCCCTTCATTTATTCTTTCCCTTTGGAAGTACTTTCGAGTGCAAATTACTGCTATCAGAAGCCTTGAACTGAGAGGCTATTATTCTCCTTGCTCAGATTAAATTAATTTTGAACAGTTTAATGCAGCATGTCCGAGCTGCAAGTCCAAGTGGTGTCAAATCTATTTCTCTGCTTTTTTAAGCTGGACCTTCAAGGGCAGTATGATTCATGGTGAATGTGTTCTTCTAATGTCTTGCTAAGCGTTATTATTTTCTTTCATTTGCAAGTCATGAGGCTACAAATGTTAACCATTCTCCTCCTAACATTGTATAAAGAATGCATGATTTAAGCCAGGCTGATTTTCCAAAAGGGAGCTTATTACATTTACTTGCTTTACAAATGAAATAAAGAAAAAGTACTCTGGATCAAAGCAAGAAGTTTAAAAAGCTAATGAAACATTAGGAAGAGAACTGCTTTGAGAAACACTGCAACATCATCACTGTTGTGTTAAAAATAAATTATCTTGATCTAGGCCTATGTAATAAAATAAAGGAGTTTTAATGATTGGCTATATAATTCTGTTTGTGTTTTTGCAGAGTTGCAAAAAAAAAAAAAAAAGATTGTAAATCTACTTATCTTCTCTCTTCTAGTTCAGGCAATCTACTGTCTCTCCAATATTCATTCTATCTAAAGTGTCATTGAAATGTGTAATGAAGTTTTCTCTGTTACTGTAGAGCAAACAGTCAAAAGAATGCCAGTCGATTAATGACGGAGTAGAAGATGTGCTTTAAGCAGCTAGAGGTTTCAAAAACCTATCCACCTTGTGTCTATGTAAACTAGTTAAACTGTACGGTCCAGGACAGTCTTTTCTACAGCTCTAATTACTAGTTCTATGGATTAAGGGAATTAATGACTTTAACATTCTGGAATGAAGATTGATGAAAATACTATATTGCAATCTTCCTTTGGGGCAGAGAAGAGGCAAAGATAGAGAGTATTATCCTTTCAAAAGCTGGATAAGCACACTGCTCTTGTCATACTACTTAATTTTAAAACAGATGAAATAGATTTTCATAAGCCTACTGACTTTAGAAATGAAAAATTTTTACTCACAGTCCAAAAGATAAACATGGTAATATAATTTTATGACAACATTGCTAAGAGCATTTGATACTTTTATCTTTAGTCTATGTGAAAACACAAGACTCTGTAACTTATAAAAACTTGATTGGGATTCAGGTACTATATTTGAAGAAAGAGGCTAAAGTGTCGAATAGCATGCAGAAAAGCCCCAAAAAAGCCTACAAGAGATAAAGAGAGGGCCATACAAGGAGAACTAGAGGGGCTGCCATATGAGTACAGACTAAGATGACTAAAATTTCATCTTTAAACTCAGAAGCTGAAATCTAAGTCTGTAAGATAATAAGGGGACAAGTTGAAGATATGTGAATTTGTTAACCCTATATTAGAATATCAGAGTTACCCCCCCCCCCCAAAAAAAAAGAATATCAGAGTTAATGGGCCTCTTTGAAGTTAGAAGACAATAACACCTTACCTGCCTCCTGAGAAACCTGTATGCAGGTCAAGAAGCAACAGTTACAACCAGGCATGGAACAATGGACTGGTTCCAAATTGGGAAAGGAGTACATCAAAGCTGTATATTGTCACCTTGCTTATTAAAAATCTATGCAGAGTATATCATGAGAAATGCTGGGTGGATAAAGCATAAGCTGGAATCATGATTTCTGGAAGAAAGATCAATAACCTCAGATATGCAGATGACACCACCCTTATGGCAGAAAGCAAACAGGAACTAAAGAGCCTCTTTGATAAATACAAAACAGGAGAGTGAAAAAGCTGGCTTAAAACTCAACATTCAAAAACTGATATCATGGCATCCGGTCCCATCACTTCATGACACATAGATGGGGAAACAATGGAAACAGTGACAGATTTTATTTTCTTGGGCTCCATAATCACATGGATCAGATGGTGACTGTAGCCTTGAAATTAAAATATGCTTGGTCCTTGGAAGAAAAACTATGACAAAGCTAGACAGCATATTAAAAAGTAGAGACATCATTTTGTTGACAAAGGTCCATATAGTATGGATGTGAGAGTTGGACCATAAAGAAGGCTGAATGCCAAAAAATTGATGCTTTTGAGCTGTAGTGTTGGAGAAGACTCTGGAGAGTCCCTTGAATTGCAAGGAAATCAAACCAGTCAATCCTAAAGGAAATCAATCCTGAATATTCATTGGGAGGACTTATGCTGAAGCTGAAGCTCCAGTACTTTGGTCACCTGATGTGAAGAACTGACTCATTAGAAACTACCCTGATGCTGGGAAAGACTGCAGGCAGGAGGAGAAGGGGGCGACAGAGGACAAAGTGGTTGGATGACATCACCGACTCAAATGAAAATGAGTTTGAGCAAGCTCCAGGAACTGAAGGACAAGGAAGCCTGGTGTGCTGCAGTCTATGGGGTTGCAAAGAGTCAGATAGGACTGAGCAACTGAAGAACAACAAATACTGGAAAGGAATAAGTTTAAATCCCAGTCTCACCATTTCTTAGCAGTATTACCTTAATCAAGTCATTTAAATAATCAGTACCTCTGTTTTCTTCTTTACAAAATCAGAGTAATAATAATAAGACATACCTCATAAGTTTGTTGTGAGTATTAAATGATTTAATATATGCAAGATGTTTGGAAGAGTGTTCAGAACATGGTAATTACTATGCAAATATTAGCTATTGTTATTACTATTTTAAAAGAGAGTGTGACTAGATGAAAAATAGTAATCAACATATGGAATGCGATTAACTTATAAGGTAGTAGAGAACAAAAAAGTGAGGAGACCCCCAAGTGAGGTTTAAAGAATGAAACCTCCATAATGGCTTACTAAAACCAGGAATGCTTAGGAAATCTAACTTCTGATGTTGATGTCAAGGATAACCAAGTTTCTTGCTACTCTGTATCAAGGTTCTATAGAATTTTATATAGGTTGGTAGAAGATCCTTGTAGTATAGTGTAATTGAATTACACTAAGAATTAGCAGGTCTAGATTTTTTACTACCAATTTTGACATTTAAATGTTAAACTTTTGAGCAGTTTAAGTTTTCAGTTCCATGAATTTAAAATGAGAATAACTATATTCTCTCACAGTGTGTTGTTATGAAGATTAAATCAAATAAATAAATGTGTGAAGGGGCTGTGTAGATGATGAAGTACTCTACAAATATAAGGTATTGTTCTCATATTCTGCTGTCACAGCATCTCATAAAAGACAGGATGATGCTCTGACTGGTCTAACTTCTACCTCATCCTTACAGAATCCACATGGGCACTTTTTAATCCTTATCTTCCTGTACTACCTTGCAGCACTTGACCCTGTTCACCATTCACTTCTGACAGGAGCTGTCAACTCTTGTCAGCTTTTCTTGGACACTATTTTTGGCTGCTTCCCTTCCTGTATTTCTTAATACCCCTTCTCAGTCTGTTTCCATCCCTCTTCTTGCTCCATGCAAACTCCAGATATTTTTACTTTTCTTGGTTATTTTATATTTTGTCCCTATATGATGGCAAACCATTGTATGTATGTAAGTGTGTGTGTGTGTGTGTGTGTGTGTGTATAATATGCATTAGTCAGGGTCCCCTAGAGAAACAGAACTAACAGGATGTATGTATATATATATATATATATAAATAAATGAAGACATTTATTATAAGGAATTGGCTCACATGATTATGGAGACTGACAAGACCAAATCTGCAGGGTGGGCCGGAAGGTTGGAGACTCAAGAAAGCTGATGCTTCAGTTCCAGTCTGAAGGCCATCTGCCATACAACCAGTAAGAGCCAATGTTGCAGATGAGGTCTGAAGGCAATCTGCTGGAGATTCTCTCTTGCTCAGAGGAGGTCTTTTTGTTCTACTTAAGTCTTCAGTTGGTTGCATGACACTGACCCACATTATGCAGGGCAATCTCCTTTACTCAAAGTCCACTGATTTGAACATTAATCTTGTCCCAAAGATTAACTCTCGGGGACTTCCCTGGTGGCTCCGACAGGTAAAAAAAAAAAAAAAATGGACTACAATGCAGGAGACCTGGGTTTGATCCCTGGGTCAGAAAGATCCCCCTGGAGAAGGGAATGGCAAGCCACTCCAGTATTCTTGCCTGGAGAATTCCATGGACAGAGGAGTCTGGCAGGCTAAAGTCCATACAGTCCATGGAGTCACAAGAAGTCAGACACGACTGAGTGACTAGCACTTTCACTTTCTTTCTTATCCCAAAACACCTTCACACATTCAGAATGACATTTATTCAAATATCTAAGAATCCTATCAGAGAAGGCAATGGCACCCCACTCCAGTACTCTTGCCTGGGAAATCCCATGGATGGAGGAGCCTGGTAGGCTACAGTCCATGGGGTCACGAAGAGTCGGACACGACTGAGCGACTTCACTTTCACTTTTCACTTTTATGCATTGGAGAAGGAAATGGCTACCCACTCCAGTGTTCTTGCCTGGAGAATCCCAGGGACAGCGGAGCCTGGTGGGCTGCCATCTATGGGGTCGCACAGAGTCGGACACGGCTGAAGTGACTTAGCAAGAATCCTATAGCCCAGCCAAATAGGCACATGAAACTAACCATTACATTATACAATGAAATGACTTTGAAATATTACCTTCAGGGAAAACCTTTATTTATCAATTTATTTATTTGCTTATTTATAGCTTGAATCTCACATTTCAATTTCTATCTAGATATCTCCATTTGGATGTCTTCTAGGACATGAATTATGCTCAACTTCTAACTAACTCAAACTTCTCCATCCCGCTACCCAGCCACCCTCCTTCAAAAACCCTGCACCTTTGATCATATTCTCATTTTATTTTTTATCATAATCTCATTTAGATTCTCAGAAATCTTAGGTTTTCCCTTTATTTTCTTCTTTCCATGCCTAATACACAGTTAGAAATCAAGTATTTCTACCTCTTGATCAAAACTAGTAGATTCTACCTCTAAAATCATTCTCAGATCTGTATCTTTTCATCTTTATGGTCAACTTGAGCATCAAAATCTGAATTAATACAGATATATGCTTATCTGTTGTTGTATCTATTATTTATCCCCTCTCTCAGCTGGTAACGAACCTGCCTGCAATGCAGGAGACCCCAGTTTGATTCCTGGGTTGGGAAGTTCCTCTGGAGAAGGGATAGGCTACCCACTCCAGTATTCTTGGCTTTCCCTGGTGGCTCAGATGGTAAAGACTCTGTCTGCAGTGTGGGAGACCTGGGTTTGATCCCTGGGTTGGGAAGATCCTCTGGAGGAGAGAATGCAACCCACTCCAGTATTCTTGCCTGGAGAATCCCCACGGACAGAGAATCCTGGCAGGTTACAGTCCATGGCATTGCAAAGAGTCAGGCATGACTGAGCAACTAAGCACTATCTTTCTTAAATGAAAATCTGGTCATACCATTCTTTATTTAAAATTCTTTTCAATTACACTTCATTTTAAATATAAAATACACGGGTTTTAACCTTCTATACAAAACTTGCATGTTCTAAATAAACCACTGTGAGTGACTGCTATTTCTTAAGCAATTGCAGCTTTATTCTTACTCTAGTATACCCTCATTATAGATAAAATTTGTTAAGATGCCCAGTCATAGATTTGTCTCAACCTCTTAACAGGACTCAACACAAAGCAAAGCCTTGCTTCCTTTAACCCTCCACAATATCACCCAACCAAAGCCCAAATCCTATGATAAATTCTTCCTAACACTTTCTTTTAGATTGGAATGGAAAGGTCAGTTTTCATTCCAATCCCAAAGAAGGACACTGTCAAAGATTATTCAAACTACCATACAGTTGCATGCATTCACATACCCGCAAGGTAATGCTCAAGATCCTTCAAGCTAATCTTCAGCAGTATGTGAATCGAGAATTTCCAGATGTACAAGCTGGGATTTAGAAAAGGCAGAGAATTTAGAAAAGGCAGAGGAACCAGAGGTCAAATTGTCTTCATCCATTGGATCATAGAAAAACCAAGGGAATTCCAGAAAATCATCTGTTTCATTGACTATGCTAAAGTCTTTGACTGTGTGGATCATAACAAACTATGGAAAATTCTTAAAGAGATGGGAATACCAGACAGCATTATCTGCTTCCTGGGAAACCTGTATGCAAGTCAAGAAGCAACAGTTAGAACTAGACATGGAACAATGGATTGGTTCAAAATTGGGAAAGGAGTACGTCAAGTTTGTATATTGTCACCCTGCTCCTTTAACTTCTATGCCAAATATCTCATGCAATATGCTGGGCTGGATGAACCACAGGCTGGAATCAAGATTGCTGGGAAAAATATCAACAGCCTCAGATATGCAGATGATATGGCAGAAAGCAAAGAGTAATTAAAGAGTCTCTTGATGAAAGTGAAAGAGGATAGTGAAAGCTGGCTTAAATTTCAATATTCAAAAAACTAAGATCATGGCATCCAGTTCCATCATTTCATGGCAAATAGATGGGGAAAAAGTGAAAACAGTGACAGATTTTATTTTCTTGGGCTCCAAAATCACTGTGGACAGTGACTGTAGACATGAAATTAAAAGACGCTTGCTCCTTGGAAGAGAAATTATGACAAATCTAGAGAGTGTATCGAAAAGCAGAGACATCACTTTGCTGACAAAAGTCCATATATTCAAAGCTATGGTTTTTTTAGTAATCATGTAAGGATGTGAGAATTGGACCATAAAGTAGACTGAGCACTGAAAAACTGATGCTTTCAAACTGTGGTGCTGGAGAAGACTCTTGAGAGTCCCTTGGACTGCAGCGAGATCAAAGCAGTCAATCCTACAGGAAGTTAACCGTGAATATTCATTGGAGGGACTGATGCTGAAGCTGAAGCCCCAATACGTTTGCCACCTAAATGAAAGAGTCTACTCACTGGAAAAAACCCTGATGCTGAGAAAGATTGAGGCCAGGAAGGAAAGGGGTGACAGAAGATGAGATGGTTCATATGGCATCACGGACGCTATGGACATAAGTTTGAGCAAACTCTGGGAGATAGTGAAGGACAGGGAAGCCTGGCGTGCTGCAGTCCATGGGGTCTCAAAGTGTCAGACATGACTTAGTGACTGAACAGTAACAATACCACTTTCTTACTGAAGACACTTAAATGAGTAATAAAACTAACTTGTTCACTTACAAGTATGTTTCTGGTGAGCTTTGGCTCAAGGGTGTTAGCACATAGCAAACCTGTTACTGAGAATTTATAGTAAAACAATCTTAATTCCACTTAAACTTTTCTATGGGAAGTATATAATTTATATAATTTAAGAAGAATCCTTTTGTGAAGTGAGCAGTCACTGATTTACTGACCTGTCATATAAACCTATATTTCTGTTTATTAATTTTTTAAAAAATGAGACCATACTTATATTTGGATTTCATTTCAATAGATGACTGGCAAAGACTAACTTGAAATCTTTCTCAGTTTCTGACATACTCGTTGCAAGGATATTACTCATATGGGGAGAATAGGAAGATTCAATGAAAGGGTCGTATGTGTCTCTTTCTTATAACACAACAAATCAAATATAATATAAAATACAAATCAAACACTGGATCTGTCAAAATGAAATGAATATAGTGATTCTCAATGCAACTGATATTATTCTTCCAAAAGAAGAAAAGTCACTTAAAAAATGTGTTCGAAGTACTGAAGGCATTATTTATAGAATAGAGCACTGTGTTTATATTTTAAAATCAGTCTATAACTTTTCTGGTTTACTGTCATAAACTATACTAGACTACCATATTTGTGACATATTTTCAGCTAGTATGTGCTGCAAGTTTCTACTTACTAAATTACTGATAGGATTAGTGTACCCTACATAAATTAACTCTTATCCCAATAGTGGTATCTATATATTTGTCTTATTTATTAATGCTTATATGCATTCTTATATTAATATAGTAGATATATTTTAAGGAAAGCATTTCATCCTCAACTCCAGTCAACAGACATTTATTCTGTTTTTCAGAACTCATGTTAGCCAAACAAGCTAATTCTGCCAAGAATTATAATAGTACACCTAACTTGTTCTTTTTCTCCTGATCCCAGTAACCCCTTTGGGTAGAAATCATCCTGATTTACTATAAAATATGACAACTCATCACAATCGGATACATCTATATCATCTATATTTATATTTTATACTTTTAAAAATTTTCAAAATTGTTGCTAAAACACAAAAAGTAAAATTTACCATCTTAACCATTTTAAAATGCGTAGTTCAGTACTCCTAGTGGTGGTGGTGGTTTAGTCGCTAAGTTCTGTCCAACTTTTGCAACCCCATGCACTGTAGCCTGCCAGGCTCTTCTCTCCATGGGATTTCCCAGGAAAGAATACTGGGGTGGGTTGCCATTTCCTTCTCCAGGGTAACACTCTTAAGTGTATTCATTTTGTTGTGCAATAGATCTCCAGTCCTTTCCCATCTTGCAAAATTGAAGTTTTATTATACCTACTGAAAACTTCCCACTTTCACCTCTTCACAGCTCCAGGTAGCCACCATTTTTTCTGTTTCCATTAATCTGACTACTTTAGATACTTCATATGGGTGGAATCATATAGTAATTGACTTTTTGTGACTGGCTTATCTCACTTAACATCACGTCTTCAAGGTACATCCACATAGTAGCATGAAACAAGATTTCCTTCTTATTAAAGACATAGTGAGAGGGGCGGTCCTAAGATGGCAGAGGAATAGGACGGGGAGACCACTTTCTCCCCCACAAATTCATCGAAAGAACATTTGAACGCTGAGCAAATTCCACAAAACAACTTCTGAATGCTGGCAGAGGACATCAGGCATCCAGAAAGGCAATCGATTGTCTTTGAAAGGAGGTAGGACAAAACATAAAAGATAAAAAGAGAAACAAAAGAGGTAGGGATGGAGATCCATCCTGAGAAGGGAGTCTTAAAAAAGAGAGAAGTTTCCAAACACCAGGAAACACTCTCACTGGCGAGTCTGTGGTGAGCCTTGGAAATTCAGAGGGCAACATAACCTGGAGGGAAAATAAATAAATAATTAAAACTCACAGATTACATGCCTAACGGCATCTCCCAGTGGAGAAGCAATGCAGACACTCGCATCCGCCACTAGCAAGTGGCGGCCGGACAGGGAGGTGTGGGCTGCATTGCTTAGGGTAAGGACCAGGCCTGAATGCCCTGAGGGCAATCTGAGGGAACTAACCTGAGATAGCAATCCAGACTGTGGGATAGCTATCCCGCAAAAAGCCCTAACAAAAGACACCGCCAGGCCCACTCACAGAACAAAGGACTGAGCAGAGCTAGCCAGCTGAGGACTGGCCCATCCCCTGCTAGAGACAGGCAGGCGAGGGCAGCCAGAGCTGGAAGGGGGCAATCGTGGCCCAAGAGAGGCATCCTCTACCAAACTGCAAGCAGGCTTCATTGCTAACCAAGACTTCTTGGTATTCTGGACTGTCGACATCTGCCAGGAAGGTTGAGCCAGAGATCAGCTCCCCAGAAGAGACAGACGGCACACCTGAGAAGTCCCTGCGGTTGTACACCCAGAAAACCGAGCGGCAGGGACAGAGGAGGTGATAAGCCGCAGCCCCTACCTTGGGGCGACTGCGCTCGCCAAGCATCTGGTCACCTGAGCTGCTTGAACCTGGGAAGGGCACAAAACGCAGGCCCAACTAAGTCTGCACCTCTGTGGAGTACCCAAGAACCTGAACCTGAGCGGCTTAGACCTGGGAAGTGCATACAACTCAGGGCCTGCCTCAGACAGTTCCCAGCAGAGGAGGAACCTAGAGCCTAAGCAGTGTAGACTAGGAAAGCACACACGCAGTGAGCAGGGGCAATACCAGTGTGGCTGAGACACTGCAAGCACACACCAGTGATATTTCTTTGCAGTATTCCTCCCTCCTCAGGGCACGACTGAACAAGTGAGCCTAAAAAATTGCCCACCACCACCCTCTTGTGTCAAGGCGGAAATTAGACACTGAGTTCACTTCAGTTCAGTTCAGTTCAGTCCCTCGCGTCGTGTCAAATTTTTTGCGACCCCATGAATCGCAGCACGCCAGGCCTCCCTGTCCATCACAAACTCCCGGAGTTTGCTCTAACTCATGCCCATCAAATTGGTGATGCCATCCAGCCATCTCATCCTCTGTCGTCCCCTTCTCCTCCTGCCTTCAATCTTTCCCAACATCAGGGTCTTTTCCAATGAGTCAGCTCTTCACATGAGGTGGCCAAAGTATTGGAGTTTCAGCTTCAGCATCAGTCCTTCCAATGAACACCCAGGACTTATCTTCTTCAGGATGGACTGGTTGGATCTCCTTGCAGTCCAAGGGACTCTCAAGAGTCTTCTCCAACACCACAGTTCAAAAGCATCAATTTTTCGGTGCTCACCTTTCTTCACAGTCGAACTCTCACATCCATACATGACCACTGGAAAAACCATAGCCTTGGCCAGACGGACCTTTGTTGGCAAAGTAATGTCTCTGCTTTTTAATATGCTGTCTAGGTTGGTCATAACTTCCCTTCCAAGGAGTAAGCGTATTTTAATTTCATGGTTGCAGTCACCATCTGCAGTGATTTTGGAGCCCAAAAAAATAAAGTCTGACATTGTTTCCACTGTCTCCCCATCTATTTCCCATGAAGTGATGGGACCAGATGCCATGATCTTAGTTTTCTGAATATTGAGCTTCAAACCAACTTTTTCACTCTCCTCTTTCACTTTCATCAAGAGGCTTTTTAGTTCCTCTTCACTTTCTGCCATAAGGGTGGTGTCATCTGCATATCTGAGGTTACTGATATTTCTCCCGGCAATCTTGATTCCAGCTTGTGCTTCCTCCAGCCCAGCATTTCTCATGATGTACTCTGCATATAAGTTAAATAAGCAGGGTGACAATATACAGCCTTGATGTATACCTTTTCCTATTTGGAACCAGTCTGTTGTCCCATGTCCAGTTCTAACTGTTGCTTCCTGACCTGCATACAGGTTTCTCAAGAGGCAGATCAGGTGGTCTGGTATTCCCATCTCCTTCAGAATTTTCCACAGTTTATAGACACTGAAGAGACCAGCAAACAGAAGAAGCTAAAACAAACAAGGAACTGCATTGGAAGTGACATGTGCAATAGATTAAAACCCTGTAGTTAGCACTGACTACATAGGAAGGGGCCTATAGATCTTGAGAAGTATAAGCCGGGTCAAGGAACTATCTGAAAATGAACTGACCCCACACTGTCCACAATAACACCAGAGAAAGTCCTAAATATATTTTTACTATTATTGTTTTTTAAATTAAAAAATATTTTTAAGTCCTCTATTACTCCTTTAATTTTCATTTCTATAACCTACTATTACTTTCAAAAAACACCATATTTTTTAAAGCAAGCTTCAAATATATATATTTTATAATTTTTGTGACTTTGTTTTTTTTCTTTAATATTGTATTTTTGAGAATCCAACCTCTACTGTAGATTTTTAATCTTTGCTTTTTGACATTTGTTATCAATTTTGTACCTTTAAGAACCCAATCTTCAGTACCCATTTTTACTTGGGAGCGAGATTACTGGCTTGTCTGCTCTTTCCCACTTTGGACTCTCCTTCTCCACCAGGTCGCCTCTATCTCCTCCCTCCCCCTTCTCTTCTCTGCCAAACTCTGAATCTCTTTGTGTGTTCTGAGCTGTGAGTAACACTTAGGGAACTGCTTACTGGCTAGATCTGTCTCTCTCCTTTTGATTCCCCCTTTTATCCTTCTGGTCACCTCTGTCTCCTTCCTCCCTCTTCTCTTCTCTGTGTAACTCCGTGAACATCACTGAGGGATCCAGACTGTGAAGAGCACATAGGGAAGTGATTAATGGCTAGCTTACTCTCTCCCCTTTTGATTCCCCCTCTTCTCCTCCTGGTCACCTCTATCTCCCTCCTCCATCTTCTCTTCTCCATGTAACTCTGTGTACCTCTCTGGGTGTACCTCACTGTGGAGAAACTTTTCATCTTTAACCTAGATGTTTTATCATTGGTGCTGTACAGATGGAGAACTCTTGAGGCTACTGTAAGAATAAGACTGAAAACCAGAGGCAGGAGGTTTAAGTCCAAATTCTGAGAATGGCAGAGAACTCCTGAATCCAGGGAGTATTAATTGATAGGAGCTTATCAAACGACTCCATGCCTACACTGAAACCAAGCATCATCCAAGGGCCAACAAGCTCCAGAGCAAGACATACCATGCAAATTCTCCAGGAACACAGGAACATAAACCTGAGCATTAAAATACAGGCTGCCCAAAGTCACACCAAACCCACTGACACCTCAAAACTCATTACTGGGCACTTCATTGCACTCCAGAGAGAAGAAATCCAGCTCCACCCATGAGAACACTGACACAAGCTTCCTTAACCAGGAAACCTTGACAAGACACTGGTCCAACCCCACCCACAGGGAGTAACCTCTACAATAAAGAGGAACCACAAACTACCAGAATACAGAAAGGCCAACCCAAAGACAGCAATATAAACAAGATGAAAAGGCAGAGGAATACCCAGCAGGTAAAGGAACAGGATAAATGCCCATCAAACCAAACAAAAGACGAAGAGATAGGGAATCTACCTGAAAAAGAATTCAGAATAATGATAGTGAAAATGATCCAAAATCTTGAAAACAAAATGGCGTTACAGATTAATAGCCTGGAGACAAGGATTGAGAAGATGCAAGAAAGGTGTAACAAGGACCTAGAAGAAATAAAAAAGAGTCAATATATAATGAATAATGCAGTAAATGAGATCAAGAACACTCTGGAGGGAACCAACAGTAGAATAAAGGAGGCAGAAGATAGGATAAGTGAGATAGAAGATAGAATGGTAGAAATAAATGAAATAGAGAGGAAAAAGAAAAATTAAAAAACATAAGGACAACCTCAGAGACCTCTGGGACAATGTTAAATGCCCCAACATTTGAATCATAGGAGTCCCAGAAGAAGAAGACAAAAAGAAAGACCATGAGAAAATACTTGAGGAGATAACAGTTGAAAACTTCCCTAAAATGGGCTAGGAAATAATCACACAAATCCAAGAAACCCAGAGAGTCCCAAATAAGATAAATCCAAGACTAAATACCCCATGACACATATTAATCAAATTAACAAAGGTCAAACACAAAGAACAAATATTAAAAGCAGCAAGGGAAAAACAACAAATAACACACAAGGGGATTCCCATAAGGATAACAGCTGATCTTTCAACAGAAACTCTTCAGGCCAGAAGGGAATGGCAGGACACACTTAAAATGATGTAAGAAAATAAACTATAGCCCAGATTACTGTACCCAGTCAAGGATCTCATTCAAATATGAAGGAGAAATCAAAAGCTCTACAGACAAGCAAAAGCTGAGAGAATTCAGCACCACCAAACCAACTCTCCAACAAATGCTAAAGGATCTTCTCTAGACAGGAAACACATGAAGGGTGTATAAACTGGAACCCAAAATAACAAAGTAAATGGCAATGGGATCATACTTATCAATATTTACCTTAAATATAAATGGGTTGAATGCCCCAAGCAAAAGACAAAGACTGGCTGAATGGATACAAAAACAAGACCCTTATATATGTTGTCTGCAAGAGACCCACCTCAAAACAAGGGACACATACAGAATGAAAGTGAAGGGAGAAAAATCAAATCAATAAAATTAGAAAAGAAAATGGAGAGATCACAACAGACAATACAGAAATACAAAGGATCATAAGAGACTACCATCAGCAACTATATGCCAATAAAAGGGACAACTTGGAAGAAATGGACAAATTCCTAGAAAAGTACAACTTTCCAAAACTGAATCAGGAAGAAATAGAAAATCTTAACAGACCCATCACAAGCATGGAAATTTAAACTGTAATCAGAAATCTTCTAGCAAGCAAAAGCCCGTGACCAGACAACTTCACAGCTGAATTCTACCAAAAATTTAGAGAAGGGCTAACACCTATCTTATTCAAGCTTTTCCAGAAAATTGCAGAGGAAGGCAAAGTTCCAAACTCATTCTATGAGGCCACCATCACCCTAATACCAAAACCAGACAAAGATGCCACACACAAAAAATAAAGCTACAGGCCAGTATCACTGATGAACACAGATGCAAAAATTGTTAACAAAATTCTAGCAAACAGAATCCAACAACATATTAAAAAGATCACACATCATGACCATGTGGGCTTTATACAAGGGATGCAAGGATTCTTCAATATCCACAAATCAGCAATGTAATACACCACATTAATAAGTTGAAAAATAAAAACCATATGATTATCTCAATAGATGCAGAGAAAGCCTTTGACAAGATTCAACATCCATTTATGATAAAAAATAAAACCCCTGTAGAAAGCAGGCATAGACGGAATGTACCTCAACACAATAAAAGCTATATGTGACAAACCCACAGAAAACATTATCCTCAATGGTGAAAAATTGAAAGCATTTCCCCTAAAGTTAGGAACAAGACAAGGGTGCCCACTCTCACCACTACTATACAATATAGATTTGGAAATTTTTGCCATAGCAATCAGAGCAGTAAAGGAAATACAAGGAATCAAGATTGGAAAAGAAGAAGTAAAACTCACTGTTTGCAGATGGCACGGTCCTCTACATTGAAAACCCTAAAGACTCCACCAGACAATTACTAGAGCTAATCAATGAATATATTAAGTTGCAGGATATAAAATTAACACACAGAGATCCCTTACATTCCTATACACCAACTATGAGAAAATAGAAAAAGAAATTAATGAAACAACTTCATTCACCATTGCAACAAAAATAGTACAATAGTTAGGAATATATCTACCTAAAGAAACAAAAGGCCTATATATAGAAAACTATAAAACACTGGTGAAAGAAATCAAAGAGGACACAAACAGATGGAGAAATATACCGTGTTCATGGATCGGAAGAATCAATATAGTGAAAATGAGTATACTACTCAAAGAAATCTATAGGCTCAATGCAATCCCTATCAAGCTACCAATGGTATTTTCACAGAGCTAGAAGAAATAATTTCACAATTTGTATGGAAATACAAAAAACCTCGAATAGCCAAAGCAATCTTGAGAAAGAAGAATGGAACTGGGGAATCAACCTGCGTGACTTCAGCCTCTACTACAGAGTCACAGTCATCAAGACAGTATGGTACTGGCACAAATACAGAAATATAGATCACTGGAACAAAATAGAAAGTCCAGAGATAAATTCACACACCTATGGACACCTTATCTTTGACAAAGGAGGCAAAAATATACAATGGAGGAAAGACAATCTCTTTAACAAGTGGTGCTGGGAGAACTGGTCAACCACTTGTGAAAGAATGAAACTAGAATACTTTCTAACACCATACACAAAAATAAACTCAAAATGGATTAAAGATCTAAATGTAAGATCAGAAACTATAAAACTCTTAGAGGAGAACTTAGGCAAAACACTCTCCGACATAAATCGCAGCAGAATCCTCTATGACCCACCTCCCAGGATATTGGAAATAAAAGCAAAAAACAAAAACAAATTGGACCTAATTAAAATTAAAAGCTTCTGCACAACAAAGAAAACTATAAGCAAGGTGAAAAGACAGCCTTCAGAATGGGAGAAAATAATGGCAAATGAAGCAACTGATAAGGAATTAATCTCGAAAATATACAAGCAACACATGCAGCTCAATTCCTGAAAAATAAACGACCCAATCAAAAAATAAGCCAAAGAACTAAACAGACATTTCTCCAAAGAAGGCATACCGATGACTAACAAACACATGAAAAGATGCTCAACATCACTCATCATCAGAGAAATGCAACTCAAAACTACAATGATGTGCCATTTCACGGGAGTCAGAATGGCTGCTATCCAAATATCTATAAGCAATAAATTCTGGAGAGGGTGTGGAGAAAAGGGAACCCTGTTACAGTGTTTGTGGGAATGCAAACTAGTACAGCCACTATGGAAAACAGTGTGGCAATTCCTTAAAAATCTGGAAATAGAAATGTCATATGATCCAGCAATCCCACTGCTGAGCACACCCCCCGAGGAAACCAGAATTGAAAGAGACACGTGTACCCCAATGTTCATCGCAGCACTGTTTATAATAGCCAGGACATGGAAGCAACCTAGATGCCCATCAGCAGATGAATGGATAAGAAAGCTGTGGTACATATACACAATGGAGTATTACTCAGCCATTAAAAAGAATACATTCGAATCAGTTCTAATGAGATGGATGAAACTGAGGCCTATTATACAGAGTGAAGTAAGCCAGAAAGAAAAACACCAGTATAGTATACTAACACATGTATATGGAATTTAGAAAGATGGTAATGATAACCCTGTATGCAAGACAACAAAAGAGACACAGATGTATAGAACAGTCTTTTGGACTCTGTGGGAGAGGGCGAGGGTGGGATGATTTAGGAAAACGGCATTGAAACATGTATATTATCATACGTGAAATGATTCGCCAGTCCAGGTTCAATGCATGATATGCGGTGCTCGGGGCTGGTGCCCGGGGCTGACTCAGAGGAATGGGATGGGGAAGGAGAAGGGAGGAGGGCTGAGAGTGGGGAACACAAGTACACCCGTGGCAGACTCATGTCAATGTATGGCAAAGTCAATACAATATTGTAAAGTAATTAGCCTCCAATTAAAATAAATAAATTTATATTAAAAAAATAAAGAGTGAGTGATATTCCATAGTTTGTGTATGTCAGTATTTTAGTCAGCTGATGGACTTTGGATTGCTTCCATCTTTTGGCAATTGTGAATACTATGAATGTAAGGTGTGTAAATCTTTTTTTGATACTCTGCTTTCAATTTCTGTGACCATAGAAGTGGAATTTCTGAGTCATGCTAGTCCTATTTTTATTTTTTTATTTTTGAGTAATGAATATAATTTAGTGAAAGAAAGTGAAAGTCGCTCTGTCATGTCTAACTCTGCAACCTCATGGACTGACTATCCTGTCCACGGAGTTCTCCAGGCCAGAATACTGGAGTGAGTAGCCTATTCCTTCTCTAGGAATCAAACCAGGGTCTCCTGCATTGCAGGTAGTTTTTTTACCAGCTGAGCTACCATAGTTTCAATTGTCAAAAAGTCAATTATTAAATGCAATTTTTGGAATATTCTTGAGGAAATGAGCTATGAAATTTTCTTATAGTTAGGAACATGCAGCTTCAAAGGCTGATACGTGGAAATGTAAATGGAAACTAGAGACATAGCCAAGTCTGTTACATACTTGGAAAGACAAATATACAAATTCCTTTACAACTTTTGCTTTCTAAATATGAAACTATATTTCTTCCGCATTCATTATAGTAACCATTTTGGGGATTTCCTTTTCTTTTCAAATTTTTTTCCTTCCAGAAAAATAATGCTTTTTGGGCTTCCCTGGTGACTCAGATGGTGAAGAATCCACTTGCAATGCAGGAGATGCAGGTTTGATCCATGGGTGGGGAAGATCCCCTGGAGGAGAAAATGGCAACTCACTCCAGTATTCTTGCCTGGGAAATCCCGTGGACAGAGAAGCCTGGAGAGTTATAGTCCATGGGGTCACAAAAGAGTTGGACCCAACTGTGCATGAATGCATTCACGCATATTTAAAAATTAGTAAGAGAGTAAATCTTGAAAGTTCTCACCACACACACAAAACAGTGACTATGTGAAGTGAGGAATGTGTTAAGCCAATCCTAATGTGGTAATGGTTTCACCGTATATGTATATCAAATCATCATACATACACTTTAAATTTACAAAGTGTTATATGTCAAAGTACCAATAAAGATAGGAAGAATTTAAATAAAACAGTTCTTATTATCAGAAAGTGCATCTTTATATTCATTAGTAACCTTTCAAAAATATATAGCTTGCTATTTTGGCCTACTTTTACATATAGATTAAAAACAATTTTATATTGATATACAATGAAGTCCCCTGGGATATTGATTAAAATTGCATTAAATGCATAAATTCATTTGAGGAGAGTTCACATTATTATATAGTATTGATTTTTTTATATAAGAATATAATTTATCTTTTCATGTATTTACATCCTCTTTTATATCCTTTGATTAAGCTTATAGTTTTCTTGAAGATATCTTGCCAAGTTCATTCATAACTGCTTTGTATTTGTTGATACTTTTATTGATGAATTCATGTTTTCTGTTGTATAGCCTCAGTATTATTGCTATAAGGTAGTGCTTCTCAACCAGAGGTGATTTTGTGTCATAAGGAGTATTGGCACTGACTGAGACATATTCATTGTCCCAAATTTGAGAGTTAGGGTGTTGCTAATGCTGGCTAATTGATAGAAACCAGGAGTGCTGCCAAACATCCTACAACACACAGGACAGCCCTCCATAGCAAAGAATTATCTGACCCAAAATGCCAGTTGCATTAAGATTGAGAAAGCTTGGTATAAGATAAAGCTTTTTTTTTCTTAAATATATTAATTTTGTAACTGCAAGCTTACTGAACTTTCTTTTTTTTTCCATTTATTTTTATTAGTTGGAGGCTAATTACTTTACAATATTGTAGTGGTTTTTGCCCTACATTGACATGAATCAGTCATGGATTTACATGTGTTCCCCATCCAATTTTCTTTTTTTCCTCTTAGATTATCTTGAATTTCCTCATGTATACTAAAATACTGTAATTGTAATATATTCCCTTCCTCCAATATTTGAATCTGATTTCATCTCTTATCTCATTGTAGTTGCCAGTGTGCCCAGAATAGTAAATAATGATCCTGAAAACACCTTCATATCATTCCTGTTTTGAATGACTATACCTCTGGTTCAGTATTTCCCAAATTATATCATAGAACAGTGGTCCAACCAGATGCTTCAAATTAGATAGTTTCTGTGGAAGTGCTACATATCATATCCTCCAGCAGAGTTACAATTCATATTAGTATATTAAAGAAGCACTTTGAAAAATGATGCTAGAGTACAGTGTTTCTCAATATTGGATGCACATAAAATCACCCATGGTACTTAAAAAACACTCGTCTGGAGCCTACCTCTGAAGATTCTGAGTTAATTGATCTCTAGTGAGACTCAGGAATCAAAAATGTTTCTTTTTAAATCTCTCTGTGTGCTTCTATTGTACAACCAAGTTTGAAGACCACTGCTTTTGCTTTGCACCATTATACATGAAGTTGGTTGTTGTTTTGAAATAAAGAATTGTATCACGTAATGCATGAAATATTTTGCTTTTATTTTAAAAAAGATTTTAAAATCAGAAATTCCAGTTTATTCTCTATTGCTTTTATTTAGCAATCTTATCTATGCTGTGTTTCTTGATCTCAGATTACTCTTTTCACAACTACTTGCTTTGGTTTCATAAATGCAGGATTCTTTCTAATCTCTTTAAAAAAACAAGTTAGACATATTCTTATGTTTCTCATTATAAAGGTAGAAGAAATACCTTTTCTTTGATTCTTAAAGTGGCCCCTTTCTTCTGATCTACAATATCTCTTCATAAATTCAACCATATTGAAAATTTTCTCACATTGGAGAAATACACAGGTATACCTGCTTTCGTTTGTTGTGCCTATTTATCCTCTTTTCCTCACTACACTCTCGTCTTGAAGGAAATATGACTTGTCAGGAGGGATAGTGTCCACATTAACTTTCTTCATCTTGTCTTCACTTGTCCTCAGTGAATTAGAGGATTTATCAGGGTCTCCTTCAATTACTTGCCAAACATGTTCTTTCATAGAACAAAAAACTCTGATTATCTTCTTATATTTGTTGAGATACTTTTTCTATATTTCAGTGCCATTATCTGGTTCCATCACTTCATGGCAAATAGGTAGGGAAACAATGGAAACAGGGAGAGACTTTATTTTTTTGGGCTCCAAAATCACTGCAGATGGTGGCTGCAGCCATGAGATTAAAGGACATTTGCTCCTTGGAAGAAAAGCTGTGACCAGCCTAGACAATGTATTAAAAAGCAGAGACATTACTTTGTCAACAAAGGTCCGTCTAGTCAAAGCTATGATTTTTCCAGTAGTCATGTATGGATGTGAGAGTGGACTATAAAGAAAGCTGAACACCGAAGAATTGATGCTTTTGAACTGTGGTGTTGAAGAAGACTCTTGAGAGTCCCTTGGACAGCAAGGAGATCCAGCCAGTCAATCCTAAAGGAAATTCAGTCCTGTATATTCATTGGAAGGACTGATGATGAAGCTGAAACTCCGATATTTTGGCCACCTGATGTGAAGAACTGACTCCCTGGAAAAGACCCTGATGCTAGGAAAGATTGAAGGTAGGAGGAGAATGGGATGACAGAGGATAAGATGGTTGGGTGGTATCACCGAGATGGACATGAGCAAGCTCTGGGAGTTGGTGGTGGACAGGGAAGCCTGGCATGTGGCAGTCCATGGAGTCGGACATGACTGAGTGACTGAACTGATACTGATAGGTTTTTACTTTTTTAAAAAATATTTTGCAAATTTGTTTGAAGAAGAGTATGGGATGGAGAGAAATTAACACTTCTGATTACATAACCACTTTACCTGGAATCTGTCATCTTAATTCTCTTTTAACACATAAAGTCCATATAATGGCCTTCATAAATTAATAGATTTTTCTATTTTATTTATTCTTTTAAACAATTTTATTGCAGTATAATTGACTTACACTATCAAATTAGTTTCAAGTGTACATTGTAGTGATTCAGCACTTTTATACATTATGAAATGATCACCATAATAAGTCTATTTACCATCTGTCACCACACACATTTTTTATAATACATTGACTATATATTTAATGTACTATTTATGAATTATTATTTCTAATACTTTATATCTCTTTGCCAAATACATTCATTTGATCTCTATATCATTCATCTAATTCGTTATGGATTATTCTTGTAGTTTAGTTCTGTTTCTGCTTCTTTCTAATGATGTGTACACCAATATTAATGGTTTGTAAAAAAAAATTTAAAAGTACTTTGTGAAAAGCAAATTGAAATTTACTATGGGAAATGGGTGGATTTGCAAATAAAACACTTTTCAGTGTTTATTACCAAGTCTAATAAGTGCCATGTTCTCCACTAGAAATGATTGCTTTCTATGGAAATCATATTAGAGGGGCTATATGCAAATACTAGCACAGTTTATTTCAGTGCATGGAAATAATTTGGATAATGCATATTATTTTTATTCACTATCAACAGAACACATTGTTCTAAAACAAATAGAATAGTGATATAATTAATTACCAGATGTTTTTAAAAAACTGCATTGTGTATATATTTATATGAAAAAATTAACATTCCAACTGAGGGCAGATTCATAGCTTGGCGAAAAATAGCATTGTACCATATTCTGGCTAATAATGTCTCCTAATTCAGTGCAACAGCTTCATCATTCCATGTTGTATGACTACAAAGTGAACAAAATGTTTCTTGAACTTTATTCAAAGTATTTGATTGTTTTTAAAGTAATGTTGTAGACCTTTAGACTATATAAGGATACAGTACTTGAGTCATTTAGTGTGTTCTAATAGTCTACATCTGATTCACTCAAGTGTTTAATCAACATTTTTTGGGGAGCACATTACCTGTTGATTTGGGTTTCTTGCTTAAACCCATACTTTTTTTGATTATCAATGTTGTCATTTTCTATATAAGTGTTTGAGGAAAATTGATGCCTTTAAAGGGAGAGTTAACAATTTGATTGTCTCACTGTACTGAAGAGATATTGCACAACTGAAATATAAGAAAATCCCTATATTGAAACCATTTCTATGCCAATATACATGTCAAAATATGAGATATGGTCACATAAAAAAGACCTCCAGATGTAATAACAAACATTTTAAAATGTAGGATATCATTGAAAACTTGAAAAAGTGTTATAGAGAATTTGAAGCATTTTAATGAATTAATGTCATTGTTGCTATTAGAACAATAAAATTAAGCAAAAGCAAACAAATAGTATAAAAATATATTATTTCACAGACATTACTTGTAAGGAATGTAAGCATTGTATTCTGTTTTCTCAAAAATGTTAAGCATTAGGGCAGTGAAACTATTCTATATGATACAGCAATGGTGGATACATGACATTATGCATTTGTCAAAACCTGTAGAACTATAACACAAAGAGTAAACTTTAATGTATTAATATAGTTTAAAAATCATTTAGGAGGTTGAGGAATCCCAGGAAAGAATTCAGACTATGACAAAAGAATCTAATTGAATCACAAGTGTATGAAACAATCTCACTGAAGAGGATGGGAGAATAAGCTACTGACTTGAGTCACTTAGGAAATGAGTCTGTAAGACTAAAGTTAAAGGAAAATGTACAGAAGTAATGCACTGAAGTTGGTAAAGTTGTTTCCCATGGGAGTATGAGTTAATAATCTGAAACCATCCTATAGGTATATAAGCTTTGAACAATTAAGTTAACTGATGGTAGATGTTGGGAGCCAGATTTCTTACTGTTGGAGTTTGAGGTTAAAGATAAGCAGTGGGAGTAAGCTATGATTCATGTGATAATGGATTAGAATTGAATACAGGAGTATGAACACATTTAGCTTAATGTTCAAGTGGAGATTATATTTGTGTGTACTCATATGCATTATACACACATTATAAATATATATATATATAAAATGTGCATGTACATGGGTTAGATGTATTTATGTGTGTGTCCATGGGTTAGTATACACACATATATTTCTTTGCTGTGTCAGCTTAAAGAACCTGGAAGCAATGGTAGCCCAGTAATAAAAGCACTTCTAGCACCCTGATCTTGGTTTCTAATATCATTATGCAACAAAAGGAACCAAGGCTCTTTGGAGAAGTAGCTGATTCTGGGGCTGGGGCTGGAGATATATAAAAGGAGCCTGGAGAATTTCTAGTTCCAGAAAATAAGAGCTAAATGAAAAAGAAAAGATGAAAGTTGTCAAAGGGACACAAGGGCCATCTTTAAGGGCTCCCAATGGCCAAAGGCAGAAAAATTTGAATAATAAGGTAATATTAGCTTATATCCAAAAGTATGAAATAGATATCCTTGAGTCCATACTGATGTAAATAAGTGATATAATGCTAGATAAATGAGAGAAGAGACAAATATTCCATTCTGAGGAATTTAAAATAATTTAGGTAGATAATCCAACCTCAAGTAAGTAGAGCATAACTCCTCAGTGGAGTGATAGTCTATATACAGTGACCTCCTTCTAAAGAGTCCAGTGTTAAAGGATGAAGAAAACCTAACAAACACTAGCTCATCCAGGTGAACAAGATTAACATCAATAGTGATAAGCCATGTAACCTTGATGAGATGAAATGAGAATGGCAATTTGCCTTTGTGATCTTCTTACCAAAAACCTATAACCCCAGTCTAACCATCAGAAGCATGAGGAAACATCAGACAAACCCCAGTTGAGGGATATTCTACAAAATACCTGACCAGTACTCCTAGGAACTACAAAGTCATCAAAAACTAGGAAAGCCTGAAAAAATGCCACAGCCTATACGAAATTAAAAAAAAAAAAAAAACATGATTACTAAGGGTAATGTGATATCTTGGATGAGATCTGAGAATCACTCAGTCATGGAGTCTTTGTGACTCCATGGTCTGTCCATGGAATTCTCTATGCAAGAATACTAGAGTGGGTGGCCATTCCCTTCTCCAGGGGATCTTCCTGACCCAGGGATCAAACCAGGGTCTCCTGCATTGCAGACAGATTCATTACTGCCTCAGCTAACAGGGAAGCCTATTAAAAGGACATTAGGTAAAAAATGTGGAAATCTTAATAAAATATATATTTTAGTTGGTAATAATGCATTAATATTGGTTCTTACTATGGCAAATATACTAACATACATGTTACTTAATACAGGCGATTGGCTGGGGAGGTATGAAAAGTCTGTATTATCTTTATATTTTTCTGTAAATGTAAAATCATTTTAAAATCAGAGTTTATTTTTAAAAAATGAAAAAAATAAAGCTACTGCGTCAAAGATACAAAAAAATACCAGATTGAATTTATAGCAATAAAAACTACAATATATTAGATGAAAAAATATATTGAATGGGATTAATGGCAGGTTAAATTTAGCAGGAGATTAGTGAACCTGAGGAAATAAAAATAGGAAATTCTAAAAGTAACTCAAAAATAATTTTTACAGTTAAGCAAAGTGTTGATGAACTATGGGACAACTTCAACTGGCCTAGTGTATATGTATTTAGAGTCTTCAAAAATGGAAGAAGAAACAGGAAAAAAGTAAAGAAAAGTGGCTGAAAAATGTCCAAATACCCAAGAAGTTCAATGACAGTCAAGTGCAAGGAACATGAAGGTAAACATACTAAGATACATCAAAATTAGTTAATCAAAATCAACAATAAAGAGAAAAATCCTAAAATTCACCAGATTGGGGGAAAAGATACAATATGTGCAAAAGAACAGATATAAGGATGACATCAAATTTCTCATCAGAAACAATGCAAGTGAAAAGTCAGTGGAGCAACAACTTGAAAATAATGAAGGGGGAAAAAAACTCATATGTAATCTATAATTTATCATTGCCAACCTGAACTACAAGAATTAAGCAAAGTTGTTTAGGAAGAAGAAAATATATTTCAGATAGAAATATGTGTAAGTACAGAAGGGCGAGATTACAAAGGAGTATAAAAAAGCTTTTGAGGATGATAGATATGTTCATTTCTTTGATAGTGGTGATGATTACTTTGTTGTTGTTTAGTCACTAAGTCATGTTTGACTCTTTGCAACCCCATGTACTGTAGCCTGTCAGGCTTCCATGTCCTTTACTATCTCCTGGTTACCTAGAAGGAGACATATGTCAAAATATCAAATTGCACATATGTGCAGTTTACAGTTAAAAAAAAATACAACTATCATATATCCAGATATTCCTAGTCTAAATATTTATAAAATAGAAATAAAAGTATATATCCATACAATGGTTTGTACACTGTATACATACAGTGTTGACAGAAGCTTTACTCATAATATCCCTAAACTGGAAACAATCCAAATTTCCACCAACAATTGAACAGTTCAATTGGTAAGTAGTATATTCATACATTGGGGTACTACTCAGCAAAATAAAAAAGCACAAGCTGTTGATATTCTTAATAAAATGGATGAATCTCAAACTACTGATTAAAAATAGTCAGACACAAAAAGGCTGCATACTTTATGATTCCATTTATGTAAAGCTCTAGAGTATACAACTTAATGTGATAGGGTAATGGTAGCATAGGAAGAGGTAGCTTGGAGAGAAACTTCTGCACTCTTCCCCCCACCCAAATAAATCAAAGTTTTTGAAAATGACAGGTAAAGTGACAATAATTAATAAAATTAACATGGCTATAATTATTTAATAACCTGGACAACAAAGTCAGGTATTTTTCAAGATGATAGTACAGAAGGATAAAGAGATGAGAAGTATGAATGAAATGTTCTGATATGGAATAATTAAAAAAAGTAAGTTCCATAAATATAGAAAGGAGCAGAGGAAATATTCAAAGAAAAAATTATAAAAATCTATATGCATGCACACATGTACACAATTACTTGACATTTTTGAGTAAGATGTGCACATATTCAGTTCTGAAAGCCCTGACTCTTAAGAAGACATTCAGCATTTCCTTTCTTTGAAATGTTTATATACCTAGTTAATATAATCGTTTCAGGCCACAAAAATTTTTCTCCCCATCTGCTAAGTTAGGCTTTTCATAATTTGTTATTAAATGACAGTCTTAAAATGTTTTAGTATTTTTCCATGTAGAATCTTAAATTTTCAACTGAATCATTGAAAGACATCTATGACAACAGGATTCAATAGCTTAGATTTCTAAAAAAATTTAAAATGTATAATTAAACCTCTGACATCTGCTATTTCTCTTTTTTTAAATGCAAAGACCAAGATTCCACTGAAATGAGAAAACTGGGTGTTCTTTTGACTAATGCTTGTAATGTCTTTAAAAAGAAATTTTATTATAAAGAATATGAAAAATATGTAAATAATAGGCACTTAAGTCTAATTCAATTATTTCAAGACATAATGTTACCTACCATTTCTCTCCTCTTGAATGACAAAAACAAGATATTAAACAAAGGAAACTGAGAAAGTGAAGGATGCTTCTAATTTTGCAAGACTGATTTTTTTCTCTAACTGGTACCTGAAAAGTTATCAGATGTTACATTTTAAAAGTTTAGATATATACCTGTATTAATGTGGTAAGAAGAGCACAGGACTAAGAGTCAGAAGAGTCAAATTCTTGGCTCTAATCTAATCATATACTAGCAGTGCAATCTTGGCTGTGCTATTAATGAGTTCCGGATCTAACTCCTCACCCGTAAAATAGGATAGTAATATGTACTCATTCTTACATCTCTGATGGGGTTGCTGAGAGAAAAGAATGAGACAGTAGATGTGGGAAAGCACTGAAAAGTATTGCACATTAATTTAAATCTAATTTAACTAAATTATATTAATTTTAAGTAATCCCATACATTAATTCATTCAAATGCATTTATTTGTACTTTTATATCTAAGTACATATACAGTGGTCAATAACAACACAAAGTCCTCATACCACTGGTGCCTCAGTGGTTAAGAATCCAACTGTCAACTGCAGGAGACACGGGTTTTATCCCTGATCTGAGAAGACCCCACATACCATGGAGCAATTAAGCCCATGCACTACCACTATTGAGCCTGTGTTCTAGAGCATGCACCCACAACTACTGAGCCCACGTGTTCCAGGTACTGAGGCCCACCTGCCCTAGAGCCTGTGCTCTACAACAAGGGAAGCCACTGGAATGAGAAGTCCACATACCTTTACTAGAGAGTAGCTCCCTCTCACCACAACTAGAGAAATCCTGTGCAGCAATGAAGATCCAGTACAGCTGAAAGTAAATAAATAAATAAAATGTTGTAAAAAATCCTCATAAATCTGTCTTCTACTTGAGCATATATTGTAGTATACGCATGCATACACGCTAAGTTGCTTCAGTTGTGTCGGACTCTGTGCAACCCTATGGACAGCAGCCCACCAGGCACCGCCATCCACAGGTTTCTCTAGGCAAGAATGCTGGAGTGGGTTGCCAGTTCCTTCTCCATAATGGTATATTAGTAAGTAAATGTAAAAAGTCACTCAGCCGTGCCCAACTCTTTGCAACCCCATGGACTGTAGCCTACCAGGCTCCTCAGTCCACGGAATTTTCCAGGCAAGAGAACTGGAGTGGGTTGCCAGTTCCCTCTCCATTGTAATATAAGGAAACATGTAAAGGCATTAAATGGCTATACAGGAAATGATATTAAGGGCCACAGAGGAAAGTAAGTTGGAAAATAATAGAGGCTGTTGAGAAGTTAAGGAGATTGTTGCAACTTTTAGTAAGAGAATCAGAGAAGATCTCAATGAAAGTGAAAGTGAAAGTGAAGTTGCTCAGTCGTGTCCTACTCTTTGCGACCCCATGGACTGTAGCCTAACAGGCTCCTCCATCCATGGGATTTTCCAGGCCCAAGTACTGGAGAGGGTTGCCATTTCCTTCTCCAGGAGATCTTCCGGACCCAGGGATTGAACCTGGGTATCCCTCATTGTATGCAGACACTTTACCATCTGAGCCACCCGGGAAGCCCAGGCTACAAAGATAAGAAGGGAGCAAATGAATGAGCTATATGGATATCTGACAGAACTCTGCTTCAATCTAAGTGGACAATAAATGTGATAGCCCTGAAGCATATCTATGCCTGGAGGAGAAACAAGAATGCCATTTTGGCAAGAATGGAAGTCATTTGGAAAAGAGTAGTATAAGACAAGCTCATAAAGATAAAGTGATCCATATTATGTACAGCCCTCTAAGCCATTTTAAGGACTGTGTCTTTTATTTTTAAGACTTTGAGAAGTGATATGAACTGAATTGCATTTAGCAGAACACATGAGAAGAGGACAAAGGTAGAAGCAGAAGTTTACCACTAATCCAGAAGAGAGAGAATGCTAGTAATAGGTCATTATCATTGGGATGGAGACAAATGGACTGATTCTGGATGTTTTAAAATATTTACTATGTTAGTGGCTCCAAATTTTGAGACATTTCCTCCTCTTAGTCTTCTGTGGCTTCATTAAAGAAAAAACTAAAATAAGCACAGAAAATTGCATAATTAATAAGGATATACTGGTACATTTTTAAAGTGATTACACCTTATAGTCATAATCCAGATTTTAAAAACCCCAGAATATTGACAACATATCAGAAACCCCTTTCATGTTCACTTCTAGTTGTTGCCAACTTCACCTCAGTAATCATTATAATGACTGCTATAAACATATGAATTTTACATAATTTTGAACTTTACTGAAATAAAACAATATATTATGGACTCTTGTGTATGGCTTCTTTCACTCAACATTATGTTTATGAGATCCATCCATGTTGTTACAAAAGGTTTGTATATTTTTATTGTTGTGTAATATTCCATTGCATGAATATTCCACAATTTGTTTCCCAATTTTACTCTTTTGGACATTTGAATCTTTTTCAACTCTGGGTTAGGTTGAAGAGTAGTGCTGTGAACATCCTTGCATAACTTTTGTATAACATGCATTTGCATTTCTGTTGAGTATATGCATAAGAATGGAATTGTGTCATAGAGTGTGTGTGTGTATATATATAAATATAAATATATATATATACATACATATATATATATATATATATATATATGCTTACTGGATCCAATTGGTTTTTCAAAGTAATTGTACCTGTGTACACTTCTGCACTTTCCCAGGTGGCTCAGTGGTAAAGAATTTGGCTGCCAACCAGGAAATGTGAATTTGATCCCTGGGTCAGAAAGATCCCCTGGAGAAAGAAATGTCAACCCACTCCAGTTTTCTTGCCTGGGAACTCCCATGGGCAGAGGAGCCTGGCAGGCTTCAGTCCATGGGATTACAAAAGTCACAGTCAGACATGACTTAGCGACTAAACAACAACAGCAATCCATGTATACATGGCTCTGTTTCTGGACTTGGTATGTTGTTCCACACTTCTAAATTACTAATAACGTACTGTCTTAATTATTATAGCCTTATAATAATTTTTATGTCTAAATAAGTCTTCCAGCTTTGTTCTTCTTCAGGATTGTGTTGGCTATTCTTGTCCCAATGCATTTCCATGTAGATTTATAATCAGATTGTCAGCTTTTACAAAAAACTAAAACCTCTAGGATTATTATTTTGATTCATTGAACTGATCAATTTGTGGGTAAAGTGATTAAAATATTATGTCTTTCTGTTTGTGAATATGATAATTTCCTCTATTTGGGTCTTTAATTTCTTTCAAAAATATTTTTATTTTAAAGGCCTTGCATACCTTAGGGATTGAATAATTCTTATGTTATTAAAAATTATTTATATTAAACTTCATTTTCTATTTGTAGTTGTTATATAAATACAGTTTTTAAAGTTCTGACCTTGTAACAAGCTACATGGCTCAATTGACTTATTAATAGTAATTGTAAATTATTTTAGATTGTCTACAGACACAACCATGTAAAATTAATCATACAATTAAGGAAAGTTTTATTTCTCCCCTTCTAATTCTGGTGACTTTTAGTTTTTCTTCTTGCCTAGTAACACAAACTAGGATCTTCAGTAAAATGATTACTAGAAGTGGTAAGAGTTAGCATGCATGCAATATTCCTCTTCTTAGGGAAATTGAATTCAATTACTCATTACTAAATTTAATGTTTCCTGCAGCTAATTTTACAGAATTTTTAGGTTTAAGAAAGTTTTCTTCAATCTCTATCTGAATAATTTTTATTATGAATAAAGGCTGAATTTTATCAAATATTTGTTCTGCTTCAGTTGCATTTGTTATAGTGTTGTTTTTCTTTTTCTTGTTAGTGTAAGAGATTGTAATTGTTGATTGTTTTACTGAATAATTGTTGAATTTTAAATGTTAAACCTATCTTGTATTCCTAGGACAAACCTCACTTGGTTATGATGTGTCATATTTTTGCATATATCAGGATTCAATTGCTAGAATTTTATTTAGAATTTTTGTCACTAGATAAAACAATGATCCAAATATTTGTTGTCTATAGGAGATACATTTTAGATTTAAAGTCACAAATTGTTTTAATCTAAAAGGATGTAGAGAAGTATATCATGCAAGAAATAACCAGAAGACAGTGGAGTGGGCATACTAATGGAGATAAAACAGACTTGAAGGCAAAAATGTTTCTAAAGACAAAAAAGGCAATTTTGTAGTGATAAGGGGGCTATTCTAACAGACATAACAATTATAAATGCCACTTTACCTAATCACATAAATCCACAATAAAAGTTGAAACTGAAATAATTTAAGGGAGAAATAGACAATTCAATAATAATAGTAGGGCCTATAAATCACCAACTTTGATCAATGGATAAGACAGCTAAACACAAGATAAAAGGAGACTTGAGCAACACTGTAAACCAGCTAGACCTCTGTAAATCACTTGATCCAATAACAGCAGAATAAATATTCTTTTCAAGTAAAGATATAATATTCTCTAGGATAGAAGATATATTAAGACATAACTCAAATTTTAAATGATTTAAATCATATAAAATATATTCTCCAGCTACAAATGGGATGCTGACTTTATGAAAATAAAAACAATTATAAGAGAATGCTAGGAACAATTGTATGTCAAAAACCCAGTTAAGTAGATGAAAGACAAATTTCTAGAAGGACACACACTACTTAAACAAGCTCAAGAAGAAAATAAGTGAAAATATTAAGAGGATCAGAGTATCAGTTCACGTGACCAAATATCTAATGGGAGTCCAAAAACAGAGAATGAATAATATAGAAAAGAGGAAACTATAAAAATCATAAAATTTTTTGAAGCTAAAGAACATGAATTAAGGGCTCATTGTGTACCCAGCATAATAAATGAAAGAAATGAGTAACTGCAAAACAAATATAAACAAACAAAAGATCTATACCTGAGCACAGCTCTGAAAATTTGGAGCTGCAAAGATTAAAAAAAGTTTCAATATATATAAATATATATATATATATTCAATATATTAAAATAGTTTCAAATATACAACAGTATATTAGACAAAAGAGCAAACACAGAAGCACACATCACATGGATTAATCTCATCTAGTCTAATTTGATTTTTTGCTTATTTCATGGTATTGACTAATGGCCAATACTACGAAATGTATTAATTAAAGATAAATGATGCTCTGTAACCATGGGGCCCTTGGAAGGAAAGTTAAGACCGACCTAGACAGCATAACTGGGAAGACCCAGAGGGATGGGATGGGGAGGGAGGTGGGAGGGGGGATCGGGATGGGGAACACATGTAAATCCATGGCTGATTCATGTCAATGTATGGCAAAAACCACTACAATATTGTAAAGTAATTAGCCTCCAACTAATAAAAATAAATGGAAAAAAAATAAAAGCAGAGACATTACTCTGTCAACAAAGGTCAGTCTAGTCAAGGCTATGGTTTTCCCAGTGGTCATGTATGGATGTGAGAGTTGAATTATAAAGAAAGCTGAGCACCGAAGAATTGATGCTTTTGAACTGTGGTGTTGGAGAAGACTCTTGAGAGTCCCTTGGACTGCAAGGAGATCCAACCAGTCCATCCTAAAGGAGATTAGTCCTAGGTGTTCATTGGTAGGACTGATGTTGAAGCTGAAACTCCAATACTTTGGCCACCTGATGGGAAGAGCTGACTCATTTGAAAAGACCCTGATGCTGGGAAAGATTGAAGACAGGAGGAGAAGGGGACAACAGAGGATGAGATGGTTGGATGGCATCACTGACTCCATGGACACGGGTTTGGGTGGACTCCGGGAGTTGGTGATGGACAGGGAGGCCTGGCGTGCTGTGGTTCATGGGGTTGCAAAAGGTCGGACACGACTGAGTGACTGAACTGAACCATGGGCCCATGAGTTCTTTCGTGGACAGAGATTAACATTTTGTCAACACTGTATAATAATAATTGAATCGATGATTTGCAATGGGTTTTTGTGAGACTTGGGAAATTTCAATGATTAAGGCAGTGTATGCTTATGTGATCAGTTTATTATAAAATATCTCCTCAATGAATAGACTTTGAGCTTCCTGGTACCCAAACACTGCATCCACACTGGTAATCATTTGAGATCTGAAGCCAAAGTGCATCACTGCATGATATAAGAGATGGAAAGAAAGAAGATGGCATCTGAGACATTTGGACATTTGTCAATGCACATCCTTCTTTTTCTGAAGCCGTATCATATCCTTTACTTCTTATGAATTATTTGATGAATATAAACAGTGTTAAATCCTATTAGTTGTTTCAACAATTGAAAACTTAAGGTGACTTATTCATAACTAAGACCCTGATGCTTGGTAAGATTGAGGGCAGGAAAGCAAGGGTCAACAGAGGATGAGATGGTTGGATGGCATCACCAATTTAAAGGATATGAGTTTGAGCAAACTCCAGGAGATAGTGAAGGGTGGAGAAGCCTGGCATGCTCAGACTATGGTGTTGCAAAGAGTCAGGCTTGACTTATTGACTTAACAGTAACAGCAAATGTATAACTAATAAAACATAAGATATACTAAAATGGATTATAATCTTACCTCTACTTTTTCAGGTGATCTATGTGTGGATGTGTGGCAGACCTACATTGCAACTAGTAAAGCTTGGAGCAACTGGATAGAGATCTGTGGAAGGCAAAGAGGGATAAATGGCATGTTGGTAAGTTCATTGGTTCCTACTGCTGCTTTGTCAAATTAACACAAATACAATTGCTTAAAGTGACACAAATCTAATATATTTCAGTTCTGTAGTGTAGAAGTCTGATGTGGTTACACTGGGCTGAAATCATTGTGTCAATCAATACAGAACCATATTCCTTTTTAGAAGCTTTAAGGAAGAATCCATTTTGTTTTCTTTTTCCAGCTGGTAGGGGCTGCCCACATTCCTTGGATCATAGTCCATTCCTCCATTTTCAAGGCTAGGAATAACTGGTTAAATCCTCACATTGTAACAATCTGACACTGACTCCTCCTCTGCTTTATACTTTCACTTTTAAGGACCCTTTTGATTACATTGATTTCAACAGATAATCCAGGATAATGCCCTTATTTCAAAGTCTTCAGATTAGTAAACTTAATTCTGTTTGCAAACTCAAATCCCCTTTTCTCTGGAACCTATCACATTCACAAATTATTAGGACAAGGACATCTTTGAGGGACCACCTTTGAGGGACCATTAATTTAAAACCTAAATTTTAAAAAGGCAATTAAAAATCTCAGGTAGGGGTCACTAGTGTGGGAGTGTAGTAGAATCTCTCCCTTTCAAGAAACAAACATTTAAGTGAAGAAAATACATACATATATAATACATGCAAATTATGGGTGTATATATGTGCTGTGCTGTGTGTGCAAGCTCAGTTGTGCCTGACTCTTTGTGACCACATGGACTGTAGTTCACCAGGCTCCTCTGTCCATAGGATTTTCCAGGCAAGAATACTGGAGCGGATTGCCATTTCCTACTGCAGTGGATCTTTCTGACTGAGGGACTGAACCTGTGTCTCTTATATATCTATAAACATCATTTAACATCTCTGTAAATTGTCCTAAAGGCAAACAACAAATGGTGAAACAGTCAAGAAAATCCACTAAATCATAAGAAAGAGTGTCTGTAATATTGAGTGTGAAAACAATGAAAAAAATGGTCTCAAAGAAATGTGGGACATATGCATAGAGGAAGGACTGATGCTGAAGCTGAAGCTCCAATACTTGGGCCACCTGATATGAAGAGCTGATTCATTGGAAAAGACCCAGATGCTGGGAAAGATTGAGGGCAAGAGGAGAAGGGGGCAACAGAGGATGAGATGATTGGATGAAATCACCAATTCAATGGACATGAGTTTGAGCAAACTCCAGGAGATGGTGAGGGACAGGGAAGCCTGGCATGCTCCAATCTACAGGATCACAAAGAGTCAGACACGACTGAGTGATTAAACAACAATGAATGCATAGTGGGGATACAAGGAGAGGAGAGAATTTCGAGAAAGAACCAGGAAGAATATTTGAAGAAATGACGACCAAAACTTGACAAATTTGAAATGAAAAATACTTATATACACTTCCAAGAAGTACAGAAAACTCCAACTAAAATAAACAAAGATATAGCCACATCTATTCCCTGGTGGCTCAGGTGGTAAAGCATCTGCCTGCAATGCGGGAGACACAGGTTCGATCCCTGGGTCGGGAAGATCCCCTGGAGAAAGGAATGGCAACCCACTCCAGTACTCTTGCCTGGAAAATTCCATGGGTGGAGGAACCTGGTATGCTCCAGTCCATGGGGTTGCAAAGAGTCGGACATGACTGAGCGACTTCACTTCACTTCACTTCATATGCATCACAGAATAGAACAATAGATATAATTGTTAGAGGTTGTTGTTGTTCAGTCATTCAGTCGTGTCCAACTCTTTGCCGTCCCATGGACTGCAGCTTGCCATGCTTCCCTGTCCTTCCCCATCTCCTGGAGTTTGCTCAAACTCATATCAATTGAGTCAATGATGCCACCCAAACATCTCATCCTCTATCGCCTCCTTCTCTTCCTGCCTTCAGTCTTTCTGGGCATTAGGGTCTTTTCCAATGAGTCTGCTCTTCGCATCAGGTGGCCAAAATATTGGAGCTTCAGGTTCAGCATCAGTCCTTCCAATGAATATTCAATATCGATTTCCTTTAGGATTGAATGGCTTGATCTTCTTGCTGTACAAGGGACTCTCAAGAGTCTTCTACAGCACCAGAGTTTGAAAGAATCAATTCTTCAGCGCTCAGCCTACTTTATGGTCCAGCTTTCACATCTGTACATGACTACTGGAAAAACCATAGCTTTGACTATATGGACTTTTGTCACCAAAGTAATGTCTCTGCTTTTAGATATGCTGTCTAGGTTTGTCATAGCTTTTCTTCTAAGGAGCAAGTGTCTTTTAATTTCATGGCTTCAGTCAACATCTGCACTGATTTTAGAGCCCAAGAAAATAAAGTTTGTCACTGTTTCCATTTTCTCCCCATCTATTTGCCATGAACTAGTGGGACTGGATGCCATGACCTTAGTTTTTGGAATGTTGAGTTTTGAGCCAGCTTTCTCATTCTCCTCTTTCACTCTCATTAAGAGGCTCTTTAGTTCCTCTTAGCTTTCTGCCATAAGGGTGGTGTCATCTGCATATCTGAGGTTATTGATATTTCTCTTGGCAATCTTAATTCCATCTTGAGCTTCATGCAGCCCAGCATTTCACATGATGTACTTTGCATATAAGTTAAATAAGTAGGGTGACAATATAGAGCCTTGACATAGTCCTTTACCAATTTTGGACCAGTCTTTTGTTCCATGTTTGGTTCTAACTGCTGCTTCTTGACCTGCATACAGGTTTCACACGAAATAGGTAAGGTGGTTTGGTATTCCCATCTCTTTAAGAATTTTCCAGAGTTTGTTGTGATCTACACTGTCAAAGGCTTGGCATAGTCAATAAAGCAGAGGTAGATGTTTCTTGATTCTCTTGCTTTTTGTATGATCCAATGGATGTTGACAATTTGATCTCTGGTTACTCTGCCTTTTCTAAATCCAGCTCATACATCTGGAAGTTCTCAGTTCATATACTGTTGCAGCCTAACTTGAAGGATTTTGAGCATTACCTTGCTAGCATGAAAGGAGTGCAATTGTGTGGTAGTTTGAACATTCTTTGGCATTGCCCTTCTTTGTTTTTGGAATGAAAACTGACCTTTTCCAGTCTTGTGGGTACAGCTGAGTTTTCCAAATATGCTGGCATATTGAGTATAGCACGTTAACAGCACCATCTTCTAGGATTTAAAGTAGGTCACCTGGAATTCCATCACCTCCACTAGCTTTGTTCATAGTCATGCTTCCTAAGGCCCACTTGACCTCACAATCCAGGATGTCTGGCTCTAGGTAAGTAATCACACCATCATGGTTATCTGGGTCATTAAGAACTTTTTTGTATAGTTCTTCTGTGCATTCTTGCCACGAATCTTGCAGATTGTACTGCATCACAATTAAAAACTTTTCTGTTGCAAATGACATGATCAAAAAGTGTGAAGAAAGCCTTCATAATGGGAGAAAACAGTTGCATATCATAAATCTGGTAACAGACCTGTACACAGACTACCTCAAACACTCTCACAACTCTACCAAATGATGACAAATAACCTATGTATGTATGGGCAAATGATGCACTTGGACAATTCTCTAAAAAAGATACAGAAATGGAAAATAAGTATTTGAAATGATGCTTAACTTGACTGGTCAACCAGGAAATGGACATCAGCACCTTCATGAGCTTTAACTTCACATTTACTAAGGTGACTATAAAATCATAGGTAATAACAAGAGTTTTTTGGGCTTCCCTCATAGCTCAGTTGGTAAAGAATCTGCCTGCAATGCAGGAGGCCCGGTTTCAATTCCTGGGTCAGGAAGATCCCCTGGAGAAGGAAATGCACTCACTCCAGTATTCTTGCCTAGAGAATCCCATGGACTGTAACCTGCCAGGCTCCTCTGTCCATGGGGTCGCAAGAGTCAGGCATGACCTAGCGACTAAACTACTACTACTAATAAGAGTTTGGGTGACTATAAAAAATAGATAATAATTTGTGTTGGAGAGGATGTGGAGAAATTGGATCTCTCCTATACTGCTGATGAAAATGTGAATAGGGTATGGTCTTTGGAAAACAATCTGGCAATTCCTCAAAAAAAAAAAATGTTTTTTTTTTTTTTTTCTGTTAAGTATAGTTGATTTACATGATTACATTAGTTTCAGGTCTGCAACATAGTGATTCTACATTTAAAAAAAATTTGTCACATTTCAAGTTATTATAAAATACTGGCTGTATTCCCTGTGCTACACAATATATCCTTGTAGCTTATTTTCTATACAATAGCTGGTGCCCCTTAATCCTCTTGGAGAAAGGAAAGGCAATTCACTCCAATATTCTTGCCTGGGGAATTCCATGAGCAGAGGAGCCTGGTGGGCTACAGTTCATGGGGTTGCTAAGACTAGGACATGTCTTAGCTATTCAACAACAACAACAACAACAACAATCTTTTACCTCTATCTTGTCCTTCCCACTCTTCCTCTCATGCCTGGTAACCACTAGTTTGTTCTCTTTGTCTGTGACTTTGTTTCTGTTTCTTATATTCATTATTCTGTCTTATTTTTTAGATTCCACATATAAGTAGTAACTTAATTTTTTTTTTCTTCTTTGACTTTTGACTGAGTGTAATACCCTCCAGGCCCATTCATGTTGTTGCAAATGGCAAAATTTCATTCTTTTTATGGCTGAGTAGTATTCCATTGCGTATACATATATATGTATGTATGTATATATATATACATATATACACCTCTTCTTTATCTATTCATCTGTTGATGGATACTTAGGTTGCTTCCCTATCTTGGTTATTGTAAGTAATGCTGCTGTGAGCATTGGGGAGCATGTATATTTTTGCATTAGTTTTTTCATTTTCTTTAGATATATATCCAAGAGCAGAATTGCTGGATCATATGGTAGTTCTATTTTCAATTTTTTGAGAAATGTCCATACTGTTTTCCACAGTGACTGTACCATTAACATACCCAACAATAATGTTCTAGGGTTCCCTTTTCTCCACAATTTTGCCAACATTTGTTATTTTTTATCTTTCTAATGCTAGCCATTCTGACAGGTGTGAGATGATACCTCATTGTGGTTTTAATTTGCATTCCTCTGATGATTAGTCGTTTTGAATATCTTTTCATGTTTCTGTTGACTATTTGTGTATCTTCACTGGAAAAATATCTATTCAGGTCTTCTATTTTCAAATTTGATTGTTTGATATTGAGTTGTGTTAGCTGTTTATATATTTTGGATATTAGCTGCTTATTGATTATGTCACTTGCAAATTTTTTCCCATTCAGCGGTTTTTTTGTTTTGTCAGTGGTTTACCTTTGCTGTGCAAAAGTTTCTAAGCTCAATTAGGTTTCATTTCTTTATTTTTGCTTTTGTTTTCTTTGGCTTAGGAGGCAGATCCAAAAAAATAGGACCATATTCTATTTCAAAGAGTGTTCTGACTATATTTTCTTCTAGGAGTTCTAGGATTTCTAGTTTTACATTTAGGTCCTTAATCCATCTTGAATTTATTTTTGCATATATAAGTTGTTTCTCTATTTTGACTCTTACGAATAGCATTGCAACAAACATTTGTGTATACTTTTTTGTGTAGACATTTGCTTCAATTTTTCTTGGATATAACTAGTAGTAAAATTAAGCATAGAGTTACCATATGACCCAGCAGTTTGGCTACTAGCTATATATCCAAGATTAGTGAATACAAATGCACACACAGAAATGTATACACAAATATTTGTTGAAATGTTATTCACAATAACCAAAATATAGGAATAATTTATATACCCATCAGTTGATGAATGGATAACTAAAATGTGATACATCCATACAGTGTAATATTATTCTTTGGCCATAGACAGGAATGAAGTACTGAAGCTTGATAAAATGTTGACTGACTTTGAAAACATTATGCTAAGTGAAAGAAACCAGTCAAAAAGGTCATGAATTTTATGATTACTTTTTTTGAGATATAATTGACATTAACCTATTGTAATTATGAGGCGTACAGCTTGTTGATTTGATACACATATATTTCAATATGATTATCACCATGGTGTTATCTAACAATTCCATCATGTCACATAATTATCCTTTCATTTTGTAGAGAGAACATCTATGATCTAATCTCTTAGCAACTTTGAAATATATAATATAGTATTATTAACTATACTCACAGTGCTCTGCATTAGATCTCCAGAGCTTATTCTTTTTCTAACTACAAGTTTATACCCTTTGACCAACGTGAAATGCCCAAGACAGACAGTTCCAAAGAGATAGGAAGTAGATTTTTCATTACTTAGAACTTGGAGTCAAGTGTTGGGAGCAAGTGTTGATGAATACAAGGTTTCTTTTTGAAGTTATAAAAGTTTCCTAATCTTAGATTGTGGTGATGGCAGCAAAAACTCTGTGAACATACTAAAATCCTGAATTGTACACTTTAAAAGGGTGAGTTTTATGGTGTATGATTTGTACCTCAATAAATACTATTTAAGAAGAAATCCCAGCACAAGCAAAAAGGTTGTAACAAAATAAGAAATGCAATCATAGCATACAACTTTGTTCATATTCTTTATATTCTCATACTAATATAAACACGAGTTCTCTTTAAACTTTTCAAATAATCTGTAGGCAAAGTTTGGACAACTTCAATTCTGTTACTAAAAATTATACAAATGTTTTCAGTTGCCATGACAAAGTATAGGTATAGACAGCAAATGTAATGGAAGAGGTAGGATAATTGAAGTGAAAATACAAGTGGTAGTAAATTTTCTTACAAAGTGCAAATTGAGAGACTTTGTTTATATTTGATGGAACAAGATACTAGGGCATAAGTGTATTATTTACATAGAGGTACTGAAAATAGATATGTCATTGTATTTTCATGGTATTAATTTTATAGGATATAAGTAATATTAACCCTAACCCATATCAGGAAGCCAAAAGATAATGTGCAAAATTGATTGGTAGAGATTTAACAGTGTAAGCATATTATTTAGAGCCATGAAAGTGACAAGTATAATAAGTTAAAATATTTGAGAATGGTTCCCTCCATGGAAGAATAGAGCCTAGGATTGTTTTAATAATAAATCTTTCTCTTTTGTTTGATTAAAACATACTATTTGGTTGAAAAATGTGTTTTTAATGTATAAGTTTGAAAAAGTCTTTTAAAAAAGAAACCAACATTGATTGTTGAAAATTTATATTGACAAATACAGAGTATTGAAAATACTCTGTACATAAAAAGGTTCCAAAATATTCATACTGTACTGCAACACTAGCTCCTTGGCTGAGTCCTAAGAAGGGCATGCATGAAAATCATTCTTTTAAGACTGAAAAAAAAAGACCTTGATTGAAACTCCCTAAATAATTATGGACATAGTGAATGTCAGCTTCCACCACTGCTCAGTGGCTTGAACATATTCCTGAAAATCAGGAGACAGTTGATGGAACTAAAAGGCAGTTAATTTGAAATGAATAAAAGGAATCGACTCTTTGCAATAGATATAGTTGACCTGTGAAATCTCTGCCATAGCATGTTACTGAGAAGAGTCATTTGCAGCTGGATTAAAGCTGAATTCTGAATTTTTACAGCCATACAAACTAAGGAAAGAGTAGGAAAAGTAAGCCTTGAAATAAAATGCACCACCATATAAACTTTTTTGCAAAAATAGCTATTAGAAAATGGATATTAAATGCTTTACATATTGGATATAGAAATGTTTAAATTTTGTTCCAAAAATTAGTATATTGTGAGTATTCTGTTATCCCTCCCTCAAACTTAACCACATATGTAGAAAGAGATTGAATAAAAAGAATTTTTAATATTTTCTTTTCACTAACAGCTGTGCCTGACAAATACAGGAAACACTAATAAGCATGGAGGTTATGCATCTTATTAGACTATCATTTCCTCCTCAGAGAGCAAACTTTAAAAATTCTTTTTATTTTTTTCTTTTCCTTTATTGGCTGCATTGCATGACATGTGGCATACTATTCCCCAACCAGTGATTGAACTCTTGCTTGCTGCTGTAGAAATGCAGAGTTCTAACCACTAGACATCCAAGGAAGTCCTGACCAAAATTTTTTTAAAAGAAAGTTCAGTCGCTCAGTTGCGTCTCACTTTTCCCGACCCAATAGACTGCAGCGCGCCAGGCTTCCCTGTCAATCACCAAATCCCGGAGATTGCTCAAACTCATGTCCATCGAGTCTGTGATGCCATCCAACCATCTCATCCTCTGTCACCCCCTTCTCCTACCCTTAATCTTTCCCAACTTCAGGGCCTTTTCCAATGAATCAGCTCTTCTCATCATTGGAGCTTCAGCTTCAGCTTCAGTCCTTCCAGTGAACATTCAGGGCTGATTTCCTTTAAGATTGAGTGGTTTGATCTTGCAGTCCAAGGGATGCTCAAGAGTCTTCTCCAACACCACAGTTCAAACACATCAGTTCTTAGCCTCTCAGCTTTCTTTATGATCCTAATGGCAAAATTCAGATGTACATTGAAGAAAGTAGGGAAAATGACTAGACCATTCAGGTATGACCTAAATCATATCCCTTATGATTATACAGTGGAAGTAACAAATAGATTCAAGGGATTAGATCTGATAAACAGAATGACTGAAGAACTATGGATAGAGGTTCATGACACTGTACAGGAGACAGGGATCAAGACCATCCCCAAGAAAAAGGAATGCAAAATAGAAAAATGGTTTCCTGAGGAGGCCTTACAAATAGCTGAGAAAAGAAGAGAAGCTAAAGGCAAAGGAGAAAAGGAAAGACATACCCATCTGAAGGCAGAGTTGCAAAGAAAAGTGAGGAGAGATAAGAAAGTCTTCCTCAGTGAGCAATGCAAAGAAACAGACAAAAACAATAGAATGGGAAAGACTAGAGATCTCTTCAAGAAAATTAGAGATACCAAGGGAACATTTCATGTAAACATGGGCACAATAAAGGAGAGAAAATGCATGGACCTAACAGAAGCAGAAGATATTAAGAAGAGGTGGCAAAAATACACAGAACTATACAAAAAAGATCTTTATGACCCAGATAACGACGATGGTGTGATCACTCACTTAGAGCCAGACATCCTGGAATGAGAAGTCAGATGGGCCTTAGGAAGCATCACTACGAACAAAATTAGTGGAAGTGATAGAATTCCAGTTGAACTATTTCAAATCCTAAAAGATGATGCTGTTAAAGTGCTGCACCCAATAGGCCAGCAAATTTGGAATACTCAGCTGTAGTCACAGAACTGGAAAAGGTCAGTTTTCAGTCCAATCCCAAAGAAAGGTAATGCCAAAGAACGTTCAAATAACTGCACAACTATACTCATCTGACACGCTAGCAAAGTAATGCTCAAAATTCCTCAAGCTAGACTTTAACAGTAAGTGAACCAAGAATTTCCAGATATTCAGGCTGGATTTAGAAAAGGAATAGGATTGAGAGATCAAATTGCCAACATCTTTTGGGTCATAGAAAAACCAAGAGTTCCAGAAAAACATCTACTTTTGCTTTACTGACTATGCCAAGGCCTTTGACTGTATGGATCACAACAAACTGTGGAAAATTCTTAAACATGGGAATACCAGACCACTTGATCTGCCTGCTGAGAAATCTGTATGCAGATCAAGAAGCAACAGTTAGAACCAGACATGGAACAATGGACTGGTTCCAAATAGGGAAAGGAGTATATCAAGGCTGTATATTGTCACCATGTTTATTTAACTTATATGCAGAGTACATCATGTGAAATCTTGGGCTGGATGAAGCACAAGCTAGAATCAAGATTGCCTGAAAAAATATCATAACCTCAGATAAGCAGATGCCACCACCCTTATGGCAGAAAGTGGAGAGGAACTAAAGAGCCTCTTGATGAAAGTGAAAGAAGAGAGTGAAAAAGTTGGCTTAAAACTCAACATTCAAAAAACTAAGATCGTAGCATCCAGCCCCATCAGTTCATGGTACATAGATGGGGAAACAATGGGAATAGTGACAGACTTTATTTTCTTGGGCTCCAAAATCACTGCAGATGGTGACTGCAGCCATAAACTTAAGACACTTGCTCCCTGGAAGAAATGCTATGATCAACCTAGACAGCATATTAAAAAGCAGAGACATTACTTTGAGGACAAGGGTCTGTCTAGTCAAAGCTATGGTTTTTCCAGTAGTCATGTATGGATGTGAGATTTGGACCATAAAGAAACCTGAGCACCAAAGAATTAATGCTTTAAAGAAAAGACAGATTTTTTTTCCTGTCACCACTACCAGTAAAAACATTGCAAATACAATAGAGATGTACTGTCACATCCATCTCTAGTATCAGATAATGGTTATTAAGCTTGGCAAAATATTTACTAAAAATTAAATATGAATAAATGATAAGTCAGGGATGTCTGCTCTCATCACTTCTACTCAGCATTATACTGGATGTTCTAGCCAAGGCAGTTGGGCAAGAAAAGGAAATAAATCAATTCAGATTTGAAAAGAAGTAAATATATCTGTATTTACTGATGAGGTGATCTTACATGTAGAAAATCCAAAGGGATTTCGCAGAAGAACTATTAGAACTGATAAACAGGTACAACAATATTGCAGTACACAGATCAATGTCTCAAAATAATAATTTGCATTTCCTGATAGTGAACAATCAGAAGTGAAATTAAAAAATAAATTGTACTTTACCAAAGACTCAAAAAGAACAAAATATTCAGGGATAAACTTAATATAAGAAGTACTGTATTTTTAAATTGAAAGCTTCAAAATATCATTTAAATAAATTAAGCAAATGAAAATACTTCTTGTTCATGTGCCAGAAAATATATTGTTAAGACGCAAAGAGTTGCCGTATTGAATCATAATTTCAATGCAACCTTATCAAAATTCTAGCTTTTTTCCCCAGAAAATTGACAGGCTGCTCCCCAAATTAATACAGAAAAATAAAGGCCTCTGAATAGCAACATATTTTGAAAAAGAAGAACAAAGTTGAAAGACTTCCCAATTTCAAAACTGACTACAAAAGTACAGAAATAATTACAATGCGGAACTGACATAAAGATAAACATATAGGTAAGTGGAATAGAGTTTAGCATACAGAAATAAATACATTTACCATTAATTGATTTTTGACAATGTTACCAAAACAATTCAATGGAGAAGAATATAGATCTTTCAACAACTGATGCTGTGACAACTGATATACACATGCAAAAGAATGAAGTTGGACCTTTACCTCACACTATGTAATAACATTAGTTTGAAGTGGATGATAAATCTAAATTTAACAACAAAAGCTTGTAAACTATTAGAAGGGAACATAGGAGTACATTTTTGTGGCCTTGGGTAAGGCAATGAATTTTTCCATACAATATCATAAACAAATGCAGCCAAATAAAAAATAAATAAACTGTACTGCACCAACATTAAGATCATACTTCAAAAAGCAACATTTATAAATTAAAAAGATACAGAATGAGAGACAAGTATGTTAATGCTACATCTGATGAGGACCTTGTATTAGTATATGTAAAGTACTCTTGTAACTGTATGATAACAAGATGAATAGACCCTTTAAACATGTGGAGAGAGATGTGAGAGCTGGACCATAAAGAAGGCTGAGAACCGAATAACTGATGCTTTCAAACTGTGGTGCTGTAGAAAACTCTTGAGAGTTCCTTGGACAGTGAGGAAATCAAACCAGTCAGTCCTAAAGCAAATCAACCCTAAATATTCATTGGAAGGACTGATGTTGAAGCTGAAGCTCCAATACTTTGGCCACCTGATGTGAAGACCCGACTCACTGGAAAAGACCCTGATGCTGGGAAATATTAAGGGTAGGAGGAGAAGGGGGCAATAGAAGATAGGATAGTTGGATGGCATCATCGACTCAATGGACATGAGTTTGAGCAAACTCCGGGAGAGAGTGAAGGACAGGGAAGCTTGGTGTGCTGCAGTCCATGGGGTCACAGAGTCAGACATGACTGAGCGACTGAACAACAATGAATGACAATGAAACATGCAGAGATCTGAACAGACATCTCTTCAAAAATTTACATATAGCCAAGAAGCACATGAAAAGATGCTCAACGTCATTAATTATTAAATAATGTAAATCATACCCACAGTGAGATAGCACTGCATATCCATTAGAATGATTATAATTGAAAAGATATAGTAACAAGTGTTGGTGATGATGATGAGAAATTGGAACCCTCATGCATTACTGGGGAGAATATGAAATAATGCAACCACTTTGGAAAACTGCCGGTTTCTCATGTTAAAATCAGAAGGTATTATACCCAAGAGAATTGAAAACATATACTAACAAATCTTTGTACATGGATATTCATAGTAGCCCAAAAGTGGAAACTACACAAATGTTTATCAGTTGATAAATGGATAGATATAGTGTGATATATCTATCACACACAATGGAATATTGTTCAGTCATAAAAAGAAATCAAGCAAAAATGGTATAACATGGGCAAGCCTTGAGAACTTATGGTAAGTGGAAGAAGCTCATAAAAAAAAAAAGACTGCCTATTGTATAATTCCTTTTATATGAAATGTCCAGAATAAGACTATACTCAGAGACAGAAAGCAGATTAGTACATGCCAGGGGCTGGAGACAGAGGGAATAAGGAGTGATTATAATTGGTGAGGTTTCTTTATGAGTGATGAAAAAGTTCTGAATTTAGAAAGTGGTGAGGTCACACAAGTTTATGAATATACTAAAAGCCATTGGATTGTACTCTTTAAAAATGTTGAATGTTACGTTTTGTAAACTATATATCAATAAAAATATTATAAAATAATGAAGTGAATAGTCAATGTGCTTTATTAAAATAGATTGCATAAAAGCAGGCATTAGTAAAAGTAAGGCAAAGGTTATGTATAATTCTCTTTTAAGGTTAATGTTTAAACAAATTAATAATGCAGTTTCAACCAGATCAATCCCTTACGGCTGAGATAATTTTATGAAATACTAGTGTGGTACTAAATTACACTAAAAAGGACTTTGTTCATGCACAGGATATATTCACTGGCAAATAAATACTATAAAGTAGCACCAGCTTTCAGAAAAACAAGTTGCGGCATTATCTATTTAAAATACATATTTTTACATATGTGCATGTGCATGCTACTCTGCAATTAGAAATCAACAGATTTTATAATACATCCATTACACCATTCAGGGGATAATTGAGGGATGTAATGCATACCATATGATTACTCAGAACCATTCAAAACATTAATTAAAGCATTAGTAATATGTTTCTGAGTTACCAACTTTAAATAAACAGTTACTGCAACAATAATGTGGAAATATAGATCTCATATCAAAAGTACTATTAAATGAATGCCTTGGTGGATCATATAATCACCGTGTTGGAGTTATGAGACACATTAAGAACATAATGAAAGTTGATTCACAATAAAATATCGCTAGGGGAAAAAAAAAACCCATATAGTACAGAAGTGAAACATTATATTTTGCCTCTATTTTAATTTGGTGCCACAACTCTGAAGTCTGTATTTTGTTATCAAATTACAGCTCAATTAAAAAATGCCAGTTCTTGTTGTTTGTAAATTATTGATCCTCCTCCTTGCATTCTGCTCTAACATGCTGTCCATGGCTAATCTTTACTTCTCTATTCTAGCCCTGGAATAAAACATTTCAACAAAGAGTGATGGTCCTTTTTGATTGGCAATAGTTATTTAGAAACCAAGATCTAGGGGCTAGGTATTTCATTGTTACTGATGTCATTGCCTCTACACCTTCAGTGGAGTGAGCTAGGACATATATTTGAGAGAAAAATAAATAAATAAATTCTCATGTATATCAGTTCAGTTCAGTTGCTGAGTCGTGTCCAATCTGTGCAACCCCATGAACTACAGCATGCCAGGCCTCCTTGTCCATCACAAACTCCCAGAGTTGACCCAAACTTATGTCCAATGAGTCAGTGATGCCGTCTAACCATCTCATCCTCTGTTGTCCTTTCTTCCTCCTGCCTTCAATCTTTCCCAACATCAGGGTCTTTTCAAATGAGTCAGCTCTTCACATCAGGTGGCCAAAATATTGGAGTTTCAGCTTCAACATCAGTCCTTCCAATGAGCATCCAGGACTGATTTCCTTTAAGATGGACTGGTTGGATCTCCTTGCAGTCCAAGAGACTCTCAAGAGTCTTCTCCAATACTACAGTTCAAAAGCATTAATTCTTCTGTGCTCAGCTTTCTTTATAGCCTAACTCTCACATCCATACATGACTACTGGAAAAACCATAGCCTTGACTAGATGGACCTTTGTTGACAAAGTAATGTCTCTGCTTTTTAATATGCTTTCTAGGTTGGTCATAACTTTCCTTCCAAAGAGAAAGCTCAATTAAAATTAAACATAAATCAATTTAATTTTAAAAATTGTACATCTGTGCCATTTCTTTTTGATTCTTAAGAAAGGTTGATTTACCCCACAATATACATAATAGCTTCAAAATTTCAATGCCAATATTGCTACTAAGAGTGAGGTTACTAAGGGGATTTTTAATTTTCTCTGCCTTTATCTTTTTCCTTAAAATATATCCTACTAAATATGTACAGTCTCAACACTATATTCAAAATTCCCTGGAAACAATTATTTTTATGTGGTTATTTTACCAATTTGATATGCAGTTAGATTTGTTTATCTTGGCTTGTTTTAGAGTTTATGGCTTTATTTAACTATTTTTGAATATATACAATATTTATATGGTTTTAGTAAATAATGTATGAAAACATATGTATTTTTATAGTCCCACATGTTTATCTTTCTCATAAGCTCCGTTTCCCCAGCTAAGGTGTATGAGGGATCATCTCTGGCAGATAAAATGAGGTCCAGGTATAATGCCTAGATAAACTAAAGTGCCATAAGCAGATAAATAGGGAGCCTAATTGAATCAGTTAATGCAGAAACAGCAGGAAGAATTATATATGTCAAAATATGCTGGAAGATATAAGGAGATCAACATAATCAAGAGAGATCAAGTATATCAACATGATTCACTTTCATCCTATAATGTCCAGATGTCACCACAGAGATTACAGTGGATTTCATGTTGTGTTATGTACTAGTTGTTCTAAGCGCTTTGTTTCTTAATATTTCATGGGTGGAAATGCATAAGCAAGCACACTTGAAACTTCATGAGAGTAAAACAAAGGCTACTCATCTTCTGTCTACTTGTGATTTTAAACAGTTTTGGGTCCACAAATGTTGTTTGTTGCTAGAGAAATCTGAGATCCATGTGAAAATTATTCTGAATGAGATGAGAAATTGCCTATAGTTATTAAATAGCAATTTTCTTTATAATAAGCTGGGAGTGAATATTAACAAATATTGACTATGAAATGAGAAAAACGAAAATGTTCTGTGATGTTGGAAAAAAAGAATGATCTAAAGTACAAGACAATGATAACATAAGAGGTGGGAGAGGATAAAAGGACCTTCTATGGTTGAGAAGCAGTAACAGTACTAATTTATATCATACTCCCATAAGTGAAGGATACATTTTGGTATCTTTGGGGTAAATACCAAAAGAAAAGTAAAGGAATATCTAAATACTAATCTAATAACAATCCAGTAGATATGTTAAAAATTGAGTAAATATTACAATTATCCATGTTATTGCAGATAATGAATAAAAATTTCATTCTTCTTTATGTCTGAGTATTAACCCATTATTCCAGTTTATACATATGTATATATACATATCACATATATCACATTTTATTTATCTGCTCATCTGTTGCTAGACACCTAAGTTGCGTCCATATCTAACCCATTGCAAATCATGCTACTGTGAACATTAGGGTGCATATATTTTTTTCAAATCAGTGTTTTTGTTTTCTTCAGATGTATACCCAGGAGTGAAATTTCTGGATCATAGGGTTGTTCTATTTTTAATATTTTGAGGCATCTTTGTATTGTTTTCCACAGTGGCTGTACTAATTTAATTCTCAGAAATAATGTACTATAATTTCATCTTCTCCACATCCTTGCTAGTACTTGTTATTTCCTTCCTTTCCATGATAGCCTTTCTGACAGGTGTAAGGTGATTTTTCATGTGGTTTTGTTTTGCATTTCCCTTATAATTAGTGATGTTGAACATTTTTTTATGTGCCTGTAGGCCATCTGTATATCTTCTTTGGAAAAATGTTTATTCAGGTCCACTGCTCATTTTTAAGTCAGTTTGTTGTTGTTGTTGTTGTGATGTTGACTTGTATGTGTTTTTCATATATTTTGGATGTTAACTGCTTAACAGACATAACTTTTCCCAGTCTCGGGCATGGGATAGATCCTCTCGGCTGCCACCCCTGACCTCGGACATGAGGTAGCTCCTCTCAGCTGCTGCCCCTGACCTTAGGCGAGGGGTAGCTCCTCATGGTCATGCTCCTGTGCGGTCCGTCGCAGCCAGCGTGCTTCTGTGCGGTCCATCAGTTCAGTTCAGTTCAGTTCAATTCAGTCACTCAGTCATGTCTGACTCTTTGCGACCCCATGAACTGCAGCACGCCAGGCCTCCCTGTCCATCACCAACTCCCAGAGTTTACTCAAACTCATGCCCATCGAGTCGGTGATGCCATCCAGCCATCTCATCCTCTGTCGTCCCCTTCTCCTCCTGCCCCCAATCCCTCCCAGTATCAGGATCTTTTCCAATGAGTCAACTCTTTGCATGAGGTGGCCAAAGTATTGGAGTTTCAGCTTCAACATCAGTCCTTCCAATGAACGCCCAGGACTGATCTCCTTTAGGATGGACTGGTTGGATCTCCTTGCAGTCCAAGGGACGCTCAGGAGTCTTCTCCAACACCATAGTTCAAAAGCATTAATTCTTTGGCGCTCAGCTTTCTTCACAGTCCAACTTTCATATCCATACATGACCACTGGAAAAACCATAGCCTTGACCAGACGGACCTTTGTTGGCAAAGTAATGTCTCTGCTTTTTAATATGCTATCTAGGTTGGTCATAACTTTCCTTCCAAGGAGTAAGCGTCTTTTAATTTCATGCCTGCAATCACCATCCGCAGTGATTTTGGAGTCCCCCAAAATAAAGTCAGCCACTGTTTCCACTGTCTCCCCATCTATTTCCCATGAGGTGACAGGACCAGATGCCATGATCTTAGTTTTCTGAATGTTAAGCATTAAGCCAACTTTTTCACTCTCCTCTTTCACTTTTGTCAAGAGACTTTTTAGTTCCTCTTCACTCTCTGCCATAAGGGTGGTGTCATCTGCATATCTGAGGTTATTGATATTTCTCCTGGCAATCTTGATTCCAGCTTGTGCTTCCTCCAGCCCAGCGTTTCTCATGATGTACTCTGCATATAAGTTAAATAAGCAGGCTGACAATATACAGCCTTGACTACTTTTCGTATTTGGAACCAGTCTGTTGTTCCATGTCCAGTTCTAACTGTTGCTTCCCGACCTGCATACAGGTTTCTCAAGAGGTAGGTCAGGTGGTCCTGTATTCCCATCTCTTTCAGAATTTTCCACAGTTTATTGTGATCCACACAGTCGAAGGCTTTGGCATAGTCATTAAAGCAGAAATAGATGTTTTTCTGGAACAGTGGCCTATGTCAAGGTATTAGCTATTTAAAAGAGGACTCCTTTAATCTCTAGAAATATACTTTAAATGAAACAGAACATTCAGTTGAATGACACATTTAACACATTAAAAGACATTGTTTTCCTTTAATTTTTAAATAGAACAACAACAAAAGTAGCCCACTTGTAATTTTTAACCTATGACAACATTTATGGCAGCTCTGGTACAGTTCTATGCCTACTAGTCTCAGACCCATCATCTCAACTGTCCTCAGTTCTTTCTGCTGCAAGTAGAGATGTTGATAGACAGATTCATAAGATAGCTTCCATGTAAGTCTCTTTCGGAGAAGAAATGAAATAAACAATGGAAGAAAAAAGAGAGAAAGCAGCATTATATATTTGTTAAAAGATATGGATTCTAAAGCTATATTGCTGCAATACAAATGTTATCTCTTCATTTTAATTGCTATTTGGCCTAGGACAAATTATAGTTTCTCACCAATATTTTACAGATTCAGTGAAAAAGATTTTGTTCTTTCTAGCTGCATTTTTTGCAGTTTGACCTTAATTATTCTTTCATTTCTCTAAACCTCAATTCGTTACCAATGAAATACTACCTCATATACCCTGGAAATATGCTTTCTGTTATCACTAAAGAAAGGTACCTATAGTTAATGAAACTGTATTATTTACTTTAAAAATGTTTCTGTCAAGGTAGATTTTATGTTAAGTGCTCTTATCACAAATGAAAAAAATTAAAAAGTGGATAGGTGGTGATGGATATGCTTACGGCCTTCATTGTGGTAATAGTTTCATAGGTATATACTTATCTACAAATTCACTGAGTTGTATACATTAATTATGTACAGTTTTCACATGCCAATCATGCCTAAAGTGTTTTTGTAAGTATCTGTTTAGATGTATTCCACAAGTTTTCATATGAAAAAATTTTTATTATAGCTTTATTTTAAAATTCTTATTATGAATTCTTCTTTGGTAGAATTTTAGCAACATGTTTTTTAATTTCCAAATGTATAAGGTTTTGACCATTTCATTGTGGTTATAGAACATGATCTGTATGATACAAAATCTTAAAGTGTTTTGTGTGCTATGTGATATGATCAATTTTCCAAATATTTCATGTGTATTTAGAAGATGGTGTGTTTGAAACTGTTGGGGACAGGATTCTATATGTTAAGTGCATTAATTGTGTCATTTAAATCTTCTATATTTTTGCTATTTTAATTTCATCTCTTGGTCTATTGATATTTGAGAGAGTTTTATTGATATCTCCTACTGTGATAAAACAAGAATCGTTTTTTCTTTAGTTCTATCAATTATGGCTTTATACATTCAAGGCTATATTATTAGGCATTACAAGTTTAGATTTTTTATATCTCCCTGATGAATAAAACTTGTTATCATTATGAGTATTCTTTGGCCCTAATAATAATGTCTTTCACCTCTATAATTTTGATATTAACATAGCTACTCCAGCTTTCCTTTGGTTAGTATTTCCTAGTATGCCTCAGTTTACTATTATCCTTGTCATCTCCCAAATTTTAGCTCTTGGCATCAGTATCTATACCCAGGACATCCTGAGATTTTATGTTCTATTATTATTCACCTCTCAAATTTTAGCTCACTGGTCTTCTCTTTCTTTTATAGTTTGTTTGGCCCATGTTGATTTCATTTAGTTCAGGTTCAAAAATATATTTAAATAATACGCATTTGTTTTCATTTACCTAGTATACAAATGTAGTATTTAGAATATCTTATTTGGTATTTTTCCAGAAGCAGATGTTCTTGCTAGACTTTTGACTTTAGTAATGATCTAAATAAGCTACTTTCTTAAAGTGTATGCCCATAGGAGGCATTTTTAAATCTGTTATGGTACTTCTTTCTTTTAAAGTTGGAAGCAGTGTAAAAATCTTCTCAATGTAGAAGTCCATCACCAATGTTGCATTTATGAGCTAGCCCATGGATTCCATGTGTGCTCTGCTTTCCCTGTGTTCCACCCCTTGCCTTCAGTTCAATTCAGTTCAATCACTCAATCGTGTCTGACTCTTTGCAACCCCATCAACCGCAGCATGCCAGGCCTCCCTGTCCATCACCAACTCCGAGAGTTTACCCAAACTCATGTCCAATGAGTCGGTGATACCATCTAACCATCTCATCCTCTGTCGTCCCCTTCTCCTCCTGCCTTCAATCTTTCCCAGCATCAGGTTCTTTTCAAATGAGTCAGCTCTTCACATCAGGTGGACAAAGTATTGGAGTTTCAGCTTCAACATCAGTCCTTCCAATGAACACCCAGGACTGATATCCTTTAGGATGGACTGGTTGGATCTCCTTGCAGTCCAAGGGACTCTCAAGAGTCTTCTCCAACATCACAGTTCAAAAGCATCAATTCTGCACTCAGCTTTCTTTATAGTCTAACTCTCACATCCATACATGACTGCTGGAAAAACCATAGCCTTGACTAGACAGACCTTTGTTGACAAAGAAATGTCTCTGTTTTTTAATATGCTGTCTAGGTTGGTCATAACTTTGCTTCTAAGGAGTAAGCGTCTTTTAATTTCATGGCTGCAATCACCATCTGCAGTGATTTTGGAGCTCCCAAAAAATAAAGCCAGTCACGTTTCCACTGTTTCCCCATCTTTTTGCCATGAAGTGATGGGACCGGATGCCATGATGTTAGTTTTCTGAATGTTGAGCTTTAAGCCAACTTTTTCACTCTCCTCTTTCACTTTCATCAAGAGGCTCTTTACAAAGCTCTTGTCTACTGCATCCTATTACGTATAGTGAAAATAGAGACCAGAAAAATTTTTATGGCAGTCCTCTGAGTTATCAGCCTGAGTCATGTTCAAAGATGTATACCTGAAATCTATTAAATATTAGAATGGTATCTGTAGATCACTAAATAATACTATATTTTAAATACTCAAGCTATTTATTTAATTGTTGCAATTTGACGTTGGAGCTAGACTTATGCTGTCTAATACAGTAGCCACTAGCTCCATGTGGTTACTGAACACCTGAAATGTGGCTAGCTAGCATGATATGGAAACAAACCAAGGGTCCATCAACAGATGAACAGATAAAGAAAATGTGCTATATACACACAATGGAATCTTATTCAGTCTCATAAGTGAAGGAAATCCTGACAATTGTGACAAGAGTAAACCTGGAGGGCATTATGCTAAGTGAAAAAAGCCAGTTACAGGACAGATACTGCATGATTCTACCTACATATGTTATGTAAAATAGTCAAACTCATATTAATACATACTGCAAATATCTTGAAATATTTTTATATCACTAAACTGAAATTATCATTTATTATACTTACTGATAGATTTTATTTAGGATGCTTGATATAATTAGATAATTTAAGTATTTAATATATCAATAAATAAGCACATTGTTTTACTGTATGAGTCACATTATTACTGGATAGAACTGGGATAGAAAATCATAACACATTAGACTAGACTCTGAATTTTTAACTTAGAACTTATGAATGGACTTTGGGAACTCTGTAACCTTTCTTGAAATCATATGCAAACTTGTGTGAGATTGTACATATAGGTATTTCTTTTTCATCAAGTTCACAAAGTGTTGCAAGGTCTGCACTGATTAGATTAAGAACAATTAGCCTAGATTGCAAAACTTAGTGATTTCTCATAGCCACAAACCAAGTCATACAATGTGGACATCCTAAAATACATCTTAAAGTTGGCTATAGGTTTAGAAATTCATGCATTCAGTCAATTAATAGTTATTGCATGCCTACCAGAGTAGCAATTACTGCAGTTACCTTTCATTTCCAGTAACATGTGATTGCATAGCACATCGTTTTTGTGACAGGGGATATAGAAGTGAATGGTCAGATTCTGGGTTGTCAATAATGATATGGATGTTTCAAATTCATAGACTCATAATTCATGTCAGTGTTAGTCAGTCAAACTAACACTTATATAATGTCTCAAAAAGAGAATTATGCAGTGTGATGGGGAGAGAACAAAAGGAAGTTTCCTGATGGAGAACTGAAAAGGCACTTGTAATGAAACTTAGTTTTAGACAGTGCATTTTAAATAATACAACTCAGAATTCCCTGTGCTTTATTCTTTTTGAAGTGCTTTTACGTACGTTATCTCATTTGTTCATTTGATTTTCACAATAAGCCTATGTACCTAAGCAAGGCAGATAGTACTACCTCCATTTGGTTTATGTAGCAGAGGCTTGAATCCTTTTCAAATGTCAGAGAGAAGCTTCTCCAGTCAGCTCAGAAGCAAAAAGTAGCTGCAACATTAGTTTTCTCTTTTCCTCTAATTTCCTCTATATCCTCATGAATTTGTAAAAACGGACTTCCATCTGCTTAAGTGCGTCAGCTCATTTACTTGTTTTCAGAGCTTTCTTTTTGCCTCAAGCTCCAGTCTGAGATTTGCTCCAAAGATAAGCATACAAGGAGGTCTACAGATAAATGTTTTGCTCCAGACAGAGGGGTATACTTATCTAGAAATAGAGATTTCTACCAGATTTAGACTAGATTTAGTGGGCACTGAAGTAGGTAATAAAGCAAAGTTGACATGAATAGTTTTCTTTAAAATATCCAAAGATAGGAATGAGGATGTTTAGAAAATGCTGTGATGTACTCCCGCGAAGTTCCCTTTGGTAATGACATCCCTCAGCTTTCAGCCATCTTTGGGAACTTCTTTGGTTACCTTTCCCAAGACCATCTTCCCTTCCTTAGGTGGCCTGCCTCCAATGACTGATGTAGATATCATGACTTGATCATCCTGCCCCAGCTCAAAACAGCTACAGAGGACTATTTCATCTTCACAACATCCAGTTGGATTGGTTGGGGCTTCCACTGAGGCTGTTTCACAGCTCAACCTTTTTCTTTTGGCAAATCCTTATTCTTTACCTTCACTTTCACAGTTTTTGTCCCCAGTATCATTCCCTAATAAGTCTGCTAGGTTCTAGTTTTTCAAGCATCTGGTTCCTGGAGAGCTAACCTGGTATAGCTAAGGCCAGGAGTAGTCTCAGAAAGCAAATTCTGGGATGGGATTTTAGTACTGTATCACCTGCTGTCTGGCTGGCAATGAGACCTCTATCAGTGATAATAGATGGAGCTCAGGTGACTCCTGGCACAGGCTAATGATATAATTGTTAAAAAACTTTTTCATGAGATAAATTGGGATGGTATGCTATTAGAAAATGATTTAATGGGATATATCAGGTTTTTGAGAATAGTGGGAGGAGATACTAACTGACGAGTATTGAAATTTGGTTATTTAGTTAAGCTCAATTGATACTTTGGGGAAAAATACAAGAAAAAGTTTAACATGATTAATTGAACATTATAGGCTAAGTGTGAATGCCAGAAGGCCTCCTTGACAGTGTTTAAAGACACTCTGTTCTCCTTAAGAGAAGGGTAGAGAAAGCTCAGAACCAGGCTTAGGACTTAATTGTAAGAATAACAGAGTTTCAGAGAAGTTAAAGTTTCAACCGAGGCAGGTCTGCTTGTAAATCCATGGCTGATTCATGTCAATGTATGACAAAAACCACTACAATATTGTAAAGTAATTAGCCTCCAACTAATAAAAATAAATGAAAAAAAAAAGTTAAAGACTGTGACTGGGAAAGAATGGGACTTTGACACACGGGATGGGAAGATCTGGATTGAAGCTCCTGAAAGTCTTGAATCTACAGACTTCCCCGAATTCTTTAAGCATGTAGAAGAGGGCCACTCCTTCCCACGAAGGCCTGGTATTTCCTTCTTGTTTGGAGACAGTGCAGAAGCCTCTGCCTTACAAGACAATGTGTGTTCCTTTCATCTTCTCCCACATTTCATCCTGACCACTAAACTTATGACTTGGGTTATGTTTCAACTTAAGCTAGTTAAGAATGTGACAGACCTAGTAAAGGAGAAAGGGAACAGGAATAAATACATATTTTAGGCATAAATTTGCCTCTCCTGCCTGCAGGGCCTCAACCATCATTGTTATGCAAGGGCTTACAGAAAGTTTGATCCACCATGAGATACCACATAACAACTGCATTGGACCAACTGATCAATTTTACAGCAAAGGTATTGTGGCAGAAATACCTTTATATGATACTGTGTTACAACTGGAAGAATACTTGGGTCATGGAACCAAGGTCAGAAAGTACAATTGGGCACAATTACCATTAGACTTAGGGGACAGTTTGGGGAATTTATGCCTCCCATCCATGAAACCCAGGGATCTGGGGGTTTAGAGGTCCTGTTACCTAAAAGAGAATGTCTCTGCTAGGGGACACAATAAAAGCTCCATTGAACCATAAGCTATGAGTTTGAAAAGAAAAAGCTCTGAGTTCAGGGAATAGACTGTGGTAGACACCATGATTCACCACCTAGATTCCCCTTTGGGAATGAAGATCTTATTACTCCAGCTGCTGGGAATGCCTTCAGCAGACAGCTACCAGTTATCACCTACCTTTTAGGATTGTCTCAGCTGAAGTGGGTTGCCCTCCTTGAGGTCACATCTTCTTCCTGAGCAGTTAACATCTAATGACTGCTGACCCTCTCGTCCTACCTTTGATTGGCTCTGGAAGGTCATCCTATCTTTTGTTTTTTTTAATAAAAAGTTAAAAATCTATTAACTTTTTATTATTTTTCTTTGTTATGATTAATTTTTTTTGTTTTGTATTGTGGTAGAATTGATTAACAAACAGCATTGTGATAGTTTCAGATGAATAGCAAAGGGACTCAGCCATTCATGTACATGCATCCATTCTCCTGCAAATCCCTCTCCCATCCAGGCTGTTACATAACACTGAGCAGACAGAGTTCCATGTGCTATACAGTAGGTCCTTGGTGATCCATTTTAAATATAGAAGTGTGTCCACATTGATCCAAAACTCCCTAACTATCCTTTCCCTCCGTCCTTCCCCTCAGGAACCACAGGTTCATTCTCAAAGTCTATGAGTCTGTTTCTGTTTTGTCATTGCATCTCCATAGAGCTCTTTGGAGTCAGCTGAGACTTCCATCTAGGCTGCTCAACCTCTCCCACTGCCCACTCCTGCTTCTCATCCTTTCTGTAGGTAGTTGATCTTAAAAGCATTCCCTAAATCTTGCCTTATGCTTTATAACATATAACACTGTTTATAATCTGCTTCCGAAGAAAGTCAGCCTGTAACAGAGAGAGTAATTATAAATCAAGAGAGATAAGATGATATGCTACTTCTATTTAAACAGGAAATACAGGAGAGGAAAGCTAATGCATCATGAGTAATTATTTCATGTAGTTCTTGCAATAACCCTGTGAGGCAATATGGAAAAAATGTTAGTTTTATTACAAATTTAAACCTTGAGAAGTGAACTTACATGGTCAGAATTACATAGTTTGTTACAGAGCTGAATTAGGGTAAGCACTGATGAGGCACAGTTCTTTTATTCAATTTCAAATATTATTTACCGAGTGCCCTCTAAATATCTGGTAATTTATACAGAAAATTAACATTACTATCTATATTTTATAGATACATGGACTTAAAAAGATTAAGCAGTTTAATCAAACAATTAGTCATAGATCAAACAACTAGTCATCAAAATCAAACAACTGGTAAGTTGTAGAGCTGAGATTTAAACTCAGGACTGTCTTACTCTAGTCCAGAGCCTTTTCTATTAGATCACAGTTAACTGCTCCTATTGAACTTTCCATATTTTTCAAAGGAAATATTATTCAGTTTGCATTTAGTGGCATTTAACCTGGATACATTTCTTGATTACAGATCCAGTTACTAGAGTTCTCAAGGTGTGTGGTGAGGAGGTATATAGAATATGAACTCCTGTGGTGACATTTCAAAATACATATTCAAAACTCTGATACAATTTTATCTTTGGAGACTGAATAGAAATATTGTTTTCATAAATGCTATGGAAAACAAAGCTTAACAACTTCCTTGGCTACTGGAAATATGCCAAAAATAGCAAAGATTGTCTATGTATACATAAGGGAAATGAATTTCAGAATTTTCAAGCAGAGAGATGAAATTTTACATTTATTAAAAGCCTTTAAAAACATTGAAGAATGCTACTTTTTATCATTCTGCTTTCACTTTTAGATAAGCTGACACAGCTTGCATGAAAATTTCACAAGACAAAATTAAGTACCATGTGGGTAATTAGTCAATGTTATATCTGATGTTACATCCTCTATGTCAAATGTACCTCTTTACATTCTGATAGTAATTAATCCATTCAACAAATATGTGTTAAGTTATGTGCTAAGCCCAGTACTAAGTGATATGGATACATGAGTGAAATGATCCATGATCTTTATGTCCTTGTGTCTTCCCTACCGTTATGCTTTATATATAAAAGTCTTTACAACTGAACTTGCTTAGCTCAAGGGCTATTCTTTTGACTTCTTCTGTATTCCTCATTGTATAGTATAAAACTTTAACCTTTGTAAGTCTTGGACTTACTGTGTTCTATAGTTTCTCAAAGACAGAAAAGCAGTGTTAAGCAAAACACCAAACAAAAATCAGATTCTCTAGTGCCCCCACAAAGACCTAAAAAAATAAAATAAAATCAAACAGTAATTCTCATGAACATGAGGAAATTGGTTCAGGAAAAAATCTAAATAAATTGCCAAGATTAATAGAAATGGGTAATTACACTTTTTTGTGTGTCAGCTATACATGATCAGTGAAATTACCAGTACCTAGCACATGTTAGAAGGTGCTCTTTTGCCACCAATCAGATCTTGAAAATTTTCTTATATTTTTAAATAAAGAAAGGTGTGTTCTGACATACAGGATTTGAGATAGAACAGAGTAATCTAATTATAAATTACTGTGTTTCCTATTTATTGTAGACTATAGAGTAGGGAGGATAGAAATAAGATACTCTTCTGCTTTCAGAACATTTGAGGCAAGTATATTCATACTGCCATGCAGTTGTGGAATAGCTGCAGGAAGGAGATTTTTCTGACAAGCAATATGATTAGACAGGTTGACTCCAGCCATGAATTTGCAGCAGCTAGAGAATTTGGTGTAGCAGTTCTAAATTCAACCTGCACATGTTCTTAGAGAAGCTATTATGTCTCATCAGAAAGATTTTCTTTGGTTCAAGCTGGCCTTTGTGGTCTACCCTAATGATACAGTGTTGTAATGATTTTGCCTTCACAAACTATACATTTAGAGACTATGAAGATTACTGTTATTCTGTTATTTTTTGAGTTTTCCTAACTCTCATTCACTGGCTTTATGGTTTTTGTTTTTTTTTTTGTTTTTTTTTGTTTTTTTACCTTTTGCACATTCTCCACATACATATAACTAATGGTCAGGTGCCACATCATCTCAGAAAGAAAATGGTATAGCTTTATTTATACATTGAAGACAATGTTGTACATTTGCCTTTCATTAGCTAATTTTAACTTTAGAATTAAATTATATCTAATGATAAATATGTAGAAAAGACATGCTCAGAAACTGACTCTAGAGAGATATTGACACTTTAGAAGAGCTTAGGTTAAATTGAATTTATTGTATTGTAAACATTTATTGTATATCAACAGTTTAAATGCACTCAGACTAGATTTTAGAGTCCAAGTGTACCATATTCATGCATACAGATTTTAAAACTGTAAAGAGAGAAAGTATAGTATATATTAGGTTGTTTCATCTTTTCCTCACCTTATGTCTCTTGGGCTTTCAATTTACTCCCTGTCTCAATAAATAACCTTAGATGAAAATTTGATATATTCCCAAGAACATTATTTTGAAAACAGTTCACCCATTTAGGAGTATAATGCTGACTGTTGTCTTGGTTTAAAGCAAAATAAACAGAAATAATAATTTTTTAAAATATGGCATAACATGCCAGGTATAAGTTGAAGAGATGGAAAGCATTGGATTGCATGTTATAGGTAGGGCCTTACCTATATTGTTGACTAAGTGTCATAAAACTGTTGGATGTGAAAATTGGATAAGGAGACAAAATTTCAGGTTTTCAGGCCCAAACCCTAATAAGTAATTAATTTTCGGGTGTCAAAGACAAAAGGCAAAATGTCAAAGGCAAAAGTATCATACTTCTGTTTACTTATTTAATTAATATTTAGAATTTGTCCTCCATTGAACACTTAGTCTATACCAGACACTATTTTAATTGCTTTGCAAATATTAATCCAGTTAGTCTTCATAATAACCCTCTGAAATAGGTGTTATCCTCCATAGGCACAAAAGTTATAAGAAAATTGCTAGATGTCACATGCCTAATAAGTGGAGGAGCCTGGATTTAAACCTAACTCTGAAATTGGTACCCTTAACCACTAAAAGTAGTCACTCAGTCGTGTCCGACTTTATGTGAGCCCATGGACTATATATATAACCCACCAGGCTCCTCCGTCCATGGGATTCTCCAGGCAGGAATACTGGAGTGGAGTTGCCATGTCCTTCTCCAGGGGATCTTCCTGACCCAGGGATCGAACCCGGGTCTCCCGCATTGCGGGCAGATGCTTTACCCTCTGAGCCACCAGGGAAGCCCTAACCACTATGTATTATACTAATTTTAAGTATTACTGTTTATCCATTTCAAACCACCCAATACAGCTTCTTATCCTTAGGAATAAGGTGAGGATATTAATGGAGAACTTAAAAAGGACTGAGGAAATAGACTCTTGGAGGGCACAGACAAAACCTTGTGTGCACCAGGACCAGGAGAAAGGAGCAGTGACCCCACAAGAGACTGACCCAGACTTGCCTGTGAGTATCCAGGAGTCTCTGGTGGAGATGTGGGTCAGCAGTGGCCTGCTGCAGGCTAGGGGGCACTAAGTGCTGCAGTGCCTGCATGGGGCATTTTGAAGGAGGTCACCATTATCTTCACTACCTCCACCATAATTTGGCCTCAAGTCAAACAACAGGGAGGGAACATAGCCCCACCCATTAACAGAAAATTGGATTAAAGATTTACTGAGTATGACCCTGCCCATCAGAACAACACTCAGTTTCCCCTCAGTCAGTCTTTCTCATCAGGAAACTTCCATAAGCCTCTTATCCTTCTCCATCAGAGGGCAGACAGACAGAAAACCACAACCACAGAAACCTAACCAATCTGATCACATGGACCACAACCTTGTCTAACTCAATGAAACTATGAGCCATGCCATGTAGTGTCACCCAAGATGGCAGGCCATGGTGGAGAGTTATGACAAAACATGGTCCACTGGAAAAGGGAACGGCAAACCACTTCAATATTCTTGCCTTGAGAACCCAATGAACAGTATGAAAAGGCAAAAACATAGGACTCTGAGGATGAACTACCCAGGTTGGTAGGTGCTCAATATGCTACTGGTGATTGGTGGAAAAATAACACCAGAAAGAATGAAGAGATGGAGCCAAAGCAAAAACAACACCCAGTTGTGGATGTGGCTGGTGATGAAAGTAAAGTCCGATGCTGCAAGAGCAATATTGCATAGGACCTGGAATGTTAGGTCCATGAATCAAAGTAAATTGGAAGTGGTCAAACAGGAGATAGCAAGAGGGAGCATTGACATTTTAGGAATCAAGGAACTAAAATGGACTGGAATGAGTGAACTTAACTCAGATGACCATTATATCTACTACTGTGTGCAAAGACTTCCTTAGAAGAAATGAAGTAGCCCTCGTAGTCAACAAAAAAAGTCTGAAATGTAGTACTTGGATGCAATCTCAAAAACAACCGAATGAACTCTCTTTGTTTCCATGGCAAACCATTCAATATCAGAATAATCCAAGTCTGTGCCTGGACCAGTAATGCAGAAGAAACTGAAGTTGAATGGTTCTATGAACCTACAAGACCTTCTAGAACTAACACCCAAAAAAGATGTCCTTTTCATTATAGGGGACTGGAATGCAAAAGTAGGAAGTCAAGAAACACCTGGAGTAACAGGCAAATTTGGACTTAGAATACAAAACGAAGCAGGGCAAAGGCTAACAGAGTTTTGCCAAGAAAATTCACTGGTCATATCAAATACCCTTTCCCAATAACACAAGAGAAGACCCTACACATGGACATCAGCACATGGTCAATACCAAAATCAGATGGATTATCAACTTTGTTGCCAAGGATGGAAAAAAGAAAGAAAGTGAAAGTGAAGTCACTCATTCATGTCCGACTCTTTGTGACCCCATGAACTGGAGCCTACTAGGCTCCTCCGTCCATGGAATTTTCCAGGCAAGATTACTGAAGTGGTTTGCCATTTCCTGCTCCAGGGAATTTTCCTGACCCAAGAATCAAACCTGGGTCTCCTATATTGCAAGCAGACACTTTCCATCTGAGCCACCCAAAGATGGAGACGCTCTATACAGTCAGCAAAAACAAGACTGGAAGCTGACTGTGGATCAGATCATGAACTCCTTATTGCACAATTTAGACTTAAATTGAAGAAAGTAGGGAAAACCACTAAACCATTCAGGTATGACCTAAATCAAATCCCTTATGATTATACAGTGGAAGTGACAGATAGATTCAAGGGATTAGATCTGATAGACAGGATGCCTGAAGAACTATGGACAGAGGTTCATGACAGTGTATAGGAGACAGGGATCAAGACCATCCCCATGGAAAAGAAATGAAAAAACGCAAAATAGCTCTCTGAAGAGGCCTTACAAATAGCTGTGAAAAGAAGGGAAATGAAAAGCAAAGGAGAAAAGGAAAGATATTCCCATTTGAATGTAGAGTTGCAAAGAATAGCAAGGAGAGATAAGAAAGCCTTCCTCAGTGATCAATGCAAAGAAATAGAGGAAAACCACAGAATGGGAAAGACTAGAGACCTTTTCAAGAAAATTAGAGATACCAAGGGAACATTTAATGCAAAGATGGGCTCAATAAAGGAAAGAAATGGTATGGACCTAACAGAAGCAGACGATATTAAGAAGAGGTGGCAAGAATACACAGAAGAACTGTATAAAAACATCTTCATGACCCAGATAATCATGATGGTGTGATCACTCACACTCAGCTAGAGCCAGACATCCTGGAATGTGAAGTCAAGTGGACCTTAGGAAGCATCACCACGAACAAAGCCAGTGGAGGTGATGGAATTCCAGTTGAGCTAATTTAAATCCTAAAAGATGATGCTGTGAAAGTGCTGCACTCAATATGCCAGCAAATTTGGAAAACTCAGCAGTGGCCACAGGACTGGAAAAGGTTCGTTTTCATTCCAATCCCAAAGAATGCTCAAACTACCGCACAATTGCACTCATCTCACACACTGGTTAAGTAATGCTCAAAATTCTCCAAGCCAGGCTTCAGTGATAAGTGAACCGTGAACTTCCAGATGCTCAAGCTGGTTTTAGGAAAGGCAGAGGAACCAGAGATCAAATTGCCAACATCCTCTGGATCATCAAAAAAGCAAGACAGTTCCAGAAAAATATCTATTTCTGCTTTATTGACTATGCCAAAGCCTTCGAGTGTGTGGATCACAATAAACTGTGGAAAATTCTGAAAGAGATGGGAATACCAGACCACCTGACCTGCCTCTTGAGAAATCTGTATGCAGGTCAGGAAGCCACAGTTAGAACTGGACATGGAACAACAGACTGGCTCCAAATAGGAAAAGGAGTACGTCAAGGCTGTATACTGTCAGCCTGCTTATTTAACTTATGTGCAGAGTACATCATAAGAAACATTGGGCTTGAAGAAGCACAAGCTGGAATCAAGATTGCCAGGAGAAATATCAATAACCTCAGATATGCAGATGACACCACCCTTATGGTGGAAAGTGAAGAGGAACTAAAAAGCCTCTTGATGAAAGTGAGAGAGGAGAGTGAAAAAGTTGGCTTAAAGCTCAACGTTCAGAAAACTAAGATCATGGATCTTGTCCTATCACTTCATGGGAAATAGATGGGGAAAGAGTGGAAACAGTGTCAGACTGTATTTTTTTGGACTCCAAAATCACTGCAGATGGTGACTGCAGCCATCAAATTAAAAGATACTTACTCCTTGGAAACAAAGTTATGACCAACCTAGACAGCATATAAAAAAGTAGAGACATTACTTTGCCAACAAAGTCCATCTAGTCAAAGCTATGACTTTTCCAGTGGTCATGTATGGATGTAAGAGTTGGACTGTGAAGAAAGCTGAGCACTGAAAAATTGATGCTTTTGAACTGTGGTGTTGGAGAAGACTCTTGAGAGTCCCTTGGACTGCAAGGGATCCAACCAGTCCATCCTAAAGGACATCAGTCCTGGGTGTTCATTGGCAGGACTGATGCTGAAGCTGAAACTCCAATACTTTGGCCACCTCATGAGAAGAGTTGACTCATTGGAAGAGACTCTTATGCTAGGAGGGATTGGGGGCAGGAGGAGAAGGGGACGACAGAGGATGAGATGGCTGGATGGCATCACCGACTCGATGGACATGAGTTTAAGTAAACTCCAGGAGTTAGCAATGGACAGGGAGGCCAGGCATGCTGTGATTCATGGGGTCGCAAAGAGTCGGACAGGACTGAGTGACCGAAGTGAACTGAACTGAAGGTTGGTCCAGTGGTTTGTGTAAGCTTCTTATAGGGTGAGATTTGTACTGAGTTTTGTTTGTTTGTTTGTTTTTCCTCTTATGAGCAAGGCTGAGTGAGGTGGTAATCCTATCTGTTGATGATTGGGTTTGTATTTTTGTTTTCTTGTTGTTTAGATGAGGTGTCCTACACAGGGTCCTACTGGTGGATGGGTGATGCTGAGTCTTGCATTCAACTGCTTTCCTTTGTGTTTCTTCTCACTATTTCATACTCCCAAGGGTTAGTTCTTTGGTAGTCTAGACTCTTGGAGCCAGTGCTCCTACTCCAAAGGCACAGGGCTTGATCTCTGGTCAGGAACAAAGATTCGACAAGTGGTTTGTTCTGGCATTAAGGGAGATTAAAACAAATATCCAAAAATGGGAAGCCAAAGATGAATCCCAGACAAATGGCAGTTACAAAATCAGGCAAAGAGTAATTAAAATAATGGAATATGCACATATACACCCATGAGCAAAGTCATAACTATCTAACAAAAATAAAATACAGCAGATTGGCCCTGCAAACAAAGGAAGGAAAAAATTATATTTAACAGTTAAGAACTAAACTAACTAAAGCATAAAGTGGAAAATGAACCTAGAACAAGGTGCCAAGTGGGAAATAAATCAATGAAAACAAAACTGATAAATATGTTTAGAGGAAAGGAAAGAACGAAAAGAAAAAAAGAATAGATATGCAAAGTTAAGTAGAGGTAGATGAAGAAGATTTATATACATTAAAGATTAACTCTAAGGGGAAAAGTACAGTAGGGAAGGCAAACAAATGAATAATCATAGAAAGAATGTAATAGGTTTTTAAGAAATTAAAATTATAAAAAGAGAAAAGAAAAAAAATGGAAGCAAGAAAAAAGGAAAAAAAAAAAAAAAACAGGAAAACTCCACAGAACTGTAAAAGCCCAACGTAGAGACAGAAGTTTTTAACAACAATAAAAAGTGTGACTGAATATACCCATATAAATACATACCCATAAGCAAAATCAAAACAGCCCAACAAAAATAAAGTACAATAGATTGACCTGGCGAAGAAAGGAAACCAAAAATTATATCTACCAGAACAAAGCTAACTAAAGCACAAACTGGAAAACAAAACTAAAGCAAGCTGCCAGTTGGGGAATAAAGCAATGAAAATAAAACTAACAAATATATTGAGAGGAAAGGAAAGAGAGACAATAAAGAAAGAATAGATATGCAAAGTGAAATAGAGGTAGATGAAGATTTATATACCTTAAAGATTAAATGCAAGGGGAAAAGGACAGTAGGAAAAGCAAGCAAAGGAAAAAATGTAGAAAAAGTAATAGGTTTAAAAATTAAAATAAAAAAAAAGACAAAAGGAAAATGAAACAAAAGGAAACTCCACAGAACTGCAAAAGCCCAATGTAGCGGCAGAGGTTTATAACAACAATAAAAAATGTGATGGAGAAAAAAAAAGCTCAATAATTTAATTAGATTTCATAGTGCCAATAAAATCAACAACTACAATGGGGGAGGGAAGGAATAATTCCAAAGAATCTACAGAACAAGTCAAAACATACGAATAATAAATGTTTTCCTTGAGTCACTGCTGTCAGAGTTCTTTCCCTCGCTGGGAGTCACAGTCCACCTCACCTCTCTAGGATGCCCTCCAATACTGTGCTGATCTCTGGACCTGCTATGGGGGTAGCTCATATTCTAGTCTGGTCCTACTTCTGTGTATTCTTGCCTCCAATGTCCACAGTTATCAGAACTAGTGAGTTTTCATTTTGGGGAGCTCTCAATGGCCTTTTATACATTCGATAGACACAGAGTCTGGCTAGTTGATCATGTGGATTTAATCTGTGGCTTGTATAGCTGGTGGTAATGTTTTGGGTCTTCTTCCTTAGCCACACTGCCCCCGGGCTTCATTTGTGGTTTTATTTCCACCTCTGCATGTGAATTGTCCACTGGGGTTTGCTCCTGGGGTTGCCCTGGAGGACTTGGTTTTGTACCTGTGAGGGCCAGTTGAGGAGGTAGTGCAGCTGCTTGGGTCACAGGGGCTCTGGCAGCACCTGATACTCAGGGGACTTGGTGGCTAGAGTAGCAAGAAATACAGAGCTCTAAAAGGGTATGGCAAACAGTATTGACCAATACTCTCCAGTATTCTTGTCTGGAGAAACCCCCTCCCTGACAGAGAGCCTGGTAGGCCACAGTGTACAGAGTCGCAAAGAGTCGGACACTGTTGAAGTGACTCTGCACACATAGACACAAGACATTTTTGGCCCCGTTTCATGCATCGAACTTGGAAGGGTCATCTATTTCACATATGTAATGTATATGTTTCAATGCCATTCTCGCAAATCATCTCAACCTTGCCTTCTCCCATAGAATCCAAATGTCTATTCTTTACATCTTTGTTTCTTTTTCTATCTTACATATAGGGTCATCATTACCATCTTTCTAAATTCTGCAAACATGCATTAGTATATTCTACTGGTGCTTTTTTAATCTGACCTCCTTTACTTTGTGTAATAGTCTCCAGTTTCATCCATCACATTAGAATTGACTCATATATGTTCTTTTAAATAGCTGAGTAATATTCCATTGTGTATATGTACCACAACTTTCTTATCCATTCATCTGTCAATGGACATCTAGGTTGTTTCCATGTCCTAGCTATTGTAAACAGCACTGCAATGAACACTGGGGTACATATGTCTCTTTCAATTCTGGTTTCCTCAGTGTGTATGTCCAGCAGTGGATTTCTGGGTCTTATGGAAGTTCTATTTCCAGTTTTTTAAGGAATCTCCACACTGTTCTCCATAGTGGCTGTATTAGCTTGCATTGCCATGAATAGTGAAAGAGGGTTCCCTTTTCTCCACACCCTGTCCAACATTCATTGTTTGTAGACCTTCTGATGGTAGCCATCCTGACCAGCATGAGATGGCATCTCATTGTGGTTTTGATTTGCATTTCTCTGATAATGAGTGATGTTGAACAACTTTTCATGTGTTTGTTAGCCATCTGCATGTCTCCTTTGGAGAAATGTCTGTATAGTTCTTTGGCCCAGTTTTTGATTGGGTCGTTTGATTTTCTGGAATTGAGCTGCATGAGCTGCTTGTATACTTTGGAGATTAATGCTTTGTCAGTTCTTTCACTTGCTATTATTTTGTGCCATTCTGAAGGCTGTCTTTTTTACCTTGCTTATAGTCTTCTTCATTGTGCAAAAGCTTTTAAGTTTAATTAGATCCCATTTGTTTAATTTTCCTTTAATTTCCATTACTCTGGGAGGTAGGTCATAGAGGATCTTGCTGTGATTTCTCTCAGAGAGTGTTCTGCGTATGTTTTCCTCTAGGAGTTTTATCGATTTTGGCCTTACATTTAGATCTTTAATGATTTTAAGTTTATCTTTCTGCATGGTATTAGAAACTGTTCTAAGTTAGTTAAGTTAGTTAAATTATTTAAGTTAGTTAAGTCCCTCAGTCGTGTCCGGCTCTTTGTGACCCCGTGGACTGTAGCCCACCAGGCTCTTCCATCCATGGGATTCTCCAGGCAAGAATACTGGATGGATTGCCATTTCCTTCTCCAGGAGATCTTTCCGACCCAGGGATGCAACCCAAGTTTCCCGCATTGCAGGCAGAGGCTTTTAACCTCTGAGCCACCAGGGAAGCCTGGTAAAGCGTCTGCCTACAATGTGGGTAGACCTGGGTTTGATCCCTGGGTGGGGAAGATCTGCTAGAGAAGGAATGGCAACTCACTCCAGTATTCTTGCCCTTCCCCTCCCCCCAAAAAAAAACAGGCTCGAAGAAACTGTTCTAGTTTCCTCTAACATCAGAAACAAGACACAGGTGGACACTCTCACCACTACTATTCAGCCTAGTTTTGGAAGTTTTAGCCACAGCAATCAGTGAAGAATCCAAAAAAAGAATCAAAAGGAATCCAGATTGGAAAAGAATAAGTAAAACTCTCACTGCACATGTCATGATCCTCAACATAGAAAACCCTAAAGACACCACCAGAAAATTACTAGAGCTAACCAATGAATAAAGTAAAGTTACAGGATATAAAATTAGCACACAGAAATTCCTTGCATTCCTATACAATAACAATGAGAAAACAAAGAGATATAAAGGAAACAATCCCATTCACCACTGCAACAAAAAGAATAAAATACTTATGAAAAAATTTACCTAAAGAAGCAATATATACATACATATATATATATATATATATGTACATATATATATATATATATATATATATATATATATATATATAAAACACTGCTGAAAGAAATCAAAGATGACAAAAATATATGGAGAAATATGCTGTGTTCGTGGGTTGGAAGAATCAATATAGTGAAAATTAGTATACTACACAAAGCAATCATTAGATTCAATACATTCCCTATCAGGCTGCCAACAGTATTTTTCATGGAACTAGTACAGAAAATTTCACAATTAGTAAGGAAACACAAAAGACCTCGAATAGCCAAAGCAATCCTGAGAAAGAAGAATGGAACTAGAGGAATCAACCTGCCTGACTTCAGAATATACGAGAAAGCTACAGTCAGACAGTATGGTACAGGCACAAAGACAGAAATATAGATCAATGGAACAAAAAAGAAAGCCCATAAATGAATCTATGCACCTATGGATACTTATCTTTTACAAAATAGGCAGAATTATACAATGGAGAAAAGACATCCCCTTTAACAAGTGGTGATGGGAAAACTGATGAACCCCCTGTGAAACTTATGCAAATTTTGTTTGTCCACTAGAAGTGAAAAAAAAAAAAACTGAGTAAGACAATGGGGTCAATCTCTTTTACAATGTACCAATATAGTTTCTTTGATAAATAAAACATTTCATGGTTAATTTAATTTGTACTTGTTTATGGAAGCCATTATGGCAGCTGCAACATCAGACCAGTAAAGGAGGTGAGTGTTCCACTGAAAGTCTTGTTCAGCAACTAGTATTGTGTATCCTGAAAAGTAAAATGAGTGTCTGGATTTCTCTCTATGTGTAGCACTCCGAAGAGGACAAGGAGTGCCATGGTGAAACTTTGTATTGTGGCTTTAGTAATGTGCAGAAAACGTATGACCTTGATTTATGTTTTGGGTATAATCTCTCAAGAGGCAAGAGGTTCTGTGAGTTCTTTACCCTAATTGAGACAACATTGGATAGGAGCTGTATGATTTGGCCAGAACAGACGATCAACCCATTGGCAGTGGCCCAAAGATCTATAAAGGTGTGACAATGAGGCCAATTGTTGGCCAACACATCCTCCGCTAAAGTAACTGCCTAAAGTTTGAACATTTGATCTGACCTTTGGGTCAGTTCTTTATTAGGAACATTCTGATTAAGATATGAAAAAGAGCAACTTTCTAGAAAGCTCCATCAAGCATGATAGTGACTATTCCATTGGTTCAGTGAATGAACTCGCTTTGGTTTTCTCTGTGTTGATCCTAAGGGGATCCGCTGGTGTCAAAGTCTTCTAAGAGATGAACTCGTGTAGCAGTGAGGCATCTGACAGAGGGCTGAGCACAGGGGAAGGTACCCTCTCCTGAAGATAGGGTATGCAGAGGGCCCAGGTTCAGCTCCATCCTGTAGCAAGGAGGCCTCATTAGCCATGCTGACCTTGCAGAGTGCTACTTCCATAATCAATACCATGTGGGCAACATGATACAGAAGGTCATAGGTTCAACACCTGAGATAGTCTACATTTCCAGGCAAGTCCAGCATGTACCCACGGTTGCTATACTAAGGGCATAAAGCACTGGGCCAAGGTGTGCAGTTCCTCGTATCAGAAGCCCATGAAACTAATAGCTGTTACTGATAAGTCAGGGACTACAAGATACAGGAGAGAAGGTTGATAAAGCTTGAACAGTGAAGGAGTCTCAAGTGGCCATATACAAGTGCCTGTTCTATGGCAATTTAGGCAGATTCTAGAATCTTTTGACACAGGGAGTATTATTCAAGGGGCCTATTTGGAAGCTACCAAGCCAAGAAAAAAATGTGTATATGAGGAAAAATTGCCTCCAGAATATAAAGATGTTTCAAACACATTGGGCTTGTTTTAACACTATTGATACTAAGAGGACTAAAAGCTGCTTCTTGACACTGTCAAGATTGGAGCAGTCAGCCACCAATGAATTTTCGGAAACTTAACTAAAGTGGTGGTCCCATTAATTATGTGTGTCACAGGTATCTCCTCAAAGGAGGATGTCATCAGTGTGACATCCTAATTGTGTACCTGGAAAAGCTCGAGCTGGTGAAAATATTGGCTGAAAATCCTATGTGATATGGCAGGTGTGGACACTGGGCCCAATGGATAGACAGGTGAAGGTGTATCATGTGGCTTTAAGGCGAAGTTTAAGTGTAGCTGACAAGCTGTTGAAATTGGCACTGGAAAGCACATGATAGCCAAATGATTTGCTATGACTACAAAGTATTTACCAGTGATTTGGTGGAAGCAGTATTTTCAACAATATACATGGAGCCCTAGTGAATGGTTCCATGGCACCAAGGGCACAAGTTCACCCTGAGGCATTGTTCTATTTTTCCAGGTTTACGATCAAGTAAAATTTGTCCTTTAAGTGCAGGAAGCATGGGGATAACCCCACCCTTGCTCAACTGTTCTCCTATAATGAGTTTCAATCTGTGAAGACCTGCTTTCATTTAGATTGGATCTTTTTTAAAACAACTGAGGTAAAAAGTGTGATTGCAACTAAGGGGAAATGATCACAGGGTCTCATACACTTAAGGCTGATTTTAGGGGCAAAAGACTTAATTTTATTACTCATTGGATCAGATTATCCATGGGCACTAGAGGGTATTGGGGGTAATGAATGTTTTGGCTATGGGAAATATAGGCAAGGTGGTAATTCATGGTAAGGTTAGGTATATCTGTTTCAATTTCATGTTCCTTTATTCCCTGGCTGTTTTTATCAGCTTGCCCCAAGATGGGCCAGAAGAGGAACAGAAATTGATAAGGAGGAACACAAGGAGGAGCAGAAAAACTCAACTGTCAAACATCAAAAGTGGAATCTGATTATTACACAGGGCCACCACCCCTACATCACCCTTCTCCCCAGGTGGGACCTCGGAAATACCCAGACATACCAAGTCCTTTTCCTCCTCACCAGTGGGATGAAGTGTTCAGGAAGAAACTTTCAGTGCTCAGAAATCTTCAGTCTTCAGTGTTCAGTCTTCACCCAGTCCTCATTCCTAGTGTCTGAGTAACTATGGACTGCCTGGTCTGGGCCCTAAACTGAAAGGATGCCCCCTCCCTCTCTTCGCACATACCTGACCCATCCCTTCCTTCCCTCGCCATCATCAAAAACCAGATACACACACACACATCTTCTTACAACTTGCTGGTACTTTAATCACCAACATCTGAGTGTTTTGGCCTCTACAGAGGGGACCATCGCTGTTGTTTGATCCCCAAACAGATGACTATTCTGTCAGGGCTTTTCCTGTAGTGACAGCAGATTACTCAAGGTCTCGGGCTCCAGGTGGGCACAGGGGGGTACTTGGAGAATCGTCGGGAGAACTGTTGGAAGAACCCTCCGGGATTTCTTCATCTGCCATCGGCTGCTTTTCATTCTTCTTTTCATTCTGAGGGTGGTGGTAGAAGACTAGTATCGTTGATTTCTTCCCTTTCTTATTCGTTCCCGCATTCTGCTGAAGGGTTGATTTTACTTTCTTCATGAGCTTTTGTATCTGGTAAGAAAACAAAGTCATCCAGAAAGACATTATTGAGGGAGGTTGGGAAGGAGGACTTTGAGAGAATGGGTGTGCACTGAGGAGGAGTTTTGTGCCAGGCCAAGGGCAGGTTGGGGGATGAAGAGGAGGGGCATGAGTAGGGTAATCTGACCTGTTCTTTGTCCAAGCCCTTGGAGTGATCAGACATCTTTCTCTTCCTTTGTACAGCGATTGACGCTTGTCGGTCCAAACTCACGCTGTCTATCTCAATCTCTGAATCTTCCTCCTTCACGTCCTCAATTAGGTCAGCCATGGTGAAGTAACAGTGGCCTACACCAACGCTCCTGGCCTCTCTATGTATACCCTCCCAGCCACAACCATCAGCTTTGATTGGTCAGCAAGAAATTCCTCCAACCAATCATAGCCCTGACATGGCTTGACATCACAAAGCACCGTGGGGTGCTTGAAGATCCGTGGGGGAGGGGAAGGGTGCAGAGGAGTCTAGGTGCTCTGGTCTGAGAAACGGAGTGTTTTGTCAATACCCATTAATGAACCTTCCCAAGTTCATTTTCTATGCTTCCTTCTCTTCTCTGGTTCAGTTTTTGTGGCATGAAATATAGGGAGCGAGTGTTCCTTGCAAACCATTCGTCATGGCCACCCGCATTCAGTGTTTAATACTGCTGTCTTCCAGATCTCATCACCTAGCATTTTGTGTGTGTGTGTGTGTGTGTGTGTGAATAAAACTTTTTACCTTAGAAGTTTTAGATTTACAGAATAATTGTAAAAATTATATTAATATACTCCGCAACCAATTCCCCTTGTGACCACTGTAAATTTGTATGGAACATTAGTTCAAATTCATGAATGAACCCTTAATCAGTGTTATCAACTAAGTTCTGGAGTTTTAGATTTCCTTGGTTTTTGGTTAATATTCTTTTCCATCCCAGTATCCCCTCCAGGATTCTACACTAAATTTAGTCATTCCATCTTCTGTCTTCTTAGGCTCCTCTTTGCTGTGACAATATTTTAGCTTTCTTGTTTCTGGCAACCTTGACAATTGACACTTTTGCATGTTAGCTTTTACCTTAGACACTGAGACGTTATTGACCTTATCCTGAAAAGTTTTTTTTTTTTTTCATTTATTTTTATTAGTTGGAGGCTAATTACTTTACAATATTGTAGTGGGTTTTGTCATACATTGACATGAATCAGCCATGGATTTACATGTGTTCCCCATCCCAATCCCCCCTCCCCCCTCCCTCTCCACCCGATCCCTCTGGGTCTTCCCAGTGCACCAGCCCTGAGCACTTGTCTCATGCATCCAACCTGGGCTGGTAATCTGTTTCACCCTAGATAATATACATGTTACGATGCTGTTCTCACAACATCCCACCCTCGCTTTCTCCCATAGAGTCCAAAAGTCTGTTCTGTACATCTGTGTCTCTTTTTCTGTTTTGCATATAGGGTTATCATTACCATTTTTCTAAATTCCATATATATGTGTTAATATGCTCTTACACTGTTGGTGGGAATGCAAACTGGTACAGCCGCTATGGAGAACAGTGTGGAGATTTCTTAAATGACTGGAAATAGAACTGCCATATAACCCAGCAATCCCACTTCTGGGCATACACACCAAGGAAACCAGATCTGAGAGACACGTGCACCCCAATGTTCATCACAGCACTGTTTATAATAGCCAGGACATGGAAGCAACCTAGATGCCCATCAGCAGACGAATGGATAAGGAAGCTGTGGTACATATACACCACGGAATATTACTCAGCCATTAAAAAGAATTCATTTGAATCTGTTCTAATGAGATGGATGAAACTGGAGCCTATTATACAGAGTGAAGTAAGCCAGAAAGATAAAGAACATTACAGCATACTGAAAAGTTTTTATAATTTCCTTCTTCTGGAGAACCTCAAATCTCCTTAGTACTATCAGTGATGTGGACTTCCCCATGGCAGTGTTGGAATACATCTCTTGGCTTTTTCACTGAGGTGGCACACATGTTTCTTTCTTGAGCCCAAAAGGATAAAGATCATCTGTATTTATGAAGCATAGATGGCAGCAGCAAGAGCATTTTGTAACTTTCTAGTGAATGCACCTGCCAATGCAGTAGATGCAGGAAACCTGGTTGTATGCCCTGGAGGAGGACATGGCAACCCAGTCCAGTATTCTTGCCTGGGAAATTCCATGGACAGAGGAGCCTGGGTGGCTACAGTTCCTGGGGTCACAAAGAGTCAGACAGGACTGACCACACACACACACAGAGTGAGTCATTTACTTTTAGAAGTATGACTTCAGCATCCCACATAGTAACTGCTCTTCCTCCATATTAGCGACCATCCTGTCTATTGAATTGACTATCAGTTTTTGTTGTGAGTTCTGTAGAGAAAGAGGCCAACATATGGTTGAGATACAAACAGTGTTCACAAGGTAAGCATCGTTTCCTTGAAGTCAGTATCAGTCATGAGTAAGTTTCGAATTGATACACATGATTCAACCTGAGACTCACACATGAGTCCAGGGTGAGATACACATTTCAGAACTGCTTTAAGGAGGGTCCCAATACAGAAATCCTTTCACTATATGCCGACTCACTAAACTGATATATATTGGTAACAGCTGTAGCAGGAGCCCACAAATGCAGAACAAAGAAGCAAGGTCAAAGTACAAGCTAGCCAGAGGGCAGTAGCTCAAAATGCATGTACACCAGCATACAGTAAATCCAGTTTGAAAGCCAAGGAAGAGAGAAAAGACACGTGGCAGTAAGGGACAGCATCTCAGTATTTCACTCTTGAGGCTAATTGCTTCCATCACCCCACAGAGACAGGATGGATCCTTCAAAATTTGGTTTGGATGTTGAGACTAAAGACACATACCCCCAGAGAATATGAAAAAATTCACCACTCACATAATGAGTTTTTCTTGGGAGAGCAAAGCAAGCTTTCAAGCAGGTTCAAGAATCACTTAAGAGAGCAGAGGAAGGAGACAGGCTTGACTTTTATGGTGGAAATAGTGGATGAAGCTGGAGAGTTCCACACATAGGTCAGGGTATGGATGGTCTGAACTTCCTCTTGGCCCACATAAGGGTGTACCTGGGATTTCTTATCAGATATAGGTAAGTTGGGGAAGAGGTGTGGTAGGGCCCTTTTATGGAAAAATGTGATGTAAATGTAAGATGTTTAGCAGTGTTTTGAACTCCCACACCCATTATAACTAAGCGTCTCCTATTGTTTTCAATTAAATTGCTTTTCACTAGATTTGTTGTTGTTGTTCAGTTGCTCAGTCATGTTTGATTCTTTGCAACCCCATGGACTGTAGCACGCCAGTCTTGCCTGTCCTTCACCATCTGCTGGATTTTGCTCAAACTCATGTCCCTTGAGTCAGTGATGCCATCCCACCATCTCATCCTCTGTTGTCCAGTTCTCCTCCTGCCTTCCGTCTTTCCCAGCATCAGGGTCTTTTCCAATGCATTGGTTCTCTGCATGAGGTGGCCAAAGTATTGGAGCTTAAGCTTGAGCATCAGTCCATCCAATGAATATTCAGGACTGATTTCCTTTAAGATTGACTCTTTTGATCTCCTTGCAGACCAAGGGCCTCTCAAAAGTCTTCTCCAACACCAAGGTTCAAAAGCATCAATTAAAAAAAAAAGCATCAATTATTCGGTACTCAGTTTCATTATAGTCCAACTCTCATGTAGGAGACAGGAAGAATAAAAGAAAAGCAGGCCCCAGCAAGGGCCACAAAAGGAATTTTTAATTATTGATAAACTGGATGCTATAAGGCATTAGACTCTTGGAACAAGTCCAGAGGGAATAGTTCATAATCTTAAAAACAAGATATGATCCTGGGGTTGGAAAACTGACCAACTGTTTCCCAAGTGGTGTCTCAAAGTCACATGTTTTACATATCTGGAGGAAAATCTATAGACAAGAATATGAGTCTTAGTTACTGATATGTTATTGATTACTGTTTCTTAGTTACTCAGTGGTTAATGATCACTTTGTGCTTTGGCCCTGACCACATGAGTTATAGTTTAACTCCCTGCACATTCTTTCCTTCACAGCTGAGAGTACAATAAAGCTGGCCTGGATTCAGTTTTGGCACCTTCACCTTGGAGTGGTGTTGGTCCCCTGATCCTCACTTTTCACTGAATTATTGTGTCTTGTTTCTTGTTCTCCCACCACATCATGTGTTCAGAAACCCTGCCTGTAGAGCTGGTCTTGACACTGTCACATCCATCCATGACTATTGGAAAAACCACAGCTTTGACTAGGTGGGCTTTTGTCAGCAAAGTAACATCTCTCTGCTTTTTAATATGCTGTCTAGGTTGGGCATAGGTTTTCTTCCAAGGAGGAAGCCTCTTTAAATTTCATGGATGCAGTCACCGTCTGCAATGATTTTGGAGTCCAATAAAGTAAAGTCTGAGGCTGTTTTCATTGTTTTCCCATCTATTTGACATGAAGTGATGGGACACGATGCCATGACCTTCATTTTTTGAATGTTGAGTTTTAAGCCAGTTTTTTCACTCTCCTCTTTCACTTTCATCAAGAGGCATTTTAGTCCCTTTTTGCTTTCTACCAAAAGGTTCTTGTCATCTGCATATCTGAGGTTATTGATATTTCTCCCAGCAATCTTGATTTCAGCTTGTACTTCATCAAGTTTGGCATTTCTCATGATATACTCTGTGTATAATTTAAATAAGCAGGATGGCACTATACAGTCTTGATGTAATCCTGTCCCAATTTGGAACCAGTCTGTTGTTCCATGTGTATTTCTAACTGTTGCATCTTGACCTGCATACAGATTTCTCAGGAGGAAAGTCAGGTGGTCTGGTATTCCCATCTCTTTAAGAATTTTCCAGTTTGTTATGATCCACACAGTCAAAGGGCTTTGGCTTAGTCCGTAAAGCAAAAGTAGATGTTTTTCTGGAACTCTCTTGCTTTTTCTATGATCCAGTGGATGTTGGCAATTTGATGTTGGGTTCCTCTGCCTTTTCTAAATCCAGTTTGAACATCTGGAATGTCATGGTTCACATACTGTTGAAGCCAGATGCCAGAAGGTCCCCTCTGTAGAGATCAACATACTCAGATGTTGATGATTAAAATATCAACAAATTGTAAAAAGATGTGTGTGTTTTTTGATGCTGGGAAGGTAAGGAAGGGAATGGTCAGGTATGTAAGAAGGGAGGGAGGTGGCGTCCTTTCAGTTTAGGGCCCAGACCAGGCAGTCCATATTTACTCACAAACTGGGAATGAGAACTGGGTGAATGAAGCCTGAGCACTGAAGACTGAAGATTTCTGAGCATTGAAGATTTCTTCCTGAACACTTTATCCCACTGGTGAGGAGGAAAAGATTGATGTTCTGGGTGTTTTGGAGGTCCCGTCTGGGGAGAGGGGTTATGTAGGGGTGGTGGCCCTGTTTAATAATCAGGTTCCACTTATGATGTTTAACAATTGAGTTTTTAAGCCTCATCAGTTTCTGTTCCTGTTCTGGCCCACCTTTGGTCAAGCTGATAAAAACAGCCATGGAATAAAGGAACATGAAATAGAAGCAGATATACCTGATCTTATACATTGGAATTACTGCCTTGCCTACATTTGCCATAGTCAAAACATCCATTACTCCCAAATATCCTCAAGGACACGTGGATATTCTGACACAATGAGTAATAAAATTAAGGTTTTGGCCCCTATAATCAGCTTTAAAAATATGAGACCCTATGGGCTTTTCCCCTTAGTTACAATCACACTTTTCACCTCAGTTGTTTTTTTTTTCTTTCTTTCTTTTTTTTATTAGTTGGAGGCTAATTACTTCACAACATTTCAGTGGGTTTTGTCATACATTGATATGAATCAGCCATAGGTTTACACGTATTCCCCATCCCCATCCCCCCTCCCACCTCCCTCTCCACCTGATTCCTCTGGTTCTTCCCAGTGCACCAGACCCGAGCACTTGTCTCAAGCATCCCACCTGGGCTGGTGATCTGTTTCACCATAGATAGTATACATGCTGTTCTTTTGAAACATCCCACCCTCACCTTCTCCCACAGAGTTCAAAAGTCTGTTCTGTATTTCTGTGTCTCTTTTTGTGTTTTGCATATAGGATTATCGTTACCATCTTTCTAAATTCCAAATATATGTGTTAGTATGCTGTAATGTTCTTTATCTTTCTGGCTTACTTCATTCTGGATAATGGGTTCCAGTTTCATCCATCTCATTAGGACTGATTCAAATGAAATCTTTTTAACGGCTGAGTAATATTCCATGGTGTATATGTACCACAGCTTCCTTATCCATTCGTCTGGTGATGGGCATCTAGGTTGCTTCCATGTCCTGGCTATTATAAACAGTGCTGCGATGAACATTGGGGTGCACGTGTCTCCTTCAGATCTGGTTTCCTTGGTGTGTATGCCCAGAAGTGGGATTGCTGGGTCATATGGCAGTTCTATTTCCAGTTTTTTAAGAAATCTCCACATTGTTTTCCATAGTGGCTGTACTAGTTTGCATTCCCACCAACAGTGTAAGAGGGTTCCCTTTTCTCCACACCCTCTCCAGCATTTATTGCTTGTAGACTTTTGGATAGCAGCCATCCTGGCTGGCGTGTAATGGTACCTCATTGTGGTTTTGATTTGCATTTCTCTGATAATGAGTGATGTTGAGCATCTTTTCATGTGTTTGTTAGCCATCTGTATGTCTTCTTTGGAGAAATGTCTGTTTAGTTCTTTGGCCCATTTTTTGATTGGGTCATTTATTTTTCTGGAATTGAGCTGCAGGAGTTGCTTGTATATTTTTGAGATTAATCCTTTGTCTGTTTCTTCATTTGCTATTATTTTCTCCTAATCTGAGGGCTGTCTTTTCACCTTACTTGTAGTTTCCTTTGTAGTGCAAAAGCTTTTAAGTTTCATTAGGTCCCATTTGTTTAGTTTTGCTTTTATTTCCAATATTCTGGGAGGTGGGTCATAGAGGATCTTGCTGTGATTTATGTCGGAGAGTGTTTTGCCTATGTTCTCCTCTAGGAGTTTTATAGTTTCTGGTCTTACATTTAGATCTTTAATCCATTTTGAGTTTATTTTTGTGTATGGTGTTAGAAAGTGTTCTAGTTTCATTCTTTTACAAGTGGTTGACCAGTTTTCACAGTACCACTTGTTGAAGAGGTTGTCTTTTTTCCATTGTATATCCTTGCCTCCTTTGTCAAAGATAAGGTGTCCATAGGTTCGTGGATTTATCTCTGGGCTTTCTATTCTGTTCCATTGATCTATATTTCTGTCTTTGTGCCAGTACCATACTGTCTTGATGACTGTGTCTTTGTAGTAGAGTCTGAAGTCAGGCAGGTTGATTCCTCCAGTTCCATTCTTCTTTCTCAAGATTACTTTGGCTATTCGAGGTTTTTTGTATTTCCATACAGATTGTGAGATTCTTTGGTCTAGTTCTGTGAAAAATTCCGTTGGTAGCTTGATAGGGATTGCATTGAATCTATAGATTGCTTTGGGTAGAATAGCCATTTTGACAATATTGATTCTTCCAATCCATCAACACGGTATGTTTCTCCATCTGTTTGTGTCCTCTTTGATTTCTTTAATCAGTGTTTTATAGTTTTCTATGTATAGGTCTTTTGTTTCTTTAGGTAGATATACTCCTAAGTATTTTATTCTTTTTGTTGCAATGGTGAATGGTATTGTTTCCTTAACTTCTCTTTCTGTTTTTTCATTTTTAGTATATAGGAATGCAAGGGATTTCTGTGTGTTAATTTTATATCCTGCAACTTTACTATATTCATTGATTAGCTCTAGTAATTTTCTGGAAGAATCTTTAGGGTTTTCTATGTAAAGGATCATGTCATCTGCAAACAGTGAGAGTTTCACTTCTTCTTTTCCTATCTGGATTCCTTTTGCTTCTTTTTCTGCTCTGATTGCTGTGGCCAAAACTTCCAACACTATGTTGAATAGTAGTGGTGAGAGTGGGCACCCTTGTCTTGTTCCTGATTTCAGGGGAAATGCTTTCAATTTTTCACCATTGAGGGTGATGCTTGCTGTGGGCTTGTCATATATAGCTTTTATTATGTTGAAGTATGTTCCTTCTATTCCTGCTTTCTGGAGAGTTTTAATCATAAATGGATGTTGAATTTTGTCAAAGGCTTTCTCTGCATCTATTGAGATAATCATATGATTTTTATCTTTCAATTAGTTAATGTGGTGTATTACATTGATTGATTTGCAGATATTAAAGAATCCTTGCATTCCACTTGGTCATGATGTATGATTTTTTTAGTATGTTGTTGGATTCTGTTTGCTAGAATTTTGTTAAGGATTTTTGCATCTATGTTCATCAGTGATATTGGCCTGTAGTTTTCTTTTTTTTTGTGGCATCTTTGTCTGGTTTTGGAATTAGGGTGATGGTGGCCTCATAGAATGAGTTTGGAAGCTTACCTTCTTCTGCAGTTTTCTGGAAGAGTTTGAGTAAGATAGGTGTTAGCTCTTCTTTAAATTTTTGGTAGAATTCAGCTGTGCAGCCATCTGGTCCTGGGCTGTTGTTTGCTGGAAGATTTCTGATTACAGTTTCGATTTCCTTGCTTGTGATGGGTCTGTTAAGATCTTCTATTTCTTCCTGGTTCAGTTTTGGAAAGTTATACTTTTCTAAGAATTTGTCCATTTCTTCCAAGTTGTCCATTTTATTGGCATAGAGCTGCTGGTAGTAGTCTCTTATGATCCTTTGTATTTCAGTGTTGTCTGTTGTGATCTCTCCATTTTCATTTCTAATTTTGTTAATTTGGTTCTTCTCTCTTTGTTTCTTAATGAGTCTTGCTAATGGTTTGTCAGTTTTGTTTATTTTTTCAAAAAGCCAGCTTTTAGCTTTGTTGATTTTTGCTATGGTCTCTTTAGTTTCTATTGCATTTATTTCTGCCCTGATTTTTAAGATTTCTTTCCTTCTGCTAACCCTGGGGTTCTTCATTTCTTCCTTCTCTAATTGCTTTAGGTGTAGAGTTAGGTTATTTATTTGGCTTTTTTCTTGTTTCTTGATGTAAGCCTATAATGCTATGAACCTTCCCCTTAGCACTGCTTTTACAGTGTCCCATAGGTTTTGGGTTGTTGTGTTTTCATTTTCATTCATTTCTATACATATTTTGATTTCTTGTTTGATTTCTTCTATGATTTGTTGGTTATTCAGAAGCGTGTTATTTAGCCTCCATGTGTTTGAATTTTTAACAATTTTTTTCCTGTAATTGAGATCTAATCTTACTGCACTGTGATCAGAAAAGATGACTAGAATGATTTCATTTTATTTGAATTTTACAAGACCAGATTTATGGCCCAGGATGTGATCTATTCTGGAGAAGGTTCCGTGTGCAGTTGAGAAAAAGGTGAAGTTGATTGTTTTGGGGTGAAATGTCCTATAGATATCAATTAGGTCTAGCTGGTCCATTGTGTCATTTAAGGTTTGTGTTTCCTTGTTAATTTTCTGTTTAGTTGATCTATCCATAGTTGTGAGTGGGGTATTAAAGTCTCCCACTATTATTGTGTTACTATTAATTTCCTCTTTCATACTCGTTAGTGTTTGCTGTACATATTGCAGTGCTCCTATGTTGGGTGCATATATATTTATAATTGTTATATCTTCTTCTTGGATTGATCCTTTGGTCATTGTGTAGTGTCCTTCTTTGTCTCTTTTCACATCCTTTATTTGAAAGTCTATTTTATCTGATATGAGTATTGCAACTCCTGCTTTCTTTTGGTCTCCGTTTGCGTGAAATATTTTTTTCCAGCCCTTCACTTTTAGTCTGTATATGTCTCTTGTTTTGAGGTGGGTCTCTTGTAGAGAGCATATATAGGCGTCTTGTTTTTGTATCCATTCAGCCAATCTTTGTCTTTTGGTTGGGGCATTCAACCCATTTACATTTAAGGTAATTATTGATAGGTATGGTCCCGTTGCCATTTACTTTGTTGTTTTTGGCTCACGTTTATACAACCTTTCTGCATTTCCTGTCTAGAGAAGATCCTTTAGCATTTGTTGAAGAGCTGGTTTAGTGGTGCTGAATTCTCTCAGCTTTTCCTTATCTGTAAAGCTTTTGAATTCTCCTTCATATCTGAATGAGATCCTTGCTGGATACAGTAATCTAGGTTGTAGGTTATTCTCTTTCATTACTTTCAGTACGTCCTGCCATTCCCTTCTGGCCTGGAGGGTTTCTATTGATAGATCAGCTGTTATCCTTATGGGAATCCCTTTGTGTGTTATTTGTTGTTTCTCCCTTGCTGCTTTTAAGATTTGTTCTTTGTGTTTGATCTTTGTTAATTTGATTAATATGTGTCTTGGGGTGTTTCACCTTGGGTTTATCCTGTTTGGGACTCTCTGGGTTTCTTGGACCTGGGTGGCTATTTCCTTCCCAATTTTAGAGAAGTTTTCAGCTATTATCTCCTCGAGTATTTTCTCATGGCCTTTCTTTTTGTCTTCTTCTTCTGGGACTCCTATGATTCGAATGTTGGGGGGTTTCACATTGTCCCAGAGGTCCCTGAGGTTGTCCTCATTTCTTTTGATCCTTTTTACTTTTTTCCTCTCTGCTTCATTTATTTCCACCATTTTATCTTCTACCTCACTTATCCTATCTTCTGCCTCCATTATTCTACTCTTGGTTCCCTCCAAAGTGTTTTTGATCTCATTCATTGCATTATTCATTTTTAATTGACTCTTTTATTTCTTCTAGGTCTTTATTAAACATTTCTTGCATCTTTTCAATCTTTGTCTCCAGGCTATTTATCTGTAACTCCATTTTGTTTTCAAGATTTTGGATCATTTTTATTATCATTATTCTAAATTTTTTTTCAGGTAGATTCCCTATCTCCTCCTCTTTTGTTTGACGTGGTGGGCATTTTTCATGTTCCTTTAACTGTTGGGTATTTCTTTGCCTTTTCATCTTGTTTAGATTGCTGTGTCTGGAGTGGGCTTTCTGTATTCTGGAGGTCTGTGGTTCCTTTTAATTGTGGAGGATTTACCCAGTGGGTGGGGTTAGACGATTGGCTTGTCAAGGTTTCCTGGTTAGGGAAGCTTGCGTCAGTGTTCTGGTGCATGGAACTTGATTTCTTCTCTTTGGAGAGCAATGGAGTGCCCAGTAATGAGTTTTGAGATGGGTCAATGTGTTAGGTGTGACCTTGGGCAGCCTGTATGTTGACATTCAGGGATATGTTCCTGCGTTGCTGGGGAATTTGCGTGGTATGCCTTGCTCTAAAACTTATTGGCTCTCGGGTGGTGGTTGGTTTCAGTGTAGGTATGGAGGCTTTTGGACTGTCACTTATTACTTAAAGTTCCATGTAGTCAGGAGTTTTCTGGTGTTCTCAGGTTTTGGGCTTAAGTCTCCTGCCTCTGGATTTCAGTTTTATTCTTCCTGTAGTCTCAGGACTTCTCCAACTATACAGCACTGATAATAAAACTTCTACAATCTAAATGGATATCAGAGATTGACATCCATTATAGAAGACCAGTTTAGAGAGGGTGTGGTTATCCACACTCCTACTGCACATAACACTAACTTAACAGTCAAATTTTACTTGATCTTAAACCTGGAAAACAAGAACAGTGCCTCAGTGTGAACATGTACCCTTGGTGTCATGTCCCCACTCACTAAGTCTCTAGGTATTTTATTGAAAATACTGCTTCCACTAAATAACTGGTAAATACTTTGTAGTCATAGCAAATCATTTGGCTATCATGTTCTTTCCAGTGCCTATTTCAACAACCTCTCAACTATACTTAACCTTCACCTTAAAAGGGACCCAATACACCTTCACCTGTCTATTCAGTGGGCCCAGTATCCAAACCTGCCATCTCACATAGTCTTTGCAGGCAATATTTTCACCAGCTCTACCTTTTTTCCAGGCTCACAATTATGACCTCACAGTGATGACATCCTGCTTTGAAGTGATTCCTATGACACACATAGTACATGGTCCGACTTTAGTTAATTTCCTGAACATTCTTTGGTAAGTGGAGGACTGCTCCAATCTTTAGAGTGTTGAGAAACAGCTTTTAGTCTTCTCAGTACCCATACTGCTAAAGAAGACCAACAGGGTTTAGACATTTTTATATTCTGGAGGCAACATTTCCTCATATATACATTTTTTTGCTTGGTAGGCTCCTAATTGGCTCACGTTGAATAATACTCCCTGTGTCAAAAGACTCTAGAATCTGCCTAAATTGCCATAGAACAGGCATTCCTTTTAGGCCCCCCTGAGACTTCTTCAGTGTGCAAGCTTTAGAAACCTTCTCTCATGTATCTTAGAGTCCCTGTCCCATCAATGATGGCCCTTAGTTTCATGGGCTTCTAATACAAGGAAGTGCACACCTTGGCCCAGTGCTGTATGCCCTTAGTGTAGCAATTGTGGGTACACGCTGGACTTGCCTGGAAATATAGACTTTCTCAGGTCTTGAACCTATGACTCTCCATATCCAGCTGCCCATTTGGCCTTTGATTACAGAAGTAGCAAGCTCAGCGTAGCTAGTGAGGCCTCCTTGCTACAGGATGGAGCTGAACCTGGGCCCTCTGCATACCTTATCTTCAGGAGAGGGTACCTTCTCCTGTGCTCAGCCCCCTGTCAGATGCCACACTACTACAAGAGTTCATCTCTTAGACGCCTTGGACACCAGTGGATCCCCTCAGGATCAACACAGTAAAAACCAAAGGGAGTTCATTCACTGAACCAATGTTTTCATCACTATCACAGTTGATGGAGCTTGCTTGAGAGAGTTGCCAGTTTTCATCTCTTCATCAGAATGTTCCTGATAAAGGACTGACTCGAAGGTCATATCAAATGTTCAAACTTTAAGCAGTTACTTTAGTAGAGAATGTATTGGCCAAGAATTGGCTTCATCTTCACACCTTTATAGATATTTGGGCCACTGCCAGTGGGTTGACTGTCTCTTCTGGCCAATTCAAACAATTTCCATCCAAGGTTGTCTCATTTAGGGTAAAGAACTCACAGACTCTCTTTCCTCCGGAGAGATTATGCCCAAAATATAAATCAAGATCACACATTTTCTGCACATATTAAAGCCACAATACAATGTCTCACCATGGCACTCCTTATCCTCTTTGGAGTTCTACACACTGAGAGAACCCAGACATTCATTTTGCTTTTGAGAGTACACAACACTATTTCCTGAACCAGATATTCAGTGGAACACTCACCTCCTTTTCTTGCCTCATGCTGAAGTTGCCATAACGGCTTCCATAAACAAGTCCAAATTAAATTAACCATGCAATGTTTTAGTTAACAAACAAATATAATGGGTAAATTGTAAAAGAGAGTAATCTTAATTTTATTCAGTTTTATTGACTTATAATGGACAAATAAAAATTGCATATGTTTAAAGTATAGAACTTGATGTTTTGAGTGTATCTATTACTATAACTACATTTATAGCATGAAAGAATCACAATCATCTAATTATCCATCACCTCACAGTTGCTATTTTTTCTCCTTTTTTTTTCTTGGCCTCACTCTATTTTTGATGCATAATTCATTATGTGAGGAATAATCATTTTCATATTTTCCTGGTGTATGTGTGGCATCATTAGTCTTGACATTGAGATGACATTTGTGGTGTTGGGTGTACATTCCACTTGTATGAGATAACATTAAGCTCACGTATTTCACAAAAGCATGTGTGTGTGTGCATGTATACTTATATATACATGTGAGTATGACACTTTAAGATAGATACCAGTATTTCAGTAAACAAATGTCTTGAGTGCCTAGTATGTGCCAGATATTGTTCTTTGTTCTGGACTTATAGTGAAAGACATAAAGTTAATAGTTCCTGTCATCAAGTTATTTCTCTTTTTATGGCGAAAGGGTGGTTCATGGTATTGGTGTGGGGCAGAGGAGAGCTGCTTTGGCTAAAGGGTGTGGGGAAACCTTCTCTGAGGAGTTGATATCTGAATCAAGATTTGAAGAATGAGATACAGTCAGTTGTGTGAAGATTTTGAAGAAGAGCATTTTAAGTTGAAGAGCAAGCAGTCATGTCATGAGGTGAGAACAAGAACAGTGTGTTGAGGAACTGGAAAGGGTTGAGTGTAACTGGAGTACAGTCAGAGAGGGGCAGAGTAGAGGTAAAAGACTGAGGCTGGAGAGGCAGAAATGAGGTCTTCTAGGGACTTGTGGGGTAAGAACCTGAATTTTTTCTTATGTCCAATGGAGAGCTGCTACATGGTTTGAAAAAGGAAAATGATGTAGTCTGATTTCTGTTTTAGAAATTTCATTGAATGTTGTTAACAGTGTAGGATCAGAGCAGTGTCAGGCTCTTGGCACTACTCAGGTATGATATGATGATGACTTACAGTAGGGTTGTAACAGAGGGAATGTTAACACTATCCAGTTGAGCAGTTTGTACTACAGGATTTGAAGTCCAATCTCAATTTATAGCTTCACCACCTAAAAGCTATTTGACCTTGAGTAAGTTTCTTAACTTCTATAACACTTGGTTTTCTCATGTTTAAAATGGGAATGATGATAGCATGTATCTATATCTTAGAGTCTTCTAGGATTGAATGGAGCAATATAAGTAGAACACCTGACATTATATAGAACAATAATAAGCATATGATTAAATTGTCTTCTGTTTTTATTGATAATGTAAATATGTATATATGTATATATATGTGTATATATATATATATATATATATGTACATATGTTCATACATAGTCTTGTTTCTCTCTCCCCTACTGCCCCAAACCTACCATGTCCTATGTTAACTGCTGTTAAGCCTTGAGTCATGAGCCCTTGTTTTTTTCCTTGACTACACAGAATTTGGGGATGCCTTCTCTCAGAGGTTAGGCATTCTGGTGCCTTTAGATAAAAGTGTCTGTGTATGGCTTATGATTAATTTATTTTATAAGTGGCAGCAGTATTTTATTTCTAACCTTCTCTTTCTACCTATTGAATCATTTCTGGAATACCTACCCCCTTTTCTCAAGCCTCCTCCATAGGTCCTAAATGTACAGCAACCCATATTTCTTACATAACTGCCAACATAACAAGCTGATCTTAGTCAGACTGCTTTGACAGTTGCTTCCTTCCAGTAAATGCAGCTCTGAGTTCTTCTTTCCTCAGAAGAATCTTGCATTTTTCAAAGCAGTTTCTCATGTTATTATTTCCTGATCAGCACTTGTCCAAAGTCCCTTGTTCCCTTGATGCTTTTGCTTTCTGTTTTTGGTCTCTGATGTTTGCCCATCTTTCCACATTAGCATCATTTAAGACTGAAAGTAATAAGCTGTTAGGTGCCTTCTCCACAAAATAAAATAGGACTAGATGTCTTTTTCCTCTTTGTAGGAATTGCTTTCCCTTCCTCACCTAGAGCTGCAGAGTGATGAAAGTGTCCTCATTCCTTAAGGCTAAACTCAAATGGTTCTTCTTCTCTGAAGCCCCTCTGCCATCAATGCTAGCAGAGTTTATTGCTTTTGTTTTCCTACAGATAATGATATAAAATAATTGCCATTTTGTATTAGAAATTTTTATGTACCTATTTTTCTATCCCAATATACAATATACAACAAGTACAAGTATATGTCATTCATCTCTATAATCCCAACCACCTGAACACATGAGACACAATATTATGCTTACTGCTCAAAGCAACATTGATGAGCTACTAGAGGAGTGAATACTCAAATCACTATGCATATACTAGATCATGTCCCCTGCTTCATGATGTTTGCTTTAGAAAATGTTAAGCTTAAAATCAGTGAATATTTTTATTGTTACAAACTCAAGTATATGAATGAATATTTTTTAAAAAAGAACCCTAAGCACTAAAGACTGAAAACACCCTGTGATATGCACACTTTTTACAACTATCTTTCTGAACATGTCTTTAAATAGATGGTAAATAGATGAAGGCAGTATTTTAACTATTTTTCACTTGCTAATTTAGACCAATAGTTTTCATAGTTTTAATTCTTTGAGTATTTTAGAATATCCAATGAAAATTGATAAATTAAACGTTATGTTCATCTGAAATAATAAATACATCAGACTAGGATAGGCTGAGAAGTTTACATGGGATCTTGTTGTATCCAATTACAGTAGTATAAGATTATCTGCTTTCAGTGAAAATAGATCTATCCAGTGTATCAGAATTCAAATAGAAACTTTGGTATATTTATTTTACATAAAAGTTGAATTTTCAAATCAGTGGTGAAACAATGATCTGTATAGTAAACTGAGCTGGGATAACTGGTTTTCCATACGATGGTAAACTGTCAGCTTCCAGTCATAATGTGGCTCAGATCATGAACTCCTTATTGCAAAATTCAGACTTAAATTGAAGGAAGTAGGGAAAACCATTAGGCTGTTCAGGTATGACCTAAATCAAACCCCTTACAATTATTCAGTGGAAGTGACAAATAGATTCATAGGAGTAGATCTGATAGACAGAGTGCCTGAAGAACTATGGACAGAAGTTCATGACATTATACAGGAGGTGGTGATCAAGACCATCCCCAAGAAAAAGAAATGCAGATAGGCAAAATGGCAGTCTGAGGAGGCCTTACAAATAGCTGAGAAAAGAAGAGCAACTAAAGGCAAAGGAGAAAAAGAAAGATATACCCATCTGAATGCAGAGTTCTGAAGAATAGCAAGGAGAGATAAGAAAGCCTTTCTAAGTGATCAGAGCAAAGAAATAGAAGAAAACAATAGAATTGAAAAGACTAGAGAGCTCTTCAAGAAAACTAGAGATACCAAGGGAATATTTCAGGCAAAGATGGGCACAATAAGGACAGAAATGTTATGTACTTAACAGAAGCAGGTGATAATAAGAGGTGGCAAGAATACACAGAAGAACTCTACATAAAAGATTTTAATGACCCAGATAACCACAAGAGTGTGATAACTCACTTAGAGCCAGACATCCTGTAATGAGAAGTCAAGTGGGTCTCAGGAAATGTCACTACAAACAAAGCTAGTGGAGGTGATGAAATTCCAGCTGAGCTATTTCAAATCCTAGAAGATGAGGCTGTGAAAGTACTGCACTCAATATGCCAGGAAATTTGGAAAACTCATCAGTGGCCACAGGACTAGAAAAGGTCAGTTTTCATTCCAGTCCCAAAGAAATGCGATGCCAATGAATGTTCAAACTACCACACAACTGCACTCATCTCACACGCTAGCAAAGTAATGGTCAAAATTCTCAATGCTAGGCTTCAGCCGTATGTGAACCAAGAACTGTAAGATGTTCAAGGTGGGTCTAGAAAAGTCAGAGGACCTAGAGATCAACCTCTAGCATCCATTAGATCATAGAAAAAGCATGAAACTTCCAGAAAAGCATCTACTTATTCTTTACAGACTAGGCCAAAGCCTTTGACAGTGTGGATCACAACAAACTGTGGAAATTTCTTCACCAGATGGGACTAACAGACCATCTTACCTGCCTCCTGAAAAATCTGTATGCAAGTAAGAAGCAACAGTTAGAACCAGACATGGAACAATGGACTGGTTCCAAATTGGGAGAGGAATACATCAAAGTTTATATTGTCATTCTGCTTATTAAAATTATTTTCAGAGTACATCATGTGAAATGCTGGGCTGAATGAATCACAATCTGGAATCAAGAGTGCAGGAAGAAATATCAATAACTTCAGATATGCAGATGACACCATCCTTATGGCACAAAGAGAAGAGGAACTAAAAAGCCTCTTGATGAAAGTGAAAGAGGAGAGTGAAAAAGCTGGCTTGAATCTCAACCTTCAGAAAATGAAGATCATGGGAAGCAGTCTGATCACTTCATGGCAAATAGATGGGGCAACATCAGAAACAGTAACAGACTTTATTTTCTTGGGCTTCAAAATCACTGCAGATGTTGACTGCAACCATGATGAAAAGATGCTTGCCCCTTGGAAGAAAAGCTATGACCAACCTAGACAGCATATAAAAAGCATAAACATTAGTTTAACAACAAAGGTCCATCTAGCCAAAGCTGTGGTTTTTCCAGTAGTCATGTATGGATGTGAGAGTTAGACCATACAGAAAGTTGAATGCTGAAGAATTGATGCTTTTGAAATGTGGTGTTGGAGAAAACTCTTGAGATTCCCTTGGACTGCAATGAGATCCAACCAGTCCATCCTAAAGGAGATCAGTCCTGGGTGTTCATTGAAAGGACTGATGCTGAAGCTGAAACTCCAATACTTTAGCCACCTGATGCGAAGAACTGACTCTTTGGAAAGACCCTGATGCTGATAAAGATTGAAGGCAGCAAGAGAAGGGGACATACTTTATCTTGTTGAGCTCCAAAACCACTATGGGTATTGACTGTAGCCACGACATTAAAAGACATTTTCTCTTGGAAGTAAAGCTATGACAAACCTAGACAGCATATTAAAAAGCAGAGATATCACTTTCCTACAAAGATGTGTATAGTCAAAGCAGTGTTTTTTCCAGTACTCCTGAATGGATGTGAGAATTGGACAATAAAAAAGGCTGAGCACCGAGGAACTGTTGCCTTTGAAATGTGGTACTGTAGAAGACTCTTGAGAGTCTCTTGGACATCAAGGGGATCAAATCAGTCAATGCTAAATGAAATCAACTCTGAATTTTCATTGGAAGGACTGATGCTGAAGCGCCAATACTTTGGCCACATGAGGCAAAGTGTGGACTCATTGGAAAAGACCCTGATGCTGAAAAAGATGGAAGGCTTGAGGAGAAGGGGATGACAGAGGATGAGATGGTTGGATGGCATCACCGACTCAAAGGACATCAGTTTGAGCACACTCCAGGAGATGGTGAAGGACAGGGAAGCCTGGTGTGCTACAGTCCATGGGATCATAAACAGTCGGACATGACTGAGTGACTGAAGAGCAACCATAAATCTAGTAAAAAGCAGTTCAACTGAAAACAACATGCAATGTTTGGTTATAATATAATGAGAATTCAAAACTGTGCTAGACACCTTGAATTTACATCACATTTTTCCATAAAAGAGCACTCCCACACCTCTTCCCCCACTTACCTATATCTGATATGAAAGTCAAGGTATTCTCTTTTGTGGGCCAAAAGGAAGTTCAGACCATCCATGCCCTGACCTATGTGGAACTCTCCAGCTTTATCCCCTTTTGCCTCAATAAATTCAAGCCAGTCTCCCTCTGCTCTCTTAAGCCATTCTTGAACCTGTTTGAGAGCTTGCTTTGCTCTCCCCAGAAGAACTCATTATGTGAGTGATGAATTTTTCCATACTCTTTGGGGGTATGTGTCATTAGTGTCGACATCCAAAACAAATTTTGGTTGAAGAATCCATCCTGTCTCTGTCGAGTGATGACAGCAATTGGCCCCAAGTTTCAAATACTGAGATGCTGTCCCTCACCACCAGGTGTCTTTTCTCTCTTCTTTGGATTTCAAACTGACTCTGCTGTATGCTGGTGAACATGCACTGTGAGCAACTGCCCTCTGGCTAACTTGTGCTTTGACCTTGCTTCTTTGTGCTGTATATTGGTGAGTGCCTGCTGAAGCTTTGACTAACATAAATCAGTTTAGCCAGTTGTCATATAGTGAAAGGATTATTGGATTGGGACTCTCCTTAAAGCTGTTCTGAATTGTGTATCTCAACCTGCACTTAATTGTGAGTCAAAGGTTGAATCATGTGTAAGTAAGCTAGTAAGGAAGAGGAGCCCCTAGAACATTTGACTATGAAGACCACTGTGACTTGCTTTTGGGAGAATGAAAGGGTTGTAGAAAACCATGATTCTGCTTTTAAACTGTGCACACAAAATTTCATATGCTCTAAGACTCAAGATAGAAGCAGTAGTTGGGAAGGAGCCTGGGTCAGACCCACTTGCTGATCTGGCAGAGACTCCAAGAGAAGCAGCAGACAGTTGGAGCCTACCCTGCAGACAGAGACACTGGCAGCAACCATTTGGGGGATCTCATCCTATCATGAGGACACTAATGCTGCCAAGTGTCATATTGGAATTTTCTCTTTAGCTCATTAACGCCAGAACCCAGCCCTGCCTATCAGATGATCCAGGACCTAGCCCCATCCACCAATGAGCTGGCAGTAGCCCTGGATTTCCAGAGCCTTATAGCCAGTCACCAGACTGGACCCCGCTGGCCTACCACTATGCCAAAAGTTGCTCTAAGACCTGGCTCTACTCATCAGCATACTGACACTAGCCCCTGGACCAAGCTTCAACCACCAGAGTGTGGGCACCAACCCTGGCACCTCTTGGGCTCCAGCTCCACCCACCTGTCAGCCAACAAAATTGCTGGAACCCACAAACCACACAGCCAGAGATCCTAGGACATGGCTCCACCCACCAGTGACCCAGCAATAACTCCAGGACCCTCTGGGTCCAGGTCCCACCATTGAAAAACCTACTCCAGGTGTGGGACCCATAGACCTTGCAACCAGAGGTGCCTGTACCCAGCTCTGCTCACCACTTGGCCAGCACTCACTCCAACCCTAGGTTCACCCACCAGCAGGCATGCACCATCCTGGGATGTTCTGGGCCCCAGACCTGCACACCAGCAGGTAGAAACCAATTCCAGGACACTTTGGGCCACTCAGCCAACCATCCCATGATCTAGCCCCACTCATGCAGCATCAGTTTAATACCAGCTCTAGGACTTGCTAGATCCTGCAGCCAGTTACCCTGGGACCCAGCTGTTAGAAAACCCATGTCAGAAAACAACCTTGCCCCCCAGTAGGCTGTCACTAACTAACTGTCACTAGGAACCTGACCCTGCAGCTGGCTACCCTGGGACCTAGCTCTGCACATGAGTGGGCCAGTATTATCCCCAGGACACGCAGGGGCTCTGCACCCGAGATCACCTTGTGACTTTACCCCACACACCAGCAGGCTGGAACCAGAACCAGAACTCCTGTGGCCCTGCAGTCAACCATACCAGAACCCAGCCCCACCCACAAGTAACCAGCAGCCTCTGAGCAAGGCAATTAACTGGACCAGGAAGCAGCCACACCTACCAGAGTGCCAATAGTAGTAAACCTGCTGCAACAGAAAGACCCACGCAGCCAACATAGGTGACACTCCTAGAGCATACAGCTCTGGTGACCACTGGGGACATCACTGCTAGTCCTCATAAGACACTTCCTACATAGAGCCATTTCTCTATGATCAGAAAATGCTACCAACTGCCCAAATTCATAAATAAGAACAGCAGATCAGGCAAAATGAGGTGACAGAATTATGTTCCAAAAGAAGGAACAAAATAAAACCATAGAAGAAATGAGGAAAGCAGAGATAAGCAATCTACCTGGGAAAGGGGTTAATAGCCAAAATATACAAATAACTCATACAACTCAACATCAGAAATACTAAACTACTCCATTAAAAAATGGGCAGAGATTCTGGATAGACATTTTTACAAAAAAGACATATAGATGGCCAACAAGGATATGATAATATATTCAGCATTAGCAATCATCAGTTAAATGCAACTCAAACCCACAATGTTATTTTACTTCACACTTGTCAGAATGGCTATTATCAAAAAGATAATGTGTTGGTGAGGATGTGAAAGAAGGGAAATCTTATGTACTTGGTGAGATTGTAAAGTGGTTCAGTCATGATGGAAAACAGTGTGGAGATTTTTTTCTAATTAAAGTAGAACTATCATATGCTCCATCAGTTCCAGTACTGGGTATTTATTAGATGAAAACAAAAATACTAATTCAAAAAGATATGAATGCCCCTATATTCATTACAGCACTATTTATAATAGCAAGATACAGAAGCAACTTAAGTGTCATCAATAAATGAATTAATAAAGAAGACATGAGACACACATATGTGTGTGTATGTGTTAGTCACTCAGTTGTGTCTGACTCTTTGTGACCCCATGGGCTACAGCCCCCCAGGCTCCTCTGTCCATGGAATTCTCTAGGCAAGAATACTGGAGTGGGTTGCCATTCCCTTCTCCAGGGGTCTTCCCAACCCAGGGATCGAACCTGATTTCCTGCATTTCAGGCAGATTCTTTACCATCTGAGCTACATGGGAAGCCTATATATGCATATATACATACCCAATATTATATTACCCAGCCATAAGAAAATAATGACATCTTGCCATTTGCAACATCATGAATGGATCAGAGGTATTATGCTAGGTGAATTGTCAGACAAAGAAAGACAAATATCATGTTTGTATGTAGAATCTAAAAAAACAAGTGGGAAAACACAGCTAAGCAGAAAAAATAATAGATATAGAGAACAAACAAGTGGTTACCAGAGGGGGGACATGGGGGAAGAGGAAAGAAATAGGTAAGGGAGATTAAGAGGTACAAGCTTTCAACTAGAAAACAAGTGAGTCACATGTATGAAATTTACAGTGTGGGGAATATAGCCAATAATTATGTAATATCTGTGCATGTGACAGATGGTAACTAGATTTATCACGGCGATCATTTTGAAATGTATAGAAATATCAAATCATTATGTTGTGTACCAGGAACTACATAGTATTGTATGTCAATTATATTTCAACAACAAACACATAAACTCATAGGAAGCACATCATATTTGTGGTTATTAGTGGCATGGACTGGAGGAAGGGGAATTGAATGAAGATGGTTAAAAGTTGCAAACTTCCAGTTATGAGATAAATAAGTGCTTGAGATGTAGTGTACAACATAATAAATATAACTAACTCTGCTGTATGTTATATATGAAAGTTAAGAGAGTAAATACTAAGAGTTCTCATCACTTTCTTTATTTTTGTGTCTATGTGACATGATGGGTGTTCACTAAATTTTGTATGGTGTTCATGATGTATGTAAGCCAAGTCTTTATGTTGTATACCTTAAACTTACATCAAGCTGTATGTCAATTATATCTTAATGTAACTGAAAGAAAAATAGAAAAAAATATTAAAGAGAAACATTAAAAAGTACACAATGAAATGTGAAAAATTGATAACAAAATTATAATTGTTTAAAGATTTTATTGTGAATAATGAAAATAGAAAGATATTTGAATACATCTAAAATATGTGTAGGTTCATGGTTATAATTGTATTTGGGTATATTTTAGAGAGGGCTTCCCAGGTAAGTGATGATACTTTCTTTCTCAAAGTTAATCATTAAGGATTCAGGATTTAAGTTTTTTAAGATATAAAAGTGTCTGTTGTAAGTCTTTAGATTTCCCTCGTAGTAAAATAAACAGACAAGGGCCGCTATTATTTCCTATTAATATATGTAACATATATCAGAGGTTGTACATATCTGGACTGTATTTAAATATTCCATCATATGCTCAGTCCTTATATTTCACCAAATCATCTAAGCCAGATTCTGTGCCAAATACCAACATCCTGTCTGCATCATGTTCTCCAATATCAAATATAAAAAAATTTTTTTGCATTATTTTAAAGAAACATAGTCATCAAGAATCATGTTATCATTTCTTATTGCGGGGGAGAGAAGGCACTTGATTCTTCTCTTGTCTCCAACTTCTAATATTGCATGATAAATTTGGTAAACAAAGCATTAAAGAACAAGCAGTTATATGTAAATTAGCATAAGAATCAATAATTAATCCTGTTGAAGACTGTTGTGAATTACTAGCCACCTCTTTGACATTTGTTGTCTGTGTGTTCTAAGTTGCTTATAGTCATGTTTGACTCTTTGCCACGCTACAGGCTGTAGCCCACAGGGCTCCTCTGTCTATTAGATTCTCCAGGCAAGAATAATGGAGTGGGTAGCCAGTCCCTTCCCCAAGGCATCTTCCCAACCCAGGGATCAAACTGGTATCTCTTCAGCCTCCTGCATTGACAGGCAGATTCTTTACCACTATGCCACCTGTATATTTGTTATTGCTTGGTAAACTTTTGGTTTTGATGGGTGGGAGGGATGACTGCTCACTGAAGGATTTATAAACTGATATATTATCATTTTTCTAGTATAGTATGCAATATGGCTTTTATACTCTCTTATTTCACACTTTCAGTAAGTTTTCTTACCATGGTGTTTTCTATTAAGTCAATACACATAGTTCTTATTCACTAGTTTAATCCCATCATGTCAACTCATCACTGTATAGCCCATTGTAGGGTTCAAGATTTATAGCATATAAAAGTGGTAATATTGTATCAATGGAGAAATGAAACCAAACAATCAATCAGTTATTTTATCGTTTAGGGCCAAATTGTCTTATGGCAAATTAATTGAGTGGAGAAACTGCTGTGGCAAAGATTTTTATGGTGAAAATACCTAGAACCAGCTGGGAAGTAGGCTTTTCTGAAGTTTCTTATTTTTCTTTTTCAAATTTTGGCATATGTGATGTTGTGGGCTTGCCAGGTGGTACTAGCAATAAAGAACCTGCCTGCCAGTGCAGAAGACACAAGACCCCTGGGAAGATCCCTTGGAGTAGGAAATGGCAACCCACTCCACTATTCTTACCTGGAGAATCACATGGACAGAGGAGCCTGGCAGGCTACAGTCCCTAGGGTTGTAAAGAGTTGGACAAGACTGAAACAAAGCAATTTAGCAATACTTGATCTTTATTAGTCCTTGGCATGAGGCTTCTGAGAACCCCTGGAATATTCTGAGTGATAGAGGTGTTAGAAGCATCTTTTGTTGTATATAACAAGCCCCTTTCAAAACTTATCTGAGTTTATGGCAATGAGATGATTGGTAGCTGGAATCCCCTAGATAGTTTCAGAATGGTAGGCTCGTTGCCATAGGAACCAACCAGGGGACTAGGGGGTTAGAACTTCCAGCCCCACCTCCAGGGTAGGAAGAGTGGCTTTGGCTTAAGTTAATTACTCCAAGAGTCAGTTTATTCAAAATAATGATTACATTAATATCTATACATGCATATGGATATTGTCTGTGTGATGGGGATAAATAATAACCTGAACTTCTTATCTTTTGGGATGTTGAAGGAGTAAAATACAATATTATTTGTAAAAGTATTGGTGAATGATAGATTACTATAGAGAATATCATGGCATTGTGAAAAGATTAAATGTCTGGCAAAACTCAGCATCCTGTCTCTTTTTTAACTAGGTATGTGGTAATCTCAGTTCTCCATTTAAAAAATGAGCCACACTAGACTGTGGTTTTCTAAGACAATACTTGTCAAGATTTAGTGTAAATCAGAATTCTTAGGGATGCTTGTTAAAATATAGAAGCCTTATTCAATATCTCTGAAGTGGAGCCCTGTCTGCATTTTTAGCATATATCTCAGGAGATTTTCGAGAAACACTGCTTTAAAAGCCTTTCCAAATTTGAGGTCATATTGTCACCTTTTTAATTACTTACTTGGATCAACATTTTATATTCAGTGTTCTGGAAAACACCAACTATGTTGGTAGTTATTAGACTATCATAGGATGTACTTTAGGAAATTCTGACTCAGATTTTTCACAAATTCAGATTAGCTTGGATTTGTAATAATAGTGCACACTAATAATTGCTCTCAATTGATTTTTTAGGTTACCTATTACATCCTCTCCCCTTAATAAAACATATTTAATCATGAGACTTTTTCCTGCCAGTGTCAAAAATCATATACTGGTTAGCATAGCAGGATCTCCTAAAATCTGATAGAGCAGAAGTCACCTAAAGAATTTTCATAAGAACATTAACATATTGAAATTATAACTCTTGTGTGATTCCATAGTAATTGTGATATTAGACATGAAATTTCATCAGTATGTGCAAAATAGAAATCATACTTGAAATATTAGCAAGTTATACTTGATAAAAACAATATTATTTCTCAAAATAAGAAAAAAAAGAATGATGATGGAAAATTTTTCCCATCATTTTTTAAATTAATTAATTAATTAATTTTACCTTACAACATTGTATTGGTTTTGCCATACATTGACTCGAATCCACAATGGGTGTACATGTGTTCCCCATCCTGAACCCCCCTTCCACCTCCCTCCCCATCCCATCCCTCTGGGTCATCCCAGTGCACCAGCCTCGAGCATCCTGTATCATGCATCAAAACTGGACTGGCGATTCATTTCACATATGATAATATACATGTTTCAATGTCATTCTCCTATATATATACTCTCCCAGAGAGTCCGAAAGACTGTTCAACACATCTGTGTCATTTTGCTGTCTCGCATACAGGGTTATCATTACCATCTTTCTAAATTCCATATATATGTGTTAGTATACTGTATTGATTTTTTTTTTCTTTTTTTATGGCTTACTTCACTCCGTATAATAGGTTCCAGTTTCATCTACCTCATTAGAACTGATTCAAATGTATTCTTTTTAATGGCTGAGTAATATTCCATTGTGTATACGTACCACATCTTTCCTATCCATTCATCTGCTGATGGACATCTAGGTTGTTTCCATGTCCTGGTTATTATAAACAGTGCTGTGATTGGAGCACACACGTCTCTTTCAATTCTGGTTTCCTCAGTGTATATACCCAGCAGCGGGATTGCTGGGTCATATGGCAGTTCAATTTCCAGTTTTTTTTAAGAAATCTCCACACTGTTCACCATACTGGCTGTACTAGTTTGCATTCCCACCAACAGTGTAAGAGGGTTCCCTTTTCTCCACACCCTCTCCAGCATTTATTGCTTGTATACTTTTGGATAGCAGCCATTCTGACTGGTGTGAAATGGTCCCTCTTTGTGGTTTTGATTTGCATTTCTCTGATAATGAGTGATGTTGAGCATCTTTTCATGTGTTTCTTAGCCATCTGTATGTCTTCTTTGGAGAAATGTCTGTTTAGTTCTTTGGCCCTCTTTCTGATTGGGTCTTTTGTTTTTCTGGAATTGAGCTGCAGAAGTTGCTTGTATATTTTTGAGATTAATCCTTTGTCCATTGCTTCATTTTCTATTATTTTCTCCCATTCTGAAGGCTGTCTTTTCACCTCGCTTATAGTTTCCTTTGTTGTGCAGAAGCTTTTAATTTTAATTAGATCCCATTTGTTTATTTTTGCTTTTATTTCCAATATTCTGGGAGGTGGGTCATAGAGGATTCTGCTGTGGTTTATGTCAGAGAGTGTTTTGCCTATGTTTACCTCTAGGAGTTTTATAGTTTCTGGTCTTACATTTAGATCTTTTGATCTAAAAGGCTCTAAATGGATCATTTAGATCCATTTTGAGTTTGTTTTTGTGTATGGTGTTAAAAAGTGTTCTAGTTTCATTCTTTTACAAGTGGTTGACCAGTTTTCCCAGAACCACTTGTTAAAGAGATTTGTCTTATCACCATTGTATATTCTTCCCTCCTTTGTCAAAGATAAGGTGTCCATAGGTGCGTGGATTTATCTCTGGGCTTTCAGTTTTGTTCCATTGATCTATATTCCTGTCTGTGCAAGTACCATACTGTCTTGATGACTGTAGCCTTGTAGTATACTCTGAAGTCAGGCAGGTTGATTCCTCCAGTTCCATTCTTCTTTCTTAAGATTGCTTTGGCTATTCGAGGTTTTTTGTATTTCCATACAAATTGTGAAATTATTTGTTCTAGTTCTCTGAAAAATACCGTTGATAGCTTGATAGGGATTGCATTGAGTCTATAGATTGCTTTGGGTATTATACTCATTTACACTATACTGATTCTTCTGATCCATGAACACGGTATATTTCTCCATCTATTTGTGTCCTCTTTGATTTCTTTCACCAGTGTTTTATAGTTTTCTATATATAGGTCTTTTGTTTCTTTAGGTAGATATATTCCTAAGTATTTTATTCTTTTTGTTGCAAAGGTGAATGGAATTGTCTCCTTAATTTCTCTTTCTGTTTTCTCATTGTTAGTGTATAAGAATGCAAGGGATTTCTGTGTGTTAATTTTACATCCTGCAACTTTATTATATTCATTGATTAGCTCTAGTAATTTTCTAGTGGAGTCTTTAGGGTTTTCTATGTAGAGGATCATGTCATCTGCAAACAGTGAGAGTTTTAATTCTTCTTTTCCAATCTTGATTCCATGCAAGTCTTTTTCTGCTCTGATTGCTGTGGTCAAAACTTGCAAAACTATATTGAATAGGAGGAACATTTCTTGATACCCTCTGCTGTCTATGGGAAAACAGTAAGACTTGGAAGAACAGAATAAAAGCATTTAAAATTCAAAATATTGTCCAAAATATCAGGGTGATTTGTTACTCTTATTGAAAAAAATCTTATACCACACCCTGAATATCTATATTGAAAAATGGGTAGCATATACTTTCTGTCTTAAAGTTATGGGTGATTGCTCTAAAATAGAAGGTATACAGCACTGAAACTGACTACCTGCATATACAATTGAACCAGTAAGATAGAGATTGTAATATGTAAAATGTCTGATTTTAAGAAGTGCTAATGGGGGCTTCCCAGGTGGCACTAGTGTTACATAACCCGCTTGGCAAATGCAGGATATTTAAGAGACATGGGTTAAATTCCTGGGTTGGAACGATCCCCTGGAAAAGGAAATGGCAACATGCTCGAGTATTCTTGCCTGGGAAATCTCATGGACAGAGGAGCCTGGCGGGCTACAGTCCATGCCTGTATACATGCTCAGCCACTTCATTCATGTCTGACTCTTTGCGACCCTATGGACTATAGCCCTCCAGGTTCCTCTGATCATGGGATTCTCCAGGCAAGAATACTGGAGTGGGTTACCATGCCCTCCTCCAGTGGGTCTTCCTGACCCAGGGATTGAACCCACGTCTCTTATGTCTCCTGCATTGGCAGGTGGGCTCTTGACCACTGGTGCCACCTGGGGAGCCCTAGCACCACCAGCGTGCATGCAGTGGCATCCCCAAAGAGTTTTTGATTCAAAGTTATAAGACATTTTCCATCAAGAATTTTAACCATTATTTCCATTTACACTACGGTAAAAATTCCTTCCTATTTCAGAAGTTTGAATGATATCAAAAGGGACACATTCCAAGTCTAAATTTCAAGGAACTCCATATTTCTCAAACCTCTCTTTTTCTCTTTCTGGCCCACTATGCTAAAATTCCAAAGAACCCTATCACTTATAGTCACTTGTACAGTTCTACATCTAAATCTGAAATCCAGAAAATGATTCCCTTCCAGTAAACATGCTAATAATACTTGTTTACTATTGGTGTTTATATATATTTAATTTTTTATTGAATTGTACAAAGAAGTACACATATAAGAACTCAATCAATTATTAAAAAGTTAATACATTTATATGGCCACTTCCCAGATTAGGAAATAGAGCATTGCTAGCACATCAGTGTCATTCTTCAGTACCTCCCAGTTACTACCTCCACCCTTTTTCAAAAGCAACCACCATTCTTACTTCTAACCCCATAGATTAGGTTTTTCTGAATCATATGCTGTGGTTTGTTTTTCACTGAACATTATGTTTGAAATATCCATCCATATAATTGTATGTAGTTATTATTTATTCATTTTCATTGTTATTATAAACCATTATATGACTACATAACAATTTATTTATCTAGTTACATGCTTATAGACATTTGGTTTGATCCCACATGGAATAAAACTAGAAATAAATAACAAAAGGAAATTGGGAAATGCATGGAAATTAAACAACACACTCTTAATCACTGAGTCAAGGAAGAAATCAAAAGAGAAATTAGAAAATTTCTCAAGACAAAAATGAAAATACAACACACAAAAACTTACTGGATATAGCAAAATCAGTTCTTAAATGGGCATGTGTATTAATAAATGCTTGTATTAAATAAGGAAGAAAGATATCAAATAAGCTAACATGTGGTTCAAGGAACTAGAAAAAGGAGAACAAACTAAACCTAAAGTCAAGATAAATAAAAGAAGTAATAAAGATTAGAGCAGAAATAAATGAAATAAGTAACAGAAATACTCTTAAACAACTTGACAAAATTGAGTTGGCAGTTGGCTTATTGAAAAGATAAACAAAATTGACAAACTTTTAGTTGGACCAAAAGTAAGAGAGAGAAGACGCAAAGAAAACAGGGAAATGAGGGAGATATTACAGCTAATCCCATACAAATAAAAATGATCATCAGAAATGAGTATTAACAATTATACGTGAAAATATTTGACAATGTAGAAGAAATGGATAAATCTGTAGACACATATGACTTACTAAGAGTGAATCAAGAAGAAACAAGAAGCCCAATGTCACAGGCAACAAAAGAAAAAATATTAATAGACAAATTGAATTCATGAAAATTAAAAGTATTTTGAAAAATGTATTTATTTATTTTAATTGGAGGCTAATTACTTTACAATATTGAAGTGGTTTTTGCCATACATTGACATGAACCAGCTATAGGTGTACATGTGTCCCCCATCCTGAGCCCCCCTCTCTCCCCATCCCATCCCTCAGGGTTGTCCCAGTGCCCTGGCTTTGAGTGCCCTGTTTAATGCATTGAACTTGGAGTGATGATCTATTTCACATATGGTAATATACATGTTTCAGTGCTAGTCTCTCAAATCATCCCACCCTTGCCTTCTCCCACAGAGTCCAAAAGTCTGTTCTTTATATCTGTGTCTCTTTTGCTGTCTCACATATAGGGTCATTGTTACCATCTTTCTAAATTCCAAATATATGCGTTAATATACTGTATTGGTGTTTTTCTTTCTGACTTCACTCTGTAGAATTTAGCATCAAAATACTATCAATACCCCAGGCTATCCCCTCTTGAGGCTGAGACCACCCTGTTTGAGTCTGCTTTAACTGTAATAAAAAGCCTGGTGACCTTTAAAAAAAAAAATACTATCAACAGAGTAAAAGAATAACCCATAGAATAGAGGAGAATATTTGAAAATTATGAATCTGATAAGGGATTGATATCCAGAATATAGAAAGAATACCAAAAAATCAACAATAAAAATAGAAATGACCTAATTTAAATATTGGTGTACTTAAATAGATAGTTGTCTGAAGAAGATACACAAACGTCCAATAAACACATGAAAATATGCTCAACATCACTAATCACTAGGGAAATGCAAATCAAAACTACACTGAGATATCACTTCAGTCCCACTAGGATGGATATTATGAAAAAAACAGAAAATAAGAAGGTTGGTGAGGATGTGGAAAAATTGGAACCCTTGTGCACTATAGGAGTGTGAAGTTGTACATCCACTATGGAATACAATGTGGCAAACTCTCCAAAATTAATAATAGAACTACTATATGATCTAGAAATTTCACTTTTGGATATATATACAAAAAAATTGAAAGCAGGAGTATATTTGTAGGGTATATTTGTATACCCATGTTGATAGCAACCTTGTTTATTATAATAGCTTAAATGTGGAAGCCTCTCAAGTGTCCACTGATAAATAAATGGATAAGCAAAATGTGATATATACATACATACAATGGACTATTACTCACCCTTAAAAAGAAGAAAATTCTGACATATACTACAATGGGGATCATTCTTGAGGACATTATATTAAGTGAAATAAGCCATTCACAAAAAGACAAATGCTATATGATTTTACTTATTTAAGGTAATTGGAATAGCCAAAATCATAGACATGGAAAGCAGAATGGTAGTCCTTAGAGACTAGGGAGAGAGGAGAATGGGGAGTTATTGTTTAATGAGTTTGGAATTTCAATTTTACAAGATGAAAAGAAATAGAGATGGATGATGGTGATGTTGCAATTTATAAATGTATTTAGTGCCACTGAACTGTACAATAAAAATGGTTAAAAAACTTTTTTAAAGTAAAGTAAAAATATACAAGTGTGGGAGGTTATATTTGTGATTCATATAATTGCATATTTATGATTCATGGAGTTGGTGATGGACAGGGAGGCCTGGCATGCTGCAGTCCATTGGGTCAGAAAGAGTCGGACACGACTGAGTGAGTGAATTGAACTGAACTGATACACAATGAATACTTCTATCTGAATTCAAAGGAAGGATAACAAAGAAATTTGTTATACAATTGCTGTATGATTTATAGCTATTTATAATAAACCAGGATTTTTAATTTTTCCCAAAATCTGAACTAAGTATATTCGTATTTTAAAATGTAACACAAAATATTACAATAAAACCACATGAACTCCTAAATTGAAATACCATTTCTTCTCATTGGTGATGGTGCATAGAATTTACATGGCACTATAGAGAAAATGGTTTTTTCAAATATTTGCAGTAAAGTTTCATATATTTGACTTAAAATGTACTAAAAATTAGTCCATCATAGAAAAACATCCAATGAATTTTTCACTTCTTCCACAGCATTTAGCAAGTGTACATAGTGTTGCTGAGCAATATTCTAACTGTTTTAACTTATGAGTGGAGGATCATGTTTTGTAATAAATTAAAAAAAAAAGGATTAATCTCAAAAATATACAAGCAACTCCTGCAGCTCAATTCCAGAAAAATAAAGGACCCAATCAAAAAATGGGCCAAAGAACTAAACAGACATTTCTCCAAAGAAGACATACAGATGGCTAACAAACACATGAAAAGATGCTCAACATCACTCATCATCAGAGAAATGCAAATCAAAACCACAATGAGGTACCATTACACGCCAGTCAGGATGGCTGCTATCCAAAAGTCTACAAGCAATAAATGCTGGAGAGGGTATGGAGAAAAGGGAACCCTCTTACACTGTTGGTGGGAATGCAAACTAGTACAGCCGCTATGGAAAACAGTGTGGAGATTTCTTAAAAAACTGGAAATAGAACTGCCATATGAGCCAGCAATACCACTTCTGGGCATACACACTGAGGAAACCAGATCTGAAAGAGACACGTGCACCCCAATGTTCATCGCAGCACTGTTTATAATAGCCAGGACATGGAAGCAACCTAGATGCCCATCAGCAGATGAATGCATAAGGAAGCTGTGGTACATATACACCATGGAATATTACTCAGCCGTTAAAAAGAATTCATTTGAACCAGTTCTAATGAGATGGATGAAACTGGAGCCCATTATACACAGTGAAGTAAGCCAGAAAGATAAAGAACATTAAAGCATACTAACACATATATATGGAATTTAGAAAGATGGTAACGATAACCCTATATGCAAAACAGAAAAAGAGACACAGAAATACAAAACAGACTTTTGAAGTCTGTGGGAGAAGGTGAGGGTGGGATGTTTCGAAAGAACAGCATGTATATTATCTATGGTGAAACAGATCACCAGCCAAGGTGGGATGCATGAGAAAAGTGCTCAGGCCTGGTGCACTGGGAAGACCTGGAGGAATCAGGTGGAGAGGGAGGTGGGAGGGGGGATGGGGATGGGGAATACGCGTAAATCTATGGCTGATTCATATCAATGTATGACAAAACCCACTGAAAAAATAAATAAATAAATAAAGGGAAAAAAAAAACTGAGAATGCAAAAACAGGGTTATTTAGTATCATAGTGAAACTTGCAACAAAGTGAAATTGACATACTTAATCATATGCAAAGTTATCAAAGCTTGAATGATAATTATTCTGAAATATTATGGAAAACGACAGTTACTAGTATTGCTTTCCCCTGATCAAATCACTTATTTCTAAAGTTGAGTATATTGTTGGACAACACTAATTATTTGAAGGTACTTTGTCAAATTGTGCTTTAAAGTTTCCATTGTAACTTTCATCTAACCATCCATATCTACATTCTATACTTACATAGACTCTGAGTCACTTAACTTTCCTCACAGCAGTTATCAAATACCTGAAGATATCTATCTTTGCCTTATCTCACCATCATGTTTTTCCTGTTCCAGGCAAAGCAACTCAGTTTCTCTTAATTGTTCATCATAGGATATTTTTTAAGCTCCTAAAACTGTTGATTAAATTCCTATGAATATTTTAATGGTATTTTTCTCTCCCCAAAGAGATATAATCTATTCATATCCTATATGTGATATGAAACTTAGAAATAGTGATGTGATTATTTTATTTCTTGATCTATATAATCTGTTTATTTGCATCTTCTGCTTGAATTATATTATTTCCAAACAAAAAGTTTTTGAAGCATTATTTAACACAGCAAGATGTACCCATCTTAAGAGTTCATTTCTATGTGTTTTGACAATTTACAGACAGAGGAACCTGGTGGGCTACAGTCCATGGGGTCACAAAGAGTCAGGCACAACTGAGCAACTAAGCACAAACACACATAAAGCATTATGCTTGTTAGGGACTGAATGTTTGTGTCCCCTTAAAATTCATAGGTTGAATCCCTAACCTCCATTGTGACTATATCTGGAGACAGGGCTTCTAAGTAATTAAGTTTATATAAGGTAATAAGGGTGAGGCCTTAACCAATAGGATTAATGTCCTCATAAGAAGAGATTTCAGAGAGCTGTCTCTCTGTGTCTGCATACATGCTCTGAGGAAAGTCCAAGTGAGGACACAGCATTATAAATCAGCTACATACTTCAGTAAAAATTTTTTAATTTAAAAAATAGTTGTAAATATACTTGAAGTGAAAGTGTTAGTCGCTCCGTCGTGTCTGACTCTTTCCGACCCCATGGATTTTAGTCCTCCAGGTTCCTCTGTCTATGGGATTCTCCAAAGACAAGGGGTAGCCATTCCTTTCTCCAAGGGATCCTCCTGACCCAGGGATTAAACCCAGATCTCCCGCATTGCAGGCAGGTTCTTTACTGTCTGAGCCAGCAGGAAAGCTATTAATTCATCCATATTTTTGTGTGTCTCAGTAGTACATTCCTTTGTTGGTTATGAGTAATATTCCATTTATGGAAATACCACAATTGGCTGTATCCATTTACCTATTGATGAATATTTGGGTTATTTCCAGATTTGGGGTTATTATATATAAAACTGTTATCAACATTAATGTTCAAGTCTTGACTTTACTTTGTTTTTATTTCCCTGGGGCTAATAGCTAATAACAGAATTGGTGGGTCATATAGAAAGTGGAAAGGTATGCACAAAAAATTGCCAAAATGGAAGCATCATTTTACACTCCCATCAGGAGTATGAGAACAGAAAATTTTCCACATAGTCATGAATACTTGATTTTGCAGTCTTTTAATTTTATAAATTTTAGTTAGCATACAATGATAATATACTGCAATTTTAATTTGCATTGCTCTGATGACTGATACTGAACATTTAAAAATTTGCATATCTGTGAGATTTTATCTTTTTTGTGCAGCATCTGCTCAAATCATTTGCTTGTTTTTAATGGGAGTTGTCTTTTATCTATTTATTATTATATTGTAAACATTATTTTTATACTCCTGATACAAATCCTTTATCTGATATACACATTTTGAGTATTTTCCTAAGTTTTGACTTGTTTATTTTTCCAAATTGTGTCTTTCTAAAATCAGACATTTTGAATTCTGTTCAAATTCAATTTTCTATTTTCTTTTCATAGTTTGTGACATTTGTGCCTTGTTTAGTAAAACTCTGCCTGACTTAGGGTCACAAAAACATTCTCATTTATTCTAAGTGTTTTATAAATATACTTATACATCTAGGTTTATCATCCATTTCAAATTCCTTTTTGAATATATGAAATCATCATGATCAAAGTTCATTTTTTTTTTTCACATGGGCATCCAGTTGTTCTAACAAGAGTTTTTGAAAGCTTATGTTTTTCCCATTGAATTACTTTGGCATCTTTGTTGAAAATCAACTGGAGCATAAATATGAAGGTTTATTTCTGGTCAATTTATTCTTTTCAAATTATATGTCTATGCTTCATCAATATTTCACTCTTTCAATTTTTGTAGGAAAATAATATGAGGCAGGTAGCACAATTCTTCCACTTTTCCCCTTTGTTTTCAGAATAATTTGCATTTCCATATAAATTTAGAATCAACTTGTCAGTCTCTATGAAGAAGACTGCTGGAATATTGATTAGAAATGCACTGAATCTGTGTATGAATTTAGGGAGAATTGACATTGTAACTTTGAGTTTCCAATCCATGAGCATGGTATATCTCTACATTTGTATAGGTTTTCTCTCATTATCTTAGCAATATCTTAGTTTTCAGTGTACCAATGATCTTGAATCTGCACATTTTTTGTTAAATTGAAGCAACCTTCTGGGTTTTCATTATTATTTATTAATATGGAAAACTATCATTCAATATTCAAATATTAATGAAACTTTCATCTCTAGGATAAATCCAGTTTGAGCATGTATTGTCTATTTAATATTATTTTCTGTATTTGATTTGCTAATATTTTGTTAATGATTTTTAAGTCTGTGCTCAAGAAGAATATTGGTCTATAGTTTTCTTTTTTTTCCCCCTTTTTTCGGCTGTGCCATGCAGCTTGTGGTGTCTTAGATCCCTGACCAAAGATTGAACCTGGAGCCACAGCAGTGAAAGTGTTGAGTCCTAAACACTGGACCACCAGGGAAGTCCCTGTAGTTTTCCTTTCTTTTAATGTTGTTCTCTGGCTTTGGTATAAAGGTAATATTGAGCTCCTAGAATGAGTTGAAAACTGTTCTCACATCCCTTACTTCCTGTGAAAAAATGATAGGCTTGGCATTATTTCTTCCTTCAGCTCAGTTCAGTTCAGTTCAGTCACTCAGTTGTGTCTGACTCTTTGGGACCCTATGGACTACAGCACACTAGACTTCCCGCTCCATCACCAACTCCTAGAGTTTACTCAAATTCGTGTCCATCAAGTCAGTGATACCATCTCATCCTCTGTCATCCCTTTCTCCTCCTGCCTTCAATATTTCTGAACATCGGGGTCTTTTCAAATGAGTCAGTTCTTCTCATCAACTAGCCAAAGTATTGGACTTTCAGCTTCAGGATCAGTCCTTCCAATGAATATTCAGGACTGATTTCCTTTAGGATGGACTGGTTGGATCTCCTTACAGTCCAAGGGACTTTCAAGAGTATTCTCCAGCACCATAGTTCAAAAGCATCAATTATTCAGCACTCAGTTTTCTTTATAGTCCAACTCTTATATTCATACATGACTACTAGAAAAACCATAGCTTTGACTAGATGGAGCTTTGTTGGCAGAGTAATGCCTCTGCTTTTTAATATGCTGCCTAGGTTGATCATAGCTTTTCTTCCAAGGAGCAAGTCTCTTTTAATTTCATGGCTGCAGTCACCATCTGCAGTGATTTTGGAGCCCAAAAAATAAAGTCTTTCACTGTTTCTGTTGTTTCCCCATCTATTTGCTGTGTGATAGGACCAAATGCCACGATCTTAGTTTTTTGAATGTTGAGTTTTAAGCCAACTTTTTCACTCTCCTCTTTCTCTTTCAACAAGAGGCTCTTTAGTTCTTTGCTTTCTGCCATATGGGTGGTGTCGTTGGCATATCTGAGGTTATTGATATTTCTCTCGGCAATCTTGATTCCAGCTTTTGCTTAATCTAGCCCAGGGTTTTGCATGATGTTCTCTGCATATAAGTTAAATAATCAAGATGACAATATGCAGCCTTGATGTACTCCTTTCCTGATATGGAACCAGTCTCTTGTTCCATGTCCAGTTCTAACTGTTGCTTATTGACCTGCATACAGATTTCTCAGGAGGCAGGGCAGGTGGCCTAGTATTCCCATCTCTTTAAAAATTGTCAACAGTTTGTTGTGATCCACACAGTCAAAGGCCTTGGCATAGTCAATAAAGCAGAAGTAGATGTTTTTCTGGAATTCTTGCTTTTTTGATGATCCAGAGGATGTTGGCAATTTGATCTCTGGTTCCTCTGCCTTTTTTCAATCCAGTTTGAACATCTGGAAGTTCATGGTTCACGTACTGTTGAAGCCTGTTTTGGAGAATTTTGAGCATTGCCTTGGTAGCGTGTGAGTTGAGTGTGATCGTGCAGTAGTTCGAACATTCGTTCTCATTGCCTTTCTTTGGGATTGGAATGAAAACTGACCTTTCCCAGTTTTCATTTCTTCCTTAAGTATTTTAAATAATTTACCTGTGAAGCAACTTGCTTATGGAGTTTTGTTTGTAAGAATGTTATAAATTATGAATTCAGTTTCATTGATAGGTATGACTATCTAAATTTTCTAATTTTTATATATGTTTTAGTGATTTAAGTGATTTCTAGAAGTGTGTTTATTTCATCTATGTTGTCAAATTTATTGTTATAAATTTTAAGTCTCATCATTATTTTAAATTCCATATGATTGATAAAGGTACTCTTTTATCTCTCATATTTCTAATTTGTTTTCTTTCATTGACTAGAGGTTTTCATTGACTAGAAGTTTTCTTTCAATTAACTAGAGGTTTATCAGTTTATTCATATTTTCAAAGAACCCATGTTTGTTTTCATTAAATTTTCTCTATTGTTTTTCTGTTTTCTAATTCACTGATTGAATTCTTAAATTTATTTCCCTTCTTCTTTTTACTCTGGTTTAACTTGCTGTTTTATTTCTTTATTTTTAGCTTCACGAGATGGCAGTTTAGACAGCTGATTTTAGACTTTTGAGAAAAAGCATTTAATGCTATAAATTTCTTGCTAAGTATTGTGCTATCTGCATTCTACAAATTCTGATATGTTGTGATTTCATTTTCATTCACCTCAAAGCTTTTTCTAGTTTCCCTTGTAAATTTTTCTTTAGCCTATGATTTATTTCAAAGTATGTTTTTTAGTTTATAAACGTTTCAAATATTTTCAGATATCTTTTTAGTATTAATTTCTAATTTGATATTTCTGTTTTCAGCAAACATATAATATGAATTTAGATTTATTGAGAGTTGCTGGTTTAGCATATGGTCTGTTTTAAAAATTTTTATTGAAATATAGTTGATATATAATAAGTTAAAGGTGTATAGTAAGGTGGTTTACAGTTTTTAATATTTATGCTTCATTTTTAGTTATTATAAAATATTTGCTATATTGCCCACATAGTACAATATATCCTTATAGCTTATTTTATACCTAATAATCATGGTCATTTATCTTTTTTAAAGCTACTTGCACAACCATGAAATCTATACGTAACAATCGTTTTGACAAAGATGACCTGAAAAGTCTTATCAAATTCCTTTTGAAGAAATTTAGTTTGAGCAACCAATCAGAAAAAACATAATCTGACAGATTTTTAGTGTACCAGTGTTGGCTTCTAGGGGTCTCCATTTATTTTTCTAAGTGATCATGAATCCTCATATTAATAATATAGAATAGTGCTGAAGATTGATGTCAGTCTCTCCAGACATTCTCAAATTTTTGATAAAGTGACATGCTGAGTCTGGAATCATCATTCCCATTTTTCTGCAAGTCTTCAACAGTCACTAATGGAGGTTTATTCAACCTCTGCAATTTATGTAAATATTTTAAAAATATTTAAATTTTTTAAGGCAGATTTATATTCATTTTGACCATTAAGGAGAGCCACCCTCAACAAAGGAGACTGAATGCAAAGGTGGGCAGTGTGTTTTTCTGGTTCTAAGAGAGGTTCCCAATCATCCCCAAATTATCTTCTTTTTTCAAACTATGATTCCTTTGGAGAATTGGGCATATACTTCTCTCCTTGTTACAGATGGGAACACAGTCCTACTGTTACTTATGGGAATTTATCTATCTCTCAGGTATGTTGGAACAGAAAGAAAGACTTAACAATTGTCTTTCTTTGCCACTGAACAAGGGTGATCACTTCTAAATGCCCTGTTGAAAGGAAAAGACCTGGGTTTAAGTGATAATTGTGACACTCCTAGTTGTCAAATCTCAACTACATTACCTTCTCCACAGTTTGGTTTTCTTTTCCGTGAATGCAGGATAACAATACTTACTTATTTTACAGGGATATTGGGAGAATTAAAGGTTCTTTATATAGAATGCTTTGCATATACTAGATGTTCAGTAATAGTATCTCCTATCAGTATTATCACCATCTATTGACTTTTAGAAGAAATGGAGTAGCCATCATAGTCAACAAAAGAGTCCAAAATGCAGTACTTGGATGCAGTCTCAAAAATGACAGAATGATCTCTGTTCATTTCCAAGGCAAACCATTCAGTATCACAGTAATCCAAGCCTATGCCCCAACCAGTAATGCTGAAGAAGCTGAAGTTGAATGGTTCTATGAAGATCTACAAGACTTTCTAGAAATAACACCCACAAAAGAGGTCCTTTTCATTATAAGGGCCTGGAATTCAAAAGTAGGAAGTCAAGAAACACCTGGAGTAACAGGCAAACTTGATCTTGGAGTACAGAATGAAGCAGGGCAAAGGCTAATAGAGTTTTGCCAAGAGAACGCACTGGTCATAGCAAACACCCTGTTCCAACAACACAAAAAAAGACTCTACATATGGACATCACCAGATGGTCAACACCGAAATAATATTGATTATATTCTTTGCAGCCAAAGATGGAGAAGTTCTATACAGTCAGAAAAAAACAAGGCTGGGAGCTGACTGTGGCTCAGATCATGAACTCCTTATTGCCAAATTCAGACTAAAATTGAAGAAAGTAGGGAAAACCATTAGACAATTCAGGTATCACCTAAATCAAATACCTAATGATTATATAGTGGAAGTGAGAAATACATTCAAGGGACTAGATCTGGTAGACAGAGTGCCTGATGAACTAGGAGAGAGGTTCATGACATTGTACAGGAGACAGGGATTAAGACCATCCCCAAGAAAAAGAAATGCAAAAAAGCAAAATGGTTGTCTGAGGAGGCCTTACAAATAGCTGTGAAAAGAAGACAAGTGATAAGCAAAGGAGAAAAGGAAAGGTACACCCATTTGAATGCAGAGTTCCAAAGAATAGCAAGGAGAGATAAGAAAGCCTTCATCAGTGATCAATGCAAAGAAACAGAGGAAAACAACAGAATAGGAAAGACTAAAGGATATTAAGAAGAGGTGGCAAGAATACACAGAAGAAATGTACAAAAAAGATCTTCACGACCCAGATAATCACGATGATGTGATCACTCACCTAGAGCCAGACATCCTGGAATGTGAAGTCAAGTGGGCCTTAGGAAGCATCAATACGAACAAAGCTAGTGGAGGTGATGGAATTCCAGCTGAGCTATTTCAAATCATAAAAGATGATGCTGTGAAAGTGCTGCACTCAATATGTCAGCAAATTTGGAAAACTCAGCAGTGGCCTCAGGACTGGAAAAGGTCAGTTTTCATTCCAATCCCAAAGAAAGGCAATGCCAAAGAATTCTCAAACTACCACATAATTGCACTCATCTCACACTCTAGTAATGTAATGGTCAAAATTCTCTAAGCCAGCTGTCACCAATGTGTGAACTGTGAACTTCCAGATGTTCAAGTTGGTTTTAAAAATGGCAGAGGAACCAGAGGTCAGCTTGCCAACATCCACTAGATCATCAAAAAAGCAAGAGAGTTCCTGAAAAACATCTATTTCTTCCTTATTGACTACGCCAAACCTTTGACAGTGTGGATCACAAAAAACTGTGGAAAATTCTGAAAGAGATGGCCTGACCATCTGACCACCTGACTTGTGTCTTGAGAAATCCAAATGCAGGTCAATAAGCAACAGTTAGAACTGGACATGGAACAACAGACTGGTTCCAAATAGGAAAAGGAGTATGTCAAGGCTATATATTGTCACCCTGCTTATTTAACTTATATGCAGAGTACATCATGAGAAACACTGGGCTGGAAAAAGCACAAGATGGAATCAAGATTGCTGGGAGAAACATCAATAACCTCAGATATGCAGATGACAACACCCTTATGGCAGAAAGTGAGAAGAACTAAAGAACCTCTTGATGAAAGTGATAGAGTGAAAAGGTTGACTTAAAGCTCAACATTCAGAAAACAAAGATCATGGCATCTGGTTCCATCACTTCATGGCAAATAGATGGAGAAACAGTGGAAACTGTGGCAGACTTTATTTTTTTGGCCTCCAAAAATCACTGCAGACAGTGACTGCAGCCATGAAATTAAAAGACTCTTACTCCTTGGATGAAAAGTGTTGACCAACCTAGATAGCATATTAAAAAGCAGAGACATTATGTTGCCAACAAAGGTCTGTCTAGTCAACCTATGGTTTTTCCAATAGTCATGTATGGATGGGACAGTTGGACTATAAAGAAAGCTGAGTGCAGAATTGATGCTTTTTAACTGTGGTGTTGGAGAAGACTCTTGAGAGTCCTTTGGACTGCAAGGAGATCCAGCCAGTCATTCTTAAAGGAAATCAGTCCTGAATATTCATTGACTGGTGTTGAAGCTGAAACTCCAATACTTTGGCCACCTGATGCGAAGAGCTGACTCATTCTGGCAAAGATTGAAGGTGGGAGGAGAAGGGGATGACAGAGGATGAGATGATTGGATGGCATCATTGACTCAATGGACATGAGTTTGAGTAAACTCCAGGAATTGGTGATGGACAGGGAGGCCTGGCGTGCTGCAGTCCATGGGGTCACAAAGAGTTGTACATGACTGAGTGATGGAACTGAACTGAACTGATTGACTCTTAGTTCCCTCTAAATGTTTGTTCAGCTGCCTCCCCAGACAGGAAACTGTACAGTGAAAAATAAGATTGCTATGTGGTAATGAGGGACAAAAACCTCCAATTTTTCCTTTTTATTTGACCAGATGACTGGATTCATCCACCTTCTCACTCATCAAAATGAGCATTTCACAGCTCCTCTATCATTTACAAATTTCTGTCACCTTCTCTCCTGCTCTCACTCTTATCCTCACTAGCTAACTGAGAAAACAGAATCAATCAGAAATTAATTTCCACAAGCTTCAATTACTACATCTATCTGTGGACCTATACAAGCATCTCTACCCAGATGCCTTCACTTATGTAGATGAACTGGGTTTCTAGAAAAGAACAAATTCCCAACTTGTCCACTATAGCTTTTTCCCTCTATCTTGTTCAACAACAGGCTTTCAGCAGTTTTTCCTAGTTTTCCCATATTATTAATTTCCTCTTTGAACAATATCAACTGCTTGAAACTAGATATCCTTTCCTCTTGGAAAAAAAAAAACAAAAATTGAAAACCTCTTTGACACCACATTCTTTAACACTCCTTCAGCTGCCATCACATTTTGCTACTTTTCTTGACAACAAAACTCTTTTCAAAAGAATGGCATTTATTTGCTATCTTAAGTTTCTCTCATTTGATTCTGGATCCCAATCCAATGAGGCATTTGCCTTTACAATACCAGTTATTTCTCTTATCAAGGTCACTTATCACCTCCATTTTAATAAATTCATTGCTTGATTCTTAGTCCTTATCTGTCTTGACACAACCAGAGTATTTGACATAATTGATTTTCTCTATCCCCAAATCTACTTCTTCTCAGTAAATGATATCTTCAGTTCTATAAGACTTCCCTGGTGGCTCAGATGGTAAAGTATCTGCCTACAATGCGGGAGATGCGGGTTCAATCCCTGGGTCGGGAAGATCCTCTGGAGAAGGAAATGGCAACCCACTCCAGTACTCTTGCCTGGAAAATCCCATGGATGGAGAAGCATGGTAGGCTACAGTCCATGGGGTCGCAAAGAGTCAGACATAACTAAGCGACTTCACTTTCACTTTCTTTCTTTTCAGTTCTATAGTTAGTAAGTAAAAAGTTTATAGTCATCTTTGATTTCTTACTTTTTCAGCCTATATCTTACAAATATTTGCATATCCTGTTGGTTTCACCTTCCAAAGATAATATAATTGAACATCTCACTATCTCTACTGTGCACACTCTTATCCAAGTCATCATTATTTCTCATCTTGATTTCTGTAATAGCGTCTTAACCTTGCTACTTCTACCTTTTCCACCATAATCTAGTGCTATTACAATAGTCAAATAATGCCATTTCTATTCTGAACACATTTAGTAGCTTTTAATAACAGTGAAAACAAAGCCATGCCCAACCTGGCTAATTTTAATTTTCTGACATCACCTGTTATTCTTCCTTTTCCCTCATTCTAACTCAGGCACATGGGCCAATGTATGTCTTCTTAAGCATACCTGGTACACTCCTGTCACAAGGCCTTTGCCCTTGTGTTCCAGAAAGATGCATATCTAGTGCTCTCATCTCCTTCAGCTGTTTGTTCAAATGCACCTTCTCAATGAAGCTTTCTTATCTATGTTATTTTACATTTCAATCTTCAACTTTTGATTCTGTCAACTCTGCTTTTTTATTCTCTCTAGCACTCATCAGCATCTGACTGTCTATTTTACATGTGTATGTGGTAATTGTGTCTCCTTCTTCTGGAATATAAGTCCAGAAGCTTGAAGATTCTAGTTTGCTTTATTCCTAACTGCATTTTCATTGTTTAGAATAATACCTGACTTACAGTTGTTGTTGTTCAGTTGCAAAGTCCTGTCAGACTCTTTGTGACCCCATGGAAGCATGCCATGTTTCCTTGTCCTTCACTGTCTTCTAGAGTTTGCTCAAACTCATGTTAATTGGGTTGGTGAAGCCATCCAACCATCTCATCCTCTGTCACCCGCTTCTGCTCCTGCCCTCCATCTTTCTCAAAGAGCTTTGGTGTTATATCTGAGAAATATTTGCTTAAGCCAAAGTAAAAAAGTTTTCTCTCAGCTTTCTCTTAGAAGTCAATTTTTAGTGTTTTAATTTAATTGAATTTTTATAAAAACATCTATATCTTTGAGCTGAATGTGGCTTGTGGGCTTCATTTTGTCACCTTTAGTCTATGGTCTAACCTGGAAGCCATCAATAGGGAAAAAAAATCCAACAACTCTCTTTCCTAGGGCAATCAAATAATGACCTCAAAGACAAGTACTTTTAAAACAGTACCTATGTTTACTTTTAGAATATACCTTAAAATGTTTAACAACTAAAATCATAGAATGTGCACTTTTGTACCATGATTTATACATTGGGAGAAAAGCATTCAAAATCAGTAAATATAAATTAAGCTAACTTATGATCAGAAAGAAAAGTTTATTTAATAAATATGGCTTATACTTTTAAAAATACAGTTTTGTACTTGAGTTATTTTTCAGTACTATTTTTTTTAGTTCTGTTCAAGTTTGTTTTAAAGTATCATTTTATATGGGTTATATTATTGGTAACTTTTATTTTCCCCCAAATTGAAAAATGCCATTCTGTGTACCAAATGCATATAACAGTTTTCTCTTATATAACAGATTTAAAAATCATTCAGTGAAGGCATCAGTCACTACAGAGGTGGTAGAAATAATAAAGCTTCTGATATTAGTAATATAGATACATGATAACAGGGGAGAGAAGATTGTAACTACAATTAGACAGTAATTCCATTGTTCACATTCCTCACTATGGAGTTAATGACTAGCTCGAGGGTCCATGAAAAGCAGGGAGCGAATGATGTTTAATGATCCAACAAGTCATTAAGTGCCTAAAAAGGAACCACGATGTCAGGTATCATTGCCCTTATGAATGTACGCTGCTACAAGAATAACATTTGAAGTTTACTTGTGCATACATTTCCATGTTAATATAACTCATTCTGTTGGGAAAAAATAATATTTCTGGAGCTCTGATCTGTCTGTTGGCATTTTTGTTCCTCACTTATAATAAACCAACCAGTTTCACTGGGATTAAAGTGTCATCTTTATAATTAAATTTTAGGCGACACAGCAAAATCAGTAATGAATCTGAGCTAGTAGAAACTCTGCTTTCAAATGTTAAAGGACTAAAATTTAATTTTAAACATGTTCCAGAGATCTGAAAGATATATTTTATTTGAGAGGACAAATAATGAGAAGTTTAAAATATAGGCATCTTAAAGTAAAGAGCAATTAATCAGACAGAGATAGCCATCCAGTCATAATAAATCAGTTCCTCCTTTACTGACCTCTTATTTCTCAACTATCTTTTAGGGGAATGAGAAACAATTCTACCTCAGTTTAGACTAGATTTGGAAGTGGATCAAAAAAGGTAGTCCAGTATATCTTGAATGTGACAAAAGGATTAATATTGTAGTTTATTGTTCCAAGAATGGGAAGTTGTGATCTAAATTAGAATTTATAGCCTGCTAAATACATTAGATATCACCATTTGTACATGAATATTGAAAAATGGCTAGATCAAGCAATAGGCAAAGCACATTATATAAACTGTGTGCTTACTGGTCCCCTCAAAATTAGATAAACCACTGATGTCATATTAACTGGCATTGGGGTGTATTCAGTTTATAGAGTTCTCCTTTACTCCTGTCTTGTTTCCTTTTATTATTAAGATTCAGTCTGTTTAACAAAAACATCTATAATTTATTAATATTTATTTGAAAAATGCAAGACAGATTTGGAGACAGATGGAGACAGAACTGTTCAAAGAAAGCCATCAGCAGAATACATAGTGGATGAGTATTATTCGACAAGCCAGGACCATTCAAATTATTCAAATCAAGGCAGGGAACAAAAGGGATAAAAGTTTTAATTCTTCTTTTACCAAAACTATCTGTGAATAATTTAGACATATTGAATTAAAATTTTAATATTCAACATTATTTTTAAATGGAGGTTAAAGAAGAAAAGCAGACAGAGATAATTCATTTTATCACGGCATTGCTGATCCAGTAAAATATTTAGATTTGTTATAAAACCAAAATAGAGGTATTTCAGAGAGTAAAATATAAATCAGTGAAATATTTAAATATTTGGATTACACACTAAAGACACTTATGGATGGACAGATGATAAGTTTAATGATTATTATATTTTGAGCCCTATTGTTTATTGGCACTCTGGTTATTTACATCAACAATTTCTAATCCTATAGGTTTTATTATTCCAGAAGTGTTTTTATCTTAATGTGAAGAAAGTCAAGCTCAGAAATGCTAAACAAATTGCTTAAGTTCACATGAGCAAGTAGAATCAAAATTTGGTCTCAGATCTCTGTTGTCTTTGCTATTTCCACTGTGCCATATTATCCTTCTACAGATGGCATGCTAGTGAGATACCACTTTAATTATCCCAGAAGTTTATTACTCAGAAACATACAGCATTTTCTGTTGACAGGAAGAAAGCACACAAATGCATCTAGGAAATAAATATGTCCATATAATAACATACTTTTTACTTTCTGGACGTGAGAATTCCTTATGATTAGGATTTAGTTCGTAGTCTTATCTATTACTTTCCAGATTATTCTAAGAAACTTAGTAGTATGTTTTCATAGTTCATAGAATGTTAAGTATGATATCATAAAAATTGGAGCGGCAATACAATGGAGAGACACATGGTTTTAGAAATAAATGTCAGCTGATAGCAAGCAAGAAAATAAGAAAATGATAGCCATAATGATTTAAAAACCCCAGCAGTCTGAGTTCATTTAATAGAAAGACAAACTTCCTTAGATATCTTGATAGCTTCTAAATGCATCACTTTATTAAAGCACAGCATAAAAGTGACACATATTGAAGTTTCTGAGTCATTAAGGAAAAAGTGAAGACAGTAACAGCTCACATTTATTGAATACTTACTATGTGCCAAGAACTTTTCTAAATCTTTCTCATTTATTGACTCATTTTGACTTCACAATACCTCTTATTAAATCTGTACTACTATTGTGTCCATTTTACAGATGAAGAAAATGAATCTTAGGGAAGTTAAGTAACTTGCACAAGACTGTGTGAACAGTATGTGAAAGGATAAGGCTCCAAGCTCAGTCTGCCTGCTCCCACAACACATGATTTTTATCCAACAAGACCAGTGGAATTTACTGTCTCTTGCATTCAGTATTTTGTTTAATTTTTAAGAAGGGGAGCATAATACATTTTTAATAGAGTTTCATTGTATGTGTGAGTGTGAGTCCATGTCCCTCTTACCTATCCTATACCCTCATTACCACTGCCAAACTGTCACTTCAGGTACAGGTCAGGGAACAGGATAAGGACAAAATGCAGGGGCAGAGGTGGTTTTGAGAAGGAGTGAAGAAGAGCACCAGAAGTGGAGGCAAAGGAAGAGGAGGGTTGCTGTAGAAGTGTCTTTTCATGAAGGAATAGAAATTAGAACACTTTCTAACATCATACACAAAGATAAATTTGAAATGGATTCAAGACCTAAATGTAAGACTAGAAACTATGAAACTCTTAGAAGAAAACATAGGCAGAACACTGTGTGACATAAATCATAGCAAGATTCTTTATGGATCCTAGAATAATGGAATAAATATATGGATATAAATGGAATAATGGAATATAATGGAATAACGGAAAAAAAGCAAAAATAAATAAACAAGACCTAGTTAAACTTAAAAGCTTTTGCACAGCAAAGGAAACTATAAACAAAGTGAAAAGACAATCCTCAGAATGGGAGAAAATAATAACAAATGAAACAACTGACAAAGGATTAATTTCCAAAACACATAAGCAGCTCACACAACTCAATACTAGAAAAACAAACAACCCAATCAAAAAGTAGGCAAAAGACCTCAACAGACATTTCTCCAAAGAAGACATATATATGGTTAATAAACACATGAGGAGATATGACATCACTCATTATTAGAGAAATACAAATCAACTACAATGAGATATCACCTCACACCGGTCAGAATGGCCATCATCAAAAATCCAAAAAACAACTGCTGGAGAGATTGTGGAGGAAAGGAAATCCTACAACTGACGCGATGAAGCAGCAGCAGCGGCACTACTCAACCATAAAATGGAGATTGAGGTTAAATTTATTAAAAGGAGAATGAGAATGCCTAGCACTTGTTTGTTTAGTTACTCACTTTGAGATAAAAATAGTTTTATTGGTTTCTGTTTTTAGCGTTCAGTAGTTTCTGAGAAAGTGACTATCCTCAACTAAGAAAAACATCCTAGTTCAAATAATTTGTTGCGCTATTCATTCACTACTGGCTGCTTTGTCTATTGGGCATTTCATGAAACAATGTGGTCACATGAAGCATGGGGACTAATATTAACGCAGTACAAGCGGGCACTGGTATTAAATCAGGCCCTGTGCCTGTCATGCTGTTAAGGGCCCTCCCGGGTTCTAGAAACAGTAAACTCAAGCTGGTGCAAGTCCAGGCTGGGGAGAGGTGAGGAGAGTAGCCAGGAAGTTTCCACGGTAATCAGTAAAAGAGAACTGGCCCGGTGATGGGAAGACTAGGAATCAAGTTAGCTCCAGGGCTGGTGATCTTCCCATTTCCATCTCTGTCTCTTAGAGGGTATCTCATCTCTCAGAGTCATCATCGGGGTCTCCACGTCCTGTGTCTTCATCTGTCTCTCTTTTGTCTGTGGCTCTCTTTCTGTGTCTTTATCTCCTTTTGTTTGTCTGTCATATTCTATGTAGTCGCTTTCTCTGTATATTTTTCTGAGAATGTGTTTTTTCTTCCTCTCTCTTTTTCTCCAGGTCTCTATTTTTCTGTTTCACTTTGTGACTCTCCCTTTTGTTTATTTCTGTTGCTTTTCCCTCTGTGTCTTTCTCCTATTTATCTCTGTTTCTTAGGCTATCTGTTTCTGTCTCTTTCTTTAAGTCTCTGTATCCCTTTATGTCATTCTGTATGTATCTATTGTTTCTGAGTGTTTCTGTGTGTCTTTGCTTCTCTGTATATCCATCTCTCTGTGTACCTCTAAGTGATCTCTGGGTCTGTTCTCCAAATATCTCTCTGGCTTTCTATGAACCCCAATTGTATTTGTCTGTGTGGTCACATCTCTCTCTCTTTCTCACACACACACACACACACACACACACACACACACACACACACACCTCTTTATATCTCTGTCTCTGTCTCCCCTTGCTTGTTTAGCCAGAGGAGCAGCAATGACAGGAAGAAGACTATAATCAGTGGCCATGTAAGTAAGAGATATCTACCTGTTCTTTCTTTGTCTGTCTATCTCTCTATCTATCTATCCATCTCACATCCTCCTAACCTTCAACACTTCTGAAGAACCAGAGCCTAGGGCAGAAAGAAGGAGTAGATCTTCTAGAGGCTGACCACCTCAAGGTGAAGAAGAGGTAGGAAGAGAAAATATCAGACTACACATTCCTCTCTGCTTTAGGTTCCTGTATGTATACTGTACTGGTTAGCAATGGGAGATGTACATTAGTTATAAGCTGGTCTAAACTGAGCTTTTAATAGCCACTCTTGACTGGGAGTTTTGTAACCTACTTTAGGTGTCTTTAAAGAAAAGGAAAGGGAGATATAACATAACTCAGGTGCAGGCAGAGATTGGAGAAAAAGCCCACAAAATCATTTAACATTTATATGTAACCAATTTGAAATGACTGAATAAATTACATTGGACCATAAGCAATACAACATTTCATTTTGTTTCAGTAGTCAAGCATAGTGCTAGTCATACAACAAGAACCAAAAATATTGCTACTTTTACATAACTTTATTCAGCAAGAAGAAATTTAAAAAAACTTGTAATCATCAGAAAGACTTTTCTTTTGAATTACAAATGACAAGATAGGTGAAAGAGATGCACTAAAATAGTCCAGGTATGTTGTTCAGGATGACCCCAATCAGGCACAGGACAGAGTGCTATGAGAGAAAAATACCAGCAAAGACGAGCTAGAAAATTTACTCTTGACATTTCTGACCTAATATTAAAATCAATATGAGATTGGGAAGAGAGGATCAGACTTAGAAAAATGTCCCCAGAGACCAGAATATCCAGTATCCTGCCTTTAGCCAGGTGAGAATCTTCAACATCCAGGACAATGTATCATAGATATAAAAATATTTATTTAAGGATTTTATACTGCTTAGGGCATCTTCTTGATAAGCGTTTTCCCCAACATTTTTGACAGACAGCAGTTTTCTTTCTTGTACCTACAATACCACTGATATTCTGCATTTTGTATAATTCAATTAATGTTCTGAAGATAAATTTTTCTTAAATTTTATTGAATCATATTGGCATATTAAAAATTAAGGACTTTGATGAACAGATCAAAGAGTACACATAGAACAAAATACTATGAGGTACAGCTAATACCCTGTACTTGTCATATGGCTATGTTACTTTTCTAAGGCTGGGCTAACTGAATCATATCTCACAAATGTCTTGTTTTAATGTTGTAGCATTTGGCAAAGCTACATTAAAGAAAAATGACTAATCCGTTTGGGTATATTGTACTTTCAAAGAATATTTTCTAAACTGGAAGTTTGAGTATGGTAGTAAAGAAAATTCATGTAGGTCCCATTTGTTTAGTTTTGCTTTTATTTCCAATATTCTGGGAGGTGGGTCATAGAGGATCTTGCTGTGATTTATGTTGGAGAGTGTTTTGCCTATGTTCTCCTCTAGGAGTTTTATAGTTTCTGGCCTTACATTTAGATCTTTAATCCATTTTGAGTTTATTTTTGTGTATGGTGTTAGAAAGTGTTCTAGTTTCATTCTTTTACAAGTGGTTGACCAGTTTTCCCAGCACCACTTGTTAAAGAGGTTGTCTTTTTTCCATTGTATATCCTTGCCTCCTTTGTCGAAGATAAGGTGTCCATAGGTTCGTGGATTTATCTCTGGGCTTTCTATTCTGTTCCATTGATCTATATTTCTGTCTTTGTGCCAGTACTATACTGTCTTGATGACTGTGGCTTTGTAGTAGAGTCTGAAGTCAGGCAGGTTGATTCCTCCAGTTCCATTCTTCTTTCTCAAGATTACTTTGGCTATTCGAGGTTTTTTGTATTTCCATACAGATTGTGAGATTCTTTGGTCTAGTTCTGTGAAAAATACCATTGGTAGCTTGATAGGGATTGCATTGAATCTATAGATTGCTTTGGGTAGAATAGCCATTTTGACAATATTGATTCTTCCAATCCATGAACACGGTATGTTTCTCCATCTGTTTGTGTCCTCTTTGATTTCTTTAATCAGTGTTTTATAGTTTTCTATGTATAGGTCTTTTGTTTCTTTAGGTAGATATACTCCTAAGTATTTTATTCTTTTTGTTGCAATGGTGAATGGTATTGTTTCCTTAATTTCTCTTTCTGTTTTTTCATTGTTAGTATATAGGAATGCAAGGGATTTCTGTGTGTTAATTTTATATCCTGCAACTTTACTATATTCATTGATTAGCTCTAGTAATTTTCTAGTAGAGTCTTAAAAGCTTTTGCACTACAAAGGAAACTATAAGTAAGGTGAAAAGACAGCCCTCAGATTGGGAGAAAATAATAGCAAATGAAGAAACAGACAAAGGATTAATCTCAAAAATATACAAGCAACTCCTGCAGCTCAATTCCGGAAAAATAAATGACCCAATCAAAAAATGGGCCAAAGAACTAAACAGACATTTCTCCAAAGAAGACATACAGATGGCTAACAAACACATGAAAAGATGCTCAACATCACTCATTATTAGAGAAATGCAAATCAAAACCACAAAGAGGGACCATTTCACACCAGTCAGGATGGCTGCTATCCAAAAGTCTACAAGCAATAAATGCTGGAGAGGGTGTGGAGAAAAGGGAACCCTCTTACACTGTTGGTGGGAATGCAAACTAGTACAGCCGCTATGGAAAACATTGTGGAGATTTCTTAAAAAACTGGAAATAGAACTGCCATATGACCCAGCAATCCCACTTCTGGGCATACACACTGAGGAAACCAGATCTGAAAGAGACACATGCACCCCAATGTTCATCACAGCACTGTTTACAATAGCCAGGACATGGAAGCAACCTAGATGCCCATCAGCAGATGAATGCATAAGGAAGCTGTGGTACATATACACCATGGAATATTACTCAGCCATTAAAAAGAATTCATTTGAACCAGTCCTAATGAGATGGATGAAGCTGGAGCCCCTTATACAGAATGAAGTAAGCCAGAAAGATAAAGAACATTACAGCATACTAACACATATATCTGGAATTTAGAAAGATGGTAACGATAACCCTATATGCAAAACAGAAAAAGAGACACAGAAATACAGAACAGACTTTTGAACTCTGTGGGAGAAGGCGAGGGTGGGATGTTTCGAGAGGAATCGGGTGGAGAGGGAGGTGGGTGCGGGGATTGGGATGGCTGATGAATCCATGGCTGATTCATATCAATGTATGACAAAACCCACTGAAATGTTGTGAAGTAATTAACCTCCAACTAATAAAAAAATTAAAAAAAAAAAAGAAAATTCATGTACCTCAACTGAAAACTAAACATTAATTTAAAGAAGAAAAAATACATTACACAATATAAGACCTATTTGCATTTCTTATCCTCCCTAAAATCACTACAAGAGAGGAATTAATTTTTAAATCTTAATAGAGTGGTAGGCATCAGTTGGATTTATTTGATATATAGGTCTATTTCTTTAAATAACGTGTTTTCAGAAAACAGATTTTACATTAAAAGTTTCCTGAAAATAAATTTTAAAAAAAGTTTCCTGAAAATAGATTTTAATATTTTGTTCATATCTATACACCTTGATCTAATTTATAATACAATTCTTTGGAAATTTGCAACCAAAGGTAAAGTAAACTGATGATTTTTCTTACTTTGAAACTCTCCCTTAAATCCCCCACTCTTATGCTCTATGCCCATGAGTTTTGGAGGCCTTTAGGTCAAGGTTAGAATATTATGGCAAAACTGCCTCTACTTGGGAGAACTAAGAATATTGAAGAGTAAATTTCGAGTGACTAGGTGATCAGCAAAGCATGGAGAATAAACATATCTGGATATAATTGAGGATGATCAATCAGGTGCCACCTTATTCAGGTTTTCTTCGGAAAGAGCTTGTCTTTCTTTCTAGTGCTTTTCTGTTTCTGGGTTCCTAGACCTGAAGAGGCAAGTTTCTTAACCACATTGTGAATGATAAATTTGGGTCAAACACCCCCTTTCAGTTTTAGTGATATGATTGGATGGGGCTGATCTCATGCTCTAGTCTCAGGGTGAGACATGACCTAGATCTAGACATTGCTCCTCTTTCTGGTTGTTGTCATCATTTTAAAAAAGAACCTGTGCCTATGCTAGGCCAATGAAAGACATGACTAGAAAATAAGGTTCTAAGAATTTCTAAGTATAAAGATAATGCATACTGAAGGCCTCTGGTAACTATCTTTGCTACTATAAGGCAGCAGCCTGCCTAAAAATATAGCCAACAGGAAGAAAAGCAGAGCAAGGGATGGAGAGAGAGATTGAGTCCTGCTGACCTCATTTGACCCAGTTTTTAGTCATGTAAATAAATATAGTCCTCTCTGAGTATTTGAGTGGGCAGATTAGCTTAAACAAATTTGTTACCAAAAGAATCTTGAGCACTACAAGGCTAAAATCCATTAAGTGCTTACTACCTTGTACACACCATGCTAAATTCTTTATATCCATTACCTCATTTAATCATTTTAGTGACTTAGAAAGGCAATTTAGTGTAGCTTGCATCCTGGACTCAAGACCCTTTGGATTAAAATCTCAACTCTCTCTCTTCCTCAGTTTTATGATTTGAGGCAGTTTGTTCAAGCTCTGTATGCCTCTATTTGAAGGAGGGGGTTAATCAACAGTACTTACACCAAAGTTTTGGTAGTTAGCAAATAGTTTAATGTATATACAGTTCTCAGAATAGTTTCTGACTCTTAATAAAGATGAGCTATTATTTCACATTTTACAAATGAGGAAACTCAGTACCAGAGAGGTTAATTTTTCAACACATTCAGGAAACATTAGAGATGTGATTTGAGCTGAAGTCTGTCTGCTTGAATCTAAAATTCATTTTCTTAACCACTGTTATAATTTCAATATTATGACTGCTTGAATGCAAACTATTTGGTAGGGGGTTTTCTTATATCATCTTTAAATCTACAAAAACTTTGAAGACTAGCAATATTATCTCAATTTTTTAGATAAGAAAATGAAGGCTTCTGAGTAACTTGCTTAAAGTCATACAATTTAGGCTACCACATAACCCATTCACTTTCAAAGCCCAGTTGTGCAACATGGTAGCCCTGCAACAATAGGTAAATGTATAGCATCTGATTGCAAACTAAGCCTAGATTCTCCCACGTTTATATTCTTTTAGTTGCACTGTCTTTTTCTTCTGAAGGCTAAATATTCCCACGTCAATCAACTGTTATAGTTCATAGTTTCAGCAGATACTTCATCAGCATTCTCTAGGCATTCTAATTAATCAGTTTTGCTCTTAAAATGGGGCACCTGAATATAAAAGACATAGATATATAAGGTCAGAGGAAATTGATGCTATTAAATCCTGTGATCTAGATAGTGTGCCTTTATTAGCTTAATCTTAAATTTTTATTAGCATTTTTTCAAACTCATGACATAGTTGGTTATGTGGGATTCATCACCAGTCTTTGGAGTTGGTGCACCAATTTATACTCCAACCAGCAGTGTACAAAAGTTTTTCTACATCTTCCTCAATACTTGGATCTGTCAGTCAGACTTCATAATTTTTGCCAATCTCGGGGGGAAATAGTATCTTATTTTTATTTTAGCTTCTATTTCCCTAATTCCTAAGAATAATCCAGTTGTCTGTTTTTCTACCTTGAATTGCCATTTTCCATTTCCCTATTGGGTTTTTGTTTTCTTATTGGTCTGTAGGAGTTCTTCATATCTTCCAGATACTAAAACTTTGCTAAATAGGTTATAAACATTTTCTCCCAGTATCTGACTTGTCTTTTAATTTTTAATTGTATACTCATCTTATTTTAATTGTCCTTTACCCCAAAATCAAAAGTTAGCCAAGTATGTCTGACTGGGTCAAATTCAGGCAACAGTCTATTTAGAATGGCCCATGATGATATTTTTTTTCATTTGAAAGGTATATATATAACACAGCCTGTGTGTGGTGTATAAATCCAAAATATTTATTATCCAGCACTTTACAGAAAGTTTGTGGACCTTTGTCATTGATTATAACAATATTCTTCAAACATTTATTCTAATAGTTTTAATTATTTTTCATATGTAAATCTTTGAAGCCCCTGTAGTTTATTTTGGGGTATAGTTTGAGAAAGGAATATTTTTTCTTTAGATGGGAACCAGTTTCCATAAAACAGTTTATTAAATGGTTTATGCTTCCCTTTTGATTTGTGACATCACTTCTCTCATATGTTCATATACTTTCTTGAATATGGTCATAAATTTGAATCTATTTCCAGTTCTTCTTTCTGTTCCATTGGTCTATTTGCCCATTCCTGTACCAATACCATATTTTAAATTACTATAGCTTCATAATAAATCTTTTTTTAAGTAGATTTAGTAGATTAAGTAGTAAAATTTTTAAAAATTTTTGGTGTTTATTGCTTGTGTGATTATATATCTACCCAAAAGAACTTATAATCTACTTGAACAAATAAGCAAATTTAACAAAGTCACAGATTGAAAGATCAATATTAACTTATAATGCGTGTCAAGAAAATCAACTTAAAATATTCATAATAGTATCAAAATAATAAAATATATTGGAACAATTATAAAATGTGTACAAAGTTTATACTAAAAATTATAAATTAATGCTGAGTGAATTTAAAGACATAATAAATCTTGATATATGGTAGAGTCAGTCTTCCATGCATGTTGTTCCTTTTCAAATTTGTTATTGACATTTTGGATCTTCATTCTTCCATGTGATTCAGTTTAGAATTAATAAGTCTTGCTCTGTGAAAAGCCCTGTTAGGATATTGAGTGGAACTACATTAAACTGTTAAATAAACCCATTTGGGGAAAAAAATAACATCTTTATAATATGGAATCTTTCCAAATTTATTTCAAAGTGTATTTCATACTTCTTTCCCTTTGCTATTATAAAATGGAATGTTTTAACTATTACATTGTTTAATTGATCATTGGTAATATATATTGCTGTGATTATTGATTTTGCATTCAGCAAATTTGATCAAGCTTTTTATTAGTTAAAAAACATATTTGTAGATTCTTAGATTTGCAATATAGAAAATGATTTCCACTACAAATAACAATTAGGTTTTTCCCTAATTCTTACAAATCTTATGTCTTCTGCTCTCATGTAGAGGCTAGACTATCTACTAAAACTTTATTTAATAAGTATGTTAGCAGGAATCCTTGTCATATTCTGATGTCTATGAGCATACTCATGTTTGGGGGGCTTCCCAGGTGGCTCAGTGATAAAGAATCCTCCTGCCAATGCAGGGGAATGCTGGAGACACAGGTTCAATCCCTGGGTCGGGAAGATCCTCTGGAGAAGGAAATGGCAACCCACTCCAGTATTCTTGCCTGGAGAATTCTATGGACAGAAGAGCCTGGCAGGCTACAGTCCATATGGTCCCGAAGAGTCAGACATGACTTAACAACTAACACCACTTGCTGAGGGACATGAAGCTCCTTACAAGTGAATTCTCCCACTTGTTAGCTATTTTTCTTAACAGTGTTTTCCTCCTTGTTGTGAACTTTTATTTTATAGGCTTATCTTGGGTGGGGCTTTCTTTTGTTCTTTGAAAATTTTCTGATGAATGAGTTTATCTCTCTTTTCTGTCCTCTTCATGTCTAGGGATTTTACATTTGCCTCCACCAAGGCCATTAGGCTTCTCCTGGATTAAAACCAGGTTTCAATTTCTTGGCTGGAGAGCTCTCATCCTGGAAGAAAATTACAAAGTTTATTCTTGAGCAGAAGGTGACTAGCTCCCTCCTACCATTTTCTGGAAACACATAGACAACGGGTACAACCACTGGCAGTGATATCCAGATACCCAGCTTCCAGACACCCCAGTCAGCCTGGGGAGGCTTCCATTTTAGGAATTGAGCTCTGTGCCATCTTTCTGGTTATAGCTTCAGAGACCAGAGAGTCCAGGTATTGAATTTAGAGATCCAACCTCTTCTTGCTAAAGTATGAAATCTGTTCTCTACTCAGTAGCCAGTGTTCCTGTGAAAATATAATTCAGATCATGTCACTCCCCAAAGTTCTTACATTGGCCTACACTGTTCTGCATGATCTTGCCCCCAGGTTATTTCTCTGATCTCATCTCCTACACCACTCTTACTTTTGTTCTTTGACCTCAAACTATGCAGGCCTTGATGTCTTTTAAGTACACTAACCAAGAAGGATTCTATCTCAGGGTTTTGAAATTGTAGTTCTGTCTAGTAATCTCTTTCACAGATATTTGCGTGGCTCAAACCCTCTTCTCATTCAGATTCTCTGCCTAAGAGATCTGTCACCTTGGCAGAGGAATTTTCCTTGCTTCCTCTTCATTCTTTCACCTAGCTCCATGTAACCAGGGCTTCCTAACAGTCATTGTTATATCTTCACCTCCCAGAATCATAGCTGGCGCATAACATAATAAGGACTCAAGAAGTAATAACTCATTGTTGAATGAATAAATAAAGTATGAAATTTAACCCTCAACTGCTGTGAGGACACTGTGATTATTTCCAGTGCTTCAGAATCAGTGAAGTTGCTGATATTCAGAGAGGTTAAGTAACTTGCCTAAGGCTACACTGCTAATATGTGACAACACTAACTTTATCTTACAATATGTCTTTCCAGAAAGCAAAGACCATGAAACTTTGATTAAAAGTAATGAGTATCCGTAGGTATCCCTCATCAGCTTATTTCTATTTTTGTCATATTATAAATTAGTTCCTGTAAACATTTTGCTTAACAACCTTTCAATAGTTTTCCATTGTGTTTAGAATAAAATCCAAACTTTCAAAATGGCCTTAAAGGCTTTACTTGATATCCAACTTCATCTGGCCCCTATTAAAAAATTAATTAGACATAGCTCCAAATTAACTACACAGATAAACTAGGTTATGATTAATCACATAAAAGTATTCTTATAAATTTGTAACTATCCCAATACATTTAATACATACTGTATTTGCTTAAAACTTTTCAGGAATTCACCTACACATACAAAACAAAGTACATCTTTAGAGACCTTCAGAGGGTGCATTAATGACCAATTATCTAAGGAATGAAGAAATATTATTTTACACTATATTGCAACTCTAACTTTTCAAGTATAGTTTTACTTTAGTTGAGTGACACAGTATTTTGAAATGAATACTTTATTATTGTTTTTTTTTTTCCAAGTAGAAGCAATATCTAGATTGGAGTGTAATTTGGGCAATTGTTGCAGGGATCAGAATACACTCTCAGGCAGTTGTTCTTGTTGATTTTATTATGCCTATGTTATGCATCTCATTTTCTCCTCAGTTGTTTGAATAATTTTATGTAAATCAGCATTCTTTATTCATCCTCCAATTCTCATTTTCCAGTCCAAGTCTATATTTTGGCACAAGTACAGCTTTTGGAAGCCTTTAGAAGGAAGTTGAGGTACATACATGATTTTAGGAACTACCTAAATATAGATAATTACTAGATGCACATCTCCAATGCTAACGTCTCTTGCTCTGTTTGTCCCACATCCTCAGTCAACCCCATGACATTTCTCTTTGGAATCTAAATGATACTTCAAGTTTACTATACCCCCCAATCTCCTGCCAACAGTCAACCCCTTACTAATTTTCTCATTAAAACAATTGGCTGCACTAAATCTCCCCGCTTCACAAATTCTACTGTCCTTCCTCTTCTCACACTAGCAAGATCAGCCCATTTCCTCCCCTGAAATATACTTTGACTTCTGTACTTCCATTCTACACTTATGCCACCATTCTGGTACTAATGGGCTTCCTTGGTAACTCAGGTAGTAAAGAATCTGCCTAAAAAAAAAAAAAAAAGAATCTGCCTGCAGTGCAGGAGACTCTGGTTCAATCCCTGAGTTAAGAAGATCCCCTTCAGAAGGGAATGGCTACCCACTCCAGTATTCTTGTCTGGAGAATTCCATGGACAGAGGAGCCTGGCGGGCTGCAGTTCATGGGGTCACAAAAAGTCGGACACACTGAGTGACTAACACTTTCACTTCACTTTTTCTGGTCCTTCTAGCAAATGAGTCATCTCTAGCATATCTTTACTCCAATGTATGTTACATAATTATGAAAAAGCATCTTTGGAAAATTAAATTTATATCAACTCACTTTGTTTTCATTATTCTGAATATAAAATTTAATAATAATAATAACAACAACAGGCAGCATTGGCATGATACTTAATTTTCTAGGGCATCTTAAGTGCTTTATATGTAAAGATTCCATTAATTTTCAATAATGATAAATAGGTTGCTCTTATATTTTCAATTTACAGAAACTAGAGGAACAGAGAAGTTAAGTAACTTGCTAAGATTTCAAAATCATTCAGTAAATTTTTCTGCTTTATCAAACTCTTCTGCTTATTACTTTTGACCACTTACCACATTTATTTCACCCACCACCTCATGGATCTTATTTCTTCAGGACTGAATGCACATCCCATTGAAAGACTATTCAAATGGAAGATTTCATCAATAAATAAAAGGCCCATAAATGAAAATTATGGGAGCCACCCAAATTGTTTAAAACATAAGCACACCTACACTTACTCTAAGGGCAGCAATATGTTTTCAATTTTAGTCATGGCATATTTATCCCTTATTTAAAGAGAAGGGAAAAGACTAGATCATCACACTGATTTACAAATAGGGAGCTTTCCTTGGTGGATGTTGATGGGGTCTTACCCTGTCCAGGCTTAGCAGCTGGACTCAGACATGGATGATTGTTGTGTCACTCTCCAGTTTGTGACTAATCCAAGCTGCCACCTCTTCTTGGGGCAACCAGTTATCTTTGAACTTAGTGATTGGTCATGTCAATTTTCTGTTACAAAGTTCTCGTTTGCAAAGACCTATCCCTGCTAGCTCACCTAGAGAAAGCTGTCAGAAGTCAAACTCCTACTCCAAACTCCCCAGAGTCAGCACTGCTAACACAATTGAGTCCTTACTTAGCTCTCTGCACACCCCTCTTGTGCCTCCTGTCATTTCTAAAAAATGTTAGATTTCTTACCAAGTAGCAGTACAGGAGATTGGATATTAAATTCTCTGAAGTCCTGAAGAAAAACAATATAATATAGTAAGGAGGATAAATAACAAGGAAACATGAGCCAAGCTGACATAGGTTTGATTTCCGACACTTGTATTTACTGCTTCTACCATCAATAATAAACTGTATCTTTTTCCTCAACCTCATAAACTCATCTGTAAAATGGGGACAGGTCCTGGTTTTTGGACTGCTATGTGGATTAAGTAGTAAAACATGTAAAGTACCTTGCACAGTACCTGGCATTCAACAAATGAAAGATGAAAGTGAAAGAACATATTAGTTGCTCAGTCGTGTCTGACTCTGAGACCCTATGGACTTTAGCTCTCCAGGCTCCTCTGTCCATAGAATACTCTAGGCAAGAACACTGGAGTGGGTAGCCATTCCCTTCTCAAGGAGATCTTCCCCAGCCAGGGATCAAACCCAGGTCTTCTGAATTGCAGGCAGATTCTTTACCATCTGAGCCACCATACTACATGCAAAAAGTACATTTAAAAATCTACATGGAACTTCTGGTCTCCATTTGGCATGTAAAAACCTGGGGAGAGCATCATTTATACTCTATGACACCAACAATAAAACTGAAAAAAATAGAATTCACAATTTTCTTGATCTCATCATAAAGCTGAGGTCAGAGGGCAACCAATTAATCTACCATTTAAGAAAACCAAGACATTTCAACAGTAGACAGAACACAAGTTCTTTTTTCTTACCTGGAGCAGACATAGACCCTTGTAAGAAGATTTCAGCTGAAACTGCTAAAGAACTTGTAAAAGCCAAGTCTGGGTTAGCAAAGGAATATAGAATCTTTAAGGCTACATAAGTAAGGGGAATGTGGGCTCATTTGAAGGTTACTCTCCCATGAACCTAACTGGGTTAGAATATCAACTGTCAAAAGAAGCACTGCTCATTGTGAAGGCCTTAGGGAGGAGAACAGCAGCCATTGTGGAAAAGGCAGAAAAAAAAAAGAGATCCCTCTTCTCTATAAAACAAAAGACTCAAACAGTGGGCAAAAGTGGCAAGCAACTCTGTCAACCATAGGGAACTCCTTCTCTTTGGGAAATAGGGAAAGTTTGTGAGGATTTGAGAATTTTCAGAGGAATAAATGTATTTTTTGGTGCATGTTTTTAATTGGGCTATTCTCATTTGAATGCAGAGTTCCAAAGTATAGCATGGAGAGATAAGAAAGCCTTCTTCAGCAATCAATGCAAAGAAATAGAGGAAAACAACAGAATGGGAAAGACTAGCGATATCTTCAAGAAAATTAGAAAAAAAAAAAGAGAGGAAAAAAAGAAAAGAAAATTAAAGATACCAAGGGGACATTTCATGCAAAGATGGGCTCAATAAAGGAAAGAAATGGTATGGACCTAACAGAAGCAGAAGATGTTAAGAAGAGGTGACAAGAACACAAAGAAGAACTGTACAAAAAAGATCTTCACAACTCAGATAATCACAATGGTGTGATCACTCACCTAGAGCCAGACATCCTGGAATGTGAAGTCAAGTGGGTCTTAGAAAGCATCACTACAGACAAAGCTAGTGGAGGTGATGGAATTCCAGTTGAGCTATTTCAAATCCTGAAAGATGATGCTGTGAAAGTGCTTCACTCAATATGCCAGCAAATTTGGAAAATTCAACAGTGGCCGCAGGACTGGAAAAGGTCAGTTTTCATTCTAATCACAAAAAAAGGCAATCCCAAAGAATACTCAAACTACTGCACAATTGCACTCATCTCACATGCTAGTGAAGTAATGCTCAAAATTCTCCAAGCCAGACTTCAGCAATACGTGGACTGTGAACTTCCAGATGTTTAAGCTGGTTTTAGAAAAGGCAGAGGAACCAGAGATCAAATTGCCAACATCCTCTGGATCATCGAAAAAGCAAGAGAATTTCAGAAAAACATCTACTTCTGCTTTATTGACTATGCCAAATCCTTCGACTGTGTGGATCACAATAAATTGTGGAAAATTCTGAAGGAGATGGGAATACCAGACCACCTGACCTGCCTCTTGAGAAACCTGAATGCAGGTCAGGAAGCCACAGTTAGAACTGGACATGGGACAACAGACTGGTTCCAAATAGGAAAAGGAGTACATCAAGGCTATATATTGTCATCCTGCTTATTTAACTTATATGCAGAGTACATCATGAGAAATGCTGGGCTGGAAGAAGCACAAGCCGGAATCAAGGTTGCTGGGAGAAATATCAATAACCTCAGATATTCAGATGACACCACCCTTATGGCAGAAAGTGAAGAAGAACTAAAGAGCCTCTTGATGAAAGTGAAAGAGGAGAGTGAAAAAATTGGCTTAAAGCTTAACATTCAGAAAATTAAGATCATGGCAGCTGGTCCCAAGACTTCATGGCAAATAGATGGGGAAACAGTGGAAACAGTGTCAGACTTTATTTTTTTTTGGACTTCAAAATCACTGCAGATGGTGATTGCAGCCATGAAATTAAAATATGCTTACTGCTTGGAAGGGAAGTTATGACCAACCTAGATAGCATATTGAAAAGCAGAGACATTACTTTGCCAACAAAGGTCCGTCTAGTCAAGGCTATGGTTTTTCCAGTAGTCATGTATGGATGTGAGAGTTGGACTATAAAGAAAGCTGAGTGCCAAAAAATTGACACTTTTGAAATGTGGTGTTGGAGAAGACTCTTGAGAGTCCCTTGGACTGCAAGGAGATCCAACCAGTTTATCCTAAAGGAGATCAGTCCTGGGTGTTCATTGGAAGGACAGATGCTGATGCTGAAACTCCAATACTTTGGCCACCTCATGTGAAGAGTTGACTCATTGGAAGACCCTGATGCTGGGAGGGATTGGGGGCAGGAAGAGAAGGGGACAACAGAGGATGAGATGGTTGGATGGAATCACCAACTCGATGGACATGAGTTTGAGTAAACACCGGGAGTTGGTGATGGACAGGGAGGCCGGGCCTGCTGCAGTTCATGGGGTCGTAAAGAGTCGGAAACTACTGAGTGACTGAACTGAACTGAACTGAACCATTGTTGAGTTTTGAGAGTTCTTTGAATATTTTAGATAAAAATCATTTGTCAGATAGGTGATTTGAAAATATTTCTTTTCAGTCTATTACTTGTCTTCTCATTTTCTTTTTTTATAAAACAAATGTCCTTTAATTTTTATAAATCACAATTTATTATTTTTCTGTTATGTATTGTGCTTACAGTATCATGTCAAAAAAAATGCTTGCCTAACATAAGCTCACAAAACTTTCTCCTATGATTAATTTTGTAAGGTTTATAGTTTACATATTTAGTTATGTTGAGGGAGTGTGTAATTTCCTCAGTTCTGCCTCGCCATAGCAAAGATTTGAAATGGCAGACCAGTGTTACAGTTCAGTTACTGCTCAGTTTTATTTGGCAAGCAGAGGAAAATACATCCTCGAGGTGTGAATGTGGGCTGACCCAAAAGAAGAGAGAGGCTCAATCTTGGCTCCTCTTTTTATGTTTTGTCTCCTCCCCCTGAGTCTGCCCTATGTAAATTGGGCTAGCCAGGAGGGCTGTTTGCTTCACTTGAGGTTCTCACTCTGGTCCTTGGACTTTCTTTTGTTCCATTTTTGCAGGCTTTTTCCTTTCTTTGTCTTTTAGCCACCACCATTTTGGACGCCTTTTTCCTGTTTTAACTACCTAACAGTTATATCTGTGATCCACTATGAGTCAGTTTTTTTAAGGTGTGGCTTTAAAGCTCAGGTCAGTGTTGGTTTACTCATGTGGGTATCCAGTTTGTTGAAATGATTGTCATTGAATTGCCATGGACGATATTTTTGTGTGCCTATTTCTGGGGTCTCTGTTCACTTTCATTGATCTGTGTATCTATTGTTTTCCCAATATCACACTGCTTTTGTTACTGTGTTTGTGTACATATACATATATATTATATTTATATATATGCATGTGTGCATGCTAAGTTACCTCAGTTGTGTCCCACTCTTTGCTACTGCATGGACTGCAACCCACCAGGATCTTCTGTCCATGGAATTCTCCAGGCAAGAATGCCATTCCCTTCTCCAGGGGATCTTCCCCACCCTGGGATCAAGCCTGCATCTCCTATGTCTCCTGAATGCAGGAGATCCTGCCTTCAGGATAAAGGATTCAGGTAAAGGATCTGCCTCCTTTACCACTGTGCAACCAGGAAAGCCTGTATATATGATATATGTATTTCAGTTCAGTTAGGTTCAGTTGCTCAGTCATGTCCAACTCTTTGCGACTCCATGAATCACAGCACGCCAGCATTTTATTTTTCACTTTAAACTAATGGTGAACATTTGGAGCTCAATTTTTTTTCAATACCACTTGCAGTAGCACCAAAAATAAAATAGTTATATATCTAACCAAATCTTCTCTTATCTTAGCCTAAGAATAGAATATGAGCATTTAAAATTACAAATGATGAATTAAAGAATCAAAGATCTAAATGAATGAAGATATATTCAATGTTCATATGTTTTGTGACGATATTATTTAGGTGCTAATTTGCCCCAAGTTGATCTGCAGATACAATGTGATCTCAGTCAAAATCCCAGAAGGAGTTTTGGTAGATTTTAATAAGCTGATTCTAAAATTTATACAGAAATTAAGAGAAATAGGGTAACCAAAACAGTTTGGAGGACTCACACTAACTGATTTCAATTGTGATTTTAAGATTTACACTCATTTAGATCTTTGATTCTTTAATTCATCATTTGTAATTTGCAATTTTAAGTACTCATATTCTATTCTTAGGCTAGGATAAGAGAAGATTTGGTTAGATATGTAACTAAGGATTTTGTTTTTTGGCAGTATTGCAAGTGGTATTGAAAAAATTTTGAATTCCAAATGTTCACCATTAGTTTACAGTAAAAAATAAAATGTTTTTATATATTGACCATGTGTCCTGTAACTAACCTCCCAGTTCTAGTGGTTTTTGGTAGATTCTTTGAAAATTTTTTTCCATATAGAATACTGTGCTATTAGCAAAAGGTTACATTTTTTTCTAATTTCTATACTATTGATTCATCTATTTAGCCTTGTTGCATTGGCTAGGATTTCTACTACAATGTTTACTAGTAGGGATGAAGGAACATTTTTGCCATTTTACCAATCTTGGTAAGAAAGCAATTAGTCTTTCACCATTAAGTAGAATGTTAGGTGGAGCTTTTCTGTAGTCCCCTTGTGTGATACTGTGATATATAATAAATAGACATATTGATCTTTCTCTACATTCTGGCACAAAGCTCCTAATACTCTTACTATGAGTGCTAGTTGTTCACTTGGATAGAGGGTTGGAAGTTTCAATTCCAAGCTCCAAGCTCCAGGGAGTTGGCAGGGGGGAGGCGTAGATATTGACTTAATAATCTCCAGTAGCTAATGATTTAACCAACCATGCCTAGGTAGTGAATCCTCCATAGAGAGGGCTAGGTTTGGAGACCTTTCAGGTTAGTGAACAGGAACCCATGTACCCCACACTCCATGGGAAAAGAACTCTGTTCTCTGAATCCTTCCAGATCTTACCCTATATATCACTTCATCTGGTTGTTTATTTGTATCCTTTAATATCCTTTGTGATAAACCAGTAAGTAATTTAGTAAATAAACTTTTCCTGAATTCTTTGAGCTATTCTAGCAAATTAATTGAACCTGAAGTGGAGGTTGTGGGACCCTCTGATTTATAGTCAGTTGATCAGAAGAACAGGTGACAATCTGTATTTAAAATTAGCATCTGAGGTGGAGACAGTCTTGTGAAGCTGAAATCTTAGTCTGTGAGATATGGTGCTCTCTCCAAATAAACTATGTGAGAATTGACTTAAAATGTAGGGAACATGGCTGGTATCTGTTGGAAAGCTGGAGAATTGCTCAATATGGAAAACAATCCAACACATTTGGTGACCAAAAGTGCAGAAGTGAAGTACTAAGGGTGAGTATTAAGGAAAATGTATGAGTGTTTTTTCCATATTACCCTCTACTAGATTTTTTTAACTTATATTTATTTCTAGTTGTTTGAGAATTTTTATAAAGCATGGCTGTAGGATTTTGTTTACTGTTTTTGTTGTATTGAGATGATCGTATGATATGTTAATATGGTGAATTACATTGATTTTTGAATGTTAAAATAATCTTGCATTTTGAGACAAACTCCTTTTCACTGTGATGCATTATTTTATTTTACATTGCTAGTTTCAGTTTACTAATACTCTGTGGAGGATGTGTGCATCTATGTTAATAAGAAGTATAGATCTGAAAATTTGAGGTTTTTTCCCCCTTCAATTTCATTTGTTGTTTCTGTTTTAAGGTAATTGTGACATCACAAAATGATTTGGGAAGTGCTTCCTTCTGTATTCTGAAAAGATTGCATAGAAATGGGGTTGCTCTTATATTAAAATTTATTGTGGTAAAAACTTAGAATATTTGAGATTTTTTTTCTTTTGCAATATAAGCACCTAATGCTGTAAATTGTCTTCTAAGAACTATTTGAATTATTATAGTATCCAGATTTTGGCATATTGTATTTTATTTTCATTTAATTGAAACATTTAAAAATTTTCCTTTGATAGTCACTTTTTGACCTTTAGGTTATATAGACATGTTATTTACTTTCCCAATATTTGAGGATTTCCAGAATATATTTATTGATTTCCAGTTTCTCTCATAGTCTGAAAACTAAACAGGACATGACTTCTATTGTTTTAAATTTGCTAAAGTTTATTTTGTTACCCCAAATAAGATTTATCATAATGAATTTTCCATGTGCTGGAAAATAATGTGGATTTTGCTGGGGGTTTTTTTTTTTGTCATTGAATTTTTGATATGTATTGATTAGGTCAGGTTGGTTGATACTATTATTTGGTTCTTCTGTATCCTTACCTGGTTTTCTGTGAGAAAATTATGTTGATGGCTAAAAGTGTAATTATGAATTTTTCTAATCTTTATTTCAGTTCTATAAGTTTTTGCTTTGGGTATTTTGAAGCTCCATTGTTATGTACATACATAGGTAGGATCATTATATCTTTTTGGAGAATTGATCTCTTTATCCTTGTGTGATGCCTCTCTATTCCTTCATAATATTGCTTGTTCTGAAGCCTACTATGTCTGATAGAAATATAGCCTCTCTTATTTTCTTTTGGTTAATGCCTTCATGATATGTTTGTATATCTATGTCTTCATAAGTAAAGGGGGGTGCTTTTAGACAATGTTTAGTTGGATCTTGCTTTTTGAATCCAATATGGCAACCATTTTTAAACTAGTTTTTAAACATTGACATTTAATATAATTTTTGTATGACTGAATAAAAATCTACCATCTTGTTAGCTATTTTGTTTGTTCCATGGGTTGCTATATTTTCCCCCTATTCTGCCTGCACTTGATCTAATTTATCATTCCTAGGACTCTACTTTATTTTCTTTATTGACTTATTGATTGTATATATTAAGAAATAATTTAGCGGTGCCTTAGGGTTACCATATACACCTTTAATTAATCTGTATATGCCTTTAGGTAAGACATTTTCACATGTAGTGTAAGAACCTTTCAACATTGTGTTCCCAAGTCCTCCCTCCCATCCTTTGTGCTATTTTGTGTTATATGTGTCATTTTCACTTATGCTATGAACACAGAAGGTATTGATACTACTTTTGTCTTAGACAAACAGTTATGTGTTAGAGTAATTAATGCAGGAAATATTAATTTTATTTCTATCTTCGTTTATTCTTTTTCAGAGACTCTTATTTCTTCATGTAGGTCCAGTTTTCTACCTAATATCATATTTCTTCTTCCTAAACAAATCCCTTTTAAACTTCTTGTGGTGCAGGCCTGCTGGCCATGTTTTGTTTTTCAATATTTATTTTTTTGTTTGTTTGTTTTTGGCTGTGTCATGTCTTAGTTGCAGCACGTGAGCTACCTAGTGTGGTGTGGGGCCTCAGTAGTTGTGGTGTATGGGTTTAACTGCCCCGCAGCAGGTAGGATCTTAGTTCCCTAACCAGGGATCAAACCCTGCACTGGAAGGTGGATTCTTAACCACTGGATCACCAGAGAAGGTCCTCTCATTTGTCTTTTGTTTGTTTTTAGAATTTCTTTGCTTCTCTTTTATTTTAAATAATATCTTTATTCTGATAGAATTCATACACCATAAAGTTCACTGTTTTTAAAGGGTATGATTCAGTGGCTTTTAATATATTAGCAAAATTGTGCAATCATAACTATTATCTAGTTCCAGAACATTTTCATCACCAGGAATAGAAACATGCACCCATTAGCAGTCACTCCTTATTAGCAGCACTCCCCATTTCTCCTTCCCTCTATCCCTGGGTAACTACTAACCTACTTTCTGTCTCTATGGATTAGCCTGTTCTGAATATTTCATATGGCCTTTTCTGCTAGCTTTCTTTGCTTAGCATAATGCATTCAAGTTCCATCCATGTTTTAGTGCTGAAGAATGTTGGTGAAGAGACTAATTATTAACCTGTTATTAATATTGTTATTTGGGGGTCAAACCTATTTTATAGTCTCAGTAGTATCCTACATGGACTTAATTGACTTTCTCCTCAAACCATTAAAATATGTTTCTTCATGCTCAATCTACATAACGTCTTGGTCATGGAGTAAAGTTAGCTCATGGAAGGAAGGGGTAGAAATTAAACAGAAAAAAAAAAAACACTTATTGAACACATTGAAATGAAAAAAAAAACACTTATTGAAGACCTATTATTGCTCGTGACTTGCATATATGTGATTATATTTAATGCCATAAAAACTCTGAGATAGGTACTAAGTATATATCCATCTGTATAAAACTATGCCCAAATTTGCACAGCATATACATGAAGGTTTCAAACCCAGGTTTCTTGGAATACATGCAATATTCATTGAACACAGTTGAATGGAAATTTTTAAAAAGAACAATGATATTAATAATAAATAACAAAATTACTGAAATACTATACTTCTCAGTAGGCTTATAGTACCTAATTTTGCATAACAGTTATAAAATAGTTATTTATGTACACTTATTTTAAATAATCATGATAATTTTGAATATACCAAGTTCTGTGCTCTTAATAAACATTGATAGTCAAATAAATTTTCTCACTCTGTCATTCAGGAAGGGATTTGAGCAAAGACCCACATTGCACAGTGTGACTTAGATACTTAGATAAGACTTTTGGATAACTCCCTTCTTTACTGAGGACAAGGCCCAACAGATCTTCCAAATTCCCTGGCTTTTCCTCATAAATGATAGTCAAATTGTTTGTATCTACTGAGAAAATGAGAAGAAAATGCTTGCGAGCTTGACCAAAACTTAAGCTTCCCTCCTTCCCTTAGGAACCTTAACTTTGACCCACTCTTTACCTGAACCAGCATTGGAAAGTGAACTACCTCCTTGTATTAGGGCTCTCCAGAAAAAAGAACCAATAGAATGTGTGTGTGTATACATATATGTGTGTGTGTGTGTGTGTGTGTGTGTGTGTATATATATATATATATATGTATTTGTTTATAAATTTTAAGGAATTGGCTCTTGCAACTATGAAGGCTGGTAAGTCTAAAATTTTTAGGGTGGAGCAACATGCTGGAGACCCAGGAAAGAGGCTGTTCTACAGTTCAAAACCAAAGGTGTTCTGCTGGCAGAATTCTCTATTTCTTAAAGGAGGTCAATCTTTGTTCTAATTAGGTCTTCAACTTATTGGATAAGGCACACCCCCATTATGGAAGGCACTCTGCTTTATTCAAGGCCCACCAATTTAAATGTTAATCCCATCTGAAAATATCCTCATAAAGATAGCCAGGGCATTTGACAACATTTTTTGGCACTATGGCACAGCTGATTTGACATGTAAAACTAACCATCACCCATTTCCTTAAGGACCTCTCCTGGAAGTTGACCATAAAGAGGGGCATTCCTTGATTAATTGTGACTCTTGATTCTTTCTAGCCTTGTTTTCTCTTTCCTGTAAAAGAAAAGTCCTTCTCTGCCTGACCTTTGAGAAGTTTACAGATCTTATGATTAAAGCACTTTCCATATTGCAATAGTCCCTCTGCCCTATTGCAATAATCTTTTTAAGTAAAATCTCTCCTTACCTAAGTCCACATATTTTTTTTATTTTATTTGCCAATATCATGTAGCACATAAAAACTTGTGAATTCCAAATTAATGACAGGATTGTTATCCTGGTTTGTCTATTTTTTTGGTGCTCCCTGAATGTGCTTCCAAAGTAGGCAGCTACATTATTGATTAGAGACAATTGCTTAAAAGTGGATGACTGCATGAAAGTCAAAAGTTCTAATGATTTTTTGAGCTGGGTTGCAAATAACGTCTGACTAGACTTTTGTACACTAAAGTTCTTTTTGAAATTCTGCTGATGGCAAATGAATATAAACTAGAATTAACCAATTTTAAGGCCTCTGCTGAGATGTATTCTTTGACAGTTGACAGAAATACTCAGAAATTAGCATTTTGGTAAAACCTTTATTTGTTTAAGATGCCTCTTAGCCAAAGAGACTGTCTGTACAAAAGGATTAACCTATTGACAATGACTTTCTAAATCCAAACCCATTGAATAACAAGCACTAAAAGTGTTTATCTTCCTAATGCACCACAATTCACTATGAAGCTGGCTTTCTTGAAAAGGTCAAAATGTGTGAAGAGCTGAATTTCAATAGGAATACATACAGAAATTTGAAGCTGAATGAAATTGGGTTTGTTGAATATAAAGAGAAAGTAAATTATATGAATGTGGGTCACCTAAGTGGATAACACCCCTCCAAAAAAAAAAAAAACCACTTATTTTTTAGGCTATTTTATTTCATTCCATTGTCAAGCACATTAGTCTCTTAAATAAAACACCTTATATTGTTCCAGGGACCTCAGAAACTGCAGTGCTATTCTTGTAAACCAAGTCTCAAAAATTCCCTACCTGAAAAGACCAATAGCCTCTTTATGTATCGAACATTTCCAAGTACACTAGGTATATTTTGATGTTCACTACAGAGAAATGTTACTTTTATACAGGTAGACTAAGAAAAGAAAAGATTGATGAAACTTGTAGAATTACATTTTGGCTTTTTCCTGTGTGTGCATCCTCAATCGCTCAGTTGTGTCTGACTCTTTGTGACCCCACAGATTGTTGCCCGCCAAGCTCCTCTGTCCATGGAATTTTTCAGGCAAGAATACTGGAGTGGGTTGTCATTTCCTCCTCCAGGGAATCTTCCCAATCCAGGGACCGAACCCACGTCTCCTACATTGGCAGGCAGATTCTTAACCGCTGAGCCACCTGGGAAGCCCCTGCTTTTTCCTGGGAAACACTTTTCTGATCTGACTTTTGTGGTTCTACTAAAACTGATTTTTGATATAGGTAGATCATACATATACAAAATGTGACTCCTATTATGCATCCAAAACAGGTTTTTATCAAGACTGGTGACTTAGATTTATAGTGATCACTTTAAAGTTAGGAAAAATAAGTGATTTTTAATTTCTTTAACCAACCTCTGGTGCAGAAACACTACTGTTTCTTAGGGGGGGAAAAGTCATTTTAAGGACTGTAAACCTGTCTCTTCCTCTGACAGTTAAAGGCCTGTAGTGCTTCTACAACTCAGTGGAACTGACTTAGTGCTTATGTGATAAGATCCAGAGTTCTGTCTTTGAATAATAATTTTTCAAGAGTTTTACAAAAAATAAATCAGGCACACTTCTCCATCTTTGTAGACTCAGTTGTGAGAATATATTGTGGGTTACATTATATACCTAGCTAATGCAATTGTTTTTTCTTAAACCTATTGGATGCCACAGTGTAGACAGGACAGAGCTCATGTTCCACTAAAAAACAGATACCAATAAAATTAAAGACAGCTAGGACTGCAAGTAATATTTATTAATCAAGTTGTATATCTTGTCCTTCACATATAAACATGGTATTATGCAATCCCTCATTACTAAGGCATGCACTTTGAATTATTTTGCAGGTAAGGAGATATGCCTACACTGAGCCGTCCCTTGTGAATAGTAACACGTGATTTTGAACAAGCTGGCTTGTATGAAGAGTGCAATCTGTAGTCCTGGAGCAGGGATTATTTTCTTTTTTCTTTTAATGTGTAAGCAAACTAGCTCACATAGGAAACAAATACAGAATATTGGGTTTCTTTGGCACTGTGGCGTAAACAGTTGCACTAATTGGTTCAGTTTATGGTCGTTAGGTGACCAAAGCATCCTCTGGTCTTCTGTTTGGCTGTTAATATTTTTTAAAACAGGTATACCTTAACAATACTTCATAGATTCTGTGAATTTTATTTTTGAATTTGCAATTTTTTAGGTATATGCCATTATTTTTATTAAGATAGTTGATTTACAATATTATATTATTTTCAGGTATACAACAGAGTGATTCAAAAAATTTAAAAGTTATACTTCATTTAAAGTTGTTATAAAATATTGGTTGCATTCCCTGTACGGTACAATATATACTTGTAGCTTATTTATTTTATACATAGTACTTTGTACTTCTTAATCTGCTACTCCTACCTTTCCCCTCTCCCCACTGGTAGTCACTAATTTGTTTTCTGCATAAGTGAATCTATTTCTTTTTTGTTATGCTCACTACATTGTTTTAGATTCCACATGGAAGTGATATCATACAGTATTTGTCTTTCTCTTTCTGATTTATTTCACAAACATGATGCCCCCCGGGGCTATCCTTGTTGTAATCCATCCATCTGCTGATGTACACTTAAATTTCTTCCATATCTTGGCTATTGCAAATGATGCTCTTGTGAACCTTGGGCTGCATGTATCTTTTTGAATTAGTGTTTTTGTTTCCTTTGTATATATGGCCAGGAGTGGAATTGTTGGATCAGATGGTAGTTCAGTAGTTCTATTTTTAGTTTTTTGAGGAACCTTTAAACTGTTTTCCACAGTGGTTGCACCAATTTATATTGCCACCAACAGTGTACAAGGGTACTCTTTTATTCATATCCTCACCAACATTTGTTATTTGTGATCTTTTGATGCTAGCCATTCTGACAGGTGTGAGGTGATATTTAATATTTCATTGTGGCTTTGATTTTCATTTCTCTGATGATTAGTAATGTTGAACATCTTTTCATGTGTCTGTTGACCATTTGTTTGTCTTCTTAGGAAAAATGTCTGTCCTGATCTTCTGCCAATGTTTTCTTTGAATTGCTTGTTTTAATACATTGATCTATATGAACTGTTTATATAGTTTGGAAATTAACCTCTTATCAGTCATATCGTTTGCAAATATTTTCTCCCATTCAGTAGGTTTACTTTTTCTTCATTTTGTTGATGGTTTCCTTTGGTATGTAAAAGCTTTTAAGTTTAATTACATCCAATTTGTTTATTTTTACTTTTACTTCCTTTGTCTTATGAGACAGATCCCCAAGTATATCTGTATACTTTATGTCATAGAGTATTCCACCTGTGTTTTCTTCCAGAAGTTCTATGATTTCACTTCTTACATTTAGATCTTTAATCCATTTTGAGTTTATTCTTGTATACGGTGTGAGAAAATGTTTGAATTTTACTCTTTTACATGTAACTGTCCAATTTCCCCAGCACTACTTATTGAAGAGACTGTCTTTTCTCCATTGTAGATTTTCCCCCTTTTGTCATAGATTAATTGACCATAAGTACATGGGTTTATTTTTCAGCTCTTTATTCTGTTGCATTAATCTATGTGTCTGTTTTTGTGCCAATACTATATTATTTTTATTATCGTAGCTTTATAGTATAGTCTGAAATCATGATGTATGAAACCTTGGGCACTTTTTTTTCCCCTCAGTATTGTTTGGTTATTTGGGGTCTCATGTGTTGCCATACAAACTTTAAAATTATTTGTTCTACTTCTGTGAAAAACTGTCATTGGTATTTTGATAGAAATTGCACTGAATCTGATATTTGCCATGGGTATTATGGTTATTTTAGCAGTATTAATTCTTCCAATCAATGAACATGGTATATCTTTCTATCTATGTCATCTTAAAATTCTTTCATCAATGTTTTATAGTTTTCTGAGTATGATCTTTTAGCTCCTTAGGTAAGTTTAAAGTATTTTATTCTTTTGACACTGTTTTAAATGAGATTGCTTCATTAATTTCTCTTTCTGATAGTTTGTTGTTAGTGTATAAATGCAACACATTTCTATATATTACTTTTGTATTCTGAAACTTTACCAAGTTCATAGATGAGCTCGAATAGTTTTTTACTAGTGTCTGTAGGGTTTTCTATATATAGTATTATGTCATCTGCAAACAGTCACAGTTTTAGTTCTTGCTTTCCAATTTGAATTCCTTTTATTTCTTTTTTGTATGTGATTACTGCAGAGAGGATTTCCAATACTATGTTGAATAAAAGTGGTGGTATGAACATCCCTGTCTTGTTCCTGATCTAAGAGGAATTATTTTCAGTTTTTAGCAATATAATGTTAGCTGTAGACTTATTATATATGGCCTTTCTTATGTCGAGGTATGTTCCCTCTCCACTTTCTGGAGAGTTTTTAATCACAAATGGATATTGAATTTTGTCAAAAGCTTTTTGATGCATTTATTGAGACAATCATGTGGTTTTTATTTTCAAATTGCTAATATGGTATATCACATTGATGGATTTTCAGACATTGAACTATCCTCACACCCCTGAGATAAATCCCACCTGATCACGTTGTATGATCCTTCTAATGTATTGTTTGTTAATATTTGTTGAGGATTTTTGCATCTATGTTCATCAGTGATATTAGCTTATAACTTTCTTTTTTGTGATATGTTTGTCTGATTTTGCTATCTTGCTGGCATTGGCCTCATAGAATTAGTTCAGAAGAATTTATTCCTCCACAATTTTGGGGAATAGTTTGAGAAGGATAGATGTTAACTCTTCTCTAAATATTTGGTAGGATTCACTTATGTAGTCATCTGGTCTTGGGCTTTTATTTGTTGATAGTTTTTTTTTTAATAATTAATGATTCAAGTTCATTAATGATAATTAGTATGTTTATATATTCTATTCCTTTCTGGCTTAGTCTTGAGTGATTGTACATTTCTAGGAATTTGTCCATTTCTTCTAGGTTGCATATCTGGTTGCATTGATCTCATAATCCTTTGTATTTCTGTGGTGTTGGTTATAACTTCTCCATTTTCATCTTTGATTTTCTTGATTTGGGCCCTTTGTTTTTCTTGTTGAATCTGACTGAAGTTTATCAACCCTGTTTATCTTTTCAGAGAATGAGCTCCTAGATTCATTTATTTTTTTCTATTGTTTTTTGAGTCTCTACTTAATTTATTTCTGTTTTGGCCTTTATGGTTTCTTTCCTTCTACCAACTTTGGGTTTTGTTTGTTCTTCTTTTTCTAGTTCCTTTAAGAGTACAGTTAGATTGTTTATTTGAGATATATATATATATATATATTTTTTTTAATTTCCTGAGGTAAGCTTATGTTCTATAAACTTCCCTCTTAGAACTGCTTTTGATGTTTCCTATAGATTTTGGATCAATCCTATTTTCATTCTCATTTGTCTCCATGTATTTTTAAATTTCTTCTTTGACTTTCAGGGAACCATTGGTTGTTTAGTGGCACACTGTTTTAAGGAAGCTGTGGTACATATACACCATGGAATATTACTCAGCCATTAAAAAGAATTCATTTGAACCAGTCCTAATGAGATGGATGAAGCTGGAGCCCCTTATACAGAGCGAAGTAAGCCAGAAAGATAAAGAACATTACAGCATACTAACACATATATATGGAATTTAGAAAGATGGTAACGATAACCCTATATGCAAAACAGAAAAAGAGACACAGAAATACAGAACAGACTTTTGAACTCTCTGGGAGAAGGCGAGGGTGGGATGTTTCGAGAGGAATCAGCCTCCATGTGTTTTTGATTTTTGCAATTTTTCTTTTTTTTTGTAGTTGATTTCTAGTCTCATAACATTGTGATTGGGAAAGCTTTTGATGTGATTTCAATGTTCTTAAATTTATGAAGTCTTATTTTTTGACCTCACCCATGATCTATCGTGGAGAATGCTACATGTACACTTGAAAAGAATGTATATTCTGCAGCTTTTGGATGGAATATTCTCTCTATTTCTATTAAGATTGTCTGCTTACTTCCTTAATTGATTTTCTGTTTGGATCATGTGTCCATTGATGTATGTGGGGTGTTAGAATCCCCTACTATTGTTGTATACTGTCAATTTCTTCTTTTATGTCCATTAATATTTGCCTTGTTTATTTAGGTGCTCCTATGTTAGGTGCACATATATTTATAATTGTTATGTTTTCTTCTTGGCTCAATCTCTTAATCATAATGTAATGTCCTTCTTTGTTTATTATAAGTGTCTTTTTTTTTTAAGTCTATTTTGTCTGATATAAATATTACTCTACTGGCTTTATTTTGATTCCCATTTGCACGGAATACCATTTTCCATCCTCTTTTTCACTATGTGTGAGATGGAGTTGTCTCTTATAGGCAGCATGCATACAGGTGTTGTTTTTGTATCTATTCAACCACTCTATGACTTTTAATGGGAATAACAATCCATTTATATTTAAAGCAGTTGTTGATATGTATGTAGTTATTGCCATTTTGTTAATTGGTTTGTGGTTATTTTTGTAGCCCTTTTCTTCCTTTCCTCTTCTTTTGCTCCCTTCTGTTGTGATTTGATGACTGTCTTCAGTGTTTGGATACCTTTCTGTCTTTTTTGTGTGTATCTGCTATAGAGATATGCTTTGTGTTAGGTTATTGCTGTTCAGTTGCTAAGTCATGTCTGACTCTTTGTGACCCCATGGACTGCAGCATGCCAGGCTCCTCTGTCCTCGACCATCTCCTGGAGTGTGCTTACATTCATGTCCATTGAGTCAGTGATGTTATCTACTCATGTCTTCCTCTGCCAACCCCTTCTCCTCCTGCCTTCAATCTTTCCCAGCATCAGGGTCTTTTCCAATGAGTCAGCTCTTTGCTTCATGAGGCCAAAGTATCGGAGCTTCAGCTTCAGCATCAGTCCTTCCAGTGAATATTCAGGGATGATTTTCATAAGGACTGACTGGTTTGATCTCCTTGCTGTCCAAGGGACTTTCAAGTATCTTCTCCAGCACCAAGTGTTCTGTAAATCATTGTAATTTTGATGTGTCTGTGAGAGACAGTGAGCTCATTGTCTTTCTACTCCACCATCTTGGCTGATCTCTTTATGTATTTTATTATTTTAAATAACATAGCATCTTTTAAAATTATAAAATATTCATAAAATTGTCTAAAATGTTTATAAAATTTAATGAGTACTTCAAATAACTGATTTTTAAACTGATTTTTATACACTTCATACAATTAGGAAGACTCCAAATTACCAATTATATTTCAATTATAAACCTTATTTGAGATATGCAATTATATGCCTATGTACACACATACATATACACATATACTCACACAGACACACACACACACACACACACACACACACACAAATGTTTTAGATTTTCTACCTGGAACATTGGCAGGTGGAGAACTGAGTAGTAGAATTTTCTTTCAGGTGTTCTGATGTAGCTGATCCCAGCCAGATGTTCTGTCTGCACTGCAACCTACTGTACCTAAGGGGATAATAAATATGAAGCGATGCACTGCCCAATTTAGTTCTTCTGAGGCTCATATTCTAAAGACGAGTATATAGCTGGTCTTGTTACATTGTTAAAGTCAATGGCAGTTTTGCTGACAAATCAGCACAAAACACTCGCAGCTTATAAGTCTCTTCCAGTATATAAACATACATGAAATATATTTGAAAAATATAAAAAATTCTTTATATTTTATCAAAGAAAAAAATAGATTTTCATTGGACAAAAATTGGCAAGTTTCTTCTGATCTATTTATAATTGCCTAAAAGTTATTTTAATGTCCTCAGATATCTATATAGATATAATATACAAATGTCTTATATGAGTAACATAGAACCAAGTTCTCTTTTTATTTCTGGCATCTATATTTTCTGTTCATTTACATGTTTTCTTGTTATGAAATGCCAACCAATCAATCACATTGGTCTGGTTTATAATAGCTATAAGGGTGCCATATAAGTGCAAAAACAATATGAGAAAGAAAGCTAAAATGCATGCATTAGGAAATTTTAAAACTATGTTTAAAATACTACAATGCTATAGGTAGACTTATGAAATCTTTAAAAATAATAGGACCTATTGGATCAGAAATAAAAACCCAAGAAAGCACTGAACTCCAGATGGTAGATGTTTCAAAGCAGAATGCTGTAGTTACTGCCCAGTAATTTATAAGAACTATCTTTGCCATCATCCCCACCAATATATTCATTTCAGAGTAAGAAGTTGGCATTGGGCTTCCCTGGTAGCTCAGATGGTAAAGAATTCATCTGCAGTGCAGGAGACCTGGGTTTGATCCCTGGGTTGGGAAGATCCCCTGGACGAGGGCATGGCAACCCACTGCAGTATTCTTGCCTGGAGAATCCCCATGGACAGAGGAGCCTGGTGGGCTACAGTCCGTGGGTTGCAAAGAGTCGGACATGACTGAGCAACTAAGCACAGCACAAGAAGTTGGCATTACTCTTCAACTTGGAGGAAAAAGACTGAAGCAGGTAGCTCCTTCAAGGTTAGATTTTAACATACAATCATCTCAAAACAAGAGTATCGCTACAGTTAATGACAAGTATAAACTATGGAATTTAGGATTACAGTCAAAAGTATTTGCCTAATGACTTCTGTGACTATGGGTCTGCATTTCACTCACTTTTGGGAGAATGAGTTGTTTTAAAATAAATTCTATAAATTATTTCTTAGAGGTAAATTTCCTCTTTGTGATTAAAAAATTATATAAAATCATAATTCAAAATTGTTCATATGCCAGCTGGTAACCTAGTGGCTCCAATTATTGCAGAAAACTAATAAGACTTAAATTATTCTCTTGTCACTAAACACAAAGTTTGATTCAGGGTATACACTGAGTTTTCTAATGTGGGACCTATGGGTAAGGAGTCAACTCATATTTTCATTTCTTCTGCAACTCAATAGTATGGAAAAAGCACTGGGAGGCAGAGAACCTTGATTTTTATTCTTATGTGACCCTCCTGGGGATTTTGAACAAAATAGGTTTCTATCCAAAGAGTGATTCAGAGGCTCTGCTAAGCATGTTTCCATATTAAATGCATTAGACCTGAAGAGAGTTCTTTTGGTTAAGATGTTCCACATCACAGGCTCTTTACTTTTCTTAGAGAAACACTCAAAAATAAAGTATGGTCTTTTCTACATTTTTCTGAGATCGTTCTTATGAAAATCATCCTAACTACCTAAGGTTGGTCCCTGCCTGAGGTTAAAATAGAGAAAGATAATTTTGTTTCCCCTTGATATAATTTCATTCTGACATATCTGTCAAACTGTTTGCATACAACAGCCAGAGGTTCAATTTTAGGACATGGATATATCATCTTTTATCACAATGAATTAAACAGAAAGTGCCCATCTTAAATTTTGTTTGTTGCTTGTCATGACAAAGATATAAAGAATGAATTAGGATTTATTATCCTATATATTCAACATCTATCTTAATATACCCAGAAAGAGCTAATGCACAAAGCATGATTAACATTTATATTCAAACAGGAAAAAAACAAATTTCCATACTTCCCTGCAACACCTCCTTATGACATGTTCTTAATTCTGATGTTCTGTTTTCATGCCATGTATAGAATAGGTCAATCAGATTTTGGAAAGAGTTAATAGAAACTATAAGCTAATACAATAAAAATCTGATATAATCTCTTGGGAAGTTTGCAATTCAGTGAGGAAGGCACAAAACATACAGCCACAAAGAAACACACACAGACACACAAAACCAGAAATGACAAAGATAAAAAATACACCTAGGAGTTTTGGCTGCAGAGATGCATGTTAGGCTTAGTCACTCAGTTGTATCTTACTCTGGGACCCCATGGACTGTAGCCCACCAGGCACCTCTGTCCATGGGAATTCTCCACTCAAGAATACTGGAATGGGTTGCCATGCCCTCCTCCAGGGGGTCTTCCCAACCCGGGGATTGAACCGAGGTCTCCCATATTGCGGGCAGATTCTTTACTGACTAAGCCACCAGGGAAGCCCAAGAATCCTGGAGTGGGTAGCCTATCCCTTCTCCAGGGGATCTTCCTGACCCAGGAATTGATGTATACATGGATTACATATGAAACTAAGTTAAGATTAAAGTATTCCCAGAAAATACCACATATAATCAACTAATCAAAATCTCTGCTAAAATACCAATAAAAGGCAATTTAAGAAATGACATTTATAAGTTTATGTAAGACCTATCATATACTGATAATAGGTATTGGTTTGTGAAAATATTGGCTAAGGCTTTGCTAAGAAATACAAATTGTGAAATTCTAACAAATTCAAACAGATTATCATTCACTAAAAGTCACTGCTGACTGTAATAAAAGGAGATGTTCAAACAATAAATGATTTAAATTGATAGTGAAGATGTAAACAGGGCCCTAACTGACAGATTTGATAATAGTATAGGTCTTTGCTACTTGGATAATTTCCTGCCCTGCCTTGCACTTAAGCGCAGAGAGGTTATTATTGTCATTGGGATTACTATAAGATGTCATGAAGAGATTCACTTTAATGAATGTTTTAAAACAAAGAAGAAACATAGGAGACTGCTATGAAAAAAGAGATACTATTCTAGATTAGTAAAAATGTCAGATGGGGAGTCCATTTGTAATATGCCAGAGAAGGAAAGTAGTTGTGTTTTTAAAAGAGAGTAAAAGCATATGGATATAAAAGCATATTTGCCACTTCATGGCAAATAGATGGGGAAACAGTGGGAACAGTGGCTGACTAATTTTTTGGGCTCCAAAATCACTGCAGATGGTGATTGCAGCCATGAAATTAAAAGACGCTTACTCCTCGAAAGTTATGACCAACATAGACAGCATATTAAAAGGCAGAGACATTACTTTGCCAACAAAGGTCTGTCTAGTAAAGGCTATGGTTTTTCCAGTAGTCATGTATGGATGTGAGAGTTGGACTATAAAGAAAGCTGAGCGCCAAAGAACTGATGCTTTTGAACTGTGGTGTTGGAGAAGACTCTTGAGAGTCCCTTGGACTTCAAGGAGATCCAACCCGTCCATCCTCAAGGAGATCAATCCTGGGTGTTCATTGGAAGGACTAATGTTGAAGCTGAAACTCCAATATGTTGGCCACCTGATGCAAAGAGCTGACTCATTTGAAAAGACCCTGATGCTGGGAAAGATTGAGGGCAGGAGGAGAAGGGGATGACAGAGGATGAGATGGTTGGATGGCATCACTGACTCAATGGACATGGGTTTGGATAGACTCCAGGAGTTGGTGATGGACAGGGAGGCCTGGCGTGCTGTGGTCCATGGGGTCACCAAGAGTCGGACACTACTGAGTGACTGAACTGGAACTGGAAAAGCATATGGATGCTAAAACATGGTAACATTTGCTACTTACCCTTTAAATACTTTCCTTCATTTTAACTACATAAGCCACTCATAATCCATTTAGTAATTAAAACCACATAGCCAGGGTGCTCAGGGCTGGTGCACTGGGATGACCCTGAGGGATAGGATGGGGAGGGAGGTGGGAGGGGGGTTCAGGATGGGGAACACACTTATACCCATGGCTGATTCATGTCAATGTATGGCAAAAACCACTATAATATTGTAAAGTAATTAGACTCCAATTAAAATAAATAAATAAAAAACCACATAGCCATATATATAGAAAATCATAAAGATTTCCTGTTACTCCAACTATTCCCTCCAAGGGAACCAGTGATAATATTTTTTTATATAACCTGTATAGGTTATACATTGTATTGAGTGTAACCTGTCTTATAATTGCTTATCTATGAAAGTGAAAGTGTTATTCACTCATTCCTGTCTGACTCTTTGCAATCCCATGGACTGTAGCCTACCAGGCTTCTCTGTCCATGGAACTCTCCAGGCAAGAATACTGGAGTGGGTAGCCATTCCCTTTTCCACTGGAATCTTCCCAACCCAGGGATAGAACCCGGGTCTCCTGCATTGCAGGCATATTCTTTACCATCTGAACCACCTCTGAGCCACAAGGGAAGCCCATCCTATAATTGCATATCTATATCCATACATTTTCTTTGTATTTTTAATACAATAAGAGCATTAAGTTTTTTAATGATTTTTTTTTTCTTTTTACTCAAGACATCAAGGATATCACTTTGGGTAAATCCTTACAGATATTGCTAAATCCAAAAAATGAATGTACTGTGCCTTTTTAATATTATGTTCCCTTAGAAGTGTCTTCATGGGATTATTTGGTGGGGGAGGGGGGATGGTAGCTTTGACATTGACAAAGTAGTTGCTGAGTTTGCTACCAATGTTGAGAAATGCATCTACTGGCAACAGATGCTTAAGGTGATTTTTGGTCTGTCACTGGCAGTTTTGGTGTGGTAATGTAGAAATACTCATATTCTATGCTGTTTTCTCAAATAATTGTCTGCCAGACAGAAGTTGCTGTTTACTACCAAAAACTAAAATCCTGAAGATAATTATTTGAAGAGTATGAAGAGTGTCAGTGATATAAAAATGGAATGGTATGAATGGATCATCAATGTGGAGGCTTTACCTTTTTTTGAAAGAGGGTAATAGTGAATAATGGCATGATTTACCGAAAGAGCATCTGAGATTGAACATGAAATTCAAATTGCAGAGAGCAGGAATATAATTTGGAAAACAGAAGGGAAAGCTTTGGAAAAGGGCTAATACAACGCGAATGCTGTATAGTACATGGTCGGTCTCTTACATTATTCTAAAAACTCCCACTAAATGGAACACTCTTTAGAAATGAAAGCTGGGACAAAGAATAAAATTGAATGCATGATTACAAATGATATGGTATTCTTATCTGTGACTTCCAAATGAATAGCAACTGATTATACCTGTGGATTTCACTTTTAAGAATAGTAGTATCACTTTGTAACATTTGAATGAACTTCTATTCCAACCATGTATGATTAAAAATGAAACCTCAATACTAAAAAAAAAATAATAAAAATCACCAACTGGCCTTACATATATAGCACAAAGCAAAGACATTTGCCTTTAACTCTTTGATATATCATACTTTTTTCTTCATTTATTCTAACAGAATTCAAATTCTCTAATTTAATATTGACAAACCAATTAAAAAACCCATCATGGGATCAAGTATTTAATACATTAATCAGTTCAGTTCAGTTCAGTTCAGTTCAGTGGTTCAGTTGTGTCCGACTCTTTGCGACCCCATGAATTGCAACACACCAGGCCTCCCTGTCATCACCAACTCCCGGAGTTTACTCAAACTCATGTCCATCAAGTTGGTGACACCTTCCAGCCATCTCATCCTCTGTCGTCCCCTTGTTCTCCTGCCCCCAATCCCTTCCTGCATCAGGGTCTTTTCCAATGAGTCAACTCTTCGCATCAGGTGGCCAAAGTATTGGAGTTTCAGCTTCAACATCAGTCCTTCCAATGAACACCCAGGACTGATTGCCTTTAGGATGGACTGGTTAGATCTCCTTGCAGTCCAAGGGACTCTCAAGAGTCTTCTCCAATATCACAGTTCAAAGCATCAATTTTTCGGTGCTCAGCTTTTTTCACAGTCCAACTCTCACATCTATACATGACCACTGGAAAAGCCATAGCCTTGACTAGACAGACCTTTGTTGGCAAAGTAATGTCTCTGCTTTTTAATATGCTGTCTAGGTTGGTCATAACTTTCCTCCCAAAGAGTAAGCGTCTTTTAATTTCATGGCTGCAATCACCATCTGCAGTGGTTTTGGAGCCCAGAAAAATAAACTCAGCCACTGTGTCAACTGTTTCCCCATCTATTTCCCATTAAGTGATGGGACCAGATGCCATGATCTTAGTTTTCTGAATGTTGAGCTTTAAGCCAACTTTTTCACTCTCCTCTTTCACTTTCATCAAGAGCCTCTTTAGTTCCTCTTCACTTTCTGCCATAAGGGTGGTGTCCTCTGAATATCTGAGGTTATTGATATTTCTCCCGGCAATCTTGATTCCAGCTTGTGCTTCTTCCAGCCCAGCATTTCTCATGATGTACTCTGCATATAAGTTAAATAAGCAGGGTGACAATATACAGCCTTGACATACTCCTTTTCCTATTTGGAACCAGTCTGTTGTTCCATGTCCAGTTCTAACTGTTGCTTCCTGACCTGCATATAGGTTTCTCAAGAGGCAGGTCAGGTGACCGGTCTGGTATTCCCATCTCTTTCAGAATTTTCCACAGTTTATTGTGATCCACACATTCATAGTAAGCAATAAAACCTAAGTATCACATGATTGTAAAGACGCCACAGAACTAAAAGAACCACAGAAATGTTATGAATACAACTCAAGGTTCATAGGAATAGGAAAAAGAAAACCTCTATTATATATAGAAAAAAATATCAAAACTAATTTTTGACATTTCTAAAGAGATCAAATAGGGGAATTTTTCAATATTTCAATATCACTTAATTTATACATTTACTTAACCAACCAAGAAATAAATCAAGAAAAACCATCCCCAAGTAAAAGAAATGCAAAAAGGCAAAATGATTACCCGAGGAGGACTTACAAATAGCTGAGCAAAGAAGGGAAGCAAAAGGCAAAGGAGAAAAAGAAAAATATATCCAGCTGAATGCAGAGTCTCAAGGAAAAGCAAGGAGAGATAAGAAAGACTTCCTCAGTGAACAATGCAAAGTAATAGAGGAAAACAATAGAATGAGAAGACTAGAGATCTCTTCAAGAAAATTAGAGGTACCAAGGGAACATTACATGCAAAGATGGGCTCAATAAGGGACAGAAATGGCATGAACCTAACAGAAGCAGAAGATATTAAGAAGAGGTGGCAAGAATACACAGAAGAACTATGCAAAAATGATCTTCATGACCCAGATAAACCTAATGGTATGATCACTCACCTAGAGCCATACATCCTGGAATGCAAAGTCAAGTAGACCTTAGGAAGCACGACTACGAACAAAGTTAGTGGAGGTGATGGAATTCCAGCTGAGATATTTCAAATGTTAAAAGATGCTGTGAAAGTGCTACACTCAATATGCCATTAAATTTGGAAAAATCAGCAGTGGCCAAAGGACTAGTAAAAGTCAGTTTTCATTCCAATCCCAAAGAAAGGCAATGCCAAAGAATGCTCAAACTGCCACACAATTGCCCTCATCTCAAACGCTAGCAAACTAATGCTCAAAATTCAACAGGCTTCAACAGTACACAAACTGACAACCTCCAGATGTTCAAGCTGGATTTAGAAAAGGTAGAGGAACCAGAGATCAAGTTGCCAACATCTGTTGGATCATAAAAAAAGCAAGAGAGTCCCAGAAAAAGTATCTACTTCTGCTTTATTGACTACTCCAAAGCTTTTGACAGTGTGGATCACAAAAAACTGTGGAAAATTTTCCAAGAGATGGGAATACCAGACCACCTTAACTGCCTCCTGAGAAATCTGTATGCAGGTCAAGAAGAAACAGTTAGAGCCAGACATGGAGCAGCAATGGACTGGTTCCAAATTGGCAAAGGGGTACATCAAGGCTGTATATTGTCACCCTGCTTATTTACCTTCTATGCAGAGAACATCATAAGGAATGCCGACCTGGATATAGCACAAGTTGGAGTCAAGATTGTCAGGAGAAATATCAATAACCTCAGATATGCAGATGACACCACCCTTATGGCAGAAAGTGAAGAGGAACTAAGAAACCTCTTGATGAAAGTGAAAGAGGAGAGTGAAAAAGCTGGCTTAAAACTAAGTATTCAAAAGCAAAGACCATGGCATCCAGTCCCATCACTTCATGGCAAGTAGATGGGGAAACAATGGAAATAGTGACAGACTTTATTTTCTTAGGCTCCATAGTCATTGCAGATGGTGATTGCAGCCATGAAATTAAAAGACGTTTGCTCCTGGGGAAAAAAAGCTATGACCAGCCTAGACAGCATATTAAAAAGCAGAGACATTACTTTGCTGACAATGTTCTGTATAGTCAAAACTATGGTTTTTCCACTAGTCGTGTATTGATTTGAGAGTTAGATCATAAAGAAAGCTGAGCACAGAAGAATTGATGTTTTTGAACAGAGATGTTGGAGAAGACTTTTGAGAGTCCCTTGGACTGCAAGATCAAACCAGTCAATCCAAAATGAAATCAGTCTTGAATATTCATTGGAAGGACTAATGCTGAAGCTGAAGCTCCAATACTTTGGCCATCTGATGTGAAGGGCTGACTCATTTGAAAAGACCCTGATCCTGGGAAAAATTAAGGGTAGGAAGTGGGGGGGATGACAGAGGGTGAGGTGCTTGGATGGCATCACCAACTCAATGAACATGAGTTTGAGTAAGCTCTGGAAGTTGGTAATGGACAGGGAAACCTGGCATGCTGTAGTCCATGGGGTTCCAAAGAGTTGTACACGACTGAATGACTGAACTGAACTGAATGAATCAAGCTTAGCTGCTATAAAAATAATTTTTTAACAATGCATTTCCCTTGATTTCAAGTAGTTGCAAATTAGTGGGAAAGAAAAAGCTGCATAAAAAAATGCCACAAGTGTATTATAATATGGAATGCAAGCACCACCAAGACAGATGTAAGAATAAAATCCCCAGAGGAGGAAAATATTACTTCCATTTTGTTGAAAGCTGGTCTCCTTGGGAAACAGTCTCTGAGGCAAAGATTAGCATGCCAGGATTATATTAGGGAGTTCTTTCAGAATTAACACCTTTTTGGTAAAAGTGAGAAAATGAGATTAGTCAGAGATGTTAACTAGACTTATTGTGTTGATCATTATTTTGTAACATATAGAAATATCAAATCATTAGTGTTGTACACATGAAACTAATGTAAAGCTACATGTCACTTCAGTTCAGTTCAGTTCAGTTGCTCAGTCATATCCAACACTTCGTGACCCCATGGACCACAGCATGCCAGATCTCCCTGTCCATCACCAACTCCTGGAGTCTACTCAAATGCATCTCCATTGAGTCGGTGATACCATCCAACCATCTCATCCCCTGTAGTCCCCTTCTCCTCCTGCCCTCAATCTTTCCCAACATCAGGGTCTTTTCAAATGAGTCAGCTCTTTGCATCAGGTGGCCAACATATTGGAGTTTCAGCTTCAACATCAGTCCTTCCAATGAACACCCAGGATTGATCTCCTTGAGGATAAACTGGTTGGATCTCCTGGCAGTCCAAGGGACTCTCAAGAGTCTTCTCCAACACCACAGTTCAAAAGCATCAGTTCTTTGGCGCTCAGCTTTCTTTATAGTCCAACTCTCACATCCATACATGACTACTGGAAAAACCACAGCTTTGACTAGATGGACATTTGTTGGCAAAGCAATGTCTCTGCTTTTTAATATGCTGTCTAGGTTGGTCATAACTTTCCTCCCAAAGAGTAAGCGTCTTTTAATTTCATGGCTGCAATCACCATCCACAGTGATTTTGGAGCCCCCCCCCCCCCCCCAAATAAAGTCAGTCACTGTTTCCACTGTTTCCCCATCTATTTGCCATGAAGTGACGGGACCGGATGCCATGATCTTAGTTTTCTGAATGTTGAGCATTAAGCCAACTTTTTCACTCTCCTCTTTCACTTTCATCAAGAACCTCTTTTGTTCTTCTTCGCTTTCTGCCATAAGGATGGTGTCATCTGCATATCTGAGGTTATTGATATTTGATTCCGGCAATCTTGATTCCAGCTTGTGCTTCTTCCAGCCCAGTGTTTCTCATGATGTCCTCTGCATATAAGTTAAATAAGCAGTGTGACAACATACAGCCTTGATGTACTCCTTTTCCTATTTGGAACCAGTCTGTTGTTCCATGTCCAGTTCTAACTGTTGCTTCCTGACCTGCATTCAGATTTCTCAAGAGGCAGGTCAGGTGGTCTGATATGCTCATCTCTTTCAGAATTTTCCACAGTTTATTGTGATTCACACAGTCAAAGGCTTTGGCATAGTCAATAAATCAGAAATAGATATTTCTTTGGAACTCTCTTGCTTTTTTGATGATCCAGAGGATGTTGGCAATTTGATCTCTGTTTCCTCTGTCTTTTCTAAAACCAGCTTGAACATCTGGAAGTTCACGGTTCAAGTATTGCTGAAGTCTGGCTTGGAGAATTTTGAGCATTACTTTAGTAGCATGTGAGATGAGTACAATTGTGCAGTAGTTGAGCATTCTTTGGCATTGCCTTTCTCCATTTCAATTATACCTCAATTTTTTTAAAAAAGGAGTCATTGGGTTGCAAAAGTTGACCTCAGAACAGAAGCCTCAGCCAACCTCACAGTATTCTGTGAAACTAGGATGGCTTTCAGCACATTGACAATATTATGCCACTTTCCTTTGACTTGCATGATTTCTGATGAGAAATCCACAATTAGAATTTGTCTTAGTTTGGTAGGGCTTCCATGACAACGTATCACAAACTGGGTTGCTTGAACAACAGAGATTTACTTTATCACAACTTTGGAAGCTGAAAGTCTGAGATCTGTGTAGTGGCAGAATTAAACTCTTCTGAGACACTTCTCCTTGGCTTTAAATTGCTGTCTTCTCCCACTGTCTTTATGTTATCTTCCTCTTTATGTATATATATTTAAATTTCCTTTTATAAGGACACCAGTCATCTCTATTGTAGCATGTATAAGCACTTCATTCCTTTTTGTGGCTGAATGATAATGTATTATATGGCTGTACCACCTCTTATTTATCCATTTATCAGTTGATAGGCATTTGGAGTGTTTTACTTTATGGCTATTATGAATAATGCTACAGTGAGCATTCATTGACAAATTTTTGGGGTATGTTTGTTTTCAGTTCTCTTGGGATTAAAATTGCTATGTCATATGTTTAACATTTTGAAGAGCTGCCAGGCTGTTTTTCAAATTGGCTGCACCATTTTACATTATCACCAACAGTATATGAGGGTTCTGTTTTCCCCACATACTCATCAGCACTTTTTATCTGTTGTTTTTTATCATTACCATCATAGTGATTGTTTTTTCCTTGCTACTCTATAATGCTCACAATACTTCTTTTTAATGACAAAGCCCTCCCCCCACCCCATATTCACGAAAGCAAATATTATGGCCTGAGTATCCTGAAAACTGGAAATAAATGTTGACCTCTGTTTACAAAGTGTCCTGAATCACTTCTGGATAGGCAGGCACTGAAATGTTAAATGGGCATGTTTATAGCCATAGATATGCAATTGTATGTGAAGGAAAAGAACATCACAAATTCCAACATTTTCTAACTTCTAAAGGGAAGTTGAGAGTTCCTAAATAAAGTTTTCAGCACCTCTATTAACACTTCACATTTCCATAAAATTTTGAAGTTCATTTTCAGAGATTGGGAATTATCATCAATAATCTCATTTTAAACTAAGTTTTGCTTCTATCCTCTTATTTTCATTTCTTTCTCTAATTTATTTCATTCCCAGCACCCAGTTGTCTAATATTTTAAGCAAACAGCTACATCACATCAAATTTCTTGAAAATAATTATCTTTGCCTAACTTGTGTTACCTCTAATTTGTAGAAAGAGGAGAGAGTAGGGTTTTTATAATGCAGATTACTCAAGTATAGTAAATCCAACTATAGTAATTAAATTTCTATTTAATTCAGTGTGTAATAAAGGAATAGCTGATGCAAGTGTATTCTACCTATGGCTGTGCTGTGCTGTGCTTAGTTGTGTTTGACTCTTTGCCACTCCATGGGCTGTAATCTGCCAGGCTCCTCTTCCATGGGGATGCTCCAGGAAAGAATACTGGAGTAGCCTATCCCTTCTGCAGGGGATCTTCCTGACCCAGGAATCAAACCGGGGTCTCCTGCCCTGCAGGTGGATTCTTTACCAGCTGAGCTACCAAGGAAGCCCCCGTCTATGGCTATCTGCCTACCATCTATCTACCTGAGAACTACTGGGATTAGTATAACCTCAGATTATAAATCAATATAAGATTCTATTCATTAGGGTTTTGTTGGTTTTGGTACACTCTGTCTATAAATTCATCATAAGGTATTGAAATATGAATGAGAAAAAAAGGACGAGGCATTTTCAAAGTTACTGTTGGTCTGTTTTACCTAGTAGTGGCAGCAACTTAAATCATCTTCAGACAAGATGGTTCCCGAGTCTTTTAAGTATATAAAGTAGGTGCTCTTCTAAATGCCTTTAGAGAGACTGAAAAGTCCTGGTAACCTGAATATAATCAATCCCAAGTATTCCAATTTGGTCATGTAGATTGCTGTGCATGCTTGAGATTACACAGAATTATGTAGCTCTCCTTTTGAAAGGGAGATGGAAGTGGGGAAAATAATGTCCTGGGTGCAGACAAATGGCAAAGTATTTTAAAGGATTATATTTATGAAAATAATGGTGCTTTGGGAGTACTGGGAAATAGCACTGTGACATGGACACTGCAGTTGCAATGGGGACTCCTTGCAGGAGGCTTTAAGTTAGAAAGACATTGGCTGAGGGGAATTAGAACTGGAGAGGAAATATATTGCAGGCCCTCCTAATAGGTAGACTGTAACACAAAGCACCCTTCTGAGTACATGTATGAATAACTGAGTAAAATCCTGGAGGTGAAGAGATTTGGATGAGTCTCGAGGAGTTCAGTGGTAGAGTTTAGAGCTGTGCTGTTCAAAAGAGATTTTGGTAATAATGGAACAGTTCAGTTCAGTTCAGTCTCTCAGTCATGTCCAACTCTTTGCAACCCCATGGACTGCAGCACGCCAGGCCTCTCTGTCCATCACCAACTCCCAGAGTTTACTCAAATGCATGTCCATTGAGTTGGTGATGCCATCTAACCATTTCATCCTCTGTCGTCCCCTTCTCCTCCGATCTTCAATCATCCTCAGCATCAGGGTCTTTTCAAATGAGGCAATTCTTCCCATCAACTAGCCAAAGTATTGGAGTTTCACCCTCAACTTCAGTCCTTCCGATGAACACCCAGGACAAATCTCCTTTAGGGTGGATTGGTTGGATCTCCTTGCAGTCCAAGGGACTCTCAAGAGTCTTCTCCAACACTACAGTTTAGAAGCATCAATTCTTCAGCACTCAGCTTTCTTTATAGTCCAACTCTCACATCCATACATGACTACTGGAAAAACCATAGCCTTGACTAGATGGACCTTTGTTGGCAAAGTAATGTCTCTGCTTTTTAATATGTTGTCTAGGTTGGTCATAACTTTCCTTCCAAGGGGTAAAGTCTTTTAATTTCATGGCTGCAGTCACCATCTGCAGTGATTTTGGAGCCCCCAAAAATAAAGTGTCTCACTGTTTCCACTATTTGCCCATCTATTTGCCATGAAGTTATGGAACCAGATGCCATGATCTTAGTTTTCTAAATGTTGAGCTTTAAACCAACTTTTTCACTCTCCTTTTTCACTTTCATCAAGAGGCTCTTTTGTTCTTCTTTGCTTTCTGCCATAAGGGTGATGTCATCTGCATATCTGAGTTTATTGATATTTCTGAGGTTATATTTGGAATAGTAGAATGGATAAAAATAATGGAAAAGACTAGATCTATATTGTCCAATACAATCTGGTAAACACTAGACACTGGTGGCTATTGAACACTTGAAATATGCCTGGTGTGATTGAGAAAAAAAATCAATTTCAAAACTTGACTTAATTTTAATTACTTAAGTTTATTTTTTTAAATTTATTTATTTATTTATTAAATTTTAATTACTTAAATTTAAATAGCCACACTTGGCTAATTGTTATTTATTGGACAGCACAGGCCTAGGATATGAAAAATAACTAAGACATCATATACTTAAAAATAGTAGAAAAACGAACATTTCAATCACACATCTAAGACTACTGAGTTATATTTTGAACCGAAGATGCATCTTTATAGTATAGTTATTGGTGAAAAAATATTTTTAAATATGTCATTTTTCACTGCACGTTAAAAAATTCAAAATCTTTAGCTGAATATACAAAGCTCTCCAAAATTCACTCCCAAGTCACTGTTCCAACCTTAAATCCAGCAATCTTCTAATACAAAACCCCTGTTGATGAAGCCACTCTGTACTATCTGCCATTTCCAAATAAATGAAGAAAGTGAGGTTTAGAGAGATTAGATTACTTATTCCCAGGTTGCAAAGGTGATAGATGCTCAACTCTAGGCAGTATGATCCAGAGCTCTCTCTTATCACTATACCAGTTTCTTTATCTTCAAAATATACATAATAATAGCACTGACTTCATAAGATTGCCTGAAGATTAATGAAATATTCATATGACAAGTTGACTTTCACCTAATACAAAGCAAGTGCTCAATGAAAATTAGCTATCATTGTTGATGCTACATTGGCATTGTGGCTTGCAATCCTTATTACTTGCATAACATAGAATGAAACAAAGGAAATGATTTTTCTTTTTTAAGTCCAATAAACTATTTTTGCTTTTGACATATATTAATTGATGAGCATTATAGCATTTACAGAGATTTCAAATAAAAGTTAGTTCATGGATTAGTTTCATATCACTCTGCAAAAGTTCTACTATCCCAAAGCCACCTGAATTACAAAGAATGAAATGGCTTAGCAAAGTGCTACAGTGCTGAAATAATATAATTTCAAAATGCACACTTGTGCATAAACCAAAAAAAAAAACCCAAAACTAAAAACCAGAAAAAAAAAAAACAGAATAAATGAAGAACAGTCACTGAAAGACATAGTGGACTATAAACAGAAAATGAATCTCAGCAAGACCATTCCTCATGCCTTTTTATCATGGAAAAGACAAAATGTGAAAAGGAGACAATGAAATGCAATTGCAAGAAGTCAGACAAGTAAGGCTATTCAGCTTGTATCTCTGTCAGCGATACAATAGCCTAAATATGCTCTTGAGTATGCATAGTAAAGTTATTATTTGCTTTTTGAAAGTATGTGGCTCTGGCCATAAGAAACTGCAACATAAATATAGAATTTACTATGAAATATAATTTAAGAATGCTGTCATCCGTTTGGAAATATATCATTAAAAATTTTCCTGCAAAAAAGAAGGGATTTAAGAAAAAATGTAGTTTCCATTGAGATTTTTGTGCTCATGGGAGTTATTCAGAAGGGAAACGTTTATAAAAAAATGAAAATATGAAAAAAGAACATGCACATCAATAGTTTCTAATATTCATTAATTATTTTGAATGTTCCATATGTATCTTAGAAAATTGAGCACTGTTTATGAGATTGTGCTATATGAATGTTGATTGTTTCAATAGTAGAATATAAAATCTAAAAATATGATGCTCGGTAGGCAAAATTTATGAAATAAATAACAAATCTATAATGTAAATAAAATATAAAAACAAGATGCCTTTCATGCATGTCATGATTTATTTCCTCAAAACTTCCACTTCTTTACCATCTGGTATAAGGAATTTTATTTCTCCCAGATTGCAAGAAAAATAAACCAGGTATTGTTCAGGCTTTCGTAGCTAGACACAAAATTCAATGAACTCATTTGAGTCAAAGTTAAACAATTGGATGAAATTTCTTATGTTAATGTTACTTTTATATTTTTCTAGATATTATAGAATACTATTTTATGGATCTGATTGCGGTCAATTCTTGATTAGATAGTATCAGAGGAATGATTTTAGCTTCATGTTATTTTGCAAACTTTTATTGTGTAAGGGATTGAATTAAATCAAGATAATACTTTGTATAATATTAATTGGCTTTCTTGTACTTTTATTTGTAATTTTTAAAAATAGGAACACCACATGAAGTTGGTTTAATAGTATAGCATTGTAAAGTAAAACGAATGAAAATAATCCTTCTTTGGGAGAATCTCAGTTTCTATATATTATTTAAAAGTTTGAAGCTATCTGACTTTTTTCTTTGTGATCTTATTTCCTTTTTGTAAAATCTTTCTCCAAGTCTTCCATAAAGCCTCTCAAGATAAATCAAATGATAACCTAAAGTTAGTAAGTCAGTGCTTTTGACCTTTGGACTCCTGCAACTGTAAATATAAGAAATTTGTTACAACGATGAATTTAGATCAGGTCAAAAAGGTAAGTTAGTTGAATGTGTTTATTTTTCTTTACAGTTGTGATATGGTTGAATGTTTTTCTTTAAGCTCTTTGCTTCTATCACATCATATCAGTTGAGAGGATTCAGGATTTTTAGTACTGAGGGTCAGACACTATTAAGTACTAAGAGTCTTTATTTAACTAAACAGGGAAAGGAGAAAATACACAATTTAATTCAGACATTTGTGACCTCAACTTAGATCCTCATTTTTATGCTCGATTCAAATGTGTTGAATCTAAAGTCAAAACAATATATTTTATTCTGCTCTGGATTAACATAAGTTGTGCTGGACATGTTTTGTAATAGTTTTTAATATGTGTCTCATATCTGCCTGCCTCCTATTAATAGGTTAGTAAGCTTCTATTTCTCTTTACCACTGCAACCAATAAACACTACCTATTATAAGAATATAGTACTAATACAAGGCAACCTGCCTTTCGTGCTCATGATAAAAAATATGTAATATGAGCATGCTGTGTACACAATCAACCCTTCCATTCTAGAGGAAAAAGGGAGGAAAGATGATAAATTGGTGCATAGAAGTCTTTGTGGCACTAAATGACTCAAAGTAATGAGATATTATAATTCAGGACACAATCATAGCCCAACTGTTTGAAATTTCATAATATACTATATTAAATTTTTTTAGTATCTGCTATTGGTTTGGATATTATCTAAGATTCAGAGTTAGCATTCACAAGGAAGCACCCAAGCATACACATCTTTAAAAAAAAATTAAAACCTGCAATAGTACAAGTTGATTTCCCAAGGATGCAAAGAGAATAATTTTCTACAGATGAAGCATACCTTTATGTACTCTATTGAAAATTAGGCATAGTGTTATACATTCATAATATGTCTTGTAACTCCTCAAGTACAAAGAGTGGGTTAGAACTAAAGTGTAAATCATATGCTTGTTTTTGGATTGCTTTATCTAATCCTTTATACATATATTAGTCCCATTGTAAAACAGAGATGTGATTTTCCTTTCAGAAGTCTAACTAAATCTTCATATTATGCAAATACACATCTGTTCAGAAAACAAAGCTAAAGAAACAATCCACATTTACTACAAAACAACAAAGATTTCAAGGATATTGGAGTATAATTTTGTTTTTGCTTTGTTTGTTTCAGCTGCATCAAGGTCTAATGGTAATGTACTTTACTACTGTGCTCCAACCACCACAACAAAATTCCTTTAGACTGTATTGGTCACAATTTGAGCAACATACTTAAAGATAGTTATTTTAAACCAACAAACCTCAAAGGCAAACTAATTAAATATATTTTACATATTAGTAACCTGTAAAAAGGGAAAGCTAATATAAAATACGATCTTGAATATACAACTAGCCATCAAATGATTTCATCAGTTCTTAATCCCATCAACAGCGGGTTCAACTTTAAATGTTATTCATCAATAGGGTTATTTAAAATGAGACCCCTAAAATATTCCACTTTGAGCTTGCTTAGATTTGGTAAATGTTTAATTCCTTGACTTCACCCTCTTCCTCATGTTACTTCATTTAAGTAATTTAGTTTAGTGAGAAGAACTTTAATCAAACAATCAACATATACATAATTCCTACTATTGTAAGGCATTATATGCAATGAAAACAAAGTAAATAATTTTATTAATGAGTCTAACAAGGAAAAGGAAGATACTTGGAGAATAAAATGTACCTGGAAAATGAGTAAGAGGAGAGCTTTAGAGTGTGTAATCGTATTCCCTTTGAGGATATTTGTCTAATAAAGAAATATTGTGTTTTCTTTTCAAAAGAGAACCTCTTTATTAAAGGAATTAATTTTGTTCCTGAGATCAATTAAGAAGGCAGTTTTATGGATTTAATCAATTGTGTTCTCTATCATTCATTCAACAAGTATTTATCAAACATTGCACTGTGCTAATATTTAATTTTATTTTTCAAATTTTAGCACAATTATCCAGCTTGATATCAAATGTTATTGTAAAAAAGATATTTGTAGTGAAATCTACTCTAAAAACTGAATTTCCTGAATATGTCAAGAAAATTATCACATTCTTTAATTTTCAGAAAGATCAGAAACCTCAATACAAGCAGACTGTTTCTACCACATGCCCAACAAAAGGTTTTAACTACTAAATTCCACTATATATTCAAGATCCACTTTTAAGAAGAGGCAATATAAAAAAAAATCTGGGCTTATAAAATATTAGGAGTTAACTGTGCACATTATAGAAAGGTGTTTTAATTTTTACAAAACTATAATATAAGACTTATATGTACTACTTACTGAATAAACATATTGCACTATTATTCTCCCTTTCAGTATTGAAACTTAAGCAAGACAAACCAATATCTAAACTTAGATGAAACCTAGACTAACTTCCTGAACCATGCAATAAATATCATTTAAATGTTCTTTACAGGGTTCATTTAACTTTAGTTTTTAAAAACACTTTTAGTGCAAGAGAGCATGTTTTGTTTTAGTTTGGTTTTGATTCTTTTAATTTCTTCACTCTACTGAGCATTGTTCAGCAGCATTAAGTAAAACAAGATTAGGTCTTCGAGAAACACAAATATTTTTGCAACATTTTTTGCTAATGTCATTTTCATGAACAGCAGCACCCTCTTTCATTTGGAAAGACATTTCTATTTTACACAAAGGCACATATGCTGCTGCTGCTGCTAAGTCACTTCAGTCGTGTCCGACTCTACCAGGCTCCGTCCATGGGATTTTCCAGGCAAAAGTACTGGAGTGGATTGCCATTGCCTTCTCCAAAGGCACATATACACACACACATATTTCAATAAACGAGAATTTGAATAAAGACAGAGAGACACAAAGACTGAGTTAGAGTATTAGGTTTCACATGCTCATGAGTTAGGATCTACTACACCTACAGCTTTGATAAGTAATGCATGTATCTGTAAGATTAAATCAGTCTTTGCAAACTGAGTAATTTACCAGCAAAAGTGACAGTAGCCATGACTGTCCAGTTTGTTTTAATCCCCTACTGGAACCACCAGGGGAATGTCTGTACATAAATCTAAAGATCAGCAATTGACTTGACCTTGGAAGACAAGTAATTTTTTTTTTCATTTATTTTTATTAGTTGGAGGCTAATTACAATATTGTAGTGGTTTTTGTCATACATTGACATGAATCAGCCATGGATTTACATGTATTCCCCATCCCGATCCTCCCTCCCACCTCCCTCTCTACCCAATCCCTCTGGGTCTTCCCAGTGCACCAGGCCCGAGCACTTGTCTCATGCATCCAACCTGAGCTAGTGATCTGTTTCACTATAGATAATATACATGTTTCGATGCTGTTCTCTCGAAACATCCCACCCTCGCCTTCTCCCACAGAGTCCAAAAGTCTGTTCTGTACTTCTGTGTCTCTTTTTCTGTTTTGCATATAGGGTTATCATTACCATCTTTCTAAACTCCATATATATGTGTTAATATGCTGTAATGTTCTTTATCTTTCTGGCTTACTTCACTCTGTATAATGGGCTCCAGTTTTTAATTTCAGTGGGTCAGAAATTCTATACTGTAAATGATTTAGAAGTTTAGTCAAATGCATTCCAGATACTTCCTGGATAAAATGGCAAACCAGACAGATTTCCAAGCACAGAAAAAAAATAGGCTAATTGAAAAAAATAATTTTCATTTTAATAGGTACCTCAGTAGTAGTTACTCAGAAGAGACACATGTTTTATCTAATATAAAAGAATCTACACAGTAGAATATTGCACTTTCTTTACTGTATCCCCACAGAATTATGTGTATATTTTTAGGCACAAAAGACTACCTCTAGTTGATTTTCTTCCAGAGAGATTGATTTGAGAAAAATAATGATGAATATAAGCCATTTAACATTGTTTTTGGATTTCAATTTAGAAATAGAATTAGCAAGATCAAGGTTAGTGCATGCTCAAAATACAGCAATAACAACCAACATTGCATCAAAATTATGCTATCTACTTTTCTGATTTTTTTCATCATTGTGTCTTAATAATTTATGAGTGCATTTTTCCTGATGACTTGCTTAGTCAAACACTTTTAATCATATCATTCTATAAGTAGAGATTCTCATTTTAAGTATAGATATTTAAAAACAGTAATATCAATTCTTAATACTCTGCTGCTGCTGCTGCTAAGTCACTTCAGTCATGTCTGACTCTGTACGACCCCATAGACGGCAGCCCACCAGGCTCTGCTGTCCCTGGGATTCTCCAGGCAAGAACACTGGAGTGGATTGCCATTTCCTTCTCCAATGCATGAAAGTGAAAAGTGAAAGTGAAGTCACTCAGTCGTGTCTGACTCTTAGCGACCCCATGGACTGCAGCCTACCAGGCTCCTCCTTCCGTGGGATTTTCCAGGCAAGAGTATTGGAGTGGGGTGCCATTGTCTTCTTTATACTCTAGGTGCCTATAGATCTTTGGATCAAAGTCTCAAAATTAATGCAATGGAACTGATTCTGAGAAGGGTTGAAATAAGATATAGTAAGGAAAAAATACAGAAATTCAGTTTTATTCTAGACATTATGTGTGTGAAACTATATTTCAAAATTACTGGATTCAGTATCCTAACTCTTTAATGAAATATAGAACCTTTATCTTCCTATTAGGTTCCTATAACTTCTGCACTTTTAAAATATAAATATCTTAAGAATTTCTTCCTTATGCATTGAGTACCACATAAGATGATGTTACTGTGTTTGCCTTAATCATAAAATACTGCTAAAGAAATTCATGTCATAAAGTATAGTCTATCATTTCTCTTTTTACTTAGTCCACTGTTCTGTCATTAGTGAAGGATCAAGTCTTAATTTATTATCATTATTCTTTTTGGTGAGGTTCCTTTATCCATTCTTTAAGGGTAGAAATGATAGCAACACATCCTTATCATTCCTTCATTTAAGAATGTCTTTATTTTCTCTTCATATTTTAAGGATACTTTCATATGTTATAGATTCCTATTGATAGTTCTTTTCTAGGTCTTCTCCTGTATTATATTTTAGGAGTTCCATAGTTTAGTTTTATATTTAGCTCTGTATCCATTTTGAGTTAATTTCTGTGAAGGCTGTAAGGTCTATAGTTTGATCCATTTTTAAACATGTGGGTGTCCAGTCATTATAGTTCAGTTCGGTTCAGTCACTCAGTTGTGTCTGACTCTTTGTGACCCCATGAACTGCAGCACCCCAGGCCTTCCTGTCCATCACCAACTCCTGGAGTCTACCCAACCTCATGTCCATCAAGTTGGTGATGCCATCAAATCATTTCATCCTCTGCCATCCCCTTCTCCTCCTGCCCTCAATCTTTCCCAGCATCAGGGTCTTTTCAAATGAGTCCAATCTTCGCATCAGGTGGCCAAAGTATTGGAGTTTCAGCTTCAGCATCAGTCCTTCCAATGAACACCCAGGACTGATCTCCTTTAGGATGGACTGGTTGGATTTCCTTGCAGTCCAAGGGACTCTCAAGAGTCTTCTCCAATATCACAGTTCAAAAGCATCAATTCTTCGGTGCTCTGCTTTCTTTACAGTCCATTTATCACATCCATACATGACTACTGGAAAAACCATAGCCTTCACTAGACAGACCTTTGTTGACAAAATAATGTCTCTGCTTTTTAATATGCTGTCTAGGTTGGTCATAACTTTCCTTCCAAGGAGTAAGTGTCTTTTAATTTCATGGCTGCAATCACCATCTGCAGTGATTTTGGAGCCCCCAAAAATAAAGCCTGACACTGTTTCCACTGTTTCCCCATCTATTTGCCATGAAGTGATGGGACCGGATGCCATGATCTTAGTTCTCTGAATGTTGAGCTTTAAGACAACTTTGTCACTCTCCTCTTTCACTTTCATCAAGAGGCTCTTTAGTTCTTCTTCACTTTCTGCCATAGGGTGGTGTCATCTGCATATCTGAGGTTATTGATATTTCTCCCAGCAATCTTGATTCCAGCTTATGCTTCTTCCAGCCCAGTGTTTCTCATGATGTACTCTGCATAGCAGTTAAATAAGCAGAGTGACAATATACAGCCTTGACATACTCCTTTTCCTATTTGGAACCAGTCTGTTGTTCCATGTCCAGTTCTAACTGTTGCTTCCTGACCTGCATTCAGATTTCTCAAGAGGCAGGTCAGGTGGTCTGGTATTCCCATCTCTTTCAGAATTTTCCACAGTTTATTGTGATCCACACAATCAAAGGCTTTGGCATAGTCAATAAAGCAGAAGTAAATGAAGTTCTGGAACTCTCTTGCTTTTTCGATGATCCAGAGGATGTTGGCAATTTGATCTCTGGTTCCTCTACCTTTTCTAAAACCATCTTGAACATCTGCAAGTTCATGGTGTACATATTACTGAAGCCTGGCTTGAAGAATTTTGAGCATTACTTTACTAGCGTGTGAGATGAGTGCAATTGTGTGGTAGTTTGAGCATTCTTTGGCATTACCTTTCTTTGGGATTGGAATGAAAACTGACCTTTTCCAGTCCTGTGGCCACTGCTGAGCTTTCCAAATTTGCTGATATATTGAGTGCAGCACTTTCACAGCATCATCTGTCGTTATAGTACCGTATATTGAAAAGATTATGCTTCTTTCATAGAATTGCCTTTGCTCATTTGTCAAAGATTGGTTGACTATATTTATATGGTTATATTTCTGCTCTCTCTATTCTAACCCATTGATCTGTTTTTTGTGTTCTTTTTCTAATACCACAGGGCTTCCCTGGTGGCTCAGGTTGTAAAAAATCTTCTGGCAATGCGGGAGTCCTGGGTTCAATACCTAGGTCGGGAAGATCTCCTGAAGAAAGGAATGGCAACCCACTTCAGTGTTCTTGCCCAGAGAATTCCATGAACACAGGCTACAGGCCTGGAGTCGCAAAGAGTCAGACATGACTAAGTGACTAACACACCAATTAATATATATATATATATATAATACATACACACATATATGTGCTATGTGTGGACACCCACACACATACATATATACCCACACACCATATCTTTATCCATTCATCTCTTAACATACACTTAGGTTGCTGTCATATCTTGGCTGTTGTAAGTAATGCTTCTGTGAACACTGGGGTGCAAGTATCTTTTTGAGTTAGTGTTTTGTTTTCTTCAGATATATACCCAGGAGTGGAATTTCTGGATCATGTAGGAGTTCTATTTTTAGTTTTGGAAGAACCTCCGTATTGTCCTCTACAGTGACTGAACCAATTTACATTCCCATCAACTGTGTCCTAAGGTACCATTTTCTCCATATGCTTGTGAACATTTATTATTTGTGGCCTTTTTGATGATAAACAGTCTGACAGGTGTGAGGTGATATCTCATTGTTGCTTTGATTTGTGTTTCTCTGATGATTAGTGATATTTAGCATCTTTTCACATGCCTGTTGGCCATCTGTATGTCTTCTTAGGAAAAATGTCTATCCAGGTCTTCTAGTGTGTGAAAGTGTTAGCTGTTCAGCTGCGTCCAACTCTTTTGCGATCCCATGGACTATAGACCACCAGGTTCCTCTGTCCATTGGATTTCCTGGGCAAGAATAGTGGGGCAGGTTGCCCTTTCCTTCTCTGGGGGATCTTCCCGACCCAGGAATGGAACCCAGGTCTTCTGCATTGCAGTCAGATTCTTTACCATCTGAGCTACCAGGGAAGCCCATTCAGGTCTTTTACCCATGTTTTAATCAGGTTTTGATTTTTTATTGAGTTGAATGAGATATTTATACATTTTAGATATTAACCTATTATCAGTCATATCATTTGAAAATATTTTCTCTCATTTAGTAGATTGCCTTTTCACTTTGTAGTTTGTTTCCTTTGATATACACATTTTTAAATTTAATTAGGTCCCATTTCTTTATTTTAGCTTTTGTTTCCTTTGCTTTAGGAGACAGATCCAAAGAAATGTTGCTACAATTTATATCAAAGAGTGCTCATCCTATGATTTCTTCCAGGAGATTTATCTCTTTAGGTCTTACATTTATGTCTTTAATACATTCTGAGTTTTTTTGTATATTATATGAAAAACTGTTCAAATTTCATTCTTTTACCTGTAGCTTTATGATTATTGAAACTGTCTTTTCTCTATTGTATATTCTTGCCTCCCATACTGTAGATTAATTGAGCATAAGTACATGGGTTTATTTATCAGCTCTTTGTTCTTTTCCATTGATCTATATGTCTATTTTTATTTTTTTTGCCAGTGCCACGTTGTGTAGATTAATATAACTTTGTAGTGAAGTCTCAAGTCAGAGAGTATAATATCTCCAGCTTTATTCTTTTTTCTCAAGATTGCTATGGATATGTAAGGTCTTTTGTGGTTCCATACAATTTTTAGGATTATTTGTTCTAGTTCTGTGAAAAATGTCATGGGTACTTTGATAGGGATTGAGTTCAGTCTGTACATCTGTTTGGGTAGCATGAATATTTTAGCAATATTAATTCTTCCAATCCATGAACACAGGATATCTTAATTTTCTTCATCAATATTTTATAGTTTTCATAGTGTAAGTTTTTCAACCATTTGGTTAAGTTAGTTCCTAAGTAGATGTTGCATTTTTTAATTTCAAATTCCACTTGATCATTGCTGGCATATAAGAGAGCAAGTGACTTTTATATATTATTCTATATCCTGCAACTTTGCTATGATAACTTGTTAGTTCCAAGAGTAATTTTATTGATTCTTTTGGAATATCTATAGATGATCATGCCATCTGCAAACAAAGACTATTTTATTTCTTTTTTCCTAACCTGAAAACATTTCATTTCCTTTTCTTGTTTTATTGCATGAGCTAGAACTGCCAGTATGATCTTGAAAAGAAATGGTGAGAGTACCTGATCTTAGTGGGAAAACTTTGTTTCTAACATTAAGTATTATGTTAATCATAGGATTTTTGTAGATTTTTGTTTTTATCAAAGAAAAGAAATTCCCTTCTATTCCTAGTTTATATTTTATCCTGAATATTGAATTTTTTCAAATGCTTTTTCTGCATCTGTTGATGTAATGAAGTGATTTTTCTTTTTTAGCTTATTGAAGTGATGGGTTACATTAATTGTTTTTCCAGTGTTTGACCAGCTGTACATACCTAGAATAAATTTCACTTCATGTTGGTATATAATTCTTTGTATACATTGCTGGATGTAATTTGCTAATATTTTATTAAGGGATTTTATAGCTGTATTCATAAGAGATATTCATCTGTTGTTTTTGTTTTTTGTAATGTCTTTGTCTGGTTTTGGTATTAGGGTAATGCTGGCCTCACAGAATGAGTATTAAATTATTCCCTTTGTTTCTGTCCTCTATAGGAGATTGTCAGGATTTAACATAAATAATTTCTTCCTTAAAAATTTGGTAGAATTCACCAGTGAACCCATCTGGGCCTGGTATTTTCTATTTAGGAAGCTTATTAATTATTGATTTGATTTCACTGATAAAGGTCTATTCAGATTTTTGTTTCTTTTTGTGCTAGCTTTATCAAATTGTATCTTTCAAGGAATTGGTCCATTTCATTAAATTTATCAAATTTGTGCACATATAATTATTTGTAGTATTCCTTTATTATCTTTTTAATATCCATAGAATCTCTGGTGATATATCCTCTTTCATTTCTAATATTTGTAATTTTTGTCTTCTTTCTTGTTTTATTAGTTAGCCTCTCTAGATACTTCTCAATTTTGAGCTATTCAGAGAATGAACTTTGGCTTTCTTGATTTTCTCTACTCATGTTCTGTTTGCAACTACACTGATATTTAACTAAATTTTATTTCTTCACTTATATCTACTTTGGATTTAATTTGTTCTTCTTTTTCTAGTTTCCTAAGGTAGAAGCTTATATTATTGATTTTAGATCTTTTTATCTTTTGTAATTTATGCATTCAGTGCTATAAATTTCCCTCTAAATTCTTCTTTTGGCTCATCTCACAAATTTTGATAAATTATATTTCCATTTTCATTTCATTTCAGTTCAGTTCAGTTGCTCAGTCGTGTCCAACTCTTTGTGACCCCTTGTATTGCAGCACGCCAGGCCTCCCTGTCCATCACCAACTCCCAGAGTTTACTCAAATGCATGTACACTGAGTTGGTGAGGCCTTCCAACCATCTCATCCTCTGTTGTCCCCTTCTCCTCCTTCCCACAATCTTTCCCAGCATCAGGGTCTTTCCAAATGAATCAGTTCTTTACATCAGGTGGCCAAAGTATTGGAGTTTCAGCCTTAGCATCAGTTCTCCTAATGAATACTTGAGACTGATTTCCTTTAGGATGGGCTGGCTGGATCTCCTTGCAGTCCAAGGAACTCTCAAGAGTCTTCTCCAACACCACACTTCAAAAGCATCAATTCTTTGGCACTCTGCTTTCTTTATAGCCCAACTTTGGCATCCATACATGACTATTGGAAAAACCATAGCTTTGACTAGATGGACTTTTGTTGGCAAAGTAATGTCTCTGCTTTTTAACATGCTGTCTAGATTGGTCATAACTTTTTCCCAAGAAGCGAGCATCTTTTAATTTCAGAGTTGCAGTCACCATCTGCAATGATTTTGGAGCCCCCCAAAATTAAGTCTCTCACTGTTTCCATTTCCCCCCATCTAATTGCCATGAAGTGATGGGACCAGATGCCATGATCTTAGTTTTCTGAATGTTGAGCTTCAAACCAACTTTTTCACTCTCCTCTTTTTCACTTTCATCAAGAGACTCTTTAGATCTTCTTCACTTTCTGCCATAAGGGTGGTGTTATTTGCATATCTGAGGTTATAGATATTTCTCCCGGCAATCTTCATTCCAGCTTGTCCTTCATCCAATGTGGCATTTCGCATGATGTACTCTGCATATAATTTAAACAAGCAGGGTGACAATATACAGCCTTGACGTACGCCTTTCCCTATTTGGAAACAGTCTGTTGTTCCATGTCCAGTTCTAACTGTTGCTTCCTGACCTGCATTCAGATTTCTCAAGAGGCAGGTGAGGTGGTCTGGTATTTCCATCTCTTTCAGAATTTTCCACAGTTTGTTGTGATCTACACTGTCAAAGGCTTTGGCATAATCAATAAAGCAGAAGTAGATGTTTTTCTGGAACTTACTTGTTTTTTTGATGATCCAGTTGATGTTGGCAATTTGATCTCTGGTTCCTCTGCCTTTTCTAAATCCAGCTTGAACATCTGGAAATTCACAGTTCACCTACTGTTGAAGCCTGGCTTGGAGAATTTTGAATATTACTTTACTAGCATGTGAGGTTAGCACAATTGTGTGGTAGTTTGAGCATTCTTTGGCACTGCCTTTCTTTGAAATTGGAATGAAAACTGACCCCTTCCAGTCTTGTGGCCACTGCTGAGTTTTCCAAATTTACTGACATATTGAGTGCAGCGCTTTCACAGCATCATCTTCTAGGATTTGAAATACCTCAACTGGAATTCCATCACCTCCACTAGCTTTGTTCCTAGAGATGCTTCCTAAGGCCTGCTTGACTTTGCATTCCAGGATGTCTGGCTCTAGGTGAGTGATCACACCATCGTGGTTATCTGGGTCATGAAGACCTTTTTTGTATAGTTCTTCTGTGTATTCTTGCCACCTCTTCTTAATATCTTCTGTTTCTGTTAGGTTCATACCATTTCTGTCCTTTATTGAGCCCATCTTTGCATGAAATGTTCCCTTGGTATCTCTAATTTTCTTGAAGAGATCTCTAGTGTTTCCCATTCTATAATTTTCCTCTATTTCTTTGCATTGATCACTAAGGAAGACTTTCTTATCTCTCCTTGCTTTTCTTTGAAACTCTGCATTCAAATGGGTATATCTTTCTTTTTCTCCTTTGCCATTTGCCTCTCTTCTTTTCACAGCTATTTGTAAGGCCTCCTCTGACAACCATTTTGCCTTTTTGTGTTTATTTTCCTTGGGAAAGTTCTTGATCCCTGTTTCCTGTACAGTGTCATGAGCCTCTGTTCATAGTTCTTCAGACACTCTATCAGATCTAATCCCTAGAATCTATTTTTCACTTCCACTGTATAATCATAAGGGATTTGATTTAGGTCATACATGAATGGTCTCGGGCTTCCCTCATAGTGCAGCTGGTAAAGTATCCGCCTGCAATGCAGGAGACCCTGATTCAATTCCTGAGTTGGGAAGATTCGCTGGAGAAGGGATAGGCTACCCACTCCAGTTTTCTTGGGCTTCCCTTGTGGGTCAGCTGGAAAAGAATGCGGGAGACCTGGGTTCGATCCCTGGGTTGGGAAGATCCCCTGGAGAAGGGAAAGGCTACCCACTCCAATATTCTAGCCTGGAGAAGTTCATGGACTATACAGTCTATGGGGTTGCAAAGAGTCAGACACAACTGAGCACCTTTCACTTTCACTCCACTTTCACTGAATGGTCTAGTGGTTTTCCCTACTTTCTTTAGTTTCTAACTCAATGAAACTATGAGCCATTTTCATTTAGTTCAAAATATTTTAAAATTTATCTTGTGATTTCTCCTTTGTATGTGCTATGCTTAGTCATTCAGTCATGTCCAACTCTTTGCAACCCCATGGACTGCCGCCCTCCAGGCTCCTCTGTCTATGGGGATTCTCCAGGCACAAATACTGGAGTGGGTTGCCATGCCTTCCTCCTGTGGATATTCCCAACCAGGGATGGAACCCAGGTGTTCCACATTGCAGGCGGATTCTTTACCGACTGAGCTACCAGGGAAGCCCAAGAATACTGAAGTGGGTATCCTATCCCATATCCAGGGGATCTTCCTGGCCCAGAAGTAGAACTGGGGTCTCCTGCATTGCAGATGGATTTTTTTTTTTTTTTACCAGTTGAGCTACCAGGGAATATTTTAAAATTTATCTTGAGATTTCTTCTTTAGCCTGTGTGTTATTTAGAAGTGTGTTGTTTAATCCTTATTTTTCTGTTTTTGATTTCTAGTTGCATTCCATGGTATTCTAAGTAGACACTGTTTAATTTCTGCACTTTTAAATTCTTTAATGTGTTATGATGTTAAGTGCATATGTAAGAATTGTTATATCTTCTTTGAGAACTGACCCTCTTTATCATTATGTAATGGTCCTCTTTGTCTTGATAACTTCCCTTGCTCTAAAGTCTGCTCTGTCTAAAATTAATATTTTTACTACAACTTTGTTTGATTAGCGATAACATTTTATATATTTCTCTATCCACTTGCTTTCCATTTATATGCATTTATATTTAAAGTGGGTTTCTTAAAAAATCAAGTTCATATGTATACAAAGAACAGATTGGTGACTATAAGAGGCAGGGGGTATGAGAAATAGAAAAAAAAATTTTAATTTAGTTTAAATGGATTAGCACATTTTAAAAATAAAGTGACTATACCTAATGCCCCTGACCTTTATACTTAAAATCATTAAGATGGTACATTTTTTGTTGTGTGTATTTTACCACAATCTTTAATAAGAAGCAGATCCCCAAATAATACATATAATAAAATTCCAGTTATATAAAATTCAAAACCAAGTAAACTTGCTTTCCTAGATTCCAAAATTGCAAAGAAATGTAAGAAAATGATTCTTAGAAAAGTCAAGATAAATGGATATTGTATCTATTGGGGACAGGAATGGATGAGGTTGGGACTTTTGTGGTACTGGCTATATTTTGTTTATTGGTTTGAGTTGTTATGTGGATGTATTTTTATTACTCCCTTCAACCATATGCATATTTTAGATATTTATATATTTCACAGTTAAAAAGGAAACAAAAAAAGTTTAAAGCACTTAACTGCTATAGATTATTCAGTCACACAGTACTATGTAAAGACCAACTGATGGTTTGCTGGAAACCTTTCAGCTTCCCACCAAACAGTGTTAAGATTTCTTCTTTTTGTTCTCCATGGTGGGTTTGGAATTGACTGCTCTTCAGCAGTCAGTATAATGCAAGGCTGGTCAAGCAGTGTGGGAGGAGGTAAAAGAAGCTGCAGGGATCACCAAAAGACTGATTTTCAAATGGATCTGGAGCTTGACTTTGATTTTATAACTCTCATGGCACTACTACATTCACAATTTTTCAGTTGTTAAAAAGCATCAGATAAGTTTTTTAACATTAATAATTCAGTTCAGTGTGGAAAAGAAAGATATGCTTTAAAAATATCTAATTCAAAATTCTGCTTTAAAGTGTTTCTCATGACTGACCAGGCATAGTTAGTATTATCACCTGGAAGAATTTGCTGACCACTCACTATGCCTTATCTGAGATGAGTGCTGCAATTGCAGGTGAAAAAAAAAAAGACTTAAAATATTATTCATTAGTAACCAAGCAACTCTTCACATTCCAAGAACTTTGAGCATGTATAAATAACTTCAAATTCACTTGAGTGCAAAAGGCAAAAATAAAATATGGCCTGTGCAAAACCTTTAAGGAGATGGATAATCACCCCTGTGGTACAGGGGTTGGGAAGCACAATGGTAAATATCAAGGATTTGGAGGAGGTCATTGTCATAATATATGGTGGAACAACAATAGAATAAATAAATCATGCTATAGTCATAGGGTGATTACTAATGAATGAATTACAGCTACAGTTAACAATCAGGATGAACCAATGCTAAGGGGAAAACAAATCACAAAAGAATGTAAATATCATTATGTTATTTAAATTTCATGTAAAGTTCACAAAGAAGCAAATTATTTCGTTTATCATTTAAAATGCATGGGGAAAATAATGAGAGTAGTGACCTACATAGGGAGAGAGGAAATGGTGACCAGGAAGGGCAGACGCATGTGCAGACACACACACACACACACACACACACACATGCACTCAGACAGTTCAGTTCAGTTCAGTCGCTCAGTTGTGTCAGACTCTTTGCAACCCCATGAATCGCAGCATGCCGGGCCTCCCTGTCCGTCACCAATTCCTGGAGTCTACCCAAACCCATGCCCGTCAAGTCAGTGATCCTCTCATCAAGTCTCATCCTCTGTCATCCCCTTCTCTTCCTGCCCCAGTCCCTCCCAGCATCAGAGTCATTTCCAATGAATCAACTCTTTGCATGAGGTGGCCAAAGAACTGGAGTTTCAGCTTCAGTCCTTCCAATGAACACCTAGGACTGATCTCCTTTAGGATGGACTGGTTGGATCTCCTTGCAGTCCAAGGGACTCTCAAGAGTCTTCTCCAACACCATAGTTCAAAAGCATCAATTTCTCGGCACTCAGCTTTCTTCACAGTCCAATTCTCACATCCATACATGACCACTGGAAAAACCATAGCCTTGGCCAGATGGAACTTTGTTGGCAAAGTAATGTCTCTGCTTTTTAATATGCTGTCTAGGTTGGTCATAACTTCCCTTCCAAGGAGTAAGCATCTTTTAATTTCATGGCTGCAGTCACCATCTGCAGTGATTTTGGAGCCCCCAAAAAATAACCTGACGCTGTTTCCACTGTCTCCCCATCTATTTCCCATGAGGTGATGGGGCCAGATGCCATGATCTTAGTTTTCTGAATGTTGAGCTTTAAGCCAACTTTTTCACTCTCCTTTTTCACTTACATCAAGAGGTTCTTTAGTTCCTCTTCACTTTCTGCCATAAGGGTGGTGTCATCTGCATATCTGAGGTTATTGATATTTCTCCCAGCAATCTAGATTCCAGCTGGTGCTTCCTCCAGCCCAGCGTTTCTCATGATGTACTCTGCATATAAGTTAAATAAGCATGGTGACAATATACAGCCTTGATGTACACCTTTTCCTATTTGGAATCTGTCTTTTGTTCCATGGCCAGTTCTAACTGTTGCTTCCTGACCTGCATACAGGTTTCTCAGGAGGCAGGTCAGGTGGTCTGGTATTCCCATCTCTTTCAGAATTTTCCACAGTTTGTTGTGATCCACACAGTCAAAGGCTTTGGCATAGTCAATAAAGCAGAAGTAGATATTTTTCTGGAACTTACTTGTTTTTTTGATGATCCAGCGGATATTGGCAATTTGATCTCTGGTTCCTCTGCCTTTTCTAAAATCAGCTTGAACATCTGGAAATTCACGTTCACGTATTGCTGATGCCTGGCTTGGAGAATTTTGAGCATTACTTTACTAGTGTGTGAGATGAGGGCAATTGTGCAGTAGTTTGAGCATTCTTTGGGATTGCCTTTCTTAGGGATTGGAGTGAAAATTGATCTTTTAGACAAGCCCACAGTAAATAAATAAAGTGTGGTTCTGTAGACAACATTTAGTTGAATCTTGTTTTTTTCTCTCTCTCTTGTGTTTTTAATTTCTAATTTCACTCCACTGTGATGTGGTATGATTTCAGCATTTTAAATTTATTGAGATGTGGAGTTTTTTTTTTTTTTTTTTCTAACAGCTCATCTGTCATTTAAAATATATGTACCTGAGGAGAATGTGTATTCTGTTGGTGTTGGGTGGAGTGTCCTAATTATATCTGTTAGTTCTTAATGGCTTATAAGTATTGTTCAGTTCCTCTAATTCCTTACTGATTTTCTATCAAGATTTTCTACATGTTATTGAAAGTGGGTTTATAAAATCGCCAACCTTAATTGTAGAATTGTTTCTCCCTTTAACTCTATCAATGTTTGCCATATGTATTTTGAAACTTTTTTTTTTATGTCATGTGTTACAGTTATTGAAACTTCTCAATGAGTTTACATTATTATCAATATGCTATATCCCTCTTTTTCTCTTATAATAATTCTTTTATTTAGTCTATTTTTTTTTATTACAGTTCCTTTAGCTCTTGTGGTTATTATTTAGATAGGGCACATTTTTTCATCCTTTCACTTTCAAGCTATTTGTATCTGTGGAGTTAAAGTGATTCTCCTATAGACAGTAATAGTTAGCGTCTATTTTTTAAACCCACTCTTCCACTTATATGTATTTTAAATATATTTTCTTGGTGTGTACATTTAATACCCTAAATTTAAGAAAGGTGTAATATTCTAGTTTGAATTGATATCAACTAAATTTCAATAACCTTCAAAATATCTGCTCCTAACTAGCTCCACTTCTCCCCCTTTTGTTGTTATTGTATCAAGTATGTCTTTGTTGTTTGGCCATTAGTGGTAAGGAACCCGCTTGCCAATGCTGGAGATATAAGGAGACATGAGTTTGATCCCTGGACCGGGAAGATCCCCTGGAAGAGCACATGGCAACCCACTCCAGTATTCTTGCCTGGAGAATCCCTTGGACAGAGGAGCCTGGGGGCTACTGTCCACAGGGTCGCAAAGAGTCAGACATCACTGAAGTGACTGAGCATGCACAAGCACACATTGTTTCATATATTTGTGTTTTATATCATGTAGGAAATAAAAACAGAAGTTATGAACTAAAAATACAACAATACTGACTCTTTCCTATATAGTGGTCTTTATTTCTTCATATAGTTTTGAGCTACTGTTTAGTTTGTTTTTATTTCAGCCTGATAGATTTCCTTAGCATTTCTTGTAGGGTAAATTTACTATTAAACTCTCTCAGCTTTTTTTTTTCATCTAGGAATATATTAATTTCTCCTTTATTTTTCAATGATTGTTTTACCAGATATAGTATTCTTGATTGACAGTTTTCTTCTTTTAGCACTTAAAAATATCATCCCACTTCATCTGTCCTCTGAATTCTATTGCAAAATCCAATGTTAATTTTATTAAGGATCCCTTGTACATGACAAGTCACTGGATAGCTTCAATTCACATATTTTCAAGTCCATTGATTCTTTTGCCTGCTCAGATATGCTTTTGAAAGCTTCTAGAGTGATTTCATTTTAATTATTATACTTTTCATATCCAGAATCTGTTTAGATCCTCTCTTTGTAATTTACATCTCTTTATTGATATTCTCTGCTTGTTTATGCATTCTTCTACTGATTTCCCTTAATTCTTTGTTTATATTTTCCTTTAGTTATTTGAGTATATTTGAACAGATAATTTAAAGTCCTTTTCTTCTAAGTCCAATGTGTTTGTCTCCTCGGGGACAGTTTCTCTTAAGTTTTTCTTTGAATGGGCATCATTTATTGTTTCTTTATATGTTTTGAAATGTTTTATTGAAAACCAGATATTATGAATATTATTACTTTGTGACTGAAATAAGATTCTTCCTTAGTCTTTGATTTGTTACTGTTTAGTGGCTTAAAGCTCAACATTCAGAAAATTAAGATAATGGCATCTGGTCCCATCACTTGATGGGAAATAGATGGGAAAACTGCCACCCTGGGCTTTCTTCCCTGGTTTTTGGTGTATTTATTGTTTGCTTCAGTCGTAATCTGTGCCTCAGGTGGCAGTGGATTATTCATTTGCCTTTTGCTGTTTTTAAGGCATGCTTTCTGCGTGCCCACTTTTTTGCTCTAAAAAATTCCAAGTTAAGCAAAGTAAGTCAAGTCTTTCTGGTAGCCATCAGACAGGTAAGAAAACATAAACACAATGATTAGAAGGGAACCCTCTTACACTGTTGGTGGGAATGCAAACTAGTACAGCCGCTATGGAGAACAGTGTGGAGATTTCTTTAAAAACTGGACATAGAACTGCCATATGACCCAGCAATACCACTTCTGGGCATACACACCGAGGAAACTAGATCTGAAAGAGACACATGCACCCCAATGTTCATCATAGCACTGTTTATAATAGCCAGGACATGGAAGCAACCTAGATGCCCATCAGCAGACGAATGGATAAGGAAGCTGTGGTACATATACACCACAGAATATTACTCAGCCATTAAAAAGAATTCATTTGAATCAGTTCTAATGAGATGGATGAAACTGGAGCCCATTATACAGAGTGAAGTAAGCCAGAAAGATAAAGACCATTACAGCATACTAACACATATATATGGAATTTAGAAAGATGGTAATGATAACCCTATATGCAAAACAGAAAAAGAGACAGATGTACAGAACAGACTTTTGGACTCTGTGGGAGAAGGTGAGCGTGGGATGTTGTGAGAGAACAGCATTGAAACATGTATATTATCTATGGTGAAACAGATCACCAGCCCAGGTTGGATGCATGAGACAAGTGCTCAGGGCTGGTGCACTGGGATGACCCAGAGGGATCAGGTAGAGGGGGAGGTGGGAGGGAGGATCGGGATGGGGAACACATGTAAATCCATGGCTGATTCATGTCAATGTATGACAAAACCCACTACAATATTGTAAAGTAATTAGCCTCCAACTAATAAAAATAAATGAAAAAAAAATTAAAAGAAAATAAAATATGCTCGCTCCATCTGGAATTAAGGACCAGTGTCCCATCCTGGAAACTTGACAGCTGTCTTAAGACTATTTCTATGCAGGAAAGGAGAGCGGATAAGAACAAGTAAAATATTACAAAGCTTTCCTACCATTTTAAAGTTGGCTTTTCCTTGATTCCTCATTTACTTGCTCATTGTAAACCTTTGGCTGCTTCCCAGAGTTCTAACAAAGTTGATTCTGTTTTACTGGGTTTTCCAGTGTTTCTATGGAGAGATGGCCTCTTGGAGCCACCCACTCTGCAATGTTTGTTGACAACACTCTCAAGGTGCATTTTTTTTTTTTGTCTTTGTTTTTCAGAAGTTTAACTATAATGGGTCTCTGAATGATTTTGTTTCAGTGTATTCTATGTAGAGTTCACTCAGCTTCTCAGATCTATAGGTTTATATCTTGTTGCTAAATTTGGGAGATTTTCTGCCATTGTGTCTTTAAGTACTCTTTCAGCTTCACTCTTTTTCCTCTCATTCTGATAAAATTTTAAATCAATTTTTAAAAAATGTTTTGAAAATCATTGTTTTGCTCATTTTTTCAGTCTGTTTTTTCCTCTGTTGTTTATATTGAATAAATTCTATTGATCTATCTTCAAGTTCACTGTTCACTGATTCAATTTTCTGTCCTCTCTCGTCTACTACTGAGTAGAGTTTTAAAAATTTCCTCATTGCATTTTTTTTAATTCTATAATTTCTATTCAGATATTTTGAAATGTCTGGTTTCTTCCTAAAATTATCTATTTTTCTTTTAAGAGAATTTGTAATGAATGGTTGAGGCATTTTTATGACTTCTGCTTTAAAATGCTTTTAAACTAATGAGAAGTTAAGTGTATAGCACAGGGAACTCTATTCAATGCTCTGTGGTGACAAAGAGGGTATATATGTATATGCATTGTGGATTCATTTTGCTGTACACCAGAAACTAACACAACATTATAAAGCAGCTAAACTCCAAAAAAATAAAATAAAATTCTTTTCAGATAATTCTAACCTGCAACTCATCTCAGTATTACCACCAGTTAATTGCTTTTTTCTCATTCAAATTGCTAGTTTCTTGATTCTTGGTGTAATGAGTGATTTTTAATTGTATCCTAAATATACTGATTATTATACTAGACTTTTGATCCTATTTAAAACTTTTGTTTTAGCAGGCACTTACCCTCCTTTGGTTTAGCCTGTAAATTCTTTCCACTTTTGTAGACTTTAGTTCCAATGATAATTTTGTTTTCTGAACCCTTGCAATGTTACCTGGCCTGCATCATTCATCCAAAGCCACTGGAACTCCCACTCAAATCTGATATTGCCTCTGTCAGGACAGAAGGGACTTCCCTGTGCCTGCACTTTGCTATTTACCCGTTATAAGGATAAATAGAAATTTAATTTTCTGTGTTACCGAAATGGAAAGAATGTTTTCCTCTTACCATTTTTTTCCCTCTCCTTTACAGCTTTTCTATGAGAAACTAGTAGTTCTAAATTCTATCTCTAAGGTAACCTTTCAATATCCATGTACATCTTTTTAGAGGCTTAGCAACCCTATTAGATTTACAACCTAGGAATTTTTTTTTTTTTTTTTAGTGTCTGAGAGTTATTCTTCTGAAATGTAAACATTTACAAAGATAGCACCTCTGCTACCTGTCATGGTGGGAGTTTCAGCTAGGCACAAGTTGCTCTGAGCTGTAACCATCTGCTTGTTGTAGAGATAAGAAGTTTTAATATACCTTTGGAGAAATGCAATTAATGGTTACCTTAATTCCTAAATAAATGTAGAATAAATGTTATGAACAAATTTGTAGCAAATGATGGTGTTAAGTCCTATTAGAGGGACTTGAGAACATATGCACATGATGGGTTGTGACTGTTTGGCTGTATAAATAAGGTGGGAATTTCTTTGGCTTACTTATGAGGCAGTGTAATCTGGATATGCTTATTCAATAATAAAACTTTCTGTCTTTTCTACATTTTGAGGAAAAGACTCTCTAGGTTGGCAGGATTGTTATTTCTCCAGAACTATATATCCATGACCTGGCTATGATTCTATGAATATTGAAATGACACATTTGCCAGAATTCAGTCAGGGAGAGTGTTTTTCATCTCCAGGTGTTTAATTAGTTGGCATTCCAAACCCATTGAATCCTTCTGAGTGATCTCCTCCCTAAACTACAGTGTTCCAAATTCCATCTACTGTGTTATCCTGGTCTTCTGCCAGTGTGAAATGGAAATACCCTGTACCAGCAAAATAACAGTCCAATGAATAAATGCACATCTGAAAGGAGGAAATGTAAAACAAAAATGCCATTGATTAGAAGAAATATATATTTTGTACTCTTACTCACACTGGATCAAATTAACAAAATCTACTCCACTTTTCTTGTTTTATTTGTTCTACACTAAATTAATTTTATTATACTCTCAGTAGTACTTTTAACTTTTAACTCATAGTCTTGATTGAATACAGATGATACATGGGAACAAGTGACCTCCTATATAAACTGAAATTTTTGTAAAATTTTGCATAGGTTTTGTATTATGCAAGTTGATGCATATACCGTGTTTTACATCAGAATTCCTGGGAAAATCACTTTGAATTTTTGGTGTGAAAATGAATGGAAAATGAATTGTTATGTAAAATTTAGATTTTTTTCAAATGAAGGAAATGTAGTTTGCCCTACCAATTTAAGGAGAAATACCCTTTTTGTTTGTTTGTTTTAATAACTAAAGATAAAATGTGCTTGTACCCTTCTCCCCAAGAACTGAAAGTCACTCAGTTGTATCTAACTCTTTGCAACCCCATGGACCATGGAATTCTCCAGGCCAGAATACTGGAATGGGTTGCCATGCCCTTCTCCAGGGGATCTTCCTGACTGAGGGATTGAACCTGCGTCTCTTGCATCTCCTGCATTGGCAGTCAGGTTCTTTACCACTAGCACCACCTGGGAATAGCCAATGCCAATTTTCAGGGTCTCTTAGGTGACTATAAAATCAGTGCTCATTCAAATTGAGCTGCTTGTAACTTCCACATGCATAGTGCAATCAGAATTTAGGATTGCAGTGAGTACTATGAGGCACTGCAAGACTATGAAGTGACTTGTGAATTTCAAAAGGTTTAATTTATATTTTGTCTAGTTACAGAGTTAAGTGTATTTAAATACTTTCTAATTTTATTAATTGTATACTCTATTGGAAAGATTGTAGAATGTGTTCAGGTGCCAAGAATTCCATTCTTGACTTCCCTGTAGAATTGATGTGAAAAGAAATTCTGTGTAGTCCATTGCATTGAAAAAAATAGAAACTTATTTCTGATCCTGGCAGAAACTGATAGTCTTATTTTTTGGATAATTTGGATATTTTTATTTTCTGAAGCCTACATAGTCCTTTTTTCCAGCTCTTAAAGTAACTCACGTTGCTACCCTGGGTTACTGTATCATTGATACTAACAGTTCTTCAGTCGCCATCAAAAGACCACACTCTGAAACCTTATTTGCCTCAGAATTTTTTAGGCAGTGTGTTTGAGCCACTAACGACATTCCAATTTTTTAGTTAAAATAAGATTCTACTTATCAAGGATGCTTCCAATGGGCCATAGCCTAATGTGCATTTGAGTTGCTTGGTCTCACACTTGGAGAGGGAAACTAGCACTTGCTGAATCACTGCTATCTGCCAACAATCTATGCATGCTACAGGAAATCTGCTTTGATAGCAATAAACATTAGACTTGACATTGGAGAAAGTTGAATCAGTGATGCAAAGAACAAAATTTTGAACCAATATAAGAATACAGGAGCAAATAAAGAAAGGAAGGGGCAAGAAGATAATGGGCGCAGAAGATAGATTATATAGGTTCAACTGGCAAATAATATGTGTTACTAAAGATGAGAGAAAGATGGATAAAACCAAATAATCAGAGAACAAAACTGCTATCACATATTAAGACACATAAGGCAAGTGAAATTTATGGATAGGAATCTATAGTACGAATGTGTGTTTTCAGTATAATTTAGAAACATAATTTGATAAGGCCACAGGACCAGGTAGGAACCAAGGAGAAACTAAACCTTTGGGGAAAGGCAGATATTAGGAAAACAGTAGAAGTTTACCAGCAGATTATATGAAAAGTGTTCTTGAGAATGCAGCTTTAATCAGAGGATGTGTGTGGGGGGAGGAGGAAAAGAGCATATACTTAATTCAGCTTAGCCAAGTATGGAGAAGTGATGGGCATTGTAAGACAACACATAGCACGTAGCAATCACAGTCTCAGAAGTAAGACTCAGATTTAAAATACTGTCTTTATTTGCCACAAATACTGTCTTTATTTGTGAGAGCTTGGAAATTTACTTAGTCTCTCTAGACTTCAGCCTAGAGCTCTGATTATATATCTATAAAATGCAGATAATACTGATGCAGCAGCAGTTCTGAAGAGAGCAGCCAGCATTCTAGTTGTGAAACCTGCTTTCTTTCTTGTTCTCAAAGAATTGCGTTCATCTGTTTTAAGTTCACTCAGTTCAGTTCAGTCACTCAGTTGTGTCCGACTCTTTGTGATCCCACGGACTGCAGCACACCAGGCTTCCCTGTCCATCACCAACTCCCGGAGCTTACTCAAACTCATGTCCATTGAGTCGGTGATGCCATCCAACCATTTTATCCTCTGTTGTCCCCTTCTTCTCCTGCCTTCAATCTTTCCCAGAATCAGGGTCTGTTCCAATGAGTCAATTCTTCGCATCAGGTGGCAAAGTGTTGGAGTTTCAGCTTCAACATCAGTTCTTCCAATGAATATTCAGGACTGATTTCCTTTAGGATGGACTGATTGGATCTCCTTGCAGTCCAAGGGACTCTCAAGAGTCTTCTCCAGCACCACAGTTCAAAAGCATCAATTCTTCTGCACTCAGCTTTCTTTACAGTCCAACTCACATCCATACATGACTACTGGGAAAAAGTTCTCTGGGGGTTCCCTAAAAGACTGATGCAAGACACTTACCTTTGTTTCACCTATCTCAAAATTCTTTCAGGGTGGAAAAGTAGCTAAGCAGAGGGCATTCATTGAACACAATGAAAGGCAGGTAACAATCTGCTGCCACCTGGGGCACAAGATTACACTAGGTGTGAACAACTGACCTTTTTAAAACCTAGTAGAAACACTGAGAAAAGAGCTACTTTTAGGAATAAAAGATCTGAAGTGGTCTTGTGTATTGAGTTGGCAAAAAAAGTTTGTTCAGGGTTTTCTTCTGGCAAAACCTGAATGAAAGTTTTGGCCAACCCAATGTAACAGGGAATCCAGAAAGTCAAGTGAACACCCAGCACAGGAAGAGTGGTCAGAAAGTCCGAGGTGATCCTAAGCTTTCACCTTGGGCTGAATTTTAAGCTCAATGTAAGTGGGAAAAGAAGGGTAAGGTAAAATTATAAATGGCATGGCTAAGCTTTGAAAGAGTGCCCCCAAACAGAGGCATTCTGCAAAAACTGGAAAGTTTTTCTTCTTTTTTCTTTTTTTCCCCTCTCCCTTTCCTTTTGTTTCCTTGCTTTTCTTTTCTTTACTCTCTGCATTAAGTGAATATCTGTCAAATCACGAGCTGACACCTAGCTAAAGGAACCAAGACTTCATACAACAAACACACCAAAAATATAATCTTTAAAATTTTGAAAGTCATTAAATAAACAAAAACCTACAACCCAAAGCAAGCAACAATAAACCCTGAGGACAGGATATATCCTGATTTCCAGAGATACAAAGTTATGATATTTATTTTTTATGAGCTACCACTTTATTAAAGAATACAATCTGAGGCAAGGTGGGGTTAGGAAAAAGAGAATGAGGCAGATATGTTACTAAGGTGTCTACTGCTTGGGATTAAATCAGCTGATGTCCACAGAGAGTTTGTTGTTACAGTGGCAACTGGATTGGAACAAGTGGTCAAGGGTTCCCAAAACTGGTGAGGTTTAGAGAGTCTGAGGTATCACAAAGTATCTGACAGTGTAACATTTGCATCATTAAAGTCCACCAAATCATAATGTTTATAACTCCAGTTTTTATCAAAAATTATGAGGCATGCAAAGAATCATAATACTGTGGAACATTCAAAGGAAAATAAGACATTAACAGAAACTTTTCCTGAGAAAGTAGACATTTGACTCACCAGATAAATACTTTAAATCAACTGCCTTAAATATACACAAATAGTTTTAGGGAACTATGTACAAAGAAATAAAGAAAGTCAGAGCAATGTTTCAGCAAATAGAATAGATCAATAAAGAGATCAAAACTATAAAAAAGAATTAGATATAAATTCTGAAAATTAAAAGTACAATAAGTGAAATGAAAAGTTTATTACAGGGTTTCAATAGCAGTTTTGAGCAGCAGAAGAAAGATGCAGTAAATTTGTATATAGGATGGCAATCTACTCCAGTATTCTTGCCTGGAGAATCCCATGGACAGAAGAATCTGGCAGGCTACAGTCCATGGGGTCGCAGTCGGACACGCCTTAGAGACTAAACCAAACCACCAAATCAAAATCACCCTATGTTATGAACTCAAAAAGGAAGAAGAAAAACAAACAGAGCCTTTGAGATAAGTGGGATACCACTGAGTTTACCAACATATGCATAATGAGGATGCCAAAGAAAAGGAAAGAAACAGCCAACAACTTCTCAAATTTGATGAGACAAGAATCTACATGTGCAACAAACTGAATGAATTCTAAGGATCACAAATATAAAACAATGCACACAGAGACATATCAATATCAAACTTTGAAAGCCAAATCAAAGAGAGAACCTTGGAAAGGAGAAAGAAAGAAGTCTTCTGTCAGATACTAGGGAGCCTCAAAAAGATTGTCAGCTAATCTCTCATCAGAAATCATGAAGTCCAGACTGCAGCAAGATGACATATTTAAACTGATAAAAGGAAAAAAAAGAAAGAAAGAAACCTGTAACTGAGAATTCCATATTGGGGAAAACCATCCTTCAAAAATGAAGGGGGAATATTCTAAAATTAAGACATTCTTAGATAAATAGAAGTGGAGTGTTTGTCACAGTAGAATGGCTGTACAAGAAATGCTAAAGGAAGTCTTTCAGGCTTAAATGAAAGGACACAAGAGAGTAACTCAAAGCAATACAAAGAAATAAAGAATATTGGTAAATATAAAGCAGATATTCTTATCATTTTGGATTGTAGCTTTTTTTTTTGTTGTTGAATGCGATTTAAAACATAGGGTCATAAAAGTATAAATAGAAAGTTATGCTAATGGTCACACAGTGTGTTCTTGTTCAGTCGCTCAGTTGTGTCCGACTCTTTGCAACCCCATGAACTGCAGCATGCCAAGCGTCCCTGTCTTTCACCATCTCCCTGAACTTGCTCAAACACATGTCTATTGAGTCGGTGATGCCATGCAACCATGCCATCCTTGGTCGTCCCCTTGTCGTCCCCTTCTCCTCTTGCCTTCAATCTTTCCCAGCATCAGGGTCTTTTCCAATGAGTCGGCTCTTCGCATCAGGTAGCCAAAGCATTGGAGCTTCAGCCTCAGCATCAGTCCCTCCAATGAATATTCAGGATTGATTTCCTTTAGAATTGACTGGTTGGATCTCCTTGCAGTCCAAGGGACTCTCAAGAATCTTCTCCAACAACACAGTTCAAAAGCATCAGTTCTTCAGCTCTCAGCCTTCTTTATGGTCCAACTCTCACATCCATACACAACTACTGGAAGGATGTAGAAAGATGTAATTTATGACAATAACAGCATAAGGGAGGTATGAGATAGTAGAATTTTTGTATGTGAATGAAGTTGTTATTAATTCAAATCTTCTATATAATTTTTAAGATATTATTTGAAATCCTAGGATATGTACTAGGAAAATAAAATATACAGAAAGTAAGATGAGAAGGGGATCAAAACAGTACATTAGAACAATCAATTAAACACAAAATAAGATAGTAATAGAAGATTTGAGGAACCAAAAATATATTGCATATAGAAGATAAATAGCAAAATGACAGAAATAAGTCCTTTCTTATTAGTAGTTTATTAAGTATAAGTTGATTAAGTTTCAAATTAAAAGGTATTGATTAGCAGAATGAAATTTTAAAAATCATCCATCTATATGTTGTCTGGGCTTCCCCTGTGGCACAGACAGTAAAGAATCTGCCTGCAATGCAGGAGACTTGGGTTTGATCCCTGTCTGTAATATACTTGCTTTAAGATCTAAAAAAAGATGCAAATAACTTGAAAGTAAAAGATTGAAAATATATATCTTGTGCAACAGTAACCAAAAGAGTTTTGGTGGTATTCATTCTAATATAAGACAAAATAGACTCTAAGTAAGAATTATTGCAAGAGACAAAGAAGGATATTATATATTGACAAAAGGGTCAACGTACGAACAATATGAACAGTTATTAGCATATACACACCAAAGAGCAGAATTCCAAAATATATGAAGCAAACACTGACAGAATTGAATGGAGAAATGCTTCTAGAATAATAGATGGAGATTTCAATTCCCCAATTTTAATAATATAACAACCAGACAGAAAATCAATAACTAAAGGACTTGAACAGTAGTATAAACCAAGTTAGACCTAATAGATATATAGAGAAAACTCCACCCCAAATGAGTAGAATACATATTCCTCTCAAATACATATGGAATATTCTGAAAGACAGACCACATGATTGGTCTTAAAACAAGTCTCAATACATTTTTAAAAATTGAAATCATACTCATGATTTTCTCTGATCACAGTGGAATGAGTCTAGAAATTAATACCAGAAAGGAAATTGGAAAAATCACAAATAAGTGGAAATTAGACAACACATTCTTAAGCAACCAATAGATCAAAGAAGTCACAAGGGAAACTAATAGAGACAAACGAAAATGAAAGCACAAAATTCCAAAACTTATAGAACATAGCAGAAGCAGTGCTCAGAGGGATATTTATTGCTGTAAATATCTATATTTACAAAGAAGAAAAATCTCAAATTAATGACCTAACTTTACATCTTGAGGTACTAGATAAATAAGAGCAAACTAAATCTAAGGCTAACCACAGGAAGAAGTAATCAAGACTCACATGGAGATAAACAAAATAGAGAATTAAAAAAATAGAGACAACCCAAAAGTTGGTTCTTCAAAATGATCAACAAAATTGGCAAACTAAAAAATAAAAAGCTAAAATTGCTATGAAAAAAGAGAAGACACAAATAATAAAATCAGAAATGAAAGTGGGGAGATTACTACCAATTACTAAAATTAAATATATATATATATATATATATATGAGAATACTATGAACAATTGTAAACCAGCAAATCAGATAAACTTTTTTTTTTTAAAAAGCACCAATTTTCTAAAACATATCCCCCCAAAATGAAGAAGGAACATGTAACAACATATTTAATGAGGCAAGCATTACCCTGATGCCAAAAACAGACAAAGTAAGAAATCTAAAGACCAATATTCTTTTTGAATATTGATGCAAGAATCCTCAGCAAATGCTAGCACATTTTCACAACCAAATTCATTACCATATTAATATTCTAAAAATTAAGAATCTACACCATGACCAAGTGAGATTTATCTAGGAGTACAAGTATGTGTCAAGATAAAAAAATCAGTCAGTGTAATCCATGTATTAATAAAATGAAGAAAAGCAACCACATGATCATCTTAATTGATGACAAAAAAGGTCCACTATTTGATATCATTCAAAATTGTTCTATGACAAAAATATTCAGCAAACTAGGAATAGAAGAAAAATTCCCAACCTGACAAAATGCATATATGATAAACCCACAGCTAACATAATATTCAATGGTTTATGAAGCTTTCCCCTTAGATCTTGAATAAGACAAAGATATGAACTCTTATCACTAAGCCAAATAGAGTATAATGGGCTTACCTTCTTTTTGAACAACTTTAAGAATATCCTGGAAGATAAACATCATGTCATTTCTCTATTTGCTAAACTGTCTGCCTACCCCTCTACCAAAATCCTTCAACAGAAACTTTAAGTCCCTGTCATGACTCAAGAATGATCCATCTCATCAGTTTATTTATTAATTCCATTGTTTCCTGAACACTTTCTTCATGGAGTCCTCTGTATTCCTGTTTTAGTAAGGACTGTTGGTTTTCTCAGACTCTTGGATAGGTCTTGGGTCTTCATGCTTGAGCTGAAAATCATCTTCATTGCTCTAGAGGAACTATGCAATTTGTAGTTGCCCAATATCTTTTGAAAAACCCCTTTCTGTTTTAGTAGTTTCCTAAAGTTGCCTTTCACATGAATAAATTTAAGTAAATTTTCAGTATCCCCCCCTTTTTTTTAACTGTGTGTAGTCATATGACTAGCTTCTACCAAGCAGATGTGCCTGAGCGATATATGGAAAGATCTGAAGTTGTGTGGCTCTCTCAATAAGCAGGGACATTCTGAACATGAGCATATTGCTTAAATTTGGCAGCATGGCCCAACCTAGCAGAGATAAATTGTGAGAAACTGTTATTTCCATCCATTTGCCACCAAGCTATTTCCTCTGGTGAATAGTTCATTCTTTAAGGACCTGTTCTATTAAAGATGATGCTCCCACTGTATCCTGTCACACTCATTTTTACATGTTTGTCCTCATTCAAACTACAAAGGTCACTTTTCCCTCCTTTCCTGCTGTGAAATATGTATTATTTTTTGGCAAGTATTTCCAGGTGTACAAACCAAAAAAAAAAAAAAAAACCATTCAGAAGGGCTACCCTTTGTTGAATGAAAAAGTAAGAGTCCCACAGCCTTGATAGGGTGTTTTTGCTTCACGTCTCACACATCTCACTTAATGTATTACCTGCTTCAGAAATATTATTACTGTTTACAGTTACCCTTCAACTGTGTCTCCACAGCTTTCTCTGTGCTTTGCATTGCTTTTCTCACAAAATATTCAACTTTCTGTCAATTACTTCTAAGGAATTTTTCTCTAAGTTGTGGATTTAGGAAATTTGTGTCAAAATGCTGTGGGATTTTTGGTAGTCATTGTTTATTGAGTTTGTAAACTCTTCATGCCATAGGAAGGACAAAAAAGAATAATCTGTAACAAGCCATCCTGACTAAAATCATTCATAGAAAAGAAGGTCAGGGACAGTTTGTTTCAGAAAGGTTCTCAATTCTATATACCCCATTCCTCAACCAGATATTCTGTGTTTGCTAGACCTTAGTTAAAACTAAAACTCAGTCCCATTACAGGCAAGGGTATTATTATCATTAGAGAAATCTTTCGCAGTTATAATTATGAGGGTCTTTGACCCTTCACGTTAGAATATACTTTGTATATAAAGTGACAGCCTAATTTGGCTAGAGCAAGTCTCTGCGTAAGCTAATTACATGTGGTAATTTTGCTTGAAAGGAGACTGACTTGAAAGTGAATCCAATTTAACGGTGAGGAGATTGTTATAAGAAACATTTCATTGTGGGCTTGGAAGTCCCTTAAAGTGCTAATTTTTCACTTGAATAACCATATTGCCATAGCAAGGATTTTTCAAATTACTTAATATTTGTGAGGTATTATTTAAACTAAGAAAAATAAAGACAATAGTAAGGATTGTTTTTTTACATTTTATGGGAACAATTTAGGATTCTAATTATTATTCACATATTAAAATTATCTTCTATTTCCCTCTTCCCACTTATTCTTAAGAAACGGTGGGCCATCTTGCTCTCTTAAAGGACAAATCCAACTTCTTAATTACATATTCAACTCAGAAAGAGCATAGTTTGTCCATTTTCTCAATCTTTCTGAGTTTTGCTTTTTAAAAATATAGTCTCTCTCCGGCATATTAATAATCACTTCTCAGAAAATCATTACATGCAGCTAGCAGCTATTGTATGGTGAATTGAAATATGGCAACTGCAAGCAGAAAGGGCAGAAAAAATGCTATAAGGAAGACTCTGAGCATGGCTTTAAACACTTATCTGGCTGTGGATGACTAGGCAGAGGAGCTCTTTGGAGCACAGTAATTAAGATCAGGACCTTTTTTTCTCCCAGCAGATACTTTCATATAAGTCCAAATCAAACCCGATACAAACCCTGTAAATGGCAGCTATAGGTTTGCATTATACTTTACACAATATTGGGGTTTGTATAAGGTTAAAAGCTGGCAGGGATGCTTCAAACCCCAGCAGGACACCCTGACCTATACCACCAAGTATACCACCTGTCCTAAAATTCTCTTTCCTTTCTAGTTACCTCAATTCTTAGAATCACTGTCACAAGTTATTCCAAAGGATTAAAGCCCAAGGCTTCCAGAAACCCCCTGTAAAATTGCAAACCTTCTCTGGGAATGTGGAGTGGGTGCTGTAGTGATCTGTTCAACTCCCCCCTTCAGAAAGAGGCAGTAAAGATCCCAGCTATTTGGAGAGTTGGTTATTAATGTCTCTTACTTTAATCTCTTTCTACGGATTGACCTCAGCAAAAGATAGCTGTCTCACTGAAAGCCTTATCTCTTCCATGGGGTCAGTTCACATTCAGCGACTTTTCAAAAATGGAGCATAAACATGTGACCTTCTTGTCTCATGGCCAAAGAACTCTGAAAGGCCATTCCAGCACTAGAGCTCCCTATAGGAACAGTGGAGGCCGCTGGTGCAACTGCCTCTCAGTTCTACTTCTCCCTCTGCTCAGTCCAGTGTTGTTACCCAATAAAACTCCAGCAAGCAACTGTGAAAGCCTCGGAATCTCTTTCCTAAGGAACCCAACATAAAAGAATTGATATTAGGAAGTTTCCTGGGAACGAACTCTAATATGTGATGGATAACTGGCAGTAGATAAATAACTGATACCCCATGGCATATGGTTGTTGAACAACACAAGCTTTTCATAGGTGATAAACTGGGATGAAATGCTAAAGGAAGGGAATGCCCTGGAAGGTATGACAGCCCAGGTATTTGAGAGTTTGCAAGGAGAGTGGTGAGAACGAATAATTATAAGAGCTTTTCAATCAGATGGCTATGGTACAGGTCATCTATGTACTGGAGAAAGACAATGAAAGGCTGAGGATGATTCATGAGCAATATAAGGTGAAGTATGAAAGCCAGAAAATTTCCTTGGCAGCATATAAAGAGGTTCTCATCTCCTCAACCTGGCACGAAGTAAATAGGGAGAATGAGGCCCAGTACTTATGTATAAAAGTATCAGCACTCCAGAAGGCTGAATTCTCATCCTGGGCAGGTCTGATATGCCAAAGCCCGGGTCCTGATTGAGAAATGTTGCGTTTTTAAGATTTGGGGTGAGTACATCAGTGCACTTGAAAACCGTGAATCTCAGTATCACCTTGAACTCTCTCAGCCCAGTTCAGTTGCTCAGTCGTGTCTAACTCTTTGCAACCCCATGGACTGTAGCACATCAGGCTTCTCTGTCCATCACCAACTCCCATAGCTTGCTCAAACTCATGTCCATTGAGTCTGTGATGCCACCCAACCATCTCATCCTCCTTTGTCCCCTTCTCCTTCTGCCTTCAATCTTTCCCAGCATCAGGGTCTGTTCCAATGAGTCAGTTCTTCACATCAGGTGGCCAAAGTACTGGAGCTTCAGCATCAGTCCTTCCAATGAATACTAAAGACTGATTTTTGTAGACATATATAGGATTGAAGGCTTCCCTGGTGGCACAGAGGGTAAAGTATCTGCCTGCAAGGCAGGAGACCTGGGTTCAATCCCTGGGTTGGGAAGGTCCCCTGGAGAAGGAAATGGCAACCCACTCCGGTACTCTTGCCTGGAAAATCCCTTGGACAAAGGAACCTGGTAAGCTACAGTCCATGGGGTTGTAAAGGGTCAGACACAACTGAGCGACTTCACTTTCTTTCACTTTTCATATAGGATTGAGCCCTATATATAGCCTGCTTTTTCATGTTAAAGGCAGCCCCCTACCTTGCTTAGAGACAACTAAGAGGACCATCCCTCCAAAGGTAACACCTTGTCCCTTTAGAATCTGCCTCCATGCCTCCTGGATAACAGGCTATTAGTTAGAATCAAGTTAGAATCAAATATAAAAGGAGTCCTAGGCACCCTAAAATAAAAGGGTTTAAATACTGAAATTACCTCAGTATCTAGCCAACATGTTATGTACCAGAATGAACTCAGAATATGTTAATGAGGCTATATCCTAAGGGTATTGAATCAAAGGTGAAAATATAAAATTAAATAAGGAAGAGTATCAGAATAAGGTCACTCTCTTGTAATACAAGGTTTAATTACAAGAACCATAGGTAATGATGCTAATACACTGTTAGGTGGCCTCTCGTAGGCTTTGAAAAAGCGATAACTCTCACAAAGTGAAGTAGACATGCCAGGACTTACCTGGAAAACATTGGAAGAAAGAATCAAAGGCTCAGAGAAGTGAGCATGCTGATATGGATAGTCTGTGTATGTTCAGGTAGCTCTTTTCTCTAGGAAGTCCCAGGAGACACTCAACTGACCAAAGTGGTAAGGAATGCACTGGTGCTGGGGCACAGCGTTGTTGAGATGCTCAGACAAGACTATCCTCTGAATTCCTGGGCTCAGAGTAAGAGATACTATTACAGAACTGACCTTGATATCAATGAATGTGATAGAATCCCAAAATAACAGATGCCAAGTACTGGTGTATAGGGGCTTACCAGGTGGCCCAGTGGTAAAGAATCTGCCTGCCAGTGCAGAAGACACAAGAGGTGCAGTTTGATCCTTGGGTCAGGAAGGTCTGCTGGAGAAGGAAATGGCAACCCATTCCAATATTCTTGCCTGGGAAATCCCATGGACAGAGGAGCCTGGTGGGCTACAGTCCATAGAGTCACAAAGAGTCAGACATGCAACTAGTGTATAATCATCAGAAGCAAGGTAGGCGTGATACCGTAATAAGAGGCAGGGTCAAAATGGTAGCCTGTAGCGCCTGAACTGCTGAGAGCTATAGATGTGGTTAATAAAATACAGTATGCCCAGAAGCAACCTAAATGGGCAATCAAAAAGGGGATTATCCAATCTATACACCACAAAATAATCGAGCATGGTTGATTATGAGCTGAGGCCAGCTGCTTCAATAAAAAATCCTGGTCCTAGTTTTGGAAAGTAAGCCGATTCTTATGCCAAGACCCATTAATAGAAGGGGATGCTGGGTATCCATTAAGAAGAACTCTGAAAGATGACAAGTCTGTCTAGTATTGATTTCCCAGTCCTTCTCCAAAGGGACCTATGACCATTTGCTTGTGTAGCTGTACATTGGGAAAAAAGGACTATTTATCATTTCAAGGACTGTTGGACCCAGAATATGAGTTGACACTGATACCCAAAGATCCCTGTCTAGGTAGGGGACAAATAAATAAATTTTCCTCCTATATCTAATCATTCATTGTGTGTCTAGTGGATACACAGACTTGCCTGGTGGTCATATTCTGATCCCCAAATGTACATTTACACTTGAAATACTTTAGAGTTGCATTGACATATTTTACCCTTGCATTGGTTCCTTGCTCTGTGACATATGGGCTACTCTAATTCTGATATCTACGCTTCTGCAGCTGTTAAGTTTCAGAAGCATCTTGAGAACTTAAGGGCATAGGAAATGAACAACAGAAATTGTCAATACAATAGTCTGATATTTTGTCTTAGAACAAGTAATTATCCTCCATATACTTAACTCTAAGTTTAGAAATATGCCCAAACTATCTCTGGCCTTTCAAACAAATCCAAAACCCGCTATGAACTTGTTAACCAAGAACACATTTATTTATTCTTTCCTTCACTGAACCAAATATTTATTGAGGACTCTCAGGTAGTACATGATATGTTAGGTTAAATGGGGGGCAAAAACACCTAAGTCCTTCTTGAGTTAGGTCAGAATTCCAACTGATACTATACTTTCAAAATAAATTTATTTCAACAAATCCTTCAAGCTTCAAAGGGGGATATTAATAACAGTCATCTTAGTATTATATGAAACATGCTGTTTTGTCTTTGACTATTCTGCACATAGTTATCTGATGAGATTGATGAATGATCAGAAGAGGGGAAAAGAAACATCTACTTTTTGTTTTTGGAAAAAAATAATTTCACAAAATGATTAATTGCAACCTAAAAATATTTGCAGAATGAAAATAGAGATGCCTTATTAGGATCAGTAACAATGTGTGCATGTTTTCCATATAATCTCTCTTCTGTCATAGTCACAGTGGAATATATGATTTGACTTATTATACAATTTATATGGCCTCCTATTACTAAAGACCTTTCATATAACAGACTTTGAGAAATTTGCAATTAGCAAGGATCACACCGACTCAATGGATATGAGTTTGAGTAAACTCCAGGAGTTGACAATGGACAGGGAGACCTGGCGTGCTTCAGTCCATGGGGTCGCAAGGAGTCGGACATGACTGAGAAACTGAATGGTTTTAAAGTTTTGTTATTTAACATTGAAAATATTTAATCAATGTTTAGATGATAAAAAACATTAATACCCTTTGGCATATGGATTTATTTATATGCAAATATATACTATACATTAAATTATGCATATATTGATTGATATTTGAGAACTTCATCATTTTTAGATTGTTCTGTTCTCCATTGCAGTTATGAAACTAAGTCATTTCAAGTAATTTTCACCTAATTGAATGAATACTTCCCTATGTGTATCCAGCATTTAATTTCTAACTATGCTTCCCTTGCCTTAGAAACAAAAATATAAAAAAAGCATGTTCTTCTTTGCTCTCAAATAAATCTCAAGCCTTGCTAATTTGTGTAAAGTGACAATATCTGTTTTATTAAATACTGACATAGGATTGGTGGAGACACATTTGTTCATACCCTTCCAAGCAGAGCTAGCCACTTCTTCCTCAGTGCTACCACACTGGATACTGTTGCCATACTCTTCATGGTCTATCATGCTTTCTATTTGTTGCTCTTTCTCCTGCAGAAATATATGCCTTTCAAAGACAGAGAACTCATTTATTAGTGATCTTTGGTTCATTAATATCTAAAATTTAAAAAACTATATACATATATATTTATTTTCTGAATACAACTTCATTCTAGATTTTAAATCCTCTTTCCTAAATACTAACCAAAACTCATTAGTGTTTCAGTATAACCTAGTATTTCTCCTGGAAAAAAGAACATGTGCAATCAAAAGTGCTACAATTATGACAAATACAAATTGCTCTGTAAGGAAAATAATTCTTAGCAAACATAAAAGCTGGGAGCCTGTTATGTAGGCTGTGCTAGTATGAAGTTCTGTGCTAACTTCTGTGAATACCAAATTCTGTGGTAGAATTTGATTCAGTCTCTGTCCTCAAGCAGCTCATGGTCTAGTGTGGAAACAGAGAAGTGAACAAGAACAATGAAAGCTATAATAAAAATATGCTTGGTATTCTCTGGTACACCAGAGAATTATCCTCCATATACTTAACTTAAGTAACTGTATCTGTTACTTAACTAGTATCCACTTCACACTTAAATATTTTGCATTATTACGTATGTTTTCTTGTCAGATGGCTATATGGCCAAGTATATGTTATATTCCATGAGGGCAAGGATTGCACCACATGCTGTTAGTATCCTAATTGTGTTAAGCGAAGCCCAGTGTACAGAGCAAGTAAGATAAGGGACCTTTCTTTTAGTAGAAATATAGTCAACTCATAAGTCTAAGATGTAAGGTCAAGTCTAGCTCTACTTTTGTTAAATGGTTATATGTTACTTTAAGCATATTATAAGCATAATCTTTTAAAATGGTAAAAACATGTTTTCTTCCAGGTCTTTCTTTGTGGGGGTTAAATAAAATAAATTTGTGAAAGTACATAATGGGTAATTATAAATATCCTTCTTTTAATAAGTATTCATTTAATGCAGTTAAGCTAAGAACTTAAAGAAGATTCACAAAAGAGCTCAAATTATTAAAGTCAGAGTTGACCCTAGTTGTCAGTGTCAACAGGTAAGGTATTGTCTCAAGGCCATCTTCCTGAAACATGCATAGGCTGTTCATCTTTCCCATTGTTCATCTTTTCGTCATTGTGAAGTAAATATTTATTGTGGTTACCAGAATTCTGAGAAATTCCGAGGTGACCCTTAAGACTCTTTTTCCTTGGTATACATGCCATGTATAGCCCCTCTGCTTGAGTTGGTCATGTCATATAATACAAGTGAAGGGATTATGCTGACGTAATTAATGTCCCACATCAGTTGACTTTTGAGTTAGTCAAAAGGAACATTATCGCGGGTAGGCCTGATTCAATCAGGTGAGCCAAAAAAAGGACTGTGCCCCTCTTGAAATTAGAAATTTGAAGCAAATGAGATTTTCCTTCTGGTTTCAAAGAAAAACAAAAATTGACTTATTGTGCAGAGATCCATGTGGGAGGGAATCGCTGGTGGCCCAAGGAAGTAAAATGACCCCCAGCTGATAGCCCCAAGAAAATGGAAATTTTAATTTGACAGCCCCAAGAAATGAATTCTGCCAAAAGCCATGTGAACTTAGAAGACCTCAAGCTTCAGGTGGGGCTGGAACCCTTGGCCAACACTTTGATTCTGACCTACTGAGACCTTGAGCACAGGTAACTCAGTTAACCCAGGAACCTGACTTATGGGAACCATAAGATAATAAATTTATGGGAAAGTGTTATACAGTAATAGAAAATAAATATATTTACCTAATCTGAAGAGATAATTTGATTTAGGATGTTAATTGGTGATAATAGCTTTGTGTTACTCCTCCCAAGTAATGTATCTTCAGCCAAGAAAAGCTGCATGATGGAAATTACAGTTGGTAAAAGCAGGGCAGAAAAGAGGAAAAGAGGCAATCTCTCAGTCCTTGTTATTTGGGAAATCATGGTACTAGATGTTAAAAGTCAATCCTTGAATCTAAAATATTCTTTGTTTGGTTTGTTTTACTTAGAAGAAGAATAAAATGTAAGAAAGAGACTGAACAGTTTGCAAAAATGCAGGAAAAATGGGGAGAGACAGCATGATATAGTGGACTAAATAGCAGGAGTTGAGCCATTATACCACCCTATCACTTGTGGGAAGCTACTGTACAGCATAGGGAGCTCAACTCAGTGCTCTGTGATGACCAAGAGGGGTGGGATGGGGGTAGGTGGGAGGGACATTCAAGAGGGAGAAGATATATCTATGCACATGGCTGATTCATGTTGTTCAGCAGAAACTAACATAGCATTGTAAACCAATTATATTCCAATAAAAAAAAAGAATTAAAAAACAAAGAGGCTATTGAACTGAGAAAGCCTGTGAGATTTTCAGCCTCCTTCCTGGTCAACTCAAAGGATGGGATTATATGATTTCTCTGTCTCTTTCAGAGAGAAAATGCTATGGCTCTTCTAAATGATGAAATCTGCTGACATTTGATTTAATTACAAGGGAAGTTTCTGCAGAATAGAGGACTTTGGGAGAGTTTGAGGCATGTTACATAGTTATAAAATTTTAGTGAAAGAGTAATGTATTTGAGATATATAACATTTATATGTGAATATAATTATATATGTATTTTTTGATATATGGATAATAGTTGTACTGTGCTGTGCTAAGTCACTTCAGTCATGTCCGACTTCTTGCGACCCTATGTACCATAGCCCACCAGGGTCCTCGGTCCATGGGATTTATCAAGCAAGAATACTGGAGTTGGTTGCCATACCCTCCTCCAGGGGGTCCCCCCAATCCAGGGATGGAACCCACATCTCTTGGTTTCGTGCATTGGCAGGCAGGTTCTTTACCACTAGCGCCACCTGGGAAGCTTAAATACCCTGAAATTCGGTGATGTTTAAGCTTGTTGATTAAAACACAAGACTGTCTGATTCTGCAGGAGAAATGTCAGGGTAGTGAAAGTCCTATATCTTCTCCAAATGTCCTATAACACCACCCCGCATCCCCGCCATGAGATACTAGTCTTTCTCCAAGCAGATGCCATTTTCTAACCTTCTGTTATTTGAAGGATTGAGTTAAACATCTAGGGACAGTGTTTTCATGGACACAATCTAGTCCTTGTTAGAACTAAAATTATACTTTTCATCAAAAATAGCAAAATACAGTGAGACCTGAAACTAGGAACAATATTTAGTTTTGCTGAATAACATCTCATTTCTGAGTTCTTAATGATTGAATTATAAATAAGCTTGACATAATCATACATCAAATTTTTTTATTCCACACTGCTCTAATTTTTAACAGCCAGTTGGTTATCTTAATGATGATTAACATACTAAAAGTACATTTAAAAGGACATTATAGTAGTAACAAATCAATGAAAGCAAAGAAATTTAAAAATGAAGCTAATATTTCATTCTTTAACTATATGAGCTGAAGCTTAACTCATAGAGGCATTAGAGCTAGAAATCTCCAATTAGGTCAGAAAGTCTTTTTCCCTAAACATAAAAAGAAGTAAATGGTGGAATGCCATCTGCTATCTTCAGATATAAAAGAAAACAAATTAACTCTTCAAGGTTACTTTAAAGTGTCGTATTTTAGTGCATACTCTGGGTTTCAAAAATGGTCTTGCTCACTGAAAGATCATATATAAGGCAAAAAAAGTAATGACTTGAAAATATTACCATTTGTACCCCATCTATAAGGTCTGATCCTAGAAAAAAATTATAAAATACACAAAAATTATCTCTTTTGTTTCCTTTTCCTTTCCAGTATTTTATCCAAGGTTCCTTAGATGCCACAACTTGCCCATCTTAACAAAACATACAAGTCTTACTGTAATTTGAAATATTAAAAATGATTTTAACTCAATAATTGTCAGTTTTATGAGTTTGGGGAGCACAGAATAAATATTCATGTGTGTGTGTGTTTGGGTACATGTATGTGTGTCTGTAAGAAAGAGCATTGTGCATCAACTTGGTGTTTGCCCCTCTTGATTTAACCATTATAAATGAATCTTTGTGCAGAGAATATATGAATTTAAGAAACTAGCTGATTTAGAAAGTCTCTTGTTTCCTCAGACTATCTGCAAGGGCAGTATGAGGCATAGACCAACAATCTGCTTCTAGCTAATTAAAACTGACAATAGTTATTTGCATCCTCCAAACTCAAATTATGTTAATTATAACTTAAATGATCTACTTTGTGCATAACATATTTGTATATTAGGCAAATTATGAAAAGATAAATGTATTGAATATAATACTTCTGAATGTCAGAAGCATATTCATAAGACTCGTATTATTTTTTATATGATCATTTCATAGGTTTCTCTTTTGAGCAAAAATTCAGACAAGATTAAATTACACTTGAGTCTGGAAAGAAAATACTGTATACAATAGAATGGACATTCATTTCTGGGTAGAGGGAAAATTGCTTAGGACATATACACAGAAAATTGTTTAAGACAAAATGTTCCATTGAATGGAGTTTTTACATGAAATATATTTTTCACTGTATATAATGCAATCTGGGTAATGTCAGGACATTGTACTAGTCATTATTAAATTTTCAAAGTGTTATTATTTTTTAAAAAATGGAGCTAAAAATCCAATGGCATTATAAGTAGACAATAACTTCAAAATGAAAAAGGCACTAGTTACTGAATAATGCACCAGTTACAGAGGTTTTCAATGGACTGTTCACTGCCTGTAAAGAGTGCAGACTGATTATAAATAAATAAACTCCTCGGTGTAACCGTTCCCTTTACTTAGTGGCACAAATAGCAAACTCACCCTGACTCATCCTGCTGATGGGAACTGAAAGCAGTGATGCATGTTTTATATTATCAGAAAAAAATTCACATGGTAAGTGCAGATATTTCAGAAAAAAGAACTGTTTTGATTGGTTTTTAGCAAGTTTGTTAAGGAACATACTTTTTAAAAAGTGTACTTAGTAGCATAAGTAAAATCTGGCATCTCCATAGAAAATAGCAAAAGCAAATGTCATCTACTTCTGATTTTTTTTTAATGTTTTGGGGTGATTTGACATTATAAACTTCAATCACAGCATCTACCTCACTGCTGCTAAGATGGTTGCATAAGTGTATTTGTAGTTAAATGCTCTTTGAAGCATGACCAGTACTCTACAGTTCACATGAGAGTATTTCCTTCAAAGTTCCCATCAATATGATAGACAGGGATGATACCTAGATTTATTTAGGGGATTTTATTAGTAGCTTTTAGTTTTTATTCTTTCATAATTTATACACATATAGTGGAAGACCATGTGATAGTTGGCTGAAATATGTGTTATTGGAAAGCAAGATAAAATGGAAACTAATAGGTTATTTAGAACTGGGACTGGGGGAGCTTTTTAAAAAAATGTTTTATTGTGGAGTGGAAAATATTCATTTGGAAGACTTTTTTTGAAGAAACTCTTAGAAAGAAAGAACTGTTTAAAAAATTCCTAACCTAAAACTCTCACCTGGTCCTGGGGTTCTGGTGAAGGAAGTTATAAAAGAAGTTGGCCCTTGTCTATGGTTTTGGTAAGGCTTCAAACAAGCTATTCTTCTAGTGGACTTGGGCCTGTAGCTACAACTTTTAGTCAGAAGCAGCAGTAGATCTGCTTCCAAGCATCCTTAGTCTATGAAAGTAAGCTTTAAGTGCCCTGCAGACATTCAAAATTGTAATCTAAGTTCAGACAAATACTAAGACATACTGTATGTAAAGATATATTCTGATTGATGTGGAAGTTACAAGTAATGTCTCACAAAAAATCCCAGAACTCCTAGTTGCTTTCTTTAGGAAAAGAAAAGTCCGTATGAACAAGAGAGCATGAAGCTCAACAACCCATTGAGCCAAACACAGAAGAAACTGAGAGACAGGATTAAAGTCAAAAGAGAAAGAGGTATTGGTAACTGGTGGCTGAAATTGTGTTCCAAACTCTAGTGGATAGGCCTTTGGATAGAAGATTTCAGATATGGGGGTCAAATAAGGGACAATCCTCCAGAATATGACATTAAACTGAGATGAGGGATAAGTTTTCCTTTAATGAATCTCCTAACTGCAGGTACAGGTGCATACTCTGCTTTTAAAAGTCTTCTAGGTCAGCTCTACCAAATGAAATATAATGATGTCTCAAACTTACCTTACAGTGACCTTATTTGTCATACCTCAGTGAATAACCATACTCTAAACACCCTATAGCTATTATTAAATTCTTTCTATATATACCTTGACAATAAATTACCTATAAATCAAAAGATTTTATCACACAGAAAAAGTTTTTCTATATGTGAAGAATAATAAGACTATTTTCTTTTTTATTAAGATAGATCTATTAATTCTAAGGAAAACATTGCAGCATGATGTTAGTATAAAATGTAAACTCATTTAGGAAATATATGGAACAATTCATTATCAGTAATCATCATTAAATAGCACACAGGCTACCATTTCTTTTCTTCCCCCAATACCATACAAACATAGTACACACATTTTTACTAATTAATATATAGAATTTATTTAAGATGAAAAAATACTGCCCTCAAGTTAATGCTTTAAGATATATAGAAAGGCTTTGGACATGTACACTTAAATGGTTAGGAAGTGATAATGACAATTTTAATTTGAAAAAATTTCACAATCCCAGGCAAAATTCACATAGGTAGAATATGACTTCAACTGTTTTGTTTTTAACATCATGGTAAAAATGTAGAAGAAATAATCCTTGTTATTGATAATGGTAAAGCTGTTAGTAATATCTACCTTTTACATGCTTAAATTTATATAACAAATGTACATTATATCTTTAGTGGAAAAAGTTAAATAAATTTTGTTTTTTACTTCACTCTGTATAATGGGCTCCATGGCTGATTCATGTCAATGTATGGCAAAAACCACTACAATATTGTAAAATAATTAGCCTCCAACTAATAAAAATAAATGGAAAAAATAATAAAATAAAATTACCTAAAATGAAAAAAATTGTTTTTTAAGTACATTTTAAAAACATTTTGAAAAAAAAAAAAACATTTTGACATGCTTCAGCATAGCTCATGTTTTGAGAAGAAAGTGTGAGGGTGAGTAGAGGAAAAGAAAAAAGATACAAAAAAAGTCAGAAAAGTAAGAAAGAGTGGATCTTAGTGAAGGAGAGAGAGGTAAAAAAAAAATTAATGTAAAAGGATGGGAATTCAAAGGAGCAAATGCTACCAGGTTTAAAACTATAGTGGTGTTATGCAAAGAAAACTGATCCTTCCTCTTAAGGGTATTTTTATTTAGTTGGTAATATTAATTTAGATTGATTAATAATTATTGAATATTTACCAAACCACCTGTCACTTTTTATTTACAGTGTGGAAAGACTGAGAGCATACACAAGGAGACATAAGGAAGAATGACAAAAGGACTAGAATATTGGGCTAGATCTTTAAGTAAAAAAGGCCCATAGGTTGGTAGAGATGAAGAGTGAAGGAAATCCAAGTAGTGAATGGAACATACAAAGTTAAGACTAAATAAAATGTACTGGAGGAATAATAAAATACCAGTATAGGATAGAAGAATGTTTCTACTTCCATATCTGATATTTGAAGTTGCTGTGAGTGCTAAGGGTGAAAAAAAACTGGGTCTTATGATTTGAATGGTACTGATTTCAAGCAAATGAATTTATATTTTTTATGAAGTCATTCATTCAAAAATGTTTATTATGACAAACCACTATCTGCAAAGTATTCTTGTAGACACTAGGTTTGTAGGAATCAACAAGACAGAGAAATTCCTGCCCAGTGTATTTATGGTCTAGCAAATTTATAATAAAGATATATTTAATATACAATTAAATACATTAAAACATATATTAAAATTTTAGTTTAGTGTATATAAAATATATGGTACATTGGATTTTTCATCATTGTAGGAAATAAGCATATAATTGTCCCATGGCATTTCATATAATACATTGGCCCTTGTTGGTGGATAGCATCAATGAAAAGAGATTTTAATACAAGATGCCACATATGGGCCTTGCCTTAGAACACTGGGTCTTAATGCTTTGCATTGTATGCAAAACAAGGAACACTCTTTCACCAAGATTATCTGCTGCTAATTGGGATAATGAACACTACAAATATGATCCACGTTTTCATGTCAAAACAAAGAAAACAACATGATGTCGGAGATGTCAAAACACCCAGACATTATTTATTCTAATTCTCCTCACATCTTTGGCTTGGTGAAATTGACTTTCATAAATAGTGGAACTGAATACAGTTAATTTATAGACTCCCTTTTTCCACAAACATAGTCAAGGTGTTTGGAAGGGAGGGGCAGATGATAATACAGGAAAGTGTTGGCAAAGTTGGCCTGCTAGCATTTCAGGCATCGGTCTCCATTAGCATTTCCATGTAATTCTATGCACATATCTAGATATGAATCTCTCTCTGAGGCTATATTCAGAAATGACTTACTGTATGCCAGGAAGTACACAATTCTCCTATGTAACCTACACAAAAATCAATTTTCATTAACAAGAGCCTTGGTGTGCAATAGGGAGTGAGAAGTTGCTATATGGAAAGATTTTTCTCTTATTTATTTATTTTTAAGAGAGAACAAGAAGGAAGAAACATCACCAGCATGACTAAATGGAGAAGCAGCCAGACAAAAATGTCTTACTATTTTTTTTTCTTTTTTCAAAAAAGATGGATGAAAACACTGAAGCAGCCCTTAGGCAGATTATTCAAGCAGATCCTGACAGTGGCAAGCACTTGGGGGTTAATCTTTACAAAGGATAAATTGGTTTTGAACAATTTCTCCAATGTTCTGTATTAGGATCAGACATTCTTTTTTTTTTTTAATATCAGCCATACTTGTCATTTTTTTTCTCTTCTTGTTTTTGGAAGTAGAGAAATATTCACAGACTCCAAAGCAGAGGACTTTTCTCTGTTTTGGAATCATTTGACTGCCCCTACTAGGCTGCTGAAGGAAAACTTGTTGAATAAACACTGATATGCTTTTTGTCTATTTCATCAATTCATCAGACAACACATTTTCCATTAGAAATCTTCTCCTATATCAACTCGCTCCTGAAAATTTTGAAGAAGACGCTTCTTTTTCTAGGACCCTGCTTACTGCTTATCATTGCTACTTTTTAAAAACTCCTATTTTTCATCTCTTTCAGTGTCCCAGTTCAGGGTGTATTCTACATGTCTTCAGTGTATACTGCATAGATTATAACCTAATTTCAAATTAGACTTAATCAGAAAATTAGCCAGTTTATTTCAACATATGATAAAGATGTCTAAATAGTGCTGACTGACACAGTATGCATGTAAATAATACCTGTTGATAAAAAGCTGCACTTGACAAAAATAAATTCACAATATTATTGCTAAGTCTGAATTATTCAAAATCACTAGTAATGTGCCAGATATTTCTGAGCACTGATACCAAGAGAAGTTTCTCTGCTTGTTATACTATATGCTACATTAATAATTACAAGGCCACAAATAACATTTAAAGTAGAGAAAATGACAATGTTACTTATATATGCCTCTGAAATAGACTGCTGCAGTCTATTTGCTGTGTGTGCTGCAGTCCATGAGGTCACAAAAAGTCGGATATGACTGAGCGACTGAACTGATTGACTGACTGACTGAAATAGACATGGGTTTTCTTCTTTGATAGATTTTACCTTCTAAGCCATGATTTGCTTAAGGGATTATTAATTTTACTCACTGGAACAAAGTAGCATTTGGTTTCCCGTTCATTAATTCACTGACCTTTTATTAGGCCCCTACTCTGTGTGAAGGTCTTTAACAGGTAGTGAGAATACAGGTTGGTGCAAAAGTAATTGTAGTTTCAGACTGTGAATTTTAAAATCATTATAACTAGGCTCAAGCACATCTTTATTAATCAAAATAGGAACTATTGCAATGAACACATTTTTTCCAATGAAAAATAAGTTTATTCCTGTAGTGTAAAAATCCTTGCTTCAGGGTTTGAGGAAGACTTAGAAAGCATTTTCTGCCTCTTGCTGGTTGTGGAAGCATTTTCCCTGCAATAAGTTGTCAAGTTGCTTGATGAAGTGGTAATCGGTTGGCAGGAGATCAGGTGAATATGGTGGATGAGGCAAAACTTCGTAGACCAATTCTTTCAGCTGTTGAAGCATTAGGTTGGTTGTGCAACGTGTGGTTGGGCATTGTCATGGAGAAGAATTAGACCCTTTCTGCTGACCCATGCCGGCTACAGGCATTGCAGTTTTCAATGCATCTCATCAAGTTCCTGAGCATACTTCCCAGATGTAATGGTTTCACTGGGATTCAGGAAGCTGTAGTCAATTGGACCGGCAGCAGACCACCAAACAGTGACCATGACCAATTTTTGGTGCAAGTTTGACTTTGGGAAGTGCTTTGGAGAATCTGCTCAGTCCAATCACCAATTGTCGTATAAAATCCACTATTTGTTGCATGTCACAATCCGATTGAGAAATGGTTTGTTGTTGTTGCATAGAATAAGACGACACCTCTAAATGATGATTGTTTTGATTTGCAGTCAGCTTATGAGGCACCCAGTTATGAAGTTTTTTCACCTTTTCAATTTCTTCAATTGCTGAAAGACCATGGAATGGTTGACATTGAGTTCTTCAGCAACTTCTCATTTAGTTGTAAGAGGATTAGTTTGGATGATTGCTCTAGATTGGTCATTGTCGACTTCTGATGGCCAGCCTCTGTTCTCCTCATCTTCAAGGCTCTCATCTCCTTTGCAAGATTTCTTGAACCACCACTGCACTGTACGTTTTTTCATTAGCAGTTCCTGGGCTAAATGTGTTGTTAACATTGCAAGTTGTCTCTGCTGCTTTATGACCCATTTTGAACTCAAATTTGCTTTTTGTCTAACATCATTTCCCTAGTCTAAAACAAATATAAAATCAACAGCAAGTAATGTCATTAGCAAAAAAAAATAATAAAATAAAGTGAGACATGAATGTTATAATCATGTATAACATTTATTTAAAAATGTATTCCATGGAGAAGGAAATGGCAACCTACTCCAGTGTTCTTGCCTGGAGAATCCCAGGGACGGGAAAGCCTGGTGGGCTGCCGTCTATGAGGACACACAGAGTCAGACACGACTGAAGCGACTTAACAGCAGCAGCAGCAAGTTAAGATACTGTAGCTTTTATGCAATTGCCCACAACTCTGACACTCAAGGAAGATGCTGGACTTGGAGACAGAACCCTGGCTGGGGATAGGGACACCGGTTCAAAGGTGACTTGACATTTGACTATAAATTAAGTATCCTGATGATGAAGAGTAGACCGGGGGGGGGGGGGGGGGGGGGCCAGGTGCTCCCAGTGGTGACAATAAAGTATTGTCTTAAAAAAAAAAAGTATTCTAATATCAAATGGCAGTTTAACAATGCAAAACCGCAATTACTTTTGCACCAATAATAATATGAATAAAACTGCCTCTACATTCATAATGATAACATTCCAGTTGAAGAGACAGAAACAAAAATAAATAATAACAAAACAATGTGATAAGTGATAATAGAGAGAGGATTATTTCTGCTACCGTGGGTGGGAGTTGAGAAGGTTCTTCAGAGGACAAATTATATGAACTCTGCATTAAAAAATAAATACAATTGCTAGGTTGAAAAATAAGTTTAAAATGATATGAAAGTTATTTCAAGTAGAGGGAATAAAAATCTCAAACAATGGAGAGAGGCAATGTAAAATATAATAGTCTGAAAGCTGCAGGGAGAACCTACCATGAAATATTTCTCTTAGGGAATGCGCAAGCAGATATTTGAATCTTGAAATTTGTGTGTGTGTGTTTGTGTATCCACATTCATGCTGCATTTGTGAGTCTTTGTGGATAAGCAGTAATAAGCCTATTTGATATGTTCTATGTCATAGAAGTATCCAAGTTCTTTCTTTTATACTGAATTTATATCCACATATAAGAAAAGAAATGCTATCACACTTACTTGCTTTTTAGGTTAAGAGAAGCAGTTAACAAAGGTCCTCTCAGATACTGTAGAGATAGACTAATGATGATTCTTTATGAATGGACTTAGGAAATCATTCACATTGGTTGTCACTTACTTTTAAAAATTACCTAGTGACTCATTATTTTCTAAAGTGTTTTGAAAAAGTGAAAAACAATTCATATCTTTTTAAAAAAATTTATTTATTTTAATTGGAGGCTAGTTACTTTACAATATTGTAGTGATTTTTGCCATACATGAATCCACCATGGGTGTACATGTGTTCCCCATCCTGAACCCCCTCCCACCTCCCTCCCCATCCCATCCCTCAGGGTCATCCCAGTGCGCCAGCCCTGAGCACCCTGTCTCATGCATTGAACCTGGACTGGCGATCTATTTCACATATGGTAATATACATGTTTCAGTGCTATTCTCTCAAATCAGTCCACCCTCGCCTTCTCCCACAGAGTTCAAAATTCTGTTCTTTACATCTGTGTCTCTTTTGCTGTCTCGCATATAGGGTCATCATTACCATCTTTCTAAATTCCATATATGTGCGTTAGTGTACTGTATTGGTGTTTTTCTTTCTGACTTACTTCACTCCGTATAACAGGCTCCAGTTTCATCCACCTCATTAGAACTGATTCAAATGCATTATTTTTAATACCTGGGTAATATTCCATTGTATGTATGTACCACAGCTTTCTTATCCATTCTTCTGCTGATGGACATCTAGGTTGTTTTCATGTCCTAGCTATTGTAAATAGTGCTGCAATGAACATTGGGGTACACATGTCTCTTTCAATCCTGGTTTCCTCGGTGTGTATGCCCAGCAGTGGGATTGCTGGGTCGTATGGCAGTTCTATTTCCAGTTTTTTAAGGAATCTCCACACTGTTCTCCATAGTGGCTGTACTAGTTTGCATTCCCACCAACAGTGTAAGAGGGTTCCCTTTTCTCCGCACCCTCTCCAGCATTTAACAATTCATATCTTTAACAAAACTCTGAGATTTGGGCTGGATATTTAAAATTTAATATATCTTTTCTTATATGGACAATGGGGGTGAACATCACAGATAGGAAGAATAATCCTTGCCTCGTTATGCCCATGTCTCCCCTAAAACACATGCCCTGTATTGAAGGGCAATATTTTGTACTTCCTAAACTATATCCTGAAAATTCAGGCTATGACACTTGTTATGATGTCACTAATGTCCCACATTGATATTCTGTCTTCTTTTCACCCATGATTCCAACTGCTTGCAAGAGATGAGCCTAAATAATGCTTGCTCCTAAGTCAATTATTTGGAAACAGAACCCATAATGTGAGATTTACTATGATACTCTTAACTTTGTAGTGAATTGAAGTGTTTGTAGTGTCTGTAAAATTGACTGATAGTTTCTCATACTGCCAGCAGTTCTACAGAGAATAAGACTTTTATGTTCAGAAAACCAGCAAGGTCAAACAACTACAAAAGGTGGACTGGAAATGCTACTTTTGATTTTGTAAAAATACTGAAAGCAGCTTACAAATGTTTTGCTTCAAGGAATCAAATGTGTAGGGAGAAGGAGAATGCTGACAGAAAGGGAGGAAGACAAGGAAAAACAGATTCATGGGGCACTGGCTTGGAAAATAATAGATGCAAATTAGTTTAGATAATCTAGTTAATGGCTTTTAATATTTTATTTGGGGAATGAATGTGTCGTTTCATATGTCCCACGTTGGCAAGTGCAAAAAATTAACTACCATACATTAGGAAGCAAAAACTTAAGCCTACCCTTGTCAAGTGAGGAGAAAATAATATTCTTTGAATCTAGTTAGTCAGTTTCTTCATTCTCTAGAACTGAGACTAAATTGTCAAATTTGCATAAGGAAATACTTCATATGAGAATTGGAAAGAAGGTTCTTTCTCCTCCCACCATGTGTATTAATGATCAGAGTAAAGTTTTCTCCTCTGCATGTCTTTGATAGAGTACATAATTCTTCCTTAGGAAAATCAGAGAGCTATATTTTGTTATGGGTTTCTTCTCCCCATATAAATATATTCCATATAATATCAAGGCACAGTATTAACATGTTGAACAATTATTTCATATAATTTTACTACTCATTCCAAAAAAATGTTGGAGTTCATTTTCCTAAGTATGTCTTTTTGTAAATCATTCCCCACTTCCTCTCTCCAGTTTTCAGGTCTTTATGTTAAGTCATGACTCTTCCTTAGTAGCATTCTCACTCAGTCTTATCAGGTAGTCACTAGTTACATGGCATGTCATAATTCCTGACAGACAAATTTGTCCATTTGCTTGCTTCTGATTCCCATGATATCCCAATAATTGCATTGTACATTAGTAAGTTTCTAGGCAGGCCTGTGGGGCTCCTCTACTGAGAGTCTTAATTAAACTTGTTCTAAATTAAAACAACCTTTGCTGAGACACTTGTCAGACCAGCTTTACAGGCTTGCCTGGGACACAGGAGGTAATGCCATGATCAGTGGCAGCAGGACAGGGATCAGGACCTAAGCAGGGAGGTAATTTATTACACCAACTAGACCCACTAATATGATGGAGGAGAAGTAGGGATGCAGAGGGATAATGAAAGAAAGTAAAATATTGAGACAAAGAAAAAAAAGTGATGTAATTTCATAGTACTACTGTATATCTCCCCCACCTCTGAAAAATAAACCACCAAAATAAAACAGACACCACAGCTTTATTTTATAGTGCTAAGAAGATGGACCTGGTGGCTCAGACAGTAAAGAATCTGCCTGCAATGCGGGAGATCTGGGTTTGATCCCTGGGTTGGGAAGATCCCCTGGAGGAGGGCATGGCAACGCACTCCAGTATTCTTGCCTGGAGAATCCCCATGGACAGAGGAGCCTGGTGGGCTACAGTCCCTGGGGTCACAAAGAGTCGGACACAACTGAGTGACTAAGCCCAGCCCAAGAAGATGGAACAACAGTTAAACATCAGATCTTTTGGTTTACTGAGGTTGGGGCTGGCCCTTGTCTTCCAAGCCTCATCTGCATTAAAAAAAAAAAAAGAAAGAAAGAAAGAAAAATTACCTAAGGACTTCTTACCACTTCATGATACCAGCTCATAATCAAACTCTTCTTGTAACTCAGTGACCGTGTGTGCTCTTCCTTCTTTATTTGACTCAGGAAAACTACTCTAAAGAAAGAAACTAATTAATCCAATTACATTAACATATAAATGAATGATGGGCTTCCCTGGTGACTCAGTTGGTAAAGAATCTGCCTACAATGCAGGAGACCTGGGCTTGACCCCTGGGGTGGGAAGATCCCCTGGAGGAGAGAATGGTAACCCACTCCAATTTTCTTGCTTGGAGAATCCCCATGGACAAAGAGGAATCCCCATGGACAAATATGTACATATGTATATACACTTACACACACATACATATATATATTTATTTGTTATACACCTTAAACCAATACCATAAAATGTTTTAGGTCCATCACATGTCAGTAAAATTGGGGGAAAAGGCTAGTTTTGAGTCTATTGTGTGTGTGTTAGTCACTCAGTTATGTCCAACTCTAGCAACCCCATGGGGTGCAACCTGCCAGGCTCCTCCGTCCATGGGATTTTCCAGGCAAGAATACTGGAGTGAGTTGCCATTTCCTTCCCCAGGGGATCTTCCTGACCCAGGGATTGAATCCTGGTCTCCTGCATTGCAGGCAGACTCTTTACCATCTGAGCCACCAAGGAAAATCTTGGGTCGTCTGCTGAATAATTGAGTGGTCTTGGAAACTTTCTAAACATCTTTCCTTACCTATTAAATGAGCATAATAACTCCTTCCTTATTTTGAGTATTAATGATATAATGCATAGAACTCCCTTAGCTTTGAGCCTGGACCATAGTAAACACTTAAAAGCATTAGCTATAATTAAGGCTCATTTACAGGTTGGAAGTATTTCCTAGGCACAATTGTTAAGAAAATATACAGCTTTATTGCACTGTCTGAAAGTAATGTTCCTATAGAACATTTCATAAGCCAAAATGGTGTAAAGCAAAGAAGCAACTACCTCAGGGCACATCTTGCTAACAAACACACAAAGCAAATTGAGATAAGGTGCAGATATAGACACTCCCCTGGAGGCTCAGTGGTAAAGAATCCGCTGCCAAGCAGGAGACACAGGTTTGATTTCGATCCCCGGGTTGGAAAGGTCCCCTAGAGAAGGAAATGGCAATCTACTCCAGTATTCTTGCCTGGGAAATTTCATGGACAGAGGAGCCTGGCAGGCAACAGTCCATGAAATCACAAAGAGTCGCAAAGGGTTGGGCATGACTTATCAACTACATAACAACAGCAGATACAAATACAATTCAAAGCTATGGCAGCTTGATGCTGAGATGCTCAGTGCAGAAGGAGCTTGGAGGTACCAGTCTCTGCCTGGAGTGCCCACTGCCTCTGTAACAGCTCACTGCAAAACAAATGCTGGGTGCTATTTTTGTGTTTTATCATAAAAGAGACAATCCATTTTGGGCTTCCTTCAGTTAGAGAAAACAGATACTAATGTAGGTTTTGTAAAAGCAATGTGGCATAAAGCAGGCTTTCAAAAAGCAGGGTATACCTGTACAGCACATAGATTTATTTGTTTTAATTGTATGTGGGTATCTGGAAAATAATATTAATATATTCATGCTTTCTGTATGAGACCTAATATTATTTATTTTTGTTGCATTTTGGCAGCTAATGTTTCTTGTGAAAATTGGCATAACATAAAACAAAATTGTGTCATAGTCACTCTTGCCTCTCCACAAATTTTATTTGGTTTCAGTCTACTAGATTATCTAAGAGGCAATTATAATCCTTTTCACTGTGTTAAGTTTTTGTATAGAAAAACAACAGCAATAATAATTTCTGTTTTTTTCTTTCCCTGGAGAAATATAATAAGGAAGAACAATACACTTTGTTAGTGGGTAATATATTTTTGAAATACCTCCTAAGTTAGGTTTATTTATTGGAAAGCAAATCTCTCTTTCACACCTTGCCTTAAGGCTGTAGTCATGAGATTGGGTTAAAAGAGGCAATATATGATATTAAGTAGGGAGAAAATCTGAAGCTTGTTTCCTTTGACCCAGGCATAATAGAGAGAAGTACTAAATAAAAAAGGGAAATTCTTGTTCTCACATCATAGGAGATTCTAGAGAGAATAAGGCAGAGTCATCTAGATAAAGTCAGGTGTCAGTTTACTTTTCCATACCCCTGACTCCCTCCTCTATTTGATCCTGAACTTCTCATTATGTATCTGTGTGTGTGTGTTTCAGTTCAGTTCAGTTGCTCAGTTGTCTCTGACTCTGTGACTACATGAACCTCAGCACTCCAGGCCTCCCTGTCCATCACCAACCCCCGGAGACCACCCAAACCCGTGTCCATTGTGTCGGCGATGCCATCCAACCATCTCATCCTCTGTTGTCCCCTTCTCCTCCTGCCCTCAATCTTTCCCAGCATCAGGGACTTTTCAAATGAGTCAGCTCTTCTAATCAGGTGGCCAAAGTATTGGACTTTCAGCTTCAACATCAGTCCCTCCAATGAACACCCAGGACTTATCTCCTTTAGGATGGACTGGTTGGATCTCCTTGCAGTCCTTGCCGGGACTCTCAAGAGTCTTCTCCAATACCACAGTACAAAAGCATCAATTCTTCAGCGCTCAACCTTCTTTATAGTCCAACTCTCACATCCATACATGACCACTGGAAAAACGATAGGCTTAACCAGATGGACCTTTGTTGGCAAAGTAATGTCTCTGCTTTTTAATATGCTTCTTAGGTTGGTCATAACTTTCCTTCCAAGGAGCAAGCATCTTTTAATTTCATGGCTGCAGTCACCATCTGCAGTGATTTTGGAGCCCAAAAAAATAAAGTCAGCCACTGTGTCCACTGTATCCCCATCTATTTCCCATGAAGTGATGGGACCAGATGCCATGATCTTAGTTTTCTGAATGTTGAGTTTTAAGACAACTTTGTCACTCTCCTCTTTTACTTTCATCAAGAGGCTCTTTAGTTCCTCTTCACTTTCTGCCATAAGGGTGGTGTCATCTGCATATCTGAGGTTATTGATATTTCTCCCAGCAATCTTGATTTCAGCTTGTGCTTCTTCCAGGCCAGCGTTTCTCATGATGTACTCTGCATAGAATTTAAATAAGCAGAGTGACAATATACAGCCTTGACATACTCCTTTTCCTATTTGGAACCAGTCTGTTGTTCCATGGCCAGTTCTAACTGTGGCTTCCTGACCTGCATACAGGCTTCTCAAGAGGCAGGTCAGGTGGTCTGGTATTCCCATCTCTTTCAGAATTTTTAACAGTTTATTGTGATCCACACAGTCGAAGGCTTTGGTGTAGTCAATAAAGCAGAAATAGATGTTTTTCTGGAACTCTCTTGCTTTTTCGATGATCCAGCAGATGTTGGCAATTTGATCTCTGGTTCCTCTGCCTTTCCTAAAACCAGCTTGAACATCTGGAAGCTCACGGGTCATGTATTGCTGAAGCCTGGCTTGGAGAATTTTGAGCATTACTTTACTAGCATCTGAGATGAGTGCAATTGTGTGGTAGTTTGAAGCATTCTTTGGCATTGCCTTTCTTAGGGATTGGAATGAAAACTGACCTTTTCCAGTCCTGTAGTCACTGCTGAGTTTTCCAAATTTGCTGGCATATTGAGTGAAGCACTTTCACAGTGTCATCTTTCAGGATCTTTAAATAGCTCAACTGGAATTCTATTACATCCACTAGCTTTGTTCATAGTGATGCTTCCTAAGGCCCACTTAACTTCACATTCCAGGATGTCTGGCTCTAGGTGAGTGATCACAGCATCATGATTATCTGGGTCATGAAGATCTTTTTTTGTACAGTTCTTCTGTGTATTCTTGTCACCTCTTCTTAATATCTTCTGCTTCTGTTAGGTCTGTACCATTTCTATCCTTTATTGAGCCCATCTTTGAATGAAATGTTCCCTTATATCTCTAATTTTTCTTGAAGAGATCTCTAGTCTTCCCCATTCTATTGTTTTCCTCTATTTCTTTGCATTGATTGCTGAGGAAGTCTTTCTTATCTCTCCTTGCTATTCTTTGGAACTCTGCATTCAAATGGATATATCTTTCCTTTTCTCCTTTGCTTTTCACTTCTATTCTTTTCACAGCTATTTCTAAGGCCTCCTGTGTATGTGTTTGGGGGGTCTTTACAGATATCTAAGTATGTACCCAGGAAATTGAAGGTATCAGATCTAGTCCCCATTTTCTCAAATACAGTGGGTGCTATGGACTGAATTGGTTCTCCACCCCCAAATTCATATGATGAAGCTTAACCCTCAATGTGACTGTACAGTATTTGGAGATAAGGTCTTAAGGAGGCAGTTAAGGTTAAATGAGGTCATAAGTGTCAGACCCTAATCAGCTAGGACTTGTGACCTATTAAGAAGAATATTTTCTCTCTCTCGTTCTGTCTCCATCGCTCATTACTCTCTCTTTCTCACTCTCTCATTGTCTGTTTCTCTCCTTCTCTGTGTGTATGCACAAAGAAAAAAGTTCATTTGAGGACACAGCAGTAATGCGGCCAAGTACAGGGAAGGAAGAGAGCTTTCATAGAAACCAAATCTGCTAGCACCTTGATCTCAGACTTGCCAACCTCCAAGAGTATGAGAAAATAAATTTCCATTGTTTAAGCCACCCAGTTTGTGATGATCTGTTGTGACAGCCCAAGCTAAGATAAGTGAAAGGCTGCAAGTCTTTAAAAACAACACAAAGCCATTTTCACATGGTGAAAGATAAACAGTTCAGCATCATTGATGTTTGAGCATACCTCTTGAAATATTCAGATTCCATCTTGTAGGAGAAGGGTGGAGGAACTCTGAAAACTAGCAATGTATCTAAGTCCACCCAGCACAAACTGAGTCACATAAAGGAAATTCTTAAATTACTGAATCAATCTCAGCCTTATCAGGCTGGAAAATGATGTAATAGTTCTTGTCTCTACATCCCTCTCTGACTCTGATCCAATGGATGGAACAATTGAGAAAAATCAGATTGCAAATTTCTGGAGAAATAAGGAAGTTACATTGGCTTTCCATATCTTTACATGGTGTAACTAAATTTTGCATTGACAATACACTTATTTTCTCTTGAAATTACCTTACTCTTGGGGAGAAAAATGTTTCCTATTAAAGACCACCTCTAAGCATCTGGTAGTTGCTGCTTGAAGTGTTGAACTAAAAAGAATTCTAGGGCTTCATCTTGACTCTGAGGAAACGAATGCCATGATTAGTGATATGTGTTAGCCTTAGAAATGGGATAGAGTAATAACTCATTTGCTAAGTTGGCTCAGCAGGTAAAGAATTTACCTGCAATGCAGGAGACACAGGAGAAGTGGGTTCTATCCCTGGGTTGGAAAGATACCCTGGAGGGAGAAATAGCAACCCACTCCAATATTCTTGCCTGGGAAATCCCATGGACAGAGGATTCTGATGGGCTACGGTCTTTGGGGTCACAAAAGAATTGGACACGACTTAGTGACTGAGCATGCACATGGACACTGGCTTATACTAATGTGATGCAGACATTCTCCATGCAGAAAAAATTGTCATCAGCACGACACTTGACATTCATTCTGGTTAGGCTTCCTGCTGAGAAGAAAATGTTACACCCACTTTTGTCTTTCAAAATGGCATATTTTATTTCAAGTGAGGTGTTCTTTTATTTTAGGAAAATGCCTTGATGCACTTTCTGATCATCCTGGATTATTGAAGGACATTATTCTCTCACAGTAGTGTTCAAATCAGGAAATTGAGAGTTTTGGCAAAAGAAACAGATTCTCCATGTTAGGTGCCCCAAACAGCTTCTTTTCTATCGTTGTACTGCCGCATTACTGCAGGAGATAGTAAAGGACAGAGGAACCTGGAGGGCTGCAGTCCACTGGGTCACAAAGAGTCGGACATGACTGAGCGACTGAACACCAACAACTGCTGCCTTTTTTCTTCTTTCCTCAAAATACACCCATTCTAGATGTCAACTACCTAATCTGATAAAAAAAATAATCTGTGCCAAGAGCCTTAAAGCATCCTCACCAGCAGCAGTTTTTACCTGAGACTTTCTTATGTTGCCCAATCGATTAATGGCTCTTGGTGGGAATTTCACTCAGTGGAGGACAGCTGCAAAGAAGATAGATATTTAGTGCAAACCAGTCATAGTTGATGTGTTCATAAAGACAGCTGGGCCTGCCTTACTGATTTCTTGACTGATTCTTAGGAAACAGTTTCATGTTCATTTTTTAATGTCATAATCAGTTGCCACAGGAGGCTACTTGTTCAGAAATTGCTCAGGGATCTTATTATAAATAGTGCTATTATTTCTATGATCATTATTTATAAACAGGACCTACCCGAGGTTGTATACACTGTTCTCTTCACTCAATTTGCAATTAAGTTACTTAAATCAACAGTGTTTTAAAAAACCTTCTCAACATTTGGAAGAAAAGTACACAAGATAGAAGATGTGAAGCAAAGAACGATTTGATCACTAGAGAAGGATAAAGAAAATGCAGGAAAGTTATCATTGTCTGGCTTTTTCTTTCTTTTTGCTTCCTCAAAAAAGGTCATACTTTTTAGATAAATGTAAATTAACTGTCTAACTTCCTTGCACGTATGTGAAGTGAAGTGAAGTGAAAGTCGCTCAGTCGTGTCCTACTCTTTGTGACCCCGTGGACTATACATTCCATGGAATTCTCCAAGCCAGAATACTGCAGTGGGTAGCTGTTTCCTTCTCCAGGTGATCTTCCCAACCCAGGGATCAAACCCACGTCTCCCTCATTGCAGGCAGATTCTTTACCAGATGAGCCAATAACCTTGCACATAATAGGCACTCAATTCATTTATAACATTCCCAGAAAAAACTGAGATATGAGTAAAATAATCTCAATCTATTTGATAGTCTGATACTTTGAAAATTAATTTTATTGTACATTTAAATCAAAATAACATTAGCAATATATACTATACTGCTAGGTCTTTATCCATGCTCTATTATTATGCATATAGTAAATATAATTACAGTGCAATATTAGTGTACCTAGCTTTCTATACTCCTAGACCACGACCTCTTTGTGAGTAAAGATCATGTTTTCATAATCTCTTTGTCATAAGGTTTCTTATGAAGAGTAGGAACTCATCAAATATGTGTTGAATAAATGGTTGGTAATAATAGTCATTTTATTTTCCTTTTTTATAAAGGTGAGTGTTGAAGTTCCTATAATCATATATGTTTCTGCAATTGTAAAAGATAAAAGTAGAGCAGCCATCCATTAAAAATCTGATTACCTATACATCAAGCAGCAGCGTAATAATAATAATTTTATCTCTATCATTAAAATGCATAATGATGAGGAGAGTGGAAAAGTAGGCTTAAAACTTAACATTCAGAAAACTAAGATCATGGCACCCAGTCCCATCTCTTCATGGCAAATAGATGGGGAAACAATGGAAACAGTGAGAGGCTTTATTTTGGGGGGCCTCAAAATCACTGCAGATGGCGACTGTAGACACAAAATTAAAAGATGCTTGTTCCTTGGAAGAAAAGCTATGACCAACCGAGACAACATATTGAAAAGCAGACATTACTTTGCTGACAAAAGTCTGTCTATTCAAAACTATGGTTTTTCCAGTCATGTATGGATGTGAAAGTTGGACTATAAAGAAAGTTGGGCACCAAAGAATTGATGCTTTTGCACTATGTTGTTGGAGAAGACTCTTGAGAGTCCCGGCAAGGACTGCAAGGAGATCCAACCAGTCAATACTAAAGAAAATCAGTCCTGAATATTCATTGGAAGGACTGATGCTGAAGCTGAGACTCCAATACTCTGCCCACCTAATGTGAAGAACTGACTCACTGGAAGAGACCCTGATGCTGGGAAAGACTGAAGGCAGGAGGAGAAGTGGGTGACAGAGGATGAGATGGTTGGATGGCATCATCGATTCTGTATAAAACTCAGTAGACATGAGTTTTAGTAAACTCCAGGAGCTGGTGATAGGCAGGGAAGCCTGGTGTGCTGCAGTCTATGGGGTCACAGAGTTGGACATGACTGAGCAACTGAACTGAATTGACTGAAAATGCATATAATTAGTTTCAAGATTGCACCTGTCTAATAAGATGATTCTGCTATATGGGGGACTTTTAAATCTGCCAGAATGTCATGAAAATAGATTCATACATGTTCTTTCTAGATAGTTCCAAGAACAAATTATAAATATAGCTGATTTTCCTTTATAATTGGAAAACATATCTAAGTACAGTGCCTATCAGTTTTACTAATCAACTTCACTGTCTATCATAAATGAAACACCTATGAAATAATATAAAATAAAATCATACAAGGGAATTTTTTTATCATGTTCTAAGGCTCAATAAAGTAAATCAAACTTATATTCTATCACCTAAATATGAAAATTAATTGTTAGGCCTCAAATCTAAATTATATCATTCTAATGTTTTTATTTGCTTTTTCTAAAATTTGTTCTTTCAAATAATCATTTATGTTTGTTCACATCCCAGTACAGAATTTCAGTGCTCCAGTTAGGCTGATAAAGAAACTACTGTATTTATTTTTCCAGATATGAATAATTCCATTTGTATTCATAATAATTATACAACTGTGTACCAGGAGAATTAATGAAGATAAATTATGACCACTTTAGAGATGGCCTTTGACATAACTATAGCATGAAAGTAGGGAGGCATACTATGATAGTGCTCCAACATAATTTAGGTGAAGAAATACTGCATATAATAAAAGTAGTATTTTTAATGTATTTTAATTATTATATTACTTTAAATGAAACCTGTGTGCAGTTGCAAACATTATTTCTTGGGAGTTGATGGACAGCACCAAAAGCATTCAATAATGTCAGCAATGTCAGTTTTTACCAAAAATAAAAATCCACTTTGTAAAGAAAAGCATTAATTAAAAGCATGAAAATACATTCCACATTCAAATTGTTACCATAAAAGCTGGCCAAACTGCTTATTTTCTTCCCCAAACTGAACAAAATTGATAATATATTTTTCAAAAATTAGGAAGCAATAATAATTTTCAGAAAGAATGTTGTAGTCTTAGTTTCAGATTGAAATATATATATAATGGCATGAATACATAGGTGGATAAATTAAATAATCTCACCTATTACACTTTCTAAACTAAAGAATTTTTACTATATATATATATATATATATATATATATTTAATTTGGGAAACATCTGTACACAGAGAAAAAAAAAGTCCAAAACACAAATTCATTCATATGATGAGTATAGACATATAACTTCCACTTGACTTGAAGAAAGTAGGGAAAACCACTAGACCATTCAGGTATGACCTAAATCAAATCCTTTATGACTATACAGTGGAAGTGAGAAGTAGATTTAAGGGACTAGATCTGATAGACAGAGAGCCTGATGAACTATGGATGGAGGTTCGTGACATTGTACAGGAGACAGGGATCATGACCATCCCCATGGAAAAGAAATGCAAAAAGGCAAAATGGTTGTCTGAGGAGGCCTTACAAATAGCTGTGAAAAGAAGAGAAGCGAAAAGCAAAGGAGAAAAGGAAAGATATTCCCATTTGAATGCAGAGTTCCAAAGAATAGCAAGGAGAGATAAGAAAGCCTTCCTCATATATATACGTTAGTAAACTGTATTGGTCTTTATCTTTCTGAGGGGTGCTCAGGGAAGACCCAGAGGGATGGGATGGAGAGGGAGGCGGGAGGGGGAATTGGGATGAGGAACACATGTAAATCCATGGCTGATTCACGTCAATGTATGGCAAAAAACACTACAATATTGTAAAGTAATTAGCCTCCAACGAATAAAAATAAATGGAAAAAAAAAAAGAAAGCCTTCCTCAATGATCAATGCAAGGAAATAGAGGAAAACAACAGAATGGGAAAGACTAGAGATCTCTTCAAGAAAATTATAGACACCAAGGGAATATTTCATGCAAACATGGGTTCGATAAAGGACAGAAATGGTATGGACCTAACAGGAGCATAAGATACTAAGATGAGGTGGCAAGAATACACAGAACTGTACAAAAAAGATCTTCATGACCCAGATAATCACAATGGTGTGATCAATCACCTAGAACCAGACATCTTGGAATGTGAAGTCAGGTGGGCCTTAGGAAGCATCACTATGAACAAAGCTAGTGGATATGATGAAATTACAGTTGAGCTATTTCAAATCCTGAAAGATGACACTGTGAAAGTGCTTCACTCAATATGCCAGCAAATTTGGAAAACTCAGCAGTGGCCACAGGACTGGAAAAGGTCAGTTTTCATTCCAATCCCTAAGAAAGGCAATGCCAAAGAATGCCCAAACTACCGCACAATTGCACTCATCTCAGATGCTAGTAAAGTAATGCTCAAAATTCTCCAAGCCAGGCTTCAGCAATACATGAACCGTGAACTTCCAGATGTTCAAGCTGGGAGGGATTGGGGGCAGGAGGCGAAGGTGACAACAGAGGATGAGATGGCTGGATGGCATTACCGACTCGATGGGCATGAGTTTGAGTAAACTCCGGGAGTTGGTGATGGACAGGGAGGCCTGGCGTGCTGAGATTCATGGGGTTGCAAAGAGTCTGACACTGCTGAGTGACTGAACTGAACTGAACTGAACTGAACTGACTTTATTTAGCTCCAGGCCCAAATGGTAGCATCTTTCATATAAACCAATTCATGCCCATTATCTTCTTAAACCTTCTTTCCAGAAAACTTTCTCTGATGAAAATCAATGCACAAGGATTTCCTTTGCTTTGATTTTCTTGGGACTTATGTGTATTTTGTACTATTTGTTCATAACTTAGAGATCCTCTTAATTGTGTATGCATTTTCACAGATAGGATTTTAAGAATCTGTGAACATGGACTATCTGGTCTGATGTGTCTGTATAAATCAGTGACTCAATGAGTGCTTCATAAACATCTTATTAACAGCCGTAAAAATCATGTTGTTGTTGTAATATGCCACTTATGAAAAATAAATATCAGTTTTCAAGGAAATCCACAAATTCTTAATTCCAGTGCAAAGAAAATTGAAATATACTAGAAATGAAGTAAATGTTTATTCCAAGAATGATGATGATTTCACTAAAATTGAAATTTATGTATTGTTTTATTAGGTAAAATATTTAGTTTATTTAGCAAATATTTAAATCATACTTAAAGTTTAAGACTAAAATATCAAAATGTAATATCTCCTTGATTAAAAATAGGTTATGTTAAAAAAATATAAGTGATCTAAATGGCATTTAATAATTATATTTTAATGGAAAATATCACTCAATTTTTGTATTATCATCCACCATGATTTATGACAAATTTCCATGGTGCCTAAATAGTAGAAGTACTAAATTCAGAGTCACAGATGTGTAGGATGAACAATATATAATAAAGGACACAGGCTGGAGTTTGTAAAGTCTTATTAACTATAGCAGTAAAACCCTGTGCCTGTATAGTGTAAAACTTGGAATATCAAGTAGTAGGACAAGATGTTAATGAATACAAGTTTTTGGAAGCATTCAGTAACCAAGTAGACCAGTTAACTATGTAAAAATATTCTTTGTTTCTTGATCCCACACTATATATGTCCTTCAAGTCAGTTATTATTAAAGTAGTCATGAAGGAAACTATAATAGAAAAAACAAAATTTTGTGGCTAGATCACTACAGCACATTGTGAGCACTGATTATGAGTCTTAGCGTCAGCAGAAATATGTAGCTTTTGAGGGTGAAAACACTGCTAGAATTGATAAGACATTCTTTCCTTGAAGTAAACATAGCATTCTTCCACTCTTATAAAAACTCTTCATAAATGTGTGGCTGCTTTGATTTGTGTCCATTTCATTCTAACTAATAATTCTTTATAGCTAAATTTGACATTTTCAGCAAGAATCACAGCATGAGTGATCCCCACAGTCTTCATAGATTTTAACTTTATCCTATCAAGGAACTTGAAATAATTAAAAAATAATGTTCTTCAAAATGATTGATTTTATCAAGCAAGTCTCAGTTGGCTTGCAACTTTCTTGACTCCTCAGCTCATAACTATTCCACATACTCTCCATATTGTCAGATCCTCTCCCTATGATTAATTGATCAAAAACAATAACAAACATAAAAGTGTAAATTGCAGAAACTCCATGCCCTTAGTATTTTTTGTAAAACACATTTTCTTGGATAAGTGAGCATATGTGAAGTAATAAATCTATAAAAGCTGTTTATGAGGTATTGCTGAAAAAAATCAAATTATAAGTCACACTTTATGTGTAAAATGATAAATGCTCACCAATATTTTTTTCCTTGCTTTGTTTTTCTTTAGGGGTAGTACTATGGTTTTCTTTTTTCTTTTTTTTTTTGTCTTTGGTTTTCATTTTGCAGAAGACAAAAGTTCTTAGTTAGAAGTTTGCTTTTGGTGCAGGAAAGTGCTTGCATAATTATTGTGGCTAAATGAATGTCTAATAACTAACCATAAAAAGGAATATTTCAGACAGCTTAGTAAGAAACTGAGACTACCAGAGAGGTAGTAGTTGTGGGAAGTGAATTAAGATCCTTGAAGTGAATGGACAAGTGCTACATAGATGTATGCTGTTGTGGGACTTCCTTGGCAGTTAGGACTCTGTGCAGGGGCACAGGTTTGATCCCTGGTCAGGGAACTAAGATCCCGCATGCTGGGCAGTGTGGTCAAAAAAAAATTTTTTTTAAAGTGTGCTGTCCTTTATGACAAGGACTAGACACACTTGTGGGCTTTCCAGGTGGCTCAGTGGTAAAGAATTTGCATAACAATACAGGAGTCACAGGAGATGCAAGTTGGATCCCTAAGTCAGGAAGATCCCTTGGAGGAGGAAATGACAACCCACTCCAGTGTTCTTGCCTGGAAAATCCCATGGACTAGAGGAGCCTGGTGGGCTACAGTCCATAGAGTCACAAAGAGTCAGACATGATTGAATGACTGAGCATGAGCACAAGACACATATGAGCACAGAACACTTGAAATGTGGCTAGTCCAAATTAAGATATGAAAAAAAATGTAAAATATTTCATGCTAGGCACATAGTAAGAATTGTTCACTCAATTACCATTCTCTAATTTCTCTATAATAATAAAAGCTTAGCTGGACATTGAATGCTCTGCTCAAAAGCATGTTTCTTAGCTTCCTTTGCAGCTCAATGTTTCCATGAAGCCTTTTTCTGGCCAATGAGATGTAAGTGAAAGTGACATGTACAATTCCTTCAAAAGGAAATGAAAATGTTTTTTCTGTATCTCTTCCTCTTAAATGTGACTGGAATTTGGACTAGTGGTAGGAGTGGGTAGGCATCTTAGGTTACATTTTCAGGATGGCAGAGCAAAATGATAGAATGATCCTGTGTTCTGAAAAAAAAAAAAAAAAAAAACACGGAGGTATCATGTCAGCCTTAGAACACTTACGCTAGGACTGTTTTGTAAGTTTGTTGTTTCTCAACCACTGAGTCATGTCCGACTCTTTGTGACCCCCATGGACTGCAGCAAACCAGGCTTCCCTGTCCTTCACTATCTCCTGGAGTTTGTTCAAACTCATGTCCATTGAGTCAATGATGCCATCCAACCATATCATCCTCTGTCATCCTCTTCTGCTCTTGCCCTTAATCTTTCCCAGCATCAGGGTATTTTCCAATGAGTTGGCTCTTTGCATCAAGTGGCCAAAGTATTGGAGCTTGAGCTTTAGCATCAGGCCTTCCAATTCAGGGTTAATTTCCTTTCAGATTGACTAGTTTGACCTCCTTGCTATCCGAGGGACTTTCAAGAATCTTCTGCAGCACCACAATTCGGAAGCATCAGTTCCTCAGTGCTCAGGTTACTTTATGGTCCAACTCTCATATCCGTACATGACTACTGGAAGTTCTATTTTATCTAATCTCATTTTAACTACTGTATAATATTCCACAATGATTGTGCATCTGCCATTTATTATCTACTTTTGGCATAATGGACACTTGGGTTGCTTTCTGCTCACTACAATCACAAATAACATCGCAATGATGTCCCCATATGGATCTGTGTGAAGACATGGATCTGTGTGGAGATGTTATTCAGGAGAATGATTACTGGTAAATAGAATATAATATTTCATTTGTCTAAGAATACATAAAATATGCCATTTGCCAGCTTTTTCTCTACAATGGTGGCACCAGTTTACACTTCCTTTAGGGGGCACTTCTAGGCTAGATCTTCTCCAGGCTAGATCTAGAAGATCTTCTCTTCTTATGTCAAGAGGATATTCTTGACATAAGGATTGAACCTGTGTCTCCTGCATTGCAGGTGGATTCTTTACCGCTGAGCCACCAAAGAGTCAGACACCACTTAGCAACTAAACAACACCACCACCACTAAGACAAGACTAGGTGGTGAGGCATCATCACAGTCAATAATAATATATTCAACTTGCATGTTTAGAACTAAAGAGGGGAAAATCACATCACAAAAGCTCTATAAGGAAAGGAGTGGCATCTTTTTTTTTTTCACTCCATTATAGACCAGTGGCTGATACTTAATGCATGCATATGTGCATGCACATTCAGTCTTATCTGACTCTTCGTGACCCCATGAACTGTAGCCCGCCAGGTTCCTCTGTCCATGGGATTCTCCAGGCAAGAATACTGGAGTAGGTTGCCATTTCCTCCTCCAGGGCATCTTCCTGACCCAGGTATTGAACCTGAGTATCCTGCTTCTCCTGCTTTGGCAGGAGTGTTCTTTACCAGTTGAGTCACCAGGGAAGCCCTGATACATAATAGTAGCTCATAAATATTTGTTGAATTTAAAAAAATAATGCATGGAGCTTCCCTGGTAACTCAGTGGTAAATAATCTGTCTGCCAATGCAGGAGACATGGGTTCAATCTCTGGTCAGGGAAAACCCCACTTGCCAGGGAGCAGCTAAGCCCCTGCGCTACAACTGTTGAACCCACATGCTGCAACTACTGAAGCTTGCACACCCTAGAGCTTGTGCTCCACCAGAGAAGCCACTGCAGTGAAAAGCCCATACACAGCAACAAGGAGTATCCCCATCTTGCTGCAGCTAGAGAAAAACCCACACAGCAACGAAGACCTAGCACAGCAAAAAATAAATAAAGAAAAAACTTTAATTAGCAAGGTGATATAATAATTTTAAAAAGAATATATAGCTCCTACAAAAATAAAGTTGTACACTCATGAAATATATCACTCCATGTCAACTTGATTCACAATCAGTAAGGAAATCTGATGGGGTGTACGTTTCTGCTTGAAACACATTTCTTTCAGGTCTCTGCATTACTTGCTCCTTCATTTAGGTCTCTACTGTTTCCTTCTCAGGGAAGATATTTCTGATCATCTTGTATAATAGAGCATCTCAACCCCTGTGATCAACAGTCATACTAAATTCCCTTCCCTTGTTTCATTTTTCCTCAAGTGTAAGTATTTTCTTCAAGTACTAAAACCACCTGAAAAAAGTACAAACATACTGTTATTTATATACACTGACTTTCCCAGTTAGATGTAAGTTCCATGAGGGTAGGTATTATAGTCCTCAATCCCTAGAACAGTACAGTAGCTACTGTATGTGTACTGTATGTACACAGTATGTTTGCCAAATGAATGAATGAACCATCCTATAATCAATCAATAAATATGTATTGAAACACTTCATGTAAAGTAACCATACTAGACACTGACTGTGGAAAAACTCAGATATATCAGACAAATCCATGATCTCCAGTGGCCTATAGTCTGGCAAAGTAGAAAAGACAATATACACAAAAAACTAAATAATACCAGGCAGTTTCAGGAAAGGAAATGATTAGGAAATAGTCTTAGGAGTTCAGAGGAAGGAAAGACCATATGTAGGTTTCACTGAGAAGACAGAACATGAGGTGAGTTGGTACTTAAGTTACAAAATACTTAAGGTACAAAGTGGGAGGTCTTGGCTCTCTAGGGGGAGATTGCATGAGCAATAAGAATCTCAAAGAAAATATTTCCTCAGATATGCATATAGCTTTCCAGTTTACAAAGAACTTTCACACATATTTTATCACTTAATCCTCATAATATTTTTTGAAGCCAGCAGAGAGAGAGCCAATGTCCAAACTGTATTTTTGAAGAAACTCAGGTTCAGATGGTAATTTGCATAAAACTACTTGACTGGAGTTGGAAATAAAATCTATATTTTCTGATTCTTAATCCAGGACCCTGTCTTCAATAGCAATAGTCAAAGGGCAGAGCTATTACACACATGGGATCTTGTCACTAAATATAATTATGAAGTGTTTCTCTTGGACATGTTTGGATTACTGTCACTGATTGTGTTTCCATTACCTGTGTTTATTTGTTTTTCTAATCCCCCCATTAGATTAAGCACCTCCATGAGAGTTGGGTTATGACCTCTATTTCCTTTGTAATTTCCACAGAACACAGTACAATTGAGAGGTGTTGATTGGCCCATCTCTGTTGTAAGGCAATATCATGAGAAAGGAAACAAAATAAGTTCTAACAAAATACACTATAAATTAAATTACTTTTAGATTAAGCTACAGAGATGTATACACACAGAAACACATAGCCTACATAATTTCATCAAGAGGAGATGATCACCTACTGCTGTGACTACTCAGATCCTTCAAGACATTTATTTATATATTATCCTCATCACAAACTGAAGGTCAGAGAAACTAACATTTCAGTTGCAGGTTTTTATAAGCAAAGGGGAATCTTCTTTTTTGTGTGTGGGGAGGGTGGGATGGAATCTCCTGTTTTTATTGTATCAATCAGATGCTAAATTCCTTAGCTATTACTCTGCACAAAATATGTGAGAAGACCAGGAAGAGAACATTTTATTGTTATATAAAATTTTGCTTAAGATACTGAGTAACCTCGCCCTGATTTTCACATTTGACTTGAAAATAGAGAAAACAACTGTTTCTGTTTCAATCCATGTCTAGGATGCTTCTTGTATTTCTCCCTTTCTTTTTCTTTTGACAGATTAGAGACATAAATCCTATATCTTAGACATTGTAATTACGGTTAGAGTCATATTACATAATATTTTAAAATCATGAATGAACTTAAATTGAAATATTACCTGACAGTAATATGAAAAGTAGCCACAACATGGCAAGAGCTATAACATTAATATTTGACTACACATTTGTCAATTTTTGACTAAAACAGTTTTCAAATCTTGCATTAGGAAAAATATATGTCTATAACTATTGTTAAGGAACAAGAAATAGTTTCCACATTTGGTTTTATTTCTTTTTTTGTTCTTTTTCCTGGGACTTCAAGTGCAGAGAACTGAGGTATTCATGACACACCATCATCTTCAATCTATACAAGGTAACTCTCTTTATTTCCCCTATTCGTTCATGATCTCCATTCCCATTCCCCCCACAGATTATCTCTATAATATATTTAAATACATTCCCTTGAAAGTATTCTCAAAGTTTTAAAATGTTAGCACTGTTGTGTGTATATATTTGATGTGATAAATTATAATACCTTATAGAAATCATTTAATATTTATGTTTTAACTTTTTTGTTGAAATATAGTTGATTTACAATGTTGTGTTAGTTTCAGGTATAGAGAAAAATTATTCAGTTTTATATATGTAATTATATATATGCACACTTTTACATTTTCTTCCATTATAGGTTATTACAAATTTTGAATAGTCTCCTGCAGTATACAATAGATCCTTGTTGGTTATCTATTTTATATATAGTAGGGTATATATGTCAATCCCAAACTTCCAATTTATCCCTCTCCCTTCTTACCCTTTGATAATCATGTTTGTTTTCTATATCTCTGAGTCTATTTCTGTTTTGTAAATAGTTTTAAAATTTTAAAAAATTCAACCACCTTTTCTAATTTTAAAACCTTTAAAGTAAAAATCATATATATTTAATGTTTGCAACATGATAATTTTATACATGTGCTTCCTGTGTGGCTCAGCAGTAAAGAATTCAACTGCACATGCAAGAGACATGGGTTCAATTCCTAGGTTGGGAGGATCCCTTGGAGAAGGAAATGACAAGCCACTCCAGTATTCTTGCCTGGGAAATCCCATGGGCAGAGGAGCCTGGTGAGCTAAAATCCATGGGGTTGCAAAGATTTGGACACAACTTAAAGAACAATTTTACACATATTTATATAAAAACAACCATAACAATTTTATACAGATGTATCAGTTCAGTAAATTCATTCACTCAGTCATGTCCAAATGTTTGCCACTCCATGAACTGCAACACACCAGGCTTCCCTGTCCATCACCAACTCCCAGAGCCTGCTCAAACTCTTGGCCATTGAGTCGGTGATGCCATTGAACCATCTCATCCTCTGCTTTCCCCATCTCCTCCTGCCATCAATCTTTCCCAGCATCAGGGTCTTTTCTAGTGAGTCAGTTCTTTGCATCAGGTGGCCAAAGTATTGGAGCTTCAGCTTCAGCGTCAGTCCTACCAATGAATATTCAGGACTGATTTCCTTTAGGGTGGACTGGTTGGATCTCCTTGCAGTCCAAGGGATTCTCAAGAGTCTTCTCCAACACCACAATTCAAAAGCATCAGTTCTTTGGCAATCAGTTTTAGTTATTTTCCAACTTTCACATCCATACATGACTACTGGAAAAAACATAGGTTTGACTGGACAGATCTTTGTTGGCAAAGTAATGTCTCTGCTTTTCAATATGCTTCCTAGGTTGGTCATAACTTTCCTTCCAAGGAGTAAATGTCTTTTAATTTTATGGCTGCAGTCACCATCTGCAGTGATTTTGGAGCCCCCCAAAATAAAGTCTGTCACTGTATCCATTATTTCCCCATCTATTTGCCATGAAGTGATGGGACTGGATGCCATGGTCTGAGTTTTTGGAATGTTTAGTTTTAAGCCAACTTTTTCACTCTCCTCTTTCATCAAGAGCCTCTTCAGTTCTTCTTTGCTTTCTGCCATAAGGGTGGTGTCATCTGCATATTTGAGGTTATTGATATTTCTCCTGGCAATCTTCATTTCAGCTTATCCTCCATCCAATCCGGCATTTTGCATGATGTTCTCTGCATAGAAGTTAAATAAGCAGAATGACAATATACAGTTTTGACGTATTCCTTTCCTGATTTGGATCCAGTCTGTTGTTCCATGTCCAGTTCTAACTGTTGCTTCTTGATCTGCATACACATTTCTCAAGAGGCAGGTAAGGTGGTCTGGTATTCCCATCTCGAAGAATTTTCCACAGTTTGTTGTGATCCACACAGTCAAAGGCTATTCAATAAAGCAGAAGTAGTTGTTTTTCTCGAACTCTCTTGCATTTTCTATGATCCAACAGATATTGGCAATTTGATCTCTGGTTCCTCTGCCTTTTCTAAATCCAACTTGAACATCTAGAATTTCTCAGTCCATGTATTGTTGAAGCCTCGCTTGGAGAATTTTGAGCATACTTTGCTAGTGTGTGAGATGAATGCAATTGTGTGGAAATTTGAACATTCTTTGGCATTGCCTTTCTTTGGGATTGGAATCAAAGCTGACCTTTTCCAGTCCTGTGGCCAGTACTGAGTTTTCCAAATTTGCTGTCATATTGAGTGCAGCACTTTCACAGCATCTTTTAGGAATTGAAATAGCTCAGCTGGAATTTCATCACCTCCACTAACATTGTTCATAGTGATGTTTCCTAAGGCCCACTTGACTTCGGATTCCAGGAAGCTTGGTGAGTGATCACACCTTCATGGTTATCTGGGTCATTAGGATCTTTTTTGTATAGTTCTTCTGTGTATTCTTGCCACCTTTTCTTAATATCTTCTGTTTTCTGTTAGGTCCATACCATTTCTGTCCTTTATGGTGCTCATCTTTGTATTAATGTTCCCTGGGTATCTCTAATTTTCTTGAAGAGATCTCTAGTATTTCCCATTCTATTGTTTTCCTCTATTTCTTTGCACTGATCACTAAGAACGGCTTTCTTATCTTTCCTTGCTATTCCCTGGAAGGCCACATTCAGATGGGTATGTTTGTCCTTTTGTCCTTTGCCTTTAGCTTCTCTTTTCTCATCTATTTATAAGGCCTCCTCAGACAAACATTTTGCCTTTTTGCATTTCCTTATTTGGGGATAGGTTGATCACTGCCTCCTGTACAATGATAGGGGTAAATACCAGAAGAATACAATTTCTGCTATAGCATATTAATGTGCACAGCAATCCATGTAGGCTGAATAATGAAATTAGAGAACTAAATAATTTTCTATTACTCTGGGATTTTGTTTTTTAATTTAAACATTTTTCTAAGAGAAACATGCATTGTAGAGCTTTTCCTCTGTCAGTTTGAATTTAGCTTCCTATCAATCATGAACTTAGTGAAGAACTAAGAATAGAATAAAGTCACCAGTCCTTCATCAAAGTTCAACATCTAAAAAGTTTTAAAAAGAAAACTAGCGTGTGGTTTTATCCAAAGGAAAGCAGGTCAAAATGACTCAGAAATGTCTTCAAAGTAAAGACTGCCTTATCTTTTTGTTTTTTCCTCTCTACTCATCATAATTGCTTGTAAGGAATTCCCTAGTGGAATATATAGTTGTTGGTTTTTCTGATGTAGATGAACCCATATCAAACCATCAAGGATTTCTTGTCATGAAATTTCACTTGAACATTTTCTTCCTGCAACTGCTAGTTCTCCTAGGTTATTATAAAATATATAAGTGTTTGTTCAATCCTCCTAGTGAACATATAATGGGTGAGTAAATGTTCAGATCTTGCTATAATCACTACACTTCATAACAGTTCTTCAGCTTTGAACTGAAAAGATCCCTCATTATAAAATTTGTCATTGGAAATCTGTTGCCTTTAGAGAAAGTATTGACTTTTGAAGTTTTACTAAGAATGTGACTTTTTCTTTTCTCATTTCCTTCTGTGTGATGTAAAATTCAATTAAAGCTATGTTAAGTATTTGGCAACCTTTAATCAAGTAAGCTTCAGTTTTATAGGCTTACTTTTAGGAGATTGACATTATTTTTCAGCTTTAATACTAATGCATCTCTAGTCTGTGTAAAATACATGCACAGAAAACTTATGTATAATCATATTTTATAAGGTTCTAAATACAACATTTTCCTTACCTCTAAGTATGGAAAATGGCTAGTTCAAATCTTTCATTATACTCATGTTTCCTGATGAATGTCAAACACAAAATATGTTTCCCTGGTCTCTCCAATTCAAACAGCATCTTAGGTAAATGACTTTTCCCCCCTTGATTTACTGTAGATGAAATGTAAGTTTTCCTGTCCTTAACAGGAATGAGTACACATTACCTATAATTGCAATGAAGAGAAAGGGACAAAAGCTGGATGCAAAAGGGGGCTATCAACTTACCCATAAGTGTATTTCACAGCTCTGAAGGTCCATGTATGCACTGCTCTAACGGCTTCAGTATGTGCTTCTCTGGACCTACTCCTCCATTTGAACATAGCTGCAATTTCTCTGCCTAACCTCAATTTCTTAGTTACTAAGGTAATATACAATATCCATAAGTTTGGATATAACTTTGAATTTTCAGCAATTTAGAGTCAGGAATCAGGGAAAAATTCCCATCAAAATTGCCTCTTGGAATCAGCCTACTAGATAGGTAAAGAGCATAGGCTTTATGAGACCTATTGACTAGAGTTTAGGGGAACTGAGTCTACCACTTAATAGCCGTGACCTTAGGCAAACAAATCACTTAATCTTTTTGAGCCTCAGTCCCTTTATGAATAAAATGATGATAGCTATATTTGCCTTACTCGTACTGTTGTAAGAATAAAATGGAGTAATACATGTATAAGATGTATAGCATAGAGTCTTGCATATCATAAGCATTTAATAGATCATTGTTTTACATTTTGGGTGTGGTAATAGTAATTTTTCATAACATATGCAGTAGTATTCAGGTCAGCTTTGTTCATCAAACATTACACACCTACAGAGTGTCAGGCCCTATGCTAAACAAAACTCTGGTAATGTAAAGATAAATAAGACATGATTTTTGTCTTCAAAGATCTCACTGTCTATAATAACTCATAAACAAGCAATTCAGATACAGAAAGATATATGCAATGGCAGAGATACACTCATTTTATGGGAGTAGAACAGAAGGTGGTTTGAGGGAGGCAAAGGAAGACTTCTGAGTGGAAGGAAAATACCTAAGCTGCATTTTAAGTCTCTAAATTCTGGAGTGTGCTGCGGCTGACTGGAAACTGTGGATTAACTTCTCCCAAGGGAATGCTGTCTAATGGACAAGCACACTGTGAAGCCAGACCGTCTGGAATCAGCCCCATCACTTACTAGCTCTGTGACCCAGGGCAAGTTACTGAAGCTCTCTATCCTTTACCTCCCCATCAGTAAAATGGAGATAACACTAATACCAAAGTCATAGGATTTTGAATGTTAACAAGTGCTTAGAAAACAGCTCAATAAAGATTATATGTGTTAAATGAGCAGCCGTATTATAATATCTTTAAAGCAGATCAGTTCAGACACTCAGTCATGTCTGATCTTTGTGACCCCATGGACTGCAGCACACCAGGCTTCCCTGTCCATCACCAACTCCTAGAGCCTGCCCAAATGCATGTCCATTGAGTCAGTGATAACATCCAACCATCTCATCCTCTGTTGTTCCCTTCTCCTCCTGCCGTCAATCTTTCCCAGCATCAGGGTCTTTTCCAGTGAGTCAGTTCTTTGCATCAGGTGGCCAAAGTATTGGAGCTTCAGCTTTAACATCAATCCTTCCAATGAATATTCAGGACTGATTTCCTTTAGGATTGACTGGTTGGATCTCCTTGCAGTCCAAGGGACTCTCAAAATTCTTCTGCAACACCACAGTTTAGAAGTGTCAATTCTTCGGTGCTCAGCTTTCTTTATAGTCCGGCTCTCACATTCATACATGACTACTGGCAAAACTGTAGTTTTGCTAATATCACAATAAAAATCTAATCGTTTGCATTTGCATATACCTGGAGTGACAGAAATAAGTGGTTTCAAAATTGCCTACTATATTAGCATGTAATTGTACCTAATTTACCAGTGATAGGTGATGTCAGCAATCAGGAAGAAGTTGCATATGATTCCTGACTCTAAGGAATAGAAAATATTTTAAAAATGAGAAATAATAGTGTTAAGCAAGTGAGCTAAAAAAAAATCCGTTCTTGTATATATAGCCAAACTACTGATTATAACTTTACCTCATTATAAGAATTAAACTTTACAATCTAAACATATAATTCTAGGTAGACATGTACTTTTTAAGCAGTGATTTTCAAACTGTTGTTAGGTTTTCAGGTAACAGTTTACAGTACTGCAGCAAGGAAATATTTTCTCCTATCTACTGAAGATCTGAACTATCCATTCATTGCTTTTACTCAAATGCTCTATAAGGGCTCTGTTTTAAAAATCTAGTTGGGAATTGATTTATAAATTAAAAAAAATATTTTCATGGCCTAACACCTGATAATCGCTTTTATAAACTTTCAGTTATCACTTTTATCACTCTTAAACCTTGCCATTGATTGCATCATTGTAAATATATCAAGTAACTTTTACTGACAGCAAGACAGTTATTTTTAAACTGCTCTTTATCCAAGAAAATCCATGAGATGAACCTTCTATCAAGACTTCAATGAAATTAGATAATTACTACTTTATTGAACATAGGCAATCTTCTCAAAGGCCATCCAGTAAAAAGAAATTGACTTTTTATTTTGAAGATTCAGACTCTTAAAGCAGTCTACCTTTTCTGGGATAACGTACTATGTTTGAAATGTCATATATTTCTTCATTCAAAGTTCTACATGTTATAATGTATCTTGAAATACAGTTTGTAGAAAAATATGTGGAGTGTTTTAGTCATCTATTGCTGTGTAGCACATTGCCCCAAAACTAGACAGTTTAATAAAGCAAGTATGTATTATCATAATACTTTCTGAGGGTCAGGAATTTGGGAGCTGCCTAGCTGAGTTGTTTTAGCTCAGAATCTTTCATGGGATTATAGTCAGAACGTTGTCATCTCAAGGCTGGAGAATCTACTTCTAAGTTTATAACATGGTTGCTGACATGCCTCTATTCTTTGATAGCTGTTGACCAAAGACATTAATTGATTAATGTCTCTACTCATGGACCTCCCTATAGGGCTACTTACAATACAGCAGAGATCCAAAAGACCACTGGAGGAAGGGAGCAAGGATACCAGAAGGTGGGATCATGTTGGAAACTAATTGCCACACTGTGTCTCAGAAATTACCTGATACTTGGACTACAAAAACTTCCTATAAAACATCTCCTAGGTCCCCTCTAATGCAAATGAATATTTAAAATTTGTAAAACCTAGGATTGTTTATTATCTCCTTCAGTTCTTTTGGATTGTACTATCACAGTCACTCTAACTAACTCATTCTTGCTTTTTCTCACCTTGATGGTCACTAAAATCTTGTATCAAAATTCTATTCCATCTGCATTAACTGAAAAGCATTTTCTATTCTGGAAGAGTATATGTTTACTAAGAAAATGTGCTCAACTGTAATATCTATTTCAGTTCACAGTTTGTTTACCATATTATGAACTTTTATGCAATTAGAAAACCAAACAACTGAGTGGATCAAAGTATAATAAGTATTACAGTTAAGACTTTCTTTGAGAGTGCTTCTGATGCCTTCTATTTCAAATTTAGTGGAATAGTTGGAGAAAAGTTAATTTTTTATTACACCTCTGCTATCTAGTACAGTCCACTCAGAATTTCTGTATTGATACTATCATTAAACATTAGCACCCAAAGCATAGTTAGACAATAAAAAAGTTGAACATTGTGTTCATTGTTCTCACTGAGGTTAACCTGAAGATGCTTCATGGTCTTAGAAAGTTCAGCTCATCAACAGAACTAGAGCAGTATAACCTTCAAGAGCCACTGGAGCACTTTTTGATTTAAAGCTTATAATTTATAGGCTTTGGAGAAGAGCATTGTAGCAACCAGCTTGGCCTGCTGCTAATAGCATGTGGGCAATTTATGGCAAAGAAATGAAAATCAATGATAAGTTCAAATCACAACCATTAGCTATTAACATTTTCTGTTGCAGATGAATATCACTGGGCTTAGCATGGCTCATTTATTTCCAGTACTCCCTGTCCTGTCATCATGGGATCTGTTTTATATCATTCTATTTTCTTAGTCCTCAAGTACAGAACTGTTCTGAAGCAAAGATTCTGGCAGATAAACATTATTCAAATTATTCGTTCCATAAAGCAATCAAATGACAAATATAGATTACAATAGATATTTTATATTGAGGGGTGTATTTAAATTTTGTTTTAAAGCATACATTTTACCATATATTTAGGTATACTACAGATCCGTGTATTGCTTGTGAGCACATAATGGTGTGTGAGAGCATATTCCTTTATTACAATGAGGTGTCCCTGACACTAGAAATTATCATGGGATTTACTGTCCAAAATTGACCAGTGTGATAAAGAAATTGAAATTATGAGTGAATATCTTTAAAGGAGGGTTAAATAATTATTTTAACTCTTGTTGAAAAATGTTTAAGTATTAGTTTAATTCTATATATTTAAAGTCAAATAATCATAGCAGAGTTGTTGATTTAGAATGTTGCAAGGGTTCAAAGGTCATTAATGTTTTTAACAACAATGATCATTATACATGGCATGGAGTTAGATATATAGAAGTGGAAAGAGATTAGATAATTTGTAAATGAACCAGTTTATGTACATGCAGCTTCTTTTCTTTTTTTAAAATTTATCTTTTTTTTTTTAATGAAGGATAATTGCCTTACAGAATTGTGCTGTTTTCTGTCAAACCTCAACAAGAATCCATTATAGGTATACATATATCCCCTCCCTTTTGAACCTCCCTCCCATCTCCCTCCCCATCCCACCCCTCTAGGTTGATACAAAGCCCCTGTTTGAGTTTCCTAAGCCATACGGTAAATTCCCATTGTCTATTAATTTTTTTATTGGAATATAATTGCTTTACAATGTTGTGTTAGCTTTTTTCTTAATATGCAGCTTCTTGTTGACAAACACATACATAAACACATACACACGCAGACTTAGACTGCTCTTACTTTTTTAAACTACAGAATAATTAAATGTAAAGTTCAAGTCAGCCAGGCATAAATGTATATATAACTCATGCATCTTTCGTTGGCTTGTATAAAATTTGCCTTGGATAAAAATAAATCAACTTTAAATGTTACCATTTTATTGGGGCTTTCTACTATCATCTTCATTCTAATAGCCAGATAATATGAAGCCTGAAAGACAATATAGTGCATGTTCTAACTTCTTGCTTTAGGTATAATTTTTTTTTTTTGATTTGTGGAAAAATACAAGAGCATTTGGCAAATTAATGACCCAATTGAGAACACTTATGGCCTAATTCATAGCAGCAGAGCTCCCTTCAGAATAAATCATAATAAATCTTTTTTAATGTAAGTCAAACAGAAGACATGCAATTACTTAGGTAAATACAAAATAGGATAAGTAGATACATTTGAAAGCGTTAAGAATGTTACATGAACATCGGACATCATGGATATTATGGAAAAATAAGATGCTTAGGAAATCCAGGATGAATCAGGTGATACCTTAAGGAGTTAATAGAAAGCCCTTAAGAGATTAGATATTCTGACTTTCCTCAGTGTTGTCTATTCTATCATCTCCCTGACAGTTAAGAACATTCAAGACGTAAGCTTCACTATGCAGAAAACAATTGAATACCAAATGAACAACTTTTCCACTAGTCCTCTTCTACTTATGAAAGCTTTCATATAATTTAGTAAGTTCAGAAATTAACTAAGAATTTCCTTTAAAAATCTATTTCTCCTCCATATATCAAGGAATCATACGAACATGCTCTCCCTTCCCAAGTTGTTGCCTAAGTTTGAAACTTGTGAGTTATCGTGAAGTTATTCTATCTTCCGTACTCTTCACTTTCAGTCAGTCATGAAAACTAGTTCATTCCTTCTTCAAATAATAATAGCTGGCTATTGATCTGCCCCTCTGGTTACCCTACTGTTTGTTGTTGATATTTGCTTTTTTTAATGTGGAAATATATTCAGTATCAATCTTGGCATTATTCAGTGTTCTTTTCTAGATCTGCTTTTCTGACTTTACACTCCTTCTGACTGCATCGAGTCCTATGATTTCAATTAACATTTACACGCTAATATCTCTAAAATCTATGAATCCTGTTCAAATCTCTGTCCTAAATCCGATACATACATGTCCAATTGCCTATGGAATATATCCACATGATGTCTTACAGGGACACCAAACCCATATTAAGAACTGAGCTGAACTCTTTGCTTTAAGATTTATTCTTCTTCTGGTTTTTTCTTTTTTCAGTAAATGACAAAACTATCTACTCAGTCACCCAAACCAGAAACTGGGAATCGTTCTTAATAAAATTCAACCATTTTATAAGAAAGAATAAAATGCTACAAGTTGGTTATGTTTTTTTTTTCCTAAAAAGAAAAAGCTGATTTAATGACATTTTTCTTCTCAACTTTTAAAAGATACTTTATATTTTGGTGACTCCCATGCAGCTTGCAGAATCTTAGTTCTCCAACCAGGGATTGAACCTGGGCCCTCATCAATGAAAGAGCAGAGTCTTAACCACTGGACCACCAGGAAATTCCCTCTTCTCAAATTTATGTTAAATATACAACCAAGCAAAATACAGAGCATTTAAAAATATTTAAAATACTAAGCATTTAAAAATACAGTATTTGTGTTATCAAATACTATATTTTTACAGATATCTGATGAGTTATCTCTAAGTATTACCTAAGAATGAATGATGTCTAAATGCCACTCCTTTCTCCAAGAGATCTTCCTGATCCAGGGATCAAACTTGGGTCTCCTGCATTGCAGGTAGATTCTTTACCATCTGAGTCACCAGGGAAGCCCCAAAAATGAATAATGGCTCAAGAATGAATGATGGCTCAGTGTACTGATAGTTGCTCTACACATATATAGACTTTTGCTAACTTTCATATTAATGATTTGTCTCTGATTGAGATTTACCTAGGCTGTGTATTTATATCTAATCATTTCAACATGTATTTGTGTTATCATTCAATATTTACTATATTATAAATATGTTGATCACACAAGTTTCCATATAGATTGGAAAACTATTTCCATGTAGATTATATCTGAATCAAATAAGCAAAAAACTAGAATACTATAAATTGGACACTTTATTTCAAAAAAGTCAGCAGATGAGTAGTCCAAGATAAAATAATTAACATTTTTTTGAGCAGCCTAACCTAACAGTGCCCCTTGGTTGGGAAGGTTCACTGGAGAAGGGAATGACAACCCACTGTAGTATTCTTGCCTGGGTAAATCCCATGAACAGAGGAACCTGGCAGGTGACAGTCCATGGGGTCACAAAGAGTCGGATATGACTGAAACGACTTAGCACAGCACAGGACAGCATAGCCTAATTGGATAACGCATAACATGGAGCTTAAGAGTTTTCCTTGGTCACAATGTATAGGTAGTAAATAAGATAGTAAGTGGAATTTTCATATTACTCTGCAAAGAACTAAGTTTCTATACTTCAGATACTGGAATTTTCATGTCATGTTTATAATAAAATTTGAAATATTCTGAATAGTATCTCAATAGTATTTTTATTTTATATAATACCATTATAGTATCTAACATTCTGTTTTAAAATCATTATAGATCATATTTTCATCATTTCATGCAACAAACTATTCTGAGATTGTCTTGTTATTTGCTTTAAGCTAATCATCTACTTCAGTTCACTATCTCTTTGCTTTTCTGTCAATGGATTCTTATTTAAGCAAAGTTTTGTCATAAATTAATTTAGGAAACTATTGTTATAGAATGATTTTTCTCAGAATGTGAACATTTCCTAACTCTGAGAAAAGTTCTTCAGTTGCTCCCATTACCTTTGGGGTAAATTCCAAATGTGTTATGCTATGGTACTTTCTGATCTGGCTACAGCTCAATCCTCACTGAGGATCCTCCTACCATCTTCCCCCCTCCCCTTTGTGCTCCCAGTACAGCCATGCAAAAGTTAAGATTTATTTTTTGAAGTATTTAATTCAGCAGTTTCTCTATTTTTATAACATATAAGAGAGTGGTTCTTATAATATTCACAAAGTTGGGCAACCAGTACCACCATCTATTTCCAGATCATTGTCATCATACCACCCACCCCCTCCCTTGCCTTACTTGTCAGTAGATATTCCCCCTTTTCTCCTCTCTCTAACCCCTGGAACACACAACTTTTAGACTTCTAACTTGGATAGGAAAACAAATGCAAACAAAAAATGCATTTATACATTTGTAAACCTATGTTATTAAATTTATGAGTGCTCTTAATTTTTTCACATGGAATCAAGTTACTACCTAGTGTCCTTTCATGTAATTCTGAAAGACTATAGTCATTAGGACATGTCTACTAGTGATGAACTCTCTACATATTTTAAAACATGGAAAGTCTTCATTTCTCTTTAGTTTTAAAGATATAGAACTTTAGTAGATATTTTCTTACTTTCATCACTTTGGATATGCCATCCAACTATTTTCTGGACTCTACTTTTTAACATTAATTTTATTGAGAATTTATTGTATATGATGAGTTTCTTTTCCATTTCTGCTTTTAAGACTCTCTGTTTGTCTTTGCTTGACAGTTGATTATGATGTTTCTAGGTATGATCTCTGAGTTTCTCCTACTTGGAATTATTTAAGCATTTTGAATATGTAAATTAATGTTTTTCCTGAAGTTTAGGAAATTTTCAGCTAGCAGTTAATCAGATATTCTTTCTGTTCCTTGATCTCTTTCCAGTAATTCTATGACTCCAGTTGTGCCTATGTTGACGTTCCTGATGATGTTCCACAGAGCTCTGAGATTCTGTTTATTTTTCTTAATTATATTCTTTTATTTTCTCAGACTTGATAATCTCAACTGATTCATCTTCAAGTTCACTGATTCTCCTCCTGCCTGACCAAATCTTCACTTAAGGCTTTCTAGTGAAATTTTCATTTCAGTTATTATAATTCTCAATTTAAAAATTTCTATTTGGTTTTATCTTTTTATTGATATCTTCTTTTGATAAGACATTCATACTTTCATTTCTTTAGATATGACTTTATGTAGTTCTTAAATATATTTTCAATAGTTGTAAATTCTACATGGTACATGTTAAGTCACTGCAGTCATGTCCCACTCTACAGAACCTTTTGGATTGTAGCCCACCAGGCTCCCCTGTCCATGGCAAAAATACTGGAGTGGATTGCCACACCCTTATCCAGGTGATCGTCCCAACCCAAGGATCAATCCCATGTCTCTTATCTCTCCTGCATTGGCAGAGGGGTTCTTTACCACTAGCTCCACCTGGGAAGCCCACAGTCTACATAATAAATCCAACATCTGGGACTCCTCAGGAGCAGTTGCTAGTGGATAATTCCCCCCACTCTGCAATGATCACAGTTTCTTATTTATTTTTGTGCATGCTAAGTTCCTTCAGTTGTGTCTGACTCTTTGTGACCCTCTGGACTGTAGCCTGCCAGGCTCCTCTGTCCATGTGATTCTTCAGACTAGAAAGCTTGAGTGGGTTGCTGTGCCTTCATCCAGGGGATCATCTAGACCCAGGAAGTGAACTCGTGTCTCATGACTCCTACATTAGCACCACCTGCATAACTCATGACTTCTTTGTTGAAGAACACTTGGCATTTTATATAATGTGGTGACTAAGAAAATCAGTTTTTTTCTCATTCAAGAGTTTGTAGTTACTGCTGCTTATAATTATTATTGATTGATTTTGTGTGACCTTCCTGAAATAATTCTGAAAAGTCCATATTCTCTGTTGTACGTGGCCTCTGAAGATAATTTTTCACTTAGCTTTCAGTTCAGTTCAGTCGCTCAGTAATGTCCAACTCTTTGTGATCCCATGGAGTGCAGCACGCCAGGCCTCCCTGACCATCAACAACTGCCGGAATCTCCTCAAACTCATGTCCAATGAGTCGATGTTGCCATCCAACCATCTCATCCTCTGTGGTCCCCTTCTTCTCCTGCCCTAAATCTTTCCCAGCATCAGGGTCTTTTCAAATGAGTCAGCTCTTTGCATCAGGTGGCCAAAGTATTGGAGTTTCAGCTTCAACATCAGACCTTCCAATGAATACCCAGGACTGATCTGCCTTCAGATGGACTGGTTGGACCTCCTTGCAGTCCAAGGGACTCTCAAGAGTCTTCTCCAACACCATAATTCAAAAGCATCAATTCTTTGGCCCTCAGCTTTATTTAGAGTCCAACTCTCACATCCATATATGACCACTGGAAAAACCATAGCCTTGACTAGACAGACCTTTGTTGGCAAAGTAATGTCTCTGCCTTTTAATATGCTCTCTAGGTTGGTCATAACTTTCCTTCTAAGGAGAAAGTGTCTTTTAATTTCATGGCTGCAATCACCATCCACAGTGATTTTAGAGCCTCCCAAAATAAAGTCAAGCACTGTCTCCACTGTTTTCCCATCTATTTACCATGAAGTGTGGGACCGGATGTCATTGTCTTAGTTTTCTGAATGTTGACCTTTAAGCCAACTTTTTCACTCTCTTATTTCACTTTCATCAAGAGACTCTTTAGTTCTTCTTCACTTTCTGCCTTATGGGTGGTGTCATCTGCATATCTGAGGTTATTGATATTTCTCCCAGCAATCTTGATTCCAGCTTGTGCTTCATCCAGCCCAGCATTTCTCGTGATCTACTCTGCATATAAGTTAAATAAACAGGGTGACAATATACAGCCTTGACATACTCCTTTTCTTATTTGGAACCAGTCTGTTGTTCAATGTCCAGTTCTAACTGTGGCTTCCTGATCTGCATACAAGTTTCTCAAGAGGCAGGTCAGGTGGTCTGGTATTCCCACCTCCTTCAGAATTTTCCACAGTTTGTTGTGATCCACACAGTCAAAGTCTTTGGCATAGTCAATAAAGCAGAAGTAGATGTTTTTCTGAAACTCGCTTGCTTTTTTGATGATCCAGCAGATGTTGACAATTTGTTCTCTGGTTCCTCTGTCCTTTATAAAACCAGCTTGAACATCTGGCAGTTTAGGTTCACATATTGCTGAAGCCTGGCTTGGAGAATTTTGAGTATTACTTTACTAACGTGTGAGATGAGTGCAACAGTCCTGTGGCCACTGCTGATTTTTCCAAATTTCTGGCATATTGAATGTAGCACTTTCACAGCATCAACTTTTAAGATTTGAAATAGCTCAGCTGGAATTCCATCACCTCCATTAGCTTTGTTTGTAGTGATGCTTCCTAAGACCCACTTGATTTCGCATTCCAGGATGTCTGGCTCTAGGTGAGTGTGAGTGATCACACCATCGTGATTATCTGGGTCATGAAGATCTTTTTTGTACAGTTCTTCTGTGTATTCTTGTCACCTCTTCTTAATATCTTCTGCTCTGTTAGGTCCCTACCATTTCTGTCCTTTGTTGAGCCCATCTTTGCATGAAATGTTCCCTTGGTATCTCTAATTTTCTTGAAGAGATCTCTAGTCTTTCCCATTCTATTGTTTTCCTCTCTTTCTTTGCATTGATCACTGAGGAAGGCTTTCTTATCTCTCCTTGCTATTCTTTGGAAGTCTGCAATCATATGCTTATATCTTCCTTTTCTCCTTTGCTTTTCACTTCTCTTCTTTTCACAGCTATTTGTAAGACCTCCTCAGACATCCATTTTGCTTTTTTGCATTTCTTTTTCTTTGGGATGGTCTTAATCCCTGTCTCCTGTACAATGTCACAAACCTCCATTCATAGTTCATCAGGCACCGTGTCTATCAGATCTAATCCCTTAAATCTACTTCACACTTCCACTGTATAGTCATAAGGGATTTGATTTAGGTCATACCTGAATGGTCTAGTGGTTTTCCCCACTGTCTTCAATTTCAGTCTGAATTTGGCAATAAGGAGTTCATGATCTGAGCCACAGTCAGCTCACGGTGTTGTTTATGCTGACTATATACAGCTTCTCCATCTTTGGCTGCAAAGAGTATAATCAATCTGATTTCGGTGTTGACCATCTGGTGATGCTCATGTGTAAAGTATTCTCTCATGTTGTTGGATGAGGGTGTTTGCTATGACCTGTGCAGTCTCCTGGCAGAACTCTATTAGCCTTTGCCCTGTTTCATTCTATACTCCAAGGCCAAATTTGCCTGTTACTCCAGGGGTTTCTTGACTTCCTACTTTTGCATTCCAGTCGCCTATAATTAAAAGATATCTTTTTGGGGTGTTAGTTCTAGAAGGTCTTGTAGCTCTCCATAGAACAGTACAACTTCAGCTTCTTCAGCATTACTGGTCGGGGCATAGTCTTGGATTACTGTGATATTGAATGGTTTGCCTTGGAAACGAACAGAGATCATTCTGTCGTTTTTGAGATTGCATCCAAGTACTGCATTTCAGATTCTTTTGTTTACTCTGATAGCTACTCCGTTTCTTCTAAGGGATTCCTGCTCATAGTAGTAGATATAATGGTCATCTGAGTTAAATTCACCCATTCCAGTCATTTTCAGTTTGCTGATTCCTAGAATGTCGATGTTCACTCTTGACATCTCCTATTTGACCACTTCCAATTTGCCTTGATTCATGAACCTAACATTCCAGGTTCGTATGCAATTTTGCTCTTTACATCATCGGAGCTTGCTTCTATCACCAGTCCCATCCACAACCTGCTTTTGATATTGACCATCTGGTGATGTCCATGTGTAGACTTTTTTTGAGTAGTTTCATAACTGTAGCTCTTTTCACAGCCCTGGGCACACATGTTACTTCCTAGATTCCCAGAAATATGTGGGAACTTTTCAAAGTCCTTATGAACATTTCTTTCCTCATCTTTCCTTCTAAGATATTTGATTAGTTCATTGTTTGCCCTAACTGTTGACCAATGCCTTGGAAATCACGTAGTTGAAACACTTTTGATAATTATTTTCAGCAAATCCTGGTGGAGAGGCTTTTAGTATTGCTTTTTTTTCAAAGTCAAGTCAAATAAGGACAAGTTTTTCATGTGACATCTTTCAGGGAAACATCAGACTTGCCCAATGATGACAATGAATAATGAATGTGACTTTGAAGGAGCTACAACTCTGTTCTTCCCCCTCACATGTTTATTGAATTGTCCATGTGACTTCTTTTATACTAGGCATTGTGGTAGTGGGGTATCAGGATCTATCAAAATATTAGATATTGTACCTGTCCTTAAGATATTTGCAACATAGTTCAGGACAGATAGCAAACCCATAAAACAAGCAATTAGAAAACTATATAAATTGGCTAATAATGTAATACTTTACTATTGTTAAGAGAGTATTATGTGGCAGCACTGTTCTAAAAGCCTTACATGTATTAACTCATTTAATACAATTATCTTATGAAGTAGGTGCTACTATTATCCTCCTTACAAATGATGAATCTAAGGCATAGAGAGATTACATAATTGACTCATAGTCACATAACAGTCAATGCTAGAGATCTGGTTAAACAACTGCCAGATATGACTCTAGATCCCATGCTTTTCTGTCCAAACTAATTCCGCTTTAAATTAAGCATATAACTGAACATAAACTCTGGAGAAAGATGAGTGTGTTCTGCAGGGATTATATACTTGTATGACCTAGGGCAAGTTCCTTTTTTTTTTCTGAACCTCAATTTCCTCTTGTGTAATATGGAAATCATAAGACTAAGGAAATATACCCTATCACCTAGGAAAGCAATGTCCAGATAGAATAGCCAAAAACTGAGGACATAACTCTTGGATATTCTCCCACATAGTGTAGGAGGAAGAATCATCAAAGAAGACTGTGAAGGAGTGGGAGGTGAAGAAAGAGGGAAGAAAAGTGTCCATTGTGTTTTGCAACCTAGAGGTGGTTGGCAACTTTGATAGGAGAAATTCAGTAGAACAGAAGCCAGATAGCAGGGCATAAAGGAATGCATAGAGTGCTCACAGAATTTGTAATATTTGTTTTAAGAAGCTTGGTTGTGAAAGAAACAGAGCAGAACAAAAATGGGTGCTGGCTAGGTATGTAATCAGAGAATTCATTTTATATCAGACTCCAAAAATGTAGAGATAAAGAAGTTAATGATGCATGAGAGGGGTCACAAATAAGGGGTAACCTCCTTGAGAAGGTCAGAGGGTATGTGATCCAGAACAAAAATGAAGAAATTTATTTTTGGTACATAGACAAACATAGATAGACAGATAGATTTTTGATAGAAGCAATACTTTCTTCATTGTACCAGGACAGAAATATGAGCCATTGGTGCAAATGTGGGTGGGTTTGCCTAGAGAATCCCGTGGACAGAGGAGCCTGGTGGGCACAGAGTCAGACATGACTGAAGCGACTTAGCATGCATGTATGCATTGGAGAAGGAAATGGCAACCCACTCCAGTATTCTTGCCTAGAGAATCCCAGGGACAGAGGAGCCTGGTGGGCTGCCATCTATGCGGTTGCACAGAGTCAGACACGACTGAAGTGACTTAGCAGCAGCAGCAGCACGTAAAGATAATTGTGGGAATGTAATGGATTTATTGACTAAACATTCCTATTGTTTCAGTAAAGCATGATACAAAGTCATAAGGTGTGAGAATATTTTTAGTACTTATATGGTTGTTGCAAGATGGACTACATTAATTCACAAGAAGCAGTTCAAATTGTGTTTGACACATCATAATTATTATAAGATGTTTGCTGTAACTCTTATTATTATAGGATTTCAGAGAAGAACTTATCATAGATTTTTTTACCTCCTTAGTTTTGTGGTAATGGAGAACATGGATATAATAATGTCAAAGTCATTCCTGAAGGGAATTTCCCTGCTTGTCCCGTGGTAGTACTCCCCCCTCCCAATGCAGGGGGTTTGCATTTGATTCTTGGTCAGGGATCTAGATCCCAGGTGCTGCAACTAAGACCCAGTACAGCCAAATAAATAAATAAATATTAAAAGATTTACTCCCTGAAGAACAGCAGTAGGAAATAAGGGTAACTCATTTCTACTTCCATGCCAAAACATTTTCTCAACTGTGCCTGAAGAGATACAGTAAATTAGTAACTATTTTTTTTAAAGTCTACTCACAGGGTCTCTTTTCTTTCTATCCATTCAGTGGATACCCAGTGCCCTCAATCTAGCTGTTAGAAGTCAAGGCCTTGTACTCTGTAACCCCACTCAGGCTCTCTATCAGTGGTATTCATGGGTAGTCAATATATTGACTGAGTCACCTCTATTCCCAACTAAACTACAAAGTCTCAGGTCTTACCCCTGAGATAATGAAATAAAATCTTTCACACTGGGGCCTAGGAATCTGTATGTTTAGCAAGATGGTTACCAGGGGGGAAGGATGGGTGAATGGATAGATTGGGAGTTTGGGATTGATGTGTACACACTGCTGAAATCAAAATAAAATGACTTTCCATGAGGGAAACAAAAAAGTTGATCAGTTGGTTATGATGTGACTATCACATTTGAGGACAATGTTATGGAATATCCCATCCCCATGAAGGTCCATCCTATTAAATCTCTAGTAAAATGTTTTTCAGACTAATTTGGCAAACTAATCTGGCTGGAAAAAACCCATGGTCATTAAGTGTTTATTTTGTTATCTCTTTCACCTAATGTACAGAAACATTCAATGACTAAACAAAATTAAAATATTAATAGTGGGCATTCCAGACTGTTTCTTTTGTCCATACATTGTCTTCATGTAACTTTGTCTTCTCCTAAGCCAAAAAACGGAGAAGGCAATGGCAACCCACTCCAGTAATCTTGCCTGGAAAATCCCATGGTAGGCTGTAGTCCATGGGGTCGCGAAGAGTTGGACTGAGTGACTTCGCTTTCACGTTTCACTTTCATGCATTGGAGAAGGAAATGGCAACCCACTCCACTGTTCTTGCCTGGAGAATCCCAGGGACAGAGGAGCCTGGTAGGCTGCCATCTGTGGGGTCGCACAGAGTCGGACATGACTGAAGTGACTTAGCAGCAGCAGCAAGCCAAAAAAATAAAAGATGTTTCAAAGTCTAAACAGCTTATGGACTACAACTCATGTATTCTTTTTATCTTCTGGAAACTTCCTATGTAGGATCATAGAAATATTGTGTGTTAGAAGACAACAGACCTAGAAATCTTCGGGATGCATTGTTCATTTTTTGTAGCATGCTGAAGTTCAGAGAGGGTTACCTAAGGAATGTTAATTCTTTTGTATGTAAATCCTACTGCACTTTCAGATTTTACCCAAGCCTAGCTAGTATTGTTGTTGTTCAGTTGCTCAGTCCCGTCTGACTTTTTGTGACCCCATGGACTGCAGCATGACAGATTTCCCTGTCCTTCGCTATCTCCTAGAATTTGCTCAAACTCAAGTCCATTGAGTCGGTGATGTCATCCAACCATCTCAATCTGTTCATCTCATCTTCTTTTCTTGCCTTCAATCTTTTCCAGCATCAAGGTCTTTTCAAATGAATCGGCTCTTCACATAACTAGCATAGCATTCAGCAAATAAAATGACTGACTTTGAACATTAATCTCTACATGTTATTTAAGCAGTATTCCATGAACAGAAATAAAATGATCTTCAAGATTATAAAACATATTACTATAACCTTGTACATTCTCAATTTTTAAAATTATATACTGTACACACAGCTGGGGATTTAAAGCAATGGAGACATTGAAATCCATTTCATTCTTTAACTAATTCAGAATTATTGAATGCTTAGTTTCAGGATTATTTCTACCTGAGACATTCTATTTCGGAGATAAGGAATTTTATATTTCAGTAGAAATCTATATGTCTCTCCAGCTTAAGATATTCTATGAAACTGCTAAATGCAATACCAGTGTTCTTATCCTTTGACTCCTTAACATAATATTAATCTTGCATAAGTAATTTAAGATTCTTTAACAAGCAAAAGCAACTCTGAAATATTTCCAAGTAAGCTCAGACTATAGGCTTCTCTAGTCCCTTCTCAAACAGTTTCATTGAAGTACATTTTAATGTAAATGTTGCTAAACCCATGCCAGAATATTCCCTAGTTGAAGTAGCTCCATAATGTATTAAAAATAGCAAAATGGTGAGCAGCTTCCTGGGCCCCCAAAATATACAGCTAAATACAAAATGTTCCTCCTTTTCCCCCTTCTAACAATAGGGCTCACTATTTAGAAAAAGCAAGAGAGTTCCAGAAAAACATCTACTTCTGCTTTACTGAATCCTGCCAAAGGCTTTGACTGTGTGGATCACAACAAACTGTGGAAAATTCTTCAAGAGATGGGAATACCAGACCACCTGACCTGCCTCCTGAGAAATCTGTATGCAGGTCAAGAAGCAACAGTTAAAACTGGACACAGGAACAACGGACTGGTTCCAAACAGGGAAAGAAGTACTTCTAGGCTGTATATTGTCACCCTGCTTATTTAACATCTATGCAGCATACATCATTTGAAATGCTGGGCTGGATGAAGCATAAGTTGAAATCAAGATGGCCGGGAGAAATATCAATAACCTCAGATATGCAGGCAATACCACCCTGATGGCAGAAAACAAAGAGAAACTAAAGAGCCTCTTGATGAAAGTAAAAGGGTAGAGTGAAAAAACTAGCTTAAAACTCAACATTGCAAAAACTAAAATCATGCCATCCAGTCCCATCACTTCATGGTAAATAGATGGGGAAACAGTGAAAGATTTTATTTTCTTGGGCTCCATAATCATTGCAGATGGTAACTGCAGCCATGAAATTAAAAGACACTTGCTCCTTGGAAGAAAAGCTATGACCAAACTAGACAGCATGTTAAAAAGCAGAGACATTACTTTGCTGACAAAGGACCATCTATTCAAAGTTATGATTTTTCCTGCAGTCATGTATGGATGTGAGAGTTGGACTATAAAGGAAGCTGAGCACCAAAGAATTGATGCTTTTGAACTGTGGTGTTGGAGAAGACTCTTGAGAATCCCTTGGACTGCAAGGAGATCCAGCCAGTCAAATCTAGAGGAAATCAGTCCTGAATATTCATTGGAACGACAGATGCTGAAGCTGAAATTCCAATAGTTTGGCCACCTGATAACGAAAAACTGACTCATTTGAAAAGACCCTGATGCTGGGAAAGATTGAAGGCAGGAGGAGAAGGGGACAACAGAGGATGAGATGGTTGGATGGCATCACTGACTCGACTGACATGAGTTTGAGCAGGCTCTGGGAGCTGGTGATGGATAGGGAAGCCTGGCATGCTGCAGTCCATGGGGTAGCAAAGAGCTGAACACAACTGAGAGATTAAACTGAATTGAAGAAATGGCCAAGGCAAGAGTGGATACTGTGACCGTCTTCTCTGTCACCCTGAAAGCAGGAAATAAATCTCTTATGTGAAAGGCAAACTCCTTACATCTGGTGCTAGAAGGATGTCCTTATTGCCAAAAATAGTAAATTGGTGACTTGATGCCTATGTAAACAAAGCTTGTTACTTCTTTAATTTATTACCCCAGCCTAGATTCTATTTAGATTCTTCACTAATTGAGCACCCTAAACCTAAGTTTCTGTGGCCTGTCAATTCCTTTCAAATTTGTTGTTTGTTTTTTGTCTAAAATATATAAAAGCTTCCTGTGTTCACCACTTTTTAGGTCCCATTCCATGAGCCCTCCATATGCATGAATTAAAATTTGTTTCTTATTCTCTTGTTAATCTGTCTTACTCCAGCTACAAAAACTCAAGAGGGGTAGCGGGGGGAGGTGGGGATTTCCTCTTCCCTGGTAACATCCAAATTAAATTAAGGATGACTGTGTTTGTAATTTTGTATGTAATATATTATGAAAGAGTGGCTTGAATAATTTACTATTTATTTCTCATCATAATCCCAAAATATATTTAAAGAGACTCATAAAAATTCCATGTGTTACAATCTAAAACTGAAAAGTTGGGGGACTCATTAGCGCTCATCACAGTTCTAGAAATTGAGCTGGAAAAAGTTCAGACAAGGAAGATTTTTCAGAGCTTCTTACTTACATAAATGATTGTCAGAGATTCTCACTTATAGTCTTCATGAAAAGATGGTATTCACATAGAGATGGTATTTTGTGATGCTGAATAGGAGGTATGATTACTCAATATGATTGAGTAATAGTTGAATTAGGGCTTTCATAAAATATTCTTAATATCTTAAAGCATTGCTATTATGACTCTTCATGGACTCCAATATTCCTGAGACAAAATCTTCTTCCTTAAAGAATCTAAAGATTGGAAAAGACAGGTCTAATTTCTCTCCTGTCATCCTAAAACATTTCCTAAAGACATGTCCAATATTGCATCATTGTGGAAACAGGTCTTTCTTTCTTCCAGTTGACCAGATTCTAGATTAACTCACATTGTCTAGTAACAGTATGTGTGCTCCTACTCAGCCATGTCTTTGCAACCCCATGGACTGTGGCCCACCAGACTCCTCTGTCCATGGGATTACTGGAGTGGGTGGCCATTCCTCCTCAAGGGATCTTCCCAACCCAGGAAACAAACCCCTGTCTCCTGCATTAGAAGGCAAATTCTTCTACCACTGAGCCACCTGGGAAGCCATAAATTAATAGAGCTTTCAGCAGAGATGGAGATTATATTTCCTCCTACCCCAAATTTCTAAGCCAGTTTTTCCTTTATCCATACAAGGAGGATGTAGGGTTTAGGGGACCTTGTACACACTAGTAAAGGTACGTTAATTGTTTCATCTGGCAGCTCTTCCAGTAGTCCAGTACCCAAGCCTGATTTATCAATGCATGTGCTGTACTACTTGTTAAATATTTTTAATATCACCTTTGCTATGACCCTGATGAGAAGTGAGATTAACCAAACTGGAAATATATTAGAAGCAGGCAAATGTATTACTATGTTCCATAAATATCTGTTTGACCTTTAACACCATATATTTTCTTTTAAAGGTTAGGCCTGAGCTCACATTTGTTCAAGGAATAAATAAATTGGAGACCATGCATCTTGTTGTAACATATTCTTCATATAAAGCCTAGATGGTTTGAGAATTTAAGTACATGTACTGCTCCATTGCTATATGTACAGAGAGCAAAGTAATTGTCCTGGAGTTTAACTTGTGGGTGTCTATAAACCTTGGTGAAATTTTTGGTAAGTAATCTTTAAAAGGCTAGGCCGTTCATTCTGGAAGTGAGAGAAATAGTTGCCAAAGTAGTTTAGAGGAAAAGAGAAAAATATTTCTTATCTATCATGTGAGCTATGAGTCCTACCTCTATAGTCCCACTTTCTCTTTATTATAAAATCAAATCATAATGGGGATAAATTAATACAGTAAAATGAAAAGAAAATGAGATATTATTAAAATAAAATATGAGTTAATCTAAAAAAAGAATAAAATGGGAAAGTTTAAATATCTAAGTTAGAAAAGTAGACATTAAAAATGAACTTTAAGACCAAGTAAAGATTAAAGTCAAGACATTTGAAATGATAAAATAATAAAATTTCAGATAAAGGATATAAGGCAGATAACAAGATAAAAATTATAAAAGAAAATAAAGAGTCACAATAAAGTGAACAAATTAAAACATGATTAAAAATAAAAAATAGGACTAAAAGCTAAAAATAATTTTAGTTTATAAGTTTAAAACAATAAGCTTAAATGCATTTATTAAATTTGAGATTGACATATACACACTCCCATATTTAAAATAAAATGCCTTTCTATGAATAAATAAATACATAAAGCAATAAGAGCAGAAATCAAATAATAAGATACCTTTAAACTTTCACCTTTCACTTATCTTACAAGTCCTTATACTGAATGGGCTTTTAAAAATTATTATTATTAGCAGGTAAAGAACTCTATAATTCCAAGAACTGAAAAGCTACAAGATATAACAAGTAGTAGGTAGCCAAGCTTCTATAACCTCCCTGGAAAAATAAAACCTGAAAAAAGAAGCAAAGAAATTTTACCAGATATGTTTTAATTATTTTAAATATGCAAAAATTAAGGATGAGACTGCTTTTCATACTTCTTCAATACTAACTATACAAGTTTAGGAAAGTTTGTTAGATTCTTTTCCTTTGTTGAATGGCACAACTTTGCAGAAACAAAAAAATGCATATCATAAAAATAGTTCTTTTGTTAGCAGTATGACAGATAGTTTGAAGCACCTGATACCAACTTGGCATCTAACTGTGTTCTTAATTCTTGCAAATTTAAGATAATTAATACCTTTGAGGTACTGCATGTGCCTTTTGAAAAGAATGGTTTTTATTTTCACGTTAGAAATTCTAGAAAATAATTGTAGCATGCTCAAAAATTTGGATCTTCTTATTTTCCAACCATCTAAAGAAATATTTTACTAAATCATATTTTATTCTTACTTTTCTATACTGCAGATGCAGAATTTATTAAGCTCTGGAATTGCTCACTAAGAATGTTATCATGAACATCTGTCAGATTCTAATGTAGGATGGCTCAATTTTTAGAAGTAAGGGATAAACTTAAACAGTTGATATATTTGAGATATATCCATTATTTGCCTCCAAAAAAATAATCTATGGTTTTCCTTTGAGACTCCATAGTTCACTGTTTCTCCTAGTTACAGGCATTTATTTCAGCACAACTGATGAATATCTTGTATGTATAAGTAAATATTATTATACCCATCATTTTATTAAAAAGTGAAAGTCAATATTTCTAGTATGTTGCTAGGAATGTGCATTGAAATAAACTGCTCATTGTCAATCTATGGAATTGATTGGAATCTATGGTAATAATGGAAACAGTGAGACCTTATCTTTTGGGGCTCTAAAATCACTACAGATGCTGACTGCAGCCATGAAATTAAAAGACGCTTGCTCCTTGGAAGAAAAGCTATGACCAACCTAGACAGCATATTAAAAAGCAGAGACATTCCTTTGCCAACAAAGGTCCGTCTAGTCAAAGCTAACGATTTTTGCTGTAGTCATGTATGGATGTGAGAGTTGGACTATAAAGAAAGCTGAATGCTGAAGAATAGATGCTTTTGAACTGTGGTATTGGAGAAGACTCTTAAGAGTCCCTTGAACTGCAAGGAGATCCAACCATTCCATCCTAAAGGAAATCAGTCCTGAATATTCATTGGAAGGACTGATGCTAAAGCTGAAATTCCAATACTTTGGCTGCCTGATGTGAAGAACTGACTCATTGGAACAGACCCTGATGCTGGGAAAGATTGAGGGCAGGAGGAGAAGGGAATGACAGAGGATGAGGTGGTTGGATGGCATCAGCGACTCGATGGACATGAGTTTGAGTAAGCTCCGGGAGTTGGTGATGGAAGGGAAGCCAGTGTGCTGCAGTCCATGGGGTTGCAAAGAGTTAGACATGACTGAGTGATAGAACTGAACTGAATTGATCAATCTATAGGTTTTCAGAATCAGAGAAGACCAGTCTGTCAGTAGCAAGGGAGGATAAAACAATTTTGCCTACTATCCAGTTCTATAAATATGAAGTCATTAGCCACTGCCATCACTGAATGAAAATATACCCTGAAAGGAATTCATGACCAAAAACAGTCTCTTTAGATATTTAGAGATATCTCAGGAGCAAAATTTAATGAACCCAGAATAATTATTCTTCCCATATATAGAAAAGGAGTAGAATCATTAACTGAGATATCTGATCCTTGTAACTAGCTGTAACATTTTACCAAGATGTATGCTTAACTGGACAAATTCCTTTGCCAAAATTGTATATGTACTGGCTTGTTCCCTACCACTTTGGAGAAGTCACCTCAGAGCAACTGCTGTTTCCTGGGCTATAATCCTCAGTAAGGTCACTGACCAAAACTTAAGTGCGCAATTCTCACTGTCCGCAGGAGAAAAGGCAGTTTGTTGTTGCTTTAGTCACTTAGTGATGTTTGACTCTTTACAACATCCTCTACTATACCTTGCCAGGCTCCTCAGCCCTTGGGATTTTCCAGGCAAGGATACTGGAGTGGGTTGTCATTTCCTCCTCCGGGATATCTTCCTAACTCAGGAAAGGAACCGGTGTCTCCTGCATTGCAGGTGGATTCTTTACCACTGAGCTATCAGGGAAGCCTAAAAGGCAGTTTAAACTTACACAAAGAAAAGAGGAAACTATTATACTGTTTACTTGCAACACTCTCCCAGTTTTAGAATTCTTTGTGTAATGTTTTTGCTTGTGGAAGTTATTTGAGAAATAGAGATTTGTTTTATTTTGGTGATTGGGGTGATGGAGGGCAATTTGAAGAGCATTTACCTTTTGCTGGGATAATTTAAAGTCATCTAACTATCTTGGATGTCTCTGTTTTACCTTTAAGGCAAGCTACACAAAATAAAGGTAATGACAGTGACTGTATTTTCTTGAGTCCATATTATGTCAGTTGCCTTGCTAGGTGTTTTGCATACAATAAATTTGCAGTGCAGTGTATTCTCTCCATTTAACAAATGAAGAAACTGAGAGGAAATTGCTTAAGTAACTTGCCCAAGGCACATAGGAGAATTCAGTTTAGTTCAGTTTGACTTAAAACTCCTGTTATTTCCATTGTTTCATGCAGCATCTCTCAAAATCTCATTTTAAGCAGCTCTTAAATTCATGCTGCTGAATAATGAAGAAAGCATGTCTTAGCAAACTGGCTTTAAAAAAAAAACATTTTTAAAAGAATGGTATAGGGTAATTAAAAGCAAATCCCACTACTCAATCAATCTTTGTTTTTCTTAGCTCAAACAAAATTCTTCAATAATTTGATCCCAGTCATATAGAAAGCCAAGTACAAGTATCATTTAAACTCCCCAAATGACCTGAAACAAATGTCCAGTTTTACCTTCCCCTCACTAGGATTTATTTAGAACCCTGCCAGAAAACTCATCAAATGTTCTATGAGTTTATTTTTAACTTGCATTCGTTTGAGAACAAGATTGGAAAAATTGTTATTTTCTGTCTGACACAGATATAGCTATTAAGTCTCTGTTTTCACTTGGCACTTTAAAAATCAGAACTAAAGTGTCTGTAGATATCCACCTCTCAATACAGATAGATTGGGGTGATAATTCCATTTATGGAAACATGAATAAAATATTACCTATTCTTACCCAAATTCCTATTTTTTATTGCATTTCAATCTTGATCTTTTATTTTAAAGATTATGCTAAAATCTACTTCTTACTCCATCAGTTTTGCAATGGCCTTTGATAGAAAGCAGTTAAATTTTGACCTGAGACATAGCTTCACCGACTCAGTGGACATGAATTTGAGTAAACTCTGGGAGATAGTGGAGGTCAGAGGAGCCTGGTGTGCTACAGTGCATGGGGTCACAGAGTTGGACATGACTGAGTGATTGAACAACAACAAAGACATAAGAATTGAATTCTTTAGTATCATGAAAAGAAAAATACACCAACAATATGTTAAGATTTTATTAGCTTTATTCAGTGATTCATGAATCAGGCAACATCCAATTCAGAAAATAAAAGGGAACTCCAAAGAGCTCTGCAAATTGAAGGTGTTTTATAGACAGAGACACACAGGAATGAAGAAGCTCTAGTGGGGAAATCTGATTTGATTGGCTAATAACAGGGTTAATTCCCTTATTTGGTGCACAAAGAAATCTTGAAGCCTGGTTGTATAATTTCGGGTGGGCAGACAGGTTCTGTTGGTCAATTTAAGTTACGTTTTTGGAGGAGTCAGCATGCTCAAGAAAAGGAAGCTGTTAGGTTTTGGCTTGTTATTCAGTGGGGTGGGGCAGGTTAACATGAGTAACACTCTCTTAGGTCTAGCATAATTATTTAAAACTTAATGACACAAGAGTAGACTTTACATGGATAATGACCCTATACAGTGCATTTGCTCTGTTTCAGTTCTGTTTACCTGAGCTCTAAGAATTTCTTTGTGACATAAATTTTCCAAATCTTACTGAATTTTCCAAATGGCCCAAATTTTAAGCATCAGAATAAGTTTGATCACCTTCTTGGTAATTATGTTTACTTGAATACAATTTGTAGCACTTAGTTATAAAAAAAATCCACCTGATGCACTTTTAATTACTTCATGTAGTACGTGGGTGCTCAGTCCAGTCACTCAGTCATATTGGACTCTTTGCAACCCCCTGGACTGTAACCCACTAGGGATTGACCCACATCTCCAGTATATGTCTCCTGCTTTGCTGGCAGATTCTTTACCACTGACCCACCAGGGAAACACATGTGCTGTAGTAATCTTTAATTCAGTTAAAACAAATAGTTTAACCATGTTATAAATTTGGTGGGATGGAAAAAGTCACTTAGCACGTGAATGAGCCTAGTCAGCTGCTCAGCACCTCAACTTTCTTTTCAACTTTATATTGGATGGTCTATACTTTTCACAAAGCTCTGTCTTTGGGAATAAAATGTCTTTCTATAGAAAGCTAGAGTAGTAATAAATTCAGACTTTCTATACAATAAAGGAGTCTAAGGAGAAGCAGTCTGTCTCAAAGGTGCTTATTTTGGCAGGGCAAACACATTTCCTATATTCGTGCTAAGTCACTTCAGTGATGTTCGACTCTGTGTGACCCTATGGACTGTAGCCAGCTAGGTTCCTTGGTCCATAGGATTCTTCAGGCAAGAATACTGGAGTGGGTTGCCATTTCCTTCTCCAGGGGATCTTCCCAACCCAGGGATCGAAGCTGTGTCTCTTATGTCACCTTCATTGGCAGGTGGGTTCTTTACCACTAGCACCACCTGGGAAGCCCATTGCATATATTAGATTGTATATTACAGATTTTTTTGAAATTGATGTTTTAAAATGTTTTTGTTTATGCTTAGCATAATGGTGAGAAGATATCTATTGTTATTATTATGGAAATAAAGACAAGCAAAATGATAATTAATAAAATATATTTATTCATAGTTTCTTCAGTCACCATACCTTAGCTTTGTCAGAGACTCAAAGGCAGATAAGAAGTAGGAAAACTATAGTGGAAAAAAGAGATTGCTTCAGTTATGCATGATTGGAAACTGTTGGTATTCAGAAGCTGGATATGCGCTTTCTAGAAGTGGAGGATCCTACCTGATTGGTTTGTGGTACACATTTGGCTCACTCTCATTGTACCTGAATTGAAAGGAGGCAAAATTAGGGAAGCTGGCAGTCATTGACCAAATCCTGATCTTTCTGAATTGACCGCTACAGAGGTTGTAGTTCAGAGTTCTATCTTTATGTATGCTCTAGTCATTGTCTGTATATTCAATTTCTCATTATCAAATATTAGTATCATACATTTGTTCAATACTTTTTTGAGTACCCACTAGGTGTCAGGCAGTGTTTTAGGTGCCAGTGGCAAACAGTGAACTACATGGAACAAAGCAAAAACCCCTGCCCTGAGAGATTGCATTTGAGATAGGAAAGAGATAACATTCAAGATTGGTTGCAGACAAGGAAGAGTTGACATTGACAAAAGGAATTGAGGGAAAAAGCATTCTAGGCAGAAGGAACAGTAAGAGACCCTGAGGTTGTGACATGTCTAGTGTATTATATGAATAGCATGGAGTCCGTGTGGCTTGAGTAGTTAATAAAGGAGAAGAGTGGAAGGCAATATAATCAGAAAGGCAAATGGACCAGATCAAATAGGGCAGAGTAACCATTTTAACAAATTTAGCTTCAGCTCAGAGAGAGATGGGAAGCTATTGAAAAGTTTTGAGTAGAAGTATGGTAAGAAATATGTTTTAACAGGACCACTCTATTGTCTAGAAAATAGACTGCAGGGGTCCCAAAAGCCCTAGTTTAGGAGGTCAATTAGGAGGCTATTGCAACAATTAAGGGTGGCAAAAGCCATTCTGACTTTTGATTGGAGAATTTAATCCATATATATTTCAAGTAATTATTGCTTTGTAAGGACATATTATTTACATTTTAGCAATCAATTCTTAATGTTTTAAAATAATTTTATCACCCAGGTATGCATCTCTAGGTCTTAGAACCTTATTTTGCAAACTCATGGTAAAATCATCACTTTCCTCATCACTGCCCTCTGAGTTTCTTATAAATTGGTAGCTGGATCTGGAAACTACATCAGACTTAGATTTTTATCACTTTTACAAATGAATAGATAGGGTATGGTAAGAGTATAGGAGGCACAACATATCTGGTTGTCTCTTCTTTTGTAATGTTAGCACTCATTGATACTTAATGCCTATATCTGTTCATTTATTGTGGCTTGAAATAGAAATGTTCTAATCTTATTTCTTACTCAACTTTTGGATACTTTTATAAAGCGATAACACTCCTCATTTGCTGTGTGTTTCCCTTTATTTACCACTTTTTAAGCTAATGAATTGCCTCCCTATCATCCTCTAAAGGTGACTGATTTTTTAAAAAATATTCATATAACTCATGATTTAAACATATTTCATGGGGTTCAGTCCTTTGCAGGAATTGTTATCACAAAGTTTGTGTTATCCCCTTTTTGGTCAGTGGGAGTCTTTTCAAGTCGGTTCCTAAGTCCATCTGCCCCACTCATATTTGGTAGCTTCCCTACTATCTATCATTACAAGAATTTCCAGCTTGTTTTGTATATTTTTTTAAACCTTAACCTGGAATAAACCATTTCTCCAAGAAGCCCTTGTTTTAGATAGAGTTAAATGATATTTCAAGACTGCAATCTGGACACTAGACTTGCTCGTTTTTGCTGAGTTGGGATTGTACCTGGATATTTTAGTTAACTAACCTAGAAAATTCTTTAAAAAAAATTTTTTTTTCTTCTAGTTTCACTGAAATATAATTGACATACAGCTCTGTATAAATTTAGAGGTACAGTATAATGATTTGACTTACATATGTAATGAAATGATTATCAAAATAAGTTTATTAATAGTAAGCATGTCATCTCATATAGATATGATATTAAAGAAATAAAAAAAATTTATCTCTTCTGATGAGAATTCTTAGGATTTACTCCCTTAACAACTTTCATATATAATGTATAACAGTGTTAATTGTATTTATCATGTTGTATCAGTTCAGTTCAGTTCAGTTCAGTCACTCAGTCGTGTTTACATCCCTATTTCTCATTTATCTTATTACTGAAAGTTTATACCGTTTGACCACCTTCATTCAATGCCCCTCTCCCCAAACCCCACCTCTGATGACCACAAATCTGATCCTTTTTTCTATGAGTTGTTTCTTTTATTTTTGCAGTATGATAGATGTACAACACTGTATTATTTCCTGGTATACAACATAGTGATTTGATAGTTCTTTACTTTTCAAAATGCTTACCATGGTAAGTCTAGTTGCCATCTGTCACCATACAAAGATTTTGCATAATTATTGACTATATTCTTCACATGGTGCATTTCATAACCATAACTCATTGATTTTGTAACTGAAAATTCATGCCTCTTAATCTCCCTCACCTATTCTTCTCCTCACCTCCTCACCCCCTTTCCCTCTCAGAACTTGTTTGTTCTCTGTATCTATGAATCTATTTATGTTTACTTATGTTCATTTGTTTTTTAGGTTCCACATATAAGTGAAATCATACAGAAAGTGTCTTTCTCTGTCTGAGTTATTTTACTTATCATAATATTCTCTATGTCCATCTGAGTCATCACAAATGGCACCATTACATTCATTTTTATGATTGAGTAATAGCCCATTGCATACACATACCACATCTTGTTTATCCACTCATGTATTGATGGACACTTCAATTACTTCCATAGCTTGACTATAGTAAATTATACTACAGTGAATATTAGGGTGTATATATCTTTTCAGGTTTTTGTTTTGTTTGGATATATATCCAAGAGTAGAATGGCTAGATCACATGGTATTTATATTTTTAATTTTTTGAAGAATTTCCACACTTTTTTCCATATTGGGGGCACCAATTTACATTCCCATCAACAGGGCACAAGGGTTACCCTCTTCCACACCTTCTCACCAACACTAGTTATTTGTTGTCTTTTTGATAATAGCCATTCTGACAAGTGTGAGGTGATATCTCATTGGGGTTTTGATTTGCATTTATCTGATGATTAGCGATGTTGAGCATCTTTTCATTATGTATATTGCATGTGTGCTAGTCTCTCAGTCGTGTCTGACTCTTTGCAACCCCATGGATAGTAGCACACCAGGCTCCTCTGTCCATGGGGTTCTTCAGGCAAGAATACTGGAGTGGGTTGCCATTCCCTTCTCCAGGGGATCTTCCCAACCCAGGGATGGAACCCAAGTCTCCTACATTGTAGGCAGATTCTTTACTATCTTAGCCACTATTGGCCATCTGTATATCTTCTTTGGAGAAATGTCTATTCAGGTACTCTGCCCTTATTTTAATTGGGTTGTTTGTATTTTTGATGTTGAGTTGTATGAGTTCTTTATGTACTTTGAATGTAAACCCTTTGTCAAATATATTGTATGCAAATATCTTCTTCCATTCAGTAGGTCGCCTTTTCATTTTGTTGATAGCTTCCTTACTTGTGCAAAAGTATTTTAGTTTGATATAGTTCCATTTTTAAACGTTTTATCTTGTTTCTGTTGTCTAAGGAAACATATCCAAAAAAATATTACCAAGACCTATGACAGAGGATACTATGTCTTATTTCTAGAAATTTTATGGTTTCAGGCCTTACATTTAAGTTTTTAGCTCAATATTGTACATGGTATGAGAAGTAGTCCAGCTCAATTCTTTTTTTAAAATTATTTATTTTACTTTACAACATTGTATTGGTTTTGCCATACATTGACTTGAATATGCCATGGGTGTACATGTGTTCCCCATCCTGAACCCTTCTCCCAACTCCCTCCCCATCCCATCCCTCTGGGTCATCCCAGTGCACCAGCCCCTAGCATCCTGTATCATGCATCTAACCTGGACTGGCGATTCATTTCACATATGATAATTTACATGTTTCAATGCCATTCTCCCATATCATCCCACCCTCACCCTCTCCCACAAAGTCCAAAAGACTGTTCAATACATCTGTGTCTCTCTTGCTGTCTCGCACACAGGGTTATCATTACCATCTTTCTAAATTTCATATATATGCATTAGTATACTGTATTGGTGTTTTTCTTTCTGGCTTACTTCACTCTGTATAATAGGCTCCAGTTTCATCCACCTCATTAGAACTGATTCAAATGTATTCTTTTTAATGGCTGCAGCTCAGTTCTTTAAAATGTAGCTGTTCAGTTCTCCAAACACCATTTATTGAAGAGGCTGATGTTTTCCCACTGAATAATCTTGCCTCCTTTGTTATAGGTTAATTGCTCATATAAGTTTAGGCCCATTTCTGGACTTTCTGTTTTGTTCCATTGATCTACAAGTCTGTTTTTGTGCCCATACCATACAGTTTTGATGACTGTAGCTTTTTAGTATAGCTTGAAGTCAGGGAGCATGATACCTTCAGTTTTGCACTTCTGTCTTGAGATTGTTTTGACTATTTGTGGTCTTCTGTGTTTTCATACAAGTTTTAGAACTATTTGTTGTAATTCTATGTAAAATGTCATTGGTATTTTGATAGAGTTTGTATTGAATCCATGGATTGCCTTAGGTTGTATGGTCATTTTAACAATATTAATTCTTCCCATTCATGAACATGGTACATCTGTCCTTGGTGTCATCTTCAATTTCTTTTATCAGTGTCTTATAGTTTCTGAGTATGGATATTTTACCTCCCTTGTTAGATTTACTAACAGGTATTTTATTCTTTTAGATGTGATTGCAAATGGGATCATTTATTTTTCTTTCTAATAGTTTGTTCTTTTTGTAGAGAATCACCACTTCTGTATATTGGCTTTATATCATGTAACTGTACTGAATTAATAGGTGATTTCCAGTATTTTATTGATAGTGTCTTTAGGGTTTTCTATGTATATTGTCTGCAACTAGTGACAGTTTTACTACTTTCTTTACAGTTTGGATTCTTTTTATTTCTTTTTCTTGTCTGGTTATTATGTCTAGGACTCCTGATGCTAATACTGTGTTGAACAAAAGTGGTGAGAGTAGCCATCGTTATCTTGTTCCTGATATTAGAGAAAAAGCTTTCAGCTTTTCACTGTTGAGTATGTTAGCTGTGGGCTTGTCATATATGGCCTCTATTATGTTAAGGTATGTTTCCTCTATACCCACTTTTTTGAAAGCATGTACCATAAATGGGTGTTGAATCTTGTTAAAATCTTTTTCTGCATCTATTGAGATGATCATGTGATTTTTATTCTTCAGTTTGTTAATGTAGGGTATAATGTTGATTGGTTTGTGAATATCAAAACATCCTTACATCCCTGGAGTAAATCCCACTTGTTTATGGTGTATGTTCCTTTTAATGTATTGATGAGTTCAATGTGCTAGCATTTCATTGAGGATTTCTGCAGCTATATTCTTCAATGATATTGGCCTATAATCTTCTCTTTTTTTTGTCCTGTCTTTGGTTTTGGTGTTAGAGTCATGCTTGCCTTATACAATGAGTTCATAAGTGTTCTTTCCTCTGCAATTTTTTGGAATAGTTTGAGAAGGATAGTTGTTAATTCTTCTTTAAATGTTTGGTAGAATTTACCTGCAAAACCATCTAGCTCTGGACTTTCGTTTGTTGGTGGTTTTTTTTTATTATTGATTCAATTTTATTAGTGGTAATTAATCTGTTCATATTTTCTATTTCTTACTGATTCAGTCTTGGGAGGTTGTACATTTCTAAGAATTTGTCCATTTCTTCCAGGTTGTCCATTTCATTGTTGTATAATGTTCATAGTATTCTCTTATGATCCTTTCTATTTCTGTGGTGTTGGTTGTAATTTCTATTTCATTTTATTTATTTGGGTCCTCTATCTTTTATCTTGATGAATCTGACTAAACATTTATCTATTTTGTTTATCTTTTCAAGGAACCAGTTCTTAGTTTCATTGATCTTTTCTATTTTTTTTTAATCTCCATATCTGTGCCCCCTCACTGATGGGCAGAGCCAAGTTACCGGGATCTCTGTCTGTGGCACCCTTGGATCCAGGTGTCGGCCTGCTGGGGTCACCCCCAGGTAGTCCCAGGCCTGATGCTTCCCCTGATTGGTAAAGCCAGGTTCCAGAGATGGTGCCAACTCACTGGTAGATGGAGCTGTGTCCCCGGGTCTCTGACTGCAGTCCCCTGGGGATCTGGAGTTGGTATCAGCCCACATAAGGGCGGGGCTGGGAAACAAGGGATTCTGGGACTGATGCTGACCTGTTGGTGAGTTGGGTTGGGTCCTGGACCCTCTGCTGCACTGGGCCATGTCCTGGGGCAAGTGGGAGCTCAGGTGGTCCTTTAGCAGCCAGTCCAGTGGTGGGTGGGGCTGTGTCCTCATCTAGCTAGCTGCTTGGTCTGGGACATCAAATGACTGGTGATGACCATCTGAAGAGCAGGGCTGGGTCTAGCACTAAGCTAGAGGGAGGATTCTAAAATGACACTTGCCAGAGCTAGTGTCCTCCTTGTAAAATAAACTCCCCTAAATACTGCTTGCATCATCTGTGTCCCCAGGGTGAGTCCCAAATGCCTCCTGCCTCTCTGGGAGAATTGCCAAGATCAACAAGAGGGTCTGACCCAGGCTTCCTTCAAATTACTGGTTCTGCCCTTAGTCCCTGAGCATATGAGAATTTGTGTGCACACTTTAAGAATGAAGTCTCTGTTTCCCACAGCCCTCTGACTCTCCTGAAAGTAAGCACCGCTGGCCTTGAATGCCAAATCTTCTGGTGACTTGTCTTCTTGGTGCAGATTTCCCAGGCTGGAGAGCCTCATGTGGGGATTGAACACTTCGTTTCTTTGGGGGAACCTCTGTAATTGTAATCATCCACCAGTTTGTCAGTCACACAACCCAAGGGTATGAGTCTTGATTTACACTCCATCTCTGCCCTTCCACCTGTCTCATTTGTGGTTCCTTATGTCTGTAGTTGTAGAAAATCTTTGCTGGTAGTCTTGTCATTGATAGTAATTGTCATTGATACTTGCTCTGTAATTAATTGTAATTTTGGTGTGCCCATGGGAGGAGGTGAGCTCAGGGTCTTCCTACTCTCCCATCTTGGCCACTCTCAAGATTCTTAAGCATGTATACATATGTATTGCATGCATGCATGCATGCTAAGTTGCTTCAGTTGTGTCTGACTCTTTGTGACCCTATGGAATGTAGCCTGCCAGGCTCCTCTGTCCATGCGGATCCTCCAGGCAAGAATACTGGAATGAGTTGCCATGCCCTTCTCCAGGGGATCTTCCCAACCCAGGGATCATACCTGCATCTCTAGCGTCTCCTGTATTGACAAGTGGGTTCTTTAACACCAGTGCCACCTGGGAAGCCCCATACATATGTATTAGTGACCATGATAGGAGTACCAATATGAATTCTTAAGGAGAATGTATCTATATCTATATATCATATTATATATATATATATATCCTATTCATGTTCGTGTTTATAGAGTTTTAATTAGCTTCCTTTCTGTAAAATTTTTATCTCTTTTCTTCTACACTAAAAACTCTGCTCCTTAAGGACATAGCATTGGGATGGCAAAATTAGAATATGATATAAAAACTCACTTTTAAAATCTTATTTCCGTATATGTTAATCTCAGAATACCAATATTATTTCCACCTACAATATGATTACTGAAACACTGAAATAATTTTACATGTACTCTATTCTCCACTTATTTTTTAAATAGTTATAAAGTAGAGTACATGTAAAATTATTTCAATGTTTTGAACATTGAAATTATTTCAATGTTTTGAACTCAACATTCAAAAAACTAAGATCATGGCATGCGGTCCCATTACTTCATGGCAAATAGATGGGGAAACAATGGAACCAGTGACAAACTTTATTTATTTAGGCCCCAAAATCACTGCAGATGGTAACTGCAGCCATGAAGTTAAAAGACGCTTGCTCCTTGGAAGAAAAGCTATGACCAACCTAGACAGCATATTAAAAAGCACAGACATTACTTTGCTGATAAGGTCTGTATAGCTGAAGCCATTGTTTTTCCAGTAGTCATGTATGGATGTGAGAATTGGACTATAAAGAAAGCTGAGCACCAAAGAATTGATGCTTTTGAGCTGTGGTGTTGGAGAAGACTCTTGAGAGTCCCCTTGGACAGCAAGGGGATCCAACCAGTCCATCCTAAAGGGAATAAGTGTTGAATATTCATTGGAAGGACTGATGTTGAAGCTGAAGCTCCAATACTTTGGCCACCTCATGAGAAGAACTGACTCATTGGAAAATACCCTAAGGCTGGGAAAGATTGAAGGCAGGAAAAGGGGATGACAGAGGATGAGATGGTTGGATGGCATCACTGATTTGATGGACCTAAGTCTGAACAAGATCCGGGAGTTGGCGATGGATAGGCAAGCCTGGCGTGCTGCAATCCATGGGGTTGTAAAGAGTTAGACATGACTGAGTGGCTGAACTGAAATGATTGTATCTTTATTGTCAAAACATATAACCATCACAGAATATCCTCTTTCTCTCTTAGTACCTCATTTACCCTTAGTTCTGCAGGTAACTAAATATTTAATGCTTAAAACAACCTATTCTTATTTTAAGGTCTCTTTAGTCATTTTGCGTGTGAAGCTTGTTTTCTATTATATTCCTTAGGAAGGATTCATGGGCACAATATTAGCTGAGTTCCTATATTTTGATAAAACCTTATGCATTTTATAGCTGAAAGTTAGCTTTGCTGAACATATAACACTTGGCACACATTTTTTTCCTCGAATATTTAAAACTACTACTAGTTTTGTCTAGCATAAATCATTGCTCTCAAAAAAGTCTGATTATAATTTAATTTTCCTTTCTTTGTAAGCTTTTTCTTCTGCTTGCCCAAAAGATATTATTTTATTTAAATATTGTAAGTTTAATAAAACATATTATGGTGTTCATAGTCCTGTGTCAATATTCTCATGTGCACAGTATGCTCTTTCAAATATTTTTAATTATTTTTAGGAACATTCTATTGAATTAGGTTTTTTAGTTTTTGTTCTGTTTCCTTACTTTACTTTTCTTCATCAAATATAATATCTTTATGTCCATTCTACTTTTATTTTTTTTACTTTCTTTCAAATCTTTTTCTTTATTTCAATAATTTCCCTTTTGTCTTTTCTTTATCATAAAAAATTAATTGTTTTATTTATTCACTCGTGTGCTTTGTGCATATAGTTTTATTTCAGAAATTGTTTTACTTCTTTCATCTTCTTTCTGAATTTTTATAATTCTGATTTTAAATGGATTATTATCTTAAATCTTCTTGCTTATTTTGGAGTAGTATCTTGCTGTTTTGATCTGCTTTTAGGGCACATGTTTCTGGAGCTCTTTTATTGTCTGTGCCAAGTTATCTTGCCCATTCTCTATTATTTTTATAATAAATTTGAATAGGATTTAATCTTGATAATTTCCTCTTGCTTACTTTTATTTGCAGTAAGTTTTCTTGATTTTTTTAAAAAAGAGGCAGTATTTAGGAATGTTCTTATACTTAATAGATTTTCTTCTCCTGTTGTTTTCTTATAGTGTTCCAAAATATTGCTGTTTGCTGTCCTGAATTTCCTACCTCTATTTTCTTGTCCCATCTTGAATAGCTTCTCTTTCTCTATTGTCCCTGTCTTGCTCAATTTTTATTCCATTTCCAGAAGTTTCTCCTCAGCATAGGACTTGTTCTAGATGTGAGTTCTAGTAGAGCATATGTGAATGTTTATAGGAGTTAGACTAGTAGAGCATCTTCAATTCTTCTTACCATGGACTGCTTACATGCATTTGCTATTGGAGAGGGGAAAAATCCCTTCTATTTTCAGCTGTTGTTATCAAATTGGTCCTCTCTGCTTTCTAGTGTATATCTTTTAGCTATTTCAGATTCTCCAATCTCAAGTTGATTGGACACCACCCTTACTGCTTTCCTAATGTAATTCAGATCTGGTATCAACTAATTTTATCACCTGCTTATATTCTGTTGTAAGTGCTCTTCATAGTTATTTAATTCTGTTATCAGTTTTTCTCTCTCTTTTTATAGGGTATATGAAGAAACGTAACTATATTGTTGCTGTTGCTCCTTCTTGTTATTGTTTAGTCACTAAGTCGTGTCCAGCTGTTTGCAACCCTGTAAACTGTATCATACCAGGTTTCCCTGTCCTTCTTAGCATCTGATAAATAAACTTTAATTCCAGTTTTATTTTAATTAAAATAAGGGCTTTACAAATACTTGGGAGGGGGGCCTTTTTTCAAATTAAATGTTACAGTGATCTGCAAAGTAAAATATATATATATATATATATACACACACCCACACAGTTAAAAACAAAAATATAAATAAAATTTAAAAGTATATATATTAGAATATAATTATTATAACTGATTATAAATACATTAGGTGAGAGTAATTAGGCTGTTCTCATGCCTCAGCATCTAAAAATTTGGCTTTCTCTTTATTTGGGAGGTTAAAAACAGAAAATTCTGATTTACTCATCTAAGAAGATGAAATGATAAGATGATAACAGCCTTTTTTTAAACAACTTGCCTTGCAATCTCAAGTATCAATTTCAACTGATTTGGTTTCTTGTCATAAGCATTTAAATTAGACAAGAAAGAAAAAAACATTTTCAATAAGTACTAAAACCAATACGATGTCATAGTTGTTTTTTTTTTTTTCCCTTTCCTTTTTGACTATCGAAATTACTGTTGAATCAAATGTGCTGAGCAGATGTTTCTATGCCTTGCCAGACATTTAATTGAGTGTGACTTGGATACACTATAGTCATAGATTGGCCTATACAATTTACTTTCATAATCAGGGATTGAGTATTTTAAAGACCAGTTTAGCACTGTAAGCTTAATCAATGGCACACTTACAAATTCTCAAGTATGTTCTAGAAATGTCAGGAGCTGTTTTCTTCCCAGATCCACATAAAAATGTGGTAATTTGAATATGTGTAAACAGGATAAGGGTCTCAACAAGAAGTTAAAATTTAGTGTCTTACATATTAGAATGTACATTTTCTGTTAAAAGATAAATTCATTAAGATAAAGACAAATAAAACTTAGGTCAAACATTCCTGGAACTTCTAGGCATGGTCCATCACAGTTTTAAAGCTAGTGAATTAGAATATGTACTCATGGAAATTTTATTTTATGTCTCTGAATTGGAATATGTAACCCAATAAATTGTTTTATCTTAAATGTTAACTTTCATCTGAGTATAACCAATATAGTAACAGGAAAGGGGATTTAAATCCAATTGTTATTTTGAAGATCTTCTACCTCCTAGGTCTACTTTCTTAACCTGGTGAAAGTGATTCTCTTTGTTAGGATACCCTTTATCTATAATAGAAAATAAAAATGACAGAATCTGTCAACCAAAGCTTGAAAGTTGTTAATTTTGTTTCCTTCTTTTTCCTGTATCAGAGTGATTTTACCCATCTATGAAGATATCCTTTAAATTGCTTTTGAGGCATTACTTTACTACAGTACAGAGTTTAGGTAATCAGTGATGAAACATAGTCTTTTATGGTTATTTTTTCCTTCTTTTTCTCCTTTTGCTAAATTACTTTGTTGTGTGTGTATGTCTAAGAGTACAACCAGCCAGTCTAGCTTTTTTATAGATGTAGAATGTGTACTAAACGATCATCCTCAAATTAAATATGTTCTGCTCATTGTCCATCTCCTTCATTTAATAGTAAAGAACGGGCATTTTATTAACATTTGTACTTCATTTTCAATCAATACAATAAAGTATGGTTTTCAAAATACCTTTGAAATAGAATCTCAACAATGTTTATTGAAAAACTATGATTAAAAGGAGATAAGACACTAATTATCTAAATAACTCTAGAAATAAGCTGAATGGGGACAGTAGCAGAGGAAAATAATTAACCTGAAACTAAAATGAAAGATTTCAAATACATTCATACCTGTCACAGTGTTTCATAGGATTTAAGACTTTGGTAAGTCAGTCATACTCTGTTGTAATATGTTAATTCATCCTAGCGTGATATTTGTTGTCATTGAAATGGGTGGGCTTTGTGCTCTATGCTCCCTAGAAGTTGATTTTTTCATCTCTGAACACTAGGACTACAGCTGGTAATTGCTGCCAATCAGGAGTTTGAATAGAAACTAATTTTTCAGAGATATGAAATCTAGTCTTACCAACTGGACTTTTTCTCTGAAACCTATAGCTATGTTTAATAAGAAATGAGATGTCAGAGAAAGACAAATTTTATATGATTGCATGAGGCCCTGTGTTCTCCACGGCACCTCCAGTTGGAACTTAATTTCTTAAGGCTTCCCTGATGGCTTAGACCATAAAGAATCTGCCTGCAATGCAGGAGACCTGGGTTCGATCCCTGGGTTGGGAAGATTCCCTGGAGAAGGACATGGCTACCCACTCCAATATTCTTGCCTGGAGAATTCCATGGACAGAGGAGCCTGAGCCTGGTGGACTACAGTCCATGGGGTTGCAAAGAGTCAGATATGACTAAGTGACTAACACTTTTAGTTTCACTTGTATGTAGAACCTAAAAAAGCCAATCTTATAAAACCAGAGAGTAAGAATGGTGGTTAACAGTGCCTGGGGGTGGAAGAATAGGAAAGATGTTTAAGGGTACAAACCTGCAACTAGTAGATAAATAAGTTCTGGAAATCTAATGCACAGCATAGAGAACAATACTTATTGTACTATAAACATCAAACTTGCTAAGAGACCAGATCTTAATTATTCCCATCACACACACAAAAAAATGACAATTATGGAACATAATAAGAGTGTTAGCCAACACTACAATGGCAATCATATTGCAATATATAAATGTATAAAATCAACATGTTGTACACTTTATGCTTACATGATGTTGTATGTCAAATACATTTAAATTTAAAAAGTATATAAGCACAGATACATGAGGAATTTCAAAGAAACAGAATGCCTATGCACAGACATGATCTTTCTGAAAATAGAACTATTATCAATAAGGTATTCTGAAGAAATCAGCCAATTTCAAAAATTTCTCCACAGTCATGCATATGCATTAAACATCAGTCCTAACATTTTTTATTTTATATTAATTGAGTTGCTGCCTTCTTTTTATGTAGTCAAGAACTTGATTAGTTGACCTGGCCTTCTCCAGTAAGATTTTATAATATCACTTGGCTTCCTTCTAAACATATGAAACATCTTCAGTGACATGGCTCTTATATAGAAAGAAGCCAAGTAGCATTGTATATATGAATAAATCCAAGGCAAACACATACATCTTCCACTGTCAGAACAGAAAACATACAAAAATCAGTTTTCCTGTGACAACCACCTTTCAACAACCTGCAGAAATTTCCAGTTCTATTCCCAGTAGCTATTATGCTATAACTTGTAGCATAATAGTTAACCATATTTTAGTGGTTGATTTTAATGAAGGCTAATCTTTTTCTAGATCACTCATCAAAAGACAATATAGTTTAGTGGTTTTAAAACATGGGCTCCACAGTCAGTTTTGCCGTGATTTCTAGCCTGACTGACACAGACTATGTGATTCTAGGCAACTTGAATAACTTTTCTGTTTCACATGCCTTATCTGTGATAAGGGAATGATTATAGAACTACTGTGAGAATTATAAGAGCTAATACATGTACATATTATAATAGATGTGTGTTTAACACATAGCTTGACATACTAAGCACTGCATGTAAGTATTAAATCTTAGCATTATTTCACATATATTTTCAATAGAGCACACTTGTTGTAATAATTATTTCATTTTTAAAGAATAAGTTAGACTTAAGTGTCAAAGTTATCTTGTTTTCTTTTCTTTTTTTGCTTTTTAATTAAAAAAATGATTTAGTTAGTTTTGGTTACACTGGGTCTTTGTTGCTACACACAGACTTTCTTTATTGTGGCGAGTAGGGGCTACTCTTCATTGTGGTATGCAGGCTTCTCATGGCAGAGGTTTCTCTTGTTGCAGAGCACTGGCTCTAGGTTTGCAGACTTCAGTAGTTGCAGTACATAGGCTCAGAGTTGTGGCTACAGGCTTAGTTGCTCTGAGGCATGTGGAATCTTCCCATATCAGGGATCAAACCCATGTCCCCTGCATTGGCATGTGGATTCCTATCTACTGTGCCACCAGGGAAGTCCCTCAAAGGTATTTTCAGCATAGATATTGGAAGTCTTTAGAGTTTTCAGCTGGATGTTCTTTCTTGCATTCAGCCAGGTGAAGAATGATCTCCGTTGAGGTCTTTGTTTAAATATCTTCAGAGTCATGACCTTATGAACTGAGGAGGCAGAACCTAGGTTTCATACTTGCCAATATAGGATTCCTTTCTTACATACTACAAGGAAAGTGGGTGTAATCTGAGTTGGCATTAAACTCATCTGGGAAACAATTCTGCAGATTCAATGTATAGCCAGAGTAACAAAAATGGCAGATTTGTCATTTTATTTGCATAATCATTAGAGGTGACCATTCAAGCATAAAAGTAAGTTTTCTGCTGCTACAACAGTTGTGGTTTCTGTTTTTCATCATAAAACTAATTAGGAATAGCAAACGGCTAAAGTAGGTTTTTAGGTGGAAGGTGAGAAAGATAAAGTTTGGTTCTTTTCACTATCTATAAATTCTGGAACATTCTCTATTCTATTTTATTGTCAGCTAATTGACAAATATTTTAAACATTATATCTAAACTGAAGTGGTAAGCTCTATTGAAATAGACAGCTTCCTCTTTAATATAATTTCTTCTCTAATTCTCTAACACTTTCTAAAACCATTCATTATTTTCTTTCACTATACAACCTGCACCACTGCTTCAGTAACATTAAATTTAAAAAAAGAAGAAGAATATATAAGACCATGCCATAAAGCCTCTGTAAAACACAAAGGTCCAACATTGCAAAGGATAGCCTTTACTCTTCTGAAAAGCAGAACATAGAGGAAGCTTTCTGAAATATCCATCCTTTGAGATAAATCAGATCAAATATTCTAATAGACTCTATTACATTTAGAAGTCTGTTTTCAGCAAAGGACTTCTCCTCAATGGACAGCTGTTATTCACATTCTTCCTTTTGGGTTGATGCTATACTACTCAGGGCAGATCCTAGACAATTCAATATGTTAGATGATTGTTCATCTTTATTCTTATACTTTACTTTCTGAGCCCTATTGACATTTAAAAAAATTCTTTCACTAGAGTGTCATGATTCTGACATGGAAAATAAAAGTCAAAATACCTCAGTCAATTAAGCTTTATTATATTATGTATCTTCTCTCCTCAGTGCACATGCTATATATAAACGTGGCATATGTTGATAGCAATACTTAACTGAAGATCCAGGATTTTCAAGTGATAGAATTTAGGATCTTATAAGTACAACTCAATATGCCATTATTTTTAGATTAGCAGATAAAGAAGTTGCCATAGACATAATGAACCAGGATTTCAGCCACATTTTGAAGAAAAACACAATACTATCCGGGTATAATATCCTGACCATCACATTGTTTTACAAATAATAGCTGTTTATTACGTAGAAGTTGAATGGAATTACAATGCAGAGTAGTGTGGAGTTAAAGAGATGTGAGTTAGGGGGTCAGTCCTAAGATGGCGGAGGAATAGGGTGGGGAGGCCACTTTCTCCTCCACAAATTCATCGAAAGATCATTTGAACACTGAGCAAATTCCACAAAACAACTTCTGAAAGCTGGCAGAGGACACCAGGCACCCAGAAAGGCAACCCATTGTCTTCAAAAGGAGGTAGGACAAAGTATAAAACATAAAAAGAGAGAAAAAGAGTTAGGGATGGAGTCCCATCCCGAGGAGGGAGTAGTAAAAGAGGAGAAGTTTCCAAACACCAGGAAAGCCTCTTACCGGCAGGTCTGTGGGGAGTTTTGGAATCTCAGAGGGCAACGTAACCGGGAGGGAAAATAAATAAATAAATAAATAAATAAATAAAACCCACAGATTACATGCGTAATGGCAACTCCCAGCAGAGAAGTAGCCCAGATGCTTGCATCTGCCACCAGCAAGTGAGGGCTTAACAGGGAGGCGTGGGCTGCATTGCTTAGGGTAGAGACCAGGCTTGAATGCCCTGAGGACAATCTAAGGGAGCTAGCATGAGATAGCAACCCAAACAGTGGGATAGCCAGAGAGAGAGAAAAAGAGAGAGAGTGAGAGAGAGAACTTTGCAACGAAAAGCTCTAACCTAAGGCACTGCTGGGCCCACTCACAGAACAAAGGACTGAGCGAATACCAGAGGAGAGCTAGCCGGCTGTGGACCAGCCCATCCCCCGCCGGAGGCAGAGAGGCAGGCGGGTGACAGACAGAGCCAGAAAGGGGCAATCTCGGCCCCAGAGATGGCATCCTCTACCAAACTGCGAGCAGGATCCCAGTTGTTAACTAAGTCTTCCTGGGATCCCAGATGGTTGACATCCACCAGGAGGGTCTCAGCCAGAGATCAGCTCCCCAGAGGAGACACAAGACACACCTGAGCCAGCACTCATGCTGCGCACCCAGGAAACCAAGCGGATGGGACAAGGGAGGTGATAAGATGCCCCGCCCCACCTCGGGAGAGTGTGCTCGCCAAACACCTGGTCGCCTGAGCTGCTCAGACCTGGGAAGGGCACAAAACACAAGCCCAACCGAGTCTGTGCCTTTGTGGAGTGTGCCCGAGAACCTGAACCTGAGCGGCTTAGACCTGGGAAGTGCACACAACCCAGGGCCCACTTTAGACAGTTCCCCTGCAGAGTAACCTGGAGCCTGAGCACTGTAGACTGGGAAAGCACACACGCCATGAGCGGGGGGGGGGGGGGGGGGTGGCGGGGGGGGGGGGGGACCCAGTGTGGCCCAGACACTGGGAGCACTCCCCACACAGGCCAGTGGTATTTGTTTGCAGTGTTCCTCCCTCCCCACAGCACGACTGAACAAGTGAGCCTAAAAAAGTGATCACCTTCGCCCCCTTGTGTCAGGGTGGAAATTAGACACTGAAGAGACTGGAAAACAGATGAAGCCAAAATAAACAGAGGGAACCACTTTGGAAGTGACAGGCGCAACAGATTAAAACCCTGTAGTTACCACCGACTACATTGGAAGGAGCCTATAGACCTTGAGAAGTATAAGGTGGAACAAGGAACTATCTGAAACTGAACTGACCCCACACTGCCAGCAACAGCTCCAGAGAAATTCCTAGATATATTTTTACATTATCACTTTTTATTATTTTTTAATTTAAAAAAAAATTTAAGTTCTTTTTTACTCCTTTAATTTTCATTTTTATAACCTACTATTACCTTGCAAAAAATACTCTATTTTTAAAGCAAATTTCATATATATTTTTTATAATTTTTGTGATTTTGTTTTGTTTTTTTAATATTGTATTTTTGAGAGTCTAACCTCTGCTCTAGATCTTTAATATTTGCTATCTGGTATTTGTTATCAATTTTGAACCCTTAAGAATCCAATCATCAGTACCCATTTTTAATTAGGAGTGTGATTACTGGCTTGATTATCCTCTCCCCCTTTTGACATTGTTTTTTCTCCCCTTGGTCACCTCTATCTCCTCCCTCCCCCTTGTCTTCTTTACCCAACTCTGTGAATCTCTTTGCGTATTCCAGGCTGTGGAGAACATTTAGGGAGCTGATTACTGCCTAGATCTATCTTTTTCTTTTTGACCCGACCCCCCCCTCTTCTCCTCCTGGTCACCTCTATCCCCTTACTCCCTCTTTTCTTCTCTCGGTAACTCCATGAACCTTTCTGGGTGTTCCAGGCTTTACTGGCTAGATTACGCTCTCCCCTTTTGATTCCCCCTCTCCTCCTCCTGGTCACCTCTACCACCCTCCCGCCACTTCTCTTCTCCATGTAACTCAGCAAACCTTTCTGGGTGTCCCGCATTGTGGAGAATCTTTTCCCCATTAACCTAGATGTTTTATCATCAGTGCTGCATGGATGGAGAAGTCTTAAGGATAGTGTAAGAATAAGACTGAAAACCAGAGGCAAGAGGCTTAAATCCAAAACCTGAGAACACCAGAGAACTCCTGACTCCAGGGAACCTTAATTGATAAGAGCTCATCCAAAAGCCTCCATTCCTACACTGAAACCAAGCTCCATCCAAGATCCAACAAGTTCCAGAGCAAGACATACCACACAAATTATCCAGCAATAAAGGAATATAGCTCTGAACTTTAATATACAGGCTGCTCCAAGCCACCCCAAACCCATAGACATCTTAAAACTCACTACTGGACACTTCACTGCACTCCAGGGAGAAGAAATCCAGCTCCACCCACCAGAACACCCACAAAACCTTCCCTAACCAGGAAACCTTGACAAAACTCACCCAACCCCACCCAAAGGGAGGAACCTCCACAATAAAGAAGAACCACAAACTGCCAGAATACAGAAAGGAAACCACAAACATAGCAATCTAAACAAGATGAAAAGGCAAATACTCAGCAGGTAAAGGAACATGATAAATGCCCGTGAAACCAAATAAAGGAGGAGGAGACAGGGAGCCTACCTGAAAAAGAATTCAGAATAATGATAGTAAGAATGATCCAAAATCTTGAAAACAAAATGAAATTACAGATAAATATCCTGGAGACAAGGATTGAGAAGATGCAAGAAATGTTTAACAAGGACCTAGAAGAAATAAAAAAGAGTCAATATATAATGAATAATGCAATAAATGAGATCAAAAGCACTCTGGAGGGAACCAACAGTAGAATAACATGGGCAGAAGATAGGATAAGTGAGGTAGAATGGTGGAAATAAGTGAAGCAGAGAGGAAAAAAGAAAGAAGAATTAAAAGAAATGAGGACAATCTGAGAGACCTCTGGGACAATGTCAAATGCCCCAGTATTCAAATCATAAGAGTCCCAGAAGAAGACAAAAAGAAAGACCATGAGAAAATACTTGAGGAGATAATAGTTGAAAACTTCCCTAAAATGGGGAAGGAAATAGTCACCCAAGACTGAGAAACCCAGAGAGTACCAAACGGGATAAACCCAAGGTGAAACAACCCAAGATGCATATTAATCTAATTCACAATATGAAACACAAAGAACAAATATTAAAAGCAGCAAGGGAAAAACAACAAAAAAACACACAAGGGGATTCCCATAAGGATAACAACTGATCTTTCAATAGAAACTCTTCAGGCAAGAAGGGAAAGGCAGGGCATATGTAAAGTGATGAAAGAGAAAAACCTACAACCCAGATTACTGTACCCAGGAACGATCTCATTCAAATATGAAGGAGAAATCAAAAGCTTTACAGACAAGCAAAAGCTCAGATAATTCAGCACCACCAAACCAGCTCTCAAACAAATGCTAAAGGATCTTCTCTAGACAGGAAACACAGAAAGGGTGTATAAACTCGAACCCAAAACAACAAAGTAAATGGCAACGGGATCTTACTTATCAATAATTACCTTAAATGTAAATGGGTTTAATGCCCAAACCAAAAGACAAAGACTGGCTGAATGGATACAAAAAGAAGACCCTTATATATGCTGTCTACAAGAGACCCACCTCAAAACCAGGGACACATACAGACTGAAAGTGAGGGCTGGAAAAAGACATTTCACAGAAATGGAGACCAAGAGAAAGGAGGAGTAGCAATACTGATATCAGATAAAATAGACTTTAAAATAAAGCTTATGAAAAGAGACAAAGAAGGACAAATAATGATCAAAGGATCAATCAAAGAGGAGGATATAACAATTATAAATATATATGCACCCAACATAGGAGCATGGCAATATGTAAGGCAAATGCTAACAAGTATGAAAGGGGAAATTAACAGCAACACAATAATAGTGGGAGACTTTAATACCCCACTCACACCTATGGATATATCAACTAAACAGAAAATTAGCAAGGAAACACAAACTTTAAATGATACAATGGACCAGTTAGACCTAATTGATATCTATAGGACATTTCACCCCAAACCAATGTATTTCACCTTTTTCTCAAGTGCACACGGAACCATCTCCATGACAGAAAACATCCTGGGCCATAAATCTTGGCTTGGTAAGTTCAAAAACATTGAAATCATTCCAAGCAACTTTTCTGATCAAAATGCAGTAAGATTAGATGTCAACTACAGGAAAAAAAACTATTAAAAATCCCAACATATGGAGGCTGAACAACACGCTCCTGAATAACCAACAAATCACAGAAAAAATCAAAAGAGAAATCAAAATACGCATAGAAATGAATGAAAATGAAAACACAACAACCCAAAACCTATGAGACTCAGTAAAAGCAGTGCTCAGGGGAAGGATCATAGCAATACAGGCTTACATCAAGAAACAAGAAAAACGTCAAATAAATAACCTAACTCTACACCTAAAGCAACTAGAAAAGGAAGAAATGAAGAACCCCAGGATTAGTAGAAGGAAAGAAATCTTAAAAACTATGGCAGAAATAAATGCAAAAGAAACAAAAGAGACCATAACAAAAGTCAACAAAGCCAAAAGCTGGTTCTTTGAGAAGATAAATATAACAGACAAACTATTAGCCAGACTCATCAAGAAATAAAGGTAGAAGAATCAGATCAACAAGATTAGAAATGAAAATGGAGAAATCATAACAGACAACACAGAAAAGCAAAGGATCATAAGAGACTACTGTCAGCAACTCTATGCCAATAAAATGGAAAACTTGGAAAAAATGGACAAATTCTTAGAAAAGTGCAACTTTCCAGAACTGATCCAGGAAGAATTAGAAAATCTTAACAGACCCATCATAAGCACAGAAATTGAAACTGTAATCAGAAATCATCCAGCAAAAAAAAGCCCAGGACGAGATGGCTTCACAGCTGAATTCTATGAAAAATTTAGAGAAGAGCTAACATCTATCCTACTCAAACTCTTCCAGAAAACTGCAGAGGAAGGTAAAATTCCAAACTCATTCTATGAGGCCACCATCACCCTAATCCCAAAACCAGACAAAGATGCCACACACAAAAAAAGAAAACTACAGGCCAATATCACTGATGAAAATAGATGCAAAAATCCTTAACAAAATCCTAGCAAACAGAATGCAACAACATACTAAAAAGATCATATATCATGACCAAGTAGGCTTTATCTGAGGGATGCAAGAATTCTTTAACATACACACATCAATTAATGTAATACACCACATTAATAAACTGAAAGATAAAAACCATATGATTATCTCAATAGATGCAGAGAAAGCCTTTGACAAAATTCAACATCCATTTATGATAAAAACCCTCCAGAAAGCAGGAATAGAAGAAACATACCTCAACATAATAAAAGCTATATATGCAAAACCACAGCAAACATGATCCTCAATGATGAAAAATTGAAGGCATTTCCCCTAAAGTTAGGAAAAAGACAAGGATGCCCACTCTCATCACTACTATTCAACATCGTTTTGGAAGTTTTGGCAATCAGAGCAGAAAAAGAAATAAAAGGAATCCAGATTGGAAAAGAAGTAAAACTCTCACTATTTGCAGATGACATGATCCTCTACATAGGAAACCCTAAAGACTCCACCGGAAATTACGAGGTAATCAATGAATATAGTAAAGGTGCAGGATATAAAACTAACACACAGAAATCCCTTGCATTCCCATACACTAACACTGAGAAAACATAAAGAGAAATTAAGGAAACAATCCCATTCACCACTGCAACGAAAAGAATACAATACTTAGCAATATATCTACCTAAAGAAACAGAAGACCTATCTATAGAAAACTATAAAACACTGATGAAAGAAATCAAAGAGGACACAAATAGATGGAGAAATATACCATGTTCATGGATTGGAAGAATCAGTATAGTGAAAATGAGTATACTACCCAAAGCACTCTATAGATTCAATGCAATTCCTATCAAGCTACCAACGGTATTTTTCACAGAACTAGAACAAATAATCTCACAATTTGCATGGAAATACGAAAAAAACCTCGAATAGCCAAAGCAATCTTGAGAAAGAAGAATGGAACCGGAGGAATCAACCCGCCTGACTTCGGGCTCTACCACAAAACTACAGTCATCAAGACAGTATGGTCCTGGCACAAAGACAGAAATATAGGTCAATGGAACAAAATAGAAAGCCCAGAGATAAATCCAGACACCAATGGACACCTTATCTTCAACGAAGGAGGCAAGAATATACAATGGAGAAAAGATAATCTCTTTAACAATTGGTACTGGGAAAACTGGTCAACCACTTTTAAAAGAATGAAACTAGAACACTTTCTAACACCATACACAAAAATAAACTCAAAATGGATTAAAGATCTAAATGTAAGACCAAAAACTATAAAACTCCTAGAGGAAAACATAGGCAAAATACTCTCCAACATAAATCACAGCAGGATCTTCTATGACCCATCTCCCAGAGTAATGGAAATAAAAGTAAAAATAAACAAATGAGACCTAATTAAACTTAAAAGCTTTTGCACAACGAAGGAAACTATAAGTAAGGTGACAAGACAGACTTCAGAATGGGAGAAAATAATATGAATGAAACAACTGACAAAGAATTAATCTCAAAAATATACAAGTAACTCCTGCAGCTCAATTCCAGAAAAATAAATGACCCAATCAAAAAATGGGCCAAAGAACTAAACAGACATTTCTCCAAAGAAGACATACAGATGTCTAACAAGCACATCAAAAGATGATCAACATCACTCATTATCAGAGATATGCAAATCAAAATGACAATGAGGTACCATCTCATGCCAGTCAGAATGGCTGCTATCCAAATGTCTACAAAAAATAAATGCTGGAGAGGATGTGGTGAAAAGGGAACCCTCTTACCCTGTTGGTGGGAATGCAAACTAGCACAACCACTATGGAGAACAGTGTGGAGATTCCCTAAAAAACTGGAAATAGAACTGCCATATGACCCAGCAATCCCACTGCATGGCATACACACCGAGGAAACCACAATTGAAAGAGACACGTGTACCCCAATGTTCATCACAGCACTGTTTATAATAGCCAGGACATGGAAGCAACCTAGATGCCCATCAGTGTACGAATGGACTAGAAAGCTGTGGTACATATATGCAATGGAATATTACTCAGCTATTAAAAAGAATACATATGAATCAGTTCTAATGAGGTGGATGAAACTGGAGCCTATTATACAGAGTGAAGTAAGTCAGAAAAAAAAAAAAAACAAGTATATTATCTTATGTGAAACAGATCACCAGTCCAGTTTCGATGTATGAGACAGGTTGCTCAGGGCTGTTGCACTGGGATGACCCTGAGGGATGGGATGGGAAGGGAAGGGATGTTGGAGGGGAGTTCAGGATGGGGAACACATTTATACCTATGGCTGATTCATGTCAATGTATGGCAAAAACAACTACAATATTGTAAAATCATTAGCCTCCAATTAAAATAAATAAATAAAGAATTTGACTCATTTGACAGGACCTAAAAATTATTAAAAAAAAAAAAAAAGAGAGAGAGAGAGAGAAGTGTGAGTTAGGAGAGTTCATGATATACACGAAGAGTATTGGTTCATAGATGGGATCCATAACTGCATGGTTGTCCCTAGAGGAAAATTATGAAAGTGAAAGTCACTCATTCATGTCCAACTCTTTGCGTCCCCATGGACTGTAGCCTGCCAGGTTCCTCTGTCCATGGAATTCTCCAGGCAGGAATATTGGAGTGGGTAGGTGTTCCCTTCTCCAGGGGATCTTCCCAACCTGGGGATCAAACCCAGGTGTCCTGCATCTGGAAGGTTATCCCTAGTGGAAAATTATAGGGCTTGGATGGTGAACTTAATCATTTCCATTTATATCAAAAACTTAAGACAAAGAACATAGATAAGCTTATCAAATTTGTAGATTGCATAGCTTGACTGAGTATTAATATATATAAAACCAATAAAAAATCTGACAGGCTGAAATGATAAATCAAAACTACAGTGAAGGATTCTACTATTTAGTAAAAATTTACTCCAAAGTTTAGGAGAAGGATAGAATTCCTTAAGAGTTGCTTAAGTAAAACAGATGTTTTTGTTGACTCAGAGTGAATGTGGGAGATGTATTGTTAACATGAAAATAATTAAATAGTCTGCATTCACCTAGATGTATAGTCCACAATAAAGGAGTTTATTTTCTTCCACTGATCATACCACATTGTGAATGTTGGGTTCATTTGTGGGAGAAATGCATTTTAAGAGTGACATGGTCTTTTTAGCAGACAGGGGATGAGGAAATAAAAGATCTGCCAACTTTATGGGAGGGGTGGTAGAGGAAATCTGGGAATTTTTGAGCAGAGAAAGGAGGTGTATGGGAAGCATGATAACTAAGTCCACATATGTGAAGAGCTCTTAAGACTTTAAAAACAGATGTTTTTCATTAGTATTTTCATTGTTTCATTCAACAAATATATGTTGCTGCTGCTGCTCAGTCACTCAGTTGTGTCTGATTCTTTGTGACCCCCATGGACTGTAGCCACGAGACTCCTCTGTCCATGGGATTCTCTAGGCAAGAAAACTGGAGTGGGTTGCCATTTCCTTCTCCACAGAAACTACAGATAAATGAAATATTGGTAAAAAAAGTTAATCACTAAACTGAATGATAGGTGCATCACAGTTTTAAGATTCTCTCTCCACTTTGTTGTTTGCAGTTTCAGTAATAAATTTTTTAAATGATAAAATTAAAAAAAAAACAATTCATAAAACTGTGAAGATTAAAGCTAAGAAAATCATTGAGCAGATAAAAATGTAGAAAATAAGAGTATAAAAATTAAAGAATCAATCTAACTCATCAGGCAAGTAATACAGGAGTTTTGGAAAGAGAGAAAAGAAAATGTCAGAAAGAGAATTAAAGAAGTTAATAAAATTTCCCAGAACTAAAGTACTAGAGTTTCCAGACAGAAAGAAGCTTCTACAGTAAACATGTGCGCATTCGTGCGTGTTAAGTCACTTCAGTCCTGTCCGACTCTGTGCAACCCTATGGACTGCCACCTGCCAGGCTCCTCTGTCCTCAGGATTCTCCAGGCAAGAATACTGGAGTGGGTTGCAGTGTCTTCCTCCAAGGAATTCTTCCTGAGATAAGTATAATACCTGATAAAAGATTTAAAATTAAACCAAGAATAATTTATTTGAACATGTAGAAAATAGTATTCAAGGGGGTTTTACAATTCTACAATATTAGAAAATTTAGAATCATAAATGAAGAGTGCCAAAGGAAACCAAGTAAAATGGAAAAGCAAGACATTAAGTCCAGGAAAAATAATAGATTTTCTAAGAAAGGAAATGTAATCATACTACACAATGGGGACCCAGTCAACATAATACTTACATAGAGCCATCCCTCAGTATCCATGCACGGGGACTGGTTTCAGGACCCCCATGAATTCCAAAATCTGAGAATGCTCAAGTCCCTTATATAAAATGATGTAGTATTTGCATTAACCCACACACATCCTCCCATATACTTTAAATCATCTCTAGATTACTTAAAATGCCTAATACAATGTAAACCATTGCCAGCACATGGTAAACTCAAGTTTTGCTTTTTATAACTTTCTGGAATTGTTTTTTTTCCTGAATATTTTCAATCTTTGGTTGGATGAATCTACTGATGTGGAGCCCATGGATGCAGAGGGTCAGTTGTATTAAAAATAAGGAAAACATACACATCAAATGAAAAACTAGATATTCCTATAACCATATTAGGAAAAAGAAAGGTGAAATGTGGTAAAGGACAGTGGTATAAGATGACTAAACTGTTAGGTTCCATAATAGCAATTTAAAAGAAAATATTAAAATTTAACAATCATTTATAGTATTAGCACACCACTTAGAAATCTAGAGGAAAAAATTATATAAGAAAACAAGACTGAAGAAAGAAAATGTGGAAGAGATAGGTAAAGCAGGGTACTGCAATTTAACAGTATCATATTTAACTGCTATGATAACTATTTGACTGCTATCATAAATCTAGGGACATTTTTTAACTGTGTACATAATTATTCACAACAGACAAAATATCCCAACTCAAATATCCATTAACAGACTAATGGACAAAAAAAATGTGGTATATACATACAACAGAATATTCATCCTTAAAAAAGAAGGAAATCCCACCATTTGTGACAGTGTGGATGACACTGCACTAAGTGACGTCAGTCAGTTACAGAAGGACAAATACTGCATGATTCCACTATATGAGGTATCTAAAATAGTCAAACTCCCAGAAGCAGAGAATAGAATGGTGGTTGCCAGGGAATTGGGGGGAGGGGAAATAGGGAAGTTGATGTTCAATGTATATAAAGTTACCCCCCCCAAAAAAACCCCACAACTATATATACATATTACTTTGATAAAAGTGAAAAAAATAACTTTAGAAAATGGTGCTTTGCTGAGTGCTACCTGGAAGAAAAAGACTGCCTAATGGAAGCAATGATGAAAGAACAGGATGGTGAGAGGTTTTACATTTTCATCCTTAGTTCTCCCCTATTTATGCTTTGGGATAATGACCACCTGTCCTTTTCTCCAAATAAATCTACAGTTTAATCTCACTTTGCAAGTGTCTTCACTGTAAAGTCAGGACAGTGCAAAAGCCTTGCTACTGTAAGGCATTGACAAAAATGCATACAAGGTGATTCCCTTACCCTCAGCATTCACTCTTCCAAGCCTTTCTCCCTTTCCTCCTCCAGATCCCCAGGAAAGATAGACTATAATCTAAGGCCTCCTTCCACTTTTTCCTGTGAGTTTCAAAATAAAACCCTTCCCAGTGTTGTTGTATCACAGCAAACAGGAATGACTAACACTAATTTTATGGTGCCTAGGGCTCATTCTTTCTCTAGAAATGTGCACAGACTTGGACCTGGACTTTCATTATTTCCATTCCCCAAAATAGTTTTAATAGTTGAGAACCAACAAACACAGTAGCTATAAACCTAAGAAAAAAGCTGCTCACGAAACAAAACAATCACCTGAAAAGTACATACAGCTATAATAAGAGACAGATAGAACCAGACAACAATAGTATTTCAATCCTTTATTTCCTTAAAAATATTATCATGCACCACACTGAGAATCTCCCAACCTCCACACGGTTTCCATCCCAGATGCCCTGAGGAAGAGGAGGGGCTTAGGGAGCCCTACTTTCTTGAGTACCATCAATAAAGTACTCTATACCCCGCCCCTAGAGGCCTGGCGTGCTGCAGTTCATGGGGTCGCAAAGAGTCGGACACGACTGAGTGACTGAACTGAACTGACTGATACCCAGCCCCCGCCCCCTCCCCCCCGCCAAAAATTTTTCATGCTTATTTAGCCGAGAACTGTTGTAAGCTCCATAGATATAGAAGTGAACAAATCAATGTTCCTATCTCATGGAACTTACTTTCTAATTTATTTCATCTTGTATGCTTGTGCCATTCTATGCATTGCACTGAGGCAATTCCATCCACTCTGATGGCTTTGTTTGGTCGATCTCCTATCAGTAATTGATACGTTTAATACCCTATGCAACTCCACTTTAAGCAATGAAGTGGAGTGTTAGTCTATCAGTTGTGTCTGATTCTTTGCAACCCCATGGAATGTGGCCCACCAATCTCCTCTGTCCATGGAATTCTCCAGGCAGGAATACAGGAGTGGGTTGCCACACCCTTCTCCAGGGGATCTCCCTGACCTAGGGATTGAACCCAAGTCACCCACATTACAGGCAGATTCTTTACCATCTGAGCCACCAGGGAAGCCCACCTTCAGGCAGAGCTATTCCCTAAAAGCAAACTCAAACTTATTCACTTAAGAATCATTTATCTTCATCAGGCACTCTTTTGGGCTTGGGAGATACAGCAGAAAAGGATACAGATGTGTTACCCTTGTTCTCATGGATTCTACCACTTACTGGGAGGGATGAATATTAAATAATGGTTCAGATAAAGATAAAGTATTAGGAGTTCTAGGAGTGAAAATTACAGAATACTTTGGTAGCAAATAAATGAGGAAGGAGACTTAACATCTTTGAGCAATAATTTTGGGTAAAACTTAAAAGATAACAAAGAATTAACCAAACTAAGAGATTAAGAATTAATGTGCAGAGGACTTCCCTGGTGGTCTAGTGGTTAAGACTCTATGCTTCAGTGCAAGGGACGTGCATTCAATCCCTGGTCAGGGAACTGAGATCCCACATGCCATGAAGTGGCTAAATAATAATAATAATAATGTTCAGGGTGAGGAAAGGATATGTGAAAACACTGAGATACTATTGATATCTCCCTATAGGCTCTCTCCTTAAAAATGACTCTCAATCAAATTTCACATGTCTAAAACTGAAATCATTGTTGTTTCCCCAAATTGCACCTTCCCTTATAGTCATCCTTTAAAATTCTCTCCTTTTCTCAATCTACATACTGTCCATCCATCCCTTCTGTTCTTCCTTTTATGTATCTCAATTCTATCACCTTTTCACCATCTCCAAGGCAGCAATCTCAATTTCACACTCTTAGTATCTTTCAACAATATTCTTAAAACCCTCTTATAACTGATTTTCCTACAAAGTTTTCACTCACCTTTCCTTTCCCCTTACAGCTGACAGAATAAAAGTGTTCAAAAATATTAAATTCTTCACTAGCTCTGTATTACCTATAAAGTAAAATAGAAACCCCTATAGACAGTACCTAAGGCCTTTCCTGATCTGCCCTCTGCCTACTTCTCCAGCTTCATCTCTTATCATGCTTCCTTTTATACCCTTAAATACAGTCAAGTGAAAATACTTACAGGTTCCTATTGTAACATACTTCATTTTCTTTAAGCCTTCCAGAATCCCGTTTTTTTCTTCTCTGTATTTTTCTATTGCCTTGAATAATACTGGGTCCTCAGTAAATGTTGGAAGGGAGGGATACAGGAATAAAAAAAGAATAGAGTGAAGGAAGGAAAGAAAAAAGAAAAGAAGGAAATTCGAGGTGTTTTAGAAAGAATGTTGAATGATAGATTCATAATAGGCTATCAATGGAAAAATAATGATATTTAGGATAACATATGTTGGCATTCTTATCTGGCTGTATAGGAAAATAATGTCTCTTTTGGCACTGTAGAGATTCATTGCAGAGATTCCTGGTTTGGTTCAGTGTTTCATTCTTTATATTCTACTGATTTTTTGTATTTGTATAGTGTTTTCTTGAGAGTAAGGCAAACAACAATAATAATTTTAGTTCTTGTCTCACAACTACACTCTAAATTAGGAAGGCCAATTTTGCATTGTCAAGGTTTCAAAAATAGAGAAATTGAGAAATAATACATTATTTTTCCCAGGGTCATATACCTATATAGCATCAGTGGTAGCACACACAAAAAAGATCTATTTATTAAAGTCTTGAATTTTTTCAGCAAATCAATGTACCACCATGGTTCTCTTCTCTTAAAAATCAATTACAATTTTTTCAATTATTGAGGAAGTTTTTTTCTAGTACAGTAAATATTTTCACCTGATTTCAAGAAGAATCAAGCAATTACATGGAGGGCTGAAGTCTGAAAATTCAGGGCTAAGGAAATCACATCTTTTCTTAGTGACAGATATTTTAGCTTTAGAAAGGGTGAGATACTGGGGAAGAGAGAGATGAAGAAATCTTTTCCTTTTAGTAAGCATTTCTGTGATCTCTTAATATACAACTTAGCAAATAGCTATTTCCATGAAGTTACAATTATCCTTTATGACCTTTTGAGGTTATATATTATAGTTGTACATAGCTGGGTTTAGTTTCAATTCAGGGAGTTCAATAAAGATGGGAGCCCATTATTTCTGTACCAGTTAAGAGGAGATTTATTTTCCAAAATGAAGACCTACCATGCATATTTTACAGAATATAAAGAAGATGTCTATCTGTGGAAGTTCTTCCCTAATCAACAAGGTCCAGATACATTTTTTACACCTTTTGAAAAAGCAAATGACCCACAGAAACATTCCTTAAGCAAGAGCATTCCAGTTCATTCAATTGAAAATTTCTCTACTTTCTGTTCACAGTAATTCTGGAATAATGGGAAGCTGCTTATCAGGCATCTTTTCACCTTCATGCTATACCATTTATTCCAAATGCTAATGTCTTTACTCCAGTCAGGATTCAAATTTTCCCAGAGTGGTTTCATTTTTCTCTCTTCCCATGGAAATATCATTGCCAGGACTTTTGTAATTCTCCATAAAATTCCAAGTGAAACCACGGGAGGTGCTCACAGGTGATTAAAGTGAAAGACTACTGTTATTTCTTAGGAGGTACCTGCCCTAATTTCTAGGAAAATGTAAAATTGACTTTTAATCAATGGGTCAGCAGAAGAACTTTGGTATACTTAGTGCCTCAAGAAAAATTAGATTTAAATTGTCTTGAAGATAACCCCACTGGAAACAATGAGAACAACAAAATAATGCAAAACAAAACAACAACAAAATAGTAGAAATCCTGTTATCAGGCTCCAGAGCTGTATTTTTAAAATATTTCTCATTTATATTGCACCTATCAGGCTGATGCTTCCCTAGGTGCCTTACAATATAAAAACACAATTTAAGACCAACAGCTAAAGTAAAAATCCTCAGAACTGTGATTATATTATCCCTTTCAGAAGTCTCAGACTTCCTCTTAACTCTCCACAGAAAAACAATGGAAAACATTTCTCCCCTCAAAACACAAACATATTTTGCAACAAGCTTTGAATATTAGAATTGATGGCAGTAAAGGAGTCATTTAAAATTTCCAGTTTCTCTCCAACGTAGGGAGTAAGACTTTGAACCGAGTAAAGCTAAGTTAATATTTAGCCATCCCATTCTTTGAATTGTGGGAGGAAAAATTATTGTTTTTACATATAGTTAATAGTTTTTCATAAACAAATAGAACTTCATTGAATTCTGACTTTGTGTTAGACCTCAGGGCTCAAAGATGAATAAGATATCTACCCTAAAGATATATAAGGCAGAAAATACAATTTACAAAAGAGTATAAATGCTGTGAACAGCCGACTTATTGGAAAAGACCCTGATGATTGGAAAGATTGAGGGCAAAAGGAGAAGAGGGCAGCAGAGGATACAATGGTTGGATAGCATCACTGACTGAATGGACATGAATTTGAGCAAAGTCTGGGAGAAAGTTAAGGACAGGGGAGCCTGGTGTACTGCAGTCCATGGGGTTGCAAAGAGTTGGACACAACTTAGCAACTGAACAATGACAACAATTGTTTCTGAATAGGAAATGGAGACAAAACTTAAGGAAGCTGGCAGTTATTAATCAAGTACTGCCCATTCTGGGATGATTGTTGCAGAGGCTGTGGATTAGTATTCTGCTGCCATGTATCATCTGGCCATTCTCTGTCTGTGTATTTAAACCCACAAGTGAGAACCCTCGAGTGCTGAATATAAGTAGTAGTGAAAAGATAAGCCTGAAAACTTTTCACCCACACCAACACATTTTTTCGTGGAACTGCAAGGATTCCCCAAACTCTCAGTTTCAGCCTGTTCTTCCAGATCTTTATGCAAGTGTATTTGTCAACATAGGAGTGTGCAACATATTTAATTTGAAATTTTAATATCTTGATTTACATATTTTAAATATCTAGGTATATGTTTTATGGACTTCCACCTTTACTTTTCCTCTAGTCCTCCAAACACACTTGATGACTCCATTCCATTGGCTCCCTCATTAGGTTTCTTACTTATATGAATTCTGGCACTTGAGGTAGTCTACAAAGGTAATGTGAAAGGTAGTGCTGAAGGTGTTGACGTATAACATTAAGCATGAATAATAAGGCATAGTTGCTGATAGCTAAGAAGCCACAACTATAAACTACTCATCACAGATCTGACCAAGCTTGACACCATTATTATTCAATACATCATTCCACCAGCCTGGATATATTCAATTTTTATTAAGTAGTGTAAGATATATCATATCACTTTCTTTTCTGAAAAATACCTACTCAGTTTTCTATACCTGTACAGAGGAACAAAATTTGCCACACCAAAATATTTCTTTGGCATATGGATTATTTTGAGCTAAAAACAATCAAGGCCCTGAATGCTCAGGAAGAACCTTTGACCTTCCCCCTAACTGCTTGAAAGAATGTAGACAGAGAACCTCTTCCAGAAAGAGAGCTATCACCATAGGTAACTCTACTATGAACTAGGTGTGGTAGACAAGGAGGAGCCTAGCAAAGTCTGTTTGTTAAAATCCCCCTGTGTCCCGTTGTCTCTGCATGGCCCAGCAAACATTTGTTTGAATAAAAATAACATCTTAGGCAAAGTTCATTTAATCTTGTGACATGACACCAAAGAAAATTTTGTATGAAAAGATTATTTGTCTATGATCATTAATAGATCAATCTCAAGATTATAGGAATGCTAAAATCCCTACTTCTTGACACTTATCTATCATCTATAGATATGTGCTAAAAGCTCAATGAAAATATTATAAACTGTTTAAAATGTTTAATACCTAAAAACAGTAGTTGCATTGATTTTAATTTCTTCCTCCACCCTTTATATTCCTTCAAAAATAACCCCATGAAGACGCACTTCTAATCACATCCTTCTCCTGAACATGCTCACAGTTTTCCAACTCTGTCTTTTCTCCAGATAAGCCATTTGCTTGGGACACCACTCTTGAAATCCCTTCCTGTATTTCAAGTCTCAGCACAAATGTCAACTCCTTTCTAAAGCTCTCCCTGATTTGACAAAGCAGAATTAATCAAATCCATTTCCCTGGAGTCACTGTGCTAACATAATCACTGCCTAAAATATAATAAGACACCCACTAAAAGATTGCTATACCAATAACCCAAACTATTTCCTCTATAGTTGAAAGCTTTTATGCTCCATCTAGGGAAAAATGAAAAATATTAGAGACAGAGATCTTGTCGCCTTTATAAAGCTTTTGTTTACTTTTTAAGTTTTGTACCCATAATCAAGCCAACCTCTGATTTGTGAGCTATGCAGTTATGTTACCTATTTGTATGTCATTGTCTTCTTTGGAAGAGAAAGCCTCCTAAGTAGGAATTACTGCCTTGACCCTCACCATACATGTACTGTTGTTAACTTGTGTGATCATCATGTCATATTTATGTCAGTTCTCTTTTCTGACCTTGATGATCTTTGTCCCCAAGCATAGCTAGGTAATTTGTGGTTGGTATCCACTGCTTTGAACAAATTGGGAGGCTGAATTGATTGCTTTGTTATAAATTTATCTAGCTTGCAATTTAAAGGTATTAAAACTTTAGTGCAAAACTTAGGTCCTATGATAACCTAAGCCTGTGTCTTCTAAAGCCTAGTTCTGTTACCTGACTCTCCATAGCTCACTCCATGTGTTATGAGAATTTGTTTTAAGGAAAACATAAAATCAATGTATTTTTAGCTTATTGTTCAGACATGTGTACACTCCAAATCCAGTTAGGTGTGTTAATGCCCTGTCAGTGATGTGAAAAACAGAGATATAAGTAGAAAAACTGAGACTAAACATAACTTTAGAGAAAGTTTGAAATTATTATGGACTCACCTAAAAAAGCCTCTGCCTCTAAGGCCTTTTTCCAAAGTTCCACATTTTTCATTTCTGGAATAGTAAGCTACGTAAGCAAGAAACTTCCAATTTAGTTTTTTTGTTTGTTTGTTTAAATATAAAAAATTGTAGAAATGAGGTTAGTGTACATGGGCTACCCTTGTGTCTCAGCTCGTAAAGAATCAGCCTGCAATGCGGGAGTCCCTGGGTTGGGAAGATACCCTGGAGAAGGTAAAGGCTACCCACTCCAATATTCTGGCCTGGAGAATTCCCTGGACTGTCCATGGGGTCGCAAAGAGTCGGACACAACTGGACAACTTTCGCTTTCACTTCAGTGTACATAATAAGTAGAAAATTGTCTACTAAGAAGAGTAGAAATGAATTTTCCTGTTAGGAAACTTAGAAAATAAACCTGAAGGAAAGGAGAATGCAGACAATAGGAAAATCCCAGATTTAAGATATTGTCTGCCTTTTTTCTTCAAATATTTTTTTCTGCATTAACTTTCTTCTTACCTACTTTGGAAACAAGTATCTGATGTTTTATTATTACTTCACAGTCCCTGAATCTGTTTATTTATCCTTTAATCCATTATTTCTTTGTTTTTCAGATTTCTACTGACCTGTCTTCAAGTCCCCTGACTTTAGTCTTTCATCTTCATTCTGCTATACAGCCCATATAGTGAAATTTTTTACTCTTGATATTGTATTTGTCAGTTCCAATATTTACCTTCAGTTCTCTTTTTAAAAATAATTTATACATGTTTGCTGAAATTTTTTTCTAATTATTTTAAGAGCATCATATCAATCTCCTGAAAGATGACTAGAGTAGCTATTTTAAAGTTTTTGGTCATTCTCAAAATTCCCCAGTGGTCCAATGGTTAGGACTCAGTGCTTTGACTGCTGGGGTCCAAGTTAGATCCCTGGTCAGGGAAACTAATATCTTTCAAACTGCACGGCACAGCCAAAAATTAAATAAAGGCTTTGGTAATTCCAATATCTTAGTTATCTTGGGGTTGGCATCCATATTTTACCTTGGGAATTGGTTATATTTTCCTGGTTCTTTGTATATTGAATAATTTTAGGTTGCATCTTGAACATTTTAAAAATTATGTTGTGAGAACCTAGGCTATATTAAAATGTTTTGTATGATGTTGGTTTTTTGCTTGTTTTAGGAAAGAGTCTATCCAGTTAGGTTGAAATTAATGTTCTGTCTGTCTTGACTTCAGTGGATAGTAGCTATAATGTCAGTTCAGAGTACAAGTATTTGTCCTACTCTTTGGCAAGCTTTTCACATGAGTCTCAAAGATTCATCTGGCACTGAACCTGCAAACCCTTGTCTCCTGCCTTGGCAAGTGGATTCTTTACCACTGTGCCACCTGAGCTACAAATGATATACAGTAAAATTTATGTTCTAGCCAAAAAATTTTTTTAATAAGTTTATTCATTTTAATTGGAGGCTAATTACTTTACATATTGTAGTGGTTTGGCCATACACTGCCATGAATCAGCCACGGGTGTACATGTGTTCCCCATCCTGAACCCCCCTACCACCTCCCTCTCCATCCTATCCCTCTGGGTCATCCCAGTGCACCAGCCCCGAGCACCCTGTCCCATGCATCAAACCTGGACTGGAGATCCATTTCACATATGCTAATATATATGTTTCAATGCTATTCCCCAAATCATCCCACCCTTGCCCTCTCCCACAGAGTCCAAAAAACTGTTCTATACATTTGTGTCTCTTTTGCTGTCTCGCATATAAGGTTATCATTACTATCTTTCTAAATTCCATGTATATGCATTAGTATACTGTATTGATGTTTTTCTTTCTGTCTTACTTCACTCTGTATAATAGGCTTCAGTTTCATCCACCTCATTAGAACTGATTCGAATGTATTTATTTAATGGCTGAGTAATACTCCATTGTGTATATGTACCACAGCTTTCTTATCCATTCATATGCTGATGGACATCTAGGTTGCTTCCATGTCCTAGCTATTATAAACAGTGTGGCAATGAACACTGGGATACATGTCTCTCTTTCAATTCTGGTTCCCTCAATGTGTACACCGAGCAGTGGGATTGCTGGGTCATATGGCAGTTCAATTTCCAGCTTTTTAAGGAATCTCCACACTGTTCTCCATAGTGGCTGTACTAGTTTTCATTCCCACCAACAGGGTAAGAGGATTCCCTTTTCTCCACACCCTCTGCAGCATTTATTTCTTGTAGACTTTTGGATAGCAGCCATTCTGACTAGTGTGAAATGGTACCTCATAGTGATTTTGATTTACATTTCTATGATAATGAGTGATGTTGAGCATCTTTTCATGTGCTTCTTAGACATCTGTATGCCTTCTTAGGAGAAATGTCTGTTTAGTTCATTGGCCCATTTTTTTGATTGGGTCGTTTATTTTTCTGGAATTGAGCTTCAGGAGTTGCTTGTATATTTTTGAGATTAATTCTTTGTCAGTTGTTTCATTCATATTATTTTCTCCCATTCTGAAGGCTGTCTTGTCACCTTGCTTACAGTTTCCTTCGTTGTACAAAAGCTTTTAAGTTTAATTAGGTCCCATTTGTTTATTTTTGCTTTTATTTCCATTACTCTGGGAGATGGGTCATAGAAGATCCTGCTGTGATTTATGTCAGAGAGGGTTTTGCCTATGTTTACCTCTAGGAGTTTTATGGTTTCTGGTCTTATGTTTAGATCTTTAATCCATTTTGAGTTTATTTTTATGTATGGTGTTAGAAAGTGTTCTAGTTTCATTCTTTTAAAAGTGGTTGACCAGTTTTCCCAGCACCACTTGTTAAAGAGATTGTCTTTTCTCCATTGTATATTCTTGCCTCCTTTGTCAAAGATAAGGTGTCCATAGGTGCGTGGATTTATCTCTGGGCTTTCTAATTTTTTCAATTGACCTATATTTCTGTCTTTGTGCCAGGACCATACTGTCTTGATGACTGTAGCTTTGTAGTAGAGCCTGAAGTCAGGTAGGTTGATTGCTCCGGTTCCATTCTTCTTTCTCAAGATTGCTTTGGCTATTCAAGGTTTTTTGTATTTTCATGCAAATTGTGAGATTATTTGTTCTAGTTCTGTGAAAAATACCGTTGGTAGCTTGATAGGGATTGCATTGAATCTATAGAGTGCTTTGGGTAGTATACTCATTTTCACTATACTGATTCTTCCAATCCATGAACATGGTATATTTCTCCATCTATTTGTGTCCTCTTTGATTTCTTTCATCAGTGTTTTATAGTTTTCTATAGATAGGTCTTCTGTTTCTTTAGGTAGATATATTCCTAAGTATTGTATTCTTTTCGTTGCAATGGTGAATGGGATTGTTTCCTTAATTTCTCTTTATGTTTTCTCAGTGTTAGTGTATGGGAATGCAAGGGATTTCTGTGTGTTAATTTTATATCCTGCAACTTTACTATATTCATTGATTACCTCGTAATTTCCGGTGGAGTCTTTAGGGTTTCCTATGTAGAGGATCATGTCATCTGCAAACAGTGAGAGTTTTACTTCTTCTTTTCCAATCTGGATTCCTTTTATTTCTTTTTCTGCTCTGATTGCCAAAACTTCCAAAACTATGTTGAATGGTAGTGGTGAGAGTGGGCACCCTTGTCTTTTTCCTAACTTTAGGGGAAATGCTTTCAATTTTTCACCATTGAGGGTAATGTTTGCTGTGGTTTTGTCATATGTAGCTTTTATTATATTGAGGTATGTTCCTCCTGCTTTCTGGAGGGTTTTTATCATAAATGGATGTTGAATTTTGTCAAAGGCTTTCTCTGCTTCTATTGAGATAATCATATGGTTTTTATCTTTCAATTTGTTACTGTGGTGTATTATGTTGATTGATTCGCAGATATTGAAGACTCCTTGCATCTCTGGGATATGGCCCACTTGCTCATGATGTATGATCTTTTTAATATGTTGTTGAATTCTGTTTGCTAGGATTTTGTTAAGGGTTTCTGCATCTATGTTCATCAGTGGTATTGGCCTGTAGTTTTCTTTTTTTGTGGCATTTTTGTCTGGTTTTGGGATTAGGGTGATGGTGGCCTCATAGAATGAGTTTGGAACTTTACCTTCCTCTGCAGTTTTCTGGAAGAGTTTGAGTAGGATAGGTGTTAGCTCTTCTCTAATTTTTTGGTAGAATTCAGCTGTGAAGCCATCTGGTCCTGGGATTTTGTTTGCTGGAAGATTTCTGATTACAGTTTTGATTTCTGTGCTTGTGATGGGTCTGTTAAGATTTTCTAATTCTTCTTGGTTCAGTTTTGGAAACTTGTACTTTTCTAAAAATTTGTCCATTTTTTCCAAGTTTTCCATTTTATTGGCATATAGTTGCTGAGAGTAGTCTCTTATGATCCTTTGTATTTCTGTGTTGTCTGTTGTGATTTCTCCATTTTCATTTCTAATTTTGTTGATTTCATTCTTCTCCCTTTTTTTCTTGATGAGTCTGGCTAACAGTTTGTCTCTTATATTCATCTTCTCAAAGAACCATCTTTTGGCTTTGTTGATTTTTGCTATGGTCTCTTGTTTTTTTTGCATTTATTTCTGCCATAGATTTTAAGATTTCTTTCCTTCTACTAACCCTGCGGTTCTTCATTTCTTCCTTTTCTAGTTGCTTTAGGTGTAGAGTTAGGTTATTTACTTGACATTTTTCTTGTTTCTTGAGGTAAGCCTGTATTTTTATGAACCTTCCCCTTAGCACTGCTTTTACAGTGTCCCATATGTTTTGGGTTGTTGTGTTTTCATTATCATTTGTTTCTATGCCTATTTTGATTTCCCTTTTGATTTCTTCTGTGATTTGTTGGTTATCCAGCAGCATGTTGTTCAGCCTCCATATTTTGGAATTTTTGATAGTTTTTTTCTCTTATAATTGACATCTAATCTTACTGTACTGTGGTCAGAAAAGATGTTTGGAATGATTTCAATTTTTTTTTTCATTTACCAAGGCTAGATTTATGGCCCAGGGTGTGATTTATCCTGGAGATGGTTTCATGTGCACTTGAGTAAAAGGTGAAATTCATTGCTTTGGGGTGAAATGTCCTATAGATATCAATTAGGTCTAACTGGTCTATTGTATCATTTAAGTTTATGTTTCCTTGCTAATATTCTGTTTAGTTGATCTATCCATGGATGTGAGTGGGTTATTCAGTTCAGTTCAGTCCAGTTCAGTTCAGTTGCTTAGTTGCGTCCGACTCTTTGCGACTCCATGAGTAGGTTATTAAAGTCTCCCAACTATTATTGTGTTATTGTTAATTTCCCCTTTCATACTTGTTAGCATTTGCCTTACATATTGCAGTGCTCCTATGTTGGGTGAGTATATATTTATAATTGTTATATCTTCTTCTTTGATTGATCCTTTGATCATTATGTAGTGTGCTTCTTTGTCTCTTTTCACAGCTTTTATTTTAAAGTCCATTTTATCTGATATGAGTATTGCTACTCGTGCTTTCTTTGGTCTCTATTTGCATGAAATATCTTTTCCCAGCCCTTCACTTTAGGTCTGCATGTGTCCCTTGTTTTGAGGTGGGTCTCTTGTAGACAGCATATATAGGGGTCTTGTTTTTGTATCCATTCAGCCAGTCTTTATCTTTTTTGTCGGGGCATTCAACCCATTTACATTTAAGGTAATTATTGATAAGTATGATCCCGTTGCCATTTACTTTGTTGTTTTGGGTTCGAGTTTATACACCCTTTCTGTGTTTCCTGTCTAAAGAAGATCCTTTAGCATTTGTTTGAGAGCTGGTTTGGTGGTGCTGAATTATCTGAGCTTTTGCTTGGTTGTAAAGCTTTTGACTTCTCCTTCATATTTGAATAAGATCATTGCTGGGTACAGTAATCTGGGTTGTAGGTTTTTCTCTTTCATCACTTCATGTATGTCTGCTCCTGAAGAGTTTCTGTTGAAAGATCAGTTGTTATCCTTATGGGAATCCCCTTCTGTGTTTTTTTTTTGTTGTTGTTGTTTTCCCCTTGCTTCTTTTAATATTTGTTCTTTGTGCTTGATCTTTGTTAATTTGATTAATATGTATCTTGGGATGTTTTGCATTGGGTTTATCCTGTTTGGGACTCTCTGGATTTCCTGGACTTGGGTGACTATTTCCTTCCCCATTTATGGAAGTTTTCAACTATTATCTCCTCAAGTATTTTCTCATGGTCTTTCTTTTTGTCTTTTTCTTCTGGGACTCCTATGATTTGAATGTTGGGGAGTTTAGCATTGTCCCAGAGGTCTCTGAGGTTGTTCTCATTTCTTTTAATTCTTTGTTCTTTTTTCTTATGTGCTTCATTTATTTCTACCATTCTATCTTCTACCTCACTTATCCTATCTTCTGCCTCTGTTATTCTACTGATGTTTCCCTCCAGAGTGTTTTGATCTCATTTGTTGCATTATTCATTATATATTGACTCTTTTTTATGTCTTCTACGTCATTGTTAAACATTTCTTGCATCCTCTCAATCCTCGTCTCCAGGATATTTATCTGTAACTCCATTTTGTTTTCAAGGTTTGGGATCATTTTCACTATCATTATTCTGGATTATTTTTCCTGTAGATTCCTTATCTCTTCTTCTTTTGTTTAGTTTGGTGGGCATTTATCCTGTTACTTTACCTGCTGAGTATTTCTTTGCCTTTTCATCTTGTTTATATTGCTGTGTTTGGGGTGGCCTTTCTATATTCTGGCAGTTTGTGGCTCCTCTTCATTGTGGAGGTTCCTCCCTGTTGGTGGGGTTGGACGGGTGGCTTGTCAAGGTTTCCTGATTAGGGAAGCCTGTGTCGGTATTCTGGTGGGTGGAGATGTGTTTCTTCTCTCTGGAGTGCAATGAAGTGTCCAGTAGGGAGTTTTATGTCAGTGGGTTTGGTGTGACTTTGGACAGCCTGTATATTGAAGCTCAGGGCTATGTTCCTGTGTAGCTGAAGAATTTGCATGGCATGTCTTGCTCTGGAACCTGTTGGCTCTTGGGTGGTGCTTGGTTTCAGTGTAGGTATGGAGTCTTTTGGATGAGCTCTTATCGATTAATGTTCCCTGGAGTCAGGAGTTCTCTGTTGTTTTTAGGTTTTGGACTTAAGCCTCCTCCCTCTGGATTTCATCCTTATTCTTACAGTAGCCTCAAAACTTCTCCATCTATACAGCACTGATGATAAAACACCTAAGTTAATGATGAAAAGTTTCTCCACAGTTAGGGACACCCAGAGAGGTTGAGAGAGTTATATGGAGAAGAGAAGTGGGAGGAGGGAGATAGATAGGGGGAATCAAAAGAAGAGAAAGCAAGCTAGCGAGTAATCAATTCCCTAAGTGCTCTCCACAGTCTGGACCCCTCAGAGATGTTCACGGAGTTACACAGAGAAGAGAAGAGGGAAGAAAGAAACAGAGGTGACCAGGAGGAGAAAAGGGGGAATCAAAAGGAGAGAGACAGATCCAGCCAGTAATCAGTTCCCTAAGTGTTTTCCACAGCCCAGAACACACAGAGAGATTCACAGAGTTGGGTAGAGATGAGAAGGGGGAGGGAGGAGATAATGGTGATCTGGTGGAGATAAAGGAGAGTCAAAAGGGGGAGAGAGCAATCAAGCCAGTAATCACACTCCCACGTAAAAATGGGTACTGAAGAGTGGGTTCTTAAAGGTACAAAATTGATAACAAATACCAAAAAGCAAAGATTAAAAATTTAGAGTAGAGGTTAGACTCTCAAAATACAATATTAAGAAAAACAAAACAAAGTCACAAACACTATATATATATATGTATATATATATATATATATATATGAATTTTGCTTTAAAAATAGAGTGTATATATATATATTGCAAGGCAGTAAAGCATCTGCCTGCAGTGCACGAGACCTGGGTTCAATCCATGGGCTGGGAAGATCACCTGGAGAAGGAAATGACAACCCACTCCAGTAGTCTTGCCTGGAAAATTCCATGAACTGAGGAGCCTGGTAGGCTACAGTCCATGGGATCACAAAGAGTCGGACACGACTGAGCGACTTCACTTTCACTTTCAGTAGATTGTAAAAATGACAATTAACGGAGTAATAAAGGACTTAAAAATAAGGAAAAAGATTAAAAATTTAAAAAATGATAATAGTAAAAATATATCTAGGAATTTATCTGAAGCTGTTACGGACAGTGTGGGATCAGTTCAGTTTCAGATAGTTCCTTGAGCCAGATCAAGACTTACACTTCTGGCTTACACTTCTCAAGATCTATGGGCCCCTTCCAATGTAGTTGATGCTAACTACAGCATTTTAATCTGTTTTACCTGTCACTTCCAAAGCAGTTTCTGCTGTTTATTTTAGCTTCTTCTGTTTGCTGGTCTCTTCAGGGTCTAATTTCAGCCCTGACACAAGGGGGCGAAGGTGATCACTTATTTAGGCTCACTAGTTCAGTCGTGCTGTGGGGAGGAGGAACACTGCAGACAAATCTCACTGGCGTGTGTGGGGAGTGCTCACAGTGTTTCAGCTGCACTGGGTTTTCCCCCGCTCACAGTGTGTGTGCTTTCATGGTCTACACTTCTCAGGCTCTAGGTTGCTCTGCCGGGAACTGTCTGAGGTGAGCCCTGGTTGCGTGCACTTTCCAGGTCTAAGCTGCTCAAGTTCAGGTTCTTGAGCACTCCCCAAAGGCGCAGACTCGGTTGGGCATGCGTTTTGTGCCCTTCCCAGGTCCGAGCAGCTCAGGTGACCAGGTGCTTGGCCAGCACAGTCACCGCCAGGTGGGCACTGTGTCTTATCACCTCCCCCAGTCCCAGCCGCTTGGTTTTCTGGGTGTACAACAGGCATGCCTTCTCAGGTGTGCCGTGTGTCTCTTCTGGGGAGCTGATCTCTGGCTGCAGCCCTCCTGGTGGATGTCAATGGTCCAGAATCCCAAGAACTCTTGGTTAACAATGGAGCCTGTTTGCAGTTTTGTAGAGGATGTTTCTCTGGGGCCATGATTGCCCCTTTCTGGCTCTGGCTGCCCCGCCCCACCTGCTTGTCTGCAGCAGTGGATGGACCGGACTGCAGCCTGCTAACTCTCCTCTGGTATTTGCTCAATCCTTTGTTCTGTGAGCAGGCCTGGCAGTGCCTCAGGTTAGGGCTTTTTGCAGGATATTTCTATTTTTCTCTCTCTTCTTGTTTTCTCTCTCTCTCTAGCTATCCCACACTTTGGGTTGCTATCTCACATTAGTTCCCTCAGATTGCCCTCAGGTCATTCTGGCCAGTTCCTTACCCTAAGCAATGCAGCCTGCACCTCCCTGTTCAGCCCCCGTTTGCCGGTGGTGGCTACGAGCCATGGGAGTTACCGTTAAGCATGTAATCTGTGGGGTTTATTTATTTATTTATTTATTTTCCCTTGCAGTTATGTTACCCTCTGAGATTCCAAGATTCCCCACAGATCCACCGGTGAGAGTGTTTCCTGGTGTTTGGAAACTTTTCTTTTTTTTTTTTTTTTTAAATTTATTTATTTATTTATTTATTTATTATTTTTTTATTAGTTGGAGGCTAATTACTTCACAATATTTCAGTGGGTTTTGTCATACATTGATAAGAATCAGCCATGGATTTACACGTCTTCCCCATCCCAATCCCCGCTCCCACCTCCCTCTCCACCCGATTCCTCTCGAAACATCCCACCCTCGCCTTCTCCCACAGAGTTCAAAAGTCTGTTCTGTATTTCTGTGTCTCTTTTTCTGTTTTGCATATAGGGTTATCGTTACCATCTTTCTAAATTCCATATATATGTGTTAGTATGCTGTAATGTTCTTTGTCTTTCTGGCTTACTTCACTCTGTATAAGGGGCTCCAGCTTCATCCATCTCATTAGGACTGGTTCAAATGAATTCTTTTTAATGGCTGAGTAATATTCCATGGTGTATATGTACCACAGCTTCCTTATCCATTCATCTGCTGATGGGCATCTAGGTTGCTTCCATGTCCTGGCTATTATAAACAGTGCTGCAATGAACATTGGGGTGCACGTGTCTCTTTCAGATCTGGTTTCCTCAGTGTGTATGCCCAGAAGTGGGATTGCTGGGTCATATGGCAGTTCTATTTCCAGTTTTTTAAGAAATCTCCACACTGTTTTCCATAGCGGCTGTACTAGTTTGCATTCCCACCAACAGTGTAAGAGGGTTCCCTTTTCTCCACACCCTCTCCAGCATTTATTGCTTGTAGACTTTTGGATAGCAGCCATCCTGACTGGCGTGTAATGGTACCTCATTGTGGTTTTGATTTGCATTTCTCTGATGATGAGTGATGTTGAGCATCTTTTCATGTGTTTGTTAGCCATCTGTATGTCTTCTTTGGAGAAATGTCTGTTTAGTTCTTTGGCCCATTTTTTGATTGGGTCATTTATTTTTCTAGAATTGAGCTGCAGGAGTTGCTTGTATATTTTTGAGATTAATCCTTTGTCTGTTTCTTCATTTGCTATTATTTTCTCCCAATCTGAGGGCTGTCTTTTCACCTTACTTATAGTTTCCTTTGTAGTGCAAAAGCTTTTAAGTTTCATTAGGTCCCATTTGTTTATTTTTGCTTTTATTTCCAATATTCTGGGAGGTGGGTCATAGAGGATCTTGCTGTGATTTATGTCGGAGAGTGTTTTGCCTATGTTCTCCTCTAGGAGTTTTATAGTTTCTGGTCTTACATTTAGATCTTTAGTGTTGGAAGTTTTGGCCACAGCAATCAGAGCAGAAAAAGAAGTAAAAGGAATCCAGATAGGAAAAGAAGAAGTGAAACTCTCACTGTTTGCAGATGACATGATCCTCTACATAGAAAACCCTAAAGACTCTTCCAGAAAATTACTAGAGCTAATCAATGAATATAGTAAAGTTGCAGGATATAAAATTAACACACAGAAATCCCTTGCATTCCTATATACTAACAATGAAAAAACAGAAAGAGAAATTAAGGAAACAATACCATTCACCATTGCAACAAAAAGAATAAAATACTTAGGAGTATATCTACCTAAAGAAACAAAAGACCTATACATAGAAAACTATAAAACACTGATGAAAGAAATCAAAGAGGACACAAACAGATGGAGAAACATACCGTGTTCATGGATTGGAAGAATCAATATTGTCAAAATGGCTATTCTACCCAAAGCAGTCTATAGATTCAATGCAATCCCTATCAAGCTACCAATGGTATTTTTCACAGAACTAGACCAAAGAATTTCACAATTTGTATGGAAATACAAAAAACCTCGAATAGCCAAAGTAATCTTGAGAAAGAAGAATGGAACTGGAGGAATCAACCTGCCTGACTTCAGACTCTACTACAAAGCCACAGTCATCAAGACAGTATGGTACTGGCACAAAGACAGAAATATAGATCAATGGAACAGAATAGAAAGCCCAGAGATAAATCCACGAACCTATGGACACCTTATCTTCGACAAAGGAGGCAAGGATATACAATGGAAAAAAGACAACCTCTTTAACAAGTGGTGCTGGGAAAACTGGTCAATCACTTGTAAAAGAACGAAACTAGAACACCTTCTAACACCATACACAAAAATAAACTCAAAATGGAAACTTTTCTTTTAAGACTCCCTTCCTGGGATGGATCTCTGTCCCTACCTCTTTTGTCTCTCTTTTTATCTTTTATATTTTGTCCTACCTCCATTCAAAGACAATGGGCTGCCTTTCTGGGTGCCTGACGTCCTCTGCCAGCATTCAGAAGTTGTTTTGTAGAATTTGCTCAGAGTTCAAATGTTCTTTCAATGAATTTGTGGGGGAGGGGAGTGATTTCCCCATCCTACTCCTCTGCCATCTTATGGCAGCCCCTCCAAAAAAACAGTTTTATTTATTTACAAGGAATTTACCTGGCAGTTAATATTGTACTTCAGCTGTCAAAGACTTATCTTTCTCTCTTTGTGTTTGTTTTAAATATTGCAAGTTAAGAATGAGCTTGGAACATATATTGATTCATACTTATGTCTCAACTAAAATCTGTTATGATAGCAAACACATTATTATTGAGCTATTAAAGCATAAAGCAAAAATTAAATAATACATATAGTATTAATTTTGAATTCAACCAAGATGACCATTATATCTGATTTTAACTGAGATGACCATTATATCTACTACTGTGGGCAGGAATCCCTTAGAAGAAGGGGAGTAGCCATCATAGTCAACAAAAGAGTCAGAAATGCAATATTTGGATGCAATCTCAAAAACGACAGAATGAACTCTGTTCGTTTCCAAGGCAAACCATTCAATATCACCAGTAACACTGAAGAAGCTGAGGTTGAACTGTCCTATGAAGACCTACAAGACCTTTTAGAACTAAGGCCATAAAAGATGTCCTTTTCATTATAGGGGACTGGAATGCAAAAGTAGGAAATCAAGAAACACCTGGAGTAACAGGCAAATTTGGCCTTGGAGTACAGAATGAAGCAGGGCAAAGGCTAATAGAGTTTTGCCAAGAAACTGGTCATAGCAAACACCCTATTCCAACAACACAAGAGAAGACTCTATACATGGACATCACCAGATGGCCAACACCGAAATCAGATTGATTATATTCTTTGCAGCGAAAGATTGGGAAGCACTATACAGTCAGCAAAAACAAGACTGGGAGCTGACTGTGGCTCAGATCATGAACTCCTTATTGCCAAATATAGACTAAATTGAAGAAAGTGGGGAAAACTACTAGAACATTTACATATGACCAAAATCAAATTCTTTATGATTTTACAGTGGAAGTGAGAAATAGATTTAAGGGACTAGATCTGATAGACAGAGTGCCTGAAGAACTATGGACGGTGGTTCGTGACATTGTACAGGAGACAGGGATCAAGACCATCCCCAGGAAAAAGAAATGCAAAAAAGGCAAAATGGTTGTCTGAGGAGTCCTTACAAATAGCTGTGAAAAGAATGAAGCGAAAAGCAAAGGAGAAAAGGAAAGATATAAGCATATGAATGCAAAGTTCCAAAGAATAGCAAGGAGGGATAAGAAAGCCTCCCTCAGTGATCAATGCAAAGAAAACAATAGAGTGGGAAAGACTAGAGATCTCTTCAAGAAAATTAGAGATACCAAGGGAACATTTCATGCAAAGATGGGCTCAATAAAGGACAGAAATGGTAGGAACCTATCAGAAGCAAAAGATATTAAGAAGATGTGGCAAGAATACACAGAAGAACTGTATAAAAAACATCTTCATGACCCAGATAATCACGATGGTGTGATCACTCACACTCACCTAGAGCCAGACATCCTGGAATGTTAAGTCAAGTGGGCCTTAGGAAGCATCACTACGAACAAAGCTGGTGGAGGTGATGGAATTCCAGCTGAGCTATTTCAGATCCTAAAAGATGATGCTGTGAAAGTGCTACACTCAATATATCAGCAAATTTGGAAAACTCAGCAGTGGCCAAAGGACTGGAAAAGTCAGTTTTCATGCCCATCCCAAATGAAGGCATGCCAAAAAATGTTCAAGCTACTGCACAATTGCACTCATCTCATATGCAAGCAAAGTAATGCTCAAAATTCTCCAAGCCAGGAGCTCAGCAGTACATGAACTGTGAACTTCCAGATGTTCAAGCTGGATTTAGAAAAGGCAGAGGAACCAGAGATCAAATTGTCAACATCTTCTGGATCATAGAAAAAGCAAGAGAATTCCAGAAAAACACCTACTTTTCCTTTATTGAACATGCCAACCTTTGTCTGTGTGGATCACAACAAACTGTGGAAAATTCTTCAAGAGATGTGAATACCGGAACACCTGACCTGCCTCCTGAGAAATCTGTATGCAGTTCAAAAAGCAACAGTTAGAATTGGACATGGAACAAAAGGGAAAAGAGTATGTCAAGGCTGTATATTTTCACCCTGCTTATTTAACTTATATGCAGAATACATCATGAGAAACGCTGGACTTGCAAGCTGGAATCGAGATTGCCGGGAGAAATATCAATAACCTCAGATATGCAGATAACACCACCCTCATGGCAGAAAGTGAAGAAGAACTAAAGAGCCCCTTGATGAAAGTGAAAGAGGAGAGTGAAAATGTTAGCTTAATGCTCAACATTCGGAAAACTAAGATCATAGCATCTGGTCCCATCACTTCATGGCAAATACATGGAGAAACAGTGTAAACAGTGGCTGACTTTATTATTTGCTGCTCCAAAATCACTGCAGATGGTGACTGCAACCATGAAATTAAAAGACGCTTAATCCTTGGAAGGAAAGTTATGATCAACCTAGGAAGCATATTAAAAAGCAGAGACATTACTTTGTCAACAAAGGTCCATCTAATCAAGGCTATGGTTTTTCCAGTAGTCATGTATGGATGTGAGAGTTGGACTATAAAGAAAACTAAGTGCCAAAGTATTGATGCTTTTGAAATGTGGTGTTGGAGAAGAATCTTGAAAGTCCCTGTGGCTGCAAGGAGATCCAACCAGTCCATCCTAAAGGAGATCAGTCCTGGGTGTTCATTGGAAGGGCTGATGTTGAAGCTGACACTCCAATACTTCGGCCACCTAATGCAACGAGCTGACTCATTTGAAAAGACCCTGATGCTGGGAAAGATTGAGGGCACGAGAGAAGGGGACAACAGAGGATGAGATGGTTGGATAGCATCACCGACGCAGTGGACGCGAGTTTGGGTGAATTCCGGAAGTTGGTGATGGACAGGGAGGCCTGGCGTGCTGGGGTTCATGGGGTCGCAAAGAGTTGGACACTACTGAGTGACTGAACTGAACTGATAGTATTAAAGTGGCAGTAACTTATCAAAAATGTGTTTCAATTTCTATCCTTCTTTGCTTAAGAATGTAGCAATTTTGGGTTTACTGCCAGTTGTGTAGGGCAGAACTTTGTTTTATTGGAAATGAAATTGCTTCCTTTAAGCATCAACTGTCTGAGAAAGTAAAAAAAGGTTGACTTGCATGTTGTGAGGTTTAATGGCTATGCCTTTTTCCCTCTTACCTTGGCTTTCAAATATATGAGACTGTCTACTCAGTTGTTTTACACATCATAGCATGGACATGAAGATGATATTATCATAATGGACTGATGGGCCTCAAACCTCTTGGTGTGATCCTCATTCATATATGCCAACTCAACCACTAACATTAGTAATTTTTATCTATTGAGAAAGCACAGTAAAGTGTGATTCCTCCTTCACTAGTGGAATGGGTTTTGGAATATCAAGTAAGCACCACACAGAAAAGTATAATCCCTGGCAACATTGCTCAATCAATTAATCAGCTTGAGTAATCGAGTTATACAGTAGTCCTATTCTCAGCTTCTGAAAGACATCAGTCTTATCAAAAGGGTGAACAAATGCCTGGGATATTGCAATGTTACCCTCCTTTGCATTTTCATTTCCCTCTAATTCCAAAGCATTTCACTTCTCAACAGACCAACTGATAAATGCTCTGGATGTGTGTGTCTGTATGTGCACTTACATGTGTTTCAGATCTTCCATAATTTTGGAGAAGCTTATAGAAATGGCCACATTGGGTAGCTGTAATAAAGATTAGTTGTTCAGCTTTTAATTGTATCTCTGTACCTCTTCATTTATGACAAGAAAATATTTCTACATAAAATATTTTCTTTAACTTGAGTAAGTACAAATGATCAGGATATTAGACTGCCTGGTTTATCAGGGATACATAACCATCAGCATTATAATTTCTACAGTTTGTTTAAAAAAGTAAGAATCTTGATTCTTCTGCTATCATCAAAATAAATAGAAATGAAAAACTAGAAGGGTTAATGGAAAATGTTGCTGTTGCTCAGTTACTAAGTCGTGTCCCATCAGTGACCCCATAGACTGCAGCATACCAAGCCTCCCTGTCCTTCATTATCTCCTAGAGTTTGTTCAAACTCATGTCCATTGAGTTTCAGTGATACCATCCAACCATCTCATCCTCTGTCGCCCCCTTCTCCTCCTACCCTCAGTCTTTCCCAGCATCAGGGTCTTTTCCAATGGAAAGTGTAGCTCAACTCAACAAAAAGTAGGACCCTGAGAGCATTATGCTAGATGAGATTGAGTCAGTTGGAAAGACAAATATGGTATGGCATCACTTATATGTGGAATCCAAAAAAAGATGGACTTGTAAAAACGTTCTATGGTGGTTAATAGTGGCTGATGGGAGAGGAGATGGAAAGATTTTGTTTAAGGGTGCAAACTTGCAACCAGTAGGTAAGTAAGACCTGGAGATTTAATGTACAGCCTAGTGTTTATAGTCACCAACACTGTATTATAAACTTCAGAGTAAAGAGACTAGATCTTAATCATTCTGACCACAAAGGCATCAAGAACAATCAATGGCAAAAGGAGAGTTTTTCAAGGTAATTGTCTTGGGAAAATGGCATATCCACATGCAAAAACATGAAGTTGGATCTTATCTTGCACCATACACAAAAATTAACTCAAAAAGGGTCAACTGCTTAAACATAAGAGCTCAAACTGTAACCCTCTTAGAAGAATACAGGGGAAAGCTTTATGACATTGGATTTGGCAATGATTTCTTGGATCTGCCACCAAAGGAATAGGCAATAAAATAAAAAATAAAATTTGACTATGTATAAATTTAAAATGTTTGCACATCAAAGGATTGTTCTTTTTATGTATGTTCTTGTGTGTATGTATATATGAATTGAAAATATTACCCTCTCTCAATACCTGAAGATATTTTCTCCTGTTATCTTCTAGAAGTTTCTTGTTTGTCTTTCACATTTAGATATACAATCCATTTGGTATTGAGTTTTGTCTGTAGTTTGAGGTTTGGATGTCAAATTTCACTTTTTCCATATGAATATCTTATTAACACAGCACCATTTGTTTAAAAGACTTCCCTGATGGGACAGTGGTAAAAAAAAAATCCGCCTACAAATGCAGCAGATGCAAGATGCAAAATGGGTTTGATCCCTGGGTTAGGGATGATCCCCTGGAGTAGGAAATGGCAGCTGGCTCCAATATTCTTACCTGTAAAATTCTTTGGGCAGAGGATCCTGGCAGGTTGAACTTCATGGGGTTGCAACAGTCAGACATGACTGAGCTACTGACCATGCATGCACACACATTTGTTTAAAAGATTTCCCTTTATCAGTAATATCAGTTTTGTCATAAATCAATTGTTCATATATATTCAGGTCTAGTTTTAGGCTCTATTCTGTTCCATTGGCCTGTTTGTCTCTCCTTGCAACAATTCTACAAAATTGTAATTGATGCCACTTTTAGTACATCTCATTATATTGCAGTGCAAATTCTTCAAACTTGATCTTCTTTATTGGTCTTTGGCTGTTCTTGGTCTTTTACATATCTATTTGAATTTTAGAAAATGTTGATTTCCACAATCTCCCTAATTGAGATTTTCTTTGGAAATACATTGAATCTATAGATCAATACAGGAAGAACTAGCATCTTTGAAATATTGCATTTTCCAATTCATGAGCAAAAGTTATCCCTCTATATACTTAGCTTTTCTTTGATTTATCTTCAGAACATTTTATGGATTGCTGCATAAAGTCTTCCACAATTTTCAATGTTTCTTTTCCCCCAAGATATTTGATATTTTTTCATGTAATGATAAATCATTAATGATAATCATCTACAATGATAATAATCTCTCTCATATCTCTTTAAAACATTTTTGTTTTCTTGTTCTATATAGAACTAATTTTTAAAAATTACATTATATGCAGAAACCATAAGTATGCTTACAATGATTGATTTATGGATTATTTTGCATTTACCACATATTTATTTTTAGCAGAGGGCATGAGAGTTTTATTTCTTCCTTTCCAGTTACTTAATATTATGTCTTTTCCTTTCCTTATTACATTGGTTAGGACATTCACTTCAATGTTCAAGATTAGTAGTAGTTGACTAAAGGGGATGCTCTGGGAGCTGAGTCCTAATATTTTAATTGTATATTAAAAATGCCTTCATTTACTTTAATTTCATATATTTTGGAATATCCATCTTAAAAAAAAGCAGTAGCAATTATTACAGGCATGCTTGTATTTTTTAGATCACAAAGGTAAACCTTAATCATCTCAGTTTTAAGTATAATGTTTGCTGTTAGTCTTGAAAGCTTCCCTTTATAAGATTAAAGAAGTTCTACTCACTTTCTGGTCCAATAATTGTTTTTAGACTACAAATAAATGTAATATTTTGTCAAACATTTTCAACATTCATTAAGATATTCATGTGATTTTTCTCCTTTAAAGTGTTATTGTGGTATATAACATTGGTTTTTAAATATTTAATCAATCTTAGATTCCTGGAAGAAAGCAATTTGGTTATGAGGTGTAATTTTTTTTTATATTACTGAATTTATTTTGTTAAATGTTTAGAATTTTTGCATTAATATCTATGAGTGACAGAAGTATATAATTCATCCTTACTTGTAATCTGCCTGTCATATTTTGTTACCAAGATGATTCTGGCATAATATGTAACAAATTGGGAAAGAGGTTCTTAATTTTTTATTCCTCATAAGAATTTGTGTAAGATTAAAATATCTTTTCCTTAAATATATGATAAATTTCATCATGTCATTCATCTAGACCTAGAATTTTTTGTGGGAAAATTTTCAAATTATAGAGCAATTCTTTTAATATATATGAGAACATTTATAATTCCTATTTATTGTTGCATCCATTTTATAATGTATTGGCTGATAATCAGTCCATCTCATGTAAATGTTTTAAGTATCAGTATGAAGTTGTTCACAACATTTCATTATGATTTTTTAATAACTATGAGATTTGCAGTAAAGTCCCCATTTGTATTTGTGCTATTGGTTATGTGTGCCTTCTCCATATTATTCTTGATTAGTCTCATAAGATCCTATATACTTTAATAGCTTTTTAAAAAAGAAAAAGCCTTTGACTATGTTCATCTCAATTTTAAATTTCTCTCCTATTTTTATTTTGGTGTAATCTTTTTTTCTCATAGTTTCATTGAGTTAAACTTGTTATTTTTTATAATAATTATTGAGAACATCTCTTTTAGGCAGAGTGTTGGTAGAACATGCACTTGTCAATAAGTACAATGAAAACTCTTAAACTTAGACAGTGTTTCTACTGTTGTGATAAGAACAAATATGTATACATGTATAAGCTATAAAATATCAATGATTGCATATACAAAAGTCACGCTCTTATATATGCACTTAAAACTAGCCTTGCTTCGATAACCCTATATGCAAAACAGAAAAAGAGACACAGAAGTACAGAACAGACTTTTGAACTCTGTGGGAGAAGGTGAGGGTGGGATGTTGAGAAAGAACAGCATGTATATTATCTATGGTGAAACAGGTCACCAGCCCAGGTGGGATGCATGAGACAAGTGCTCGGGCCTGGTGCACTGGGAAGACCCAGAGGAATCGGGTAGAGAGGGAGGTGGGAGGGGGGATCGGGATGGGGAATACGTGTAAATCTATGGCTGATTCATGTCAATGTATGACAAAACCCACTGAAAAAATAAAATTTAAAAAATTTGAAAAAAAAGCAAAAAAAAAAAAAAAACTAGCCTTGCTTTAATCCTGAGTTTTGGCACCAAAAAAAACAAGCAATAAATAAAAATGGTATTGCATAATATAAAGATGAATGATAAATGATAAAATTTGTTCTTATAATTTAAAATTGTCATTTAAAATTATAATTATTTTTTCTACTTAGAACCACAACTGTCCCTATTATATTTAATAGGTAATAAGATATTTTTAAAGTAAAACACTTTATATAGTTGTACTTTTAAAGCATATTTCTCTTGCTTTTTGATTAAGGGGCTCCACATTTCCATTTTGCACTTGGACCCACAAATTATGTCAGTGGTCTTGCCTGAATATAAATCCTTTATCAGCTATGCTTTGCAAATATTTTCTCCCAATCTGTGACTTGCCTTTTCATTTTTTAAAGTGTCTTTTGAAGAACAAAAGTTGAAAATTTATTGAAACAAGTTTATTTTTTTAAATGCTTGCTGTTTTATACTTTACTGTCTTATTTGATATTTTCCTAACATAAAGCCACAAAGATATTCTTTTTTACTTACTTCTAGAATTTTTATATTTCTGGCTCCCGTGTTTGGGTCTATCATCCATTTTGAGTTAATTTTTGTTCATGATGAAAAATAAAGGTTAATGTCTATTTTTTTTCCTGACACAATGAACAATTGTTCAAGCATCATTTGCTGAAAAGATTGTCCTTTCCCCTTTAAATTATCTATCACTTTTGTAAAAACTCAATTGATAATATAGAGTGGGTCTAGTTCTAGACTTTGTATTCTGTTCCATTGATCTATATGTCTATATTTACACCAATTCTATGTTGTCTTGATACCTGAAGCTTGGTAATAAGTCTTGAAATCAGAATGTGTAAATTCTCTTTGTTCTTTTTAAAAATTCTGTTTTACTCTTCCAGGTCCTTTATATTTCCATCAAATTGTAGAATATGTTCACCATGTTCTCTTTTCTATTCTAATTTTCATTGCAATTGTGTTAAATCTATAGATTTAACTTGAGAATGATTGATATCTTAATAACTTTGAATCTTTTCATTCATAAGCATAGTATATCCTCCATTTATTTAGGTCTACTTTAATTTCTCTTAACAATAATTTATATCTTCTCACACAGAGGTCTTGCACTTATTCATTCCTGGTATTGTATGCTTTTCAATGGTATTATAAATGGTGTATTTTAAAGTTTTACTTCCTAATCATTTGTTGCTAGTATAAAAAGAATTCATTTCTGCATACTTTTTATCTTGTGACTGTGCTAAACATTAATTTTCCCCAGTACCATTGTTGTAGATTCCTTAAGATTTCTATGTAGGTATGTCAAATGGTGATAGAGAGTTTTGTGCCTTTTCCAGTCTGAATATCTGAATATCACTAAGTTGTGTCTGACTCTGCCACCCCGTGGACTCCAGAACACCAGGCTCCTCTGTCCTCGACTGTCTCTCAGAGTTTGCTCAAATTCATGTTCATTGAGTAGGTAATGCTATCTAAATATCTTATCCTCTGCCACCCCTTCTTTTGTCTTCAATCTTTCCCAGCCTCAGGGTCTTTTCTAATGATCAGCTCTTTTCTTCAGGTGGCCAAAGTATTGGAGCTTCAGCTTCAGCATCAGTCCTTCCAATGAATATTCAGGGTTGATTTTCTTTAGGATTGACTGATCTCCTTGTAGTCCAAGGGACTCTCAAGAGTCTTCTCCAGCAGCAAAATTTGAAAGCATCAATTCTTTGGTACTCAGCCTTCTTAATGGTCCAACTCTTACATCTGTATATGACTACTGGAAAAACCATAGCTTTCACTGTATCTTGTTAATTTTTTTCCTATTCAAATGAATAGGACAGACAATAAAATATTATAAAGAGTTGATAAGATCAGATATCCCTCACTTGTTCTCTAACTTAGAGTGAAAGCATAAATTCTTTCAACAACATATATAAAGCCTGTACATTTTTCATAAGTGTCTTTTATGAGGTTGAACAAATTATCTTGTATTCCTAATTTGATGTAAACAGTTCAAATCATGTATTGGTGTTGAAGCATTCATATAATTTTTCTTCATATACTTTGATGATCATTTGATTTTCTCCTCAATTCTTTTAATATGGAGAATTAAATTGATTAAAATTTGAAAAATAACCTTGAATGTTTAGTAACTGAACAATAACCTTGAATTTTTGACACAATTTCTCATGAGTTATGATGTATTATCCCCTTTATAGAATGGTAGATTCAGTCTACTAGTTTCACTAAATAATTTTGAATCTCTGTTCAAAAGGAATATTGTTTATAGCTTTTTTTTCTTGTAATGCAATACCTAGTTTTGATACTAGGTTATTGCTAGCTTCATAAAATGAGTTGAGATCTTTTCCCTTCTTTTGTAATTTCTAGAAGACTTTGCATAGAGTAAGTGTTATTTCTTCCTTAAATGTTCAATAGATTACTAGTGTAACATAATAATCTGGAGTATAATTTGTGGAAATTCATTTTTAAGATGTATTCTATTAATTATATATATATATGTATTCAGTTTTTCTATTTTATCTGAATGATCTTTTAATTTGTATATTTCAAGGAATTTGTTTCAACTAAGTTGTACTTATTGTTGTAAAATTTTCCTTATGTTTCCTAATATTCCTTTTCACCTTTACCTGTCTATATTAATATCCCCTCTTTCAAACAGATATTGGTGATATGTATTGCTTTCCTTCATAATTCTGGCTATAAGTTGATGATATTTATTGATCTTTTTAACAATCAGTTTTTTGATTCACTGATTTCCCCTATTGTATGTCCATTTACTATTTTATTTAGTTCTGTCTTTATTGTATTTTTTTCTTCACATCTGCATTATATGGCTTCATGTTTTTCTCTTTCTAGCTTAAGGTGAAAACTTTAGTAATTGATTTATTTTATTCTTGTTTTGATAGGAGCTGTAAACGTTACTAATTTATTTCTGAGTACTGCATCTCAAATTTTGATAAGCTGTATACCTAGGAATTTTCCTTCCCTTGTAATTACCTTATTTTGTCCAGTTATGATCAGAAAATATTATTCATATAATTTTAGTTATTTTAAAGTCAAGTTAATATAGTTTTCTATGTATAGGTCCTTTGTTTCTTTAGGTAGATATACTAAGTATTTTATTCTTTTTGTTGCAATGGTGAATGGTATTGTTTCCTTAATCTCTCTGTCTGTTTTTTCATTGTTAGTATATAGGAATGCAAGGGATTTCTGTGTGTTAATTTTATATCCTGCAACTTTACTATATTCATTGATTAGCTCTAGTAATTTTCTGGTAGAGTCTTTAGGGTTTTCTATGTAGAGGATCATGTCATCTGCAAACAGTGAGAGTTTTACTTCTTCTTTTCCTATCTGGATTCCTTTTACTTCTTTTTCTGCTCTGATTGCTGTGGCCAGAACTTCCAACACTATGTTGAATAGTAGTGGTGAGAGTGGGCACCCTTGTCTTGTTCCTGATTTCAGGGGAAATGCCTTCAATTTTTCACCATTGAGGGTGATGCTTGCTGTGGGTTTGTCATATATAGCTTTTATTATGTTGAGGTATGTTCCTTCTATTCCTGCTTTTTGGAGAGTTTTAATCATAAATGAGTGTTGAATTTTGTCAAAGGCTTTCTCTGCATCTATTGAGATAATCATATGGTTTTTATCTTTCAATTTGTTAATGTGGTGTATTACATTGATTGATTTGCGGATATTAAAGAATCCTTGCATTCCTGGGATAAAGCCCACTTGGTCATGATGTATGATTTTTTTAATATGTTGTTGGATTCTGTTTGCTAGAATTTTGTTAAGGATTTTTGCATCTATGTTCATCAGTGATATTGGCCTGTAGTTTTCTTTTTTTGTGGCATCTTTGTCTGGTTTTGGAATTAGGGTGATGGTGGCCTCATAGAATGAGTTTGGAAGCTTACCTTCTTCTGCAATTTTCTGGAAGAGTTTGAGTAAGATAGGTGTTAGCTCTTCTCTAAATTTTTGGTAGAATTCAGCTGTGAAGCCATCTGGTCCTGGGCTGATGAAAGAAATCAAAGAGGACACAAACAGATGGAGAAACATACCGTGTTCATGGATTGGAAGAATTAATATTGTCAAAATGGCTATTCTACCCAAAGCAGTCTATAGATTCAATGCAATCCCTATCAAGCTACCAACGGTATTTTTCACAGAACTAGACCAAAGAATTTCACAATTTGTATGGAAATACAAAAAACCTCGAATAGCCAAAGTAATCTTGAGAAAGAAGAATGGAGCTGGAGGAATCAACCTGCCTGACTTCAGACTCTACTACAAAGCCACAGTCATCAAGACAGTATGGTACTGGCACAAAGACAGAAATATAGATCAATGGAACAGAATAGAAAGCCCAGGGATAAATCCACACACCTATGGACACCTTATCTTTGACAAAGGAGGCAAGGATATACAATGGAAAAAAGACAACCTCTTTAACAAGTGGTGCTGGGAAAACTGGTCAACCACTTGTAAAAGAATGAAACTAGAACACTTTCTAACACCATACACAAAAATAAACTCAAAATGGATTAAAGATCTAAATGTAAGGCCAGAAACTATAAAACTCCTGGAGGAGAACATAGGCAAAACACTCTCCGACATAAATCACAGCAAGATCCTCTATGACCCACCTCCCAGAATATTGGAAATAAAAGCAAAAATAAACAAATGGGACCTAATGAAACTTAAAAGCTTTTGCCCTACAAAGGAAACTATAAGTAAGGTGAAAAGACAGCCCTCATTTTGGGAGAAAATAATAGCAAATGAAGAAACAGACAAAGGATTAATCTCAAAAATATACAAGCAACTCCTGCAGCTCAATTCCAGAAAAATAAATGACCCAATCAAAAAATGGGCCAAAGAACTAAACAGACATTTCTCCAAAGAAGACATACAGATGGCTAACAAACACATGAAAAGATGCTCAACATCACTCATTATTAGAGAAATGCAAATGAAAACCACAATGAGGTACCATTACACGCCAGTCAGGATGGCTGCTATCCAAAAGTCTACAAGCAATAAATGCTGGAGAGGGTGTGGAGAAAAGGGAACCCTCTTACACTGTTGGTGGGAATGCAAACTAGTACAGCCGCTATGGAAAACAGTGTGGAGATTTCTTAAAAAACTGGAAATAGAACTGCCATATGACCCAGCAATCCCACTTCTGGGCATACACACTGAGGAAACCAGATCTGAAAGAGACACGTGCACCCCAATGTTCATTGCAGCACTGTTTATAATAGCCAGGACATGGAAGCAACCTAGATGCCCATCAGCAGATGAATGGATAAGGAAGCTGTGGTACATATACACCATGGAATATTACTCAGCCATTAAAAAGAATTCATTTGAACCAGTCCTAATGAGATGGATGAAGCTGGAGCCCCTTATACAGAGTGAAGTAAGCCAGAAAGATAAAGAACATTACAGCATACTGACACATGTATATGGAATTTAGAAAGGTGATAACGATAACCCTATATGCAGAACAGAAAAAGAGACACAGAAATACAGAACAGACTTTTGAACTTTGTGGGAGAATGTGAGGGTGGGATATTTCAAAAGAACAGCATGTATACTATCTATGGTGAAACAGATCACCAGCCCAGGTGGGATGCACGAGACAAGTGCTCCGGCCTGGTGCACTGGGAAGACCCAGAGGAATCGGGTAGAGAGGGAGGTGGGAGGGGGGATCGGGATTGGGAATACATGTAAATCCATGGCTGATTCATATCAATGTATGACAAAACCCACTGGGAAAAAAAATAATAATAAAAAAAAAAAACAATAAAGTTATGCTAACTTCAAAAAAAAAAATAAATAAAGTCAAGTTAAATTTAATGTTCCAGAACATGACCTGTCATACAGAATATTTTATTTGTACTTGAAAAAACTGTATGCTGCTGATGTTGAGTGAAATATTCTATAAATATCAGTTAGAAAAGTCTCTTAGTAGTGTTGTACAAATCTAATTTTTCTATCAAATACTAAGATTGACATAAAATTTTTAACTATAATTGAGGATATTTCTATTTCCCATTTCAGTTATATGTTTTCTTCATATATTTTGAAACATTTTTACTATCTACATATTATTTTAGTATTCAGTTCAGTTCAGTTCAGTCGCTCAGTCGTGTCTGATTCTTTGAGACCCCATGGACTGAAGCAAGCCAGGCTTCCCTGTCCATCACCAACTCCCGGAACATACTCAAATTCATGTCCATCGTGTCAGTGATGCTATCCAACCATCTCATCCTATATCATCCCATTCTCCTCCCACCTTCAATCTTTCACAGCATCAGGGTCTTTTCCAATGAGTCAGTTCTTTGTATCAGGTGGCCAAAGTATTGGAGTTTTATCTTCAGCATCAGCTCTTCCAATGAATATTAAGACTGTTTTCTTTTAGGATGGACTGGTTGGATTTCCTTGCAGTCCAAGGGACTCTCAGGAGTCTTCCACAAACTAACAGTTCAAAAGCATCAGTTCTTCAGCACTCAACTTTCTTTATAGTCCAACTCTCACATCCATACATGACTACTGGAAAAACCATAGCTTTGACTAGACGGACATTTGTTGGCAAAGTAATGTCTCTTCTTTTCAGCATACTGTCTAAGTTGGTCATAGCTTTTCTTCTAAGGAACAAGCGTCTTTTAATTTCATGGCAGCAGTCACCATCTGCAGTGATTTTGGAGCCCAAATAAATAAAGTCTGTCACTGTTTCCATTGTCTCCCCATCTGTTTGCCATGAAGTGATGGGACCGGATGCCATGATCTTAGTTTTTTGAATGTTGAGCTTTAAGCCAACTTTTTCACTCTCTTCTTTCACTTTCATCAAGAGCCTCTTTAATTCTTCTTTGCTTTCTGCCATTAGGGTGGTATCATCTGCATATCTGAGGTTATTGATATTTCTCCCAGAAATCTTGATTCCAGCTTGTGCTTCTTCCAGCCCAGCATTTTGCATCATGTACTCTGCATAGAAGTTAAATAAGCAGGGTGACAATATACAGCCTTGACATACTCCTTTCCCTTTTGTTCCATGTCCAGTTCTAACTGTTGCTTCTTGACCTGCATACAGATTTCTCAGGAGGCAGGTCAGGTGTTCTGATATTCACATCTCTTGAAGAATTTTCCACAGTTTGTTGTGATCCATGCAGTCAAAGTCTGGCATATTCAATAAAGCAAAAGTAGATGTTTTTCTGAAACTCTCTTGCGTTTTTGATGATCTAGTGAAGGTGAAGGTGAAGTCACTCAATTGTGTCCAACTCTTTGCAACCCCATGGACTGTAGCCCACCAGGCTCCTCTGTCCATAGGATTTTCCAGGCAAGAATACTGGAATGGGTTGCCATTTCCTTCCCCAGATGATCCAGTGGATGTTGGCAATTTGATCTCTGGTTCCTCTGCGTTTTCTAAATCTAGCTTGAACATCTGGAAGTTCACAGTTCACGTATTGTTGAAGCCTGGCTTGGAGAAGTTTGAGCATTACTTTGCTTGCATATGAGATAACTGCAATTGTGCAGTAGCTTGAGCATTTTTTGGCATTGCCTTTCTTTGGGATTGGAGTGAAAACCGACCTTTTCCAGTTCTTTGGCCACTGCTGAGTTTTCCGAATTTGCTGGCATATTGAGTGCAGCACTTTCACAGCATCATCTTTTAGAACTTGAAATAGCTCAACTGGAATTCCATTACCTCCACTAGCTTTGTTTGTTTGTTTGTAAGGTCCACTTGACTTTGCATTCTAGGATGTCTGGCTCTAGATGAGCGATCATCCATTGTGATTATCTGGGTCATGAAGATCTTTTTTGTAAAGTTTCTGTGTATTCTTGCCACCTTTTCTTAATATCTTCTGCTTCCGTTAAGTCCATACCATTTCTGTCGTTATTATGCTCATATTTGCATGAAATGTTCGCTTGGTATCTGTAATTGTCTTGAAGAGATCTCTAGTCTTTCCCATTCTATTATTTTCCTCTATTTCTTTGCATTGATTGCTGAGGGAAGGCTTTCTTATCCCTCCTTACTATTCTTTGGAACTTTGCATTCAAATGGGTTCTTATAGTGGCATCTTTTGGCAATTAATTCTGTCTGCATTTGTCTGAAAAGTCTATATTTTACCTTCATAGATTTAATATATATTTTGATAGGCTTATGAATTTAGGTGGATTTTTTCTTTCAATTTATGATTATGTTTCTCCATTGTCTTCTGCCTTGCTGAGTTTTTATGAGAAGTTTGCTGTTATTTTTATCATTGTTATCTTCCATGTATTTTTTTTAAAAATTAGCTGCCTTTAAGATTTTATTTTTTGCTGTCTTTTTAGCAACTGGATTATCATATGCATTGGTATGATCATCTTTATATTTAGCCTACATGAAGTTCATTAAGAAACTTCGATATTTGGCTTATTATTTTAATCATATTTGTAAAAAAACTTTGTACTTATTTCTTCAGTTTTCAATTTTTTTTGCAACCTCCTTTCCCACACGAGTGTCTTCCTGAGGCTTCAATTACATGACTATTAAACCACCTAATATCATCTCACAAGTCACTGATGCTCTGCTTGCTGTTTTTTCTTTTTGTAACTTTTTTGTATTATATCTCTTCATCTTTTTTTTTTATCTCTATGCTTCTTTAAATACAGGTTATATTGCTGTGTTCAGCAAGTTTGCTAATCTTTTCTACAATTTTATGTAATCCACTACTAATCCCACTCAGTATATTTCTTTTACTTCAGATACTGTATTTAAAAGATTCATTTTGGTTTTTAAAAATCTTCAATTTCTTTATTCATTATATTTGCATTTTCTTCAACATCCTTGAATATATGAAGAACGTTTCCAATAGCTTTTTGTCTACTACATTAATCATTTCTCTCATTTCTGTCACTGTTTTTATTGATTGTTCTTTGATTATATTTTTTCTTCTCTTGAATGCCTGGCCCTTTTTGAATTAGATACCAACTATGATTTTAACACTGTTGGTTCTGAATTTTATTATATTCCTCTATAAAACATTGGGTTTTATTCTGGCAAGCAGTTATATTTGTCAGGAAATTTTACATTTTCAAGGTTTATTTGTATACTGTTTTAGGAAATACCTAGGGTTACCTTTAATATAGAGCCAATTCATCCCCGCTGTAAGGCAATAACTTTCTGAGAACTCTACCTGATACCCTGCATATGAGGCCTCACTACTCTGGCTTATGAGAACACAAAATACTTCCAGGCTTTGTATGAGCTTCAGATAATATTCAATCTACACTTCACTGATTGTTTCCTCATCCTTATCGAGATCCAACATGTACAAGGTTAAACCAGTATTCAGTCAAAGATTTTAGGGAACTCCTATGTATATCTTCAGAACTCTCTTTTTCTCTCTATGTAGCTCCCTCTTCTAGTATGTGCTCTACAAATTCTGTCTTCCAGTCCTCCATGTTCTGATCTCAGTTTTTTCCACTCAGAAAGACTTCAGGGCCCTGTTTTGGTTTCAACTGCCTGTACTTCAACTTGAAATTTGCCTCCAGGAAGTTACTCAGGAAATTATACTGCTCTACTTCTTTGTTTCCCTTCTCCTAGAGGTCACTGTTTGCTCTCCCTATGGTCAAACATCAAAAACAAATTTTTTGTATATTTTACCTATGTCTCACATTATTTACGGTTGGAAGACAATTCCTGTAAAAGTCCTTCATAGGTGGAATTAAATACGTCATCTTTTTACTTTTAACCTGTCTCATCTTTATATTAAAATATTTCTTTTGTAAACAGCATATAGTCCTTTTTAAAATTTAGTCAGATAATGGTGTTTAGCTCACTTATATTCAGTGCAATTATTATTATATTATATTTACATCTGTGTATGCTATTTACATCTACCATCTTGCTATTCCTTTGTAAATTTCCTATCTACTCTTAGCCCTGTTGTTTCAGTTTGACTATCTTTTTGCTGGGGGAGGGGATTACTCAATTATTTTAATTTATTCTATTTTTCCTGCTCTATTAGATTTTTAGCTATATAATTATATATAGAATAGTTATAGTTGTTAATCTAGAGATGACAATATACATACTTAACTTATTATAGCTTACCCTAAATGATTTTTTTTTGAAAGTTGCTCAGTCATGCCTGATTCTTTGTGACCCCATGGACTATAGAATCCATGGAATTCTCCAGGCCAGAATACTGGAGTGGGTAGCCTTTCCTTTCTCCATGGGATCTTCCCAACCCAGGAATCTAACCGGGGCCTCCTGTATTGCAGGCAGATTTTACCAACTGAGCTATCAGGGAAGCTCATCCGGTCCCATCACTTCATGGCAAATAGATGGGGAAACAATGGAAATAGTGACAGCCTTTATTTTCTTGGGCTTCAAGATCACTGCAGATGGTGACTGCAACCATGAAACTAAAAGACGCTTGCTCCTTGGAAGAAAAGCTATGACCAACCTAGAAAGCATATTAAAAAGCAGAGACATTACTTTGTCAACAAAGGTCCATCTAGTCAAAGCTATGACTTTCTCAGTAGTTATGTATGGATGTGAGGGTTGAACTATAAAGAAAGCTGAGTGCCAAAGAATTGATGCTTTTGAACTGTGGTGTTGGAGAAGACTCTTGTGAGTTTCTTGGACTACAAGGTGATCAAACCAGTCAATGGTAAAGGAAATCAGTCCTGAATAGTCATTGGAAAGACTGATGTTGAAGCTGAAACTCCAATACTTTGGCCACCTGATGCAAAGAACTGATTCATTTGAAAAGACCCTGATGCTGGGAAAGATTGAAGGCAGGAGGAGAAGGGGATGACAGAGATGAGATGGTTGAATGGCATCACCGACTTGATGGACATGAGTCTGAACAGTCTCTGGAAGTTGGTGATGGACAGGGAAGCCTGGCGTGTTGCAGTCCATGGGGTCGCAAAGAGTTGGACACTACTGAGCCACCAAACTGAACTGACCGACCATAAATGATTACCTCTTTTTTTTTCCATTTATTTTTATTAGTTGGAGGCTAATTACTTTACAATATTGTAGTGGGTTTTGTCATACATTGACATGAATCAGCCATGGATTTACATGTATTCCCCATCCCGATCCCCCCTCCCACCTCCCTCTCTACCCATATTATCTATAGTGAAACAGATCACCAGCCCAGGTTGGATGCATGAGACAAGTGCTCGGGTCTGGTGCACTGGGAAGACTCAGAGGAAATGATTACCTCTTAATGAACAATAAAAAGCTTAAAATCATTTGGATCCATTTAATGCTCATTGTTGTTACATAATTTTCTTCTATATATGTTGTAAACTCCACAAGACTTTAATTTTGTCACTTTCAATGGTTTATATAATTTATATACTACCTATTTATTCTTTTTTGGTACTTTTTATACTTTTCTGCAGTTAAGTCATTTCATCGAGGATTATTTTCCCTCAGACAGAGAGTGCATTCATTTCCAAGGTAAATATTTATATATCTGAGATTAAATATATTGTATTATTTGTTTTTTTCATTTATCCTATTTTGGTACTATTTTTCTGTTATTTTTCCTTTAATGAAATTATCATTATTTTTATCCTATTATGTCTCTTCCTTTATCTTGTTCTTTCCACTATGCTTTTCAATTGTACCTTTTTTTGCTACTGAAGTTTCCAAGGCTCCCATATAGGTTGATGATGTTTTGTTTTATGCAAACAAAAGAAGAAAGAGGAATAAATGCAAATTATCATAAATGCAAAATCTGTATGAAGGTATAAGTAGAAAAGGCCCAAAATAATTTAAATTGGTATTGTGTTTCCACTTCAATCTCATATTTTTCAGGTTGATGTTAAGGAATATACAACGCAGTTCATTAAATTGAAGTAAGACAAACACAGCTCTCTTATTTAGCTTCAATTACCTTATCTCTGACAAAGCAGTTGCTAGGTTTGTTGAGGGAATTATTTTATTGATATTGTTGGGTAGTACACAAAAAGTTTCATATTTTAAGTGGTGGACAATTTTTAATTAAGAAAGTGTAAATAAAGAATCAAGTATTTCTTTTTGCTTTGGTATATGATTCATTAATTTTTTAAGTTTAAAAATGTAGTTGATTGGCAATTATTTAGCTTGACTAACTCAAAATACTTTGTAAATGTCCTCTTTCATGAATGTTAATTTGACATTTGAAGGTTTATTTGAAGATATTCACATAATTCTCTGATTTGCAATAGTCAGACAAATGTTGAGAGGAAGACACTAGGGAGCAGAAAGTTTAAGTTCATTTTGGACTATTACAATTTATCCAGTAGTTGCTCTATTCCATTTCTAATATAGCTAATATATCACGCAACAGTCATAATAATCATATTGATATTTTTACATGAAAAATATTTACTAGGCAGAGTGACATTTACAAAAGAATTTTAAAGATTATTGTGCCTAAGGGCATCAACTGTAGATGATGTGGCATTTGCAGTGACTAAACTCAAAATTTTAAGTATATATTTTTCTTAGAAAATTTTGTATCATAATAATGCTGATTACTTTGAATTATTAAAATATATTATCCCACATTTTATCTCCTTGCACATCTTTTGCATTTTGTTTTCATCTGTTGTTTAGTCTTTTTTCCCTTTGAAGTAATTATGTCACTCAAGTACTTGGTTGGAACCACCAAATTCCTAATATTCTAGCTAAACATTACTAATGCTCACCATTATTTCCACTTCTCTGTGCTTAACTAGTCATATAGAAGACTCTATTTTCCAGCCTTGAGAATTGGTCAAGGCCACGTGACTAATGCTGGTTAACTGATTGTGACTGGTAGTAATGTGTATCATTTCAGGCCTGAGACACTTAAGAACCAGTGTACCATGCTGTCTTCCCCTGCCAAAACGGACCCTGAAGCAGCATGTTAAAATGATGATTCCATAAAATACAGAGAATCAGCCTGAAATACTTAACCACCACAGGGAGAATATTTGCCTGAAAAATCATGAGGAGCTGAAGCAGAATTTGCATGAGTAGAAATAAACTAGTTTAGTGTTAAGTAACTGAGATTTTGGTATTGCTGTTACAGCATAGTCTAGTGGATCCTGACTGCTCTATGCTTAGTCACTCAGTTGTCTCTGACTCTTTGTGACCCCATGGACTGTAGCCCGCCGGGCTCCTCTGTCCATGGGGATTCCCCAGGGAAGAGCACTGGAGTGGGTTGCCATGCCCTCCTCCAGGGGATCTTTCCAACCCAAGGATCGAACCCAGGTCCCCATTGCAGGCAGATTCTTTACCGTCTGGGCCACCAGGGAAGCACAAGAATACTGGAGAGGGTAGCCTATTCCTTCTCCAGGGGAACTTCCCGACTCAGGAATTGAATCAGGGTCTCCTGCATTGCAGGCAGATTCTTTACCAGTTGAGCTACCAGGGGACTGATACACATCTTAAAGAACTTAGGTGTAGACATGAGTTGTGTTGGGGAGAGTTTATTGACATATGACTCTGCTTCAATCATTATATCTCATGTCTTATCAAATCATGAGATTTCCCCAGTGGCTCAGACGGTTAAAATGTCTGCCTGCTATGTGAGAGACCTGGGTTCAATCCCTGGGTCAGGAAGATCCCCTGGAGAAGGAAATGGCAATCCACTCCAGTACTCTTGCCTGAAAACTCCGTGGACAGAGGAGCCTTGTAAGCTACAGTCCATGGGGTCACAGAGTCAGACACAGCTGAACGACTTCACCATTTCAAGTGATTTGTCAAATCATACCAATTTTGTTTCTATAACCTGATTTTCCTTTTCCATTTCTACATCTATTTACAAAGCCTCTAAATTTGACCCCACATTAGGTACAAAAGTATAAATGCATTCTGTGACCAGCCCAGGGTGACATATATTGTTGTAGGGACAACAAAGCTCTCAAGCTCATATTACTTCATGCTGTTAATTATTATTTTCTGCAGAGGTAAAATATTAAAAAATAAACATATATGAAATGCATCATGCATAATACAAAATCTTTACTTTTTTAGAATTATAAGCTAGTGAAACTCACATGTGTTCTGGAAAATCAAGACAGTATTAACCACTTGGTTGCTTATTGTGACCCAATAATAGAGTCATCTGAATTCTGCTTCTGTAAAGAATTATTGTTAAATGAGTAAAATGTCACTATTTTCATTTAAAGATAAAAATAGAAAACATGGAAGAAAACCAAGTTTATGTGGTTTACAAAGACTATTTATTATAGTATATATTTACAAGTGTTGTGTGCTTTCAGTTCTTCATGCTCGTCTGTTTATCATTCACCCAACTGATATTCTCATGCCTTAGTACCAGGACAGAGAAAAAACATAAATGCTGGTTATTGAAAAGAATGATCATATTATACGAAGGAAGAGCCTGACAATGAGATAGATTAAATGAAGGGGATTTATTTTCTGAATATCTCACATCTTCCTTAATGTCATCACAGATGTGTTTACATAAACATATTCATTTTACCTTTTTAGGGAAACTTTGTTTTCTACCTTTTAAAATTATGCTAATAATTATTTTATGTACATTAAAAATGATTTTATTTACATTCTTTTTGGTTGGATTTTTGTTGCTCTGTGGGCTTTTTTTCTGGTCCTGGCAAGCAAGCAAAGGCTACCTTTGGTTGTAGTACGCAGGCTTCTTCATTGTGGTGCCTTCTCTTGTTGCAAGCACAGGCTCTAGTGTGTATGGGCTTTGATAGTTGCGGCTCCCAGGCTCTAGAGCACAGACTCAATAGTTGTGACACACAGGCTTAGTTGCTCTGTGGCGTGTGGGATCTTCCTGAATCAGGGATCCAACCCATATCTCCTGCATTGGCAGGCAGATTCTTTACCACTGAGCCATCAGGGAAGCCCTTTATGTGCATTTTTAATTAAACACTCTCACAAATCTTATTTCTTGTGTAGACGCTTCAGACAAGGAATATATAGAATAAAAGTTAATCCTGACTCTCACACCTCTATGTAGATAGTATTACATTTGAGATTTTAAAAAGAACCTCTCTACCGTTTCCAAAATTATCTATTTTACTACACACTTACATGAAGTAATCTAAAGTGTCTCTGCCCTCTAAAAACCTGTCATTTAAAACATGCAGAATGGCCCTATACATTCATTTGAGGCCTTACATAAAAGTGTTAAGACACTAAACAGATATGTGATTCTTTCTGTTGGTGGTTGGTGGTTTGGTTGCTAAGTAATGTCTGACTCTTGCGGCTCCATGGACTGTAGCCTGCTGGGCTCCTCTGTCCATGGAATTCTCCAGTCAAAAGTACTGGAGTGGGCTGCCATTTCCTTTTCCAGGAGATATTCCCAACCCAGGAATCAAACCCAGGTCTCCTGCATTGCAGGCAGGTTCTTTGCTATCTGGGCTACAAGGAAGCCCCATTACCAAACAACTATGCTTGCCACACTTGTATAATATTTACCATATTGACCTTTATTTTCTACTTATTTGTGTGCTTTTTATTATATCTATTACTAATCATTGTGCTCCTGAGAAGTTGTATGCAATATAGCTTGGACTACAATCAATAGCAAATAGAAATTCAATAAAGAGTAAATTTTAGTTAGGTATAAGAAAAATATCTAATTTCTCTGTCTCTGTGTAAAATGTAAACCAAAATGTTAGAATGGCTAAGGTTTTTTCTTCATTCAAATTTAACATAATCATAATTATTGACCTCTAAGTATATATGATTTGAAGACAACCATTTTAATGTGTGTGTGTGTGTGTATACATGTATATATATATATATATATATATATATATATTTAAAGAAATTTATTGTCTGTTTCATAATTTTTAATTATATCACAACTTGTAAATTCAATCAAGATTTATCAGGATACCAAAACAGTTCCATACACTCAAACCACTGATCCCACTATGCCTAATAGAGCAGAGAAATCTAAACTTTTTTATACTGCTTCTGAAATTCTTACTGTGTATATCTATTTCCCTTTCTTGGGAGAAAAGCTCCACAAGTTTCATAAAATTCTCAAAAGGACTTGTGAGTCCCAAAATATGCTAAAGCTAAAACGTGATAGTTAGCTTTGACCTCCTCTTTACCTCTACCTCTCACATTCCTGTTTTAGTCATTAATGCATTCTTCTAAATATCAGTTAAAATTGTCTTCTCTCTGACCTTACTGTCCTAGTTCAGACCCTCATCATATTTCTTAACTGATTTCTCTACCTTAAGTCTTATAACCCTCTAGGGGAGGAAGCACTTGAAAGTTAGCAATATAAGGAAAAATTGCATTAGAAATTAGAATAAAGATAATAGATGAGAGAAAATTTTAATTAAATTATTATCAGGATCAACAGGGAAATGAAACCTGATAGGTATAGCTAGTGGCAAATTTACCAAAATAAGTAAATATCCATCCCCTTCTCCCACCTCACCCACCCATGATAGAATTATTTGTTGTTTCTATTGCTGCAGTACTATGGGGATATCATAATTATAACAACATCTAAAATGTATGAAAATTATTACTTGTTCATCTATTTCTTCCACTAGACTGTGGTATCTTCTAGAATATCAATCATTTTATTTACTTGCATTATTAATTCTCCCCTCTTCTTACTAGAATATCAGCACTATGAAGGCAGAAACACAGTCTCCTTTATTCACCATTATATGCCCAACATCTAACGTTTTATCTGGCATATGACTGGCAATCAATAAATATTCTTTGTATGTGGGAAATGGTGACCCACTCCAGTATTCTTGTCTGGAGAATAGTATTAGTCTCTCTTGTCTAGAGAACTGTATTAGTCAGTTCTGTAGAGACATTAGCAGAAAAAGGCTAATGATTGGTGAACTTTCTCAAAAAATATTGCTCTTGATTCATGAATAATTATAAACACCATTGTAACCCAAAGATTTTTCTAATGAGAAATTAAATTCCCTAAGGAAAATTAAAAACTCCTGTCACTAATCAGGGAAATTTTAGGTTAGAAGAATATATCATTCAAAGTAGTGTTTTCTAGTAAATTTAATCCAAGGGATAATAAATTTGAATCACTTCAGGTAATTTTTAGGCATTTTTCTTTCAACTTTATCTTGTAATTGTTTGAAAAAAACTTAGGCCAGAACACAAATTCTATTGTATAACATTTGTAGCACAGGTGGTGCCATGGTAAAAAACCTGCCTGCCAATTCTGGAGATGCAGTTCGCAAGTTTGATCCCTGGATGTAAAGATCCCTTGCAGAAAGAAATAGCAAGCCACTCCCATATTCTTGCCTGGAAAATCCCATGGACAGAGGAGCCTGGTGTGCTACAGTCCATGGGGTTGCAAAGAGTCACACATGACTGAGTGACTGAGCGCACACAAACACACACACACACACACACACTTAACATAATATCAAATTCCAATGAATATGCATTAACTGATGTTAGATTTTTTTTCATATTTTTATTCAAATATAGCATACATTAAGCAAATAATTCTAATTTTAATAGGAAAGCTTTATTATTTTTTCATATGTATACATCCAGGAAACAAACAACTAGCCAAATCAAATTATAGAACATCCTAAGCACTCCAAAAATTTTCCTCAGAGCCTTCATACTCAGTACTTGATGAGATGTATACAGTATTCTGATTTTTATCATATTGATAGTAAGCTTAAAGTAGAAAAACAAAAAATAATAGTATCCTTTAATAGAGATTATATTTATTATGTGAGTTCAACCTCTAATTTTGTTCTTGTTTTGGTTAGACCTTTTGCTTTTCCATACATGGAACAACAGACTGGTTCCAAATAGGGAAACATGTATGTCAGGGCTGTATATTGTCACCCTGCTTATTTAACTTATATGCACAGTACATCATGAGAAATGCTGGGCTGGATGAAGCTGGAATCAAGATTGCCGCGAGAAATATCAATAACCTCAGATATGCAGATGACACCACCCTTATGGCAGAAAGTGAAGAACTAAAGAGCCTCTTGATGAAAGTGAAAGAGGAGAGTGAAAAAGTTGGCTTAAAACTCAACGTTCAGAAAACTAAGATCATAGCATCTGGTCCCATCACTTCATGGCAAATAGATGGGGAAACAGTGGAAACAGTGGCAGACTTTATTTTGGAGGGCTCTAAAATCACTGCAGATGGTGACTGCAGTCATGGAATTAAAAGACACTTGATCCCTGGAAGAAAAGTTATGACCAACCTAGATAGCGTATTTAAAAAGCAGAGACATTACTTTGCCAACAAAGGTCTGTCTAGTCAAGGCTGTGGTTTTTCCAGTGGTCACGTATGGATGTGAGAGTTGGACTATAAAGAAAGCTGAGTGCCGAAGAACTCATGCTTTTGAAGTGTGGTATTGGAGAAGACTCTTGAGAGTCCCTTGGACTGCAAGGAGATCCAACCAGTCCATCCTAAAGGAGATCAGTCCTGGGTGTTCATTGGAAGGACTGATGTTGAAGCTGAAACTCCAATACTTTGGCCACCTCATGTGAAGAACTGACACATTTGAAAAGACCCTGATGCTGGGAGGGATTGGGGGCAGGAGGAGAAGGGGATGACAGAGGATGAGATGGTTGGATGGCATCACCGACTCAGTGGACATGAGTTTGAGTAAACTCCGGGAGTTGGTGATGGACAGGGAGGCCTGGCGTGCTGCACTCCATGGGATTGCAAAGAGTCAGACACAACTGAGTGACTGAACTGAACTGAACTGAACTGATACACCTGCTAACTAATTTGTCAGTTTCCATAAAAGAAATCTCCATGTATTTTAATTCAGATTATGATATATATAAAGAGATCAATTTGGGGAGAGGTGAAATCTTCAAGTACAGAGGTTTCCATAAGATGAAAAAGATGTTTTTCTGTTTTCTTGGTTTGCTTTAATTTTATCTCATCAATAAAGTATTGATATCAGCACAGAGATTTTACTCATATCTAATTAGACTTATTTCTGGGATTCAGTTTTTTTTTTAATGGTACTATAAATAGTTTTTTTTTCAAGTTTTATTTTTCCATTTTTGACTTTGGATATATAGAAATACAGTTATCATCATATTAACTGTTTACCAGAAACTTTACTAGATCCATTTCTAAATTCTCATTATTTGTGTACATATGAAATCATAGTATCTATGAATAAGGATAGTTTTCTTCCATTCATTTAAATCTTCACTCCCTTCACTTTTCTTCCTGGCCTTCCTTATTGCTATGAATTTCAGTACAATATGGTATAGAAGTGATGTTGATGGAAAACTTTTTTTTTTATCTTTTTAAGTTGTTTTCATCATTTTCAAAATTCCTTCCAACTTAGATCATTTTTATTCAGCCTGCAAAGCTGCCTGTAGTCTATCATATGATGCACTTTTTCTGGTTCCAGTTTTTGTTTGTCTTTAGTTTGCTCTTGTTTTTGAAGGAAATTTTATATGTATAAAGAATTTTAGGTTGAAATTTTCAAAAACTTTTTTTAGCAACGTAGATACGCAATTCCATTGCCTTCTGATTCTATAGTTTCTTTTCAGAAGTCAGGCTTCAATCCTATTATTGCTTCTATCAAGGCAGTTGTTCTTATTTATGCCTGTTTTTAACATTTTTGTGCTTTCCAGCACTTTAAACTTGGTGTGGTTTTCTATGAATTCATCTTTCTTTGGGTCCATGGACTTTCAAGAATTTGTGTGCTGATATTTTTAATGAGTTTTGCAAATTTTCCACCAGTATGTATCTCAATATTGCTTCTGGCCCATGCTCTTTCTCCTCCCATTCTATCACTTCTAATTGCCTGCTCATTATGCCATTTACCAGTGTCCCACCTATTTCTTACACTCTGTTCTGTCTTTCTATTTGTTTCTCTGTATATAATTTTGTTGGGAGACATTCTATTCACCTTTCTTTGGGATAACTAATTCTATTTTCACTTTTGACCAGTCTACTGTTAAACCCATCTGAGTTTTTAATTGGCTTCCCAGGTGGCTCAGATTACCAATATTGTTTTGTTAACTTCTAAAATGTCCATTAGACTTTTTTTTAGATCCCAGTGTCTAATAATAATGTTCATATTTTCATCCATTTTGCTAATCTTTCATTTATTATCTTTGACATAAGAGCAATTAATTTAGTCATTATCTGTCAATTTCAATATCTGAATCTACTGCAGGATTTTAAAATTTTATTTTCCACTCTTTATCTTGAATATTTGCTGCATTTTCCTGCACTCAAACCTCTCATAATTTTTCATTTTATGTTTGTGTGTATAAAAGAACTGTAGAGATTGGCAGTCTCCCAGAGAGTTCACCCTTTCCTTTGTTAGGCAAAAAAAGCTGAGTTCCAGATTATGTCAATGAAATCAAGGTCTGACCTGGGTTAGGACAAGAAACCAGCTTTAGTTAGACTCAATGCATGTCAGGTTTCAATAATCTCAGTGGTGATATCTGACATATGATGTATCTTTGCAAGCTTCTACTTTCATCAGGACTCTATCTTCCAAACACTTCAAGACTCTTTGAGATACCCTCTGCTTTTTCAATGACACCCCTCGCCTAGTCTTCTGTGCTACTGTAACACTCAGAAATGACCCAGTGGTTGAATATTGAACATTTTTAAATGGAATATTTTAATATTTTGTCCTTCTCTTGATTTTACATTGTCATGCTAGCTCTTACAACTACCCAAAGTTCTATGTTTTCTTCTTTCCAGGAAGACAGTTGTGCTTAAGACAAGTCATATTGTAAGCCTCAAGCTTGGGTAAATAATTACTTACCCAGGAAGTATTCTATGATATTTGAACTGAGAAATGTCCCTTTCCTCCCCATCTTCTATGCTTTGAGATGAAAACTTCACTCCAGATTAATGCAGCCAAGAACACATGGCTGCCTCTATCCTTCATTCCCAGAGGGTTACTTTCCCAGGAAGGGTAGGAAGCCAGCATTTCTCATCTGCCCCACTCTTAGTCTAATTGGTGAGTGTGATTGAGAGATAGGAGCTCCCTTCTTTTACTCAGCCCCCATTTATGCATTGGAAGCTCTTCAACAACACCACTGGGAATACTGGGAATACAAGATCATCCCTGACTTAGTTCCTGCTACTGTCATTCTCCAATTAGTGCTCTTAATTTGGAGGTGTCACTCAGAGAGAAGAGCATCATTGTCCCCAAGCTCATCTCCAGAACCAATCAAGAGATTTTATCTGGGGAAGCAGATAAGACAGAGAACTCCAGTCTTTTCCTGAAGGAAATTACTTCATTTGCAACAGAGTATGGAGAAGCCTGAGGGACATTTTCAAAAAACAGTTGTGGGTTTGTTTTAGTGAAAGGTAATTTGAAGGATGTTGGTAGATGCTTTGGAAATATAGGCCAACTAGATTGCAGGAGGAAACCTGGGAGACAGCTGTCAAGAGCCATCCTGAGGTCAGAACATATCTCAAATGCTGGCTTCAGGAATTGTCACTTCCAAAGAGATTGAATTTGAATTGATGGGTCTGCTCAGCAGTTTATGCCCCAGGGAATTGTTGAAAACAATAGTGAAATCAGCCAGCCTTAATAGCTGGGTTTGGTCACAGAAAGGGACAATCAAAGAGAGCCCTAGGAAATCCACTGTTATTCAGCTTGACTGCACAAAACCAAGGCTGAGGAACAACACCAAAGACCTCATACTGAAGAGAAATTGATTTCACAAAAATAGTATATCCACGTGAAAAAAAAAAAGCAATCAAGCAAATATATATATATTTTTAAAGGACCCACTGTTGGTGGGCTGGAGACGGAAATGGCAACCCACTTCAGTATTCTTGCCTGGAGAATACCATGGAGCCTAGCAGGCTACAGTCCATAGGGAAGCAAAGAGTTGGACATGACTGAAGTGAATTAGCATGCATGCAGTTGGTGGGAGGGGGTGTGATATCAGTATACAGAATTAATACAGCATATTACCCTGTATGTCCACTCTTAAAAATTATGAGACATGGAAAGAAATAGGAATGTGTGTTCCATATGTAGGGGGAAGAAAAGAAGTGACAAACACTGTTTATGTGAGGAATATAATGTCAGATTTAACAAATACTTTAAAGTATCACTATAAGTATGTCTAAAGAACTAAAGAAAATTTCTTTAAAAAGTACAGAAAGCTATGAAGTCAGTTCAGTTCAGTCACTCAGTCGTGTCCAACTCTTTGCAGCCCCATGGACGGCAGCACTCCAGGCTTCCCAGTCCATCAGTCAGTTCTTCACATCAGGTAGCCAAAGTACTGGAGTTTCAGCTTCAGCATTGGTCCTTCCAATAAACATTCAGGACTGTAGTCTGCCAGACTCCTCTGTCAATGGGATTTTTCAGGCAAGAATACTGGAGTGGGTTGCCATTTCCTTCTTCAGGGGTTCTTCCTAATAGAGGGATCAAACTCTTGTCTCTCATGTCTCCTGCATTGCAGGCAGATTCTTTACCACTGAGCTATTAGGGAAGCCAGCAGTGGTGTACCATGCTGTAATAAAAAGCAACAAAATACTTGTTAGAAAACGCCGCCTCTAAGGACCGGTGGTAAAGGCCTTTATTGAGCGGTCGCTCTCCGGCAGAACTCCCGGGGGCGGGTGAGTGAGGAGACAAAGGGAGTCTGCTAGGTATGAGGGGTGGGGAGGGGTTTTATAGCCAGGGCCGGAGTCCAAGCCAGTTCTTTTCATATAAGGAAGAAAGCGCGGGCTACAGCGGCAGTTGGTGTCCACGGGCTCCGGGTTGGTACCTGATTGGACCAGGCTGCAGGGGGTCGGTCTCCGGAAGTTTAGCCAGCCTCCGGAACTCTTCTGCGGCACTTTTCCGGGACATGTCTCAACATACCCGACCTTTCAATACTGATACACGTTACAATTATGAAGGAACTTTGTAAAAACTGACAAAATTATTATAAATTCATATGGAAATGCAGGGGGTCAAAATAGGTAAAACAATCCTAAAAAAGAACAAAGTTGGAAGACTCACACTACCCAATTTCAACACATGCTACAGTAACAAGAAACAGTAATCAAGACAATGTGGTCCTGGTATAAACATAAACATGGAGATTAATGAGGAGACTATGTTTATGGTATAAATGTAGACATATAGATTAATGAGAAGAAGAACTGACTCATTGGGAAAGACCCTGATGCTGGGAAAGATTGAAGGCAGGAGGAGAAGGGGACGATAGAGAATGAGATGGTTGGATGGCATCACTGACTCAATGGACATGAGTTTTAGCAAGCTCCGGGAGTTGGTGATGGACAGGGAAGCCTGGCATGCTGCAGTCCATGGGGTCACAAAGAGTTAGACACTACTGAGCAACTGAACTGATAGATTAATGGAAAAGAATTGATAGTCCAGTATTAAAATCCCATTTCTGTGCCAACTGTCTTTCAATAATGGTGCCAAGACTATTCAGTGGGGAAAGAGTGGAATTTTCAACAAATGGTACTTTGACAAATGATCATATAGTAAAGAATGAATTTGGACCATTACCTCACACCACTTACAAAACTTAGCTAAAATTGAGCAGGCGACCTAAATATTGCGGACAAAGAGGGCTGTCTTCCATTTCAATAACAAAGGATGTTGTGGCTGTCAGGCTGCCAGCCACTGCAGCTGCCCTGATGCTGGATCTTCAGAGAAATTCTAGGATGAACAAAAAAAGGTTGCCAGCCACCAGTCAACCTCTGCAGCCATCAGCAACCATGTACCCCAAGGGGATTCATAATAGAAAAACAAAACAAAAGCAGGATGCTGGCCCTAGATAGTTAAGGTGCATATCAAAGGAATAATTTTAATAAGCCCAAACTTTTGCATCTTCTAATACTTAGAAAAGCAGTAAATTCATTAAATTGAGATGTCTGGCTTTCTTTAATTAACATCCTTTGATGCTCTGACCACCTGTTTTTGTTTTTGTTTTGTTTTAACAGATACCCTTGGCTCTTCCAGTACCTCTGCAGAACAGTCCCTCAGAGCTATCTGACAGTCTTTACCCCAGGCTGAAGTCCTCAGTAAATCTGCAAAATAAAACATAATTATCAACTTTTAGGTTGTGCTTTTTGTCAGTCAACAGTATCAAACCTAAACTATATGAAACAATACATACACAACAATATGAAACTATAAAATTCTTAGATGAAAAATATACAATAAGTCTTCTTGATCTCATAAAACTACATGAAACTGTAAAATTCTTAGATGTAAACATATAATAAGTCTTCCTGATCTCAGATTTGGCAATGGATTCTTAAATATGACACCAAATGCATTAGTAACAAAGGAAAAATGATCAATATATTAGTCAGGGTTTTCTAGAGAAACAGAAACAATAAGATGTCAAAGGAGATTTATTATGAGGAATTGGTTCCACAATTATGGAGTTTGAGAAATCCTGCGATCTGTCACCTGCAATCTGGAGACCCAGGAAAGCCAGTGGTTTAATTCAGTCCTAGTCTAAAGGCCTAAGAACCAGGTTGCTGATGATGTAGATCCCAGGCAGAGAGTAGACAGGGATAGTTAATTTTATGCATCAACTTGCCTGGACTACGGGATTCCCAAAAAGCTGATAGAACTTAACTGCTCAGTGTGTCCATGAAGATGTTTCTGGAAGAGTTGGCATTTGAATCAGTAGAATGAATAAAGAAAATTGCCCTCAGCAATGAATGTGAAAGGGAATGGAAGCCCACTCCAGTATTCTTGCCTGGAGAATCCCCATGGACAGAGGAGCCTGGTGGGCTAGAGTCCATGGGGTCACAAAGAGTCAGACACAACTGAGCCACTGAGCACAATGAATGTTGGTATCACAATCTGTTGAGGACTTGAACATGATTAATATGTATAAATAATGGTTTATGTGCATAAATCCCCTCCATGGGTATTGGTTCCAGGACCAACCATGGATATCGAAATCTGCAGATATTCAGGTCCCATAGTCAGCCCTCTGTAGCCACACTTTCACATCCACAGATTCAATTAACCATAGATCGGGTAGTATTGTATTTATTGTTCAAAAAAAAAATCCATGTATAATTGGATCTGTGCAGTTCAAAGCTCTGCTGTTCAAAGATCAATTGTATACATTATATATCCTACTGTTTCTGTTCCCCTCGAGAACCCTGAAAAAACAGATTTGGGTACCCAAACTGATTCTGGAACAGAATTTTAAGGATGAGTTTTCTGATTTGTCTCTGGGGTTTCTGGAATTGGGTCTCTAATCTGATTAGACTGAAAAACACTAACGAGTCTATTTCCAATAGAAAAGAGAACATTGACAGTCCATGGAGTGCACTGTTCATAAATTCACAAGTTATCTTCATTGGATACTCCTAATCAACGAAAAAGCAAAGAGCTAAGAGACTCTATAAATGGTACTTTTGAACATTTTTGATAAAATGAGTAATATAATGACATTGATTGGTTGCTCCTAATGTCTCTGGACAAAGTGGTGAAGGAAAAGAATGAGCTCAGGGATTCTAATTCCCAGCTCAAATACTGAATAAATGATCTAATAGCATCTGTGTGTGCCCTGAAGAAGACCCTTATCTTCTATAGCTTGCTGAGCTGAAATTGCTGAAGATGAAATGCAAAAACCCATCCTGTGATTGAGTTAAATGCAAGCTGAACTCAGTCTTGTAAAATGTCTACTGTTAAGGTGAAAATATTGATTGGGAAGGAATGAGACCCTATTAATTGAAATGGGGACATGTGGGAAGACCCTGATGGAGCCAGGGACATTGAGCCCCTAAATTCTGATGAGTCTTCTTTGCCAGTGGAACTATCCTCCTAACCCAAAATGGCAGTGGCATCTCCAGCACCAGGGGTAGTGGCTTCCCAACCCACAGCGGTATGACCTTTCTATTTTCCTCTGAGGAAGTAGAATGCAGGGTTAAGCCTGCATTGCCTGGGGAAATAGTAATGGCCTCCTCTAAGGCAGTTGTCATGCAAGACAATACTGGTACTCCTCAGGATCTACCCCAACCATCCCTCTTTGGTTTTGAACTTGTAATTAGACTCAAGTCTCAGAAGGTCCCTAATGGTTAGGAACATAGTGTGACCCTTGAGGAGGTGTGATACTTCAAAAGAGGTACTTGAATTTTCTAATATTTGCAGAAATAAATTCAGGAACATGTGTGGGCAATGGATATCCTACACCAAAGATGTAGGATAGGGTTGGAAGGAACATAAATTGGATCAGGTTGAATTTGTTGATATGGGATCACTAAGCATTGAATGTTGCAACTCCAGGAGTTAGAAAGGGCTCTAGCTCTTTGTTTGTTTGTTTGTTTGTTTGACTGAATCAAAAGATGGCCTATGAGTGAATTGGAAATGCCTGACCTTCTTTCATTTAAGGTAGAGGAAGAGATTCAGAGACTTAGAGTCTTTTAATACATCTTTGTTGATTGATACGTAAACAGCTTGGTGCTAACTAGTGATGACTAAAGCTATCACAGAGAATAATTCAAATTCAAATTCTCCCCTCCATGAAATAAATTATATATGTTGCTGTTGTTCAGTTTCTCAGTCATGTCTGACTCTTTGTGACTCCCTGGACCGCAGCACACCAGACTTCCTTCTCCTTCACCATCTTCCAGAGCTTGCTCAAACTCATGTCTATTGAGTCAGTGATGCCGTCCAACCATTTCATCCTCTGTTGTCCCCTTCTCCTCCCACCTTCAAATTATCCCAGCATCAGGGTCTTTTCAAATGAGTCAGTTATTTGCATCAGGTGGCCAAAGTATTGGAGCTTCAGCTTCAGCTTCAGTCCTTCTAATGAATATTCAGGATTTATTTCCTTTAGGATTGACTGGTTTGATCACCTTGCAGTCCAAGGGACTCTCAAGTCTTCTCCAACACCACAGTTCAAAAGCATCAATTCTTCTGCACTCAGCCATCTTTATGGTCCAAGTCTCACATCCATATATGACTACTATAAAAACCATAGCTTTGACTATACAGACCTTTGTCAGCAAAGTAATGTCTCTGTTTAATAGGCTGTCTAGGTTGGTCACAACTTTCCTTCCAAGGAGCAAGCATCTTTTAATTTCATGGTTGCAGTCACCATCTGCCGTGATCTGGAGCCCAAGAATATAAATTTTGTCACTGTTTCCATGCCAAATTATATATGGCATGAGGTAAAATATAACTGTTTGTGTAAATGGTCAATTTATTTCATCTTATTTCATAACAACTTCTTGTAACAGTCTATGTATAAGTAACAGTTCATGTATAGGTATGACCTTTCAAATGTTCTCCTTGTGAACATGGACTATACTATGACTTTGTTTGCAATCCTAGTACATAGAAAAGTGTTTTTCATATGGTGAAGGTGAAAGTGAAAGTCACTGAGTCGTGTCCAACTCTTTGCGACCCCATGGACTATACAGTCCATGGAATTCTCCAGGCCAGAGTACTGGAGTAGGTAGCCTTTCCTTTCTCCATGGGGTCTTCCCAAACCAGGGATGGAACCCATCTCCCGCATTGCAGGCAGATTCTTTACCAGCTGAGCCACAAGGGTAGATGCTTAATAAATATTTATTTAGTAAAATAGTTGAATACTGTAACTTCAGAAATGGGATGCACATTTCAAGTTTAACTGAAGTTTTTGTACAAATGTGTTACGTAAATATTTATCATTAAGCAATGCAAATTTAAAAAAAGATCCAGCTTTTCCAAATCAATGTTTCATGTTTTCAACATGTAACTTGAGTTTTCTTTAGGTTGAAGTTTTTCAACCAAGGCTAAGTATTATTTCATAAGAGAAATCAAAGAATGACTAAGCACCTTAATAATTCAACCACATATTTAAGACTTCTGAACATTTACAATTAGTGATCTCCTGAATAAAACACCTAACTTCTTCTATATATTATATCTGTTCAATGGAAAACATAATTGAAATTCATGTATACTTATTAGAAGAAGCCTAAACCTGAAAGGAATTAGATTGTGGCAGTAGAGGTTGTTTACTGAAAACTAACTGCTTAATCCCTCATCCTTAAAAAACTATACTAAAATTTTCTTTTGTGTGTGTGTGTATGAAGAGGTAAAAATTTTATAAGTTTGCAGCAGTACATCCAATCTTTCTGCCACACTTTCTTATTCTCTGTGTTTAATGTGTTATCAACCAAAAAAAAAAAAAAATCAATCCTCTATTGCACTTTCATACCTAACATGCACTGTACATCTCTGCCCAAGCTCTTCACTCTTTTACTTTCAAAAATTTTTTACTGCACTCTTTGGAAATGGCACTTCATAAGCATCAAATTCCTCTGTATTCTTAGCATAACTTGGAATATTTTCTTCAGCTATGCCCTGTGTCTCAAAAAACTCCTTTGTCTTTCTTGACATCATGTCTTTCCATTTTTATTTATTTTTATTTTTGTCCTGTAGGTTTGACTGCTTCTTTGCAACCTCCTTTACAAGATTCCTAATCTTTTTTTATTTTTTGATACCAGAGAATTCAAAATTTCCCATCTGAGTTCAACACTCATTTATTCATCTGTCCATCCATATATATAAATAATTTTATATATTTTTCCAGATTTATATCCCCAATATGAGCTTAAGACTCATGTATCCAATCATCTGCCTGATACATCCAATTGACTAGCTCAATGGAAGCTCAAACTCAACATGACCAAGGTAAAACTCATTATTTTCCTCACTAAATCTGTTTTTTCAGTGTTCCTTCCAGTTGTACAGTTCAGAAAACTAGGAATCATCCTTAATACCTCTGATTCAGTTATATCCCAAACTTAGTCCACCATCAAATTCAACTGACTTTATACATTCACTCTCCTTCATGCCCACCATTCTGGTCCAATATACCATCTTATCCAGTCAAGAATATTGTAATAGTTAAATAAATGGTCTAATTTCTTTCTATTCTGTTCCCTCCCATCCCCCTTCAAATAATTTTCTGTGCTGCAGTCGGGCAGATATTTCAAAACCAAATGTAATCATATAATCCTTGGACAGGCACTATAGAAAGCCTTGGATAGATTTTACTAACCAGAAGCCATTCTTTCTTCCTTCCTAGATGGATCCCAACACTGTACACCCTTCTATAAGAGATCATTTTCTTCAGAGAAGGCTTGGCCTTTTTCCACAAAGAGTGGACGAATCTTGATTACACTAACTCAATTATCACAGTTGTATTTTCCTGGATAAGTAACTCTTTTAGGAATGGAAATGTGAGGCAGTTGTGTGCAAATGAAATATGGGAGGATGAATACACTGAGCATCTTCTGAGAATGTTTTACTCACTCTTGCAAAGGATTCTGAGACAAGAATGGCTATTGTTCTTCCTTCAAATATTGACATTATCAAATGCTACCTAGAGTTATATCAGTAATTTAGGACCACTGGAGGGTTTAATCTAGGAGGATAAGCCAACAAACATAGGAGGGGTGAAAAGACAAAGGATTCTCTATACTTGATTATTTAAAGTCAGTGAATTAACTAACTCTGAAACCCCTCTATCTCTTGTTTTCTTATGGCTAAATATCTTTACAACTTAGTGTACATTGATTGGAGTTCCTGCTATTTATAGATAAAAGCATTCTGTGCTAGGTTGCTCAGTTGTGACTGACTCGTTGCCACCCTGTGGACTGTAGCCCACCAGGCTCCTCCGTCCATGGGATTCTCCAGGCAAGAATACTGGAGTGGATTTTGCCATTTCCTACTCCAGGGGACCTTGCCGACCTAGGGATGGAACTGCATCTTTCTCTTACATCTCCTGCATTGGCAAGTAGTTTCCCTACCACTAACGCCACCTGGGAAGCCCAGTTAAATATTACATTTACTTAAATATTTGTTGTTTTCTTGTTTAATGACTTAGTCATGTCTGACTCTTTTGTGACCCCATTGACAGTAGCTGTCCAGACTCCCCTGTCCATGGGATTTCCCAGGCAAGAATACTGAAATGGGTTGCCATTTCCTTCTCCAAAAAGCATCCTAACAGGTATACAAACACTTGCTTAGAACTCTCAGTGGTTTCTAAATTACTCTGACAGCAAAACCAAAATCCTTAATGTGGCCTGTAAAGCCCTGCATAGTGCAGCCACTTATTTATTCCACTGATTCATCTATGTAACTCTGTTTGACTAAGCTTTCTTGTCTTTTTCTAATTTGTCACATTTCCTGTGTTTTCTGTCACAGGGCCTGTATTAGTTGGCTTGGGTTGCCATAACAAAATACCACAGACTGAGTAGCTTAAAAAACAGAAATTTATTTCTCACAATTCTGGAGCCTGGAGGTTTAAGAAATCAAGGTGTTTGCAAATATGATTCCCCCCTGAGATCCTTCTCCTTGGCTTGTGGATGACTACCTTTTCACTATGTCCTCGTGTGGTCTTTCCTTTGTGAACACACTTCCCTGGTGTCTCTCATGTTTCCTAATCTCCTTTTCTTATAAGAACAGTACCATGTATACACTGCCATATTTAAAGTCGCTCAGCTGGGGAAGAATCTGCCTGCAATGCAGGAGAACCCAATTTGATTTCTGGGTGGGAAAATCCCTGGAGAAGGGATAGGCAACCCATTGCAGTATTCTTGGGCTTCCCCGGTGGCTCAGACAGTAAAGAATTCACCTGCTATGTGGGAGACCTGCATATGATCCCTGGATTGGGAAGATTCCCTGGAGGAGGGCATGACAACCCACTCCAGTATTCTTGCCTGGAGAATCCACATGGACAGAGGAGCTTGGCAAGCTACAGTCCGTGGGGTCACAGAGTCAGACACAACTGAGCGACTAAGCATACAACCAACAAGGACCTATTGTATAGCACAGAGAACTCTGCTCAATGTCATGTGCCAGCATGGATGAGAGGGGAGTTTGGGGGAGAATGGATATATGTATATGTATGGCTGAGTCCCTACACTGCTCACCTGAAACTATCACAACTTTGTTAATCAGCTATATCCCTATAAAATAAGAAGTTAAAAAAAAAACACCAATTGGACTGGATTAGGGCACACTCCAGGGAGGAGGGCTCATTTTAATTTAATCACATCTTTAAAGGCCCCATCTCCAACCACTCATATCCTGAAGTTTAGGGTTTCTACATATGAATCTGAGGGAAACAACAGGTTATGAACTACCTTTAATTTTAATTTTCTGTTTCAGTTCCACTCATGCTTTATATTCTCAATTAAATAATTTTCTATGAGATTTTTTCCTAATACCAAGTTTCCAAATCCAGTTTATATTTATACCTTCATTAGTACAATAATTTGCTTTATATATCATATATATATATGCTGTTTCATGACCCAAAACATAAAAGCCGGGGTCATATTCATTTTCGCTCACCAAAATGTTTGTAGCTCTTAACATAATAAATGGAATACAATGCATGCACAATAAATAATTTTGAATGAATTTATGCTGAATAAATACTATACCAAGTAATCAGAAAATATAAATATTATTTTCCAATGATAGCTTCTTATTCATATCTGTATCCTCATTATCCAGTAGAGTGAGTAGAAGATAATAGGTATTGAATTCATGTTTTCTCTGAAGGAACGAATAAGTGAGTGAACAGCTGTCTCTCTTGTGCTTTAGGTAAATATAATGCAGCTTGATGACTTGACAGAAAGTGTAAAAACAAAATGGAATTCAAATATAATCTCCAGATTTATTTAGGCCTTCTTGTCACTTGTTTTCTACAGTACTTACTGCTTTTTTGCACACAGTAGATTCAACTTTTTATCTCTACATCATTTCAACATTATATCAGGACACTTGTTCCCCACCTAGGCCCTGAATTTGATACCTGTGTTCAAGACTGCAAGGGGCTTCCATGGTGGCTCAGCAGTAAAGAATCCACCTGCCAATGCAGGAGATTGGGTTCAATCCCTGGGTTGGGAAGATCCCCTGAAGGAGGACATGGCAACCCACTCCAATGTTCTTGCTTGGAGAATTCCATGGACAGAGGAGCCTGATGGGCTAAAGTCCATGGGGTGACAAAAAAAGTGGGACATGACTTAGCTACTAAACAGCATTTGATACTGACTATATCATAGGCATTCAGTAGTCCTCAAAGACACACTTCTTATTTTCCTATGTCTGATTTCATGTACCACAGCTAAGGTGGAAGATAGTTTTACACCCATCATATATAATCTTCCATTGGGTTGGCAAAAAAGTTCATTCAGGTTTTTCCGTAAGATGTTTTAGAAAGACGCAAACACAAACTTTTTGGCCAACTCAGTATAACCTCAGAGACTCATAAAGGCCACATTTTTCCTCAAATATGATCATTTCTCACATAGAAAGAGGATTAAACCAAATGAGGGTACTTATTACTGAAAACATATAAAAAGAAAGCATAATATTTATTTATTTATATAAACAGAACAGTCCCAGCTTTTCAGAAAAAAAGAATTGTGTGTGTGTGTGTGTATCTGAAGAGAGAGAGCTCTATCTCCAGTAAATATATTTAATAATGAAATTCTTTTGATATGTTTGAAATATAAAGAAGACTACAGTTACATAGGCTACCCCAAATTAACTCAAAAGTTTCAACATCTTCCCTTATGAACAATTATATAGATAAATGAGAGGAAATAATTTTAAAAAATCGCTCTACAAATTAACAATGAATAATTGACAGAAATGACTGGATGAACACATTTTAAGAGTTTTGCTATACATATATCAAAAAGATAAAGGCAAATGATGGGCATATTTAATTTAGCAAATGTCAGCCTGAAATTATAGCTATCTTATTCAGAGAAAAGTTTAAATCATGTAAATAAACCCTTCAAAGTGAGTCAGTGAAAAATAGATATAAAGAAAGAGAGCATCATTTTATCTAAGAGTCTAAAGGCGTGATTAGTGCAAATTTCTGCATTGTTTCCTGGCATAAGGTCATAGCTTTCAATCATGTCTCTTTCTGATTTGTTATACAATACAAATGTCCTTCAAGTGAGAAGGAATATACATTTTTAGACCAGAGACTCACTGATTATCATTCCCATGATAAGTTCCTAATGATGCTAGTATAATCTTAACTCAAAGATTTATAACATTGGAATTTGAAGCTTTAAGTCATAGCTTAAGATGGACTTTTTTCATATACATGGTCTGTCTAATCTACACATTTACACTTGAGTTTATCTGTCTAGTTCAGTTCAGTTCAGTTGCTCAGTCGTGTCTGACTCTTTGTGACCCCATGAACTGCAGCATGCCAGGCCTCCCTGTCCATCACCAACTCTCAGCATTTCCCTGATTCATTTGATTCCTAGTCATAAAAATATAGCTCTGAAAACACACATTTAAGTTAAAGACTCAACATAGGAAAAAGGAGTAAGTAAATAACACTGTATTCATTATATGTTGCTGCATAACAAAAATACTCCAAAATTTAGTGGCTTAAAACAGCGTTTATTATCTCTTAGGTTTTTTGTGACTCAGGCATAGCTTAGTTGGTTCATGCAACTCAGGGCCCCTGACAAAGCTTTTTCAGGGCATTTGCTGTGGCTGCAATCATCTGAGAGCTCAACCAGGGTGTTTGGAGTAGGGGATCCCTCATATGGCTATCAGGAGGCCTCAGGTCCTTACACTCAGTTGACCAGAGATATCAATTCCTTACCAGTTTTTATATAGCTCCACACCACATGGCAGCTTGCTTCTGAGAGAGACAGAGTGAAGGAGAGACAGACAGACAGAGAGGAAGTCTGAAGCTATAGACCTTTCCTAACCTAATCTCAGAAGTGACATCTCATTGCTTCTGCCCTATGGTTTTTATTACAAGCTATTCAATAAGTCCAGCCAACATCAAAGGAAAGACAATTTGACAAGTTGAAAATTTCTAGATGCAAGAAGCACCAGGACTTTAGAGATCATCTACCACAGGCACCATGGAAAAGTAGAGTAGGATATATCTGGGGTAAGAAGTTAAATTATAGAACTAGCTATTGACACATCACTTTAGATAAAGCATCTCTTTGATTTCAAAATATAAAATATGCTCATAAAAACCTGTCCATAATTATTTGACTTCTGACCAGTGTTCAGAAAATTATTTCAGTAGTTATTGGATAGCTATTCTTCTTTGTCAAAGGTCAGGAAACAATGACCTTCAGCCCTGTTTTTGTAAATAAAATTTTATTGGACTAGCATCATGACTATTTACATATTGCCTATGGCTGGTTATGGAATGCAACAACAGAGATGAGCATTTGCTACTATGACATGTGGTCTGAAATATTTATTATCTGTTTCTTTAAGAAAATGCTATAGGACTATGCCAGTTATAATAATTATAGGTTTCAGTAAAACGCTCAGATTTTGTGGAGAGATTCTTCCTTATATACAGACTCAGTTATCACCATTTCATGACTAGTAAGTAGCTATCTGGATAAGTCAATCTCAATTAGATATTACCCAATCCGGGAAGCTTTTCCTAACCACTAAACATGAGTTAGATGACTTTCTCTGGGCTTCTGTGGTACTGTGTTCATATATCTGAATATTACATACTATAGTATATCTTTCTATTGAGATACAATTCAATGTTTTCACCAATTTGAAATGTACATTTCAGTGGTTTTAAGTACACTCAAATATTATACAACCATCGTCAGTACCTAATTCTAGAACTTTTTGTACTCACAAAAAGAAATCCAGTAGCCACTAAATAGTCATTCTCCATTCTCCTTTCCTCATACCTCTGGCAATCTCCATTCTATCTTTATGGATTTGCCTCTTCTGGACAATTCATATAAAAGTAATCATACAATATATGGTGGGGAATGCTTCAGTTCTCAATCAGGCAAGTTAAAACTCCATCATTTAAGTATGTACATATATAAAATCACTACATTGTACATCTTAAATTTGCACAATTTTATGTGCCAATTTTATCTTAATAAAACTGAAAAAAGAAGCCTCTGCTTTAGCCTTCACTTCCTGCTTGTGCTGACCCTAAAGATCATCCAGAGTTGAGAGCTCAGGTGTTTCTTAGGTTTACACTGAGCATGTGCGCAGTCCTGTTCATGAGGGTTACCTTCTAGATTTTTATCTCTCAGTTCTTTTTCCCCAAGCCTTTTGGTTTGTTTACTGATTGCCCCAGCCATTATACTTTATCAGTGGTGTCTGTGGCTCAGGCACTTGAAATGTTTTTGACAAATGTCGCCTGGTATAACTGTCTCCATCCTGGGCTTCCCAGGTGGCACTAGTGATAAAGAACCTGCCTGCCAATGCAGAAGACATAAGAAATGTGAGTTCAATCCCTGGGTTGAGAAGAGTCCCTAGAGGAGGGCATGGCAACCCACTCCAGTGTTCTTGCTTGGAGAATCCCATGAACAGAGGAGCCTCACTGACTACAGTCCATAGGGTCCCAAAGAGTGAGGCACAACTGAAGTGACTTAGCACACATATATCCTGGGAGAGTTCTTAGGTAAAATATAGGCAAGTTTTAAAATTTGGTCCTTGAGAGAGCTACAGATATGTCAAAACATGAAGCCACAATTTTTGAGAATAAAGTCCATTTTGTGCTGTGTGGTAACAGGAATCTATACTGGTAATGTGAGCTGTTGTCTTCAAAGCTGCTAAGAGCAGTGGGGTGCAGTCAGGATAAATAGAAATGTAAATCTATCTTATAAATATTCAAGTTTTTTTTAACTCAACTAAAGCATTCACGCGTCCATCTTGGGACACGTCATGGTGGAGAGTTCTGACAAAATGTGGTCCACTGGAGAAGGGAATGGCAAACCACTTTAATATTCTTGCCTTGAGAACCCCATGAACAGTATGAAAAGGCAAAAGGATATGACACTGAAAGATGAACTCCCCAGGTCAGTGGTTGCCCAATATGCTACTGGAAAACAGTGGAGAAATTACTCCAGAAAGAATGAAGAGACGGAGCCAAAGCAAAAACAACACCCAATTGTGAATGGGACTGGTGATGGAAGTAAAGTCCGATGCTGTAAAGAGCAATACTACAAAGGAACCTGGAAGGTTAGGTCCATGAATCAAGGTAAACTGGAAGTGATCAAACAGGAGATGGCAAGAGTGAACATCGACATTTTAGGAATCAGCAAACTAAAATGGACTGGAATGGGTGAATTTAACTCAGATGACCATTATATCTACTACTGTGGGCAAGAATCCCTTAGAAGAAATGTAGAAGCCCTCATAGTAAACAAGAGTCCGAAGTGCAGTACTTGGGTGCAATTTCAAAGACAGAATGATCTCTGTTTGTTTCCATGATCTCTGTTTGTTTCCAAGGCAAACCATTCAATGTCACAGTAATCCTAGTCTATGCCCCGACCAATAATGCTGAAGAAGCTGAAGTTAAACAGTGCTATGATGACCTGCAAGACCTTCTAGAACTAATACCCAAAAAAGATGTCCTTTTCATTATAGGGAACTGGAATGCAAAAGTAGGAAGTCAAGAGATACCTGGAGTAACAGGAAATTTGGCCTTGGAGTACAGAATGAAGCAGGGCAAAAACTAACAGAGTTTTACCAAGAGAAAGCACTGGTCATAGCAAACACCCTTTTCCAACAACACTAGAGAAGACTCTACTCATGCACATCACCAAATGCTCAATACCGAAATCAGACTGATTATATTCTTTGTAGACAAAGTTTACCCACTCAAGTATTCTTGCCTGGAGAATCCTGTGGACAGAGGAGGCTACTGGGCTGCCGTCCATGGGGTCGCACAGAGTCGGACATGACTGACGCGACTTAGCAGCAGCAGCAGCCGCAGATAAAGTTTAAGAAGCACTACCCAGTCAGCAAAAACAAGACCATAGCTGACTGGGGTTCAGATAATGAACTCCTTATTGCCAAATTCAGACTTAAATTGAAGAAAGTAGTGGAAACCACTAGACCTTTCAGGTATGACCTAAATCAAATCATTTATTATACAGTGGAAGTGAGAAATAGATTAAAGGGATTAGATCTGATAGACAGGTGCCTGAAGAACTATGGACAGAGGTTCATGACATTGTACAGGAGGCAGTGATCAAGAATATCCCCCCCCCAAAAGAAATGCAAAAAGGTAAAATGGTTGTCTGAGGAGGCCTTACAAATAGCTGAGAAAAGAGGAGAAGCGAAAGGCAAAGAAGAAAAGGAAAGAAATACCCATTTGAATGCAGAGTTCCAAAGAATAGCAAGGAGAGATAAGAAAGTCTTTCTAAGTGATCAATGCAAAGAAATAGAGGAAAACAATAGAATGGGAAAGACTAGAGATCTCTTCCGGAAAATTAAAGATACCAAGGGCACATTTCATGCAAAGATGGGCACAATAAAGGACAGAAATGGTATGGACCTACCAGAAGCAGAAGATATTAAGAAGATGTGGCAAGAATACACAGAAGAACTATACAAAAAAGATCTTCATGACCCAGATAACCATGATGGTGTGATCACTCACCTAGAGCCAGACATCCTGGAATGCAAAGTCAAGTGGGCCTTAGGAAGCATCACTATGAACAAAGCTAGTGGAGGGGATGGAATTCCAGTTGAGCTACTTCAAATCCTAGAAGATGATGCTGTGAAAGTGCTGCATTCAATATGCCAGCAAATTTGGAAAACTCAGCAGTGGCCACAGGACTGGAAAAGGTCAGTTTTCATTCCAATCCCAAAGAAAGGCAATGCCAAAGAATACTCAAACTGCTGTACAATTGCACTCATCTCCCACACTAGTAAAGTAATGCTCAAAATCCTCCAATCCAGGCTTCAACAGTACATGAACCATGAACTTCCAGATGTTCAAACTGGATTTAGAAAAGTCAGAAGAACCAGAGATCAAATTGCCAACATATGTTGGATCATCGCAAAAGCAAGAGAGTTCCAGAAAAACATCTACTTCTGCTTTATTGACTATGCCAAAGCCTTTGACTGTGTGGATCATGATAAACTGTGGAAAATTCTGTAAGAGATGGAATAAAAGACCACCTGACCTGCCTCTTGAGGAATCTGTATGCAGGTCAGGAAGCAACAGTTAGAACTGGACATGGAACAAAAGACTAATTCCAAATTGGGAAAGAAGTACATCAAGGCTGTATATTGTCACCCTGCTTATTTAACTTCTATGCAGAGTACATGATGCGAAATGCTGGGCTGGATAAAGTACAAGCTGTAGTCAAGATTGCTGTGAGAAATATCAATAACCTCAGATATGCAGATGACACCACCCTTATGGCAGAAAATGAAGAGAAACTAAAGAGCCTCTTGATGAAAGTTAAAGAAGAGAGTGAAAAAGTTGGCTTGAAACTCAACTTTCACAAAACTAAGATCATGGCATCTGGTCCCATCACTTCATGGCAAATAGATGGGGGAACAGTGGAAACAGTGAGAGATTTCATTTTCTGGGACTCTAAAATCACTGTAGATGGTACTGCAGCCATGAAATTAAAAGACGCTTGCCCCTTTGAAGAAAAGCTATGACCCACCTAGACAGCATATTAAAAATGAGAGACATTACTTTGCCATCAGAAGTCCGTCTCTTCAAAGCTATGGTTTTTCCAGTAGTCATGTATGGATGTGAGAGTTCGACTTTAAAGAAACCTGAGTGCCAAAGAATTAATGCTTTTGAACTGTGATGTTGGAGAAGACTCTTGAGAGTCCCTTGGACTGCAAGGAGATCCAACCAGTCTATCCTAAAGGAGATCAGTCCTGGGTGTTCATTGGAAGGACTGATGCTGAAGCTGAAACTCCAATACTTTGGCCACCCCATGCGAAGAGTTGACTCATTGGAAAAGACCCTGATGCTGGGAGGGATTGGAGGCAGGAGGAGAGGGGGATGACAGAGGATGAGATAGCTGGATGGCATCACCTACTCGATGGACATGAGTTTGAGTAAGCTCTGGGATATGCTGATGGACAGGGTAGCCTGGCATGCTGCAGTCCATGGAGTCACAAAGAATCGGACACGACTGGGTGACTGAACTGAACTGAAAGCATTCACCTGATTTCTGTAAATTAGTTTTCAGAGTTTTGATGAAGTTGCTTCTCAGACTTTTGCTACTATGTTTAGGTTGAGATGGGTTTTCGAGTATCCTACAACATCACTTTTGCTGACTGAATAGATTTAATCTTAGTTATTTGTTTCAATCTCTTTCCTTGGTTTCAATGCAATGAGTCCCTAGAGAGCAGAGACTATATCTTGGCCATTTTTGTCTCTCCAAATACTATTAGAACTTCAGATACATAGAAAGCACTATTAAATATCTGTATGAATAAATTAATATTTGAGTTGAAAATATCTCCTATTTACAAGACAATTGTATAAATCTTCCCATGCTGGCAAAACCGTTGACAAGATGGGGACAGGTATCACTGCTAATGCTTTAATATGTGAGAATATGAAGGAGGGAAATATGGACTCTTTCTGTGATGTTATTTTCCATCAATGAATTGGGCTACTTACTCTTAATTACTAACCTGTTGGATTAGAGGAAGGTTGCAGACATAGCATGTTAGTGTTTAAATAATTATACAATAGTCTCATAATTTTTTCCACTTATTAGATATAAAAATATTAACTGGACATAAGTATATTTGTATGTGTGTTAGTCACTCAGTCATGTCCAACTCTTTGTGACCCCATGGACTGAAGCCCCCTAGTCCATGGGATTCTCTAGGCAAGAATACTGGAGTGAGTTACCATTTCCTTCTCTAGGGGATCTTCCCAACACAGGGATTGAACCCATGTCTCCTGTGACTCCTACATTGGCAGATGGATTCTTTACCACTGAGTCTAATTGTTGAATATGTTACAATGTATGTGTTCTTATTAAATATCAATTAGGTCAAGGTGACTAGTGGTATACCATAACTCACTATCTACTGCATTAAAGCGAAATGTTAGGAAATCTATAAAGTAGCTGTATGCTCATCAATCCTATTTTCTCTTCCTGAAAATAAATAGGAAGACCAAAATTTTTCAGTTTCCCTTTAAACTGGTTTCAGTGTGTCTGAACGGATTCTGGCCAATGAAATGTGAACATATGTATATGCTGGACCTACCTCCTCTCCATCATCATTCATGCTCTCTCTCTTCCCCTTTGGCATGCATTATGGGAGCCACATTTTACAGAAGGCAGCATCACAAGATGAGAAGAACTGGGATTCCTGAGTCACAACTTAGAGGACAGCTATGCAGGGGCGTGATTTGACCTGTTTTTACCTGTAGCATGAGCCAGAAATAAGATTTTATGTATATTAAGCCTCAGTCATTAATAGATTGTTTTCATAGCAGCCACTATTACTTACCCAGACTAATGCAGATAATTAATACCGTATTTTGGCTGGTAGGTTCTGTGTCTCAGAGATCTCAACAGAATGAGACTATAGAGTCAAAATACTGCAAAGGATACAATTCCAACTTCTCGACATGAAATAACAATCTATACAGTTCTAGACTGAGGTGTAATTAGATTCATATTCTGTATAGAAAAATATGTGTGAAGAATCAGAGCTATTCAATAGTGATATTATGACTGCAAAAATTGTTGCAATCACTGTCACCAGAGGTACCCAGGTGAATGCTACACACACCATCACTTTCTAAAAGACAGTAAATAGAATTCATGCCTCAGCTTGGAGTTCAATTACCTGTGGGGAAATTTTTAGATTTGATAGTCTATGATTCTAGGGAATGTAATGGATAGTGTTGAAGAGCTGAGTAGTTGAGTAAGAGAGCTAATGATATTAAACTGTGAGAAGCACCCTAAAATTTTCACTGCCTCACAAAAGAAAAATTTCCATTTCTCACTCACCTTACATATCCTTTATAGGTAAATTTTGGCTCTGCTCTAGGATCCTGTCATTCAGAGTCTCAGGTTGAAGGAACAGCCCTCTTCCTGAGGCATGTTTGTCTTGCTGGAGAGCAAAAAGAGCAATGGTAGAACCACTCAATGTCTCATCAGTTTTTATTGGATGGACCATATATTCCTTCCACTCACATTCTGTTAGCCTAAGTAAGTCACATGAATAAGCCCGAGAACAGTATAGTAAGAATGATACTCTTCCCATCAGGCCAAACCCCAGGGAGATAGTGGTGGACCCTGTATAGAGAGGCGGGGAACAATTTGAACGAATAATACAATCCACCACAGTAGCATATGATAATTCCACCCAGGACTGATCATTTTACAAGTACAGTAGACCCGTGTGGTAGGCTTTTGTGGAGTCAGCCTCTTTCTATTTAACTATCTCCTCTCAATGTACCAGTGATTCTACCCTCCAGTGAATTAATTTGAGTTCCTCTGCAACATCAATGGCACAGAAGAAATGGCAAATTTTTTTGAGGAAGGAAGGTTAGAAAAAGCTCTCAGCTTTTTCCAATAGCAGATCCAGAGTGGGAGAAGACATTAAGTGCACTTTAAGGCAAATTCCTATCCCTGAGCCGTCACAAAAAGAGAATCTCGTTTCAGATAATTAGATTTTTTATTTGCCAAATAGCATTTTTTTTACTGCTTAACAACTTCAAGTCCCTTTTTTTCTGGTTTAAACTAGGTTTCATACTACAATTTTTGTACTATTCAATCTTGGTTTTGTCCTATGGCTGACTGGCTCTTTATCCAGTTCTGGCTCCTTAAACATTTGATTTTCTTTCTGTCATGTCACTAATAGTCTTAACTTAAACATATTCCTAGTGTTGCTTTGTTGCTTATATACCAGTACCTGCTTCATTCTGATTAAATAACTCAGCAGGTGACTCTACAGAACCCCACCCCCAATATTTCTCAGCCACTAGTTTAGACACTAGGTGGTGCTGTGTCTTAGTTGCTGGTCTAGGTTTCAGTCCCTGAAATAATGTCCCTGATTCTGACAAATGGGATGATTCTGGAGAATATAGACCCTCAGGAGAAGGGGAAAGGCTTGGAAACCAGGGAGTAGCTGAAAATGATTTGAATGTACAGATGAAAGTGGACATTAGTAATAGAGGTAGGGCCGGGAAGAGATTGAGGGTGAGGGAACCTGCTGGAAATGTTGTAATGTCATCCTTAGAATAAGTGAAAACTCCAAAAGAAGGAATGAGAAAGGAATGGGTGCTCTTATAAGCAGGTATAAGATCTATGATATAACAACCAAAGGACTCAATCAAGATAGCCTCACTTTTCTTTACGGAGAAGGCTAAGAGTGAGGAATAGATGAAGGACAACTGATTTAGCTAAATAAATGTTATTTGGAATAACAACTTTAGGAATTGTTTAAGCTGTTGTCTAAAACCAGGCATATATTAGGAATATAGAGCATTAATCCATGATTAAGTGATATTTTAGGATCAAGAAATAAATCACAAAAAGCAGAAAGGCTCCACCATCAATATATGCAATATTTTGTGTACTATGAAACTGAAATTAGGACTTGCATTTAAGTTTACCTAATGTTAATCCTATAATATTCCCTGGTTTGTCTATTTATTTTTAAACACTGGCTGTGCATGGAAATGGAAACCTGAGAACTATTTCCATGACATTTTTAATATCCTAAAGCAAAAGACAGCCATTTAAATGAATGGAAGGGGTACAACGTCACAGCTGGAAACTGGATTTGACAGTGAGTACCAGTGATAGACTATTTCCTGTGGAGGGTATCACAAAGTAATACAGTAGCAGTCGAAACAACACTCTTTGTAACATATTGTGCTGGCTTCATTTATCTGTTCAATGAATAGGAAATCTACTTAAGTCACAGTGCCAAGATATGCTATTTCTTTCCCCTTGAATGCATTTTTCACATTGCCTTCTTGATAATGGAAAAAAGTGTTATAAACAAAAAGAGTATCTTTTATTCCAGAGAACACTTAATTCATGCAGTGAAGCTACTACCTGAGGTTTGTTTGGGTTTTAAGAAATTGAATAATGTAAAATTCACATCAACATTCATGAAGCATTTAGAAAATGGATTTATAATCTCAATGGTTAAATCTATACACTAGATAGTTTTATATGAAATATGAAAATGTAGGGAAATATGGAAAATGTTTTATATAGTAAGATCATAAGTAAAATACTTCTATGTGATGACAAACATTATAATGAATTTGTTCTGTTCCTCTCAGATTTATGATGTCAACAGAAGGTTTTGTGTGAAATGCAAAGTTTTATTTCATTTTCAAATTTCTATTGTCCTCTGAGAAGCCATTGGTACAATATTCTATAAAGTTGTTTGATGTCAAAAGTAATAAAAATAAAGTAGAATGATCTAAACACTGGGAATATAATTTCTATCAAGAAGTGCTAATCTGGATCCTTGGTTGGAGAGAATGATGAGGGGATAGTCATTGTTACAGTTTTAATGTCACCATAACATCTCATCATTATATCATGTAGCATGGTTATCCATGTTTTATCAGATACATTACATGATTTGACCCTTTGTGTGCATCTAGAGTATATAGAGCATTAAGTAAAAGAGCAGAAGTGGACTGCAACATTTCCATGTTGAATTCAGCATTATATAACTCTTTTCAAAATCAAGGGCAACTCATAATCTAAGGGATGAACCAAACATTTTAAAAGATGGATGCAACCATAAGCTATCAATTTTCACTGGAACTGATAAAAATTTTATTTCACTGATGCTTTTTCAAACTACTGAGAAATATGCATAAATATAGTAGAAAAACACACTTGGTTGTCATTCAGTTGCTCAGTCATGTACAACTCTTTGTGACCCCATGGATTGTACCACATCAGGCTTCCCTATACTTCACTATTTCCTTCACTAGAAAAACATGCTAGTTCTATAAAATAAAAAAATAACTATCCCTAATGTCCAGAGAAAAATAATCTACTGGTAGAAAATTGTGGTCATGGGGCTAGATCTACACTGGAAGTTTCTCCCTGACATGTTTGTCTTTATGTGATGGTTATGAAATGCCAACCTATTTAAACATATATGTACTTACAAACTCAATCAAATTTTTGGATGTGAATTGGTTATTCTTTGATAGTTTGCTCAGAAGATAAGACAGTTATAAGAACACTTGATCACAACTCCCAGATTACTGATATTAGCATTTTGTAAGTCTAGGCAAAAATACATATTTACAAAATAGAAAGAGAATTATCTGTTGTCTATGTAAAAGTCACAAGGGAAAAAAGATAGATGATATGTACATGAAAGGTAACTAGTAGGAAAGCCTTTAGTAAGTTATAAGAACAATAACAATTTTATAGGTGGACTCCTTTTAAGTACAGACATGCTCTGGAAAAGTGTTTAAGAACCCTTTTTCAAAAATGTTGCAGGATTTCTATCGGAAATTAAAAGGTAAAAAGGGATTGGAGAGATAATTATCTAAGGCAACTGTGTGGTAAGGAATTTTAAAAGTGAATAAAACACATTGGAATGTGAAATATTACCCTTTTTAAACAAAATATTTTTCAACAATTAGTATTAATGTTTGGGACTGTCATAATGTTAATATTTGAAAAAGGCTTTGTTCAAAAGGGAAAAAAATAACAAGACTCTGATGGTAAATATCCACAGATCTCTATGTAGATTAGATTATTAGCAATAGCATGTCACTAATGTTTTTGCCTCGCAAACTTTGCACTCACTCTTCCCAATCCTAGAAATATTCTTCCCTCAAATATCTACATGAACTTTCCTCTAATTTTATTCCTGTGCTGTGTTGTGCTGTGCTTAGCCACTCAGTCATGTCCTACTCTGTAACCCCACGGACTGTAGCCCACCAGGCTCCTCTGTCCATGGGGATTCTGCAGGCAAGAATGCTGGAGTGGGTTGCCAAGCCCTCCACCAGAGGATCTTCCCAACCCAGGGATTGAACCCAGATCTCCCGCACTGAAGGCAGATTCTTTCCCATCTGAGCCACCAGGGAAAACCAAGAATACTGGAGTGGGTAGCCTATCCATTCTCCAGGAGATCTTCCTGACCTAGGGATCGAACCAGGGTCTCCTGCATTGCAGACAGATTCTTTACCAGCTGAGCTACCCAGGAAGCCCAATTTTATTCATTTGCATGCTCAAATGTCCCATTATCTGAGACAACTTCTCAGACAGCATAAATATGCATATATATTACACATATACATAAATATATACAAATGTGTATATATTCATATGTATGTATGCATATATAGAAAATCAGTGCACACACACCCCTGCATTTCCTGTATCTATTTGCTTCACTTTTCTCCACTGAATTTATTACTGACATAATACATAGTTGTATGTTTGTCTGACTCATTCAAACTAGAATGTAGGTTCTAAAACAACAAAGATATATGTGTATGCACAGTAACCGAAGTTCATTATCTTTATTTCAGTTTATCATCTATCTTATCTGCCTATTCTCATCTTTCTACCTATACTTATTGATATCTTTGACTCTAATTCAGCACCAAAGGATTTATTCTAGCTTTTCATCTTATTTATTGTAACTTCTTTCCGAGACTCTCACTATGCACAATATATTTATTTGTTCATCCATAGTGTAGTTGTAAGAAAATCCATAATCAGTTGCTAATACCCCTGTGGGGCCAGGGTGTACAGAGAATGACTAAAGAAAAAATGTGTTTACAACTCCTTTTGTGTTTATGTTTTACAGTATTCAATCAAAGCTGAAGAGTCCATCTCTCTCACAAATTTCCTTGTGCAACCCTTTGTAACTAACTGCTCTTCCAACACCAGACTATGGCTGTTACTGATGTGCTCTGTTAGTATGTGTTTACCTTTTTAAAAATGACATACAAATGAAATCATATAATATGTCACCTTTTGACTAACTTCTTTCACTAAGTGAAATGCACATGAGAGTCACTGATGTTGCCATATCAACAGTTCATTCCTATTTATTGCTGAGTGGTATTCCATTTTATGGATGTCTGAGGATGTGGACATCTATTCTGAGTTTGAAGGACATTTGAGTTGTTTCCAGTTTTTGGCAAATATGAATAAAATAGCTATATGCAATTACATAAAAACTTTGTGTAAATAAATTTTCATTTCCCCCTAAGTAATTGCTGAGGAATGGGAGGGTTGAGTCATATGGAAAATATATGATTACCTTTATTAAAAGCTGCCAGCATTCCCACCAGCAGATATGAGAGTTCCGGTTGCTAAAATTCACATAGTTTTAAGCATACAGATAATGCATGTATCTTGTGAGATTCATACAGAATCATTTCATTTTTGGCATTATTGTTAATGATGATGTTTGATTAATTTTGAATTCTAAGTTGATCGCTAATGTATAGAAATGCATTTTATTCATATTGACCTTGTTCCTATGGCCTTATTCAACTCATTTCTTTTAGTATCTTTAGTGTAGACTTTCTGAGGATTTTCTGTGTAAACATTTGTATCATCTGCAAACAGAGACAGTTATTTTCCTTTTCAACTTGTGTGCCTCCTTTTCTTATTGCATCGCAAGTACTTAATAGATGTTGTTGAATAGCAGGGGTGTAGTGAACATCCTCATATTATTCTCAATGTTATGGGGAAATAATTTACATTTTCAGCATTTAATATGATGTTAACTGTAAGTATTTTGTTGATGCCTTTGGGTTAAGTACCCTTCTATTCCTAGTTTGTAAGATTTATTTTTGTTTTGTTTTAAATCAGGAAAGGATGTTTTTTTTCCTCTGCCTCTACTGAGATGGTCTTATGGTTTCTTTTCTTTAGTCTGTTAACACTGTGATTTATCTTGATTGATTTTAAGTACTGAAACAGCTTCACATTTGTCAAGGTTATCCTTGTTTGTATGTTACTAGATTTACTTTTCTAATATTAAGTTGAGGATTTTCCCGTCTATGTTCATTAGGGATATTAGTTGGTGGTTTTTCTTTTCTTGTAATTTCTTTGAGTAGTTTGCTACCAAGGTAATGCTGGTCTCATAAAATGAGTTGGGAAATAATCTCTCCTCTTCTATTTCCTGGAAGAATCATGTACAGTTGGCATTATCTCTTAATTATTTGGTAGAATTCAACTGGGTCTCCAGTTTTATTTGTGGGAAGGTTTTAGACTACAAATTCAATTTATTTAATAAATATAAGTTTAAAAGAGTATCTACGTCCACTTATGTAAACTTGCCATTATGTCTTTTAAAGAATCTTTGCATTCCATCTATGTTGTCCAATTTATGGGAATAGAACAGTATTTAGTATATTCTTATTACCCTTTAAATATTTATTTGTTTTGTAGTAATGTTCTTCCCTAATTAAGTACCAATATTAGTAATTTGTATCCTGTCTTGCACATGGACTCTCTGTCTCTTTCTTGGTAAGTAAGGCAATTTAAAAAGTTTTTTTTTAAAGGATCTAGCTTTAGGCTTCATTGCTTTTGTCTGTTTTTGTTTTCAGTTTCACTGATTTCAGTTCTCATCTTGATTATTTCCTTTCTTTTGCCTCCTTTGGGTTAAAAATGTTCTTTTTTTTGGTTTCTAATCTCTGAAGTTGAGAGTTACTGATTTAAGGACTAGTACTCCTTTTAGTATAACCATTTAATGCTATAAATTTCCTTCTTAGTCCTGCTTTAGTTGCATTCCACAAATTTGGATACGTTATACTTTTGTTTTTGTTTAGTTCAAAGTAATTTGTTAACATTCTTGGAGACTTCCTTTTTGACACATGGGTTATATTTAGAAGTGTGTTGTTTATTTTCAAGATATTTGGGCATTTTCAGATATCTTCCTTCTATTGATTGATTTCTATTTCATTCATTTGTCAGAGAGCATGCTCTCTATGATTTCGGTTCTTTTAAAAATTTATGCTCTTTTTTGTTCAGTGTTGCATGTGCAGTTAAAAAAATATTTTCTGCTATTGTTGGAATGAGTGTTCTATAAATGTCTATTAGGTTATGTTGGTTGATAATGTTTTTCAGATCTTTCTCCTGACTGATTTTCCACTTGGTCTATCAGTTACTAAGAGAAGAGTCTTGATGGCTCCAACTCTAATTGTAGATTTTTCTTTTTCTCCTTTCAGTTTTTTTTCACTTTTTGCTTCATGTATTTTAAAACTTGTTAAGTGCACACACAGTTAGAATTGTTGTGTCTTCTCAGAGAATGGGCCTCTTTACTATTATACAATGTCCTTCTTTTCCATGATAACATTATTTGTTCTGAAGTGTACTTTGTCTGACATTAATAAGGATGTTCTAGCTTTATTTTTGATCAGTGTTTGAATTGTGTATAGTTTTGTTCCTCTCTTTAAATCTGTTTATGTACCTATATATCATCTATCGATTTTCAGGGTTTAGATTGACAGGACAGACAGGATTTAGATTGGTCTTGAATCTTTTCAACCAATATAGCAATCTCTTTTAACTCCCATATTTGGAGAACTTAACTTTAATGTGATTATTGATGTGGTTTGATTAAAACTGACCATCCTGCTAGCTCTTTTCCATTTGTTCCATATATTTTCCTCTTTTTCACCTTCATTTGGATTAATTGAGCACTTTTGTGATTTCATTTTATTTTTGTAATTTCATTTTATCTCCATTATTGACTTATTCTCTCTGTTTAAAAAAAAGGTTATCCTAGAGTTTAAAATATATATATCTTCAATTAATTAGAGTCCACTTTAAATAATATACCACTTCATGTGTATTGCAAGGTCCTTATACATTCCAAATTCTTTCCTCTTTTCTTCTGTACTATTTTTGTAATAATTTTCACTTTACATATATTTTAAAAACACAGTGTTTTGGTACTATTTTTGTTTTAAATAAGCGACACAAAACATATGTAATTAAAGCAGTTAGAATTAAGACAAAAACAACTTTTTGCTTTCATTTTTTTCAACTTCCAGTGGCCTTTATTTCTTTGTGTAGATTCAGACTTATTCCTAGTATTGTATTCCTTCTGCTTAAAGAATGTCCTTTAGCATTTCTTGTAATGTAGATGTGTAGGAATACATTCACTCTTTCGTTTTCAGGGAAATTATTTCTTCCTCATTTTTGAAATGCATTTTCACTAGGTATGGAACTATGACTTGAATGTTTTTTGGGTTTTTTTTTTAATTCAACACTTTATAAGTGTCATTCAATACAATGTTTTATGATTTCTGACAATATTCTGTAATTCTTATCATTTTTCTTCCATATATCACATGTCCTTTATTTCTAAATGACTTATATTTTCACCTGTTTGAATGTAAGTCTACTTTTTTGTGTGTGTACATGTGTACATGCTTGTGTGTTAATTATTCTACTTGACTTTCTCTGTGCTTCTGCACTCTGTGGTTTGTTGTGTGACATTAATTTTTACAGATTGGTAAAAGCGGAATATGGCTAGAAAGATAATATAGAATCCCTGGGGGCAGGAATAAAGGGAGTACACACTTATTACAGGCTCCTCATGGGCATCACAGGACACTCAGAACAAAGATTGGTGGGTGTCTGAAAAAGCATCCCTTGTAGTGCAAGTCTGAATAAGAAGAATAGAAGCAGCAAATCCAATATTTCTCCAAATATTTTTTAGCTCCCTGTTCTCTTTTTTCCTTTATGGATTTCAGTACTCACATGGTAGATCATTTGATGTTGTCCTTCAAATTTTGGCTGCTCTGTAGTTTTATTTTCACCTTTTTTTTCTCTTTGTGTCACTGTTTGGATCATTTCTATGGGCATATATTCAAGTTCACTGGTTCTTTTCTCAGCTGTGTCCAATCTACTGATGAGCCCATCAGAGGTATTGTGTATCACATCTACTGTGATTTTCATTTTTAACATTTTACTTGATTATTTCATATAATTTGCATTTTTCTGCTGAAATTTGCCATCTGACTCTCTTATCTATGGGAACCCCTAACATATTCATCATAGTTATTTTTTTTATTAGTTGGAGGCTAATTACTTCATCATAGTTATTTTAAATATTCTTTCAAATAGTTCCAACAGTTGTTTCATATCTAATTCTGATTCTGTTGACCACTTTGTCTCTTGGCAGTATGTTGTTTTTAATTGATTCTTTAATATACCTTTTGTATTTTTGTTGTTGCTGTTGAAACCTGGACATCTTATACAAGACAATAGAGACTAAAGTGAATAGTTCTTATGTCAAGAAATGGGCATGTCTTTGTTTTTACCAAGTTTTTAGCGAATGTGTGTATGTGTGTCATTCTAGTCAAGAGTAGTGCCGTGTGGAGTTTCTTGCCTCTATTGTTAGTCTTGTTGACAAGGTGTGTCAGACTTTAAATTCCTCAAGTGATACATTGGTTTAGGGTGGCTTTTGGTTGCCTCATGGTTTTATCAATGTCTGTTGCACAGCTGTAGATTTTCCTTTGGGCTGTGTCCCAGGGAAAGTCTTCATTCAGGCTCTTAATGCACTTTCATCATTACTCCACTGTTACTTATCACTTCACTCTAATTAACCTGATGATGGAGTGTTTTCTGTTGTTCTAATGAACCCTTTATCCTGGCAAGAACGTGTCCCGAAGTCTTGGAGGTATGGCCCCCTCAGCACTCTTGCCTGTCACCAGATATAGTTCTTAGCCCATCCTCTTGCCCTTCCCAGGGTTACACTTTTGTTTTCTTGTCGCCTTCTACCAGCTGTAGTTCATTTTCACCAGTGCTCCAAGGGTGACAGTTAGTGTTGCCCTTCCCTCTCACAGTTTAGAGTTTCTGTCCCATAGGTGCAACAAGAGAAGTATGTCTAGGTAGGATTTGCTGCTGCTATTCCTCTCTCAGACGCACACTTAGAAGGGTGCTTTTATATCATAGATTGAGGGATGCTTTCTCACAATATCAGTAATACGTTTTCAGTGTCCAGTGATGCCCATGGAGAAGAGATTGTAGTGTGTGTATCCCTTATACCTGTGCCCTCAAGGGTTCTATATTCTCTTTCTAGCCATAGTCATCTTTTGCCAATCTGTCAATAGTTTATAACAGTTTTTTTTTAATTAGATACTTACAGGAAAATTGCAATCTAATGGAGTTCCTATATATGTGACATTCACCCGATTTCCTTCCGTGTTAACATCTTACATAACCACTGAACATTTATCAAAACTAAAAAATTATTAAATATAAAACCTATACTATTTTGTAAAGTAATTAGCCTCCAACTAATAAAAATAAATGGAAAAAAAACTATACTATAGTATTCACTTAAATATTGCTTAATTCTTAATAGTGTCTGGCTACATCCATTTTCACATAAGTACATGTATCTTATATCTTTTTCCCTGTCTTTCCTTAGATTTAAAGTTATTTGGTTGTCTTGTGACCACAACTTTCTGAGAGGATCAAGAAAATTATGAATTTGCAGGATATCTGGCTTTGTTGTTTTTGTTATAAAGGTAGAAATGGTGTTCTGTATGGTTTTGTATATTCCAAGTAGAAATTGGGAGTTAACAAATATGTTTTAAATGAATGAATAACTGAATGAATGATCTGTTATCCACAGGTAAATTTGAAATACAAGAGAAGACAAAACAATTATTTAAATATTAATGTATGTCAAGCAGGTAAAATATTTGCTGACTTCTTGTGTTTATTTACTAATGTAGTAATTCATTTGGGAATCCGTCATAGGCTAAATTTAAATGCAGTATTTAGAAACACTTTGCAAAAAATGTATCTGCTTTTTAGGTAACTACCCTGGTCAGAAGGTAGTTTCATTACTTTTTCTTCAAATTTGAGATCACCTTCCCTCCCTCTCCCACTGCCACTGGATCCATCTACAGAATGAAAATATAGAAAGCCATAGCTCTAGATCCTTGGGCTCTAATTTGGAAATCTTTTGATAAAAGTTCAGATATGCTTCATATTAGTCATGGTATTTAAATTGTATTTTAAAAGTATTTAAATTGAAAAATTTCTCTCCTTATACAGTCAGCAAATTACATAGATATGAACTGTGGTGATGTATTGGTAAATCTGCCTTGTTATCTGTCAACCACAATGCACAGTTTTGAGTCTTTTTTTTAGGCAAATAGGAAGTGGATGTTTTAAAATAGTCAAACGCTTGTCATTGTTATTACTTAAAACATTTGAGGGCATAACTATGGAGTAGATGAGTTATTTTTTTGAAGACTGAAGAAATCATACCTGAATTAAACATCTTTCATAATATGAGCTATAATGCTAAAAAATAAATAGTTCCGTGGTTTTTACAAAAGAAATGGATTTTAGAGATTATTTCATTCAATACTGAGGGAATGGAAGTCCACAAAAAACAAAAATATCATAAAAGATCATATGTTCAGTTAGGAGGGAAGCTGTTCAACTTTGAATCTCTCACGGCATGCCTAGGGTACTTTACATCACATGCATTGTTCTTTTGTGTAAGTTCTTGCTTTAAAAACGTCTATCAGAATTTTTATATGTAACATCTTTTAACATCTTTTAGAACTGTCTATAGATTTATTTAGTAGTCACACAGGAAAACAAGTCTCATTACTTTCAAGTCATGCCTCATACACTTAAATTGTTGGTAGAAAATATGTATAAAGAGAGATTTATATTAGCCAAATGTTCACTTCCCCCTGCCACATTTTTCTTTCTCTCTCTCATCTATCTATCTATATCTCTTTGCACCGTTGGCACAAATGACAAGCATCTACCATGCATAGTTATTATACATTCCCTCAGATTCCTTGCTCATTAAACTTAAAGGGTATGTAGGATGGTAATTGCCACTTAATGCACTCTGTTTTGGAGGAAAGAAATTAGCATATATTTATTTTTCAAATACAGCAGTGGCTACAATTGAACTGATTTCACAAAAGATATTTTTCCTTATTTTAATGTAAATAACAGTGATAAATTTTAATATAGCTCAAAAACTCTCAAAGAGAAAATATATTGTACAGTGATATTTTCCATTTTCTACCTGTTGTTTAAAGGAAACTATTCCTATTTCTTATAGTGTTAGGCCTCAGATAACAGTATATAACTTTAAAATATCAAGTTTTTTTAAATGAAGACATACTATATTTTGTTTACAAATAAAATATAAAAACCCAATTACTTCTAATGATATAATGTTGTACAGTTTTATTCAACAAGCTTATTTTTCAAATACAATCTACAAATCTAGGTAGGAATTTGTAATCGTGAAGAAAAAAAGGCAAAAATCCATCCCATGTATTATTGCCACTGGGCATTTGGTTGGATATGGCTGAATCATTCAATTAGGACAGAGTTTGAAAGGAGGAGCTTGGTCAATATGCTGTGTAAAGCAGTCAATGAAATTGCTGATATAAATTGTTGAAATTGTTGATCTGTAAATACTTACAGATCATCATCACGAGGAATAAGAATGGGTGTGGCTCTGTTACTACACAGTGATCAGGTATAATAGCTGCCATGAGGGTGATACAGGCATCTAATTAACCTCCCTACAACTGCCCTGTCACCCAGGGTTAAAGGGTGATGTTTCCCTTGGATGGCTACCTTATAGAGGTATACTTAGAACTGTGGTAGACTGCCAGAAGTGTCTGCTCATTTGGAGAGATTTTAGTGGATGTGATTCACACACTTACCTGCCTATTGATGTGGACTACCATGCGCTCCACTGGTGCCTACATACTGGCTAATCCTGCCAGTTGATCCAGGTGTCAAATCCATAAGACATTAGCAAGGTTTCCTCTACTAGCAAACCAGTGACCACTGATCAGATGGCTACAAAAGAAAAATACATAGATAAATAAATAACATTTTTTTTCTGTTGCTTGGCAATATGACATCTTTATTTGAAAATTCTCAGTGGAATATGGCAGAAATAATATACTCACAAAAAGAAAAGCCAGTGGCACATTGTAATGTTTTTTGTTACCATTTCCATTCATTTAATAGATAGGAGTAAAAGGACTGTTGCTCTGAGAGAGGAGAACCTACATACCTGATATACAAGCTAGTCAGGATTTGGATAACAGTACGATTATTCAAGAAGGAAAAAGAAAAATCAGCACAACGTTGATGCTGAAGGGGAAGCAAGAAAAAAAACTGAATAGATTAAAAGGACATACAGAAGAACCAAATGCAACACCACTGTAGGTCCTTCAAAGAACTCTTCAATCATGATGAACAAGTCCTATTAATGCTACCAGAAAGAAACTGAGTAAAAAGGTCATTGCATGGAAATGAAATTCCAGAGTAGTATAAAATGACCAGACAGGAGAACAATTTCTTATGCACAATTCTGGTGCTCAAGATAAGTAAAGAATTCTTATTCACACAACTTTGACAATATCCAGTACTTAAGTGACAGTACGTATTACAGGAATGAAAAGGTCAGTGTTTCAATCCAATCCCAAAGAAAGGCAGTGCCAAAGAAAGTTCAAACTACCACACAAATGCACTCATCTCATATGCTAGTAGAGTAAGGCTCAAAATTCTGCAAGCTACTTCAACAGTACATGAACTGACAACATTCAGATGTTTAAGCTGGATTTAGAAAAGGCAGAGGAACCAGAGATCAAATTGCCAACATCTGTTGGATCATAGAAAAAGCAAGAGAATTCCAGAAAAACATCTACTTCTGCTTCATTGACAATGCCAAAGCCTTTGACTGTGTGCATTACAACAAACTGGAAAATTCTTAAAGAGATGGGCATACCAGACCACCTTACCTGCCTCCTGCGAAGCCTGTATGCAGGTCAGGAAGCAACAGTTAGAACTGTACCTGGAACAATGGACTGGTTCCAAACTGGGAAAGCAGTACATCAAGGCTGCATATCGGCACCCTGCTTATTTAACTTCTATGCAGAGTACATGATGCAAAATGCTGGACTGGATGAAACACAAGCTGGAATCAAGATTGCCGGGAGAAATATCAATAACCTCAGCTATACAGATGACAGCACCCTGATGGCAGAAAGCAAAGAACTAAAGAACCTCTTGATGAAAGTGAAAGAAGAGAGTGAAAAAGTTGGCTTAAAACTCAACATTCAAAAAACTTAAGATCATGACATCTGGTCCCATCACTTCATGGTGAATAGATGGGGAAACAATGGAAATAGTGAGAGACTTTATTTTCTTGGGCTCCAAAATCACTGCAGATGATGACTGCAGCCATGAAATTAAAAGATGCTTGCTCCTTAGAAGAAAAGCTACAACAAGCCTAGACAGCATATTAAAAAGCAGAGACGTTACTTTGCCAACAAAGGTCCGTCTAGTCAAAGCCATAGTTTTTCCAGTAGTCATGGATGGATGTGAGAGTTGGACCATAAAGAAGGCTGAGCACTGAAGAACTGATGCTTTTGAACTGTGGTGTTGGAGAATATTCTTGAGAGTCCTTTGGCCAGCCAGGAAATCAAACCAGTCAATCATTAAGGAAATCAGTCCTGAATATTCATTGGAAGGACTGATGCTGAAGCTGAAACTGAAACTCCAATACTTTGGCCACCTGATGTGAAGAGCTGACTCATTACAAAAGACCCTGATGCTGGAAATGATTGAAGGCAGGAGGAGAAGGGGACGACAGAGGATGAGATGATTGGATGGCATCACTGAGTCAATGGACATGAGTTTGAGCAGGTTCCAGGAGATGGTGAAGTACAGGGAAGCCTGGCGTGCTACAGTCCATGGGGTCGCAAAGGTCAGACACGACTGACTGACTGAACAACAACCATATTGTTCATTCAGTTCTTTACTGTGAGCAGTGTCATGTTAGGTTATACTGTGTCATTGATTTATGCACTAACAATGAAAAAGCATGAGGGCACTTGCGTATATATGTATATATTTTTGAAAATACTTGCATTTACATGGAAAAGAAATCTTGACATTAACCTTTCATTGTGTATGATCGATTTTGAGGTTGCAAATGTGAATTCAATTCAATTATTCCTACCAAATTCACAAGTAAAAGGATGCTTATTTCATGTTTCTTAGTCACTATGGTGAATAACACATTCTTTGGGTCTAATACATGTGTCTAAAACAATTAGAGTGACACCAGTAAGTGACCATCCACGTTGTTTGGACTTCCATTTATACCTTTGGAAGATATAAATGAAACTTTGAGTAAAATGCGGAGAATACAGAAAAAATTCAGATGACCTGATGGATTACATTCATGGAAGTCATGGAGAAGGCAGAGGAAGAACAGAAGCTCCAAGATTTCTGCCAGAGACTTGGAATGTTTATATATGAGTACTGAATAACAATCACAGGACAAACAATGCTGTGAAAAACTGGCATAGCAGATTTCAAAAACTAATGGCAGTGTATTATCCTTAAATTTGGAGATTTATTGGAGTATTAAAAGATGAAGAGCAAATTAACAAGTTATCACCAAGGTTCTTGGTGGTCACACTCAAATACAGCCACCAACTTCATGATGATGCTAATAAAATAAAATTCCTATAACCAGATACAACAGACACAATGAATATAAAGCCAATAATCAAATTGTCATAAACTTTAGATCAGTTGCTCATCAACTTAAGACTAACCCTGATAAACTTCATGATGAGAAAGAACAAAAACAAATGTGAAATCCAAAATTCATAAGGAATGACAATAAAAATAATGTAAATAAAACTTTAATGAAGTTAAATGTTTGTATTATTTAATGAATCATGGACCAAATGTCTCAATGGCCATTTTGGCCAGGACCAAATGTGCTGCAAGTTTTCAAATAAATTATCTAAATCTATACTTGCTGTAATTTAAGTATTATTATTATCATTCCCAATAAGTAAAGTAAGGTCCATACAATTTCAATAGCTTTCTAATAAGCTGCTAAGTATAGGTAATAATTTATATAAGCAAAATTACAAACTAGTATTTGGTGTTTGACCTTCCAGCATGCGTATCGTGACACTGGAGTCTCAGAGTTTCAAGGCTACATGGTTATGTGACTGAGTAACAAGTTTTGAGATTTCAAGTTTCTTTTTATCTTACTTATACCAGATGCTAGTCAGACTCTGTATTTGAAACTTTCTCATTAACTCTTGATTCTCAATCACTCAATCATACTTCTTGTTGCTTTTTCATTTAACTTGGAACCCAAGTTACCTCAGGTAGGGAGGAACCTGAAACAACAACTCCCTATGGCCAATAACAAAAGATGATTAGGAGCATATGTGGGACTCCAGACAGGAAGACTTCATTGATTAATTATGAAGATTACCTGTGGAAACACTTATCTTAAGGACAAATGGAAACTTGTCTTCTCATTCCAAAGTAGCTTCTGATGTTTAGTACCATGCAGAAATTTTTGGTACAGATATTTCAGAGACGTTTTAGGGTACCAGTTTGCATTCCATTTGTTTTATCTTAGAATCACATTAAATTCAGGAGATAAATTTTCACCTATATTGTTTCAACCTATAGTTCTAACACTATTTTAATTGAAGTATCAGTATTACAATGGCCCTATTATCCTAGTTATTAACTAACTAGAACAATCACACACACTGTTCTCTAAAAGTTTATATTATTTAACATATGCAATATATCATATTGATAATAGTTAATTATATTTTCGTCCAGTTATCTTTGGGGCTTCCCAGGTGGCTCAGTGGGTAAAGAATCTGCCTGCAATGCAGGCAATGCAGAAGATGCGGATTTGATCTCTGGGTTGGGAAGATCCCCTGGAGTAGGAAATGGCACAATCCACTCCAGTATTCTTGCCTGAAGAATCCCCATGGATAGAGGAGCCTGGTGGGCTACAGTCCATAGGGTCACAAAGAGTCAGACCAAACTGAAGCAGCTGAGCACCCAGTTATCTTTTCAATCTCCTGACATAAAAATTTGCTATGATTTGCATGAATTTTGTTCCCTCTGGATTTTACTGCCAAGTTCCCTTGACAATTTGTATTTCTTATATAACCATACTGTTTGGTCACTTTAGAATCTTCATTACTAAAATCTCTATCGTGTTTCTTTTCACCAGCTATTCTCATTGCATCCCCAAAGCCAATTGCTCATTCCTTTGGTATTACCTATGAGCCTGTGGCAGAGACTGGCTAACTATTGACCAGAATAGGCTTTCCATTTAGACTGCATTTCTACTAGTTTGCATTTCTCAGCATCTTGTGCAGTTAGGTCTAGCTAAAGTAATGTGAGCAGAAGTAGTGTATGTCACTTCTAGTAGTGTATGCCACATTTGATATATAAAATCCTTATAGTCTTTCCTTCTTTCCCTTTCTTTCCACCCAAAAACCCTAAGAACTTAAGAGAAACACATGAAATAATGAACTTACATCCATGAATGACTATGAAAGCATAACTCTCATCCTCTCGTAAGGCATATTGCCACAGTCCTAGTACTTATTAAGCATGCTACAAATGTTATTTATTTTGGTTGTTAAACCAGGCCCTATCTTTAAAGCATTCCCTTTTCTCTTCTACTTCTCAGGGCTACTGAAAAAGACATAATTCATGGACAAGTAGTGTTTAATTGTTTTGGTTTTCATTTTAATTTTCCTTTTGGTTCTCTACCACCATTATATTATATTATCTCGGGGAAGATTTTTTTCTGTTGATATCTTGGTGTTACCTATGATCTTCATGAAGGTGGATGTCCAAATCTCTCCCAAGGTTTGGAAAGTTTTCAGCCATTATTTCTTTAAAGAAACTTCCCCTTTCTCCTTCTCTTCTCCTTCTGGAACTCCAGGAATACATAGGTTGTTTTTCTTGATGATATCTCATAGTCTATGCAGGCTTTCTTTGTTCTGTCTTTCTTCCTTCCTCCCATCCTTCCTTCTTTCTTTTCTTCTCTGACTGGATAATTTCAAAGAACCTGTCTTTTACCTAACAGACAGATCACTTCTTGTGCTTGATTCAGTCTGATGTTGATGTGCTCTGTTGCACTTTTTTTTTTCAATTTATTCACTGTATTCTTGTTTCTTTTTTAAGATTTCTACATCTTTATTAAACCTCAGTTTATTCATGCATTGTTTTCCTGATTTCACTGAATCATCTTTGTGTTTTCTAATAGTTCATTGAGTTTCCTTAAGACAATTATTTTGAATTGTTTACCAGGAAAACTGCAGATCTCCATTTCTTTGTTTTGGTTGCTGGGAAATCATTGGTCCTTTGGTGGTATCATGTGGCCTTGAGTTTTCATGTTTCTTGAAGTCTTGTATTGCTGTATACACATTTGAAGAAGCACTCACCTCCCCCATTCCATACTGCCTAGCTTTGAGAGTAAAATACCTTCCTTTGGCCCAGTTGGAATTCGGAGGCTCTTCTGAGATCTTTCCTATGGGTGCCCTTGCTCCACAGTTCTTTCTCCCTCTTGTGGATGAATTATTAAACTTGTATTCTTTCTCTCAATCCTGCAAAGCCAGGCCAGGTACTGACAACATCTCTTTTTCTTTCCCTAGGGTATTACTAAATACTCAAGTTTGTGTAATTTCTCTCAGTCCAACATATTTTGACAGCTTTCTACTCATGCTGACTACTCATTTGTAAAACCTTGCACTTATCGCCACTGGGTACATGCACAGGAATCCAACCATGGAGTGGGAGATGTGTGAGAGTAAGGCATACAGAGCTTTGAGTGTGTTCATGGGCCAGCTGGAAGAACATTCAGACATTGCATGTCCAGCAAGTGGCTTGTAGTCAGACTTCCTCCTGATGGAGTCTGCAAACTGGTTAGTAAGATCTGTGTCACTCTGATGACCCTTGAGAGTCCTATCTGCTGTTCTCCCACCTGCTTTCTGCTTTCTATTCACATAGCACATCTGAGTCTTCTCAATGGAGTGAGAAATAAATGACTCTCTGGTAGCATCCCATATAACTGAGGAATCCAGGAGCTCATTCGCATGCTTTCATTTCCCCTCACAGGGAAATCATGGGCTAAGCAGGTCTCTCTGGCACTAAGCTGCGCCACCTTGGAGGAAGGTGATGTGAGTACAGTGAAACTTCCTCTTAATCTCTTCAGTGGTCTAATCTTGCTTTCTTTTACTTTTCTTTTTTTATTGTTCCAATGGTGTTTTTAACTTCTCTGCTGGACTCCTAGACTTTCAAAAAGACTCTCTCATCCATGGAGATTGTCTAAATCAGTGTTCCTTAGGGAGGCGATGGTAGAAAACTCTTATTCTGCTATGATGATGACAAAGCTCTTAACATTTTCCCCTGGTATTCCTTGTACAGAAGTTTCTATCTGCAAGATAACCTCTGTCCCTATTTCTCTCTCCATATTATAAATATGAAAATAACATGTGAATGGAATTTTTTTATTTTTCACTGTTGTGTATTTTTAATTGATATATTTATTTAATCACAAATATTGGCATACATTAACAGGTTTGACAATTCCAATTAACACTTATCTCTCACTTCTTTAACTCTAATGCAGCTATTGCTTCTATTAATCAAATAGTACCTTATTAAGCAACATTATTTAATAGCAGATATCTTCAAAATAACTGGGCTTCCCTGATAGCTCAGTTGGTAAAGAATCCATCTGCCATGCAGGAGACCCTAGATCTGCTGGAGAAGGGATAGGCTACCCACTCCAGTATTCTTGAGCGCCCCCTTGTGGCTCAGCTGGTAAAGAATCTGCCTGCAATGTGATCCCTGGGTCGGGAAGATCCCATGGAGAAGGGAAAGGCTACCCACTACAGTATTCTGGCCTGGAGAATTCCATGTTCATGGGGTTGAAAAGAGTAGAACACGACTGAATGACTTTCACTTCAAAATAATTGGTGTACATGAAATTAGATTATAAGCAGATGGAAGTGCTTATTTTTTGTTACTTTAGTTTAAGTTAGGATAGCACTATTATATTTCCACAGCACTTAATATATTACTGAGTACATAGTAACAACTCAATTAATCATTGTTGTTTGATTATAAAACAGATTTAAGATCACCACTATGATGAAGGAAATGAGAATGACTTTTATATTTAAGACAGCACACATGTGTTCCTAAGACATCATGGAGTCTTCAAACATAGAAGAGTAAATAGGAAAAGAAAATGGTAAAATTTGCTAGTAAATCTCCCTGACTTAAGGCTTTTGTTAGCTGTACATAGTAGTTTTTCTTGCCAATATTGAAGAATATTAGAGGGCCTTTGCTAGAAACTACACATAGAGAGGTAAAAAAAATTGTGTTCAAATCAAGTTCTACCACCTATTGTGAATGTGAGTATTTTCTTAAGTTTCCTGAGCTTCAATATTCTCATTTATTAAAAAATGAAAAGCTATGTACAGCTACAATTGAATGAGATAAGGAACATCCCATTCAGGTTTAATGTAGAAATATTTTCAGCTGGTTTTATGGTGCAAATGTTGCTTACTTTTCACCAAAGATATAGGGAATAATTATTTATTTCATAAAATAATCATTAACTTTGAATATAGATTTCCAATAATGTTTCTTTAAGTGCTTTTAAAAATCAGTATGCTTTACTTTTTTGATTTTTGTAACCATTTGAGGAACATGGTTATATGTATTTTGAATTATTCATGTGTGGAATTTTAAATACAAATTTACACATTTTATGAAATAAAGTAATATCTGATTCGACATAACATTTCTCTTTTAGTTATTTAGATATAATCTTAATAAAACATACTTATAAAAATAAAGGTGTTTTAACTACAAAATAAATAGGCTTCTATGTTGATCTATGGAAAACATTTTGTAAATTAAATGTAACAATCTAACTACGAGATAATCCAGGAAAGATACCTAACCAAAACCAACCTGCCTCCCCTAATTTTTTGGGGAGCAAGAAAACCATCTCAGATTCAATTTATTCAGAGGGCATAGTAAATTTCCCTAAGATTCCATCCAGAAATCATCTTGCATTCAGTTCTACAAATGACTAGTTTCAGAGCCAAAATATGAAAAGCTTCACAGACTCCAAATTTGGATAATAAGATAAATAATTATAAAAATATTAATGTGCCACAGAAAAATGATTTAGGTTATTGATTTGGTCTGGCTATACATGTTTGAATCTCTCCTTCCCACAGAAAAGGAAATCACTGTGTAGCATTGATTCAAAAAATACTTGAGTATATTCTGTATAGTATCTTCTTTTTTTTTTATGGGTACATCAACTTTTTTTTCTTTTTTTCTTTTTTTTTTTCATTTATTTTTATTAGTTGGAGGCTAATTACTTTACAATATTGTAGTGGTTTTTGCCATACATTGACATGAATCAGCCATGGATTTACATGTGTTCCCCATCCTGATCCCCCCTCCCACCTCCCTGTATAGTATTTTCAATTCAATCCAATTTAATGAAGATATACTACGCCAGAGTTGCATGTGTTTTTTAAAAAATGTAAAATGAATTCTTGTCCTCAAGAAGCCTATATATACATGTAACTCCATGGCTGATTCATGTCAATGTATGACAAAACCCACTTCAATATCGTGAGGTAATTAGCCTCCAACTAATAAGAGTAAATGAAAAAAAAATAAAAAAAAAAGAAGCCTATAATTATACAAGTAAGTATAATACAAAGGAAGCAATTTAGGTATAATAGAAATAGAAACTCTTCAGTATCACTCTAGGACTTTAAAGGAGAAAGCAAGATGGACAGTGAGAGAGAGAGGGGGGGGAAATTACTAATAAAATTAAGAAGGGCTTCATGAAAAAGGTGACAGAGAAAGAACTGTAAACCTAGTAAACTTTTTGATCTTAGATATCTTAAGTGTTTTCAAGTGTGGGATAGGCCAGTGTTATTCAAACCATTGAATCTTCTATGAGTTGGTGGCACACACTTAAGTGGGAGAAAAAGCGGATGGAGATAAACCCCCACTGTTCCAGAGAGTAGCTGAGCAGGACAGAATCACAGCTTTTTCCTCCAACTTTTTAAAGTTTCCTTAGAATTTGAAATATACATTTACAACTAATCCACATCAGTTTCCAAATAACACTACAATTTCGGCAATAAGATTCCTAATTTCTTCTTCCCATCCCTTGTATCATTGATGTCATTCATTTCACTTATAAATAAGCATCCTTAAACATTGAATATGCATATTATATAAATTATGTATAAAGTCATTGTTTCTTCTTCCCTTTTGAAGGATAATTTTGCAGGTTACAGAATTTTAGTTTGGTAGGAATTTTTTTCCCTCAATAATTAATTTCACTCCGTTCTCTTCTTGCATATGTGGTTTCTGCAAAGTTGAATATAATTATTATCTTTGTCCCTCTGTCTTCTCTCACAAATTTTATCATCTTTGGTTTATTGAAGTTTAAATATGATATACCTAGTAGTAGGGGTTTGTGTCTCTTTTTTTGTACTTATCCTATTTTGTATTGTTTGAGTCTCCTAGATCTGTGATTTGGTGTCTTAACATTACTTTGGGTAAATTCTCAATCATTATTGCTTCAAATATTTCTTCTGTTCCTTCCTTTATTTCTTCTTCTAGTATTTTCATTACTCATATGTTATACCTGTGTAGTTATCCCACAGTTCTTTATTTTGTTCTTTTATTTTCCTTTGCTTTTAGATTTTGGAAATTTCTAATGTCAATTCCTTAATTCAAAGATTGTTTCCTCAGCTGTGTCCAGTCTACTAGTAAGTCCATCAAAGGAATTCTCTATTTCTGTTAGTATTTTTGAAAACTAGTATTTATTTTTAATTCTTAGGCTATCTATCTCTCTGCTTATATTATCCATCTGTTCTTGCTTGTTTTATAGCTTTTCTGTGAAAGCCTTTAGAATGTTATTCATAGTTGAAAAGAATTCTCGGTCTGATAATTCTGCATTCCTGCCATATGTGACTCTGGTTCTGATGCTTGAATCTCTTCAGACTGTGTTTTTGCCTTTTAGTGTGCTATATAATTTTTTTTGTTGAAAGGTGGACATGCTGTCCTTGGTAAAAGGAATTGTAGTAAATTGGTCCTTAGTAATGCAGTGATAAGGTTTGGAGGAGGGGAATCATTTTATAATCTTATAATTAGGTCTTAGTATTTTGGTGAGCTGTGTTCCTGGATTATGTATTTGACCGGTGCTTCCAGCCTCCTCCATTAGGTGGGGCAGGATGGCTAAAGGGAGCTAAAGTTGGGCAACTCAGGTTGATCTGTTGCTGTTTTTGTTGTTTAGTTGCTAAGTCATGTCTGACTCTTTGCAACCCCATGGACTGCAGCCAGCCAGACTCTGCTGTCCATGGGATTCCCCAGGCAAGAATACTGGAGTGGGTTGTCATTTCCTTCTTCAATCGATCTTCCCGACCCAGGCATTGAACCCACATCTCCTGCATTGGCAGGTGGATTCTTTTCCACTGAGGCACCAGGGAAGTCCTTCAGGTTGGTTAGGTTCTGATAAAACTTTAAACCAATTAGACTTTGGCTAAATAGTTTATCCTGCGGACAGACTTCATTAAGAACAGAATGCTATGTCAGACTTCAAAATGGTTCCTTTTCCCCTCCCCTGCCAGAAGCAAGAGGAAAATTTCCCCCAATATTCGCTGCGAGGTGTTCCCTCTATGACTAGGTTCCCCTGGAGTTTTTATCTCACAGACTTGTGAAAACTGAGCCTCCAGTACCTTGTTCATTATAGTTTAGGTTTTCCTATCCTAGCACTGGTTCCTGTGGAGATTTTTGCCCCTCAGTTTTTGTTCTGGTATGTTCTGATTCTCTGTATCTGCCTGTGTTTCTTTCCAATTTGCGGGACAAAAATTTGCTTGTGATGTTGCTCTTCTGATGGACCTAAGAAGAGCTGTTGAGGTTTCAGTTTGTTAAGCTTTTTACTTGTTGGGATGGAACGGTGACTTCTAAGTTCTGTATGGGCTGAATTGGAAACCATAAGTCACCATATGTTTATTATTTACAGCTTCCAACTTTGTACTGAAATTCTCATTTTAGTATTTGTATCTAGCAACCTCAGAGTCCGAATCTCTTATGCATCTACTTCTCTTATCTGGTTTTCTATTGATATTGGTCACCTGGTCTTATCTGCTAAGCCATGTAATTATTTCATTACATGCCAGAAATGGTATATGAAATGTTTTAAAGATATTTTGAGGTTCAGAATTACAGATCTGCCTCAATTTATGGTGGGTTATGTCCTGATAAACCCATCGTAGTTGAAAATATCCTACATTGAAAATAAATACATTTAATACCCTAACCTACCAAATATGATAGCTACCCTACTTTAAACGTTTTCAGAACACCTACATTAGTCTACAAGTGGGCATAATCATCTAACACAAAGCCTATTTTATAATAGTGTTGAATATTTCATATAATTTGTTTAATATTATACAAAAAATGAAAAGCAAGCTGGTTGCACAGATATAGTATGGTCGTAAGTGTATTTATTATTTACCTAGCATCACAAGACAGTATTCTTCCACATATCACTAGCCCAGGAAAAAAGTCAAATTTTAAAGCGTGGTTTTTACTGAATGCATATCACTTTCAAATCACAATAAAGTCAAAAAAATTGTAAGTGAAACCATTGTTAAGTTGGTGACTGTATAGTATTTCCTAAGAGAGGATTTGCTTTTGCTTCTTGCTTTCATTAGAATATAGACATAGTGAAAGTGAAAGTGTTAGTCACTCAGTCGTGTCCAACTCTTTGTGTCTCCATGGACTGTAGCCCTCTAGGCTCCTCTGTCCATGGAAATCTCCAGGCAAAAATACTGGAGTGGGTTGCCATTTCCTTCTCCGGGGGATCTTCCCAACTCAGGGATTGAACCTGGGTCTCCCGCACTGCAGGCAGACTCTTTACCAACTGAGCCACCAGGGAAGATCGAATATAGACATAACACCTCTATAAATTCAGTGATTCGTTTCATTAAAAGTTGAATTTAATATTTTGTGTGATCTTTTCTATATCCAGTTCCTGCTTTTCCTTAAAGATGAGCCTTGAAAAGTCTAAAATGAAAGCCAGGTTGTTTGGGAGAAACTCTTCTCCTTATTGGGCTGTGAATTCTAGCTGTCTCCCTTAGACACCTGAGACCAGTAAAAGCTCTGATGGTTTTTCAACCTCTCGGAAGCCATATGATAATTGGTTAATACACTGAAGGGAAAATTGAATTGAAATGCCCTTCTTAAATTTTTTCCCCTTTGTTTCTGGATCTTGGCTCTTCAGATTCTGGCTGTCTTGGTAGCCCACTCATGCCTTAGAAATATTTTAAACAGTATTTTCTACAGCTTTTCTAGTTGATTTTTGCAGAATGGTTTGAGTCAAGCTGATCTGTTACTTACTGCTGGAAATAAAATTCTCCTGTATATATTTTGATATGCTGTTTGCTACATGAAGTTTCATGACTGAATTCTTTCACCATATTTGCAGTCTTCCTTGGTTGCAGGAATTATTTATTTGTTCTGGGACTCAGGTTGGGAAGGAATATATTCATGGTGTACTTTTGTTGAGTATTTTACTCCCCTGTCTTCTAATTTCCTCTTGCTCCTGTTAGCAATATCAAAGGGCCTATCAGTTCAAACAGCTATGTTTTTTCTACCTTCTAAAGATATAATGCCAATATATAAAAAGGTTACATTTGTGTAATATTTTGGAATGGTAATAGATTTTTATTGATTTAAATTTGGCTTCATGGCTACAGTATTTTTTTTTTTTTTTCTGTATCACCTTGACTAGGCTACATTCTCTGTTTATTCGGACATTAATCTGGGTGATGCTGTGATGCTATATTGCTAATGTAAAGTTCCTAATCAGTTAACTTTAAGTAAAGGAGGTTGCTCTGGATAATCTAGGTGTGTCTGATTTAATCACCTGGAAGGCCTTAAAAATAGTGCTGAAGCTTGAGAGATTGAGGTGGGTCGGGGGACGGATTCTGCCTGTGGACAATTTAGGCCCATGCCCATGAGATCCATTCTGCCCTTACTGACAACCTGCCTATGGATTTTAGGTTTCCTTAGCCAGTCCCACAATCATGTAAGGCAATTTAATTTAATAAGTCTGAGGATTTATTCAAAAAGAATTGGAAGCTTTTGTGTCTATATCTGTATCTATATTTTTGAACTATATCTAATTGGTTTCCCAGGTGGCACAGTGGAAAAGAATCCGTCTGCCAGTGCAAGAGACATAGGAGACACAGTTCGATCCTTGGATCGGGAAGATCCCCTGGAGGAGAAAATGGCAACCCACTCCAGTATTCTTGTCTGGGAAATCCCATGGACAGAGGAGCCTGGTGGGCTACAGTCCATGAGGTCCCAAAGAGTCGGAAATGACTGAGTGAGCACAACACAATCTGTATCTATAGCTATACATTTTTCATTGATTCTGCTTCTCTCATTGAATTCCCAACTGATAAAATGTCAATGAAAATATGCTTCGGGAAAAAAAAACCAGGTCATATAGTATAAATGAGCACAAGAGTATACCATAGCCATGAAATGGAATCTGTGGTATTGTATTTAAATGGGTTTCTTTGTCCTGTACCTGGCAGAAATGACTATAGGATACATAACGAAGTCAGACTTCTTTAAATTAATTAACCTTGGGACTAGAAATGGAAATAGAAACAAAACTAATGAATATGCTAATTTCACCCCATGAAATGTCAGGGGATAGGTGATCTTTATCCACCGTTTAAAAATACATACCAGATTAAACTGATGATTCCCATAAATATTTTTTTTTATTTCTAAAGAATAAAACATAAAAATGCTTTTCAAGGTTAAATGTAAAAGAATGGGAGACAAACATCGATTTATTATCTTTGAGATTAATTAAATATGAAGTATTATGAGAAAATGTTGACTAAATAGCAGAAGGCTGTATTGATGCTATAAAAGAGTAGGCAGCTAATAATGATTCTTAATAATCCCCAATGAGAATAGAATCCCACTACTTTCTATTAGTGCACACTGTTTTTTTCTTTTTTTGGCAAATAAGCTAGCATTACCATAATAAGCATGTAAGACATCATAAATAACTAAGTCTGTATGCAAGAATAAATTACTTCTACTCTAAGAAACTGTAACCAGAGGGGAAAAATATTCTTCTGGATTTGGGCAGGCAAAGCTCTGTAGCAAAATGAAACATTAATTCCTTGGAAAGAATCTGAAGTTTTAATTTTGGAGTGATTCCCTTCAGAAGATTTTATAAATCTGGTTTCAAGTGAATTATTTAAAAATAAATCAAACAGCAGTTATCTAAGACCTTCTTTTGAACTCAGTTAAAATGAAATCCTGTGTTCCTTAGTTGCTTATATTGAAAGTTGTTGAAAAATTTGGTTACTACTAAAGCTTTGGTTAACATAAAATTACTCTTCAAGCATGTACAAAAGACATCATTATTCACCGACCAAAATATATAAATAGCACATTATAATCATGTTTAAATAGTAATTTTAGCACACATGTTTGGAGTAATCTTAGGTCCCATATTTTGTTAAGACATCGTTCCAACTAAAATTTTCTTTTGACCTTCAAGTGTTTTATACTAACCTTTACCTTCTGTAATGTCATTATTCATGGCTGTTAAGCAGAGTCTCACAATATTTAAATCTATGGAGACTAATTTGACATCCTAACAATTTTACAAAACCAAAAAAATAAAAGGGCCAAGTGAAAGTTAAAAAAATAGTAACAATGTGACAAACAACAGTACACAGTAATTTTTTTTTCCTGGAGTCAACTTTAATAGGACTTGAAGTATTATAACTTTGATGATTGCTATTATCATCATTTACCTCATTCAGTAGGAGGCCATGTACTGTATAATAGGAATTATCAAGAAAATACACTTCAAGTATGCTGCATAAACTTGTTTGTAACAGCATGGAATAAATGCCAGCTTGTATTTTACTATGATGGAGCTTTTATTAACAAGCACTGGTGAGACAGAACCTTCTTTGAAAATAGAAATGTTACTGTACCAAGTTCAATTATTTAGCTCCAGGTTTTAATAATTTTTAATGTGTCTTAAAAGGAGAATTTCATGACAAAAGAGAATTTCAAATATTTTTTTTTCTTGCAAAAGTGCCCTTTGAAATAAAAGTAGTTATTTGACATTTGAGAAATACTTCCTATCTTAGATAAGTTGGATTGTCTCCTACAAACATTTACCCTTAAGACTCACAGGTTTTTTTATTATTATTATTATTTTGAAAGAAGACTCACTCCTGATTTATTTTGTATATTTGCATTCTCAATTGTATTTGATAATTAATACAACCCCCCAAATCAACATATAATATGCTGCTTCATAATGCTCCTAATTGGGGTGGGGGGAGTTCCATAGCTTCTTAATAACACTTAGGACATTGTGAGTATCTAAAGGATATTGACTAATTTATCCAAAAAGTAGCACTGTCTAAATGAATATTAGTACTTTGAAAATTTAGCAAACTAAAAAGACCAAGGCTCTTTTTTCTACGTGTATAGTATGCTTTATTTATCTCTAGAAATTATAAAAGTCATCAACTTCAAAAAAGTTTGCCTATTTCCAGTATATACACTCTCCTCTCCAATACATATGTATGTTCACAAGTCCTCGCTTCTTTTGTTGAGTTTTCTAATTAAATGACTTTGAATTAATACCTTTCTACCATTATTTTCTAAATATCATAGACATACCACACAAAGATAGATATACTACCCAGTGCACCCAAAGTTTATGTGTTTTTAATGCTCTGTTATGTATTATTTTAGTATAGCATAGGCATGTTTTTGCATGAACTATAAACTGGTAGAACCATATCTTATCAATGGGTAATCTGTTCTCTGGTAATAAGATGATTCACTATCACTTCAATAACACAATATTAGCAACTTAAGGAGGCCAGTCTTCAAAAGCCAGTCAATATAAAGTATTTCCCCTTTTATTCAGTTCAGTTTAGTCACTCAGTCATGTCCAACTCTTTGCGACCCCATAGACTGCAGCACGCCAGGCTTCCCTGTCCATCACCAACTCCCTGAGCTTGCTCAAACTCATGTCGATTGAGTCAGTGATGCCACCCAAACATCTTATCCTCTGTTGTCCCCTTTTCCTCCTGTCTTCCATCATTCCCAGCATCAGGGTCTTTTCCAATGAGTCAGTTTTTCACATCAGGTGGCCAAAGTATTGGAGTTTCAGCTTCAGCATCAGTCCTTCCAATGAATATTCAGGACTGATTTCCTTTAAGATTGACTGGTTTGATCTCCTTTTATTACACACCATGAAAATAAAGATAAATCATATGTCAATTTTGTCTTGGCATTATAGAAATAATAGAAAGGCCCAAAGTTGAGAGAGTGACTTTTTTGAAGACCATCAAGGAAGACTGTGGCTAGAGCCAGTATAATAAGGGAAAAATGGTCAGAAATGAAGCTGGAGCAATGTAAGGGGGAAGCAGAATATTTTTAGTGTTTAGATCATTGTAAGAATATTTGCTTATGCTCCATGTGATATTGAGAGACATAGTAATGACAAGATGTGACTTAGATAAATTAATCTCTTTGTTGCTGTGTGAATACTACACTTTGTGTACTACACAGAAGTGAGGACTGAGAAGAGTGGGAACAGATTAAGCAGTTAGTAGGCTCTAAGTTTATTTTAAAAATGATGGTTTCTTGGATCATAGAGATAGTAGAGCAAATTGTGAGAATCTGTTATACTCTAGATTTATATAGATGTTGGAATCAAAAGAATTTGTTGATGGATAGGATGTGAGGAGTGAGAAAAAGTTGTCACTACTTAAAATGGGAAAAGACTGTAGGTGGAATCTTTTCAGTAGATAGAAGATAAGAAATTAGATTTTGGATATATTAAATTTGAGTTGTGTGTGTGTGCTCTATGATCGGTCGTGTTTGACTCTTGAGACCCCTTGGACTGAAGGCAGCCAGGCTCCTTTGTCCATGGGATTTGGGCTTCCCAGGTGGCTCGGTGATAAAGAATTGGACTGCCAATGCAGGAGACACAAGAGACACGGGTTTGATCCCTGGGCTGGGAAGATCCCTTGGAGGAGGAAAGAGCAACCCACTTTAGTATTCTTGCCTGGGAAATCCCACAGACAGAAGAGCCTATTGGCTACAGTCCATGGGGTTGCAGAGTCGGACAGGACTTAGCGACTGAGATCACTTGGAGCTGTAACAACTTACAGCTACTATGGAGAAACCATTTGAGAAGATCCAGGCAATGGCACCCCACTCCAGTACTCTTGCCTGGAAAATCCCATGGACGGAGGAGCCTGGTAGGCTACAGTCCACGGGGTCTCGAAGAGTCGGACATGACTGAGCGACTTCACTTTCACTTTTCACTTTCATGCACTGGAGAAGGAAATGGCAACCCACTCCAGTGTTCTTGCCTGGAGAATCCCAGGGACGGGGGAGCCTGGTGGGCTGCCATCTATGGGGTCACACAGAGTTGGACACGACTGACGTGACTTAGCAGCAGCATAGCATCTCCTGTCTTCATGTTTTTCTGATACTTTATTACTAATGTATCAGTCAATATCTCATTGGCAGTATTACAAATATTGGCAGTCTTGATATTAATTATATATTATATATGCTATCTTGTTAGGAAATAAAATCTTGAGTTTAAAAAGCAGTGTCTCCTTGCTAGCATGGAATTGATCAGAAGTGACACATGTTTCCTCCAAGTAGAAGCTAGTTTAACCACCAGAAGGGGATGGGTGGAAACATTTCTACCACAGGCATTCACCTTATCTTTCAAGTGGAAATTTAGAAACTCAAATATATAATTTTAAAATGGGAGAAACTCATGTGTCCATTTGTATTAAATTACTGAATGGTGCAAACTGTTTGTGATACCCTGTCATCTAGCCTTCTCCCTAACTCCCAAAACTTGCAAAAAGAATGTTACTAGCTGCTAGTGAGAAACACTAAACCTCCTATGCCATGACAGACATAATCCTTTGATAAAATAGGCGTCTTTATCTGTAATGTTATCAACTGTCAACCAAAGTGATGAGATGTCACATCAAGGACAGAATATAATATGATATGTGTATGGATACACTAAGTTTTCTTTTGCATGAAATAATCTAATTTAGAGATATCTGACAAGTACTGTAACTATTTAAAGTACTTATGACAAAGTAGCATAATTTATCAATATTGCAAACATAATTGCAATGTGAGTAGTCAAAATAATTGTGATTAAACTACTCTTTAGACACTATTTTGAAGAGGATAAAACAAGAAGACAAGGAAGTATAGTTACTGACATTTAGAACTCAGGGAGACTTTTCAACCTATCTATAGGGACTGCTTTCGTGAAAAATGTTTTTCAGTTCTGATTCTGATGTTAGGTAGATATGTGATAGTGGTTGTGCATTTCTATGGGATTGTCAAATAAATTCTGCCTTTCCCATGATGTGGCATGAAATTTATAATTACCATCCCATCCCAATATATCACTTGAGAAGAACTTCACCAGTTGTCCTCTCAGAACTTCCTTTTGTTTTTCTTTAAAGAAACTTCGATCTATAGGGCAATACATTTTCAAATATTTTTGTTAATCTTTTTTAAAATTTTTTTATTTTTTTATATTAATCTTTATTTGAGTCTATTTACAGATGTTTATTCTTAATCATTTTATTTAAACAATTGAACACTTTGATTTCAAATGAATATCATATCCTCATTTCTTACTTGCCTCTGTACTTTATCTATAGCATTCTATCAACTGTCTCTATATTTACTTTGATTGTTTTGGCTGTGGTAAAGAAAAAATTTTGTTTAAACACATGGCTTGGATTATTCCACTTTCTTGCCTTTAATTTTTAAGCTGTATCATACTAGCAAAGACTTGACATTCATAAATACTGATTTATGTGACCATAACCAAACAATAAGATCACAGAGTATCCGTAAAAAAAAAATACATATATATATATATATATGTATTTTTTTCATCTCAATGAAATACTGGCCTAGCAGATTGAACAATATGTCACTCATTAAAAATCAGTCCAATGCCTACTAGAAGAATTGTCTCCTTCTAATACTGCAAGAAAGTTGAGCATAAGCATCATTGTAGAAATATGAATATGAGCTTTAATAATAATAAAAGACCCAATCTCAAATTTTACAGCATCATTGACATAATCTTCCTTTGAGTAAAATGTATATATATACACACACATATATTTTTAATATATGTATATATGCATGCATATATACATGTATATATTTATTATATATATTAATTTATTTAATGTGTACTTTATGGGTACCCTAAAGTATTTTATGGGTGCCCTTCCCAAGTGGTACTAGTGATAAAGAACCCACCTGCCATGGCAGGAAATGTAAGAGACACTGGTTCTATCCCTGGGTTGGGAAGATCCCCTGAAGGAAGGCACAGCACCTCACTCCAGTATTCAGTATTCTTGCCTGGAGAATCCAATGGACAGAGGAGCCACGGGATCGCAAAGAGTCTGACAAGACTGAAGCAACTTGGCATGCACGCAAAGACAGGGCATATTTCACTGTGCCTCAGAGGGCAAATCATTCACACCCAAGCCATCACAACTAATCAGAAAATCATATTCAATATTTCCTTCTTTGCAGAATACTTAAATCTCTAAAGTCTGATATTCATTCATCTAAAGTTGTTTTCTAGATCAGTGATCTAACTCCTCTATACTTTATAACCCTCAATGTCTTCAATTAAGATCATGAATTACATTTAACTTACATTTCCATGTTTCTACTTTCCTATATAATGTTGTCATAAAACTGAGGTCATTGAATTCAGTGTTTTAAATTACATGTTACAATTGCATGACACCTTATAGAATATTTCAAAATAAAGAGTTCATAATAATTGTCTACTGTGCTGTGCTTAGTCACTCAGTCGTGTCCGACTCTTTGTGACCCCATGGACTGTCCCACCAGGCTCCTCTGCCCATGGGGTTCTCCAGGCAAGAAAACTGGAGTGGGTTTCCATGCCCTCCTCCAGGGGATCTTCCCAACCCAGGGATCAAACCCAGATCTCCCACAGTGCAGGTGGATTCTTTACCGTCTGAGCCACCAGGGAAGCCAAATTTGTCTACTTCCAACCCTAATTAGACACAAGCCCAAAGTCTATGGGAGTTCAATACTTGCCTAAAATGAGATATTGCTTGGATAAGAAACAAAATTTCAGTTGAAGTCTTCATTTATACTAAAATTCATACATAATGGCAGCTTTATAACTGGCTGAATACATTATTTACATGCAGTATATTCCTTTTTTCATATTGCTAATAATACTAATATGTAAAATGGTATTCTTTTCGTACCTTAGTTGACATCCTTATAAAATATAATCAGTCAGTTCAGTCATTCAGTCATGTCTGACTCTTTGCGACCCCATGGACTTCAGTACGCCAGGCTTCCCTGTCCATCACCAACTCCTGGAGCCTACTCAAACTCATGTCCATCATGTCGGTGATGCCATCCAACCATCTCAGCCTCTGTCGTCCCCTTCTCCTCCTGCCTTCAATCTTTTCCAGCATCAGGGTCTTTTCCAATGAGTCAGTTCTTCACATCAGGTGGCCAAAGTATCAGAGTTTCAGCTTCAGCATCAGTTCTTCCAATGAATATTCAGGACTGATTTCCTTTAAGATGGACTGGTTGGATCTCCTTGCAGTCCAAGGGACTCTCAAGAGTCTTCTCCAACACCACGGCTCAAAAGCATCAATTCTTCAACACTCAACTTTCTTTATAGTCCAACTCACATCCATACATGACTACTGGAAAAATAATAGACTGCTACTATTTGGGACTCTTGTTTCACTTATGCCCAGTAGATCTAATTAATAAATAAGATTGGATTTAAAATAAGTTTTACCATATTTTTTTATTCTCTCAGTCGTGTCCGACTCTTTGTGACCCCATGGACTGTATAGTCCATGGAATTCTCCAGGCCAGAATATTGGAGTGGGTAGCCTTTCCCTTCTCCAAGGAATCTTCCAAACTCAGGGATCGAACCCAGGTCTCCTGCATTGCAGGCAGATTCTTTACTAGCTGAGTCACAAGAAAAGCCCAAGAAAACTGGAGTGGGTAGCCTATCCCTTCTCCAGGGGATCTTTCTGACCCAGGAGTCAAACAGGGGTCTCCTGCAATGCAGGTGTATTCTTTACCAACTGAGCTATGAAGGGAGCCCAGTAAATAAGATTGGATTTAAAACAAGTTTCACCATATTTCTTCTATCTCACTCTACTACTCTTCATACAAGTCAAGAAATTAGACTTGGAAAATAAGAGGATGGAATTATCAGATACATTTTTTGGAACTTTATCCCTATACTGTGCTAGTAAAAACAAATACCTTGGAAAAGAATCTTTAATTTACCATTATGCTTGATGTTACTCAATGAATTTGGCATCTTGTTTTTCTGGTATTATTTTCATAAAATGATAAGGAATAGAATTTGGAAAGCTAAATAGCTTAATGAAGCTGAGCTTCTAGTTCAGATTTTAAAGACTTTGTGCCATGGTATTGGTGAATTCCAGACTGCCCTTGAAATATTCCCAATGTTACAACCAGGTTTCATTTGCAGTCTAACAGCTCATTCAATAGTGGGTATGTATAAGGTTGTCAATACATCCTGGATTTTGAGACTAAATAATTTTATTTTTATAACCAGAGAGTGGAAAGAACTTGCTGGATATGGTGCTAAAATATAGGTGTGTGTAGTTTTCAGAGAAAAAGCTTGCAGAATACCGTCTTACGTACCAGTTTCTCAAGGTAGAACTGATGATGAAATAGGAGATTGTGCTCAACAGAGAAGCTGACCGCTAAATAAACATTCAAACATAGATTATTATTTAGATGTTAGAACATAAATATACATTTAGATGTTAGAACATCTAAATAAACAGAGACATGGCATTCTTAGACAACCTGAACTGAGCTGATCAGATTAAATCTGCTTCGCAAAATGGCTTTGGTAGAAATGTAGTCCCATCATATAGCCATTTTTAGGTCATTACATTCAGTATTTTGGAGAGACCCATAATATTTTCATCTGAATATGCTGACAAGTTTGATCAGTCCTTAATAACTGTCATATGATAATTAAATTGGTAAAAATAATCAGCATATAACCTTCCAAGTTGACTACATCAGATGGTACCTCAGATAATTGGACACATAATTTCTAGTATGTTTGCTAAAAATGTCTCGTTACACCTCAAGCTTGAGCACTTAAGGTTAAAGGACTGTTTCTAAGGAAGAATTGAGAAATCTCTATTCCTGATTTGTAAAAACAGTGTCATCATTTCTAGTCATTTTATTAGTACATATTTCTATAATGCTACTCCTTGTTTCATATATAAACTAAGCCAACTTATTTTCAAGGTAAGGAAAGCTAGTTAAAATGATTTATTTTCTTCTTCTCCTAAACTATTGTAATACAGTTAAATAATAAGCCCAGTACATCATTTTGATGATATTAACATGAACCTTTGAAAACTACACATCCCCTCCAAACATGTTGGAAGAGCAATCCATTTATGAGAAGTGAATAATTTTGCTTGTAATCTTTAAAAATATCTCATACTCTACAGTTTTAGATAACTGTAATATTCAACACGCTAATCCACCCACACTTTAGAACACAGTAGGCCCAGTTGAAGAAAATCCTAAGAGGAACTTAATAATAACTGTTATAATGACTATTGTAGCCTGTTTGGCATGAAGCAGCCTAGCAGTGCTCATGTTCTTTTCCTGTTATATCCCCCAATATATTTTCATTTCACTTTCCACTAGTGCTGCATTGTGTTTCTTTCAACAGGCAAGACTGTAAAAATAGCCTTCAGCAGTACTCTCTGGCAGGAAGTCAGAGGATTTAGAGACATTGGACAAAGGATACATACTGTATGCTGTGTAGTTTAAAGATATGTATATTTAGAATATACAAATAGTGTTAGTAATGTAGTCCATATAAGAGAATAAGGTACCTGTTTTAGAAGTTGCATATAGAGACTGACACCTTTGCATTAAAATTTAGCCTTACTCTTACTGAAAAGCTTCCCTGGTGGCTCAGATGGTGAAAGCATCTGCTTGCAATGTGAGAGACATGGGTTCGATCCCTGGGTCGGGAAGATCCCCTGGAGAAGGAAATGGCAACCCACTCCAGTTCTCTTGCCTGGAAAATTCCATGGATGGAGGAGTCTCATAGGCTACAGTCCATGGGGTCACAGTCGGACACGACTGAACGACTTCACTTACTGAAAAGTAAATCTTGGTCTTAATATATATCACTATATATTTTGTGTTATATATTAAATAACTATGTTTTACATATTAGAAAGCATCAAATAGTGTTAGGTTAAATTTTTTTTAGGTTTTTAAATTTAAAAAAGGAAAATTTCACTTTTGTACAAAGAGATGTGAAGAAGTTATTTTAATAAGCTACAGTCACTATAAGAGGAAAACACTGAACATTGGACTCAGACAAATCTGATTTGAATTTGAACTTTACTACATGTGCAATCTGGGGCAAGTTACTCAATTTTTCTAAGTTTTGGGCTTCTAATCTGTAAATAGTTATAAGAAAATTTATCTTCCAGTTTGTACTGAAGATTAAATGGGATACTGAATATAGAATGAGGTAACTCTGCATGTTTATTGTAATATGTAGTAGCTTATTAATATAAGTTCTCTGTTATCTGATTTCATTACCTTATTGTAATGAGATTAGATGTCTGATAAAGCCCTAGCCAGTTCAACTTTCTTGTCCTTGACCTGTTGTCTGCCTTAGCCAGATTTCACCCTTGACTACCTAATTTTACATTTAAAGGGTATATTTTTATACATTGCGGTTTTGAGCTTATGAAAATTTGTTTTAGAATTCTGTTTTCCTTCCAGAACGTCCAGAAGTCACAGTGATTTAATTTATATTTTATATATTTATCATTTGTGTGTGTGTGCACAGTCATGTCTGACTCTTTGTGACCCCTTGGACTGTAGCCCACCACGATCCTCTGTCCATGGGATTTTCCCAGACAGGAGTACCTGAGCAGGTTGCCATTTCCTTTTCCAGGGGATCTTCCCAACCCAGGGATTAAACCCACGTCTCTTGTGTCTCCTGCATTGGCAGGCAGATTCTTTATCAGGGCTTCCCTAATAGCTCAGTTGGTAAAGAATATGCCTGCAATGCAGGAGACCCCAGTTGGATTCCTGCATCAGGAAGATCCACTGGAGAAGGGATAGGCTACCCACTCCAGTATTCTGGCCTGGAGGATTCCATTAACTGTATAGTCCATAGGGCTGCAAAGAGTTGGACACCACTGAGTGACTTTCACTTTTCTTTACCACTGTGCCACCTGGGAAGCCTATCAGGCATTCAAAATAAATATGTTTACCAACCTACGGTGTGTTAAAATATGGACCATCAAATACTAGGTAATGAAAAACAGAAACAACAAATCAAAAAGAGCCTCTTTACCTTTTAATAAAAGGAGTGAAATCTTAGAGAAATAGACATAAGGTAGATGGCATCAGGACCAGCTACCTCTTGAAAACTGAAGATCAGAGTTATTGAATAAATATGCTGGGATGAGGCAGGAATGTGATTGAATGGGATGGGTTGGGATGAAACAGTAAAATAAATGTTTTGTAAATCAGAAAATAATAGAAAATAAGGCATGGTAATGATCAAATCTATAAAGCAGTGTCATGGGTGAGAATAGATGTCTGTGGCATTTTCTACCTATCAAAAATATGAAGCTCCTAATATTTTTCTGACTATAGTATGCTTAGATTATTATTTTTAGCCCTGATACATCCCAGTTATTTTTCTATAAAGGATTGTTTGCTAGTTTTAACCAGGATTTCCCCATAGTTTTCTCTTAGTTACAGTACTTTCAATTAAAGGTATGTATTTTGTAGAATATTGTCATAAATTCCCAAAACTCCCCTCAAACTGTGTGTATATATATTTAATTTCATTTAAATGTTTCTCCTTCTTATCCATTTTCTGCTCTGCACAGAATTTTTGAAATTTAGAACTTGCTAGGAAGACTTCATTTGGAAATGTATGTAGGAATCATTAATACTTTCAAGGAATAGTCCTATTCTCCACTCCTTAGTGGCATGAGGCAGGATTGCATTTTCTGTACCACCTCTTTGTGGTTAGATGGAGTTACAACTAGTTCTGTCTTGGGTCGTGAGCCATCTACTTGGCAATGCAGAGCATTTAATTTGAGGCAAAAAACCTTCCAGAGAGCTTCCCTTCTTCTTTGTCACAATGACTAATACTATTCAAGCTGGTGATGGTTCTATCCACGCAGTTTTCAGAGTAAAGTGGCTTGGAGCAGAGCCCCTAGACAACTGTTAATAGACCAGTATTATGTGTGAGAAATACATCTCTGGTGTTCTAAGCTACTGACATTTTGGAGTTGTTTGTTGCTGCAGTATAACTTAATTTATCATGATGAAATTATTTTGAGCATCACATGTAAACATCAGAGGTATGCAGTCATGGTTATTCACAAAAAGGTAATACTGCAGCCTCAATGATAAAATGCTTTTCATTTTTCTCTAAATGATATTCCACCAGATAAGAGGGGGCTCCATGCATGAAGCTGTTTTATTTAATCCCACATTTTTAGTGCTTAACATTTTATCAGATAAATATAAGAATTCATCAAGAAAATACAGACGTGCAGTTTGGAAACAGACTTAAGTTCCTATATTGCCTGACACTGTGTGTATTTCTTCGGCTGCACAAAAATTACGATAGCTTCCAAATGACTTGTTTTCATTTTCTTTTAAATTACCCAAGAACCCCCAAAGTTCACAAAAACAGAAATAATCTCCTGACATAAATGGTAGCTAATGACACTTAAAAGTATGTTTTTCCTCCCTCCTCAGTGCCCATCAAATAGCTCTTATATGAGACATTAAATTGTTATACAGAATCAAAAATTCCTTAGAGAGCCAAGAAAAGTGACATTAATTGCTATTACTTTTATTTTCCCCCTGCCTCTCTTCTTTCCTCCCTCTGTCTTTATCCATTTCCTTATTCCCTACCTTGGCTTTCTTTCCGTTTCCTGCATTTTCATTATATGTTATAAATATAAAGTATTTTAAGCATCTCTGGAAATAGAAAGTAACAGAAAGATAATTCTAATTTATTTGGGCTTATATGGGTTTTAAATTCCTGGCTTAAAGGATCTATGGAAATAATTAACTTAGACATTTTTTACCTTGATCTGTATGACTAGATGGAGTTGACATACTTTTTACACAATATTATTTGAAATAACCATCAATGGCTTTCCTCAATGCCTATTCGATATTTTGTTAAATAAGAATTAACACACAAATTGGTAATACTGTTCAGAATAAGCATCATTTTTAAAAAGTCTATAAAAGACTAAGTAGGTGCATCTTAAATTGTGTAAAATTCCCATTGCATTCACAAATAAGGAGACAATTGAGAAAAGCCCTGTTGAGAAGGCAGACTTTCTGAAAAGGCATCGGGTTTAATGAGTTAAAAAAGAACAATGAGAATACATAGATATGGTTCAGAAATCTTTAGTAGTTGATTTTATTTCCAATACAACCATCATTTAATTTCTGAAAATCAGTAGAACAATCCTGATGTTTCACTCTTTTTTAACTAAGAAAATCTTTTCCAGTTACATTATTAAAAATTTTAAATTACTTCTGAGCTAAATAGTATTGAAAACAACCTTTCTCCACTGTAAATTTTCCCTCAAACCTTGCCAATAAACTTTGAAAGCAGATCTTCATTTAGAATTGTTAAGTGCTATAGGATCACAGATAAGGAAAGGCTTCACAGCTTTTAGGGAGGGCTTCAAAGAGAAGGCAGCATTTGAATGACAAATGTAGTAGTTTCTTGTATAGTATGAAGTTTTACAGGCAAAAGGAATGGTATAAACTTAGGCATTCAGATGGACAATGTGCTTAGGAACATGTGCTACGCGTAGAGCATCTCTCATGAGAGAGAAGTCATAGAAGATGAGTCTTGCAAGGAAAGCCTGAACCAAGCTGGAAAACACCTCATATATCACTATTAATCCAGGTATAGTGCAAGAAATACACTACTTCAGGTATTTTAAATTCTTTTCTCAAGAGCAGACAGCTAAGAGTTAACCAGAATTGAGATTTGAATGTAGACAGGCTTGTCTCCAGAGTTTGTGCTCTTAACCACTAGGCTATACATAAATATACAGGTAACAGCTTTTATAAATAAAGTACAAGCTAAGGACTGGGAAGCAAGTGGTAATTGTGTAGGGTGGTGTTCATTTCAGTTGTCTTGGGGGAATAACTTTAGATTGATACTTGAAGTGGTGTTGTCTTCATGGTGAGCAGAGAAGAAACCCAGGTTAACAAAGAGCAAATATTCTCATACCTCATTTCTCTCTTCTTTCTTCCCTCCCCTAATATTCATTTTCCTGTTCTCTCTCTCTCACATCAGAAAGCTGGAAGAGACAGGATGAAGAGATGGGAATTCAAGTCATGAGGCCATTCTAACTTTGTTTATAGTTTAAAAGAATAGTTGTTTCTGAGGTATATTTTGCCGTTAATAGACAAATATCAGTAGAAATATACAATGTGTTTCTCGATCATATTTACAAGCAACAAATGTGTTGAGTCTTTATTCTCTTTAAATCTCTCACTATGGTGTTTTTATAACACATGGTGGATCTGCATTATAATTACATTAATGAAGAACTCCATCACCATATCTACTTATTACACTCAATTATAAAACCTGAGCTGCTTGGCAAAGCAGCAAAGGTATTATTCATTAACCTTTTCAGAGCTCATAATAGGAAATCTAATCACATAGAGGTGGTAGACTGCATTCTGAAAATGACTCCAGTTGTCATGTACAGTAAATTTTAATATCCAAATTCTCTGTAAATTGGGCAGTTCCATGAAATTGAATGAGGAGAATCTATTTAATCAGCTTAAAATTATGAAATGTGAGTTCATTTGCACTGTAAAAATAATGATTGTATCTGAGAGAAATGCTTAAAGAACATTTTTATTTTTATTCTAATTAAAGTTCCTGCATGTATTAATTTTACTTCCCTTTGTATGCTTTAGGCTTTCAGATTCTGATTGAAATTGCATATACAGTAATAAACATTGTTAATTTGTGTCTCCTATTCCAACATTCTCTTGAAATGAAAAAGAAAACTAGGTATCCTGTTTTTAATAAACACTTTTACCTTAAGACTTGTGTTGTTTCTGTAGTGTATAACACAGACCAGCCTTGGTGATTTACCATATGTGGAGGACCTTTAATTAAAATGATTTGTTCTTAAATATTTAGCATTGCTTAGATTGACACTGACTCACTATATATAAAACTCCATATATAAGAATGACTTAACAATCACAGTTAATTTCAGTTTTCAAACTGCTTACCTTTTCCACAACATTTGGCATTGTTATTAAGTCTCAGCTTCTAGAATGTTTTTTTCCCTTGTTTTATATCTACTCTCTCTTTTTTCCTCCTACTTCTCTGAACCTCCTTTATTTGTTCCTATCACTTACCCTTTCATTTAATTCTGGACTTCCTTGGGCTCTGTGCATATCCATTTTTGTATTCTCATTTTGGCAATCATTTCTGGAAAACAATTTCTTCCCTTCAGTTTTCATCTATATGCTAATCAAATTGTTTCATGTAATTTTTTCTTATTTAAGAAATATTTTGAGCACCTACTATGTGTTAAATATTTTGATGTGCATTGGATTAAGCCTAGTCCCTATCATCTTGGAATTTACAGATTAATGAAGGATTCAGACACATATATGTGGAGTCTTTTAGTCCAAGCAAAGCTTTCGATAAGTACTTTTGTGGTTGTATCAAAGTATATAGGAGTGGGGGTTATGAGATGTGAGGTATAAAGTTCCTTTTAAGCATTTGAAGAAATATTTTGCAATCAGGGGTTATTTTCTTAAAATAGTACTTAATCTGGATGTACATATACATATAAATATTTTGTAATAGTGACAAACACACCCTAACATTAGTAATATCCATTATTTGCTTTAATAGCTTCTGAAAACCAAGTTCAGTAGTGCCTTATTAATTTATTCTCAGGATATTCAATGTAGATATACAATTTCATGTAACAACATTATTTAAAATGACAGACATTAACACAGAGATATAGTCATTGATTATCAGAGTGAGAGTTTTCTAAAAGCGTTTTTAAAATATGAGCTGTTGATCGATATAACATGCACTTGTTCATTTGGCTCTTTACCTATATTCTTATTTTACCTATTAGAGCTCATTTCGCCATTAAATATTCTGATAATTATTTCCAATGTAGAAATGCAGTTTGGGTTTAAGAATTCTTTGGGCAAAATGTTGACATAGGAAAGACCCCGCTAATATGACCTTGCCATAAAATATTTTATTAAATGTGTGAAGCTATTGGTAATAAGTTCTAAAGAAGGCTATGTGAAGGGCAGAGACAACTACCTACACATTTAAATATTCCTATTTCCTAATGGCAGTGCAAGAGAAGTTAAAAGTCAGTCATCAAATGATGCTCTGAATCATATCAGCAATTTCTTATGTAAGTGACATGGAAATTGGAGTAGATGAAGATGTGGATAATTTATGAATTTTAGTGCCACTGTAAATGCAGTCATGATTTTTGCAATTATATTCTATTTCACCTTTATTTGAAAGGATACAGATAACTAAATTATTTCTTGTTAAAAGCATAAGAGCAAGCCTATCTTTAAAACATCAAGAAATCTAAGTGGTGGCGTACTAGCAATTGTGTTCTTAGCCCTGGGTATTAGTAAATGCTCCTGGAGTAAAGTTCTCTCATTATAGGGTTGAAAGAAAGAGAAAATGTGGTCAAGAAGACAGACTCAGAAGCTAGACTATATTGAATCAAACCTCAGATCTCCTAGTCATTGGCTGTGTTATTTCGAGCAAGTTATTTAACCTTTTGATGACTCAATTCAGTTATCTATAAAATAAGGACAATAATTAGAATACCTACCTCATAAAGTTGTTGCAAGGATTAATGAAGATTAATATAGGCAAAAGCACTATCTATGGCATACAAACTCTGTTTGCCTATACACAAATAAATATAACTGAATTCTTAAAACCATCCTGAGTTAGGTACTAATATTATTCCTTATGCCTCATAGGAATTTTTATGGAGATAACCTCTTTCTTCATTTTACAGATGAGAAAACTGAAAAAATTAAGTACAAAGTCACATATCTAGGGAATGGATTAGTCAGGATTCAAACCCAAGTAACTTGGCTTCAGACTCTTGTTCTGTTACCCATTATGGCATATAACTTCCCATAGAAACTTCTTAAAGAAAAACACCCTGATACAATATATTAGAAATTTATTTATAATAAAATAATGAGAAATGAGAAAGTAGGAAGAAGATGGACAAATAGGAAAATGGCCTGAGCTTTCAATAATCTGTTTTTAAATTTATTTTTAATTGGAGGATAATTGTTTTACAATGTTGTGTTGGTTTTTTCCATACAACCATGTGAGTCAGCCATAAGTATATGTATATCCTCTCCCTCTGAACCTTCCTTCCATCATCTCCCCCAATCCCACCCCTCTAGGTCATCACAGAGCACCGGGCTGAGCTACGTGTGCTATACAGAAGCTTCTCACTCACTATCTATTTTACACACGGCAGTGTGTGTGTGTGCGTGTGTGTGTGTGTATATATATATACATATATATATATATATCAGTGCTATTCTCTCAATTCATCCCACCCTCTTATTCCTCTACTGTGTCCACAAGTATGTTCTCTACATCTACGTCTCAATTCCTGCCCTGCAAATAGGTTCATCAGTACCATTTTTCTAGATTCTATATGTATGCGTTAATACGCGATACTTATTTTTCTTTTTCTGACTTACTTCACTCTATAACAGGCTCTAGGTTCACCCACCTTAGTTCAACTGACTCAAATTCATTCTTTTTATTTTTATGTCTGAGCTTTTTAAATCAATTCTTCTTTCTAGCCCTCCCAACTTTCTATAGGTTGTCCAAGAGAATCCATTAAAACAATATAACCTATATGTTGCCTGGGCTTCCCAGGTGGTGCTAATGGTAAATAAGCTGTCTGGCAATGGAGGGGATGTAAAGAGATGCAGGTACGATCCCAGGCTCTGGAAGATCCCCTGGAGGAGAGCTTGGCAACCCACTCCAGTATTCTTGCATGGATCATCCCGTGGACAGAGGAGCCTGGCGGGCTACAGTCTATGAGGTTGCAAAGAGTCAGACACGACTAAGAGACTCAGCACACACGCACACATATATAGCTTTCATAGTTTTCTTTCATCCTTACTTGACCCTCCATTTGTATTATGTAACACTGAGTGTGAGGCTTATTTTCTTGAAGTAAAGTGAGATGTAAATTCATCCTCAAAGTTATGTTTATGGGAAGGTTACGTACAACTGGCCTTCACATATAATTGGTAAGTGTGAACAAACTCATATAAAATAACTGCATAGTGTTTGCAAGAATGATGTGGACAGACAGATCTACTTTCAAGATAATTTTTAGATTTTGGCCCCTAAACCTACACACATATTTATAAAGATGGAATTCAATCTTATCTACCAAAGACTTGAATTCCAAAGTCCCAAGAATGATGATGGTCTATTTCGAAGTGCTTGAAGAAAAGATTTATTAAGCATGAGAAAGTAGAAAAGAAGTGATTACCAGGCCAGGTTATCGCAGATGTGTATCTAGGTTCCAGTAAAATTCTTTGTACATAGGAGTACTTTAATAAAGATTTGCTGACTGAATAAATGAATAATGCTGTGTATCTGGATCATCAATATTGATCTTAATGTAATTAGGGTGTTGGTTGAAGTTAAAGTGGAAGATTCTGCATTTACTGTTTTTCTTTTCCCTTTTTTTATACAAGACTTCACATTCTAGTACAAATAAGACATTTTGGTGAATAAGATACATTTCAAAATTCTCAAACTAACCCCATAACCTTAGTAATTACTCAATGCATTATTGTGATCACACCTGAGTTTATATGTGGTAAATCACAAAGCATCAGCCTATAGTAGCAATTAGTCAAGACAGTCAATGTGTTTTAAAGATGCAGTAAATTATTACTCAAGTTTCTTTATAATGAATGTCTGTTATATTTCTTTAAGTAGGTATGATTTTGTAGAAAGTAAAAACTATTCAGTAATTCTCCCGGCACAATGTTCTGATTCAGTGACTATGTAAATTGTTTATCTATTGCTAACAAGTGCTAGAATGGTACACCACCAATAATTGTTGTAAGTTGTCATTAAACATGACAAGATTCCATATGAACTGTGAGATAAAAGACATGGCTTGGAAAATACACTTCTTGGTACTAAAAAGGAGTGGAAATGAAAGAAGAATAGCATCTGAAGACAACACAGCAAATCAAAGCTTTATGTCTAGGTTGGCAGAATCCACCTGAAAACATATACTCTCACCCTGATTCTTTTAACATGATGTTCAGAGGAAAAAGTCTCTGCTGGCTTTATAATAATGTGATTTTCACATTCTAGACCTTAAAAAAAAAATCTCTTGGTTGACTGGAATAAGGCCTAAAGTAAATTCTTTCAAAAGTCTAAATGAATCCTTTTGCATCTGAATATTTACTTTTATTGCCTTCACACAGGGAAGTAATCATGGCTGAATGTGAAAGACATGTCAAGCTCTTTTGCCACCTCTAGATTTGCCTCTTTAGATGTTGTTATATTGCCTTTATCTGTAACATCTTAGTCCTATTTTTCGTTTAGGACTAAGATGTTACAGATAAGTCCAGAATCAGCTTGCTTTTTTCCCTAGATTGTCTTTATTATTTTTCCCCTTCACAGATGCCAGCATGACTTTAAAGTGTATGCATGTAATGTAAGAATTTAACTAGAATACATTTAGATATGAGTTTACTTTCATTATTTTTATCCTGAAATTTAGTAGGTCCTTTCAAGGTACATACATGGGCATTTTTTCAATTCATAAAAGTTGTCTTTCACTTTATTTTAAATCATAACTTCTGTAACATTTGTTCCTCAGATATATCAATTATTCATGGGTTAGATCTCCATTTTCTTTCTTCCATAGCTGTCATTTTCCCTCTCATTTATTTTTCCTTTTCCCAGGACTCTAGTAAATCTTCTTATGTGTTTATTTTACAGAACTATTTTGCTCTTCTGCAGTATATTTCTTCTTTTTTAGTAACTCCAATATGCATTCAATTTCCTAATCTTCTATTGTGTTTTTAGATACATTGAAACCCTTTCTTATCTCACCCATATCCCTTTTCAACTACTTTTGTTGCCTGTACATCTCAGAATGTTGTCCATATGACTTTGTATTTTTGTGTCTCCAAGGAATGTTTTTTCCCCCAGTGTGCTTAGAATGGCAAAGAGTTTTAAGATATTTTCTTCTCTATCGTGTAGGGACTCATTTTCTGTGCTATTCTCTTCTTGCAAAATGCATGTTCCATTTCCCCAGTCTGGTATGATTTTTTTCATAACCCACACGGTGTTTCTTCTATTTACTCATTTTCAAATGAGGCAAGTTCTCTTCAGACAAAATAGTTGGCAACAGAACCAGCGAGTTGTTTGCCTTTGGTCCCAGTCTTTGCCAACTCAAAGAATAGTTGAATGGCTTTTTTTGGTCCAGAGTTAGAGGATAGGTTAATGCCCACATATTTTAGTCCTGTTTCCAGTTTTTAGCTTCCATGTGCTTTACTTCAGTAACATTTTTTCTACCCTCAACCTTTTTCCATAATGTATAATAGGCATTTATAATCTGTAGTCTCCAGTTATCACAGCTTATTCGTGAGTCTTACATGTTCTCAGAATAAAATATACTGCTACCAGTTGCCTGTTCAGTCATTCTGCTGGGAGCTGCTGTCTTTCAGTGTGAACACAGAAAAATGGATGAGAGTATGCATACTCTTTTTGCCTCATAAAGTACCAACTTCACATTAGAGATATGGTTGTCTAGAGTTCTAGTTAGTATAGATCCTTGGACTCTGAGCCATGGGCCATAGTGTAGACCTGTAAAACTACATGCATCTTACCCCATGCATCTTACTTTTTTAAAAAATATTTTTTTAACTGGAGGATAATTACCTTACAATATTGTGATGGCATCTGCCACACATCAACATGAATCAGCCATAGGCACACATGTGTCCCCTCCATCCTGAATCACCCCTCCCATCTCCCTCCCATCACCATCCCTCCAGGTTGTCACAGAGCACCAGCTTTGGGTTCCCTGCATCATACATCAAATTCCCATGAGCTATCTATTTTATGTATGGCAATGTATATGTTTCAATACTATTCTGTCAAGTCATCCCACCCTCTCCTCCCACTATCTCCAAAAGTCTGTTCTTTATGTCTGTCTCCTTTGCTGCCCTACACCTAGGATCTTGGTACCATCTTTCTAGATTCCATATATACGTGTTAATATATGATATTTGTTTTTCTCTTTCTGACTTACTTCTCTCTGTATAATAGGCTCTAGGTTCATCCACCTCATTAGAACTGACTCAAATGTATTCCTTCTTATAGCTGAGTAATATTCCATTGTGTATATATACCACAACTTCCTTATCCATTCATCTGTTGATGGATATCTGTATTAGAGAAAAGGGAATCCTCTTATAATGTTGATAGGAATGCAAACTGATGCAACCACTATGGAGAACCCTATGAAGATTCCTTTTAAACTAAGAATAAAGCTACCATCAGTTCAGTTCAGTTGTTCAGTCGTGTCTGACTCTTTGCGACCCCATGGGCTGCAGCATTCCAGGGTTCCCTGTCCATCGTCAATTCCCAGAGCTTGCTCAAACTCATGTCCATCGGGTCGGTGATACCAGCCAACCATCTCATCCTCTGTCGTCCCCTTCTCCTGCTGCCTTTAGTCTTTCCCAGCATCAGCGTCTTTTCCAATGATTCAGTTCTTTGCATCAAGTGGCCAAAGTATTAGAGCTTCAGCTTCAGCTTCAGCATCAGTCCTTCCAATGAATATTCAGGGTTGATTTTCTTTAGGATTGACTGGTTTGATCTCCTTTCAGTCCAAAGGACTCTCAAGAGTCTTCTCCAACACCACAGTTCAAAAGCATCAATTCTTCAGCATTCAGCTTTCTTTATGGTCCAACTCTCACACCATACATGACTACTGGAAAAGCCATAGCTTTGACTAGATGGACCTTTGTCAGCAAAGTAATGTCTCTGCTTTTTAATATGCTGTCTAGATTGGTCATAGCTATTATTCCAAGGAGCAAACCTCTTTTAATTTCATGGCTGCAGTCACCATCTGCAGTGATTTTGGAGCCCAAGAAAATAAGAGTCTGCAACTGTTTCCAGTTTTTCCCTATCTATTTGCCATGAAGTGATAGGACCAGATGCTCTGATCTTCGTTTTTTGAATGTTGAGTTTTAAGCCAGTTTTTTCACTCTCTTCTTTCAATTTCATCAAGAAGCTCTTTAATTCCTCTTCACTTTCTGCCATAAGGGTGGTGTCATCTGCATATCTGAGGTTATTGATATTTCTCCCGGCAAACTTGACTCCAGCTTGTGCTTCATCCAGTCCAGCATTTTGCATCATGTACTCTGCATAGAAGTTAAATAAGCAGAGTGACGATATACAGCCTTGATGTACTCCTTTCCCAATTTGGAACCAGTCCATTGCTCCATGTCCAGTTTTAACTGTTGCTTCTTGACCTGCATACATATTTCTTTGGAGGCAGGTAAGGTGGTCTGGTATTCCCATCTCTTGAAGAATTTTCCACTGTTTGTTGTGATCCACACAATCAAAGGCTTTGACGTAGTCAATAAAGCAGAAGTAGATGTTTTCCTGGAACTCTCTTGCTTTTTCTATGATCCAATGGATATTGGCAATTGCAATCCCACTACTGGGCATATACCCTGAGGAAACCAGAATTGAAAAAGACGCATGTACCTCAATGTTCACTGCAGCACTGTTTACAATATCTGGGACATGGAAGCAACCCATCTCACTTTCATAAGGCAAACTTCTGCTCGTTTCTTAGTCTAGTTTCATTAGCCCAGGTACTAGCTTTTGTCTTTTGTTTTGTTTATTTGTTTTAACCTTTGCTCTATGTGTTTTCATCATTTTCTATGGATTCACAGTATCTTCATAGGAAGTTTGGAGAGACTTCAACAGGGGCTAAAGTTCAGATACATTTTAACCAGAAATTGCCAATCAATAATTCAATGTACTGTGTGTTACAGATGGATAAAAGAATTTGATGGATTAGTGCAAATTAATTATTACTACTGGGGAAAATATCTCAAAGCTCTCTTTTGGTTGTTAAATAGTTTCATCATGTTTTAAGACTGATAGAACATTATATACACAAAAAGCTACCTTGATTGATAAATGAAAAAATAGTGGCTCCTTTCAAGTAGTCTCAGAGCAAAAATATAGCTTAGAAAACCTACTTACTAGAATTTCTTCAAGTGGTATGAATATATCATTTTCCTAACAAAACATAAAATATATAATTGAAGTTAATTTGCTTAACTCATGAAGGCTGAAGGCTGTGGTAAGATTTAAAGTTTAACCTTACAGTGTTAATGAACAACTTATAAATTCATACTTTACCTTAACTATGTGAAAATATTACTAAGTACATTAAAAATACATCCCTACACACCAAGGAGTTTAGTTAACCAAAAACCTCAGACACTTTGCTTACATTAGCTGCCTTTTCTTTACCTTATTTAGAAAAAAAATCACTTTATCTTCCATATGCCCCATTCTCATCACATCATCTGCTAAATCCAAGTTGATATCATCATCAGATGGGAGTAGACTTCTTCAATGCTTTCCTGTACTTTGTGTTAGTAGCCAAACGCTCTTTGGCTTTGCCCAAATTGTCAAGTCCATCTGCCATTAGCCTCTCCAGCTCATTATGCCATCTGCCAGGCAATGACCTATCGTTCCCCTTGGTCTGGATGCTACATTGTATGTGTCTGGCATCTCCAAATATTCCCTACTGTCTCACATTCTTTCAGAATATAGAGAAATGACTCAACCTGACATTTCAAATCTAGCTAGAGCTGGAGCAAAAAGAACTGGTATTTTACTCTGTGAAGCATTCCAACTATTCAATGCAATAAGTATTTTCTCAAAATAGCAGTGGGGTGTTTCACTGAGAAATAAGATGGTCGGGATTTTTTCTCGGGAATACTGACTGAATGGGAGGCAAATATTCATTTATATTCAATGATTTTTCTGAGTAAATATGAGAGCAGTTTTGAAAGGTGTATGCATTTAAGAGCTTTAAGTCAAAATTTAGCCTTCTAAATACAGTGTTAACATTGCTGGGAGACAGCACAGAGTAGAAAAGGAAACACAGCCTTTGTGGTAGGAGAGCAATTATGGAATCTCAGCTCTCTCTCACTAGTTCTAGGACCTTGGGCAATGTTTTTGGTCTTTCTGAGTTTAGATTGAAAGTGAAATTCACTCATTTCATGACACAAAGAGTCATGTCAAACTCTTTGTGATCCTATGGACTATACATACCATGGAATCATCTAGAACAGAATACTGGAGTTCATAGCCTTTCACTTCTTCAGAGGATCTTCCCAACCCAGGAATCGAACCAGGGTCTCCTGCATTGCACGCAGATTCTTTACCAGCTGAGCTCCCAGGGAAGCCCTAAGTGAAAGTGAAAGTGAAAGTTTCTCAGTCATGTCTGACTCTTTGTGACTCCATGGACTATACATGGAATTCTCCAAGCCAGAATACAGGAGTGGGTAGCCTTTCATCTGCAAAATGGGGATAAAAACATACTTCACAGGTTTGCTGTTCAGTTCAGTTCAGTTCAGTCATTCAGTCGTGTCCAACTCTTCGCGACCCCATGAATCGCAGCACACCAGGCCTTCCTGTCCATCACCAACTCCCGGAGTTTACCCAAACTCATGCCCATCGAGTCGGTGATGCCATCCAGCCATCTCATCCTCTGTCGTCCCCTTCTCCTCCTGCCCCCAATCCTTCCCAGCATCAGGGTCTTTTCCAAAGAGTCAACTCTTCGCATCAGGTGGCCAAAGTATTGGAGTTTCAGCTCTAGCATCAGTCCTTACAATGAACACCCAGGACTGATCTCCTTTAGGATGGACTGGTTGGATCTCCTTGCAGTCCAAGGGACAGGTTTGCTGTAGGAATTAAATAAAGCTGTGTATCCTGACATGCTGTGCTGTGCTTAGTTGCTCAGTCCTATCCACCTCTTTGTGACCCCATGGACTGTCGTAGCCCACCAGGCTCCTCTTTCCATGGGGATTCTCTAGGCAAGAATACTGGAGAGGGTTGCCATGCCCTCTTCCAGGTGATCTTCCCAACTCAGGGATTGAACCCAGGTCTCCTGCATTGTAGGTAGATTCTTTACCAGCTGAACTACCAGGAAAGCCTGAGTACCCTGATACATTATGTTAATTTTAATACACTTAAAGTCACTTGGTTGGTTTTTAGGGAGACTCAGCACTAAAATCTTTCTGATCTTACTTAAGTGACTAACTCCTGGAGAGTAACTTGAACACTGAGGAAAGAGCCCCAAGGAGGACAAGTTAACTTCCTTTTATTTTTCCATATTGGAGCTTTAGTCAGTCAGTCAGTTCAGTCACTCAGTCGTGTCCGACTCTTTGCAACACTATGAACCGCAGCACACCAGGCCTCCCTGTCCATCACCAACTCCCGGAGTCCACCTAAACCCATGTCCATTGAGTCAGTGATGCCATCCAACCATCTCATCCTCTGTCGTCCCCTTCTTAGGCAACAAAATATGATGGTACTCCACCAACACCAGAAAACCCTTTTGTCATTGTTTAGTTGATAAATGGTGTCCAACTCTTCGCAATTGCATGGACTGTAACCCACCTGGCTCCTCTGTCCATGGGATTTCCCAGGCAAGAATACTGGAGTGGTTTGCCATTTCCTTCTCCAGGGGATCTTCCTAACCCACAGATCAAACCTATGTCTTCTTCTTGGCAGACAGATTCTTTACCACTGAGCCACCTAGGAAGCCCATAAAACCCTTTATATATTGAAATAAATCTGTTTCGTGGCATTGGTCTCTGTAGCTCAATTTAATATTTGCATTCCTTCATTTTCTATAGATGGAGGATAAGAGCCACTGAATTGACAGAGAGATCATTAATAGCTATATCAAAGATAGCAGTAGAGACTCTTCAAGTCAAAATACATACACACACACACACACACATACACCTACAAATTTTAAAATGAGAACATATACCAAAATGTTACTTTGAAATACTCATTTACTAAAAAATAGCATTCATCATTTAAATATCATGAAAAACAATTCAATGAAGCTATGATGAATAAACTGTCATCCTGTTATATGAACTTTCATTGAATAAAAGGATAAAAGAAGTATAAATCATCTACTACCACAAAATTCATTAAGATAAAACAGATGTACAAACCTTTGCTTTTATGTTGTAGCAGAGGACCATTTTCCTGATGTGTGAATGTCAGTCATGGTATTTTTATAAAATAATTGGAAAAATGATGACATGTTTTAATAAACTGCATGCTAAGCACACTCCAGTACCAAAAACATGAGTATACATGTCTAAGACCTACACAAAGACATGTGTATATAGAATGCATGTACAGAATACTCCACTATTTTGTTTAAGAGTTTAAATATTTCCCCCATTGTTTGAGCAAGGAAAATATTCAGTGTAACATATGTAGATCACATTCTGTATATTCAACTTATAATGACCAACACCAACAAATCTCTCTCACTGCCTGAGGTCCCGGCTACCACAGCCAGAAGTCTCAAAGACACCACATTGAAGATGATTCCTAAAAAATAGAAAACATTAGCTTATGGGTACCAGAGGTGAACAAGAGAAAAAAAAACAGGAAAAATTTAAGGGCAGCACTTTAGGCAGGACTAGCCAGCCTGCTGTAATATGCCTCCTTACACACTGCCTGGAAGTTTTGCTACATCTCTTGGCAATATTAAATACTATTATTAGCTAGTCAAATTGTATTGTTTGCTTAAAATTCCTCAGCTTTGATCTTTGCCCTACTGGGATGAAAATATTTTTAAATGATACATTTTTTTTGAAGGAAAAGAAATTATTGATTACAACTTTATTAAGACTTTTGTGTTTTTAATTACTTTATTATATAGATATACATATACATGCATATGAATATTATCATATATGTAATGCAACATTTAATCTTCCCAAGATGCCCTATTTCTAATTTCCAAGTACTTTATAACCAACCAAGCTATATTTTTTTATTCAATGAAAGTATTTATTGAGCACCTACTGAATGTGGGGCATTATGCTTGGTGCTAGGAATACAAGACAGAACAAAATACCCATGGTTCCTGTCCTCATGGAGCTTGTAGAGTTACTGTTGTTGTTGTTTAGTTGCTAAATCATGTCCAACTCTTTGCAACCCCCAAGACTGTAGCCTGCCAGGCTCCTCTGTCCATGGGATTTTCCAGGGAAGAACTCCCAAGGATCTTTCTGACCTAGGGATCAAACCTGTGGCTCCTGCATCGGCAGGCAGATTCTTTACCACTGAGCCACCACAGAGCTCAGAATTACTGTATCCACGTTAAAATTCAAAGAAAAGACCAAACTGTTGTTTAGTGGAATTTTAAGGAAATTTACACTAGAGTTTTTTGAATAATTGGCCCTAACAGGGCCAATTGGTTTATAGTTGACTACATGTTTAACAACATCCTCTGAACACTTCATTGTGTTATCATACCTGACTATTTTTATCCAGTCTGTGTCTTTTCATAAACAGAGCCAATGTGAATGTACAGATGTGACTTTATAAATAAAGCCCTAGGGTTTATATTTGTCATCTGTCATTCTCAATGTCGAGAAGAATATAAAGTATTCTCGATACATTCTACCATATAAAGTGTATTTGAGTAGGTAGCTATCTTTGTACCTATCACTCAAATTAAAGGCAGGTGCCACCCCCATTTTAATGTTGTATTTCCTAAGATCTCAAGGAGGAAGGCACCTTGAAGTTTTCTGATTCAATAATATAGAGATGTGTTCCTTTTTTGTGAAATTTCAAAGGACATTTTATCCTACCTTTACTGTATCATACCACTTCATACTTACTAGTGTATATAAATATTCTGAAGCTTCAGGTTAGATATTGGTTTCACTGGTATTGTGTTTATTCTTAGCATTTTATGTTTCAGTGTAAGTAAGCATACTAAGAAACATAGAGAATGCTGCATTTAAATTTAACCCTATTAAGAATCTACTAGACAGTATCTATTTTAATTTCACAGATAGCTCAAGATTGAGATCATATTTTAGACAACTCCAAATAATTACAGCATAACTATATAAAACATTATCTATGACCACATAGCATAGATTCTTTTTTCACTCAATGGTTGTTCAATTCTTCATAAATTATGTAATATGATATATAGATTTATGAGAATAGGTTGAAGTCTGTTATTTATAATTTAAGCATCCTTAATTTTTAACGTAAATATAATCATGAAACTGATTAAACATTTATTTAATTAAATTATAATACAATTATTTAGCAATTATCTTGGAAGATAAAAAGGATATAGAAAATGATGAGTAATTAGTATGTCTAGACATGAAGTAATGTGAAAAATATTATTATGGTATAGTATTGATTTAAAAACCAAGATAAAATAGTATGCAAAGTGTAAGATAATATGTAACTGTATTTATACACATAGAAATATATTGCATTGCAGAAAGGATGAAATCATACTGAAATATTAAGTGTTTATCTTTAAATAAACAATGTAGGAATATGGATGTTTTTTGTTTTCTGTTTCGCACATTTCTATATTTTCCAAATATTACAATGTGCTGCTGTTTTTCTTTGTAACTAAAATATGTGTCAAAATACATGAATTGTAAAAAGGAGATAAAGTGTTAAACAGATTTTTATGAGAACTCCTCTTAAAATTGGTTATAATTAAACATGTTGGTGCTTTAAATGCTAAGCTGTAGTTTATCCGGAAAATCCACTTATGTTGAACTACTCAGTTAGCTCAGATAGTAAAGAATCCACCTGCAATGCAGGAAACCTGGGTTCGATCCCTGGATCAGGAAGATCCCCTGGAGAAGGAAATGGCCACTCACTCCAGTATTCTTGCCTGAAGAATCCCATGGACAAAGAAGCCTTGTGGGCTGCAGTCCATGGGGTCACAGAGAGTTAGACACAACTGAGCAACTAATACACACACACACACTTGGTTCTCCACAAAGCCAAAATTAAAGAGACATTTTTATATTCAATATTAGAGTCCAGTCTGCCATATTCATAATGGTTCTAGTCAAGTAACAAGACTGTGGTGTATGGGAACACTGTATAGGCAAAACATTCCATTAAGTGTTCCTGTTCAAACAACAGTCTACCAAATGAAACAAGACCTACAAAAGCATGCTGTAAACTGGAGCGTGCTATATACCTGGATGCTCTGTATGTATGACTGAGCGTGTCTGACTGTGACCTTGTGGGCTGTAGCCCGCCGGGCTCCTCTGTCCATGGGATTTCCCAGACGAGAATACTGGAGTGGGTTGCCATTTCCTTCTCCAGGGGATCTTCCCAACTCAGGGACTGAACCCAGGTCTCCTGTATTGCAGGCAGATTCTTTACCGTCTGAGCCACCAGGGAAGCCCATACAATTGTAAGTTGTTATTAATTATTTTGACATGTCGGTGTTCACTTAAATAAGTCAGCTAACATTTATTCAAACAAAGGTACACTAGTAGAAGAGCTTTTCCCTCTAGAGCAGCTTGGTACAGCTTGTTTTATGTTTTACCTCCCTTTATCTTCACATGGTTGGATGCTTCTCATCCCAATTTTAAGAACTTCTTCATAAAACTTAGAAATTGATTGGAGGATGGATGGAACAGACAGGAGAGAGTTCTCACTTCGAATAAGTCAGAGCCTATTACTTTGTCAGCACTCTGGCATTTGCTAGTTTGCTTTAAAATACTGAAATACATTAGCCTCAGGGTATGAACACTTGTACAATAATCTTTAAAAACACATAGTATGGTCAAGTATGCATCCACCAAGCTTCCCTCATAGCTCAGTCAGTAGAGAATCTGCCTGCGATTCAGGAAACTCAGGTTCGATTCCTGGGTCAGGATGATCCCCTAGAGAAGGAAATGGCAACCCACTCCAGTATTTTATCCTGGAGAATTCCATGGACAGAGGAGCCTGGTGGGCTACATACAGTCCACGGGGTCACAAGAGTCGAATACAACTTAGCGACTAAACCACCACCACCACCACAATGCATCCACCAAAACAGTCCTCCATGATACTACTACAGGCTTTGAAACCTATGAGATCAAGTTATTAAACTAGACTAAAAATCAGCTATCCTCCTATCAAGTGATCCTTAGATAAATATTTTTCAGTCTGCTAAATCAATATAACTTTTATTTTAAAAGAGTTGCAAACATTTGTCCTGAGGTATCAGGAACCCTATGCCAACATGATAATGCAACATAACTTTCACATATTTCAAAAATGATAACTTATAAAGCCCATTCCAGCATGTATTAGAGAAAAGGAATAATGAAAAACATGTATGTATAGATTTATATTCTAGTTATAGTCTCCTGCCCCCCCCACAGGTATTACTTAACACATTGTAAAAGTCATCTTTTGATATTTTAATAGACATCTGCCTCTTTGTTGCTTTGTATTTTTGCATTTTCTATTGAAGTACTGTTTACATAGAGTAAAATGCATACTTTGTGAAGAAATTCTACCTATCTATGGATATTCTTGTAATCATTATCTAAAGCAACATTGCATTTCATCACCCCCAAAGATGCTGCTTCCCAGACAGCATCTTTCTCATTATATACTCCTTCAATGTTAACCACTATTCTGATTTCTGATACCATAATTAGGCCTTGTCTGTTCCAGAATCTCACATAGTTTGAATCATATAACATATATTCTTTTGTGCCTGGGCTCTTTTTTTGTTTGACATACTATTTTTTTTTTTAAGATTCATCCACAGTGTTCCATGTATCAGTAGTTAGTACTGTTTTTAAAAGACAATGTTGTTTTATTTATTTTTAGCTGTGCTGGGACTTCATTGCTGCATGGCCTTTTCTCTAGTTGCAGTGAGTTGGGGCTAGCTACTCTCTAGTTGTGGTGCACGGGCTTCTCATTGCAGGGGCTTCTCTTGTTGCAGAACTCTGGCTCTAGGATGTGCAGGGCTTCAGGAGTCGCAGCACATGGACTCAGTAATTGTGTCTTGCAGTCTTTAGAGCACAGGCTCAGTAATTGTGGTACATGGACTTAGTTGCCCTGGAGCATGTGGAATCTTCCTGGACCAGCAACTGAACTGGAGTCCCCTGCACTGGCAAGTAGACTCAACCACTGGACCACCAGGGAAGTCCTCCAGTAGTTAATATATTTTATTGCTGGATAGTATTCCATTTTGTGAATACCACAATTTGTTTATCTATTCCAGCTTCATAGATATTTGGGGTGCTTTTAGTGTTTGTTATTTATTTTTACTATTATCAATAAAGTTGTTAAGAGCATGCTTGTACAAATCTTTCCTTTGACACATGCACTCATTTTCATTTTTCTTCAGTATATACCTAGTAGTGAATTGTTGGGTCATGGAGTAGGCATATTTTTAATTTACGTAATTGTCAAATAACTTCCCAAAGTAATCATATAACTGTTTCATACTCCAATCAGGAATCTATGAGTGCTGTCTCTGATTTTGATTGGCTCAGTAAGGTTTTTAGCTAAAGTTATTAATGAAAGCATTACTGAAATATCCAATTTTACTTGTTTATTCACATATTTTTGCCTACCAAATATCTTCTCATAAATAAGGCAGTGTGTTCATAAGTAAATTAATATATGAGACTGCAAGTTCTTTGTAGTTGATTTTCAAGTGCTAAATTTCTGAAAAGTGAAAGTGAAGTTGCTTAGTTGTGTCCGACTCTTTGAGACCCCATGGACTGTAGCCTATCATGCTCCTCCATCTGTGGGATTTTCCAGGCAACAGTACTGGAGTGGGTTGCCATTTCCTTCTCCAGAGGATCTTCCCAACCCAGGGATTGAACCCGGGTCTCCCGCATTGTAGGCAGACGCTTTACCATCTGAGCCACCAGGGAAATACTATATAATTTTCTCTGTACCTTCCTTAAGGTACTTGTCACTTCTAATTTTATGCAGAGTTTTTGAAATCTAGACTAGCTTTCTGAGTATGCCTGCCTACAAGCATCAAAGTAGGTGGGGCCACATGAGACAAATGACCTCTCAGGAAATCCCTAGGAATGCAGAATTGATTTAGGAAGGATAGAGGATATGGGGCAGTGTAAACAACTGCTAGATTGGCCCACTAACAGGATTCAGCTAATAGAGTACACATGCAGTAGAGCAGATCTGCTAAGGGCAACAAGATTATGGAAGCTGTTGATGAGAAACAAATCCTTTGTGAGCAGTATTTTTTAAGATTTTTTTTTTTTGGTTGTGGACCATTTTTTAAAAATTTTAAGTCTTTATTGATTTTGTTATAGTATTGCTTCTGATTTTTAATTGTTTTGCCTGCGGGGCATGTAGGATCTTAGCTCCCCAACCAGAGATTGAACCTGCACCTCCTGCATTGGAAGGAGAAGTCTTAACCACTGGACCTCCAAGGAAGTCCCTGGGAACAGTATTAACGTGATAGAATGGGTCATACCAATGTTGATAAACTTTCAATTGCCAAGTGCTTACTGTATGCTTTTTAAATGTAATCTTCAGATAAAAGAAAGAGGGTACTGCTAATGGAAGCTTAGAAATGTTAGATAAATTACCAAAGGTCAAACAACTAGTAAGTGTTACAAGCAAAGACTGGAACTCCAGGGCCAGTGCTCTCTCCCTGTCATAATATTGTCTCAGACGTGGCTTTGCTAGATACTGTTTCTTAGAATTCCATAGACAGACATACAAACCAGACTGAAATCAGGTCATAATGAGTTACCAAAAGAGACGACTGTGAAAATGACAATAATAAGTATAATATAAATGTATAAATGCTGATTATGTAAAGTAAGCTGTGTGAGTCAGCTGTAGAGCCATACAAAATATAAACGTATGATTTGTACTAAGGAAGAATTCATGTAATAAAGTATTTTTAAATCAAAATTTTAAACAAAATCAAGTATAAATATGGCCAGGGAGAATGGTCATTGAACAATAAGTGTTAACCTCTGGAGGCAGAGATAAGAAGTAAGAAAGTTTCATTAGGGATGAGAAGTTACTTTTTTTGGCTGAGAGCAGATCATGGTAGAGTGTCTAAAAATAAAGTTGGTGAATTGTAGCATAATGAGATGGGAAAGTGAGAACTGATGGAGGCCACAGGTACTTGATAATAGAAATTTTACAAAAAGCAATGGTAAGGAACTGCAGGCTTTTGAAAAGGGAAATGACATGGTCAAAATGATTTTAAAGTAAGATGATTATTGTTTCACTGAGAAGCAAAGTTTTAGAAAAGGCAGAGAGCAAGCAAACCAGCTACTCTTATTTTTCATAAAAGTAAGTCTGAGGTTTTAATGTGCTTTAACTTCATCTAGCAAATATATTTCCTATTACAAAATGTATCTTGATCACACAATGATTTAATGGAATCCAAAAGTTTAGAATGGCTAATTTTTTATGATAAACAGATAAAAGTCTACACATGTGAAATACAGTATTCTTGTTATTGTCATTCTATATTTGATACATTTACCCAACCCATAATAAGAAGGCTAAAATTATAGTAAAATTTTAGTTTCAACTTAAAATATTTTAAACATTTTTGGTATATTTTACTTTGAAGGTTTATGTATGTTATGGAACTACATTTGCCTTTTGTAAAATATATAAATGTCTTCTAAGGAGGATACTATGCTAAATAAATGATGCTATGCTAAATAAAATATGATGAAAATAAATTATTGACAGTCTGGAAATGCAATTAACTTTTTCCTAAAAGAATAAGATTACAATTTATGATATTTTCTGGATTAATGTATTTCTTTACTTAAAACAGAAGCCACTTATATTTCAGTAGAAAAATAGGAGTAGTGCAATTCAGACAACCAATATGACAGCAAAGCAAAATTTTCATTTGGAAACTGATTCTTTGCTGGAAAACACTCTTCTAAAGTCATGGATGACTTGATTGATGAAAAAAATGGGAGAGTGAAAAGCACACAATTCAGTGCCAATTACATTTGGTTCTATAGATATTTTAAGCCTTCCATTTATAAACCTAAAGAGGAATGCAATAATGAGGCAGCTTGATCTGATTGGTAACAAGGGCCAGGTAATGACTACACGGAGAAATATATACCATGTCATTTATTTTGTAGATAGCATATAGAAACTAGAAATGGCCATAAAAATACTACTTTTGTCTCCTCAACTTTTCATTCTTTTTTAAAATATAGGTTTTTGTCAAAACTACTTGCAAGTAAAATTTTGCAAGATTTTGTTTTCGAGAATTCAGTATCAAAGAAACTCTTGCCTCTCTAATCATCTTTTCTCTGACTTTCCCCCTTATTCTTTTAATTAAATGAAACTCTAATTTTTTCATTCATTTATTCAGTATTCATATACTGAGCAAGTATGTGAGGCATTATGTGCTAAGTGTTGCAATTATAAATATGAATAAGACCCTGAGCTATTTTCCAATATAATTTTCTTTCTTCTCTTTCTTCCTTGGCAATATGCCTCTGACCTTTCTCTCAAATTACAGTCCTATATTTCCAGTTTCCTGATTGATAGCTTTCTGGATTTCTCATTGATACCACCAGTTATCCATATCTAAAACTCAATTTATCATCCATTCCACCATAATTGGTACTCCTGATTAGTTGTTTGTTTGATTTCTATTTTTTTCTTCACCTTTCTACCTATTCTATATATTCAAGTGTGACTCTTCTTAAAATATAACCCATCCTACAAGCACATTCAAAATCACTAATGGCGACTTTTTCACTTCTGTCCATTATTCCTCTCTAAGTTAACAATGAGAAATCTAGGCAACAATAATCAACATAGGATGTGGCTTCCCAGCTGGCTCTAGTGGTAAAGAACCTGCCTACCAATGCAGGAGGCAAGAGACACAAGTTCAATTTCTGGGTCAGGAAGATCCCCTAGAGGAGGACATGGCAACCCACTCCAGTATTCTTGCCTGGAGAATCCCATGGCAAGAGGCTGGAGAGGAGCCTGACAGGCTACAGTCCATAGGGTCACAAAAAGTTGGACATAACTAAAGCGACTTAGCATGCATGCACTCAAGACAGGACAGCAGTTCCTAAGAGGAAAGAAATAAATGAGGTGAGCCCTACAACTGCCCTAACTTACCTTCTGGAGATAGCTCCCATATTGCAGTGCAGTGACCGGAAGCTGAGAGGAACCTGATAGTCACTCTGGGTTGAAAAGCTAAGTGGAGAGACCCAACTGGCAAAAAAGGCTAGAGTTCACAGGGTAGAGTAATGGAGAGGCAAGGGTTGCACTGAGAGAGCACTCTGGATATCTGCAGAGGGTTCCTCTTGAGTTGAGTCAAATATCTATCAGCTCTTGCATGTGCTAAAATCTAACTGTGAGGCAAAAAACAAAAAACATCATCCATAACAAACAGAGAGAACAATCCATGAATATTTCAAACGACCAAGAAAAGTACCTGTTCCCACCAGCCATATCCTTGTAAATTTTACGAGCCAAATCCTTGTAAATCACAGGGAATTGGGTACAGTACTCAGAATACTGTTGTCTCACTAGTGGGTCAAAAGTATCCCTAGGCTAGAGTCTACTCTGGCTATACCTAACAAACTTCAAAGTGAAGCTTGAAAGAATCAAGCTGAATCTCAATAACTTAAGTATGTCTCAGAATCAAGATCAAGAATATTTATAGGAATGCAAGAAATCTGGCATTCAGTAAAGTAAAATTCACAATATGTGGTATTTAATAAAAAAATTACCCAAGAAGCAATAAAATAGGAAAATATAACCAATAATGAGGCAATAATCCAATCAGTAGAAACAGATTTTTAAAGACAGAGATGATAGAATTAGGAGTCAAAGATGTTAAAAGAGTTACTATACACATGCTTAAGAAGATATGTTAAGTAGAGATGTGGAATGTTAAGAATCAAGAATGTTAAGTAGAGACATGGAAAATAGAAGAATTTCAAATGAAATTCTGGAAATGAAAAATAACTGAGATAAGATATACTGGTAAGATTAAACAGATTAGACATTGTACAAGAAAGTATTAGTGAACTTGAATAACTAGCAGTAGAAAATATCCAAAATGGAACAGAAAAGAGTGGAGAATAAAATGAAAATAGCACTGGGGAGTTCTGGAACAACTTCAAGTAGCCTATTATATGTGTAATTGCAGTCCTCAAATGGGATGAGATAGTGAGGCACAGAAAAAAATATTTGAAGAAACTGTGGCTGAAAAATATCCAAGTTTGATGAAAACTATACTAAACCCAGTGATCCAGAAATTCAATGAAATCTGAATATCAATAGCATAATCCATAAAAGAAAAAAAAATGACATATCAATTGTGTCCCTGGGTCTCAGCAAGAGAGAGAAATCTCAAGGAGATAACAGTGGTATTACTTTGTTGAAAATTCAGAGAGCAGTGTTTAGTGAGTCTGAGGCAGAAGACAAGAGAATAGAATAGCTATGCAGAGATAAGTTTCTAAAAATCCACATATGCATCCCTACATCTGTTGCTGAATACTATGTGATACATGCTTAAGTTGAAATCCCACAAGGCTGGGTAAGGAACTACCAGTGAGGTACAAGCTGAGAAATTGCTAGAATTCACATAGGGCTGGGAATCATTCTAATTCTCACTTTTTAGACTGGATAATTTGTTTGAATATCCACAGCATTTGGTAGAGACACCAAAAAGGTCACACCTTAGTAGTGAGGCTAAAATAACACTAAATTTAAAGCTACTACAGATATCACCATAAAAAAGTTTTAATACAAGCCACAAAAGGATCAATTTGACTTACGTTTCACCTAACAACTTGAAAAATAATTTTCTACAACCCTTCAAGGGTGATAACAAATTCTAGAAATTGAACAACACTTTGATGTTTTAGCTTTTAATCAGAAATTACTAGACAAATGAAGAGGTACAGGAGAAAATATCATTCAATAGAGTACATTATATTTGATAGAATACATGATAGAGATATGGTTAACAAAAAAAGAAGTTAAAGGACCTATTAAATATGTTCAAGGTTTAAAGAAAAGTATGAACAGAATGAAGAGGTAAATTAAAGATACAATAAACAAAGCATTTAGAACTAAAAATACAATATTTGAAATAAGTTTCACACTGTAAGTTTAACAGCATGTTAGATAATGCATAATAATGATCAGTGAACTTAAAGTTACAACAATGAAAATTATTAAAAAATGAAATGCACAGAGGGGGAAAAATCTTAAAATCCATGAACAGAGTGACAGTGACTTCTAGGATACTATCAAGTTGTCTACCTATATGTAATTGAAATCTAGGAGAGAGAGGGTAGACAGTAAAAATTATTTGAAAAAAGAAATGACCCTTTTTTTCAAATTTGATGAAAATAATAAACCCACATAACCAAGAAACTCAACAAAGCATAAGTATCATAGGATACATATGAACAACACACCAGTGCACATTAAATTGCTGAAAATCAGTGATACAGAGAAAATCTTAAAATCATCAGAGGAAAAAAGACACATTATTATAAGGGAATAAAGGCAAGAATGAATGCAGACTTCCTGTCAGAAATAATGCAAGCCAGAAGATAATGAAACAATTTCTAACTGTTGACAGAATAAACTGTCAACTTTGATTTCTGTACAGAGGAAAATATTCTTCAAAAATGAGAGCAAAATGATTAGTTTTTCAAATAGACAAAAGCAGAGAGAATTTTAGTGAACCTACATTATAAGAAATTTTAAAGAAGTTCTTTAGAGTGAAGAAAAATGATACTAAATAAAAATTTGACTCTGAAAAGATAAATAATGAGAATGTTAAATATGTGGGCAAATATAATTTTTAAAGCTTTTAATAAATTTTAGACACATTATTGAAATTTAAAGCTAAAATAATATCACTGTATTGTGGAGCTTATAAAATATGTAGCAGTAGAATTTTAAGTAACAATAACCAAAAGAGTAAATAGAAATAGACTATTATAAAGTTCTAGAGTTCTTAAATTAGATGTGAAATGCTATATTATTTTGATAGACAATGAAAAGTTAGAGATGCATATCATAATTCCAAAACAGACACTTAAATGAAAAGTGAGATAGCAATTAAGTAAAGAATGGAGATAAAATGGAATACTGAAAAAAATAATACCCAGTTGTCCTCAATAAATGTAGGAAATGATGGAAATTAATGAACAAGTAAGATATGGACAAATAGAAAAACATAGGAAAACGGTAGATTTAAAGCCAACAATATAAAAATTGCATTAAACATAAAATTTCTAAACATTCAAATTAAAAGATAGGGTTTATAAAATTTGTTTAAAAAGGAACTGGTTTATGCCGTGTAGAGAAAACTCACTTTAAATATAAATATTGCTGATTGGTTAGAAGTAAAATGATAGAATAAGACATACAATGCAAACTAATCATAACACAGCTAGACTGGCTACATTAACATCAGAAAGAGTAAACTTCAAGATAGTAAGTATCATCAGAGGTTAAGAGGGGCATTTTATGAATATAGTAGTTCAATTCATTAAGAAGATCTAACAGTCCTAAACGTGTATGTACTTAAAAACAGGTCTTCATAATACATTAAAAAAAAAGGAAAGAAAAATAAATCCCACTTGTAGTTGGATAATTTAATACTTCTTTCTAGGTAATTGAAAAAAGATAAATCAGTAAATATATAGAAATATAAAATCACTAGTGAAAAATTTGACCTAGTTTATATTTGTAGAACTCTCCACCTAAAAACAGCCGAATTCAGATTATTTTCAAGTGTACATAGACAATTCTCCAAGGTATACCATGTTCAGAGCCACACGGCAAGTCTCAATAAAGTTAAACAAGATGAAACCATATGTGTATCCCAATTCCCTGTGAACTTGAATGAAACTAAATTAGAACTAAAAACTATGATGTTGTATCATCTCACACCAGTCACAACGGCCATCATCATAAAGTCTACAAACAATAAGCTCTGGAGAGAGTGTGGAGATGTATTATGAATATCTGTTTTTAGTACAGACACATTTAGGACCGTTAGATCTTCTTAATGAATTGAACTACTATATTCATAAAATGCCCCTCTTAACCACTGGTGATACTTACTATCTTGAAGTTTACACTTTCTGACATTAATGGAGCCAATCTATCTGTATTATGATTAAAGTTTGCAAGGTATTTGGGAAAAAAGAACCCTCTTACACTGTTGCCAGGAATGCAAATTGATACATCTACTATGTATGTATAATGAACTTAAAGTTACCGCAATGGAAATTATAAAAAATGAAATGCACAGTGGAAAAAAAAAAGCTTTAAAATCCATGAACAGAGTGACAGTGACTTGTAGGATACTATCAAGTTGTCTACAATACACATAATTGAAATCTAGAAGGAGGAGAGAGAGGGTAGACAGTAAAAAAATTTTTGAAAAAAGAAATGGCTATTTTTCCAAATTTGATGAAAATAATATCAAATTTGGAGAACAGTATGGAGATCCCTTAAAAAACTAGGAATAAAATTACCATATGACCCAGCAGTTCCACTACTGGGCATATACCCTGAGGAAACCATAACTGAAAAAGACACATGTACCCCCAGTGTTCATTGCAGCACTATTTACTACAGCTAGCATGTGGAAACAACCTAGATATCTATCAACAGATAAATGGATAAGGACATTGTAGTACATACACACAATGGAATCTTACTCAGCTATAAAAAGGAATGCATTTGAGTCACCTCTAATGAGGTGGATGAATCCGGAGCCTATTATACAGAGCAAAATAAGTCATAAACAGAAAGAAAAATCCTATTATACAGAGCAAAATAAGTCATAAACAGAAAGACAAATCTCATATATTAACGCATATATATGGAATCTAGAAATATAGTACTGATGATCCTACGTGAAGGGCAGCAAAGGAGACACAGACATAAAGAATAGACTTTTGGACACAGTGAGGGAAGGAGAGGGTAGGATGATTTGAGAGAATAGCATTGAAACATACACATTACCATATGTAAAATAGATAGCTGGTGGGAGTTTGCTATATGATACAGGGAACCCAAACCTGGTGCTCTGTGACAGTCTGGAGGGATGGGAGCAGGAGTACAAGAGTGAGGGGACATATATATATACCTATGGCCAATTCATGTTGATGTATGGCAAAAGTTGTCACAATATTATAAAGTAATTATCCTATAATTAAAATATTTAAAAAGCTAAATTAGTAACCAATAACTAAAAGATATTTGAAATATACCCAAACATTTGGCTAAGAGACATCACCCTTGGATCAAATAAGAAATCATAAAAGAAATTAGAAAACATTTTGAAGTGAATTATAATGAAAAAAGATATAAAATGTGAAATTCAGCAGATTTAGATTTCAGAGGATACTGTACAGGATTAAATACTTGTATTTAAAAAAGAGCTAAATCTAAGATAAATGATTTAGGATATAACCTTATAAATATATAAAATAAGCAAGCAAAATAAACATGAAATAGAAAGAAAACATAAAAAGAAGAGACCCATGACAGAGAAAATGAATAAACAGTAGAGTTAACCAAAAGCTGATTCTTACCAAAAAAAAAAACAAAAGATAAGTGAAATTGAAAAGGCTCTACTTAAATGAATTAAGAAATAAAAAGAAGAAGCACAAATTAGCAATATTAGAAATGGAAAAGAGAAACTTACTAGAGATGCAACATTTTAAAAGAATAAGGGAATATTATGAATAAACATGGGCTTCCCAGGTGGCTCAGTGGTAAAGAATCTGCCTACCAATGCTGGAGATGTGGGTTTGATCCCTGGGTCAGGAAGATCCACTGGAGATGGAAATGACAACCCACTCCAGTATTGGTGCCTGGAAAATTCCATGGACATAGTCTGGTGGGCTGCAGTCCATGGGATCTCAAGAGTCAGACCCGATTTAGCAACTAAAACAGCAACAACATAAATAAATAAACATAATATTTATGCCAATTAATTTGATAACTTTGATGAAATGGAAAAATTCCTTAAAAGATGAAAACTACTAAAACTGGTGCAAGTAAACATAGGAAATACTAATACAAATACATCCATTAAAGACATGGAATTTGAAATGAAATATGTTCTCATAAAGAAAACTGTTAATAGGCCCAGAAGTGGTTTAAATGGTGAATTCTATCAAATATCAAGGGAGGAAAAATAAACTTTTTTGAAAATATAAGAGGGATGAATGTATTTCAGCTATTTTCATGAAACTAGAATTCACATTGCAAATTCCTTTGAAAAGATTAACATCTTTAATAAAAGAAAAAATTAAGAAAGGCCTAAATAAATGAATCATGTTCATGATTTGGAAGAGCAGGGATCAAACCTGGGTCTCCTGCATTGCAGGCAGATTCTTTACCATCTGAGCCACCAGCAAAGCCCAAAGAAATGAAGTGTATCATGCTCATGATTTGGAAGATGCAAGATAGTTATGATACTAATTATCCCCAAATTTAACTATAGATTCAATTCAATTCTGATTGTATTGACAATCTGCATATAGAATTCATATGGAAATGCAAATGACACTGTAGAGCCAAAACAATTTTGAAAAAGAACAAATTGAAAGATTGAACTACCAACTATCAAGACTTAATGTAAATCTACAGTAATCAAGACAGTGCGTTATTGGCATAGAATAGAAATTTAGATCCATGAAACAGAATAGAGAGTCCAGAAATAGAACCACACATATTTGGATAATTGATTTTACATACACGTGTCAAGGTGATTTGGAAGGGAACTGTGGTAGGCAGTATTTTGGTTCTCTTAATCTTTGGCCCTTACAGCCTGTGTATGCTGTGTTTCATGGCAAAGGGACTTTACAGGTGGAATTAGAATTAAGGACCATAAGTAGGGAGATAGTCCTGCATAATCCACATGGGCCTAATGTAAACATGTGTGTGCATGCTCAGTCACTCAGTCATACCTGACTGTGACCCTATGGCCTGCAGCCTGCCTGGCTCATTTGTCTATGGGATTTTCCAGGCAAGAATACTGGAGTGGGTTGCCAGGACTTCCTCCAGGGGTCTTCCTGACCCAGGGATTGAAGCTATGTCTCTTACATCTCCTGCATTGACAGGTGAGTTTTTACCACTAGGGCCACCTGAGAAGCCCAATGTAAACACATGAATTCTTAAAAGTGAAGGCAGAAGCGTCAGTCAGATAGAAGAGACAGTAGAAGAGACAGAGACATTCAAAGCTTAAGTTCAGTTCAGTTCAGTTCAGCCTCTCAGTTGTGTCTGAGTCTTTGCAACCCCATGAACTGCAGCACGCCAGGCCTCCCTGTTCATCACCAGCTCCCGGAGTCCACGCAAACCCATGTCCATTGAGTCGGTGATGCCATCCAACCATCTCAGCCTCTGTCGTTCCCTTCTCCTCCTGCCCTCAATCTTTCCCAGCATCAGGGTCTTTTCAAATGAGTCAGCTCTTCACATCAGATGGCCAAAGTATTGGAGTTTCAGCTTCAACACCAGTCCTACCAATGAACACCCAGGACTGATCTCCTTTAGGATGGACTGGTTGGATCTCCTTGCAGTCCAAGGGACTCTCAAGAGCCTTCTCCAACACCACAGTTCAAAAGCATCAATTCTTCAGCGCTCAGCTTTCTTTATAGTCCAACTCTCACATCCATACATGACCACTGGAAAAACTATTACCTTGACTAGATGGACCTTTGTTGGCAAAGTAATATCTCTGCTTTTCAATATGCTGTCTAGGTTGGTCACAACTTTCCTTCTAAGGAGTAAGCATCTTTTAATTTACTTGACTAACAGTTGCTGGCATTGAATATAGAAAGAGGACACAGGAATTAGAGGTGGCTTCCAGAAGTTAGTACAACCCCTCAGATGACAACCAACAAGGAAACGGACCCCATTCGTGCAACGATAAGAAACTGGATCCTACCAATAGCCTGAAAGAGCAAGGAAATGGATTCTCCCTGAGTGCCTCCAGAAAGGAACACGGGCCTGAGAACCCCTTGATTTTGGCCTGCTGAGACCCATGGTGTGTTTCTGAACTACAGACTACGGTAAGATAATAAATGTGCTCGGCTTCAAGCTCCTAAATTTGTGGAAATTTGTTACAGCAGCAATAGAAAACACAGGAAACAACAGTATTTTCGACAAGTGGTGATAAAATAACTGGTATCCTTATGTAAAAAAAAAAAGTATAAACCTTAAATTGAACCTCGTGCCCTAAATAAAAACAATAATATGAAATTATTCAGAAGCCTAAAGATAAAAGACAAAACTACAATATTTATGGGAAAAAACAGCATATTTCCCTAAATTACAAGTGCATGTGTTAGTCACTCAGGGATGTCCAAATCTTTGCGACCTCACAGACTGTAGCCCACCAGGCTCCTCTGTCCTTGGAATTCTCCAGGCAAGAGTACTGGAGTAGCTTGTGCTTAGAAGTAGAAGTAGCCAGTTAGAATTAAAAGTAGCCAGTGATTTGTTATATAGGGCACGAAAGGCAGGAATTACTAAAAAAAAACAAACAAAAAAAACCCTAAAATGGTAAATTGAATTTGAATAAAATAAGAAAAAAATTCTGCTCTTTGAAAGTAAAAATAAAAGACAAAATATATACTGGTAGAAAATATTTATAGAACATGTATCTAACCAAGGACTTAGATCATGTAAAGGATGCCTACAAATGGAAAATGAAAAGATAAATAACCCAATAAAAATGGCAAAAATTTGAATATCATGACACAAATGAAGATGTATAAGTGATTAATGAACATACAAATAGATGCTCAACATTACTAGTTACAAAAGAAATGGAGTTAGAAGTTAAGTGCACAGGGGCATAAGGAGAGATTAGGATGTTGGGAATGTTTCTTGTCTGATTTTAGTAGTGGTTACATGGTTTTATATATATGTCAAAATTCCTTAAATTATAGATTTAAAATGGGTGCATTTATGTATAAATTATGACTCCATATATCTGATTTAAAATATGATTTACATTAGAAAATAAACAAACTAAAAAGAGTCTTAAATGATACTCTGTGCATGAGTTGTGCTTAGTCGCTCAGTCATGTCTGACTCTTTGCGACCCTATGGACTGTAGCCCACCAGGCTCCTCTGTCTTGAGGATTCTCCAGGCGAGAATACTGGAGTGGGCTGCCATGCCCTCCTCCAGGGGATCTTCCCAACCCAAGGATCAAACCCACATCTCTTAGGTCTCCTGTATTGATAGGCAGGTTCTTGATCACAAGCGCCAATTGGGAAGCCCAAATGATACGCAAGTTTAGCAAATTGTGTCTCATATTGCCTTTCAAGTCACTGCCCAATTTCACCCAAACCCACGTTTCCACACTTCTCTCCTTCCACTGACCTGCATACACTAGAAATGACTACCAAATGTCCAGGAAAACATGACTATTTATTGTTCTGATATTTTCTATCTTCTTTCGCTTTTTTTAGACTCTTATTTTTTGCATCTGCTATCCTTTCTCTTAACTCATTCTTTCAAATCTTGACTTCCACAACCTGCCTTGTCTTGTTAAAAGTCAACTTCTCTATCACACCTTTCCTGAATCTTCCCTTTATATGTAGTTCTCTTGACCTGACCTAAACTTTGTTTTGTATTAAATTACCTTATGTAAATCTTATTAGAACTAAGACACATATTTTGCTATCCATCACTGTACCTTGTCTGTTTTATTGCATAAAACAGTCCCTATATAAATAATGAATGCATGAACAAATGAATGAGTGAATATATAAAAAGGGTGTAAGTGGAAGAGAAAATTAGGGACAAAAGTATTCACTGGGTCAACAAAATTCGCTGTTAGATATAATTTTTCTCTCCTATTTTTGTTACAATTTGCAAGATGTAACCAAAAAATTCAGTCAAGCAGACACTAACATATCAAGTACAAATTGATGATTGTCACAATCCAAAAGTATAGATTTCAAATAATGAGCAAATCTCCTGGAAAATATGGTAGCACAGTGACAAATATTAGCCTTGGAAAATTAATTGGTCTTTTAAATATCCAACATTCTTTATCTGTTTCCTGCTGAAATGGGAAGTGTTGCATGATGCTATCATATATTGTTAAATTTTAGTCATTCTCCACTTTTCATAGTTAAATATTATATTTCTTCTTCTCTCACACCACATCTTCCTTTACAAGTCCATTATATTTGGAAGGTCTTTGACATTTTCAATAAGTCTTTTTGCAAAGCTGAATGTTGAAACTATTTTTTTGTTGCCATTGATAAAGTATTTTCCCTATTTCATTAAAAATTAAATGAAGACCCATGGGGTCTATAGAAAATGGATTTCCATTTTTTATCTTTGCTCTTGAGAATGATTTATGAAGTACAAATACATTCATAAACTGAGATACCATACCCAAGGGAAAATAGCTAGAATTTATTCCATTGTTAATGGTTCACATTATAAAATAGTCTCTATCCAATTTACATGGTGAATTTAAGTGATATTTAACCACATCATGTCATCCCAGATGATGAAAAATAAGAAAAGCAAACTTCTATTTGTTATCCAGATAAAAAACTTTAGAGTAATTTAGAATCATGTACCTATTCTACATGGTTGAATCTAAAGTTATATCACCACGATGGAGTTCAGTTCATTAAAGGGTATTTATTCAGAGGACTAGCATTCTTCCTGCTGTGTTTTCTTGACTTGAGCTATTTATTCAGCTTATGCTTTCACAAAATGACACAGAAAATAACAGCATCACAGAATTGAGGATGGTTTCTAATTTGGATTGTGTGTGTTTAGTCGCTCAGTGGTGTCCGACTCTGAGATCCCATGGACTGTAGCCAGCAAGGCTCCTCTGTCCATGGGGATTCTCCAGGCAAGAATACTGGAGTGGGTTGCCATGCCCTCCTCCAGGGGATCTTCCCAACCCAGGGATCAAACCCAGGTCTCTCACATTGCAGGCAGATTCTTTACTCTCGGGCCGCCAGGGAAGCCTGGTGTGGTTTTTCTGATTGGTAGAAAAACCACAATTTGGATTCTTTTATAAACTTTTCAAGTGTTTGTGTGTTAAGTTATTGTCATCTTGCCCTTGAATTTTCCATTGACTACAATGTCATGTAGAGGATCATGTCATCTGCAAACAGCAAGAGTTTCACTTCTTCTTTTCCTATCTGGATTCCTTTTACTTCTTTTTCTGCTCTGATTGCTGTAGCCAAAACTTCCAAAACTATGTTGAATAGTAGTGGTGAGAGTGGGCACCCTTGTCGTGTTCCTGATTTTAGGGGAAATGCTTTCAATTTTTCACCATTGAGGGTAATGCTTGCTGTGGGTTTGTCATATATAGCTACATGATGCTTTAAATGTTATAGGAGGGTAAGCATTCTTTTTCACATCATCCAGAAGTAATTCAGCAATAATCTAAAATAGCTAGTACGACTCTCATTGTGATTACGAAAAATTTAGAAGAAAACCTTTACCAAAAGCCAGGACCACCTAACAAATTGGTACAATTTGCAGCTGAGTGGCCAAGGGGGAAACTGCGTTTGAATAAAATAGGGCTTTGATTTTCCAACCACCTTCTTCTATGCCCTTGTTCAAGGTTACTCTCCAGATTAAAATCCTCCTTTGTTTTGTCAGTGCCTTTAAGTAGGGTTTGCTTGGGGCAATTCCAGTTTATACCTGTAGTCCTGGCATTATCGTTAATAGTTTCACCTTTCCATCTCAAAAATGTTCCAGTTTAGATGATATATTATATGGTCAACCTATCCATAGGATAAAATCACTAACACAGTTTCTGAATTTCTTTATAGTCTGGCCCCAGGCTGTACTTTGCACTCTATCTTTTCTACTTGTATTTTACCCTCCAGAAACATGAAACTATTTACCCTGAAAATCCCATGCTTTGCTATACCTTTATATTCTTGCAGAAATAGTTCTTTCTGCCTGAACTGTATGTACTTCCTCTGCTTTTACAGATAATGATTTTTTGTATTCATTCTTAGAGGCACAAACATCAAGTCCTCTGGGACAACTTACCTAATTACCCTAGGCTAAGAGTGAGAAAGCAGTTTCAACTTGTTTTGTTACAAACGGATTGTTGAACCATATTTCAGTTCAGTGAGAAATTGCCTGGAGCCATTTAGCAAAGGAGTTCTGACACCAGCAAGGAAGAATGTGTCAAGTGAGCTTGCTGCTTACTATTCTTGCCCTAAACAGTGTTTGATGGCCCCCGCTCTGTGATTTGGGGCATTGAATTTATCTATGTATTTAATATCACTGTGCTAGGCAGAATTCTCAGATAGACCCCAAGATTTCCACTCTCTGGTATATATGCACTGTATAATCCTCTTCCCTTTAGTGTGGACAGGGCTTGTGAATACGATGGGGATATTACTCCCATTATTAGGGAACTAATTAGTTTAATTTGAGTTCATCAAAAGGAATATTATCATGCATGGCCTGACCTAATCAGGAGAGCTGTTAAAAGGGACTGAGCCCTTTCTGAAGTGAGAAAGATTTGAAGCATAAAAGTATGAGAAGGCCTATAGAAGACACCATGCTGTGTCCCAAGGACCCTACAGTGGCCTCTAGTAACTGAGTGTGATGCCTGGCTGAAAGCCAGCAATAAAACAGATCTCAAGCATACAATTGCAAATGAATTTAACTTTTCTAACCACCTGACTAATTTTTGAAAAGAATCCTGAGCTCCAGATCAAAACACAGTTCAGCTAACACCTTGATTTCAGCCTGATGAGTCCCTGATCAGGGGGCCCAGCCAACCTGTGTCTGGACTCCTGACTTATAGAACCATGAAGTAAGAAATGGATGTGTAATTAGTCATTAGATTTATGGTGATTTGTGGCACAGCAATAGAAAACAAATACAATCACTTAACACATTGATTAATATTTACTTTTTAAAATTGTTTTCTTATTGAAGTATAGTTGATTTATAATGTTGAGCCAGTCTCTGCTAGACAGCAAAGTGACTCAGTTATACACATAAATACATTTTTTCATATTCTTTTCCATTATGGTTTGTCACAGGATATTCAATATAGTTCCCTGTGCTATACATTAGGACCTTATTGTTTATCCGTTCTAAATGTAATAGCTTGCATCTACCAACCCCAAACTCACAGTCCATCCCTCTCCCTCAGTATTTATTTTATTTAGCAATTATGTAGTTTAAAAAACTAATTGCTTAGCATAATCTTGAAGACAGGGACTATATTTTATTTTCTTTATTGTATTAATGCCTACCAGAGTCTGTGTATATATGAATATTTGTCAGATAAACGAATGACTGGGCTCAATTTCCTCTTGTTACTTAGGGCCCCATGACAGAGCTGACCACATCAGTCTAAGTATCCTAGATAATACCCCATGTCCTAGGTCTGTCCCTCCTGCTTTCCCCCTTATCCACAATTACGTGCAGGCAGGGTCTGGTTTTTAGAAACCTATTCTCTGATTTTCATATCAGTAACTGCTACCATTTCTCATTTGGGTTCTAGAGAGAGAATTAAAATTAAGAACAAATGCCCTAAGGCTGTCATTGTATGTAATGAAGTGACTATACTCGTGCATCTAGAATGGTTCTATTTCTATACCATCTTCAGGGAAATTTAGAAAAGAATCACTTAAATAGTTTTTTTTTTCTTTTAATGTTCTGTATTTTAGATGAGGAATCCATTCACTCTAAATATGAATAGGTTTATGTGTTATCCCTCCTAGTACCATTTTTTTGTATCAAGAATTTTTAGAGACTATTTCCACTGGAATGAACATATTGAAAATATGTCAGGCACCGTGCAAAGTCACCCATAAACTATTTTGGAATAGCACTCAGAATTCTTCCAATAACTGTACATAGTCCATTTCTAGAACCAGCACAGCACAAAGTTCCAGACCTTTATATCCAAAGTTAAATATTAAATTCAACAGCCCTTTCCACTTTGTGGATGCTGATGTTTGTACATACTTTTGCATAATTTTTCATGCAATTTTATTTACTTGTTCTAGATGCAGAAGTAGACATAGTGTGATGCATATTGCAGAATTGTCCTTGAAAAAGGTGGCAAAAGTTTAACTTAGCACTACACTGGGCCTACGATTTCTCCAGTGAGAAAAAGAGACCCCAGGGTAAACATTCAGTTTTTCTAGCATTGCAGGACACTTCCTGGGAGAACCACTTGGTTTTCACCTCACAGGGATCACTGGGGTAATCTGTGGATCTGGACCACTAGGGAACAGATTTTAAAAAAGAAAGATAAAAGATAAACAGAAAGTAGGGGCAGAGAATACAGCTGCTTCTTGGCAGACCATTTCTGGCAGGTGGTGGCCCCTAAGCAGAGAATGCCGGGGAGCTCAGCATGTGATTCTGCCTAGTATGGGTCTGCAGCTAACATACCATACTAGCAATGGAGCCCATGCTATATATAGTCCTCCCCAGGAAGGGAAGCAAGTTTACTGCCCCATCTAACTGCTGAGCATAACCTCTGGTCCACCACACCAGGAACCATGGCCATAGATGTCTGGCAGCTGTGGAGTACATTCTGTGACTAACCAAGACAGGGAAGCAAATGAGCAGCCCTTACGAACTGTTGAGCATAGTCTCCAGTCCTGCTCAACCAAGAAGCTTGGGCAGAGGACCAGGACAGCCGCAGAGCTCATTCTACAGCTCTGCCTCACAACAGAGGGCAGCCTATGGCCTTGCCCAGACAGAGATAACAGCCCTGATATATCTCACTTTTTTGAGGAAATTGTAAGTAGCATCGTATTTTAAGGGCTTCCCCGGTGGCTCAGTGGTAAGGGATCTGCCTGCCATTGCAGGAGACTCAGGAGATGCAGGTTCGATCTCTGGAACATGAAGATCCCCTGGAGTAGGAAACGGCAACCCACTCCAGTATTCTTGCCTGGAAAATTCTATGGACAAAGGCGCCTGGCAGGCCACAGTCCATGGGATCACAAAAGAGTCAGACACAAATGAATCAACTGAGCACGCATTCATGCATGTATGTGTGTGTGTATATATATATATACACACATGTGTATTTACATTCCACATGCCTATATGACTATATTTGAAGAGAACTTTTTTTGGTTATAGATTATTTTTTAAAATTTATTTATTTTTACCTGAAGGACAATTACAATATTGTGTTGGTTTCTGACCTACATCAGTGTGAATCAGTCATAGGTACACACATATCTTCTCCTTCCTGAACCTCCCTCCCACCTCCCACCCCATCCCACCTCTCTAGGTTGTCACAGAGCACTGGTCTGAGCTCCGTGAGTCACGCAGCAAATTCCCACTGGCTATCTGTTTTACAAAAGGATCATGTATATGTGTCAGAGCTACTCTCTCAATTTGTCTCACCCTTTCCTTCCCCCAGTGAGTCCACAAGGGTGTTCTCTGTGTCTGTGTCTCCATTGTTGTTCTGCAGATGGGTTCATCGGTACCATCCTTCTAGATTCCATATATATGCTTTAACATGCCATATTTGTCATTCTCTTTCTGACTTATTTCACTTTGTATAATAGGCTCTAGATTCATCCACCTCGTTAGAACTGACCCAAATGCATTCCTTATAGTTGAGTAATATTCCATTGTATATATGCACCACAGCTTCTTTATCCATTCTGGATGATGTGTTTTCATTCTTTTAAAATTTTTTTAATTAGAGTATAATTACTTTACAATATTTTGATGGGTTTTGTCATACATCAATATGGATCAGCATTAGTTGATGATGTGTTTTTTAAATTAATTAATTTATTTTAATTGGAGGCTAATTACTTTACAATATTGTAGTGGTTTTTGCCATACATTGACATGAATCAGCCATGGATGCACATGTGTCCCCCATCCTAACCCTCCCACCCACCTCCCTCGCCATCCCATCCCTCAGGGTTGTCCCAGTGCACTGGCTTTGAGTGCCGTTTCATGCATCAAACTTGGGTTGGTGATCTATTTCACATATGGTAATACATGTTTCAATGCTATTCTCTCAAATCATCCCACCTTCGCCTTCTCCCACAGAGTCCAAAAGTCTGTTCTTTCTATCTGTGTCAAAATGGATTAAAGATCTAAATGTAAACCAGAAACTATAAAACTCCTAGAGGAAAACATAGGTAAAACACTCTCTGATGTAAATCACAGCAGGGTACTCTATGACCCACCTCCCAGAGTAATGGAAATAGAAGCAAAAATAAACAAATGGGACCTAATTAAACTTAAGAGCTTTTGCACAATGAAGGAAGCTATAAGCAAGGTGAAAATATAACCTTCAGAATGGGAGAAAATAATAGCAAACAAAGCAACTGGCAAAGAATTAATCTCAAAAATATACAAGCAGTTCATGCAGCTCAATACCAGAAAAATAAACGACCCAATCAAAAAATGGGCCAAAGAACCAAATAGACATTTCTCCAAAGAAGACATACAGAAGGCTAACAAACACATGAAAAATGCTCAACATCACTCATTATCAGAGAAATGCAGATCAAAACCACAATGAGGTACCATCTCATGCAGGTCAGAATGGCTGCTATCAAAAAGTCTACAAGTAATAAATGCTGGAGAGGGTGTGGAGAAAAGGGAACCCTCTTACACTGTCGGTGGGAATGAAAACTAATCAAGCCACTATGGAGAACAGTGTGGAGATCCCTTAAAAAACTGGAAATAAAACTGCCATATGACCCAGCAATCCCACTGCTGGTTGTACACACCGAGGAAACCAGAATTGAAAGAGACACGTGCACCCCAATGTTCACTGCAGCACTCTTTACAATATCTAGGACATGGAAGCAACCTAGATGTCCATTGGCAGATGAATAGATAAGAAAGTTGTGGTACATACACACAAAGGAATATTACTCAGCTATTAAAAAGAACACATTTGAATCAGTTCTAATGAGGTGGATGAAACTGGAGCCTATTATACAGAGTGAAGTAAATCAGAAAGTAAAACACCAATACAGTATATTAATGCATATATATGGAATTTAGCAAGATGGTAATGATGACCCTATATGCAAGACAGCAGAAGAGAGCTTCTTATGCACAGAATAGAGTTGGGTAAGGCTTTAAAGATCCATTGTGATAATTTCTGTGTTTTAAATATATATTTATATTTATTATATATATATTTATATTACACTTGCCTATATTATTATATTTGAAGAAAGTTTCTTGTACACAGAATACAGTTGGATCAGGCTTTAAATTCAATGTGATAAACTCTGTGTTTTAGTTGGTATATTTAGATCATATGGGCTTCCCTGGTAGCTTAGCTGGTAAAGAATCTTCCTACAGAGTGGGAGGTCCTGGTACGACTACTGGGTCAGGAAGTTCCTCTGGAGAAGAGATAGGCTACCCATTCCAGTATTCTGGGGTTTCCCTGGTAGCTCAGATAATAAAGAATCTCCCTGCTATGTGGGAGACCTGGGTTTGATCCCTGGGTTGGGAAGAGCCCCTGGAGGAGGGCATGGCAACCCACTCCAGTGTCCTTGCCTAGAGAATCCCCATGGACAGAGGAGCCTGGTGGGCTACAGTCCCTGGGATCTCAAAGAGTCGGACACCACTGAGCGACTAAGCACAGCGCAGGTCATATACATTTAATATAATTATTGTTATGGTAAGGCCATTGTATTCATTTGCTTATGTCTTTTGTTCTCTCCATTTCCGTTTGACTGTTTTACTATTACTGCCTTCCTGTAGGTTATTTGAACATTTTTTACAATTCCATTTTGATTCATTTATAGTATTTTTGAGTATCAAAAGCTCAGTAAGACATGGTCCCTGTCCTTGAGGGAATCATAGCAAACAGCAGTAGTTTTCAACCTTGTTTGAATATCAGGATAGCCCGTTGATATATATATATATATAGATGAGATAAATGATATATGATAGATAAATAGATAGATATTATAGAAATTTATATATTATATTTCTAGCACTATCTATCTTCTTATATCCTGCATAGAGATTGTTATTTTGTGGGAATGAGTCAGGATCCAGGGTCTGATGTTTAAAACCTCCACAATTCAATTCTTTTTGTTGTTCTTGTTTTAAACAATTGTATCTTTATTAACAGACAATTCACATATCATAAAATTCACAACTTTAAAGTTTATAGTTCTTTGGTTATAGTATATTTACAAAGTGTTACAAAAATCAGAACTATCTGCATTCTACCTCCATGGATTTGCTTATTCTGGACCTTTCATATAGATAGAATAATAAAAAAATGTGGTCTTTTGTGTCTGGCTTCTTTCACTTAGCATCTTTAAGGTTCATCCATGTTGTAGCAAGTGTTATATTTTATTCTCAATTTATTGTTGAATAGTATACCACTGTATGGATATATCATGAATTGCTTATCCTTTTTTGGTTGATTGATATTTAGGTTATTTTCAACTAATGGCTATTTTGAATAATGTTGCTATAAACATTCTTGTACAAATTTTGTGTGGATTCAGAGTTTGAATCTGATATCCTACTAAAACTGTAAACCAATAATTGAGAGCCTCACCACCTATCAAAATCTTCTGTAATAATGGAAATAGTGGGTATTGGCAATGTGCAAAGTAGTAGCTGTTGGCTACATATTATTAACCACTTGTAGAAACTGTGGTGATATTTTAATTTTATTTCATTTTAATTAATTTTAATTTTACTAGCCACATGTCACTAGTGGCTACCATATTGGACAGTATAGAAGAAGACCTGGGTTTAGGGAGATAAATATTGATATTAAAATATGGATTGGTAAAGAATGAAGACGTAGGCAGGGGATAAGATAAGAGAATATTTAAAAATTCCATCTGGAGAAGATGAGGATCAGAACTAAGCCAATAGTAGAAGAGATAACCTGAGGAGAAAAATCCAAGAGACATCTTAGACTGGACATGAATAGGTTGGTGATTTAGGGGAATGGAGAGCAACAAGTCTAGGAGGACTTAAGCCCTGTTTTATGTCTAGGCCTCACCTTGATAAGTGTACATATGTTTAAACTTGTTTTTTAATGTTTAGCCACATAGAGGCATTCCCTCTAAACTCTGCTAATTTTCAATAACTAAAATCTAGAATTCATTGGTAGAGAAAGTGTACTCATTACAGATTTGAACATTTTAAGTTACCATTATTACTTTAAGGACTGCCATTCTTATTTTTTAATTTAATTTTCAATATCTTAAGAAAAATACAATTAACATGCAAAGCATTGCTGTTACTATATTGAATAAACAGCCAAATAAAAATCTGTGACTTTTACTTCAGAGGTGAATTTGTCATCTACAGAAGTTTTCCTATCACCATTTTATATTTGCAGAGCATATCAGGATCTTGGGTAGCAGTTACATAGTAACTACTGTAAAAAGGTATTGAATTCATAGTGCATGTTTATTCTGTCAGGTTCTGTCATTATGTTATTTAATTGTTAATGGAAAAAGAATTAGGGAACAGTGCATGCTTGTTTTGACAGTGGCAGCTCTAATGATTAGTAAAAATTTAGTCAATAGGACACATTTTATGAAAAACCAATGAAATACATAATTATCCCTTTCCTCATCTCAACCATATTTTTCTCAGATTGTCTTTCAGCTGTAGAATATATTTATATTACAGTGATAATGTGTGTGTGTGTGTGTTCATCGCTCAGTCGTGCCTGACTTTTTGTGACCTCATGGTCTGTCCATGGAATTCTCTAGGCAAGAATATTGCAGTGGGTTACCATTCCCTTCTTCAAGGGATCTTTCTGAACCAGGGTTTGAACCCAGGTCTCCTGCATTGCAGACAGATTCTTTACCATCTGTGCTACTAAGGAAGATAATGTATAGTGATGCAGATGTAAGACATACATTCTCTTTATATTTATTGAATGACTGAGATAAAAGTTTTTTAGTGGGCTTTCAGAAGAGTTATATCTCACTTTATTATAAGTCAAACTTTTAATCCTTGTTCTGCTTCTTAATTAGCTGTATGACAGTAAATACATTCAATCTGGTTTAATTTTAATCATCTATAAAATCATCTGGTTGCTAGTAGACAAGGATATTCAAATTAAAACAACAATAACATGTCATATTTTATCCACCAGACTGGAAAAATTAAAATATTTAAAAGTATCAAGTGTCGGTGAAGATATGAAGCTAAAGGAAATTTTATATACCATTTATAAGAGTAAAACTTGACACAGTGTTAGTTTTCTATTGCTGCCTAACAAATAACCACAAACTGAGCAGCTTAAAACCATATCCATTTATTACCTCACACTTCTGTAGGTTAAAAATCCAGACACAACATAACTGGGTTACCTGCTTAGATTCTTACAGGGATGAAATCAAGATTTTGACTTGCTCTGTTCTGGTCAGGAGACTCTAGGGTAGAATCTACTAAGCATGTTTATGTTGTTGTCGATATTCAGGTGTGTGTGTGTGTGTGTGTGTGTGTGGTTGAAGGAGTGAAATTCCCATTTTCTGGCTGACTCTTGGTTGGGGGTCATTATCAGCTCCTAAAGCCACCCACAGATCCTATTAATATCATTTCTCCATATTCATAGTTAGCAACAGAGAACATCTCTTGTGTCAAAAATCTCTTGTGGTTTAATTTTTTTTTCTCTGTGGAAAGAGCCCAGTCCCTTTAAAGAGTTCACCTGATTATTAAGTCCACCCCAGATAATCTCCCTATTTTAAAATCCACTGATTTGGGATTTTAATTATATCTGCAAAATCCCTTAACAGCATAACTCAGATTATTTCTTGTACTGCTGGGAGAAGGTGTATGTATACCTGGGGCCAGCCATCTTTCAGATCATCACTTTTACCCCAGAACATTTAAGAGTTCTGTTTTGGCAGCACGAAGCAAATTAAAAATGTACACACTCTATAAAACAACAAGTTCTCTTCTTATAAAAATCTAGAGCAGTTATCACATGTGTGCATCATAATATTTTTTTTAAATGTGTGTATTTCAATACAGACAATTTGGGAAGAACCCAATTATCCAGTGATGTAATACATCTATTGTGGTATATTCATGTAACAGATAATTCAATGGTGAAAATAAACTAAATAGATACATACACATATCATTAGAAGATCTCAGTTATATAATGTTGAGTGAAAAAAAGAACAAATTGCTGAATAAATTCAGTATATAATTCATGTAACTTTTGTAAGGCACAGAAAACTAATGAAATTCTTTCTAAATATTATAGATAAAAACATGAATATGTACAGACTGACTCTGGATATAACTCAACATCTTATTACCTCTTAAGACCTTGGGCAAGTTATTTAATTACTCCTTGGTAAAATGATCATCCATAAAATGTAGATTACTATGAGGATTAAATAAGCAAATCTTTGGAAAGTGTTAACCATCTAGTACACACTAAGTACTTAAGAATTTGTTAAATAAATATAAATAGATAACTATAAAACTTTAACTGGACAGATACTTACTGAACGGTTACAGTGAGTGTTTACCTCTGGGGAGACAAGAAGGTAAATTACAGTGTTCACGGAGGATTTCTACTTCATCCATGGTTTTACTTTCAGTTAATTCTAAACAGTAGAAACATGAGTTTTTTTACATTATGTGTACATTTTGTCATTTTAAAAATTAAAAGTCAAGAAATACTTTTAAAATGACCATTATAAAAATACCTTGATCCTTAAAAATGAGTGTTATCCTATATGATGTTTAATGTATAGACATACATCTACCTATTCTTGACCGTATATTCTGTGATAAGTGCATTCTAATGATGACATGAATAAATTGTCATATTTATTTATACCACTTTCTTTTACTTTATAAGAAGTGACCTTAAAGGATAAGCTTAATTGGTAGTTTAGATTCTGAAAAGTAGTCACTTCCAGAATCTGATTTCCCATAAGCACTGCACAAAGCACAGTATACAATTGTGCCTTGATATTTGACATTTACAATGTCAGGACTAATTGCTGTTATCTGAGCAGCAACTCAAAATATCGAGGTAAAATGAAGAACTGTTTAGTACATTTATTAGAAGTTTTTGAGATTTTTAAAAAATTTTACATATTCTCAAAGAATGGTAGTTCCAAGTTATCATTCATTACTCAAAGCTCATACCAGCAAATTGGGAAAAAATACAACAATAACAGATGCCGTGGGTGACTGCAGTATTCTGCCATTAGTTTGACTTGTGTTTTTCATTTTGTGACTGGGTGAGTCACCCATGGAGAGTTATAAAGTAAAATAAAGAAGATTCAAGATTTTAATAAGACATTACCTTGAGCTCTTCACATTGAAGATAGTTTATCTCTGTCTGGATGTGTTTATATATGTGAACACTCAAAGATAGAGGCCCCAATAAACAGGCATAGTAATAAAATCCCTTTGTAAGTGATGATGAAATACTGGCTACTACCTATGTATATAGATGTGACACAAAGATCATTATTCTATTGAGATCTTGAAGGTCAAATATATGTCTCTATCCAATGCTCTGTCTCAGCAGAAGGTTCTGATCCTACTATGATGTCTCTTTTTTGCTTATGTCTCTATTTGCTTATGGGAAACTGCCTTTTAAAAGAGAAATATTTAATGCCCATTTTTTATCTTCTACAGAGAATATTTATTTGGTTTTCCAGAATAATATTCTCAGGTTGCCAAATTCAAAACAGCTAGATGGCTGGGTGAGAAAGATTATTACTGTCATTCAATTGGTGGCTTGGTTCATATTAATCTAAATCACTGGTTTGAATGCTTCTCAATGAATCAACTCATCTATTCATAGTTATATCAACCAGCTATTATGTTGTGTGCCAATATCATGACTAATTACTGGATAAAAGCTAGTGAAAAGCAAGACAAATGAGCAAAATTATGTATTATATCTTGGTTTTACTTTATATTCCTAGTGTTATATATTTATGATATTTAATACTTTGTAAGTGAAAGTGTATAGATATCAGAGCAAATATGTTCCCACACGTTACTAGTGCTCAAGTCCTAATATTGAGAACAAAAGAAGACTTTATGAGTTATGCTTCTCCCCTACCTGTGACTATAGACTCTATACACCTTTTTAAAGTAATTAGTGATTATTTTTCTCCTAGTTCCCTACAAATAATAAAACTTAATTACCACTTTTTGTCAGTGGTCAGATTTATGTAGCGGCTTCCCAGGTGGCGCCAGTGGTAAAGAACCCGCCTTCCAATGCAGGAGATGTAAGAGATGCGGCTTTGATCCCTGGGTCAGGAAGATCCCCTGGAGGAGGGCATGGCAGACCAGGCCAGTATTCTCGCCTGGAGAATCCCATGAACAAAGGAACCTGGTGGGCTACAGTCCAATAGAGTCACAAGGAGTCAGACATGACTGCAGTAATTTAGCACAGCACAGATTAATATAGGACTGGCCTTATTATCAGTTAAAGTTATCAGAGATGGGAATGGATTTAAGCGTTACAGCAATTACTAAGAATACACCTTGGTCTGTTTCAAAGCTAAAATTCACCTCCCATCTATAATTGTAGTTGGAAACGTGAATAGAGAAGATTAATGGACATTTAGGTGTCAAGACTCAAAGTAAAATTACAGTCATATAATAAGTAGAGATATTTTGAAAAGAAAAGTGAGTATCCAAAATCTTGAAAGTTTCTAGTGTTACAGGGTTTTCAAATTAGCCTCTGGCTATGAATTTTATATATACACACACACACACACATACATATATGTATATATAGTCCATATATATTACAATTATTATTATAGCATATTAAAACTTCAACCAGGAAAGGCTAAAGTACAACACAGATTCTTGAAATTGGTAGGTGCTAGGTCACATCACCTCCGCATCTGAATCAAGAATGTTCACATCACTATTCTGCAGACACTGTGAGGTAGTACCTATGTAACTCTCACACTACTTGTTCAAAATCAACTGGTTTGAGGAGATGAGACGAAATAAATAGAAAACCAGTCTGTCAGGTGTTAATGGGACCAAAGAGCCCATGATCAATTGTGAGACACACAGAAACCTTTATCCTTTGTGGAAAATACTCAGTTGATTGCTATTGCAATTCTTCTGGCAAAAGGTTTCCGTGGACTCCCATATTCCATGAAAATGTATTTGTCTCATCTTTAGCTTTTTGCTGCTGTGAGCACCATTATCATTGCTTTCTTCTTTTCCTCTCTTCCCCAACCAGGCATTTTAAAATGTCTTCATTGTTTTTCTCCCCTTATGTTTACTAAAGAAATCAGTGTCAGTACAAACTATTCAAACATTACATAAATATATAAAATAAGAAAAAAAGTCCCACATTATACCACATCTTAGAGACACACAGTTAACCCTTTTATATATATTCTTATGTATAATGTATGCTTATTCCTTTCATCTTCCCCCTCCTAATTTTAAACAAAGATGGGATTATAGTATGCCTCTGGTTTGCAATTTACTTATTTCATCTAACATTATCAAGGCTACTTCTCCATGTCAGTAAATAATCAACTCCAGAATTTTAACAGCTCTCTAGTATTCCATCATTTGGAGAACAATCTAACTAGCCAAGCATATCCATGGACAGTCCTCCAACCACGCTTGCCATTTCAAAAATCACTCTTGCTATCAATGTTCTTTTGGATTTCTATTTTTTTTAGTCATATCATCTGCAAGTAATTATAATTTCTTTCTCTTCCAATATTTATCTTTCATTTTCCTATCTTTAAAAACTGCCACATCTAGAATTTTTATAATACTGGTGGTGATTTTTAGAATCCTTGTTTTGTTCCTTACTTTCATAGGAATTCCTCTGTTAGGAATTTTATTGTTCTATTTAATTCTAGTCAATGTCGTGCCACTAAACCTGTGGTTCAGGTTTGAAACACAGCACACGAACACACTCACCATATGAAGACTATATTTCTTCATACTTTATTAAGGACTTTATCAGAATTGTAGTAGGGTTTTATTATTTATTAGAATTTATTAACATGATCATGTGTCTTATTTGATGTGTTAACATGATACATTGAAATAATAGACTTCTCAATAGTGCAACACTCTGTATACAAGAATTAGCTTCACTTTGCATGGTATGGTTTCCCTTTAATACACTGATGGGTTAAATTCACTATATTTGTTCCAGTAGTCTCAAGACTTCTTCAACTATATAGCCCTGATAATAAAACTTCTAGGTTAATGGTGAAAAGATTCTCCACCGTGAGGGGCACCCAGAGAGGTTCACAGAGTTACATGAAAAAGAGGAGAGGGAGGAGGGAGATAGAAATGAGCAGGAGGAGAAAAGAAAAGAAAAGCAGGAGGAGTCCAGGGGACTCAGGAGGAGAGGGACATCTACGCAGTTCTCTGTTCCCAAAGTGTTCTCCGTAGCCCAGACACCCACAAAGATTCACAGAATTGGATTGGGAAGAGAAGGGGAAAGGAGGAAATAGAGGTGTTCTGAGGTAGAAAACGGAGAGTCAAAAGTGGGAGAGAGTAATCAACACACTCCTGAATAAAAATGGGAACTGAATATTGGATTCTTAAATGTCCAAAATTTATATCACATACTGAAAAACAAAGATTAAAAATCTAGCATAGAGGTTAGACTCTTTAAAATACAGTATTTAAAAACAAAAACACACAAAAAATTTAGAAATATATATGAAGTTCAGTTTAAAAATAGGGCTTCTCTTTTTTTTTGCAAGGTTATAGTGAAATGAAAATGAAAATTCACTATATTTGAAAAACACATTGCATTTATTTATCCATATATGTAAAACTAGTCTTTTCTCATTTTGTGCAATTTTAGTAAAGTTTTTAAATCAATATTATGCTGCCTTCCTATAGAAAAAAGGAAACTTTTCTCTTTGGGTTCTAAAAGTGGCTCAAAATGAAATATTTCTTCACATTGTGAAATAATTTCTTTGTGAGACCATCAGGGTTAGCATGCCTATTACATGTTTATAATTATATGTTTATATGTGTGATTTTCTGAGAGGAAAGGCAAGTACGTAAACAAAGTAGCATTCAGAGTTTTCTAGAGTTAATGGTCTGTTCTTATCTATTCTTGGAAAAAGTTTAGTTATTTTTATCTTCCAGTAATTTCTTCACTCAGATTTTACAGTTATCTGGCTACAGCCCATAGGGTGGCAAAGAGTCGGACACAACTGAGCAACTGAGCATGCACGCACACCTTATAAATAAATCTGTGCTTGTGGTTGTTTCTTCTTCACTCTAAATTCTCCGTGTGTGCTTTTGTGATTCTAATTCCGAAGAAACGAGCATCCTCCACTGGATACCCTGTGTCCTTTGGTAGCCTTGGAAAAGTGGCAGAGCCCTGCACCTGTGGCGCTGAGGCAGGAACTCAAACAAGGGCTAGTAGCAGCTGGTGACACTCCACCTCTGTGAGGCTGCCAGGGCTTTGGCATGTCTGCCAGCCTGCCAGTGCCAGCAGGCTGTTGAGAGAGTGCTGGAGACATCTCAGACCAGCAGGTTAAGTGGTACAGCGATCACTGTGAAGTCCTGCTTTGTGACCAAAGTCTGACTTTTCATTCTCCAAGAAGGTACCAGCAGTTGACCAAAGATAAAGCTTCATTAGTGGACCAATGTGAGATCCTGGGGCAAATATTTAGGGATGATATCTGAGAGAAAAAAACTGCCCTTTTTGACTGAGGTGGATAATAAAAATTATTATAATTATAAAATAATTAGAAATGTGTGTTGTCTCATGCTGACAACATCCTTGCATGTGGGTAAAATAAGCCTCTTCTATTTTATATTCTGCCCTACCCCCCCCCCCCACCTTTTAAAGGCTTTTCCATTCTGCTTGCCCCTAAAAGGGAGAGTTTCCCAGCATTTCCTATCACTCACCTTTCCAGCAGTGAGAAATCTCATTCTGGAATATGTAACCAGTTCTTTACTGGGTATGTTCTCAAGTTGCCACAAAGGCACCGCAAATTCCACATGTCCCCAGTTGAGTTAATCACCCTCCACACATATCCTCTGTGGCTCTATTTTCTATATTCATCTGTTGCCACTATTCACTGACATTCAATCCCAGAGTCTTAGAGCCCACCTAAATCCTCTGGCTTTATTCAGCCTTCAAGTGAAATACCAAATACTGCTTGTTCACTTAATTTTCTCCTCATTTTTCCTAATACCTCCCTCCCTCTCCACACTTAACTCAAATATCCTAGTGCAGGCTCTCATCATCTCCTTGGATTTTCTTCAGTAACATGTGATGCACTGAATCCAAGTGAAGCTAGGGTACAATAAACCAGGAAACCCTACTAGGTCCAGCTGAGCATTTAAGAAATGTAGTCTCATGTAATCCATCTGCACATATGTGAACCTCAACTGCAGGTGTTCTCTGCCTTTGGTTTGACAGTATTTTTATTGTTTGCCTTCATTTCCTCATATTCTTGATCTTTGTTTCAGAACCTACTTGGTACTCTGACCACAAATCTAATTAACTCGGCCACAGTGGCTTAGAAACAAAGGATCAAGATTAAGTGGATATCTGATTGGCAAGGAGTGCAGAATTTGATGACACACTTTTGGCAAGAGTGTGTTGAATCAGGAGTGTATACATTACTTACGGGAGATTAAGTTGGTGGGACCCTTTTGGAGGGTAATTTGGCAATGGCTATTAAATATAAAATTGACCCAGCAATTCCACTTCTAGGAATTTATCCTGTAGATATACTTTCACATGTGCATAAAGATGTATGCACCTAAGTAATTACTATAAAACAGTTCATAGTAACAAAATCAGAACCAATATAAATGCTCATCAAAAATGTTATGAAGAAATAAAACATGCCCCAACCATATTTTAGAGAATACTATACAATTAAAATGAATTAGGTAGATATGTATGAGAGAAAATCTTTAAGGTTTGGTTATAAAAAAGGCACAGTTATATAAAACACATTATCATTTGTATAAAAATTGCATACACACATATGTATACACTTTCATACACACACACACACACACACACACAAAATGTATATATGTAGACTATCTGTAAGCAGACAGAAGCACAAGATGTACTCTTCTGACCCAGAGGCACATCAGGGAACTTGGGGTATGAGACTAAAGTTTCACTATACACTTTCATAAAGTATGATTCTTTTTTCATGTTCATGTGTTACTTAAGTTAAAACAAAATGTGGGAGGTCTTGATAGATGTAGTTTAAAATATATGAAATATCTGCATACATAAAATGTCATATATTTATGCTTTTTTCTCACATGGGAAGTAACATATACACATACCCAAGTACATAGTATATGTGAGTAAGTGATTATGAGCACAATATGTATGGTCATGTAAATGAAAACCAGTGTGTTAAATCATCTTAAAAACACAAGACACCTAACTGTCCTAACAGGTAGCAAACATATTTAGATAAGGTATTCAAGACTGGTGTGCTGCAGTCCATGGGGTCGCAACGAGTCAGACATGACTGAGCAACTGACCTGAAGGTATTCAAGATGTCACTCAATTTTTTAACCCATGATAATAGCGTAAGTTTGCTTGTCAAAAACAAACATACAGAGTACTATGTGCATAGGTGATATTTCACCTTGTTTCTCTTCTGGAAGATTTTGACTTTAATAAATTCCTAGAAGGACAATTAAGAAAAAAATAAAGTATATGTTGAAGCATTCAGAAACTTTAGCCTAGCACTTAATTGCCAAAATGCTGAACATACTTTGTTTTTATTTCCCGCAGTACACCACATATTCAAACCAGATAAAAGGCTTATGCACATATACAATAAAAAATGGTCAACAACACCTACATTGAGCACAACAGTCAGCCTTTTTCCATAAATGGCTGCCTGGATAGTGTTACCTAAAATATAAAGAAACGTTCACCCCAAAAAGTACCTCCCTGATTGTCCTGCCACATAGAGGCCAGTTCTGATTAGCTCTAAAATTTGTAGCATAAATACTACCCAAGTAAGCAGGCCATAATATAGCAGATTTAGACAAGAAGACTGAGGGCCTGGGGGTACTGATGCTTAAATTTTTTACTAAACAATCAAAATTGTGACTAATAGGATGAACATAATTATAAGATTTCTTTTAAAAGAGAACATATTTTAAAGTATTTTATACATCAAAAATATACAAACAACAAACACAGTTTCCAACATCCAAATGAAACATATCCCAAATGGTGACAATATAGAACTTGAAATGCATTTTCTAATTGGAGTAGGGCTATAAACCTGCTCTGTTATATGATGGGTAGTTCCTCGGATCAGCCCAAAAGACACTTTGCAGCACACATTTCCCAGAAATACAGTATATCTGAAATGTGTAAAAGACCTGAAGTTACTACTGAAACATTGATAAAACTAAAGTAGTAAATTATAGTAGGAACCATAACTGAGCCAAGAGAAAGCATGTGTGAATCATTCAATGAGAACACAATTAAGGATTAGCCAAAATTCTGAGAGGCAAAAGAGACGGTGGTTGGAGGAGGTGCAGAAAAATCTTAAAGCCAAGTGTTGATTGCCCAAGAGACCACTTTTGCCTTCTCTCTCTTAGCCTAATAATCTAAGCGGAGGTAAACTGGACCCCTTTCCCCTGGAAGATAAAAGCCACACAGAGTCAAAAGCACAAACGCAGAGCAAAGGAGAAAAGTGGGAGCCGACTGGAAGATAAATCTGGGCACTTTGAGAACAGGGCGGCCATCCTTAGCTCCAGAGGCCTGCATAGTTCCCCTGGAGGCCTGAAGGGAGAGGGCCGCCAGCGACGAAGAGCTTCATCTCCGGCCAGTTGTAGCAGTGGGTGTAAAGCGCATTGGGCAAGTCGTCCATGCCACCGAAGTAGTTCACCCACAGGTCATTATGGTTGAGCCAGCCTTTGCCACAGGTCAGCTTGAGCTTCCTCACTGCATGCCGCGGAAAGGAGTACGGGCTGGCCGAGGCCCTCTCCTCCAGGAACTTCTGGGCGCGGACGTCATAGAAGAGCAGAGAGCCGTGGCCGGTGCCCACGGTGATGATGTGCTCATGGAAGCTCAGGGAGCGCACACCCGTGCCGCCCTCGCGGGAGCACAGCGGCCGAATGTTCTGCTGGCGCTGCCGTGGATCCAGGAAAGAGACATGGGACTGGGAGCCCACCGCGTACACGGACAACTCATCGCAGTAGGTCAGGCACACATTCTCTCGGCAGTAAGGCAGCCTGATGGACAGCAGCCTGGACAGGGTATTCCGGGCTTTCCACAGGTGGAAGTAGCCGTCCAGGGACACGGCTCCCAGCTCCTGGTTCTTGGCGCTGAAGGCCAGGGCCCTCACCTTGCGGTTACTGGGGCTGGTGCTGGCTCTGGGGATGTTCTCCACATCCCGGGGACGGACGTGGGCGTACACGGGGAGCCCTGCGTCGCTGTGCCAGGCGATGCTGCCCTGGAATACGTCGGGGTCTATCTTCCAGAGCGCCAAGGTGCCGTCGCGGGAGCCGCTCACCACCACCGTGTCGCTCATCCAGGCGACGGCGAAGATCCAGTCCTTGTGGCCGTGGCGGTCGCCCAGGCACAGGGGATCCAGCGTTGGCAACTGGTAGATGGCCAGGCTGTTGGGGTTCTCGCCCCCGGTGGCCAGCAGCGTCTTGGAGGGATTCAGCTCGATGGCATGGATGCCGCAGCCCGGCTGGGCGCGGGCCGGCGGGGGCCCGCGATCCCGCATGAGCGGGATGCGCGTTATCTGGCCCGACTGCACGTCCACCACGAAGAGCGTGTTGCACTTGGTACCGCACACCACCTGCTTGGCGTTCAGCCACTGCGACGCGAACACCTTGTTGAGGGTGCCCAAGGGCAGCTCGCGCTCCCGCAGCAGCTCTGGCAGCTTCCGCACCGCGAAGCCACGCAGCTCGCTATCGAAGCCCGGGAACCCGGCGCGGCCCCGCGCGCCCACCTCGCGCCCCTTCAGGTAGTTCACCAGCGAGCGCTGCACCGCCGGCCGCCTGGGCTTCTTGAGCGGCAGCGGTCCGTCCCCGTCCACCCCCGCGGAGCCCTGAGACGACGAGCCCGCGGCGGCCTCCTGGAGCGCGGGCGCTTTCCGCTTCCTGCTACCTGTTTGCTGCGGGGCCATGCCGGGCGGCGGGCGGGTGGAGGCGGCGCGGCTGCGGCGCGTGGCTCCCGGGTTGGCCGTGGTAGCGGTGGAGTCGGCGGGGGGGCCGGGCGGCCAGGAGCGCGGAGCCGACTGAGCCCCGGGCGCGGCGGAGGCGGAGGCGAAGGCGAGGGCTGGCGGGCCCGCCGAGGAGAGGCGGACGGACGAGCGGAGCCCGGGGCGGCGTGCGGTAGCCAGGGCGGCGGCGACGCGGATCCAGGCGAGGGCGGGAAGTGCGGCCGGCGGCGAGGGCTGCGAGAGCGAAGTCGACGTGGGACGAGGACTACGCAGGGGGCGAGCACGAGGGGGCGGTGGCGGCGGGAGGGGCGGGCGTGGGGGGCTGGGTAGCACGCGCCCGGCTGGGAGGGGTCGGAAGGGGGCAGGAGGGAGGGGTCGGAAGGGGGCAGGAGGGAGGGGTCGGAAGGGGGCAGGAGGGAGGGGTCGGAAGGGGGCAGGAGGGAGGGGTGGATGGAGCCGCCGAGGAAGACTCACCCAGGACCAGCGCTCTGGGATTCCCTAGCGGTCTCTGAGCGGACACATTTAATACGCCTGCCCAAGCCCCCGACCGCCTACTTGGGGAGTTTCACGACCCTCAGGACGGTAACAACCAACTAACCTTCATAAAATCCTTACTGAAATAGTTCTGAAAGCTGAAGTACAGTCAAGTATGAGGCTAGAAGGAGCGCTGAAAGTTATCTGTCGAAGAAACAAATGTGCAGTTGGTGCGATTTGTGGAACGTCTTTACTGCAGTTAGTGAACTTGACCAGGGATGGTGGTCTCTGGCAGAGGCAAAGGACCCTCCACATTAGGGCTGTCTGTGGCCCCTCTTGTTTGACCACTCTACCGAAATCTGTTAAAAATGTTCAACCGATTCCCCGCCCCCACCCCACCGCCAAGGTTCTCAAATTGAGTTCCCTGAGCTCTGGCACCGGCATCCTTCAGGGGTGCATTCCAAATGTAATTCCCCAGGCTCCACTTCCTGCCTCGGGGGCGGGGGTTAGGGTCTTGTGGTCAAGAGTGAAGCTTCAGGATGGGGGAATCCCAGGTGGAGACTTGTCATATGTGAGAGGTTTGGTGGGAAGTTGGGGCAGGGCCTGAGGGATACACAGGATTTCCAGAAGCACAGATAATGAGGAACTTTCCAGAAGGATAAAACCACATAGACACAATGGTGGAGAGCAGGAATTCAGAGCATGGATTTAGCAGTATGTCCAGGCATGCTCAATTACGCAGAGATACACGTAGCTGGTGGCCGAAACCAACTCTGCACGCACCCCAATCTTATCTAAAGCCGTGTTTGCTCAGTGGGTGCATTTGGGGAAGGGAAGTGAATTAACTATAGACCGTGGATCTTTCCCAGTTGGAGTGGTCACAACTGGAAAGTCACATTGCCCACTCCTCCCCCATATTCCTCTCCATGTTTAATGCTATATCAGGATGTGGGTGAGGATGGTAGATAGGGAGAGACCTGACAATGAAAAGAGTGCTGACAACTTCATAGTTAGAACTGACATCACTAGAGAATAACTGATTGCAAATTCCTTTAACTTAACCTACCATAATGCCATAATGCTTTTTTTTTTCTTATTCCACCTCATAAAAATGGATATTATACAATAAGATTTCATGGCATACTTTTTCCTGTTGTGGTAGAACAAAATAAGGCTGAACATTTTGGAAAGTGTATATATATATATATACACACACACACACATACATATATATGTATACACACATATATGTAGATAAATACAGATATATTTCAATTGTAAAAGTAATTCTTATAACAGCTATCATTTATTGAGAGTGTATTTGTGTCATGCACTGGAGGGCTGTGCTAAGCACTTCAAATGTTTTATGTGCATTCGGTCTCACAGTAACTTTGTGAGGTAGGTTCTATTTTTATAGCCATAATTTAAAATGAGAGAACTGAGGCCCAGAAAGAGTAATGATGACTCCCTCATGGTCATACAGCTTGTAAATGGAAAAGTCAGATTGTGAATCCCTGTCTGACTCCAAGGCTTTTACTTGGAGTAAATAACAACTACTCATTATTTTATAAATACAGTTTTTCTATTTCTGTCCCTTTAAAAACCGTGCCAACTACCCCATCATGGAAATTTTACAGTTGTTGCGTCTTGTGCACTTTCTAAAGACAGCCATAATTTCTAAAATGCGTGAATAAATATTGAATGCAAATTATGTATAACACTTTTCATAGGATATTTAAAGGCAAAAATAGAATGTCTGAAACACTTTTTCTTTTACAAATTCTTTTAAAATAATATTTATAAAATGTAATAATATATGCCTACATTTGTTTGGTTTTTGTTTGGTAAAAATAACGCCCATATAAATAGTCCTAGTATTATGTCTCTCTACTTTTTTGATAATATAATTATGCAATATGTATTTATAGTGATGTGTTTTTAGACAATGTACAGATTACTATTTTGTATTGGTAAACGAGGTGTGTGAATTTCATCTAGAGTACATGAAACACATTTTATTTATGTCAATACTATCAGATTTCTTTGAGCTTTTTCACTTCAAGATGTAAAGCTTCCAGACCAGAGCCAAGTTATGTTGAGAGATATACAGTTTTGTTTAGCTTACAAAATTGAACCTTTATTTACATTTGATTGCTTCCAGTTTTTGGAAAACACAATGTCTGGTAATATATAAGTTTACACACATTTATTGTTAAAGTGCATTTACAGTTAAAGCAGTAGATATAAAGGCCTGAAGATAAAATTTCAGATGTCTGCATAGCCTTCTGAGTATCAGGGTCTCCATTACATTTTGTTACCTGTGAGAGCCACTGTATGTATGACAACATCTTGTCAGTCCTTACTAATCCATTTGTACATTCATTATTTCTTTGTGCTACTAACATATCCCTGAGTAAATTTGTATTGGCCTCACCTATCTCCCCTACACATTCCCCTCTATTGGTTAGGGGCTTATATGAGTGGTTTCGGGGCACTGTCTCATCCTGTTCTCTAATCACTTACTATGTTTAAATGTTATTTTCTTAATCAGATTGTAAACTCCTCAAGGGATCAGGTGATGTTTCCTATTTCTTCTCCTTCATCATATGCTTCCAGTTATACACTAAATGGTTTGTAAAACTTGCTTGTCCTATTGATAAACTAAAAGAACAAAGGAGAGAAAACAAAATGAAATATCAAAAAAATTACAAGTAAGATATTTCAAAATCAAATTACTTGAGTAGGGGAAGTGAAGGATTTGATTTGTAATATTGGCACATAACTTACTTGATGTTATATATATATATATAATGTCAATATAGATATCTGTATTGGTCTATATATTACATATATTCAAACAAGTTATGTGGCATTGTCATCTATATCTATTTATCTTTCTATATTTATATATGGTGCCTTTCAGCCTCCTGGATCATTTTATCAACTGCGTCTGTCCACCTTTCTAATCTATGAATAAAGAAAAGGATCTGTCTAGCTGAAAAGCAAGTTAGATTACCAATTTAAAATTAGTTAAGGGAGAAGATTGATTATTTCACTGTGGTATCGTGAACATAAGCTTGATTGTTAAATTATTTGTCTCAGGACAAAGGCACTGAAAAAGAAAGGCAGGGTAATAATAAAACTGTTAGGTTAGTAACAAGTCTTTTGGAAGAAGTGTTCTTAAACTATCTTTTATGTATTCTTCCATGCAAAAATAGATTTTAGAAATAGAGGCTTTAGAGATTGGAGTACACTCTCAGGTATAAAGGTATCTGTCTTCAGAAATGGGGTTATATAATTCTTTCTGATACATAGTCTATAGATGTAAAGCAAGGCTATTCTCAAGAATATTTTTGACATCTTGTCTATATTTATATGTATACCTTTCCATTATCTTTATCCACAAGTATAAGGCACTAAAAAATAAAGAAATGTAGTTAATTAGGCTTGTTTTTAAAATAATACATGATAATGATAGCCTGTTATTTATAACAGACAAGGCAAACTATTCTTGAATTATTAAATTGAATAAATTGTCACTTAATCTCTAATTATAATACAGCCATAGCATTTCAAGCTGTGACCTTGTCAAGTTTCCTAAGATAAGCAGCTGTGAACCTGGTTTGTAGTCAAGATGAGAGACTTGTTCCCAACCTCACGAAGCAGAATCTGGTAGGGATGACTCAGCAGGCTATGTTTCCCTGACAAAGGCACTACTAAAGGCATATGCTGTCAGATGGGGAAATAAAGGAAAGATTTATCACAGTATTTCATTTACTAGAAACAGAATTATAGGGAAAGAGGCAATTTTGACTCTATGACCTCTTCCTTGCCCTTTCCCTGTCTATCTCCTCTAAGCTGAAAGAATGCCTCAGAGCCCAAGCTTGGGCTTTGTTTATTGAGAGGGTAGATTCAGAGCTGCTTGTATGTTTTATGGGAGGCTCAACAGTGTAGTTTTCTTGTCTGGAAAATTTCATGGACATTGAAACTTGGTGGGCTACAGTCCCTAGGGTCACAAAGAGTTGGACATGACTGAAGTGACCTAGCGCGCACACACACACACACAACAGTGTATTGCTTAAGAAAGTGGACCTCAGAGCCACATAGCATGGTTTGAATTCTGTTTCTGTGGTTTTCCCATCTTGGAACTAGGTGAGTTAGTATACTTTCTTTGGGGTTTTTCCATTATCTATAAACAGGATAATAACACCTATGCCCTTGGGTTGTTTTGATGATTAAATACATAAAAAACACTAAGAACAGTGTGGAAGATTAGAAGTTTTTAATTTCTCTTAAACCTTAATGACTTTCCCTCCTTTCCCATATTTAAAGTTACAATTTGGAAGTCTCAGAAATGGGAGTTTTTGAGTGTGCACTGCAGTATAATGCACACTTACACACCCTTACTAAAAACTAGTACACACAGGGACAAAATATTTGCAGAGATAGCTGCTTGTCTGCTCACATACAGCTCATCAATCTCGATTATCTGTCCAATCTATAGATAAACATTCTGTCTAATCTATAGGGTTAGGGTTATCTATAGGGTTATAGATCAGCATTCATATGGGAAGAATTTATTGTGGAAACAACTTTATAGTATGCTAGTAGATGATCAGGACTTCTGTGATGGCTTAGTGGTAAAGAGCCCACTTGCCAGTGCAGAAGGCACAAGAGACACAGATTTGATCCCTGGGTTGGGAAGATCCCCTGCAGAAGGAAATGGCAACCACTTCAGCATTCTTGCCTGGGAAATCCCATGGACAGAGGAGCCTTGTGGGCTATAGTCCATGGAGTCACGAAAGAGTCAGACATTACTTAGCAACTAAACAAGAAGTAGATGGTCAAGGAATAGTTTGGAAGGTTTCATTCTGCGAACCAGCCAGATTGAAGTTCCTATTGCTCATAGATGTCAAAATAAATATGAACTCCTGTGCAAAAAGTAGATCTTCTCTTTCATTTGAGGACATTGCCTACCATTGCCCACTTGATGATAGTAGTTAAACTGGACAGAAATGACTGTAAAAATCTATACAGACCATGGTGTAATATCAGATAGATACATGAAGGAAGCCTGTGAAGTTCATTGATAAACAATTCTATTCCATGTTCTGTAGTGTCTTAACTGGATAGAGATACCAGTTATTATTTTCCCTAACTTAGATACCCACTTACACTTAGCTTAAACCTTACTTCAGTTTCTTTTCCAAAATGAAGAAATTCATCTTTAGTTTCTTTGTCTGAAACTAACATGGCCAACTATCTACTTGATATTTTGGACATCAAAACAGAACTTCAAACTCAGCACGTGTAAGTTCAAGATCTTAACTTGACTCCCACCTACCTGATCTTTTATCATTTCCTGTCTTAATGAATAGCACCATCGTCCATTCAGCTGAGTAAACTGGAGTCCTAAGAATTGTCCTTGACACACAGTGCTCCCCATCTTCGGGTCCAACATCCATCTTCTAACAGTTTTCAAATCCACTCATTTTTCACCCTTTCCACAGCAGCCACTCTTTCCTGAGCCACTGTTTGGTCTTGACCAGACACTAGAATAGTCTTATAACTGATTTTCCTACAACTGCTTCTGGTCTCCTCCATTAAATTCTCCATACTGCAGCCAAAGCACTATTTTCAAAATGCAAATATAGCCATGTCACTGATCTGATTTAAACAAACTGATATTTTCCTACAGTCTTAAAATAAGGACCAAAATCTCTAACATAGTCTACGAGACCCAGCATGATCTTATGTTCTTAGGTTCTCCAGCTACATTACTATCTTCTTTTCATTGCTTTTTCTGCTCAAGACATGCTGGCCCTTAATTTCCTCTGTGACATTACATAACTTCATGCCTCAGATCATTTTTTGCACGCTGTTCTCTCTGCCTGGAATGCTTTCTACCTGTAGATCTTCCCACCTTTACTTCCCACAGGTACTTGACCTTGTTAAGTTCTTATCCTTCAGATTTTAGGTAAGTTATCACTTTCTTATAGAGACTCTCCTTGACCAACCCAGACTAGGTCTGATCTTCTATACATGGAGATCCCCTTAACTTTACTTCATGTCATTTACCATAGGTGAAATGGCATGACTATTGATACTCCTGTGACTCTTTGTTTATTTAATGTCTGTATCTACCAAAAGATCAAATGAAAAATTCATGAGGACAGAGGCAGTATCTGTTATGCTCACTAGTGTAACTCCAGTGTTGAGCATGTCACAGAAATAGTCAGCCAATATTTTTTTAATAATACTGACTGAAATTTTAGAGGCCTCAGATCTTTAACTGGTACATCAGAACTCAAAACTTCATGCTATTTGATCAACCACTTCTAATTGAACACAGAATGGAGGGGAAGAACTTTTGCTACCTTGTAGTCAAACATTAACTCCTCCACTGTGATTATTTCATTGATTCTTCCAGATAGGTCTAAGGGTGTCTTTTTTGTACAATATGTACACACTTCCATTATAGCAATTAACTTACTTCATTGCAGGCACTGGCTCATCTAATTCTAAAATAAATGCAAGCTCCTTTGAAGTAGAAATATTTTTTCAAGATATATTTGGATCCCCAGAACCTAGCACAATGCCTGGCATATAGATGACCCATAATCTTCTGCTGAATGAATGAACAATTGAATTTGGTCTCTATCAAAACCCTTGATAATATCATAGCATTCTGAAGTCTGGTTCATGTATTTTCAGTTTTATTTTTTAATCACCTTAGGCCACCAGAGGACTGTACCATAGGATCGTATTAGCTTAGTATTTGCTGAATCAGTTTCACTCACTTGCACTTTAATGTTATGCTTTAGACAGTTATCAAAGGTCATTAAAAATAGTCAAACAGCTATGTGGATATTCTTTCTTCATTTATTGTAAATCTGTTATGAAGGGCACCATTCATCACATTGCTCAATGTCCCCTTTATACAATGCCACACAGAAAATTGATTTTATAATATAATGACAAAAGTCTTTATCTCTGGAATCATTATATTTTCTCCTTTCTGACCATGAGAATTATATAAGGGAACAGACTATGAAGTCAGAGAGTCCTTGGATTTGAATCTTGGTTCCACTTAAAGATTTAGTTTTGTGACACTGGGCAAGATAATGTTCCAACTTCAGAAACTTTCCCTGCAAGATGAGGATTATAACACCTACCTTCCATGGCTGTAGTGAAGATAGATATAAGGTCAATGCAGCTAGCAAAGTTCCTGGCACACAATATGTGTTCAGTATGCAATAAAAATCATATAATATTTTCCCCTTGGCTGCTAGGAAGCACAGAGACAAACGTGATACTTAACTATAGCAGTTATGTCAACCTTTCCGTGTTTCCTTGAGCTGATTTTGATTTTTTTAAAAATTTTATTCTTAAAACTACTTCATTATGGAAAGAATGCATATAAACTGTGTAAAAGGATTATTACCTCTGAACTCTGAAGTACAACAACAAAATCTCCTTTAGTTAGAAACCCTAAAGTTACAATTATCATAGACTAATGTAGTGTAGGGAATGTTGAGATTTAAGGCACAGAGAAGAAACCCCAGTATTTCTACACATCCCCCCTTTTAGGTGCCACAATATATTAAATCTCACCATTAGAGATTCCTCTCCCAACAGAACTCTTGAAATGTAAACACACAAATATGCATTAAAGTATTACTAACTTGTCACCAGAAATAATAAGATCAAAGACAGGAAGGATTGCTTAGAGGAAAAAGGCATGAAGAAGTGAATAGAAGGGGGAAAATGGTAAAAATATTTTAAAAAGAAAAAAAGCTGGAAATAAGGGAAGAATGCAGATTACTGATTTGGCTCATAATCCTAATTTCCTTCAGGTAGATCATATCATACTGTTCTTTAGAATATAAAGTAAAGAAGAAACAATTGCTTTACAATATGTTCTCTAACTAAAGAGACTTCTTATTATGGAACATACATTTAAAATGATCATAGATATCACGGTGAAAAAAATATGGAAAAAAAATGGGAAATATCCTTGGACAATAAGATAGATTGCAGTGTGAATGATTAATGATTAATGGTTGTATTTACTCAACAAGGATTTATTACATGCCTATGATATGCTAGATGGCATTAAATATTAGCAAATACTAAGATTAATGAGACATAAAGTCTTTCAATGAATTGTCATTATAGTGTGACAAAAAGACAGAATGGAAAGAGAGGAGACAAAACTCATATACCAAACACTTACATGGATAACTATTATATATCGGGAACTTTGCCAGGATGTATGGGTATATCACATATATTTTTTAGATTAAAAGTTATTAATAACATATATTTTGTTGTTGTTTATTCGCTCAGTCATGTCCAACTCTTTTGCGCCCCCGTGGACTGTAGCCCACCAGGCTCCTCTATCCATGGGGATTCTCCAGGCAAGAATACTGGAGTGGGTTGCCATGCCCTTCTCCAGGGGGGTCTTTCTGACCCAGGGATCAAGCCCACATCTTCTGCATTGGCAGGCGGATTATTTACTGCTGAGCTACCATGGAAGCCCTTATGTATATATGCATCTATTTAAATATATGTATATATAAAATATCATATATATATTTTATCTATATTTATTATAGCTTCTAGTGTTTGATTACCTATGTTGCACAACAGGTTTTGCATATATTATCTGTATTCTTCACAACAAATCTGTGTGACAGAGGGCATTCTTTCACTTCTACAGATAAAGACATTCAGGTTTAGTGATTAGCTAATAAGTGACAGAGGCAAGATTGATTCCAACCCAGGCCAGTGTCCTTTCCTCTATCACACTGTGTCCATTACAATATTCTTTTCTGGACCTTTCCCAGTACCAAAAAAGTGTTGAGTGTGGCACGAGGTAAATCAATATGCTCCAGTCATGTTGCCTGGCCACCAAATGATTTGGAGATCTACCCCAACCTGGGTAATTCCCAGCCTTCATATCTGGCCCTGCCAGCATCTTGCTAGTTGTGTCCGTAGCCTCTAAGATGGTCCCCAATGAGCTCTGCCTCCTAGTTTCCATACCCTTATAGAATTGATGCTTTTGAACTGTGGTGTTGGAGAAGACTCTTGTGAGTCTCTTGGACTGCAGGGAGATCAAACCAGTCCATCCTAAAGGAGATCAGTCCTGGGTGTTTATTGGAAAGACTGATGCTGAAGCTGAAACTCCAGTACTTTGGCCACCTCAAGCAAAGTGTTGACTCATTGGAAAAGACCCTGATGCTGGGAGGGATTGGGGGCAGTAGGAGAAGGGGACGACAGAAGATGAGATGGCTGGATGGCATCACTGACTCAATGGGCATGAGTTTGAGTAAGCTCCGGGAGTTGGTGATGGACAGGGAGGCCTGGCGTGCTGCGATTCATGGGGTCGCAAAGAGCTGGACACGACTGAGTGACTGAACTGAATTGAACTGATATAATCCTCTCCTTTGCCACCAGACTGGCCTAGTGACTTGATTCTAACCAACTTAATATGACAGAAATGATGGGATGTCTATGAGTCATTTATTGGGCTGGCCAAAAATGTTCATCCAGGTTTTTCTGTAGCATCTTATGGAAAAACCCAAATGAACTTTTGGCCAACCCAATACAAACGACTGTGATCTCCATCTTCCCCCTTGATCTCTCACTGACTTACTCTGAGGGAGAAGCCAGCTGCCATGTTGTGTGTTGCCTTTTGGAAAGACTCACTTGGTAAAGGACCTGGTGACAGCCTGCCGATAGCCACATGAGTGGGAGTGGATTTCCCCCACCGTGCCCTCAAGTGAGCTAGGAGATGAGTCCACAGCCCAGGCTGACATTTTGATTGTAGCCTGATGACACACTTGGAGCCATTGAAGCTCACATGTGCCCAGATTTTTCTGATCTACACAAACTGAGATAATAAATGTTTATTTTTTTAAAGCTATTATGTTTGGGGATAATTTTTCCATAGCAATAAATAATTCATATACTGGAGGGAAATTTTTCCCAAATTTCTTAATAGTTGGTCCAACCAAAATAATGGCTGGGCTAGTGACTCAACATGGCAACAAGTACATGATTTGAATTCTTGAAACATTAAAACATTTACTGAGCACTTACCAAGTACTTGACCCATAGAAGTTTATCTTAGTTCTTTAAAACAACTCGATGGAAATACTGTATTCAATCCCATTTTGCTGATAAGGAAAGTGAGGAACAGAATTTTCCAAGTTTGCACAGCCAATATGGTAGTAAAACTTTGATTCTTGCCTAATAGCGTGACTGTGGGCTTCCCAGGTGGCGCTATTGGTAAAAAACCTGCCTGCCAATGCGGGAGACACAAGGGATGCAAGTTCCATCCCTGGGTCAGGAAGATCCCCTGGTGGAGGGAATGGCAACCCACTGTAGTATTCTTGCCTGGAGAATCCCATGAACAGAGGAGTCTCAGTTCAGTTCAGTTCAGTCATTCTGTCATGTCCGACTTCTTTGCGACCCCATGAATCACAGCACACTAGGCCTCCTTGTTCATCACCAACTCCCAGAGTTTACCCAAACTCATGTCCATTGAGTCGGTAATGCCATCCAGCCATCTCATCCTCTGTCGTCCCCTCTCCTCCTGCCTCCAATCCCTCCCTCCCAGCATCAGGGTCTTTTCCAATGAGTCAACTGTTTGCATGAGGTAGCCAAAGTATTGCTAGGGGGCTACAATTCATAGGATCAAAAAGAGTCAGACACGTCTGAAGCGACTAGGCACACAGGCACTGTGACTCTAGAGTAAGCATTCTTAAATAGATGGCCATGTTGTTTCAACTATACATATTCTCAGTATATTTCCTAGAGGTTACCTAAGTGATTCTTTCTCCCAGTCTTTTTTTTTTTTTTGATAAGGACATAAAAGGAATATTGATCAAATTTATAGATGAAATTAAACTGGGAAGCAGAACAAATATGATGCATAAGAAACATGATTCAAAGATATCAATAGACTGGAGCTACATTCCAGTTCTAGCATGATTACCTTTAATTGGAACATGTGCTGTCTTTCCATATTTTAAACTTTTAGGTATAAAAGGAAAGTGACATGGTTTCATACTTGGAAATCCATGTTAAAGGACTTTGGGATTTTATTTAATAATAAACCCAAAGAGTGAATAAGAAAGGTCCTCTGATTTTAGACTGTAATAATAGAAGTGCAGAACATAGCAAAAGCAAGTTTTACTCTTTATGAGTAGGCTAGATTACCTCTGAAGGGCTGCATTCAAATTAGTCACCTATTTTAAAGAACTTTCAACCCACTGGTAAAATATGTTATCACAGTATTGTGTGGGTGGCTGCTGCCCCCCAGAAAAACTTTGAAAACTTGTGGGTATGTTTCTTTGTATTAAAAAACAAAATTTTTAGTTGTAACTTACACATTGCAAATTATTGTATTTACTATAAATTTATTTCATTGAATTTCTCATTTATATTAAATTTCAAGAATTATATAGATTTTTGTAATAGATGTGTATAAGTAGGCTCTATTATCTATGAATTTAATTTCAGTAAGGGGATGTTGCAAAATATGGTCATTAAATCTGATAAGCTTGATAAGAACAGCACTGGAACATATTTAGGGCAGAACAAGCAGAGTGGAGAGGAGACTTGGAAACAAATCGTTTGGGAAACTGGAAAGAAGTGAAGTAGTCTGACAGAGAGAAGAGAAATATTAGTCTAGGGTAGCATGAGAGTTATTTTAAATACTGATGGCTTGTCCTACAGAACAGATACTATAGTTGTTTTATGGTGTCCCAATAACTAAAATGAGATAAAGAAAGAAAATTCCAGACAGCAGATTTTAGTGAAATGCAAGAGAGATGTCTCCAATCAGACATTATCTGATAGAATTGGTGACTTCATGCTGTTGAGAGTTGCAAATTACTACATATAGTCAAGTACTATCTGCTTGAGTGACTAGTACATATAAGGTGTTCAGTGACTACGTGTTGAATAAATTTCAACACGAATCTAAAGATTCAAGCTTTAGATTGGTCATTTGAACTAGATAAACTCTAAGGTTCTGTCATGCTCTGAAAGTTTGGGATTAAGACTGTAACTGAACAACATCGAAACATGTATATTATCAAGGGCGAAACAGATCACCAGCCCAGGTTGGATGCATGAGACAAGTGCTCGGGCCTGGTGCACTGGGAGGACCCAGAGGGATCGGGTGGAGAGGGAGGTGGGAGGGGGGATCGGGATGGGGAATACATGTAAATCCATGGCTGTTTCATGTCAATATATGGCAAAAACCACTACAATATTGTAAAGTAATTAGCCTCCAACTAATAAAAATAAATGGAAAAAAAAAGACTGTAACTGAAAAATATGTTATATATCTTTGTAAACTGTGAATTTCAGAATGTGGAGGCTATACATGTGACAATGAAAGGAAAAATAATGGCATATTCTGACCTGTATGCTACAGAAATGTCGACTACCACAGTACAAAATAGATGATGACTGTCTATCTACACAATATACAGAATCACAAAATAGCCAAAATATCTTTTTAAAGCATAAGTTATTAGCTCGATTTTGGTAAAGTTTTATAAATTGACAGGCTATGTTAAACAAGGAACCACTTTTGTTCTCCTGTTAAATGATGGAAGAAGGTATATACGGCAGACATTCTCATTTACTGGGTGGATTGTGTGATGGCAGTAAGTAAAAAATTCAGAAATGAGATTTAACTCATTTGATTCTCCTTATCAATAAATACTGACAGTCTCTTTATCAACAGATACTCATTGAGGATATATTACATATGTAATGATATCCTTGGTTGTGTGGAACATCTGCAAGATATAACAAATAACGTCCCATGCCATCCTACTTTGGTTAGAAAAGTAAGATGAAAATAGCATGACATTTATAATAATTTTTAAAATTCACAAGTATAAAATTAAGTACCAACATAAGTAGTCATAAAGAAGTCATAAAATGTCTTATACTGATAGGACAATTGTGAAGAAAATTACTTGGTATAGGCTGTGACACAGAGAGAAGAATTCATGGAGGAGCTGTGACCTTGAACCTTGAAGTTTATCTGGATAACATGAGCAGCACAGTGTATAAAATAGCCTGATGAAAGCAGAGTAATTGTGTTATGGAAAAGTGGGAAATTGACTTGAACAGTAAGCTAAGGGTCATCCAATTATAGAAGGCTTTGGAAGTCATGCAGAGTAGAACTGGTAAATAGGGAAATACCATAGGTTTTTGAGAAGATGAATGAGATGATGGGTGTATCATTCAAAGGAAATTAGATTAGCCATGGTTTATGAGTGGACTTAATCAAGGATAAAAAAGACTGTAGAGACAAGTAGGCTGTACTAATCCATTCACAGGGGAATAGTGTTTTAGAATGACATATTTTCTCTGGAAATGAAATTTAAGGTATAAACATGTCTAAATAATGCTAACAAGACTTGTGTATTGCCTGGGCAGATGAGATGAAGAAGTAGTCAAGTGGCTACAAAATTCTGAGCTTAAGAGTTGACAGAGAAAACAAAATTTAAAAGGAGGACACAAAAAAAGTGAGGATGTGGATTTCTAAATTGATTCAGTATTGAACAAGTGAATTTAAGATGGCTCAATTTTAAAAAAGCAATGATAGAAATGCATCCTCCTCTTAACTTGAAAAGTTCCTTTGAGACATCTCTCCTGATTTCCTCATAATAGCAGTCACAAATACAAAACCTTAGTATTCTTTAATTTCTTATACTGAAAGGTATAAATGATAAGGTAAATTTTAGGATTTGTTATTTTGAAATGCTAAAAATCATGTTATGAATTCCTAAATAAAATATGGTGGTAGGTATTAGGGAAAACGGAAAATGCTGTAGCACCATCGTAACTCCCATTCTTTAGAAACTTAGCAAAAGATAATACTGAGGGATGGTGGAGAGAGCATTGTGAAAAGTAGAGGACTGAGTGCTGGTTGTCATTTCATCTCATCCAGATGTTCTCTTATCTTGGCAAGGAAAACTGTGTTCTGCTTATAAAAACAACCGGCTTCAGCATCATCTCTCTTTTTTTTTTTTTGCCATGTAGGGATTGAACACACATCTATCCACTGCTCTGGAAATTCAGAGTCTTAACCACTGGACAGCCAGGGAAGTCCCAGCATCATTGCTTTTTGAAGGCAGGTGTGTATAATCTCACTTGTGCCCAAATGACAGTGGGAATACAAGGAGTTGACGTCGTTTGCAAAAGCATCCTATATGTGTGTGTGTGAAACTTGAAGGTAAATACTGTATTCTTTCATGTCCAAATGTTCTATGAAATTGTTAATGGGACAAGAAAACATGAAGAAAAAAGTAAGAAAAAACTCAAGAAATGTGAACTTCTAGAACTTAGTTCATGTCTATATTATGTCAAAACCACTGGTTGAAAATTCCAAGAAAAGTGCATTCAGACCAGTTTGATGCTATATTTGACTGGAGTGGATTCTAATGCACTGCACACAGTAGCTATTCAATAAATATGAATAATGATGCTAGTGATTTAATAAAATTTTAAACTTTGTAACCCATTGGGCAAAATATTGACAACTCTAATTGTTTATACTGGTCACCTCCAAAATTCTTTTTTTGTATCCTTTAACCAACATCTGATTCACTTCCCTACCATGGTGTTCACCATTCTACTCTTTGATGTATGCATTCGACTTCTTTAGATTTCAGATATAAGTGAGATCGTACAGTTTTTCTGTGTTTGATATATTGCACTTAGTGTAATGTCCTCTAAGTTCATCTATATTGTCAGAAACAACAAGATCACATTCTTTCTTAAGGCTGAATAATATTTCATTGCACATATATGCCACGATTTCTCTATCTATTCACCAACTAATAGACAGTTTGTTTTCATGCATTGGCTATTGTGAATAATGCTGCAGTGAATATAGTAGTAATCCTGTCACTGTGTATATGTTTATTTAATCATCATGTTGCACACCTTAAACATATACACTTTTCATTTAAAAATAACAGAAAAGAAAATTTTAAAGAAATTTAAAAAAAGAAAAACCTGGGACACCCTGCCTCCTCTTTGGACTAGGTACAGAGTCCTGGGTTACACAAAGGGACTTAGACAAGAACTTTCAAGTTTTAAAATTTTGTTTCAGTCTCTTTTCTCTTTGTACAAATTGGCATGTTCCAAGTGTACAAAGAATGAAAATAAGATAATAGATAGAAACATGTCACTGGTAACAAGAGAGAGATCTAATGATTTATTTTAAAACTTTCTAAGCTTTGAAACTAAGGAGAACTTAATTTACATCTACAGAACTTATGCACTTAAATGAGCTATTTTTGTTCTCTTGCACGCAATCTCCCCCTTCTGTTCCTGCTGTGTTCCAGAGACAAATCAAAATAAATTTACAGTAATAAAATTAAGAGCTTAAACATGCTGTTCTTGTATATGTTTGTTAAGTTGTTCCCCCCCCACCCCACCTACTGCGATTTGCCATGGAGTTTCAGAAACTCTTTATTTGGTTGGTAGACAAGCTATTTTATCACAAAAGTACAAAATGTCATTTTGAAAGTCTAATAACTAAAAAATTACATTTGCCCGCCATAGAGAATCCAAAAGTTTGTGGTTGTTAGAGAAATGTCACTGAAGGCATTGAGTTAACATATGCAAACAGCAACAACTTTCCTTTCTTCTTTAACTTTCCAGTCAAATAAAAACATTTTTGCAAGTTTTAGATGAAATCATGTTCTGAAATTTAAATCATATGCTTTCCTTGGCATGAGAAAGACTACTGACCTTCTCTAAGTACATAAAGCAGGGTGTCTCGTGTTGTTTGAAGATATTTTGAGTTTGCTTTTTAATGTGAGCCCTATGTGAACAAGGAGCCTTGCTTGAGTGTGTTTTGAAAGTGGAGGGAGTGCCAGATCCCAGCTCTCCAATGGAGAGCTGGCAAGTTGCCCCACTCAATATTCATCCACTGAGCAGAAAAATATTGATGTTCACAGAAGAAAAGAATTAAATATGCATTTTAAAAGTGTAAATAAAATGTGTCACTCTATAAGCTTTTGAGGATTAGGAGGAATCAGACATTCTAACTTTTATTGACACATTGACACCAGCAAAGGTAAAGAAAAGATGATAGAATGTCATAAGGTTTACTCATTGTGTCTTGAAATTCTCATACTAATAAAAGTATTATTATTGGAAGCATATAAAGATAAGAATTATCTGATTTCACAACCTCTGCCAGCAAAATAGCGAAAGAGAACTAAGGTTAAAATATTATACAGAGAGAGGGATATAAGAGGCATTTATTTGCCTTTATTTAGCCTTGTGCTTTTATCATGGATTAATTTCATCCCCTTTGAGCTATTGATTAATTGATTTACAAACTTCGGGGCATGAAGGTAGACAATTTTGCAGAGTTATTTTGTTTGCTTGACCAGATAAATAGAGATTATTGGGATAAGTTCAAATGACCACATACATATATTATTAAGACTCACTTATATTTTCTATAATATGTAAATTGGTCCAAGGTGTCACATTGAAGTTCAACTATCCAAAAACCTTTCTGATTTTGGTAATTAACAGTCTTAACAACACTTTGTCACTAAGCAGAACTGGGGCAAATGCTGACTTTCAATATATATTCATTATGCAGCATGAAAGAGTATAATGTTATTTGGGAGCATTTGAAAGTGATTCTTTTAACTATTTTTAAGTTAACATGGAAGTTTAAAGATGAAAAAAAACTAGAATGATTAGAGAATTTCAGAAAATAAATACCTCCTATTTTATGAGTGACTGAACTGTTTAAGTAGGTATATGCCATTTTTTCTTTGTTCTTATCTTTCTATTAGATGCTCAATAAATATTTCTTGAATAAATAAATGAGTGAATTTCCTATTAGCTTCTAAAGGAAAGGAGCCATGATTTAAACATCTCTCTATCCCCACGGTTCAGGATATTATTTGACAGAAATCTTCACCAAGAGTTTATTCTACCTTTACTCTAAAATATAGAATAGAAGTATGAATACATCTCAAGCTTATCTTTAAGTCCTTCCCTACAACCTTTAACCTATTCAAGGTATCTCTCATCTTGAATTCTTAAGTATTTGAGGAATCCCAGTTCAGTTCAGTTCAGTTTCTCAGTCATGTCTTGACTGTTTGCAACCCCATGGGCTGCAGCACACCCGGCTTCCCTGTCCATCACCAACTCCCGGAGCTTACTCAAACTCATGTCCATTGAGTTGGTGATGCCATCCAACCATCTCATCCTCTGTCATCCCCTTCTCCTCTCACCTTCAATCTTTCCCAGCATCAGGGTCTTTTGAAATGAGTCAGTTATTCACATCAGGTGGCCAAAGTATTAGGGTTTCAGCTTTAGTATCAGGTTTTCCAATGAATATTAAGGACTGATTTCCTTTGGATGGACTGGTTGGATCTCCCTGCAGTCCAAGGGATTCTCAAGAGTCTTCTCCAACACCATGGTTCAAAAGCATCAATTCTTTGGTGCTCAGCTTTTTTATGGTTCAAATTTCATATCCATACATGACTACTGGAAAAACCATAGCTTTGACTAGACAGAATTTTGTTGATAAAGTAATGTCTCTGCTTTTTAATATGCTGTCTACATTGGTCAGAACTATTCTTCCAAAGAGCAAGCCTCTTTTAATTTCATGGCTGCAGTCACAATCTGCAGTATTTTGGATCCCCCAAAAATAAAGTCTGTCACTGTTTCCATTGTCTTCCTGTCTATTTGCCATGAAGTGATGAAACTGGATGCCATGATGGTAGTTTTCTGAATGTTGAGCTTTAAGCCAACCTTTTTGCTCTACTCTTTCACTTTCATCAAGAGGCTCTTTAGTTCTTCTTCACTTTCTGCCATAAGTATGGTGTCATCTGCATATCTGAGGTTATTGATATTTCTCCCAGCAATCTTGGTTCCAGTTTGTGCTTTATCCAGTCCAGAATTTCTCATGATGTACTCTGCATATAAATTAAATAAGCAGGGTGACAATATACAGCTTGACATATTCCTTTCCTATTTGGACCAGTCTGTTGTCCCATGTCCACTTCTAACTGTTGCTTCTTGACCTACATACAGAATTCTCAATAGGCAGGTCAGGTGGCCTGGTATTCCCATCTCTTTCAGAATGTTCCACAGTTTGTTGTAATCCACAGAGTCAATGGCAAGGCCATAGTCAATAAAGCAGAAATAGATGTTTTTCTGGAACTCTCTTGCTTTTTCAATGATCCAACGGATGTTGGCAATTTGGTCTCTGGTTCCTCTGCTTTTCTAAATCCAGCTTGAACATCTGGAAGTTCACAGTCCACGTACTGTTGAAGCCTGGCTTGGAGAACTTTGAGCATTACTTTGCTAGCCTGTGATATGAGTGCAATTGTGTGGTAGTTTGAGCATTCTTTGGCATAGCCTTTCTTTGGGATTGGAATGAAAACTGACCTTTTCCAGTGCTGTGGCCACTGCTGAGTTTTCCAAATTTGCTGGCATTTTAAGTGCAGCACTTTCACAGAATCATCTTTTAAGATCTGAAGTAGCTCAACTGCAATTCCATCACTTCCTCTAGCTTTGTTCATAGTGATGCTTCCTCAGGCCCAGTTGACTTCGCATTCTAGGATGTCTGGTTCTATGTGAGTGATCACACCATCGTGATTATCTGGGTCATGAACATCTTTTTTGTATAGTTCTTCTGTGTATTCTTGCCACCTTTTCTAAATATCTTCTGCTTATGTTAGGTCCATACCATTTTTGTCCTTTATTGTGCCCATCTTTGCATGAAACATTCCTGTGGCATCTCCAATTTTCTTGAAGAGATCTCTAGTGTTTCCCATTCTATTGTTTTCCTCTATTTCTTTGCATTGATCACTGAGGAAGGCTTTCTTATCTCTCTTTGTTATTCTTTGGAACTCTGCATTCAAATGGGTATATCTTTCCTTTTTTCCTTTGCCTTTCACTTCTCTTCTTTTCTCAGGTATTTGAAAGGCCTCCTCAGAAAACCATTTTGCCTTTTTGCATTTCTTTTTCTTGGGGATGGTCATGATCACTGCTTCCTGTACAATGTCATGAACCTCCGTCCATAGTTCTTCAGGCACTCTGTCTATCAAATCTAATTCCTTGAATCTATCTGTCACTTCCACTGCATAATCATAAGGGATTTGATTTAGGTCATACCTGAATGTTCTAGTGGTTTTCCCTACTTTCTTCAGTTTAAGTCTGAATTTGTAAATAAGGAGTACATGATCCTAGCCACAGTCAGCTCCCAGTCCTGTGTTTGCTGACTGTATAATGCTTCTGCATCTTTGGATGCAAAGAATATAATCAGTCTCATTTCTGTTTTGACCATCTGGTGATGTCCATCCCAGTTATAGTTGGCTATTTATTTAACGAAAACTTTTATATGTGAAATATGCAAATAATTCCTATACAAGGAAGCCTACAGAATCAAAGTAACTTTTTTCAGCTTTATTGAAGTATAGTTGACAAATAAAGTTGTAATATATTTAAAGTGTACTACATGATTTGATAGCTGGGACCAAGAGTGCTGGGAGAAATATCAATAACCTCAGATATGCAGATGATACCACCCTTATGGCAAAAAGTGAAGAAGAACTAAAGAGCCTCTTGATGAAAGTGAAAGAGGAGAGTGAAAATGTTTGCTTTAAAGCTCAACGTTCAGAAAACTAACATCATGGCATCTGGTCCCATCACTTCATGGCAAATAGATGGGGAAACAATGGAAACAGTGACGGATTTTATTTTGGGGGGCTCCAAAATCACTACAGATTGTGACTGCAGCCATGAAATTAAAAGAGACTTGCTCCTTGGAAGAAAAGCTATGACAAAGCTAGACACCATATTAATAAACAGAGACATTGCTAAGTCGCTTCAGTCCTGTCTGACTCTGTGCTTGCGGACAAAGCTTCATCTTAGCAAAGCTATGGTTTTACCTGTAGTCATGTTTGGATGTGACAGTTGGACCATAAAAAAGGCTGAGCACCAAAGAATTGATGCTTTTGAACTGTTGTGTTGAATAAGACTCTTGAGAGTCCCTTGGACTGCAAAGAGATCAAACCAGTCAATCCTAAAGGGAATCAGTCCTGAATATTCATTGGAAGGACTGATGCTAAAGTTGAAGCTCCAGTACTTTGGCCACCTGATGCAAAGAACTGACTCATTGGAAAAGATCCTGATATTGGGAAAGATTGAAGGCAGCAGGAGAAGGGGATGACAGAGGATGAGATGGTTGGATGGCATCACCAACTCAATGGGCATGAGTTTGAGCACGCTTGGGGAGTTTGTGATGGACAGGGAAGCCTGACATGCTGCAGTCCATGGGGTCACAGGGTTGGACTTGACTGAGTGACTGAACTGGACATGATTTGATATATGTGAATGTTGAGAAAGGATTCCCACCATCGATAAAATAACTCTTTTCTTTCTTGATTGTTTACATGGCTTAGGAAAAAGCAAAGCCTTAGAGAACAAGACAGATACTGGCTTGAATACTGGCTCTACCATGTTACAAACTGCAAACTGAGGTAAGTTATTAAACTCTTCTGAGTCTGTTTCTTCACATATGAAATGTGGTTAATCATACTCAACTTATATAACTAAATAACAGATATGAAATTTCATCGGTGTATAAATAGTTGAATAGAACAGATACTTAGATACAACAGTTTCTTAAATCTATGTTTTCTGAATATTTTCTTTCTTAACATGCACAGTTTTGTGAAAAAGGTATACTTAACTAAAATGCAATTATCCTATAAATGATGTTTGAGTTTTGACAAGAATGCTTAGATATTTGTCTGGATTCAGTATTAAGTTTTTGGATGGCACTATATTTTAGTATTAAGACTGGCACTATATTTTAGTATTGATGTTGCTGTGTTTGGAAACAAAAGATATACATTAGAATCCTGGCTCTTCCACTTCCTAACTCTGTAATTTCACCTCTCTGAGTTTTACATTCCACATCTCTAAAATGAGGATAAAATACCCACCTTACCTGCTTCTAAGGTTGTTATAAGAAAAAAAATGAGATAATTGGTGTGAAAATACTTTGTAAAGTGCCAAGATCCATGATCTGCTTTCCATGTGTTAGATTTGACTTGGTCTTCATTGATTTGTCAGAAACAGTTATTTCATGGTTAAGAGAATTGACTGAGAATAATGACAGAAATTGCTTAAGAAACACATCACACATAATCTGCAATGATAAATTTTTATTTCACTCTTTATCACAGATGTGATACGTGACCTTGAAAAAATTACTTTTTCATTTCTTAGTTCTCAAAATGGGAGCAAGAATTACTCCAATTAGTGCAGATTAATATAAGAATTTCAAGGGTGATAACACATACTGAGATACTGGATTAAGAGAACCACTGTAATTGCAAATGTAACAGGGTGTTTCTTATTGTCAATAAGGAGTTTTCATTATCCAATCTGTTTCTTTGGCTAAGAAAGGCATTGAGTCAGAGTTTCCCCTGCTGCTAAACTATAATACTATGTTAACATTTTACTAAATGGAACTGTCATAGTTCCAAAATGTCAATAAAAGTAGTTCACTCCCAGGCAGTAGCTTTTCCATTGTAAGAATCCGACTTATTCATTCATGATAATAACACCCAAATATGAACCTTAAAATTCTCTAAATGCATAATCATTTACATGTAGAATTGACATTAAGCATTGTCATGATAATGTCTTTAAGCTTGAGTGATATGCTAAAAATCAAAGAATTAATTTAAAATAAGTTGACAGAGAGCCTTGATCCACACAAAAACCTGAAATGGTGTTTTATTGTCAATGAATTTTATGATGGCAGCTGCGTGAAGAGTGGTGGTGGAGGGGATGGTAGAAGTCATGAAAGGATGGGACAGTTAGTAATAGAGACATTTAATCAAGAAACTATTGCAATTAATAACTGGAAAATAAATCTTTATCTATTGTAATCAAACTGTATGTGGATAGGAGATTTGCATGGGTGACAGAAAGATTGAAATCACTAGAAGCTTTCAGCCATGAAGGAGTTGTGCACTGTAAACACTCAAATCAAGATCTTTCATCCATGACAGAATGGCTTGTTACTTTGCACAAAGGACAATAAATTGGTTTATAAGCAAAGAGAGTAATTTTTTTAAACACTCTACTACATGTATAAACAACCCTTGTAACATATCTGTCAAGCACGTTATTTGTAAATACAAAAGGAATTTGAAAATAAATCTTAAAGCCAGAAAATCAGGGAGAGAGACTTTGGTGGAAATCAAATGTGTCCAAGAAATAGGTAATCACAAAATCCGACAAATTATCTTCCACAAATTACCTTCTTGGTGATGTACATCCAAAATGGAAAATATTACTGAGATGGCTGTATTTACTAAGATGGAGAAGAAATCCAGGAGCTAGAGTTTTTTCTGCATTGTTTTTCCATCTTACTGATGAGGCCTTAGTGAAAATAAATATGTAAGTTACAGGCATTCAATTCATTTTCTGTAGATCCAAATGACTCACAGTTAATGGTACAAACCAAAACATGTTTGCTAAAGTAAGAGAATGCCCCCATAAAACAATCCTGAATGCAAGCATAACTTTAATTTTCCAATGAAAGGAAGTTAATGTTCTTTTGTCTTTAATACAATGCTGTAAAAGAATCTTTGTTGTTGTTGTTTAGTCATTAAGTCGCGTCCAACTCTTTAGTGACCCCATGGACTCTAGTCTGCCAGGCTCCTCTATCCATGGGATTACCCAGGCAAGAATACTGGAATGGGTTGCCATTTCCTTCTCCAGGGGATCTTTCTGACCCAGGGATCAAATGTGCATCTCCTGCTTGGCGATCCCCAGGGACTGAATTTATGTCTCTTGCATCAACAGGATTATGTTTACCACTGAGCCACCTGGGAAGCCCCAAAGCATCTTTAGTCAACTCAAAGCAACAACAACAATAATAATAGAACCCAAAATAATGGTTTTGAAATGGAATAAAAGGTCAGGGAAAAAAACATTTTCACTCCTTAAAAATTGATTAACTTTTTTTGGATTATATCAAGTGTAATGAAGACTGTTTTCCAAAAGTTGTTCCATTTATGAGGAATTCAGTTATACTTGAAATAAACTACACTTTTAATAGGTCAATAAATTTATTGTTTACTGTAGAAAATTTTTTTTCCAAACCCAGCCTCAAATTAAAATTTAATGAAGTCTCATTAGTGTGTGTGTATATATGTATATGTATATGTATATGTATATATATATATATATATATATATATATGTGGTTAAGCTAGGAATGAATAATTACTGTTTACTTCCTTCCTTGAATTTTAGTATACCTCACCTATTTAACTTACTTGAATTTTCTCCTCAATAAAAGTTAGTGATTTCTCTCCCTCTCAGTCTCTCCCTCTTTCTTTTCTTCCCTCTATCATGTTTATAGACACACACATGCACATGGACACAGGCACAGATACACAGAAACACACACTTATACACTCACGCATACCATTCTTTCAAGGAAACGAGTTGCTGTGAGGACAATATTTACAATCTATGTAATACTTAGTCACTTTTGGTCAAAGAAGAGTTTCATGTCTAAACTTAAAAATTTGAGACAGAATAGCTTCAGGAGGATATTATAAAGTGATACAAAAGAAAGTAAAAACATCATGAATAATAGGCATAGAAAATTAGCTGTCAGTAGATGTTTGAAATTGAAGGCTGACTTCTGATATGAAAATGCACACTTAAAACATCTTTAAAATATAATGAACTTAGTAAAACTTCAATTAATACGAATGGTTGAGGAATGCAGGCTTTAGTTTTTGTTTGCTGCTGGTTTTTGTTTTTGTTTTGATTGACCAAGTCTTAGGAAGAAGATCTCTTGTTTCAATCTTAGATGTTGAAGAGGAGATATGACACTGATACCTCATAAATACTAAGGATCATAAGAAACTGCTATAAACAATTACACACAAATTGGGTAACCTAGAAAATAAAATGGATAAATTCCCAGAGACATACATCCTACCAAAACTGAATCATAGAGAGACAGAAAATCTGAGAAGATGAGTAAGGACATTGAATGAGCATAAAAGGACATTGAATAAAACTTCCAGCAAAGAAAGGCTCAGGACCATTTTGTTTCCCTGGTGGATTCTATCCCACCTTTAGTGAATACCTTTCTAAATCGTATAGCCTCTTTGCCTTCCTTGCTGAGTTATTGTGAGCATAAAATAAATCAGGTCATAAATGTAAACCATGGATTACCTGAAAATTTGTTTTACATAGTAGTTCTCATAGTAGAACAGTGTGGAGAGAGAAAATACACTCTAGCTTTTATCTGAAAGTATGTTTTTAAAACAGATTCTTAATATCTGGTTTCCCTTATGTTTCTTTTTCCAAAAGGAGAGAAAGGAGTTGTCAAATTCTGCTTCCTAAAGAATGTAATCTAAACTTGTAAGCTTTGAACATTTATTACTACTATAGTTTTTAAATAGCAGAAAATAAATGTTTCTCATAATAGTATATAGAAACTTATACCATAATACAGTAACACTGATGATACCATTGTGTTAAGAAAACCCAGCATTCTATGATTTATGAAATGTGACTGCCTCCTCATTGGGTATTTTAGGTAACAGTTTTATTTGTAGGTCATGTACTGTAAACCTCTATTTTTAAAATCATATCCTCTGCATTTTATAAATTACTTATTTCTCCAAACATAGAAAATTATTTTTAAAAATCTTTGTAATTGCAAAAGAAATTCATATTTTCCCCAAGATGGTAATAGTTCTGTTTAGTTAATTTCTTTGTGCATAAAGATAGATCACATAAATGTGTATAAAATGTTATCTTGATTTATGAACCACACTATAGATCTAAAAGTTTCAATTCATTAGCACTGAATATAATGACTTTGGAAGCATTGAGGTATCTCATGACATAAATAGCTATCTAATGTCCAAAAGACTTGCAGCAAAAGTCTAATATCCACTGGGTAGGAAATTTATATTAGACCAAAACATTTTAAGAATAAAAATGTCCTTAAAGTGGTTTTGCCAAAGGAGCAAAGGCCATCATCCTTCTGACATGCAGGACAGTACTAATCTTTTTATTCCATGAAGTATGGACTTTATACTCTTTGCTTTCAGGTTTAATCTGTTGTATATTTTCTATAGTAGGGGTACTGGAACATAAGATTGTGATTGAATGCAAGGTTATATAGCCATTCTTATATTCTCATACAAGAAACGGATTCATGGACAATTTTGCTTAGAGTAAGAATGTTTTTCACATTTGAAATTAACAGATTTCCAATTCTTACTTGACTGTCCATCAACAGGTATTTTGTATTGCTTAATTTATAAAAATTTAATATTTTCCATTAATGATAATAATTTAAAATCATATAATTTGGATTCTATGTACATGGCAGTTCTAAAACATAAATTAGAAAGGTTTTGGTAAAATTGGTGATGTGACAGTTATTACAGCAAAATTTTTAAAATTATTTGGATAATCAAATCAATTTCAAGAGTGCCCATAGCACAATCTCTGCATGTATGCTAATGCTTGATTGCCTAATGACAGATAATAATAGCACATTTGTGGAGTGCTTATTATGAGCTAGACACTGATCTAAGCATTTTGCATTATTGTCTCATATTTTATAGATGATAAATCTGAAACAAAAAGAGATTATATCACTTGCCTAAAGTCACTTAATGTGTACATTGTGAAAGCAAATATTTTAACTCTAGAGCTGACACTTTTAAGCTCTACACTTTACTGCCTCTAATGGTAATCTGCTGGAATTGAGGGAAACAATACTAAAATACTTCAGTTTTTAAGTTTCTGCTGATATGGGGGTATTGGATTTTTCTGAGGCTCTGAAAATAACAAAACAGCTCACCCTTGAACGAGTCATATGACTCCTCGGAGCTTCCTCAATTTCTTCATCTAGAAAACAAGAGTCTGAATGAAGTAGAAACTTCGTTTTCTTCAGTTTTGTAATTTCATGTTTATATTTATATGATTTCCTCAGAGTTCAAAGAGGTAGAAATCAATGCACTGACTACTTAACAATGTAGAGAATGAGAAAAAAAGGACCATTGATTCTTAAATTTATTTTCACTGATGGCATGCAAATGGACGTCAAGCAAGCTTATGAACACAATCTTTGGATGTTATTCTTTCTGCTTAGAAAACATTCTTTCTCAATTCTTTATTGAGCTTATTCATACTTATGCTTCCAGACTTCTATCAACCTTTACCTCATTCAGGAAGCCTCTTTTCTTCAGGAAGCATCCTTTTTTCACTGCCATATCATCCACTGAGAGGTGACCTTCATTTTAATCAGATCTGTGACTTTACACCTTCTCTCCCTGCTGTCCATGAAACTCTCCGTTTTTTTTTTTTTTTTTGTTAGCCTGACTGCCTTCTACTCATATTTTGCTAGATTAAGAATTATCCCTTTAAGTATTTCTTCACTGGCCTAACCTCCTCTTCAAGCGGATTTGAATGTCCCTCTTCAGGATTTCACTATCATCCTACACATATCTCAGAAGGCTAGAAAGTTTATATTAAAAGATGTATATACTTGGCTTCCTCCATCATTATATGACCTGAGAAAACAAAGGTCATGTTTTATTAATTTTTATAAACCTAGAGACGTTGCCTGGAATGGAATGTGATCAGTATTTATTTGACAAACTGAACTTAAACGGTGATTCAATGCAGAGGTAGCCTTGAGGTATTCCTTTTCCACATCCTAAAGGGAGGGCAGTCTCCTCTTACTTACTTGTACCTATAAAATCTATGAGAATCATACAGGGTTATCGTTACCATCTTTCTAAATTCCATATATATGTGTTAGTATACTGTATTGGTCTTTATCTTTCTGGCTTACTTCACTCTGTATAATGGGCTCCAGTTTCATCCATCTCATTAAAACTGATTCAAATGCATTCTTTTTAATGGCTGAGTAATATTCCATGGTGTATATGTACCACAGCTTCCTTATCCATTCGTCTGCTGATGGGCATCTAGGTTGCTTCCATGTCCTGGCTATTCAGAGAACAGCATCAAAACATGTATATTATCTAGGGTAAAACAGATCATCAGCCCAGGCTGGATGCATGAGACAAGTGCTCGGGCCTGGTGCACTGAGACAACCCAGAGGAGTCAGATGGAGAGGGAGGTGGGAGGGGGGATCGGGATGGGGAATACATGTAAATCCATGGCTGATTCATGTCAATGTATGACAAAAACCACTACAATATTGTAAAGTAATTAGCCACCAACTAATGAAAATAAATGAAGAAAAAAAAAAAAAAACTATGAGAATCAGTGAGTCAAACTCTTAGTTTGAGGTCTTAAGACTAGGTAATATACAAACATGCAGTACATAAGCCAGCTACCATTTACCTAATAAACATATGAGCACTGATATTTCCAATAAAAGTAAATTATATTTCACAGAGATGTATTTTAATTTTTTAGGATACAGACACTAAAAGGGGTATCATGAAATTACAGGGTGAATCTCATATATAAGTCAACTACTAGAGTAAAAGAAAATAAAATCTTATTGAAAAGAGATTAGCATATTATGCTGGCTGTTAAACTTTTCCCATTGGTGTTCTCAGCAGCTACGATCTGGGGCTTAAAAGGAAGTTAAAGACAGTAACAAAGCTGCTGATGAATTAATGAGGACCATGGGCATAGCTCATTAATAAACTCTTAAGTGGAGACCACTATCAGAAAGAGAATCCAAACGAAGGATTATCAAAATCCTTAGTGCCAAATAGCAAACTTCGTTTACACAGGGCAGTAGACCAATTTCTTGGCTGCTGTGAAACATAACTCTTTTCTCCCTTGCTCCCTTGCTCTCTACGTTCCAACATTCAACAAATATAGGCACCCTGATAAACCCTAAAAGAAGGGTTGAGATTCAGAGATTAATACACAGTTCCTGAATCTTATCAAACATAATGAAAGTTCCAGAGACACTTGAAAGTATTGTTCATTCTAAGGCCAACAGATCCAACAAAACTAGCAACTTTACCACTACTATAGCCATAGCTTTACCTGTTTGTCAGGGGAGTTTGTAATTTCCTGGATTCTGTCTCATCGCAACAAAAATTTGAAGTGACGGACGGACCAGCATTTCAGCCCTCAAACAGACAAGTATTACAGCTTCACATTACTGCTCAGTTTTAAAGTAAAGGAACATACATCCTGGAGTTGTGAGGGCATTCCAACCCAAAAGACGCAAAGAGAAGAGAGGCCCCCCGGCCCAATTTTGGCTCCTCTTTTTATATGTTTTTTCTCCTCCCCCTGGGCCTGCCCTATGTAAAGTGGGCTAGTCAGGAGTGCTGTTTGTTTTACCTGAGGTCCTCACTCTGGTCCTTGGACCTTCCTTCGTTCTATTTTCGCGGGCTTTTCCCTTCCTTGTCTTTTAGCCACCATCATTCTGGACTCCTTTTTCCTATTGTAACTACCTAACATGTTTATACTTTGAAAATCCAGAATTAATAATTGTCATCTTCAATAAGTCAACTCCAGTTGTTGTGAATATAAATGTTTCATGTCAATTCATTTGGGAGTGATCTGTCTTTGGTGGCAAATAATTGTTTAGTCAAGCTTTTAATGTAAGGTAAAACATCCCGTTATTAGAGACTACTAGGGGGAAAGTGTGAATACTTTTCAACTATCTTTTAATATCTACAGATTTCATTAGATTTAAATTTGGGAATTGATACTGCCTCTCCTGGTGGCTCAGATATAAAGAATCTGTCTGCAAATGTGGGTTCAATCCCTGGATTGGGAAGATCCTCTAGAGAAGGGAATGGCAACCCACTCCAGTATTCTTGCCTGGAGAATACCCATGGACAGAGGAGTCTGGTGGCTACAGTCCATGGGGTCGCAAAGAGTTGGACACAACTGAGTCACTGACACTTTCACTTTCATTGAATATTTCAATGACATCTCTGATTATATCTTTCCTCAGATATAGGCAATGTTACTGAGTACAACATAACACTCCAAAGAACCATCAGGCTGTTTCAAAAATGATGGATTAACAACATAAGAATTAAAAGACATCATGATGTATTGGACAGAAAGCTGTTAAATATGACCCAAGATATGAGCAAATACAGACATGATCTGTTTTTGAGAATGATACTAGAATTGTGAATTAAAAAAAAAAATAACATTTAAGGTTGTCAGTTATACTCATTATTTTAGCACCAGAGCATCATAGAATCTCTATTAAAGAAGAATATTCATTTTGCAATCCATATTACCATATGTGGTATATCAGTGACACTAATAATTATTACCTTAGGCTACTGCAACAGCAAAGAGAAAAAAATAACAGTGTGGTTCAGTTCATAATAGAAGACATAGAGTCCTTGGAATTCAGATGCCACACTTGAGCACATTTAGTGTACAGCAAATAATTTCTGAATGTCACTGATCCTAGATCATTTTTAAAAAGCTGCTTCCTCTTACTTTGAAAGATGTGTTATGCTGCATTTCATTACTTTTCTCCTTACCACGTTCTTCTTTTGTTTTAAAATAAGTGATGACACTTTCAGTGAAGATTAAGCACTTGCAGACAGTAATGCAATGGCCCAAACAGGGTTTTAATTGGAACCTCAAATGCTGTGGAAAAATAAGAAATTAAATCATTAATAAAATGTATTTCCCAGAAGACACTATGTTGATATGTGTTATGTTAGGAAACCATTATTTTTTCCTATAAGAATCTATAGACATATTTGTGAAAGCTAAAATTCACTATCCATGCCACATTAAGATTATGTAATGAAGTCCCAGACCGTTCAAAGTTCCAAATATCAAGAAATAAATAAGAAATCCATGACAATTTTCCTTTTACAAACGTTAGCATTTTTTATGTCAACCTTAATCCTCATGTCTCCTTACAGTATTATAGTACATTCATTACTTAAAGCAATCCTGGAAGTACTATAGAAGTATTTCAATATGACCCAGGCAAAACCATGGCACAGTGTTAAACAATTCAATCTGCCACATAGATGAAAGTCTAGAACGCAATGTCTTTTCTCTAGAGACTTTCAAAGACCCTAATTACAAATGTCCCCATTAAAGAAAACCTTAAAAACAATCTTCCAGTGAGTCATAGTTTATACCAGGTATGTGACTGAGGCATATTATATAAATAAAAATGCAGATGATAAATTGCAGGAACAAGATTTAGGCTTCTATCTATAAGACACTTCATTATGCATTTGGTCAACTAACTATTGAGAAACTGTAGAACAACTTTTGTTTAAGAGTAATGCAAAAATAGTTCATATTAAAGAGTTTAAATCTAGTTGGGGGAACCAAGTGCAAATATTACAAGTACAGACTAACCCATATATATTGGGGATAATGATTCTATGGTAATGATTTACCATTTAAATGGCATATTATCACATGATATAATTGTCTTCAGTGATCTGTTTTAGTGGGTCGGAGTTTATTTTTGTAAAGAACACATTTCTCTCTTTTATAAGTATTAAGATGAGTGTGTATATGTAAGATACATACTACATTCCTATACTATGTTCTATAAAGAGATGCACATGTCACTTTTATGCACCACCTTTTACTATTTGGTAGTAAATATAAATAATGAAAAATTATACATAGTATAAACACCTAAAATCATCTTTATTTCCCCTGCTTCTTTGATTTCAGATGGTTTATTTGCTTGGTAAGCCTTAGTGCAGATAAATCCAAAGCCTATGCTATTGGCATTTCAAAGGTCACATATTTTTCAAGTGTATTCTATCAGTTATAACTTGCTACTCTACTGCCTTTATTCTATCGTATTCCGATGAGAATATGTAGCCCAAAGATTATCCACAGGATTGAAATTCTCCTCTGCTTCTGTCTTCTGTCTCTAATATACTATTTTAATAACCCAACAATACTTTGCATTTTGATAAACACATTCAGATCCATTCTTGCAACAAATATTTATTGACCACTCAAAATACTCTACTAAGTGTCATACAAAATACAATGAAGTAAAATAAAAAGGTGAAAGAGACCTAATCACTGCTTCAGGGTGCTTTATAGTCTAGTAAGGGAGATGACAACTCATTACTAAAAAATGATGATGAATATCATGAAAAAACACAGTGAGCGAAAAAGCTACACTAGTTCAGAGGAGGAAAGTTTGCTTCCAACTGTGAGGATCAACGAAGATTCTATAGAGTGTGTGGCATTTCTGCAGATCTTTAAAAGATTTGAGCAATTAAAGGTCAAACAAAGCATTTGGTAGAGGGAAAACTGTATGTGAAAAGGAATCTAAGGGGAAAGTGAGGGGCAGATTTGGAAATTAGCAGCTTTATTTAGCTGAATTACAAGGAACTTGTATTGAGGTGGTAGAGGTAAGGCCTGAAAGATGGATGATTGTCAGATGATGCAGAGACTTAAGCATAAGCCTAAGGAAATGGAATTTGTTTCCCTAAGCGGTAAGACTTGCTGAAGTTTTTCCTGAGCAAGGGAATGAGGTGATACGATTTTGTTTTACAAAGATTAATCTGGCAGAAGCATGAATAATGAATTCAAAATTTGAAAATAGATGATAAGTGTGGAGGCAGTTAAGAGGCTATTGTGATGGTCCGTATGAGAGATATTGTAAGACCTGAATTAGGGTAGAAGCAAGAAAAATTAAAAAGATGAAACAGATGTGAAAAATGCTTTTCTAGATACATCACGAATAACTATATGCCTCTGAAATGCTGATCCTGGGGAACCAGGAGGGTAGTATTGCCATTAACAGTGATGGGAAATATAAGAAAATTAACTAGTAGATGTTAAAAAAGAGGATAGGAAATAAATTTGATTTATTTTAAATTTGTGCTGCAGGCATATGGAAAGGTGTAACTGGTGTCCAGAGAATTCGAGGCTGCATTAACAGATGTGGGAAGCATCTGCATTCATTCAGTTAACATTTAATGAGCATCTAAGATATACCAGAAGTTAAAGGTATAAAGGTAAATACTACACAGTCCCTTGCTCCAGGTAGCTAATTGTCTAATAAGGGGGAAAGTCTCAGTAATAGAAAATTATGATTAAATATGGTAAGTTCAGTCATTGAGGTTTGAATTAATATAATCATACATATGGGACACCTGATACATCTTAAAAGGGTCAGAGAATAACTCTGAGAAGAAGCAACACCTGGCTTGAGTTTTAAAAGATAAGGAAATATTCACCAAATGAAGGGGCAGTATTTGAATTAAAATGAATAAGAGAAAAGACATGAAGGCATAAAGAGTGTACTGTTTGTGAAAGTATTAACAATTTTTGTTATAGTAACAGGGAAAATGTAAGTCATAAGAGTGCAGACATAGTTTAGGGCTAGATTGTCCACATTCTTGGACAAAATAAGTTACTTGGGCTTATTTAGTAGTCAGTGGAGAGCTAGTGAAGGTTTTTGGGTATAGGGGTGATTTGACTGTGTTTATTCTTTAAGAAAATTAATTTAGTAGATGAGTACAGGATTAATCGTAATTGGAGAAAGCCTGTAGATGAAGAGGACAGTTGTTAGGCAACTACAAACTTCCAAATGAAACTGATGAGGGTCATATACAAAAGTACTGGTACAAGTAATGGAGATAGGGACAAATTCAAGATACATTAAGAGGCAGAATTGACTAGAGTTGATTGCTTTGATGTGGTAGGAAACCACAACCATATGGTTTATAAGAAGTGAAGAAAAAGTGAAAATTGCTCAGTCGTGTCCAACTTTTTGCGACCCCATGGACTATACAGTCCATGGAATGATGGAGTGGGTAGCTGTTCCCTTCTGCAGGGGATCTTCCCAACCCAGAGATCGAACTCAGGACTCCCTCATTGCAGGTGGATTATTTACCAGCTGAGCCACAAAGGAAGCCCAAGAATACTGGAGTGGGTAGCCTATCCCTTTTCCAGTGGATCTTCCCAACCCAGAAATCAAACCGGGGTCTCCTGCATTACAGGTGGATTCTTTACCAATTGAGCTATCAGGGAAGCCCCATTCTTAAACTATATTGAAATTACTTGTCTCTGTATATCTTAAGTGTTGGTTGTACAACACACTAGATAACCAATTGACATGAATCAACCTCTTACTAAACAAATGCTCTGTTGCTCCTCATCATACTTCTTGTTCACATGTGCATAGGTGTGATAGAATTATAACTGATTAGAATTCATGAAGAAATATTTATAAGTATAAAGGCTCTTTTCTTATTTTTCCTTTTGGTTTACTGTCACAAAACTCGGAGTGTTGGCTTTAAGCAGACACATTTTTAATTATGCTATAGCTCCATAGACAGTGGAATTCAATTCCAATTCTGCTTGTTTTAACTGAGATTAATAATTATTTGACTATGAATAAAAAAGCTGGCTAGGACACATAATCTGTACTTTTCTTATGTTTATATGTGCTTCTTTTGAAAGACCATTTAGAAATAAAAAAGCGATAAAATGTGTGTGTGTGTTAGTTGCTCATGTCCAACTCTTTGTGACTCCATGGACTGTAGCCTGCCAGGCTCAGCTGTCCATGGAATTCTCCAGGCAAGAATACTGGAGTTGGTTGCCATTTCCTTCTCCGGGGGATCTTCCCGACCCAGGGATTGAACTTGGGTCTCCTGCATTGCAAGCAGATGCTTTACTATCTCAGCTACTAGGGAAGCCCAAAGTGGTAAAATAGTATACACAATCTCTCCCTCAATAGATAAAAAGATAGGGGTAGAGACAGATAAATAGATCTATAAATTAAAATATTTTACTCTGGTGAATTTCATCATAGCTGAAGCACACTTTCAGTTTTGGTACAGCAGGTCTGGCAGCCTTTTCATTGGTGCTTGTAATCTACTGTTGACTGAGGAACCCAAATAGTGATATAATGATTAAAAGTGAAGCCTGGGAATGAGGGACTTAATACAGACTTTAATACAATTTAGGAGCCAACTGATCTAGATACTAGACTCATGAGCATTTGAGAAACCTATAAAATGATTATGAAGACAAAACAGACATACACGCATAAACACACATATGTTTTCCAGCTTCCTAATCAAAGACTTATGAAAGTGGAGAAGTTTTAAAAATTGACTCTTGGGAGACATAAATTTTCTCTAGAACTTGCTCTTGGCCTCTGTAGATCTCAGCATTTCAAAACATAAATGAGAGTTAGTCTAGATGAACTCTAAGGTTGCTTCCAGCTCTAACATTTTGGGAAACTGTGACTCTGAAGATTCATAGAAATGTCCAGTCTCTGAGCCAGAAGCACATTTTGAATTATAAAGGTGATGTTTTTGATTTGAATTTTGCTAATTTTAAGCTAAATAACTAAAACTTAAGAGTAAATATGATCTTTCAATGCCTATCAAAGAAATTTGTCTATCACATTCAAAGTGAAAGTGAAACTGTTAGTTGCTCAGTTATATCCCACTCTTTGCAATCCCACGGACTGTAGTCCACCAGGCTTCTCTGTCCATGGTATTCTCCAGGCAAGCATACTGGAGTGGGTAGCCATGCCCTCCTCCAGGGGCTCTTCCTGACCCAGAGGTAGCAGGCAGATTCTTTACTGTCTGAGCCCCCAGGGAAGTCCAACTTGTCTATCACCTTGGTTCTTTCCAAAGGCCAAAGGTAGTAACTAAACTGTTTGAGTCTAGTTATTTAGGTCTTTTAGTATAGCAAATCCAGTTTAATCATCAGTAAAAAAACTAACGTGATAGCCAACAAAATGGAGATGTTTGGTTGAATGTCTTAACCACATTATTCAAGTGATTAAGAGACAAGACAATCTTAATTTTCAAAACTAATACACCACGTATTAAAAAAATAACTGAGGGGAAAATGAGTACAAAGTTGATAATCTTTGCATTTGTCATCATTCCATGGACTGAAAAAAGTATCTAAAATAACTCTAAAGCTATTTGCACAATAAGGTATTAAACTATATTCAGTTTCCTCTCTCTGGACAGAACCAAAAGTAAGTCTCAAATAATTACTCTCAAAAAGCTGGAAAATCATCAGAAATAGTAGTATTTATTGAGTACTTACTATGTATTGGTCACTGTTTTTAAAGTGCTTCCCATTCATCCCTTCCCTTAATTATCTCAAAGACCTAGTGAAGTAGATGCTATCATTTTCCTGATTCTAGAAGGAAAGCAATGGAGACACAGCAAGGTAAATAAATTACTCAAGATCAAATAGCTGGCAAGTGGTGAATTTAGCACTTGAGCTTTTTAATTTTATTAGGTCAGATTGAGATCATAGACTCAGTTACTAATCTAATCACAGATCTCAATTGATCTCAATAGATCAATTACTATTGTGTTTCAATAATGAGGACCCTGTTTGAGCAAACTAAAAGTATAAATAAAACAGAAAGAAAATTATTTACTCTACTTGAAATAAAAGTCAGTCGTCTTAAGTGGATCATTAATTTGCAAGCAAACAGGTCAATTATAGCTGAATCTTGTCTGCTTCTTGAACTAAGATTTTATAGGGCTTATAGGTAAATCTTTTTAATAAAAACAGTTTTGTATATGTACCTAAAGCTATATGTATATAGATCTATCTATCTATATATGTATATATTTCATTTCAAATTGCTATAATTCAGGCTTTCTTACCAATGCAAATAAGCTTTAGCTTGAATTATTCAGTCTAAGTAGGATTCTAGTATGCACCATCCTTCACTTAAAGGGGTCGTCTTTATTGAGAATAAGTTTTCTCTTCAACTTTATTGAGGTATAATAAGGCATTCATTTCAAGTATACAGTTTGTGTTTGACAAATGAAATTACTGATAATATTGTAGCACCAAAATTAGATATAACTAGGAAGTCATTCTTACAATAAATAAAACTGTATTTCTATTATTCAAGTGTCAGTAAAAGCTGACTGTCAATCACACAATAATCATGAAAAACTTAGTGTCTTGAGGTTCTGCAGGATCATATAGTTCAAATTTTGTGCTGCTGTTCTCTAGGGAGTGAATGTGTGTAGTAGATTCCAGAAGAGGAGAGAGGACCCTAATTTATCCCAGAGTCCCAATGTCTGGCACATAGTAGGATTTTAAGTCCAAATATTTCTTCAATGAATGAGACATTGATAATGAAAATAAATGTGGGAAAGCAGTGTGGAAGCAAATGTAGGCACATTACCACAAAGAGTATTCAAGGTATTTGAGAATAGAATCTAGAAATTAATGATGAAGACTTTCCCTAAAAGTTACCTGCAGAGGCATCTAAATTGGAACAGAAGAAGTATTATCTCTATTTGCAGATAACATGATCTTCTGTGTAGAAAACTCTATAAAGATTCTGCAAAAACCTGCCAGAACTAATAAATGAATTCTGCCAAGTAGCAGAATATAAAAGTCTATACTAAACGTCACGTTCCATTCCTACACACTAATAATGAATGATCAAAAATGAAATTAAGAAATAATTCTATTTATAATAACATCAAAAAAAGAATAAAAAATAAGAATAAACTTAACCAAGGAGGTAAAGTCTTATAAACTAAAAACTACAAAACTGCAAAATGTTGCCGAAAGAAATTTCAAAGATACAAATAAATGGAAAAAAAAAATCTGTGTACATGGATTGGAAGACAATATTGTTAAGATATCAACACTACCCAAAGTGATTTACAGATTTAATGCAATCCCTCTCAAAATCCCAATGATTGTTTTTGCAGAAATAGAAAATTTCATTCTAAATCTCAGATGGAATCTCAAGGGACCCCAAATAGCCAAACCAATCTTGAAAAGGAAGGACAGAGTTGGAGGTCTCTTACATCCTGATATCAGAACTTGCTACAGAGTTACCATAATTAAAACAGTGGTACTATATTAAAGACAGATATTTGGACCAATATATTTGGACGAATGGAATAGAATACACAGCCCAGGAATATGGTCAAAGGATTTTCAACAAGAGTGTTAAGACCATTCACTGGGGAAAGATAGTCTCTTCAACAAATTGTATTGGGAAAATTGATATCCATGTATAAAAGAATGAAATAGGACACATACTGTATACAAAAATTAAGATCAAAGGCATACATGTAAGAGCTGAAACTATAAAACTCTTAGAAGAAAGCAGCAGAAAAGCTTCCTGCCATTAGATTTGGCAATAATTTCACAGATATGACACCAAAATACAGTCACTAAAAGAAAAAAATAGTTGAAATTCATCAAAAGCGTCCATGCATCAAAATACACTATCAACAGAGTTAAAAAGTAACCAATGAAATGAGCAAAGATATTTGCAAATTTTGTATCTGAAATGGAGTGAATATCCCATTTCAAAATAAGATTGATATTTAGTACCTATAACTCAGTACTAAAAAAAAAACAACTCTATTAGAAGTAAACAAATGACTTGAATAAACATCCTCCAAAGAAGATATATACATGGTCAAAAACACATGAAAATATGCTGAGTAGCACTAATCATTAGAGAAATGCAAATGAAAACCACAGTGTGATACCAATTCACACCCATTAGCATGGCTATTATTACAAAAGAAAAAAACAAAAAAAATCAAAGAAAAGCCAAAAATAACAAATGTGTGTGAGAATGTGGAAAAGTTGGAACTCTTGCACACTGCTGGTGAGAATATAAAATAGTGCAGCCACTGTGGAAAGCATTATGGCATTTCCTCAAAAGATTAAATATAGAATTATAATCCTGCAATTCCAATATTGCATCTACACCCAAAAGAAGTGAATGCAGAGGTTTGAACAGATATTTGTAAACCCATATTATAGCACTAATAGCCTGAGGAAAGCATTGGCAGATTTTGTGGACTAACTAGATATTTGAATACTAAAGAGAAGCCACTTACATTCATTATTGAAGGAAATGCTCAATCAGAAGTTAGTGAAAATATATACTTATTATTTCCACTTCTGTTATCCATGGGCTTTTAAAATTCAGGTTAAGAACCATCCAGATAAAGATAAGGAACAATGATGACTAGATATAGGAAATAAGGGAGATTAAATAATTCAAAATAATTTCAAGCTTTGTTCCTGATTAATTGGCAGCTTTAGTCAGTTCTTTGTAGACAAAGATAGGTTCTTCAAAAGGTTCTTCTAATCTTAATGCTATGGTCTGAATGTTTGTGTCCCTTAAAATCCATTTGTTAATGTCCTAATCCCCCACGTGATGGTATTAGGAGGTGTGCCTTTGGGAGCTGATTAGTCATGAGGGCAGGAGCCTCATGAATGGAATTAGCTCCCTTATAAATAAAACCTTAGGGCAGTGGTCCCCAACCTTGTTGGCACCAGAGACCAGGCTCGTGGAAGACAATTTTTCCATGGAGGGCCAGGAGTGGGGAGTGGCTTCCAGATGATTCACACGCCTTACATTTCTTAGGCCACCTCTGGTCTGATAGGAGGCCGAGTGCAGTATGCAAGTGATGGGGAGTGGCTGTAAATGCAGATAAAACTTTGCTGCTAGCCTGCCACTCACCTCCTGCTGTGCTGCCTGGTTTTTAAGGCCATGGACTGGTACTGATCCATGGCCTGGGGGTTGGAGGCTCCTGCCTTAGAGTGATCCCTTGCCTCTTCCACCATGTGAGGACACAGAGATACGTTGGCAGCCTGGAACCTAGAAGAGGACCTTTACCAGAACCTGACCATGCTGGCACCCTGATCTTAGATTCACAGACTCCAGAACTTTAAGAAACACATTTCTGTTCTTTATGAGCTAACATGTGTGAGCTATGTTGTTATAGAAGCCTGAAAAGTATATAAATATGAAGCCTGTGAATGATCCACATTCATTTGAAGAAGGGAGAGTAGAGTTGTACAGCATATAATAGTCTGATATGCAAAAGAGGAAACAGATTTTTCCAAATGGAAAGATTGGCTGGGGAAGTTATTTCTTCTTCATGAGGAGATTGAAGATGATCTATAGGTTTCCTGCCATCTTTTATTTTATAACAGTATCAGCTTTAGAGAAAATTGAGGGTAGAACATGTCAATGCCCATGTTAAGGAGAAATATCAGGCAACGAAGCAAACATGTAAGATGTGGTCACAGAAGTGAGAAGAGAACCAAGGGTTTAAGAGGTGAATGAAAGAGGGGGTTTGATAATGAAGGATAAGTTTAGCTGTAAATATCTCAAAGATAGAGAAGAGATACTTCATGACCTCCTTTAAGACATATCCACCGGAGTTGTCAAGGGCAGGAGACTGGTTGGAAGCAGTGAAGAAGTGATCATGGGGTGAAGAGAATGAGGCAAGAGATGTACATTATTTTTTCAAAAGATTATTATCCAAAATACTAAAAGATGACTTTGATCATTTCTCAAATCTTTGCTTTTGTTTCCCTTCACTCTCATATCCCACCTCTTAAAATCTGTTGTCTTGCTTGTATCTTACTGCATTTGTCTGTTTGTTCACACTTACTGTGCTATTTTTGTCTTCCTTCACAATAAGGTGCTTCTGAATAGCTAACACAGTGACTGGAACATGTGGCTCCTTTACAGATGTTTGTGGAATGGTTACCATGATGAATGCCTGGTAGTAGAATAAGGTAAATTTGTATTCCTCTTCATATGTGCTGATCAATGGATCAGTCAGTTTATGGGGAGGTCTCTTCCTATGTTGCCAGATTCTGAATTTGGTCTTATCTTGGTCAACACTTGGGTCATAATTTCAGTGAGCAAACAGAATCCAGCTTATCTAATTAGCAGGTAACACAAACCTGGAGTGGTAACTAGATGTTAAATGATAGACTGAATATTCACAAACCTCTCAGAATCCTCTGATTAGGTGATGAAAGAGATACTTTTATACATAGAATATTTGTGTGTAACTTCAGGGGCTAGCCCACAGGGCTTCCTTGGTGGCTCAGATGGTAAAGAATCTGCCTACAATGCAGGAGACCAGGGTTCAATCCCTGGATCAGGAAGATCCCCTGGAGGAGGGCATGGCAACCCACTCCAGTATTCTTGCCTGGAATTTCATGGACAGAGGAGCCTGGTGGGTTATAGTCCATGGGGTTGCAGTGTCAGCCACTACTGAATGACTAGCACTTTCATCACTTTTTTTCATGGGCTAGAGTGATGGACTAAAAATTAAAGACAAAAATAACAATAAAAGACAATTTCACAAGGAAAAATGTAAAAAAAGAGAATAAAAAAATGAACATCATGTATTTTGGTGGAAGGGGCCTAGCTTGACAGTAGTCTGTGCAAAAGACCTCAGATTCAACAACACAAACTGATAAAGATAAGTCAGTACCATCCTTGCCTGTACTGATAAATAGGTAGTGTCCAGACTAAAATAAATATGTAATGTTCAGACTAAAGGGGATTGGGCATCAGTCCACTGTATGGGTTAAGCTTCTGTGTAGTAGAGTACTCAGTCATAGACATCATGCTGTAGAAGGGACATTTGACAAGGGTGGTGTGAATGGTGAAGGGCACTTTGTGGTACCACTTGTTATGTGTTGAACTGTGTCACTCTTCAAAAAAAGCCGTACAGGCATACCTTAGAGATATTATTTGCAGACCACTGCAATAAAGTGAATTTCACAATAAGGTGAGTTACATGAATTTTTTGGTTTCCCAGTGCATGTAAAAGTTATGTTTACTACTGTAGTCTATTAACTGGGTAATAGCATTGTGTCTTAAAAAATAATGTGCATACCTTAATTAAAAAATTACAGCTGAAAATGCTAACCATCATCTGAGCTTTAAGCAAGTTATAGTAGGAACACCAAACATCACTGATCACAGAACACCATGACAATTATAATAAATGAAAAAGTTTGAAATATTGCAAAATTTCCAAAATATGACACACAGACACAAAGTGAGCAAATGCTGTTAGTAAACTAGTGTTGATAAGCTTGCTTGACACAGGGTTGCCAGAAACACAATAAAAAACATAGTATCTGCAAAGCTCAATAAAATGAAGTTTGCCTTACTGAAGTCCTAAGACACCCGTACACAGAATGTAACCTTATTTGGAGGTAGGGTCTCTGCATAGGTAATCAAGTTAAAGCAAGTTCGTTAGGGTGGACCCAGTGTGACTGATGTCCTTATAAAAAGAAAAAATCAGACACACATAGAGGAAAAGCCTTGTGAAAAAGTTATCTTTGAAGGAGATGAAGGCAGAGACTGAAATGGAGATGGAGGCAGAGATTGAGATTAAGCTCCTGAAGCTTAGAGGCTTCTGGGGTTTACAGAAGTTATAAGAAGAAAGGGAGGATCCTTCATCTACAGGTTTCAGAAGGAGCCAACAACTTAATTTCAGACGTCTAGCTTCCAAGACTGCGAGGCAATACATTTCTAAGTCACCCAGTTCGTGGTACTTTGTTATGGCAGCCCTAGGAAACTAATAAACTAATGAAGAACCATTGGGGATCCAAGGGAGAGCAGCTTTGTGGATGGAAGGATTGTGATGGCTGCCCTTCAGTGTTTTCAGTCAATGATTTTTAGTAGCAGTTCTGGCCCAGAAACAGAAAAATACAGCATCAGAAAATAAAGGGAAAAAAGTAAAATCTTTAGTTTCCTGCACTGGGAGTTATTTTTGGCTCAAGGATGCAAGAAGAGTAGAATTTAAGAACTGATTGCCGGTTAGTACAGGGAATTATCGATTGGTTTGGTTTGGTTTTCAATCTTCACCTTTTTTTCTGTATACTGTTTCCTTGATTATATATCCTGTGTTTATGCCACTGGTAGATTAATCCTGGTATGTATGTATGTATGTATGTATGTATGTGTGTGTGTGTGTATATATATAATATATATATCTTAAAAATATTATTTTCCCAGAATTAGATATATATATATTTTCTACTTCTAGAATAAAAATAAAAATTATACTTATGCAGTTCTGGTTTTAGGGGACAAGGGTGCAAACAAAGGATGCTCTGTACATAGCTGTGACCCTGTGGCAGTATTAAACATATTCACATATTCAGTAGTTCCACACATTTGAGTAGTTACAATTTGAGTCTGTTTAACTCTGGCTGGCGCATTTTTAAAAATTTCCTAGGTGAAAAAGGAATCCAGGGAAAAGCAGGCAGGCAGCCAGTCAGTAAGCTAGTGACATCCATGAAATATTTGTTCACCTTGGCAGTCATTCTGGTACTGTGCTTATCTTCTGAGAGTCGGTGTCTGACAGGTATTCTTTTGATGTAACCAACAAATGAAATGCTATAGGTAGCCACTAAGCCATTAGTTCTTGACTAATTAATACACCCAACCAGCCATTGATTCCTCTGAGAATATATAAGGCCTATGGACCTGGAGGTAGAGTGAATAGAGATAAAGTAATGAGTGTGGTTTTCTTAAAGAACACTCTAGAATTCAAACATACAAGTGACACACAATGTTAGCCCATTCAAAAACCGTTATCTTGGAAGGCTAAACTGGATACTCCAGATTTTTTAAAATGCATATGTTTTTGGAGATTGTCAAGCTATGTCAATAAGAACAAGTCCTATGAAGAGCCATTCCAGTATATGACTTAGTCTGAAAGGCCTGAGAGTCACAATTACCAGTTATTTTGCTTTTCTAGGCCCACTATCTGGGAACAGACTGAGAGACTTACAGAAAGAGAGTCTAGATGCCGGGACTCTCTTTAGTCACTCACTGGGGCAGAGTGCTTGGCCTACACAGTCACTATGTCCCAACAGAGCATGCTGTATAACTTCTTCCTCGTCTGCAATGCTGGATAATGCCAACAAAGGCCCAGTCAGGACTCAGCTGAACGCAGAGGCAACTTCCCTCATTCCCTGGAAGGGATGCAGCCTGAAGGAGGCCTGGCCTGGACCCCAGCCTTGACAGACTCAGGACATGGGGAGGGATGCTCACCTCTGAGGCTGGGGGATGTGCAGCCTATCAGTGGGCTCTGAGGGTAGAAGGCTGAACACTTGGTTTGAAAGAGTGTAGAGGCTGAGTTAGTAGCACTGGAGTAGGGGTGTATATTCTCATCAGAGTAGGAGGAAATAGACTGCAAAAAGAAGGCTTGGAGGGGAGGAAGGGCAGAATTTAGAGGAAATGTTTTGACCAGGCTGGGTGTACAAAAGGGAGGTAGCTGCAAGCTGCTGAGGACGGGAGTGATAAGGGGAAGATGTGGACACACACACACACACACACACACACACACATATCCCCTTGGGTTTCTGTTTGGTTTGAAGGCATTTGAGGGCCCAGTGAAGATGATCAGCTGGCATGTAGGAAGAAAATATTGAATTTATATTTAATCTAAATCTATTTAAAAAAACCTTATTTGGGGGACTTCTGTGGTGGTCCTCTGATGCCTTCTCAGAGGGCAGACAGACTGAAACCACAGTCACAGACAAGGAGCCAGTCTGATCACAGGACCACAGCCTTGTCTAACTCAATGAAACTAAGCCATGCCATGTGGGGCCATCCAAGACAGACAGGTCATGGTGGAGAGGTCTGACAGAATGTGGTCCACTGGAGAAGGGAATGGCAAACCATTTCAGTATTCTTGTCTTGAGAACCCCATGAACAGCAAGAAAAGGCAAAAAGATAGGACACTGAAAGATAAACTCCCCAGGTCGGTAGGTGCCCAATATGTTACTGGAGATCAGTGGAGAATTAACTCCAGAAAGAATGAAGGGATGGAGCCAAAGCAAAAACAACACCCAGTTGTGGATGTGACTGGTGATAGAAGCAAGGTCTGATGCTATAAAGAGCAATATTGCATAAGAACCTGGAATGTTAGGTCCATGAATCAAGGCAAATTGGAAGTGGTCAAACAGGAGATGGCAAGAGTGAACATCGACATTCTAGGAATCAGCGAACTAAAATGGACTAGAATGGGTGAATTTAACTCAGATGGCCATTATATCTACTACTGTGGGCAGGAATCCCTTAGAAGAAATGGAGTAGCCCTCATAGTCAACAAAAGAGTCCGAAATGCAGTATTTGGATGCAATCTCAAAAATGACAGAAAGACCTCTGTTCGTTTCCAAGGCAAATCATTCAATATCACAGTAATCCAAGTCTATGCCCTGAAAAGTAACAGTGAGGAAGCTGAAACTGAATAGTTTTATGAAGACCTACAAGACCTTCTAGAACTAACACCCCAAAAAGATACCATTTTCATTATTGGGGACTGGAATGCAAAAGTAGGAAAAAAGAAACACCTGGAGTAACAGGCAAATTTGGCCTTGGAGTACAGAATGAAGCAGGGAAAAGGCTAATAGAGTTCTGCAAAGAGAACGCATTGGTCATAGCAAACACCCACTTCCAACAACACGAGAGAGCTGTACAGGTGGACATCATCAGATGGTCAAAAGTGAAATCAGATTGATCATATTCTTTGCAGCCAAAGATGGAGAAGCTCTATACAGTCAGCAAAAACATGACCGGGAGCTGACTGTGGCTCACATCATGAACTCCTTACTGCGAAATTCAGACTTAAATTGAAGAACGGGGGTGAAAACCACTAAACCCTTCAGGTATGACCTAAATCAAATCCCTTATGACTATACAGTGGAAGTGAGAAATAGATTTAAGGGATTAGATCTGATAGAAAGAGTGCCTGGTGAACTATGGATGGAGGTTCATGACATTGTACAGGAGACAGGGATTTAGACCATCCCCAAGAAAAGAAATGCAAAAAGGCAAAATGGATGTCTGTGGAGGCCTTACAAATAGCTGTGAAAAGAAAAGAAGTGAAAAGCAAAGGAGAAAAGGAAAAATATACCCATTTGAATGCAGAGTTCCAAAGAATAGCAAGAAGAGATAAGAAAGACTTCCTTGGAGAACAATGCAAAGAAATAGAGGAAAACAATAGAATGGGAAAGACTAGAGATCTCTTCAAGAAAATTAGAGATACCAAGGGAACATTTCATGCAAAGATGAGCTCAGTAAAGGACAGGAATGACATGGACCTAACAGAAGCAGTAGATATTAAGAAGAGGTGGCAAGAATACACAGTAGAACTGTAGAAAAAGGATCTTCACGACCCAGATAATCACAATAGTGTGATCACTCACCTAGAGCCAAACATCCTGGAATGTGAAGTCAAGTGGGCCTTAGGAAGCATCACTTCGAACAAAGTTAGTGGACACAATGGAATTCCAGTTGAGCTATTTCAAATCCTGAAAGATGACACTGGGAAAGTGCTGCACTCAATATATCAGCAATTTTGGAAAACTCAGCAGTGGCCACAGGGCTGGAAAAGCTCAGTTTTCATTCCAATCGCAAAGAAAGGCAATGCCAAAGAAGGCTCAAACTACTGCTCAATTGCACTCATCTCACACGCTAGCAAAGTAATGCTCAAAATCCTCCAAGCCAGGCTTCAGCAATACGTGAACCATGAACTTCCAGATGTTCAAGCTGGTTTTAGAAAAGGCAGAGGAACCAGAGATCAAATTGCCAACATCCGCTGGATCATCAAAAAAGCAAGAGAGTTCCAGAAAAACATCTAACTCTGCTGTATTGAGGATGCCAAAGACTTTGTCTTTGTGGATCGCAATAAACCGTGGAAAATTCTGAAAGAGTTGGGAATACTAGACCACCTGACCTGCCTCTTGAGAAACCTATATGCAGATCAGGAAGCAGCAGTTAGAACTGGACATGGAACAACAGACTGGTTCAAAATAGGGAAGGGAGTACGTCAAGGCTGTATATTGTCACCCTGCTTATTTAACTTATATGCAGAGTACATCATGAGAATTGCTGGGCTGGAGGAGGCACAAGCTGGAATCAAGATCGCCAGGAGAAATCTCAATAACCTCAGATATGCAGATGACACCACCCTTATGGCAGAAAGTGAAGAAGAACTAAAGAGCCTCTTGATGAAAGTGAAAGAGGAGAGTGAAAAAGTTGGCTTGAAGCTTAACATTCAGAAAACTAAGATCATGGCATCTGGTCTCATCACCTCATGGGAAATAGATGGGGAGACAGTGGAAACAGTGTCAGACTTTATTTTTCTGGGCTCCAAAATCACTGCATATGGTGATTGCAGCCATGAAATTAAAAGATGCTTACTCCTAGGAAGGAAAGTTATGACCAACCTAGACTGCATTTTAAAAAGCAGGGACATTACTTTGCAAACAAAGGTCCATCTGGTCAAGGCTATGGTTTTCCCAGTGGTCATGTATGGATGTGAGAGTTGGACTGTGAAGAAAGCTGAGCGCCGAAGAATTGATGCTTTTGAACCGTGGTGTTGGAGAAGACTCTTGTGAGTCTCTTGGACTGCAGGGAGATCCAACCAGTCCATCCTAAAGGAGATCAGTCCTGGGTGTTCATTGGAAGGACTGATGTTGAAGCTGAAACTCCAATACTTTGTCCACCTCATGTGAAGAGCTGACTCATTGGAAAAGACCCTGCTGCTGGGAATGATTGAGGGGATGAAAGAAGGGAATGACAGAGGATGAGATGGTTGGATGGCATCATCAACTCGATGGACATGAGTTTGGGTGGACTCCGGGAGTTGGTTATGGACAGGGAGGCCCGGAGTGCTGCTGTTCACGGGGTCGCAAAGTGTCAGACACGACTGAGCGACTGAACTGAACTGAACTGATGAGTTCTTAAAACAAACATGAGTAAAGTTCAAGATCTCTTTATATATTTTTGTGTTTAGACTGTATCCTTATCAGTGTACAGCCAGATTATTAATGTAAATGTCACTTGAATTGAATGTTTTTTCTTGTTGTGCTTATGTTATATAGTTGATATACTATTATGAACTTTTTAAATTTTGCTTTTAATTTTACATTCTGATACCTTCATCTTCTTGATTTAATTTTATTATTTGAATTTTAAAAACATTTCTGTGGCACACAAATCAAAACTATATAAATAGATATATTCAAAAGTTTTCTTTCTATCCCTCCACCCCGACTTTCATCCTATAGGTTATTTTTATTAGTTGTGGACAATCCTGTGTTTCTTTCTAAACAAGAAAATCTTGTGACAGAAAGTAAGGATGTACTAAAAAACTAACAGAATTATGTCAAATAGGAACCAATGTGACCCCATTCCAGTACTCTTGCCTGGAAAATCCCATGGATGGAGCAGCCTGGTGGGCTGCAATCCATGGGGTCGCTAAGAGTCAGAAACGACTGAGCGATTTCACTTTCACTTTTCACTTTCATGCTTTGGAGAAGGAAATGGCAACCCACTCCAGTGTTCTTGCCTGGAGAATCCCAGGGACGGGGGAGCCTGGTGGGCTGCCATCTATGGGGTCGCACAGAGTAGGACATGACTGAAGCGATTTAGCAGCAGCAGCAGGAACCAATGTGAAGTGCCTCTCGCTTAATACATTTGAGATAATTTGGGCATCAGAAGAGTAATGATGACAGTAAATTGAAATTCAAAATAATGAGTTCATAACAGAAGTCTTGGAGTGGGTGGGGGAAGACACAGAGAGGAAATTTCTTTGCTGAAGGATGACAGTAATAAATGTAGAAGGAAAATAAGATTAGAATATAACCTTTGTGTAACCCCTTGTGCAGTGACTAATTTGTGAAAAGATCATGATTGGATGGTGAAACTATTCAGTTCATTGTTAGTAAATAATATATTCATATGGTCCAAAAGTAATACCACAAAGTGTACTGATTAATTACAAGGAGGAAAATGCCCCCTTTACAACGAAGAGAATTAGCAGTCAGTACTTTAACCAAGTGTTCATGATTAGATTCTCCAGTCCTAAAATGGCCTGACCTTTACATGCTTTTCGATGTTATATAGTGGGAAGTACACAGTATCACCTATGATATATTTTAGGAGGAAAATTTTGACATGAACATAATCACATGTTAGAGGAATGTTCTGTAGGACAACTGGTCTGTACTCTTTAAAATATTCAGTGCCATAGAAACAGAAGGAAGTCAAGGGACTTTATCTAGATCGGGGGAAAACAAAGAGACATTATAGTCAAATGCCATATGTGAAATTTGTGCAGAACCTGGATGGAAAAATGTAAATGAAAACCCATAAAGTACATTTATGGACAACTGGAGTAACTTAGGTAGGGACTCTATAATGTTTTGGAATTAATGTTGACTTTCTTAGGTGAGGTACTACTTTCTTTAGTGGTGAGGTAGCATGGTGTCTGCAGCCCTATTTTGGAGTGGTTTAGCAAAAAAAAAAAAAAGTGTTTATGTGTAAGAAAAAGAAAAATAGCAAAATGCATGTCCAAATATCAAAGCTGCTGAATATAAATGAATCAGTTTCAGTTCAATTCAGTCACTCAGTCGTGTCTAACTCTTTGTGACCCCATGGACTGCAGCACGCCAGGCTTCCCTGTCCATCACCAACTCCCGGAGTCTACCCAAACTCATGTCCGTTGAGTCAGTGATGCCATCCAACCATCTCATCCTCTGTCATCCACTTCTCCGCCTGCCCTCAATCTTTCCCAGCATCAGGGTCTTTTCAAATGAGTCTGCTCTTCACATCAGGTGGCCCAAGTATTGGAGTTTCAGCTTCAGCATCAGTCCTTCCAGTGAGCACCCAGGACTGATCTCCTCTAGGATGGACTGGTTGGATCTCCCTGCAGTCCAAGCGACTCACAAGAGTCTTCTCCAACACCATGGTTGAAAAGCATCAATTCTTCGGCACTCAGATTTCTTTACAGTCCAACTCTCATCAGCCATACATGACCACTGGAAAAACCGTAGCCTTGTGTAAATGGACGTTTGTTGGCAAAGTTATGTCTCTGCTTTTTAAAATGCAGTCTAGGTTGGTCATAACTTTCCTTACAAGGGTTAAGTGTCTTTTTGTTTTTATTATATTTTATTTTTTGGGGGGGGTTAAGCATCTTTTAATTTCATGGCTGCAGTTACCATATGCAGTGATTTTGGAGCCCAGAAAAACTGTTTCCACTGTTTCCCTATCTGTCTGCCATGAAGTGATGGGACCGGATGCCATGATCTTAGTTTTCTGAATGTTGAGCTTTAAGCCAACTTTTTCACTCTCCTCTTTCATTTTCATCAAGAGGCTCTTTAGTTCTTCTTCACTTTCTGCCATAAGGGTGGTGTCATCTGCATATCTGAGGTTATTGAGATTTCTCCTGGCGATCTTGATTCCAGCTTGTGCCTCCTCCAGCCCAGCGATTCTCATGATGTACTCTGCATATAAGTTAAATAAGCAGGGTGACAATATACAGCCTTGACGTACTCCCTTCCCTATTTTGAACCAGTCTGTTGTTCCATGTCCAGTTCTAACTGCTGCTTCCTGATCTGCATATAGGTTTCTCAAGAGGCAGGTCAGGTGGTCTAGTATTCCCAACTCTTTCAGAATTTTCCACGGTTTATTGCGATCCACAAAGACAAAGTCTTTGGCATCCTCAATACAGCAGAGTTAGATGTTTTTCTCTCTTGCTTTTTTGATGATCCAGCGGATGTTGGCAATTTGATCTCTGGTTCCTCTGCCTTTTCTAAAACCAGCTTGAACATCTGGAAGTTCATGGTTCACGTATTGCTGAAGCCTGGCTTGGAGGATTTTGAGCATTACTTTGCTAGCATGTGAGATGAGTGCAATTGAGCAGTAGTTTGAGCCTTCTTTGGCATTGCCTTTCTTTGCGATTGGAATGAAAACTGAGCTTTTCCAGCCCTGTGGCCACTGCTGAGTTTTCCAAAATTGCTGATATATTGAGTGCAGCACTTTCCCAGTGTCATCTTCCAGGATTTGAAATAGCTCAACTGGAATTCCATCACCTCCACTAGCTTTGTTTGTAGTGATGCTTCCTAAGGCCCACTTGACTTCACATTCCAGGATGTTTGGCTCTAGGTGAGTGATCACACTATTGTGATTATCTGGGTCGTGACGATCCTTTTTCCACAGTTCTACTGTGTATTCTTGCCACCTCTTCTTAATATCTTCTGCATCTGTTAGGTCCATACCATTTCTGTCCTTTATTGAACCCATCTTTGCATGAAATATTCCCTTGGTATCTCTAATTTTCTTGAAGAAATCTCTGGTCTTTCCCATTCTATTTTTTCCTCCATTTCTTTGCACTGATTACTGAGGAAGGCTTTCTTATCTCTTCTTGCTATTCTTTGGAACTCTGCATTCAGATTGGTATATCTTTTCTTTTCTCCTTTGCTTTTCACTTCTCTTCTTTTCACAGCTATTAGTATGGCCTCCTCAGACAGCCGTTTTGCTTTTTTGCATTTCTTTTTCTTGGGGATGGTGTTGTTCCCTGTCTCCTGGACAATGTCACAAATCTCCATCCATAGTTCATCAAGCTCTCTGTCTATCAGATCTTTTCCCTTAAATCTATTTCTCAGTTCCACTGTATAGTCAAAAGGGATTTGATTTAGGTCATACCTGAATGATCTAGTGGTTTTCTCCCCGTTCTTCAATTTAAGTCTGAATTTGGCATAAGGAGTTCATGATCTAAGCCACAGTCAACTCCCAGTCTTGTTTTTGCTGACTGTATAGAGCTTCTCTGTCTTTGGCTGCAAAGAATATAATCAGTCTGATTGTGGTGTTGGTCATCTGGTGATGTCCATGTGTAGAGTCTTCTCTTGTGTTGTTGGAAGAGGGTGTTTGCTATGACCAGTGTGCTCTCTTGGCAAATCTCTATTCGTGTTTGCCCTGCTTTATTCTGTACTGGAAGGCAAAATTTGCCTGTTAATCCAGGTGTTTCTTGACTTCCTACCTTTGCATTCCAGTCCCCTATAATGAAAAGGACATCTTTTTTGGGTGTTAGTTCTAAAAGGTCTTGTAGGTCTTCATAGAACCATTCAACTTGAGCTTCTTCAGTGTTACTGGTAGGGGCATAGACTTGGATTACTGTGATATTGAATGATTTGCCTTGGAAATGAACAGAGGTCCTTCCTTCATTTTTGAGATTGCATACAAGTACTGCATTTCGGACTCTTTTGTTGACTATGAGGGCTACTCCATTTCTTCTAAGGGATTCCTGCCCACAGTAGTAGATATAATGGCCATCTGAGTTAAATTCACCCATTCTAGTCCATTTTAGTTCGCTGATTCCTAGAATGTCGATGTTCACTCTTGCCATCTCCTGTTTGACCACTTCCAATTTGCCTTGATTCATGGACCTAACATTCCAGGTTCTTATGCAATATTGCTCTTTACAGCATCAGACCTTGCTTCTATCACCAATGACATCCACAACTGGGTGTTGTTTTTGCTTTGGCTCCATCCCTTCATTCTTTCTGGAGTTAATTCTCCACTGATCTCCAGTAGCATTGGGCACCTACCGACCTGGGGAGTTTATCTTTCAGTGTCCTATCTTTTTGCCTTTTCTTGCTGTTCATGGGGTTCTCAAGACAAGAATACTGAAATGGTTTGCCATTTCTTTCTCCAGCGGACCACATTTCGTCATAACTCTCCACCATGACCCTTCCATCTTGGGTGTCCCCACATGCCATGCCTTGGTTCCATTGAATTAGACAAGGCTGTGGTCCATGTCATCAGATTGGCTAGTTTTCTGTGATTGTGGTTCAGTCTGTCTGCCATCTCATGCCCTCTCTCAGCGCCTAGTGTCTTACTGGAGTTTCTCTTACCTTGGACGTGGGGTATCTCTTCATGGCTGCTCCAGCAAAGTGCAGCTACTGTTCTTACCTTGGAGGTGGAGTATCTCCTCTCGGCCACTGCTCCTGACCTTGGATGTGGGGTATCTCCTCTCGGCTGCTCACCGAATATATATTCATTGTATAGTTCTTTCAAATATTCTTTGTGCTAAATGGCTTCAGTCATGTCTGACTCTTTGCAACCCCATGGACTGTAGCCCATCAGGCTCCTCTGTCCATGGGATTCTCCAGGCAAGCATACTGGAGTGGGTTGCCACTTCCCTCTCCTGAATATTTCTAAGTAAATAAAGCAATGTATCCAGATCCAACAATTTACACTGTCTTCACTGCCAGCATTTAGTTCAAGACATTCAGAAGCTAGATTATTGCAATAGCCACCTAACCGATAGCCTTCTTCTACCTGCAGTTCTCCACCTGCCAGTCGAGGTGCTCCATTTAAAATTTAAATCATAAAATTTGCAGGCAAGAATAGGGATGTGGACTTAGAGAACAGACTTGTGGACACAGTGGGGGAAGGTGGGACAAATTGACAGAGTAGCATTAAAACATATACATTACCATGTGTAAAATAGATAACTAGTGGGAAGTTCCTGTATAGAACAGGTAGCTCAACTCATGCTCTCTGATGACCCGAAGGGGTGGGATGGGGTGGGTGGGAGTTACAGAGGGAGGGAGCATATGTATACCTATGGCTGATTTACATTGCTGTGTGGTAGAAACCAACACAACATTGTAAAGCGATTATCATCCAATTAAAAAAATAAGACATAAGTCACATAATGTTAGTTCTCTGTTCAAATCCTTCCAGTGGGTTTTTAAAGATAAAAGTCAAAGTCAACACAATATACCACCAGAACTTAAACAAAATTTTTATAATGTTCCCTAAGACACAGAAAGACTGTTGTTCAGTCACTCAGTCATGTCCGACTCTGTGTGATCCCATGGACTGCAGCATGGCAGGCTTCCCTGTCCTTTCTCTATCTCCTAGAGCTTGCTCAAACCCATGTCCATTGAGTCAGTGATGCCATCCAACCATCTCGTCCTCTGTCATCCCCTTCTTCTCCTGCCTTCAATCTTTCCCAGCATCAGGATCTTTTCTAATGAGTTGGCTCTTCACATCAGAAAGATTGGGATGGCATTAAATAGTACTTTGGCTTGCTGGTATTTCTGCATGTGTGTGTGTGTGTGTGTGTGTGTTTACATACTAATGATGCAGATATGAGCTATGTAAATCCCAAAATTTTTAATAAGGTTCACAGTTCAGCAAAATTTTGGGGAAGGTAGTAAAAATGTGGAAGCAGCAATCCCGTGAATCTCTAGAAGAACATGAGACAGCTGCGCTATTTCTGACTTCCAAATGGCCCACCAATTGGTTAGAACTAAGTAGCCTTCATCGAGGATTATAGAAGCAGATTATAAAAGCAGAGACAGGCTAATAAGCAACAGACCTATCGTCTCCTCAATCGCTCCTCCAAATGTAAAAGTTCATTCCTACTCTCAAAATTCCCAAGCAATCACAACAGTGGGAGTGGGAATGGGGTGAGATGTAGTATGAAAGCTCTTATAAACAATTATTTTTCCTTTATCACCAAGGCCTAGCTTACTTTAGGTTCATTCCACCAATTTGCCCTTTATTTAGCTTCAGAGCTATTATATAGCTATTAAATAATAACTTTCCTCCTGGCTAAACTCCATTTGTGCAACCGGGGTAGGCCACACAGAATTTTCTCATTAATATTGTTCATCGTTCTCTTTCCAATTAAGAAGCCTAAGTTTCTGAATCAAACATACCTGATTATAAATCTGTTACTTATTAGCTTTGTAGCCTTGTAGTCTCTCTCTACAAAGAGAGATCAATATAATACCTATTTTATAGGCTGGTGATTAAAAGCCTAAGCTCTGAAGCTGAGCTTGCAGGGTTTTTATTCCAGCCCCACCATTTCACCACTTATCAGCTATGTGATCTTGCAATCTACTTACCCTCTCTCTGCACCAGTTTTTCCTGACTGTAAAGTAGAATAATAATGATAGGACTCATTTTATGGGGTTTTTGAGGATTAAATATTAATAAATAAGTAATACAAATGTAAATATTTTTACTAAAAACTTACTATGAGCTATAGTCTGCGCTGAGTGATTTGTATGTGTTAACATATCCAAAGCATATGCAAAGGCCCTGATTGGTGTTTTTGAGAAAACAGGTGGCCAAGCGACTGCTATGTAGTGAGCAAGGGAAAAAGGGGTACAAAATTACATATTTGAGATAGGAAAGAGTCAGATCATTCTCTTTGTAAACTATATTTTATATGAAAGTGAAAGTCGCTCAGTCGTATGGACTCTTTCCGACCCCATGGACTATACAGTCCATGGAATTCTCCAGGTCACAATACTGGAGTGGGCCTTTCTCTTCTCCAGGGGATCTTCCTAACCCAGGGATTGAACCCAGGTCTCCCGCACTGCAGGCAGATTCTTTATCAGCTGAGTCACAAGGGATGCCCATGTTGTATGTGAAACATCATATAACACCTTTGAATGGTATTAAGCCTAAAGTATACTCTCGTTCAGACTTCCTTGGTAACACTAGTGTAAAGAACCTGCCGAGGAGGCATGAGAGGTGGGTTTGATCCCTGGAAGAGGGAATGGCAACCCACTCCAGTATTCTTGCCTGGGACATCCCATGGACAGGGGAGTCTGGCAGAGCTCCATGGGGTTGCAAAGAGTTGGACACGACTGAAGTGACTTAGCACAACACAGCACACTTTATTTCAAGGATGATATCCAATCATGTTAAAAGCTGCTAAGAGGTGTTACTAACATGAGGACTAAGAAAATAGAGTGTAGTTCATTTGTCTAGTATAGAGGCAATAAGTGATCTTTAAGAGTCAAGGGCTCTTATATGGGAATCTGTATAGTAAAGCTCTAGTATATCTCTAGTTGTAACACCTATAATACTTAAGAAAGAGAATTTGTTCATATTTGTTTTGGTGTGGCACTAACTTGAAAGGCAATATATTAAATGACTTCTGTAAATCACTTACAGTTCTTGGATTCTAGGATGTTCATCCTTTTGTATGTTTGCAATTTTTTTAATGAAAGAGAAGTCTTAATCATAGCATTACTATTGTTGATTATAAAGCAGCTGTTATTTCCATGTAAAGCCCTACAAGGATTCTTTATGTGATGGAAGTTTGATCAATTCTTTCCCTAAGCATTTTTATTTCAGAGAACTGATGGACAGGGTGAGGCTCATAGAATCTAAAATTCATCACTGCAGAATACCCATTCAAGTGGTAATAATAATTCTCAGGTATCTATCGTCCCTATTTTGGGGGGGGGGTAATTTATTCATGCCTTCTATTTTCCTTTCCTACTACTGTTCATTCTTTGGCAATTTCACTGTTCATTAGCATATCTATCAGATAGTGAACAAGAAAAGCAAGGAAAATAAGTTGAAACAAATCAGATTGTTTTATTATTCATCACTAGATCTCAAAAAGCAGCTGTAGGAAGAGATTGGAAATTAATTTTTGAGTGGATATTTTGGATTATCTCAGTCGTAGCTGATGCCTATGAATCACAAAAATAATCAACTTTATTACTGACACAACTAAATCTATTGTTTTTGATTTTGTATATTTGCTACACCTCTCTTTAAATAGTACAAATAACAGAATAGTCCATAAATATTTCACTGTCATTCAATTCATCAATATTTATTAAACTTTAAAAATTTTCTGTAGATGTAGAATGTAGAACTAGAAGAAACAAAAGATGCATTGATATGGTCATTGCCCTTAAGGAGTTTATGAACCACCTAGGGAACCTGATTTACACACCTAAAACAGATGATAAGAAAAGACAGCAAACTATCACTCAATATCAATGATAAAGCTAAAATGTGTACTAATGAATAAATAAGAAAATATAAAACTTATGTGACACACTATATCTCATTTCTGAAATTAACCATTATTGGTACTTCCATTCTAATGATGACTCTATTAGTAACAGAATCTAGTCATTAGAGATAGTTTCTTTGTCTTTCAAGTTTGGAATCAACTGAGACTTTGCTGATTGGTTCAAATTATATTTTTATTATAGAAAACATCATTCTTTTAACAGACTAGATAAGTTTAGCTTTTTGATGGAATTAAATGTTCTGACCTAGTTTTTTTCTCCTAGGGAACAAACTCTTAAAAAACAAAAACAAATAAAGCAACATTATTATGCACAAATAGTTGTTTTCCTTTGAATTTTTCTTGACTATAAAATTTATCACTTGGTTTGAGACAGCAGTATATTGGTGAAATATAGTTTACAATATTTTCCTAAATTATTTGGTTAATAGGTCACATTATCTGGATGAAGTTCTGAATAATTAGTACATATAAAGATTTATCATGTACATATACTCTGTGAAAAAAGATTCTTTATATTGTATATTCTTCCCATTCTCCCTCCTTTTAATGACTGATAGACTAATCTTCCTAAAATAATACAACAAACCCTGACGTCTGTGAGAAAGCAATGAGAAAATGCCCAATGTTTACTAAATTATGGTAAAATATGACTACATATCCAATAAAAAGATCACATGAGGTAAGAAATATCTGAACTTTGATGCACAGAAGGATTTTATTTTGTTTTTTAAGATTGAGACTTCTGGAGATTGTGTTCCCTAAACTGTGAGTGTTATATATGATGATAAGGAGGGCCAAGGGATAGATTCTATCCAGCTGTTGATTTGTCAGAAAGAGAGATATCCAGATACCTAAAAAAATGATTTTCTACTTTTTAACCTTCCTCAGGAAGTGTAAATAGCATGGTTGCCATCCTTCCCCATATCCTTCTTCATCATCCACATTAAAAAAAAATAGAATAGCAAATAAAAGTAGCACATTATTCACCAAGTATTCATTGATACTTATGCTATATAATTCTCCTTTAACATTCTATTAAAATTATTAGTTGGCTAAGTTAAAATGATCTGCTTCACATCACCCCGTTAAAAGACAAACTTAAATATGTCTTGTATTACTTCTGAGTCTGTCTATACAAAATCTAAACAACCCATAGCAAAATGAAAAGTTCAATCAACCTAACTGATTAGACTGTGTGATGCCAAATTAACAGTTTGAATTTTCCCCATTGAATTGACCAGATATTTTAAGCATTGTGCAGATACTGCCTAAGAAAGTATTCAGCCACTCACTATCAGATGACTATCAGAGGGTGGGAATTCACATGCCTAGCCACACCCATACATCAGTAATACACACTTTGCCTAAAGTGAAGCACACTGTATAATTTTATGATGTTATGTCAGCAGCCATATTTTATCTTGCACAGGAATTATGAGGACACACTGCAGTCACATAAAACAGAATCTTGTTTTACCTGAGTTCTGATGAATTAAGGTAATTTATTGTGCAAAATTTTCGCATGTGTTAAAATGCCTAGAATATTTAAATATGTAGTTATATATTTCTTTGAATTAGTAATCTGAAGATTTTTCTAATGATAGAATTGTGAGCTGCAGAATGAATTTTTTTTAATGTGATGATAGATTTACAATTCAAGGGAACGTAAATGAACAGAAATGCCCTAAAAAACAGCTGTCTTACCTGACTGTTCCAAGAAAATGAACACTGAAAACAAACAGCTGCCCTGTAACAGACTTTGTGGTAAAACTGATCACCCTGAGCATAATGGATTTATTTTCTTTTGTGCTTATTATGAACTTGGCAAACTGTCTCTGGTATAAATATTTAAATGTAACAATGAAGAGAAACAGCAATGGCCCAACATCCAAGAGGACTATTTCTGGGAAATTTGAGGACTTTCAATTTACAAGTTTTCTTTTACAATTATTTAGGAATCTCTTTATTCTTAAGTTTCTATTAAGCCTAATTCAAGGATGGACACCTCTTGTGAAGTACAAAGGAAAAGAAAGGGAAGTGAGACAGTGAGAGAAATGGTGGTGGGGTGAGGGGGAGTTAGAAGGAATGAGGGGAGAGAAGAAAAGGGAGGGAAGGAGAAGACAGGAGGGAAGAGACGGAGAGGAATCAGCCGAGTAGCAGAGTAGCATTGGCATTCTTCAAGTGTGGTGTTATAAGCAAGCACGACCTCAGCTGTCAAATGAAACCAGGTTTACCCTTTTCAAAGTAGTGAAGGAGTCTTGGATACAGAGCAAGGTTAAATGATTTCTAGTGAGTTCATGTGCAAAAGTACTCAATATGCCCGTTTTTCTTCTTGAATTTAACACCATTTCCCCAAGCTTTCTTGGTTGCATACTTGTTAGCACCATAATATGCTGAAGGCAATTCCTTTAAGTCTTAAAGTTCTCTCTTTTTAAATGACATTGCTAATAAGGCAGCTTTCAGAGCAAAGGAACATGGGCTCAGGTAAACATGTTAGTGCTGTTCTACAAGATTCTGGTATCAGAAATTCTAAATTAACAAAAATTCTATTAGGGCATCTGCTTAAAAGCAGCCTATGAGGAAAATCAGTGAACCATAAAAAAATCAATACCATGTCCTGATTTTATGCACTAAAATTCAGTTCATGAGGTCTATGATGCTTAGGAGTACCAACAGCTACATGTACTTTCTTATTTCTGCCATCTTGTCCCCTGACAAAAGATTTCTACTGGTTTTTAACAAGAGCTACAGATGCTTTATAATCATTACAGCCAATGAAAATTGGTAACAACCAATAATAGATAGAGGTTGGTACAGAGGTGGAAGAAATACTTGGCTTCCTGGCAATCAAGGTAAAGAAGGAAAATTAATGCACTAACTCTCATTCTCTAATAGAAAGAAACAATACACATTTTCAGATAAGACAAATTGTGTCAAAGCCCTCATCTTTGGGATAAAGTATTGCTGTGATCTTTGACATCCCATTCATGTAAGAAGTATTAGGCAAAGGAATGTCTTTGAATTATCCTGAATAATCTTATAAATAATAATCTTGAATAATCTTATAAAATAAAAGCACAAGGACAGTCTTTACATGCTTTTCAGCAGTGACTAAGAGTAAGACTAAAGAGAAAACATGAAACTGTGTATTTATTGAGGCATTTCTATGGAACTATAATAGCATTATTTAAATATGAATAGTCTGACAATCTGATTTGATAGAAAGCTACAGCATAGAGTTCTAACTAGTACCTTTTTTTCAGTGACTTTTAACGCTTCTACTCATTAAAGTAATCTGGAGACCTTTAAAAATATACATTTTTGGTTCTGATTCTCTAATATGCCATTTCAATATGGTTGAGATGGAGCTAAGTATTTTTAAATATCTTTCTCTGGTTGGCTCTTTGGCATCCTTATTCTCTGAGTTTCCTCAGAATGCAATCAATATGTTTATGTCTCCTGTAAGTATTATGTTTTCCTGGTGGTATTTTATTATCATTTATTTCCTTTTCCTGTGGCTCCCAAGAAGACATAGACTATAGACATTTTTTTCCAGGTGACATCTAGGAATCCAAACTTTCAAAACTGTAAAATTTTACATGATAGATATAGCATTGGCATGAGTTCCTGGAAACTCTACATGGTGGCATGGCTTAATTTTTTTTTATCAAGTACACCAATTAAAGTATAAAAATGAGAGTTAATTTAAATACATTGTGTACCCTGTGCTGGTAATTATATCACTTTATATCACTTTGTATATGTTATCCCATGTAACCACCAGAGCAATTCTGGGATGGTTATAGCCCCCAATTTTACATATGGAAAGCTTAGACTTATAGAGTTTAAGCTTTGCCCAAAGTTACATATCTTAAAAGTGGTGAAGCTGAGATTTAGCTGTCTTTAAAACCAATGATCATTCGTTTGTCTTCCCATGTTGCTTCTATTGTAGATAATATGGTGTGCTACTACTTACTATGAGTTCATGATGATAACTGATGGCACAGTTTAAATCAGAGCAAAAAGGTATACAGTGCTCCTTTTTCTCAGCGAGAACAAAAATAAATTATTTGTTAGATTCTTAGATTTATTTATTAATCCATTGCTCTTGCAAGCCTATGATAACTAAGGTTGCTTCTCCATCATCCTGCCAATGATCCTTTGATCATTTTATGGGGTTAGAGATTCTCTGTTTGCCATTGAGAAATGAAACCAACAGAAAATACCCAGGTGTTAAAAGTGAAAACACATAGCAAGTAAAAACCTTGATTGAAAACATTTTGAAATACCAAAAAAATCTTTAAAATCTCATTAATAAACAATTACCAAAGAGTCAGAATTTAAATAGATCTTGTTAATTGTGTTTATCTCAGTGTGATGCCATGTCAGAAAGCCTAAAGCAAATTTATTTTGTTAAAAGTACTACTGGCACAGCAGGCCCTGAACATTAAAAAGGAAGTTTGTCATTATGGGGCTGTAACTAGAGAGGAGACTAACATGGGTCTAAATCATTAATACTATATCTTAAACTGGAAATGCTGCATTTTAAAGCTATTTATGTCCAACAAAATTATCTACCATCTTACATTTGTCTTAATGCTGCTTGAATTGAGAATTTATAATCTGTTGAACATCAGGCGAATCACAACTTAGAGACTTGGCCTGTTATATTCAGAGTTGTAATACTAGTGCACTTGAGAGTATTACCAATATTAATTGATATAGAAATGATTTTCCCTTTGGTTAAATTACTGGATATCTATCATGTAACACAGAGTCCTATATTCTGAGAAGTAAGGATGAAAATCCTCGATAGGTTATCTGGTTCAAGATGATAGCACACATTTATATCCTCTTTTTAGGAACATCTTCTGGATAATAGTAGTGAAGTATTAAAAATAGTAAATCTGTAAATTCACTGAAAATAGGAAAGACATTTGAAGATCAGAGCTTTGATACATATTCTAGTGGATAGAAGAAAGGTGAGACAATGTTAATAGACAATCTACTCCCAGGTGGATCAGATGGTAAAGAATCTACCTGCAGTGCAGGAGACCTGAGTTTGATCTCTGGGTTGGGAAGATTCCATGGAGAAGGGAATTGCAACCCCCTCCAGAATTCTTGCCTAGGAAATCTCATGGACAGAGGAGCCTGGGGAGCTATGGAGCTACGGTCTATAGGGTCACAAAGAGTCAGACATGACTGAGTGACTAACACACAGTATGGTGAGAGCCAGCGCTCACGGCATGCACAGAATGCTACAGCAGATGTGAGAGGTGCTTTGACCAGAGGGGTGAGATAGGAAGAGAAATATACAGCAACAGGGCTGATGATCTGTTGCGGTGGTTTCCAAGGTTGTGTGTGCTCATCCTTGGGTGTGTGCAAGGTTATTCCATGTGGTACACGTAAAAAATAATGATTTCCATTTCTACTTATTGTCTATCGAAAAATAAGAAGTATATGATGCCTATCAATATTTTATAAACAGATTTATAAACACAGTGGTCTGTGCATGTGATTAAGAAGTATATGTAATGTATATTTTGATACATTAAATATATATTGTTTAAGTTATCTATATCAATTAAAGTATGAATTTATACTTATTTATATATGAAATAATTTTGACATATATATAATTATTGATGAATATCCTTTTTTGTAACTGATAAAGTCAGCAGGACAGCTGTGGGAGCCTGCAAAATCCCTATGCTGGCCTTTATGTGCAGGTAGAGGCCAAGGTGCTATCTTCTAAAGAAATGACTGATCTACCAGGAAGGGTTTAATGCTCTTGTTATGGCAGTTGACAGCTCAAAGAAGAGCCATCCTTATTCTGGTACACAGAAGAGTGACCATGTGTCTGTTCTCTGCCGTAAACTAAAATATCCACTTATTTGAGGTTAGAACTGACTTTCAGGAAATAGCCTAATGGAAGAAGACCCGAAGAATGGCAGAATTGCTTGGTAGTGACCTACAATAATACACCTAGTCCTTCATTTGTAGAAAACCAAGCATCAGCAGATATTTGAGAAAAACTAGGATCATAAAAAAAGCACAGCTAACTCAGGAAGAACCAGGGATTTGGAAGAAAATAACTTTAAAAAATTGTAGTAATTAATATCCTTGAGAGAATCAGAAAGTTCCCACATTTAGAAAATAAGAGCAGATGACTATAAGAAGAGTAACCAGAAAAGAAGTAAAATTTAAATTTGATTAAAATTAGAGTCAGCTGAATAAATTAAAATAAAATGTAAAATAAATTGCCAAACTATGGGATATCACAAAGGTGATGTAAGTTTTACTGACAGACTCACATGACAGAGCCATTGGTAAAAGAATACCTAGTAAAATTAGATTAGTTCAAAATTGAAGCAAGAGAAAAATTTATAAATATAATTATATGGAAGGTGTTTCACATTAAAATAATTTAAATATCAAAATATTAGGGAAATCCTTTTGGAAAATGAATGAAGCCTTCCAATGTTTTTACAAAAATGACCTTTATTTTCATGCTGTGAAATTTAAATGCAAAAGGAAGAATATAGTAGAATAGTATATTAAAATTTCATTGGGAGAATTCTTCCTCAGACCCCCTCAGTATCAGAAAAATTGATACTTCTTTCATTCATTGTTTATTTTAATAAATGAATGGAAAGTTTTAATTAAAATATAAATGTTCTTAAATATAAGATTAAACAAATGTTAATTATATTTTTATCCAGTCAAGTTCTCAATAAAATTTTTATTTTCCACTATTTTCATAAGTATGAAATTTTAGTTATGGTTTTCAGCATTTTCACTTTAAGTAGGATTTTTTTTTAAAAATGGATAAGGAGGTCTTAAGTGAAATCGCTCAGTCGTGTCTGACTCTTTGCGACCCCATGGACGGTAGCGCACCAGGCTCTGCTGTCCATGGGATTTTCCAGGCAAGAATACTGGAGTGGGCTGCCATTTCCTTCTCCAGGGGATCTTCCCAACCCAGGGATCGAACCCGGGTCTCCTGCATTGCAGACAGACGCTTTACCATCTGAACCAACAGGGAAGCCCAAGGAGGTCTTAGAATAGCATAATTTAAGAACCTGTATGATCTTAGTCATAAGGAAAATAAGGCATACATTTCTTCTGTCAACAACCAAAAAGGAAAAGGAAAGAAAAAAATTCTGACCTGTTATGCTAGGAAAAACAAGCTCTATAAGGGTGTAATGATCCAAATACGAAGCAAACTAAAATATGGCATAATTGTGAGCATTAAATGGAGCGTAAAATAGAAGAATGTATTTGACTTTGATGCTTGAAGCATCTTCCTTTAAGAAGGCATATGATTTTTCTGTAGATCCAGTCATGCTCCTTGGCTTTACAGTGAAAAATATTCACAAAATTATAATATTGAAAAGTATAGCATACATATTTGCATAATTTAAACAAAAAACCTATAAATTTGGAAAGTAGTTGTACTTGAAGTGCAAATTTATGTCATAAATCATGTCAATGTGAAAAGAAAAAGTCATGGTAATTCAAGTTAGGATGTAAGAGGCGAGAAAAGATTTTACTTTCTCTCTGACTTAGTGGAAGCATCAATGGCTGTAATTTAAAATCAATAAATTAAGAAATTGGGCTTTGTAAAAATAATCAACAGAAGATTTTAAAAACAAAATCTATCTAACAGTTATTGGTAACACTAGAGAAAAAGTGTCTACTAATTGAGCTCAATTCACTGTATTTAAATACACTTAGGCCACCATCACCCTAATTCCAAAACCAGACAAAGATGCCACAAAAAAAGAAAACTACAGGCCAATATCACTGATGAACATAGATGCAAAAATTCTTAACAAAATTCTAGCAAACAGAATCCAACAACATATTAAAAAAATCATACATCATGACCAAGTGGGCTTTATCCCAGAAATGCAACGATTCTTTAATATCTGCAAATCAATCAATGTAATACACCACATTAACAAATTGAAAGATAAAAACCATATGATTATCTCAATAGATGCAGAAAAAGCCTTTGACAAAATTCAACATCCATTTATGATTAAAACTCTCCAGAAAGCAGGATTAGAAGGAACATACCTCAACATAATAAAAGCTATATATGACAAACCCACAGCAAGCATCACCCTCAATGGTGAAAAATTGAAAGCATTTCCGCTGAAATCAGGAACAAGACAAAGGTGCCCACTCTCACCACTACTGTTCAACATAGTGTTGGAAGTTTTGGCCACAGCAATCAGAGCAGAAAAAGAAGTACACTTTTAAATTTTAATTTAAGCAATAGGAATATAAGCATATTATTTAGAGTTCTTGACATAATCCCCAGAAAAGCAAAACAAATTACTCCTAGGTAGTGGGACAGGTTATGTCAGAATGGAGTGGATTTTTAAAAATTTTTTATTTAATGCTCTTCTGTAGTTTTGAAATTTTATTTCCATGTGCATATAAAATACCCTCTTCTGCTCCCTCTAATTCCTTCCTCCTGAAGTAATCAATGGTAACCCTTACATCTGCTAATTTTCTCTATTCTCTCTTTCTCTTTCACACACACACATACATACACACATGCATGCATACCTACATACATATTAGTGCCTTTTGTCTTCCTGCAGGAGAAATTCTCAAAAGAGTGATTGTTAGGCCAACTAATATTCATGTATTTATTTTAATAGATTTTGCAATATTGTTGTTGTTGTTCAATCAATCAGTCGTGTCCGATTTTTTGTGACCCCACGAACTACAGCACCCCAGGCCTCCCTGTCCATCACCAATTCCTGGAGTTTACTCAAACTCGTGTCCATTGAGTAGGTGATGCCATCCAACCAGCTCATCCTCTGTCGTCCCCTTCTCCTCCTGCCTGCAATCTTTCCCAGCATCAGGGTCTTTTCCAGTGAGTCAGTTCTTCACATCATGTGGCCAAAGTATTGGAGATTCATCTTCAGCATCAGTCCTTCCAAAGAATATTGACTGTTGATTTTCTTTATGATTGACTGGTTTGATCTCCTTGCTGCCCATGGGACTCTTAAGAGTTTTTTCCAACACCACAGTTCAAAAGCATCAATAATTTGGGGCTCAGCTTTCTTTATGGTCCAAATCTCACATTTATTCATGACTACTGGAAAAACCATAGCTTTGACTAGACAGACTTTGTCAGTAAAGTAATATCTCTGCTTTTTAATACATTGTCTATGTTTGTCATTGCTTTTCTCCCAAGGAGCAAGCATGTTTTAATTTGATGGCCACAGTCATCATCCACAGTAATTTTGGAGCCCAAGAAAATAAAGTCTTTCACTCTTTCATTGTTTCCCCATCTGTATGCTATGAAGTGATGGGACAGGATGCCATGATCTTAGTTTTCTGAATGTTGAGTTTTAAGCCAGATTGTTCACTCTCCTCTTTCACCTTCATCAAGAGTCTCTTTAGTTCCTCTTTGCATGTATTTGCATGAAATGTTCCCTTGGTATCTCTAATTTTCTTGAAGAGATCTCTAGTCTTTCCTGTTCTATTGTTTTCCTCTATTTCTTTGCATTGTTCACTTAAGAAGGCTTTCTTACCTCTCCTTGCTATTCTTTGGAACACTGCATTCAGATGAGTATGTCTTTCCTTTCTCCTCTGCCTTTCGCTTCTCTTCTCTTCTCAGGTATTTGTAAGGCCTCCTCAGAAAACCAATTTGCCTTTTTGCATTTCTTTTCCTTGGGGATGGTTTTGACCACCACCTCCTGTACAATGTTATGAACCTCCGTCCATAGTCCTTTAGGCACTCTCTCTATCAGATCCAATCCCTCTGCAATATTACTTTCTTAAAAAGTTGCAGCATTTCAAAATCTCAGCATCAATAATGAGAGTGTATTTTCTCACATCTCTGCCTATATTAGATATTATTATCCTTGTTAATTTTACCATCAGATGGGTATTAAAAAATAGGTAATTATGTTTGTATTTTAATTTGAATTTCCCTGACCACTGATGAGATTGAGTCTCTTTTCATATGAATATTGCATTTCAAAGTTCTTATACTCTGAATTGGCTATTTGTAACCTTTATACATATTTATATTTAATAACTAGTCCTTTCCTCATTAAGCACAGTATCTTTTTGCTAATTAATCACATTAACCCATAGAAAATTTAGAAAATATTTGGGACATGATTATAGTTGTTAAGTGATTATTTATCTAAAATTCATATTTAACTGAATAGGGTTCTTTTATTGAAAGGCTACCCGTCTTCTGTTAGATACTTGATTTTGTTTATGATATTCCCTGCCAATTAGGTAATTTAATTTAGTAATCATTTCTAATGGCCTCCATTTTCCAGTCTGTATTAAGAAGATTTTTCCCATTTCATGGCATTTCCTAAGTGATTGCAAGTGATTTCCTAAGTGATGTTTCTTTTTTTTACTTTTTACGTGTAGATCTTTACATTTGGATCTTTATAAATAATTCATTTTTATTACATCAAGGTGTAAACTTTTTTCTCACATTAATATTCATTTTTTCCAACATCATTTATTAAACTATGCTTTGTCAACTAAATTAAATGCTTATTTTGTCACATTTTAATTTATTATATATATATTAGATCTATCCAGACAGTTATGTTCTATAACTAATCTATTCATCCATTCTTATCCAACTGACTTTAGAGTAAGTTTACTGTTTGATATCGAAGGTCTTATATCACTACAATGCATTATCAATGTTGGTAGAATATTCTAGGTATTTGCTGACCTTTACTATTCTATATAAAATTTTATATCATTAATCCAATTCTAAAAATTTGGAATGAGTAAATTTATATATTTGTTTGGCATAAATTGAGCTGTTCATGCTGTTAACCACAGCTTTACAGGGAATGCTACTCATTCCCACTAGTTCTGATATTTTTATGTCTTTCTACAAAATATATTTTTAATTCAATTAAATAATACTTATTGAGATAATATTCACTTACCATAAGATTTAGCCATTTAAAGTATTAATTCTGGCAGTTTTACCATATTAACAAAGACGTGCAGGCATAACCACTATCTAATTACAAATAAGTCATTACTTCCAAAAGAAAGCACATACCCATTAGCAATCATTTCCAATTCCTTTCTATCCTCACTCCTTGACAACCACTAATCTAATTTCTGTCTTTATGGATTTGCCTATTTGGGACATCTCATGTAAATTCAATCACATAATAGGTTATGGTCACGTTCCGTTGTGAGACCCAGACCATAAAGAAGGCAGAATGCCTAAGAATTGATGCCTTTGAAATCTAGTGCTAGAGAAGACTCCTGAAAGTCCCTTGCACAGCAAGGAGATCAAATCAGTCAATCTTAAGGGAGATCAACTCTGGAAGGACTGATGCTGAAGCTGAAGCTCTAGTATTTTGGTCATCTGATGTGAACAGCTGACTCACTGGAAAAGTCCCTGATGCTGGGAAAGATTGAGGGCAGAAGGAGAAGAGGGCATCAGAGGATGAGATGGCTTGACAGCATCACCAGTGCATAGTTGTTTGCCCAACATGAACTTGGGAAAACCCTCGGAGGTGGTGAGGGCAGGGACCATGTCATGCTGCAGTCCATGGGGTCACAAAGAGTTGGACATGACTGGGCAACTGAACAACAACAACGGTATGTTGTACTTTGAGACTGGCTTCTTTCACTTAGTGTAATGTTTTCAAAGTCCATCCATATTGCAACACATATATTTTATTGATGAACAGTATTACATTTTGTGGATATGCGTTTGTGTGCTTGGCTGCTCAGTCATGTCTGACTCTTGCAACCCCATGCATGGCCTGTAGCCCACCAGCCTCCCGTGTCTGTGGAATTCACCAGGCAAAAATACTGGAGCAGGTTGCCATTTCCTCCTTCAAAGGGTCTTCCCGACCCAGGGATTGAACCGGCATCTTGAGTCTACTCTATTGGCAGGCAGTCTTTTTACCACTGTGCCACCTGGGAAGCCCTTTTACCATACATTATTTATCCATTGTTCAGTAGATGTACATTTGAGTTATTTCCAGTTTTTGGCTATTATTATCAGTCAAAGCTATGGTTTTCCCAATAGTCATGCATGGATGTGAGAGTTGGACTATAAAGAAGGCTGAGTGTCGAAGAATTGATGCTTTCAAACTGTGGTGCTGGAGAAGACTCTTGAGAGTGTCTTGGACAATAAGATGATCAAACCAGTCAATCCTAAAGGAAATGAACCCTGGATATTCATTGGAAGGACTGGTGCTGAAGCTGAAGCTCCAATACTTTGGCCACCTGATGCAAAGAGCTGACTCATTGGAAAAGACCCTGATGCTGGGAAAGATTGAGGGCAAGAGAAGAAGGGGCAACAGAGGATGAGATGGTTGGATGGCATCACCAACTCAATGGACATGAGTTTCAACAAGCTCTGGGAGGTACTGAAGGACAGGGAAGCCTAGTGTGCTGCAGTTCATGGGGTTACAAAGAGTCGGACATGACTTAGTGACTGAACAACAATAATAATTCTGCTATGAACATCCATGTGTGAGTCTTTGTGTGGACATTTGTTTTCATTTCTCTTGGGTAGGAGTAGAATTGCTGAGCTGTAGGGTAACTCTATGTTTAAACATTAGAGGAAATGCTAAACTTTTTCACACAGCCTGCACCAGCATTGTATGAGTGTTCCAATTTCCCCAAATCTTCATCAGCACTTATTAGAATCTGTCTTATTTATCTGCTAACCTAGCGGGTATGGAGTTGTATCACATGGTGATTTTCATTACGACAGCCCTGATGGCTAATGATGTTGAAGTCTGTTCATTTTCTTAATTATCATTTACATATACCTTCTTTAGAGAGATGTATATTCAAATCTTTTGCCCTTTTTAAACTGGAGTATAGACTTTATTGTTGAATTGATAAATTTTTATATATTCTGGACATTAAACCCTTTTAATGTATATAATTTGCAAGTATTTCCACCCATTATGCTTTTTATTTATTCTGTCCCTAAAATCTTCCTAAATTATGTTATCTGCTTTGGTAATTTTTTTAAAGTAGACTTTCCCAGGTTGTGTGCTGCTGCTGCTGCTGCTAAGTCACTTCAGTCATGTTCGACCTTGTGCGACCCCATAGATGGCAGCCCACCAGGCTCCCCCGTCCCTGGGATTCTCCAGGCAAGAACACTGGAGTGGGTTGCCATTTCCTTCTCCAATGCATGAAAGTGAAAAGTGAAAGTGAAGTCGCTCAGTCGTGTCCTACTCGTAGCGACCCCATGGACTGCAGCCCATCAGGCTCCTCCATCCATGGGATTTTCCAGGCAAGAGTACTGGAGTGGGGTGCCATTGCCTTCTGTCATATTAAAGAGAGAAAGTTGTAAACAATCACTTTTACCATATGGTTCATAAGAAGGAAGAGGGTACTTGTCACCATATTGAAAAACTAACGAAGGAAATGCCTGGATTCCTCAGCCCTGGAAGAGGCTTGCCTCTCCTCTTAATTCCTGAATAGGAACAGAGGATTCATGACAGATCCAAAACTGCACACAGGAAGCCTCCTGTTAAATGCTTCCTGACAAAAAACTGTCCCAGAATAAATAATTATGAATGATATTAATATGGGAGAGATAGATACAGAGGGACAAAGGAAGAAACATAATGCTTATTAAAGAACATAACAGGAAAAGGAAAGAGGGGATTTTTTTTTTTAGACGAATGTATGCCTGTAACAGTGAATTACATTATTGGACTATAGTCTGTTTTGATCAGTTCTGTGATTAGTATTAGTCATTGTAGACACAAGTATTATGCATTTTTGGTAGGTATGGTTAAGATAAATAATATGATATAAATATACTTTATAAAATATCATTCAACTAAATTCTCATTTAAATGATTTCTTCTCTGCAATCACCCTCTGTATTTTATTCAGTCTAACTTTATTGAGGTTTTCTATGGCTAAATCAAAGATCTCTCAGTAAATGTCACATAGCACTTGAAAATATGTGTTTTATTTTCAAATATCTTTTGATATTGATTTGTAACATAATTCAACAGTAATAAGAGAACAGATTCTGAATGATTTCAATACCTTTAGGCCATGAAATTTTTGTACTTTGTTTTATGTCCCTGGATATGTTCCAGTGTCTCCTAGTTTACAGTCTATGGGAACTTCAATAGAATTTATATCCTACTACTTTGTGAAAATTGTGTAAATCTTAATTATGTTGAATTGGTTCACAGTGCTTTTCAAGTTTCAAGTGCTTTTCCTTCTTATCTCTCTGTATATTCATTCTATTAATTTTTTACAGTTTGCTATTGAAACTCTAAAAATCTTTATTTATCTACATAAAAATAATTATAATATATAATGGAACTATATGTAACCTTTTTTCAGTATTTTCCAAGTCTCCTGTAAATGCATTATCATACATTCATAATTTTAAAAAATAATTAAGATAAAAAAAAACCCTTCCATCTTGCAGTATTAGAGTGGAATTAGCTTAAAAATATAGTAAGTTAATCCTTAAAGTAATTTTGGGTTATTCAATCTGTGATTCTAAACTTTGAGAGGTTTTTGTTTTTCCTGTTGCTATTGTTGCTGCTGCTGTTTTCCTTTTTATAGTGGAAGAATTTTAGGTTTATGGAAAAGTGATAAAATCATATAGAAGTCCTGCATTTCCCTCAGCAAATTTCCCCTAATATGAAGATTTTACATAACAATAGTAAAATTATCAAAACCAAATAGTTAACATTGGTACAATGTGGTTAATAAGCTGCAGAACTTACTTCAATTTTACTGAAGTTTCAACTAAAGTGTGAAGTTTTACCTTTTTGTCTTTCAGGATTCCCTCTTGAGCTTTATCGCCAGTCTTTCACAATTCATCATTTGTTGCATGTATTACAGTACCTTGACAATTTTGAAGAACATTAGTCAGGTATTTTTACATAAATTATTTTTTTCTCTTGTAAGTTATAAGATAAAATGATGGAAACCAGTTTCCCCCACCCCATTAGGCAAAAAAATACCCACTAAGTATATAGAGAGTTCCAAAGTTAAATGACTGACATCATAAGTCTACCAGCTATTTATATCTGGAGATTCTTCCCTCAGAGTAGAGACAAATGGGAAGAGATTAGAAATATGATGTGCTGATGGTGTACTTCCTAATATTTGCTCTTGTGCCTTCTCCAGAATATTCAGAAACCTAGTTATTTTCTGAATATAAATTGAATGCAGTCCTGATCTGAATATAAAATGGATAATGTTCTCTCATGTTTGAAATATAGTAATTAAACTGATCAGGGAATAATTCTTTCATTTGAAAAGGTGTGTGAAAATGAATATGAAGATAACCATGTTTGCATATTCAGAGAATGACCCATCTTATTAGATTCATTATTCCCAAGTAAATGGTAAAGTTATTAAAAACCACCATCCTTTTAAAAAGACTGACATTTTAAAAACATAATAACAATGATGAAGTATAGGAAGATTTCATGAAAGCACTGTAATCTTATTGTTGTTGAGATGGGAAGTGATTACCCATTATAAAAAAAAATAAATAAGAGTCATAGAACTTAAAAACAAAGCTATGGTTAGAGGAAGTCTATTTTAAAAGAAAATAGTCTATTTTAACAGGATCTTCAAACAACTTTGATTTATTTTTCCCTTTGCTCTATGTCTATTAAGCAAACTAAACTAAAATCACATAATTTTTTCTACTTTGATATAAAAGAAATCGTTACCTGGAGGAGTCTGGATTTTTAAAATTTTTATTTAGATATAGTTATCATTCCCATCATATACAAGTTACCATTTTAAAGTGTTCAATTCAGTGGTTTTCAGTATATTTACAAGGTTGTGCAAACATCACCACTATTTCATTCTAGAACATTTTCATCTCTGCAAAAAGAAACCCCTTACCTATTAGCCATCACTCCTAGTTGCTACTTTCACCCAACTTCTTACAACTACTAATCTTATTTCTATTGCTATGGATTTGTTTATTTTGGACATTTCATATAAGTGAAACTGTACAATGTGTGTCCTTCTGTGTCTGGCTTATTTAAATGAGAATGTTTTGTAGGTTCAACCATAGCATGAAAGAGTACTTCATTCCTCTATGTGGCTGAAAAGTGTCTCATTGTATTGAAATATAACATTTTGTTTATCCATTCATCAGTTGATGGACTTTTGAATTATTTCCACTTTTTGGTTACTACAAATAATGCTACTGCGCACATTCCTGTATATATTTTTGTGAGGACATGTATTTTCATTACTTTTGGGAATATACCTAGCAGTAGAATTTCTGGGTCACTTCATAATTCTGATTTATTTGAGGATTTTCCAAAATAATTTCTACAGTGGCTGTACCATTTTGCATTCTTTTCAGCAGTATATTAAAAAGGTTCCCATTTCTTTGCATCCTCACCACAATTATTATTGTCCATGTTTTAATGGTAACCATATCAGTTGGTAAGCAGTGTATCTCACTTTGGTTTTCATTTGCATTTCCTCAATGACTACTGATGTTGAGCATCTTTTGATGTACACATTCTCCATTTGTTTGTCTTTTTTGGAGAAAAGTTTATTCTGATCTTTTGCCTGTGTTTTTATTAATGGATTATTTGTCTTTATTGTTGAGATGTAAGAGTACTTTATATATTCTAAATACTAAATCCTTATCAGATATATGCTTTGAAAAGATTTTATTTCACTCTGTGGGTTGCCTTTTTATTTTCTTGATAGTGTCCTTTAGTGTGCAAAAGTTTTTAAGTCAAATTCGTATATCTTTTTCTTTGCTATTTGTATTTTTGGTGTCATATATCAGAAAGCATATGTCAGGAAGATCCCTGGGTAAAGAAATGGCAAGCCACTCCAGTATTCTTGCCTGGGAAATCCCGTGGACAGAGGAGCTGACAGGCTACAGTCCATGGGGTCACAAAAGGGTTGGACATGACTTAGTAACTAAACAAAAACACTAATTTCTCTTTATTGATATTCTGTATTTGATGAGACAGTTTCTTCATACTTTTCTTTCCCTCTTTACCCACAATCCCCTTTAGGTGTTTGAACATATTTATAAAGGTTACTATGAAGTTTTTGTTTGTTATATTTGATATCCAGTCCCCTTCACGGGCAGTTTTTGTTGCCTGCTTTTTTTTCTTCCAGTGTATGAGTTACACTTTACTGCTTCTATGGATGTCTCCTATAATTTTGTTTGAAAACTAGGCATTTTTGGTAATACTAAATGTGTTGCAGCAAAACTGGGTAGTGGTTTCTTTCCCTCATTTCCAGGGCTTATTTTTGTTGTTCTCTGTTTATATGTTTCCTGATTCAGCTGTTACTTTAGTAAAGTCTGTTTACCCAGAGTGCAGTGTCTTTGGTATTGCTCCTTGGCAGGAGTGCACAGGCATAGTGGTATGATAGTGATTTTATCCGAACTTTCTTTCTCTTTGAAACAGATCTCTCTGATCTCTGATCTCTCTTTTAAGCAAGCTACTTCATTTGGTATTACACTAAACTTATTAGACTGCACTGATTACTGTCTGACTTCTTCTCTGTTGTATTTGACAATGCCCCAGAACTAAATTTCCTCAGCGATCTGATACAACTAACTTTGTACAGATGCAAGTTTTAAGGCCAATCTTTGAAGGTTTTTTTCTTATCCAGGTGGGCTCTTCTTGATTTTTTCTCGCCCTAGTCTTTTTGGCAAAATAGTTCGCCTACTTTTGGCTTGCTGCTCCTAATCAAGAGAAGCTATTGTTTTTGAGAATGCCCTTGAGGTTTGAATTTCTCCTTTGGATAAAGCTTCAGAGCCCTGTTTTCTTATGGAACGACTCTCCCCTTTAGAAAAATCTCCGAGCCACTACCCTGCGCACTGGGCTGAGTGGTAGCTTCCTGTCGTTTTGGCTTGCCTCTCCTGGCAAGGAATCTCTGCCTAACATGTGAGATGGATCAAGGGAGATTAGGGCCCCAATATTTTCAACCTGCCACACACGGAACACTTTGTCCTATGTTAAAGGCTGGTTGAATGAAGGGAGCCCGGGACCTCTTAGCTGTACCCTCCAGGAATTTAGCGTCTTCAAGTTGGAGTTTTAGGGGCTCAGAAATGCTGACTGATTGCCCCTCCCAGGGAGTTTATGGGAGCTGCTCTTTATTGGGAACCAAGGGGAGAGTGAGACCCACCTTCTTGGCCTTATCTGTTCAGATGTTTAAAATAGATTTTTCTTATACAGTTTCACTGATGAAGAAAGAAGGATCGCCATTGATGACTCTGTGGCCAATTGTAATAATATATACAAAAGTTACAACCCCTAAGTTAAACGGTGAAGCTATTTCCCAACTCCTTGAATGTGTGATGACCATGTGCCTCCTATGAACCAGTAGTAAGCTAGCAACAATGACATAAGCAGAAACTTGAAAAATACTGTTGCATTAGGGCTGGCTTTCTTGCTGCCAAATAGAAAATTACATGTTTTAACATTACTGTGAAAAATCCTGAACTAGACTTCTGGAAATGAAGAAACTGCATTGAAAAAAAATATGGTGTGCTTTTAGCGGTAGCTTGTCAACTACCATACATGTGAATGAGATCATTTTAGATCAAACACTAATTAGCTGACCAACTAGGTGATCACAGATATGTGATAAAGCTCAGCAAAGATAAAAACAAACGAATGTGAAATAGATGTGAAGTATTATCCAGCTGTCCCACAAAACCTGGAGCTAAATAAAATGGCTGTTGTTTTAAGCCTCTAAATTTTGGGCTGATTTGATATACTGCAAAAGCTAACTGATATAGGCTGGACAAGCTGAATGAGAGACGCCTGGAAACTGGGAATGGGATGAAGTTTGGTAAATCCCATAATCTGCATAGACCAGAACCATATTCCATAGCAGCACCTAAAGGCAATGGTGTACATAGTGAAGCAGAGAAGCAGATAACTCCTGTTGTCAAGGGGTCCCTGTAATCTTGGAAAGTGAGGAAGATAGCAGGACTTATAACAAGTTGAATTTTAGAAGTCTTTTCCCTTCAAGTCTGGGTTAAGTAATTGTTTTCACCTAATTTCACGGAAGAAGGAGGAATAGTGAGTTAAACAAAATAAGAAGACAGAGGAATATATTTAAAATGAAAGAAAAAGAAAAAAAAACCCTATTGAAATGCTACTGAAACAGAGATAAATAATATACCCAATAAAGAGCTCAAAACAATAGTGATAAGAATTCTAACTGAACTGGGGGAAAGAACAGAGGAACACATGGAGAATTTTAACAAAGAACCAGAAAATATAAAATATTAAAAAGTCAGAGCTTAAGAATACAATAACTGAAATGAAAAATGCACTAGAGGGAATTAATAGTAGACTAGGTGATATGTAAGAACACATAAATGATATGGAAAATAGAGTATGGGAAATCAAATAATCAGAACATCAAAAAGTTAAACAAATTAAAAAAATAGAAATAGTTTATTTGGCCTCTAGGACAACATCAAGAATAATAAATTTGTTTTATAGGGAGTCCCAGAAGGTGAAGAGAGAGACAAAGGGGTATAAAATTTGATGAAATTATGGCTGAAAACTTTCAGAACCTGAAGAAGAAAATATATATCAGATACAGGAAGCACAAGATGACTCTGAGACCCACACCAATATATATCATAATTAAAATGACAAAAGGTAAAGAGAAAATTCAAGGGGCAGCAATAAAGAAAGAAAGTGTTTATTACATACAAGGAAAGCACAAACAAGATTATCAGCTTATTTTTCAGCAGAAATTCTGCAGGCCCAAAGGGAGTGGCATGGTATATTTATCATGTGTTAATGAAAAATATCTATGACACGAAATCCTCTATCCAGCAAGGTTACCATTCAGAATTGAAGGAGTGATAAAGAGCTTCTCAGACAAGCAAAAACTAAGATTTCATCAACACTAAACCTACCTTGGACTTCCCTGGTGGCTCAGTCCATAAAGAATCTGCCTGTAGTGCAGGAGACCCAGATTCAATCCCTGGGTTGAGGAGATCCCCTGGAGAAGGAAATAGCAACCCACTCCAGAAATAAGAAATTATAGGAGGGGATAAATGCAAATAAAAACCAGAATGAGATATCACCTCACACCTGTCAGAATGTCTGTTGTTAAGAAGACAATGAATGATAAATATTGATGCTACTATGGAAAAAAAGGAACCCTAAGACACTGTTGGTGGGAATGTAAATTTGTACATTCCAAAGAAAATGAAAATACTAATTTGAAAAGATATATACACCCCATTGTTCACAGAAACATTATTTAAAATAACCAAGATATGTAAGCAACTTAAATGTCCATCAACTAATGAATGGATAAAGGAGATGTGGTATATATATGCACAATGGAATATCAGCCACAAAAAAGAATGAAACTGGCCATTTGCAACAACATGGATGGATGTGCAGGATATCATGCTTAATGAAGTAAGTCAGACAAAGACAAATACTCTTTTTCACTTATATGTGGAAAATGAAACAAATGAATGAACATAACAAAACGGAAACAGACTCACGGATACAGACAACAACCTAGTGATTATCAGTGGAGACAGGAATGGGTGGAGAAGCAAGATAAAAAAGGATCTTAAGAAGTATGGACTACTAGGTATAAAATAAATAAGATTCAAGGTTGTAATTGAACAGCACAGTGGATATAGTCAATATTTTATAATAACTTTATATTCAGTATAATCTATAAAAATATTAAATCATTATGTTGGAACTAATATAGCATTGTATATCACCTACACTTCAATTAAAAATAAAAATATAAAAAAATAACTTCTCAAGCTGGTAATATTTTTCTTTATATAGCTAATCTTTCAAAAGAGATTTCTCTATGTGTTATATCCACATTCCTCCAACCATTGCAATCTGCCTGTCTCTTTAAGGATACCACTGAATGTACTCTAGTAAATAGTCTAACCTTGGGAAGCATTACTGCAAACAAAGTTACTGGAGGTGATGGAATTCCAGCTGAGCTATTTCAAATCCAAAAGATGATGCTGTTAAAGTTCTCTACTCAATATGTCAGCATATTTGGAAAACTCAACAATGGCCACAGGACTGGAAAAGATAGGTTTCATTCTAATCCCAAAGAAGGACAGTGCCAAAGAATGTTCATACTACCATATAATTGTGCTCATTTCACATGCTAGTAAGGTTATGCTCAAAATCCTTCAAGCTAGGCTACAACAGCACATGAACGGAGAACTTTCAGATGTACAAGCTGGGTTTAGAAAAGACAGAGGAACCAGAGATCAAATTGCCAACATTCGCTGGATCACAGAGAAAGAAAGAGAATTCCGGAAAAACATCTACTTCTGCTTCGTTGACTCTGCTAAAGCCTTTGTGTGGATCACAACAAACTTTGGAAAATTCTTAAAGATATGGGAATACCAGATCACCTTATCTATCTTTTCAGAAACCTGTATGCAGGTCAAGAAGCAACAGGACAAGGAACAATGAACTGGTTCAAATTGGGAAAGGAGTATGTCAAGGCTGTATATTGTCACTCCATTTATTTAATTTATATGCAGAATACATCATGCAAAATGCCAGGCTGGATGAAGTACAAACTGGAATTAAGATTACTGGGAGAAATACCAACAACCTCAGATATGCAGATGATACCAGTCCAATGGCAGAAAGTCAAGAGGAACTAAAGAGCCTCTTGATGAAGGTGAAACAAGAGAGTGAAAAAGTTGGCTTAAAACTCAACATTCAAAAAATTAAAACCATGGCATCCAGTTCCATCACTTCATGGCAAATAGAAGGGGGAAAAGTGGAAATAGTGACAGATTTTATTTTGGGGGCTCCAAAATCACTGTGGACAGTGACTGCAGCCATGAAATTAAAAGATGCTTGATCCTTGGAAGGAAAGCTATAACAAACCTAGACACCTTATTCAGAAGTAAAGACTTCACTTTGCTGACAAAGGTCCAAATAGTCAAAGCTATGGTTTCTCCAATAGTCAGGTGTGGATGTGAGAGTTGGACCACAAAGAAAGCTGAGCGCTGAAGAATTAACGCTTTCAAATTGTGGTGCTGGAGAAGACTCTTGAGAGTGCTTTGGACAGTAAGGAGATCAAACCAGTCTATCCTAAAGGAAATCAACCCTGGATATTCATTGGAAGGACTGATGCTGAAGGTGAAGTTCCAATACTTTGGCCACCTGATGCGAAGAGCCGACTTACTGGAAAAGAGACCCTGATGCTGGGAAAGGTTGAACTCAATAGGAGAAGAGGGTGGCTAAGAATGAGACAGTGAGATAGCATCACCAACGCAATAAATTTGAGCAGACTTCGGGAGATAGTGAAGGACAGGGAAGCCTGGTGTGCTGCAGTCCTTGGAGTTGCTGAGTCAGACACGACTTTAACAACCCAACAACAAAAATCCCCTCGTTATTACAAGTAATAAACACTTTCTAGCTCTTTTTACATCCTTTAACAATATTTGAGTGTTGTCCTTTGTTGTTCTGCATTGCTCTCTTATCATGCTCTCGTAGTTTTCATCCTATTTCTGTAAATTTCATATTCATCATGCTGTTTCTCAAATTGCTTTGCTGGTTCCTGCTTCTCTCCATATAGCATTCTTTGGTGGGTCTATACCTTATCTCAGTTTGGTTAATCTTATCCACTTGAATGGTTTCTATATCTCTTCCCCAGAAATTATTCTCCTGAATTCCAGACTGATATCTCTATCTACTTAATGCCCTGTTCACCTGCATTTTAATCAGTCACTGAAATCTCAAAAGTTACCTGCCACTTTAACAAGCCCATTTTGATGAGATTGGACTATGAATGGAAAGTACAAGTATTTGAAAAATGTTTTTAAATCAATTATTTTATATTTTAAACATATAATAAGTGTAGTTCATACAAAGTTCCAAAATGGAAAATATAGACAGTGAAAAGTGAGTCTTTCTCATTGCCTGCCCTTTCCCCAGCTGCTTAAGGACAACCACTTAACTAGTTTCTTATGAATCTTTACAGAGATATTCTGTCCATATCCAAATCCGTTCCATTGAAGAGCTTGTGCTTTCCCCAATAGTCATTTTATTTTTTAAAATAATTTTATGTATTGATATATTTATTTTTGACCGTACTGGGTCTACATTTCTGCGTGGGCTTTCTCTAGTTGCAGGGAGCAGAGGCTACTCTCTAGTTGTGATATAACGGCGGCTACTCTCTAGTTGTGGTACACAGGCTTCTCATTGCGATGGCTCCTCTTGATGCTGAGCACAGGCTCTAGGGCATGCCGGCTTCAGTAATTGTGGCACATGGGCTTAGTAATTACAGCTCCCAGGCTCTAGAACACAGGCTCAGTCATTGTGGCACACGGTCTTACCTACGCCACAGTATGTGGGATGTTCTGCAACCAGGGATCAAACCTATCTCTCCTGCTTTGGCAAGCCAATTCTTTACCATTTAGCCATGAGGGAAGCCCATACTCCCAATAGTTAGATATTCATATTTTTTTTGTTGAGTTAACACTGTGAGCACCTTGAAGTTTTGATACATAACTTCATAATCTTTGCATCCCAAATCCTAGAACAGCGTATGGCACATGGTAGGAACTTAGTACGTCATAATTAAATCAATGATAAATTATGCACTGTACTAAGACCAGACAACACGGCACTAATCAGACCAAATGGCAATTATACTAACACATAGTAGATTTTCAAAAGCAACTTGATTTTAATTGTATTAATTTTATTTTAACTGTGCATTTATTAAATCTTACTCCAAGTTGTATGCAATTTGATCCATAGAGCTCTTTAATGTTTATAAGTAGTTCTTTTCACTAGCAACTATTTTTATTTGGAAAAGCATAATTAAAAGAAGAATCATGCTATAATCTTTGATTCAGGTTAAGTTTATGAAAAGTCTAGATATTCAGAATACCAGGTCCCCTGAGGTGTGGTCTTAGTAGCTTAATGGGATAAAATAACTGCTTCAGGAGTATGCAGGCCTTGGAAACTAAAAATTCATAACGTGATGACAAATATTAATTTTCTCAAAATGATAATATGAACTGGCCTCATTAGAATATGTTTTGATTTTCAATGAAGGCATCTGATTAAACTTGTCTTTCTCTTTTATTTTTTATATATAATTTAACTTACTTTTATAGTTACAACTCTGAAGAAAAAGCCCTTTAGTATTCACCTGATTCTTTTTAGGTCACTCAGTGAATATAAAGCTATAATTCTATCTAAAAGGTCCATAGATAATAAACTTCAAGAGCACAGATTTTGGAAGCAGTTAACCCTCCATTCTTCCTCCTCCCCAACTCCCCCTAAATTATTTACTTGTAAAATACATCATGTTGACATAAAAAGTTCATAGTGCAGGAAACACATAAGGAGAGAGGGCAACAGCATATTCTGAAGTTTGAAAAAATTGCTATTCGAGGACAGAGATCACTTGGAAATGCAAAAGTACAACTGTTCCTAATGCAAAAAGTACAAAGAAATTATTCATGTTAAATAAAGTTTCCAAAGTTCCACAGGGACCTAAGGACCCCACAGTCTAGACATTGTATTCTGCTGTATGTCACCCAGACATAGCACAACTTGACCTCATTCTTTATTACACCAAATGTGACTTTTAAAGTGCAGTCTCAATTAGCTCAGGGAACAAAAGCACTCATGTCAACTTTAACCCATTGTAGAGGACCAGTAGATGCCAATAATTATTTTCTAAAATTATTTTCTGAATCATTTATTTCTGAATCAAAATATCATTTCCTGGATATTTTTGCTCAACTTGATTTTCCCCTATCCAAATCTATGTTCCAAAAGAAGCAAAACAAAACAAGACACGAAAAAAAATCTCGTTTGGGGTATAAAATTATCATGTCAGCTCTACCTGAAGTTAGATTTTGGTTTTGTTTCTTTATGAAATACTATATGAAATGCTCAAGTGCAATGTTTGCAACTGCATCTAAGTTATATGAGATAAATAACAGATTCAGTGTGTATTTTGTGTAATATTTGTTCTTTTTGTATGTGTTCTAAAATATTTCGAGTAAAATGAAAATGTAAGGACTAAATTACAGCAGTGTCCAGTATGACCATGAGAGAACAGGCGTGCCATTCTCTCTAGTAGTCCTCTGCATTTCATCTTTCTCTACTAGTTTTTCTGGGTACTCAATCTGTATCATTTACCTGGTCACTTCCCTTTAAAATATTTTATTTTAGCTCGGGAAATATGCTGTGTTATTCAGAAGTTCTCTATATAGATTTCAACTCTCTGTATATACTACAGTGTTAATTCTCGCCTAGAAAGAGGCTAAGTTGGGGAAAGGAGTACACTTCAGAGTTATCATTCTCTAAGTGAATGTGTGTGTGTGTGTGTGTGTGTGTACTTTGAAAAGGCTCATCAGGAGATTCTAATAGAGTTCCTATATCACCACCCTCATTCAATCATTTGTTCATGATCAAATCTAAAGCAGTGCCATTGAATGTACTCTTGGCAGATAAGCGGAGGAAAACAACAGATGTCTTTGTGTGATCCAGAGATATTTAGGCACAAACCAGTCTCAGAGCTGAGCATGCAATACATACTACCAGCTCTGCAAAGGTTTCAGAAAGAGAAGTGAAGGATGATTGAAGAAAAATACAATTCTAGTAAAATATGGAGGTAAAGAAGTATATCATAACTGGAACTTAATTGTTTTCAAAATAAATACTAATGTTTCAGGTTTTTATTAAAAAGAATTGGGGGTGGCTTTGAGTTGAGAGACTATAGCAGTAATATGGATGATAAATGATTGGCTTGGATCAGAGCGGTAGCATTGGAAATGGTGAGAAGCAGTCACATTCTGAACATAATATGAAGGTAGAATCAAAAGATTTGCTGTGAGATCTTAGGTGGAATATGGAAGAAAAATGAATCAAGGATAACTCCAAGTTTGGGGGTTAAGAGACTTAAAAAATGGAGTTAGCATTAACTAAGTTAGGAAATCCTAGTGGAGGAGCAGGCTTAGGGATGTGAATATGGAGCTTAGTTTTCATCATGTTAAGTTTGAAAAGAGATCAGTTTTAATTTGAATAAGATAAGCATATTCCATTTATCTGCATAACAGTCAATCAAACAGCAACTTACAATAGCAACCATTTAACTATATTTTATGATTTTCTGGGTCAGGACCACAAATGAGGCTTGGCTGAGTGATTTTTCTGGTCCATGTGGCATTGATGAACCTCACTTGTTGGCATTCAACTGGCAGATGCAATGGTTTGAAGGTTCCATAAAAGCTTCCCTCACATGTTTGGCACCTTAGTGGGGATGAGTGGAAGGCTAGTCTGAGCTGAGACCTTCAACCATAGCACAGCGAACTCAGGGCAGTTGAGTTTCTTACATGGCAGCTCAGAGCTATGAGAAACTATTCTAGTGAACAAGGTGAAAGCTGCATAATCTTTCATGGAAGTTATACAGCAGCATTCTACAGTACTCTACTGATCAGAGACATAAGCCAACTCAAAGTGAGAAGACATATATCTTACCACTTGATGGGAGGAGTGTTAAAGATTTTGCAGTATGCTTTGAAGCTACCACAAATTTATTGGGGTGTTTTGATCAGAGGATCAGCCCAATATGACTTAGGTTTAAAAGGATAGCTCTGAACGCTGTATAGAAAAAAAGACTATAACAGAAAGAGGGCAGAGATAGGGAGGGTAATCAGAAGGCCATTACTAGTGATTCAGGTGAGAGATGATGTCTTTGACCTTTAGGTACAGTTTGAAGATAGGACTGATGGGAATCTGATGGGAAAGATGCAAGGAAAAAAGAGAAATAAAGGATGATGTCCAAGGTTAAGCCTAAGCAACTGAGTGCCTTTAACTTTATGTGGAATATTGCAGGAATAACAAGTTCCAGAATGGGGGGTAGAAATCTGAATGGATTGCTCATGGCTGTAATACATAACTTTTCAAAATCCAGATGGTATTTGAAAGCATTCGGACTGTATGAGATCATCAAGGAATTCAGTATAGAGAAGGCAAGAGGACACACGATGAGACTCCTGGAGAACTTTAATGTTTACAGGTTGAGAAGAGGAAGGGAATTGAACAGATAATACTGAGAAGGGGCAGCCAATGAGATAAGAAAGAGGATAGGAAAAATTCAAGAAAAATGTTATGTTCTGGAGCCTAAGTCAAGAAAGCAGTCAGTGATCAACTGTGTCAAATATCATTAATAGACCTAGTAAAGCAAAAATTTGAATTGACACATTTTGGGGAATTTAGAAGTTGTTGACTTTGAAAAGAATGGCTTTAGTTAACTGATGGGGATAAAAATCTGTCTTCAGATTTTTGAATTGGATTCTCCTGGAGAATTTTTTATGAATGGAATAAAAAAAAATAGAGACAGCTGAGGATATGTGGAGGTAGGTAAATAATTTTGAAATATGGTAGATATAGTACTTCTTTATGGTAAAGGTAAGAAAGAATAAATTTGTGCTAAATCAATCTATGTAATCATTATAAAGTGATTTTAACATTGTAGCTAATATTTTAAATGTATATTTGAATTTATATACATATTTTAGGGGCTTTCCTAGTGGCTCAGATGGTAAAGAATCTGCCTGCAATGCAGGAGACGTGGATTCAATTCCTGAGTCAGGAAGATCCCCTGGAGAAGGGAATGGCTACTAACTCCAGTGTTCTTGCCTGGAGAATTCCATGGACAGAAGATCCAGGCAGGTGATAATCCATGGGGTCTCAAAGAGTTGGACACAACTGAGTGATTGGCCTTTCATACATATTATTAAGATGAAGTTAGGAGAAGCAGTCAAAACTACAAGAATCTGCTACCTTACCTTAAATATTCCAAAATTCAACAAAAATTAACATATGATTGGAAAAAAACACATGAATATATAGTGAGGAAGGTACATTCCACTGGAAAATGTTTTTATCAGAAAACTTACTAATTGGAAGTGCATAATCTTACAAAAGGGCTTCCCTTGTGACTCATCTGGTAAAGAATCTGCCTGCAGTGTGGGAGACCTGGGTTCCATCCCTGGGTTGGGAAGATCCCCTGGAGAAGGGAAAGGCTACCCACTCCAGTATTCTGGCCTGGAGAATTACATGGACTGTATAGTCCATGAAGTTGCAAAGACTTGAACACAGAGGGCTTCAGGGGATGTTGTTCTGTGTTTAGTTGATCAGTCATGTCTGACTCTTTGTGACCCCATGGACTGTAGCCCACCAGGCTCCTCTGTCCATGGGATTCTCCAGGCAAGAATACTAGAGTGGGTTGCCATGCCCTCCTCCAGGGGATCTTCCCAGCCCAGGGCTCGAACCCAGGTCTCCTGCATTTCAGGCAGATTCTTTACTGAATGAGCTACCAGGGAAGCCCATGAATACTTCTCCAGGGGATCTTCCCAACCCAGGAATCGAACCAGTATCTCCTACATTGCAGGTGAATTCTTTACTAGGTGAGCTACTGGAGACAAATCCTGTCAATGCTCTCTTGACAGTATGTCTTTGTTCTCTTTATTGCAATTCCCACCTTCATCACCTAATTCTGGCATTCCTTATCCCTTGCCTGAATTATTACAGGAAAATATTTACAGATATCGCTCTCTGTCCTTATATCAATTTATCCAATATTTGGCTATAAATGTATCTTGACTGGCAAAATTCTAACTTGGATGTTTTCTGCCTGCCACAATGAAATCTAAATGAACTTTTCGCTATATCCTTCACTACTCTTCTACCCCTCTGCACAATATACCTTCATACTCCAAATAATAGTGACTCTTCATTCCCAAAAGTTCCCTTAAATTTCCCCAATTTCATGCCTTTCCCTATGACCACTGCTTAAGTAAGTTGAAGCTACATTTATGAGTAGCAGTGTAGGGAAGTGAAAATGAAGAGGTTGGGGAGGGGGAAGGGCAATCTGTGCAGGCCAATTTCTTAATGGTAGATCTACTACTTGTAGGTATATGACCATTGGGTAGGGTTTTGGTCACTGTGAGCACTTGTTTCAAGTGTAAAATAACTTGATAGCATTATTGCTAGAATATAAGTGGTGTGTATCAAGAGCATCACAAATATCTGGCAAACTATTTGCTCAAAGGTCATAGCTGTTACTGCTATTACAGACTTGATTTAAATGAGACCTTTTTCCATGAAATCTTCCCATATCCTTTTGTTGTGTTTCCACAGTACTTTCTTGACATCTTTATGACTGATATCTCACAATCATTCCTGAACTATGGTTACTTGTGTACGCATCTTTCTTTCTCAAACCAGGAAATATAGTGTAGTAATAATCATTAAAAACTCTGTCTCTGGTGTCAGAAAGACCTGAATGAACATCCTAGGTCTTCTAGTTACAAGGTGAGAGGCTTCAGATGAGAAAGCTCTGCCTGAGTTTCTTCACCTAAAATGTCTTGATACAGATAAAAATAGTTGCTAATTCATGTGGGTTGTGCTAATAAATGTAAGTTAAGTGCCAGGAAGTATGTGAAGCATGGTGAAGTCTCAACAAATGTAAAATGTGCTTGGCTTCGCAGGTGGAACTAGTGGTAAAGAACCCGACTGTCAATGCAGGAAATGTAAGAGACGTGGGTTCGATCCCTGGGTCAGGAAGGTCCCCTGGAGAAGGAAATGACAACCCACTCCAGTATTCTTCCCTGGGAAATCCCATGAACAAAGGAGTCTGGAGGGCTACAGTCCATAGGGTCGCAAATAATTGGAAGTGACTGAGCATACACATATTTGGTTTTAAGCTCTTAAAGGATGGGAAATGGTTTTGTTACCTTTGTTCTTTCCCCACTTTATTAGTGCAATGTGCTGCACACTCTAGATGTTCAAATACTTGTTGAATTACAATAACATTGATGAAAGCAATGCTAAATATGCCAAGATTTTTCATCTTTATACTTTAGGGCAGAGGCTTGAACCAGGAATCTGACCTATGTATATTGTATTAAGGAAGTTCTTTATACCTCAAAATGGGATGGCACAGTATTTTATACTTAGCAAATGTGTAATAAATGTTTATCAAATGAGTCAATGAGCTTTAATTTTAGATATCAATTGCAAAGTAACATTCTTGATTGTTGTTTAGTAGTAAACAACAGAAATTTATTTTTCAATAAAATAGGTTTGGAACCAAAAGGCACCAAGGAAAGGAAAAGATAAAACAATCCAAAGTAAAACTTTTCATAGAACTTCTATGATACTGTGAATCAGAAAATATACCTCTATGTTTGTCATCATTTAACTTGAGTCTAACATAAAACTTAACTTTTAAGAAAATACCTTCTTAAACAATAGACTTATAGTTGTGATAGTTGTCTTGTGAATATGAAGTAACACACAGACATGGCAAGTAAGTTTTTCTTGGGTGTGGAAGACAGGGAAAAGTAGAAATGATGCAGGGGCCTGTAAATTGCATGATTTCTTCAAGGTACCCATAAGAATAATTGTAATGGGTGAGCATCACAAATGCATGTTTGTGTAAGTAAATGTTATCTGTGCCTCTGTAAGAGTATGTAAATTAATAGGGTTCTATCTCGTGTAGGTCTAAGTAAAGAACAAGTAATATGGACAATGAAACACAATAGTAAAAAAGTTCAAGCCATTTCTCAAGCCAACTCTGATACACTCTGAAACTACCACAAGATTCATTTTCCCAAAATATAATTATGATCACAGTGCTACTATTCATTCCTTAATTCATTCATTCCTGCCTTCAAAAATGTGTCTTGAACATCTGTCAAGTGTTAGGCTACCTAGACAATGAGGATAAAAAGTGTATAAGACTCAAAGGGCTCATAGTCTAGTAAGAGAGATGGACAAGTGAAGTGACTGTGGAATTTTCAGATATAAAATTCAGGAGAACATTGGGTTGGAAACGGATACTGTGAAATTCTAAAGATAGAGGTGGTAATTATACATAAAGGAATAGGTGAGATGCTCCAGGAAGAATATGAAGAAACAACATTTAAGGGGTGAATAGGGAAAAGACTTTGTGAATTCTAAGAAAGAACAGACAGAGAGGTAAAAAGAAAACAGCATGTAATTGTGAGGAAACAGTTTCAAGAGGAACTTTCATCATTTTCAAAGTAACAGAGATAAAATAAAAATATTAAGAAAGCATTAATGGTTCTCCAATCCCTATTAGTATGCATAAACTTACCAGTACTACACTCAGAAAAATTCTGTAAAATGTGTCCAATCTACTTTTCCCACAAGCATTTCTTCAGCTGCTTCACTTCTACTCTTTAAGGACTTGGAATACTCATTGCACCATGACCATGATGAGAACTTGTTTGCCTCTGTGACATAATTCACATTGTATCTCTAAATAGCATGAGCTCATCCTGGATGAAGCATGCCTGTCCATAGTCTAGCCATACTTCTAGGCCCATTTTTTCCATGAAAGCTTTCTTGGTAATCTTTTCTCCTTTTAAACACTCATAGAGCTTTTAAAATAGCTTCCTTGACACTTACCATATTACATATTAGATTATGGTTATTGGTACACTCTATATACTTTTCCTTTCTGTGCTTTTTCATGGAAGAGTCTGTGCCATACTCATATTCAAAACCTCAGCCTAGTACCATTCATACATAGATATTTAATAAATATAATCTGAATACTGAGTAAATAAATGCTCAAGTACCCCTAGAAACCAACACAAAAATATTGAGAATACATTGAGCAACAAGCAAAACAGTTTCCCATTATTTAGCCTTCAAATTTTCTGTCTGACTTTCTTTCAAGTACAAATTATTATCTTTATGAGTAATATTTCTATGAGAAAATTTTAGTCCAGTGTAAGATACCTTGACTCATATTTCTATATTAACTGCAGTAAGCATTACACATTAATTGAATGATTAATCTTAATTATGTGTTAGCTCTGACATAGGGGACCACTATTTCATTACAGTGAAAATGTTCATTGCAAAAATTATCAAAAATAGATTACAGTGCCTGATAAACCAATGATCTGTAGTATGCAATGTCCTTGTGCAATGCTTGGTTCCCAGACTCAAAGACAATTTGTCAGGAAGGATGGCAGGTTATTCTTGGTTCACAAAAGAATTCTGTAAATGATTTTATGCTCATTTCAGTTGAACTCTGCTCATTTCCTTCTTCAAGACAGAGTAGAACTTAATATTCTAGGGTGCTGAAAACTCCTAACACGAACACTTTTGATTTATTGCTATGAAAACAAATTTACTTGGGGAAACAATAGAGGAAGACATACATCACAATAGAAAAATTGGAAGTTGTTGCAGAATGTATTTCTATTATGAAATAAATGTGAGATTTGAGGTTGTAGGTTATTTAATGTTTATTTTCAGGAGGATCCCTTCAATTTTTTTAAAGGAAAAATATTTGATAGAACAATGCTATAATACCTCATGAAAACCACACTTCCTAGAAAGATAATCTTTCATGCAGTTAAAAATGATTTTGGTAGATGAACATAAAATTTTCATGGGGGGGTGGATGTATTGATCATTTAGATTTTGAACAGCTTAGAAGTACCTCAATTTCTTTTAAAAAATGTACTGAAGAGGCAGTATGAAAGGTGGAATAAATCATGGTTTTTCGCAACTCTCCCAAATATTTATTTGCCTAAAACAGGTACAGAAATCTGAACACAGACATATGCATTGACATTTTCTTGACAGATTCATAACCCTATTGTTTCCAAAACTTTAATGTTCAATAACATTTCATTAGTATACTCCAGTGTATTTATTACTCTGAATTATTAATACAGATATGTGCCTAGGAGATGTACAATTTGTAATTATTTTTCCTTTCAAAACATAATAGCTTCACAGTGGGCTTGTTGCAGCTACGATATTTCATCTCCGAATTCTCCTTCAAACTTTCTGGGGCTGTGACAGAAATTTGTATTTGAACAGAAAAGCTGTCAAGAAGGTGCTGTGGTACTATCCATCACATTTTTAATCCTGACCATACTTAGATGCTACTGAGGTTGGCTGTCCAAGACACTAAACAAAGATTGAAATTATGCCTTCTGTTCTTGCGCATCAAAGCAGCACCGTTATACCAAATTCAATAGGCCTGTATTACACTCTATTAATTTCCTATTAGTTCTCAGCTATGCAAAATGTAACCACGGTGTCACTATGGTTTAGACATGCAACCTTGATTTCCGCATCAAAAAATGGAACCTGTCACTTCTAATAATTTTACAGGAGATTCTACAAATGTAAATCCTTTTTCATCTTGTCATCCTTTCATGTCTTTAATGAGTTTGCTCACTAACAGTGTAGAATCTCAATTTAAGTTTCAGAAATATTAACAGCTATTATAATTGAGCATCTCTAGGAGTATACTAATTAAAGTGTAGTAAAGAGTAATTTATAATACACGAAACATTTGTCTTTTAAAAATCCCATCAGTATTTAACTGTGTATCAGAAAGAAAACAAATACAATAGTGAACTCAAGATTCCTAGCCAAAGTGCTTATTTTGAGAGAAAGCATCATGTAGTGTAATTGGATGATCTACAAGTTAAACTCTACCATTTGTAAAAACAAGCAAACACCATGTACTTGAAAAGCAAATCAACCAGGGACTACCATGTTAAAGTTACATCACAGAAAGTAGTTGACTCTTGGGAATAGGTGCCATGATCAGTCTGACAAGTACTTTACATGAAATATTAGCATATTCTCTCATAGAAGCTTATGCTTTATTTATATACGTTGTTTTTTTTCTGCAATGCTGACCTTTAAATCTAATTAAAGGCCCTTAAAGCCCAGATCTACATCCTTTTATCTCTCCTGACAGCTTTTTATTTGAATGGCTGTAATAAAGTCCACTAAAATTCATACTGGAAAAGTGGTAAAAATAGCATTTGCTGTACTAGAGTCTCAGATATAATACTTTAAACTGAAAGAAAATGACTCAAAATTTTTAAATTTTAACCACTAACTTTATTATTAACTTTTCTAAAGATTAAATGGAGAGGGTTTGATAGTAGAATTAAACTTATCTTTTCCTTTAATCTGTCCTCCATTCCCTGTTGTTGAAGCATTTTATAAAAACAATAATATAATATTGATTTTTTAATAGAGAATCAGTGAAGTTTATTCTGGTGTTCCAGAATTCTACATTCAAGGAGTCTAAAGCCTTAGGTATTTAGTTGGGGGAGATAACATTGCACAAGTCAAGTCTGCCAAGCCAAAATTGCTCAAGTAAGCCAAGTCCTGGCATTCAGAGTTTACTGTGACTCTTAACTGCTTCAAACTGTGCTTCATCATGACACAAGGTATTTCTTTCTATATACATTGGACACAGTGTACTTTATTCATTTTAATCTCTTCTGTCCATTACCTTTTCAGAAGAGCGAAATTTCTGAAAGTCTGCCTTTATCTCAGTGTCAACTGCCAAGGTGGCTGAGTTTTACTATAAGTCATGATATATAGTAGCATAAAATACACAGGAAATGTAGTGGATTCGAAATATACTCAATGAATGAATATTTTACTATTTGTCAACACAAAGCATGTCTGTCTAAGTATTGAACATTTCTAACTTAGCATTTATATTATGGTTTTTACAAGCAGTAAGAGCACTTATAGCAAATAGCCATCAAATATTTATGTCTAGGACATTGAGTGGAACCCTTTAGGTATTAGCTCATTTAATTTTTGCCTTATCATTAGTACTTTATGACATATACAGAAATACAGAAAATCATTAACAACTTTTCCAAGATCATATAATTTGTAATGTTAGAATTAGGATTCAAACTCTTATCTTAACCACAATTACTACTGCCCTCAGTGATAATCAAAAGTGTGAAATAATATGTTTTAAGGGAGATCTATTGTTCTGGAGGTTTCAAAGTAAGATATACTCATGACATGGGTGACTATAATTGGGAAAACATAAATCTGAACACTTAAAACCTATACATTATGTTTTTGATGTATCATACTAATAAAGTATAAATCAAATTTCTTCTTGAATTTAGTTCCATCTAAAAACTAATCAGTTAAGACTGGGGAATCAATAAAGAAGTCTTTCTCAGAGAATTTTCACCCTCTTCTCCTTTTCATTTGTGGAACAGAATGAATTCAAGTAAGCTTCATCTACATTACAAGGTAGAGGCCTTTTGACAAAGCATAGTCCTCTTTCTAAGCCTAGACAGCATATTAAAAAGAAGAGACATTACTTTGCCGACAAAGGTCCATATAGCTAAAACTATAGTTTTCCCAGTAATCATATACAGATGTGAGAGTTGGACCATAAAGAAGGCTGAGTGCCAAAAAATTGATGCTTTTGAGCTGTAGTGCTGGAGAAGACTCTTGAGAGTCCCTTGGACATCAAGGAGGTCAAACCAGTCCATCCTAAAGGAAATCAGTCCTGAATATTCATTGGAAGGACTGATGCTGAAGCTGAAGCTCCAATACTTTGGACACCTGATGCAAAGAGCTGACTCTTTAGAAAAGACCCTGATGCTGGGAAAGACTGAAGGCAGGAGGAGAAGGGAACAACAGAGGGTGAGATGGTTGGATGGCATCACCAACTTGATGGACATGAGTTTGAGCAAGCTCCAGGAGATGGAATGGACAGGGAAGCCTGGTGTGCTGCAGCCCACGGGGTTGCAAAGAGTCAGACATGGATGAGTGACTGAGCTGAACTGAGTCCTCTTTCACAAAGGAAGCTTGTTTGTCTGTTAAATTTCCCAACAGGACTATTATATTAATCAAGTATAACCAAGTTTATAATATTCAGATAGAAACAAGTCAGTACTTCAATAAAAGCTCGCTTTTTAAAGGAATTTATTACAAAGTCCCATTTAAGTAATGCTTTATTCTTGAGTTACCACATATGATTTAATTTATAGAAATTAAATTCACATGTAGTTGTTCAGAAACACAATCACTACATGAAGTGAGGTATAACTGTACTTTGTTTAAACTTCCTTTTTCCTTCTTGGGGACATTCATGTATATCGTCTTTTCATTATGTACAGTTTGAAGCATTCAAAGTTATATATACAATCTTTTGACTCTTTTTTTCTAAATGTGCTTTTTCTTGATAACACCATCCTATTTAAAATCACCACTCAGCCAAGAAGTTCCTGAGGGAATAAGGTGGAAGGCAATCCTTTAGAAACGGTGTGAAACGGTAGATTACTAGGGCAGCAGGGAGAAAAAAACGGGCCTTTAGTGAGCAATAAGACATGGGATTACTGGTGTTCATAGGAATTGGAGAGACTGAACACTAAGGATGAAACTCCTTACAATCTTGTAAGCTAGATAAATGGTCTGACATACCATACCCATGGAGATGGGGGCATTGTGGTACACTTGTGAATTCCTGGTCCATAAAGGCTCCGTTTATATGTAGTCAGATGGGAAGAGTGCTATTTTAAAAGCAAAATGTCTACTTTTCTCCTGCATTCTAGAGGAAAGTCAACAATCTCCTTAATGGTGAATATCACCTTTGTTTTGTTTTTTGTTTTTTTTTCAGGACAAAATAACTGCAATGTACTTTGAGGAGCCTTTTTGGTTGAAAAAGGTAGAATCCAGAGCACTGAGAGTCAACTTTATAGTGCTACCTAAGAGCGTAAAAAAGATTGTCAGTTCATGCATGTAGCTTGAAAGAAAGGGCAAAAGGACACCAGGGTGGAGATGAAAGTGAGGGAAACAAGTCTTGAAAGAGAGAAAGAAACCTGAAAAGGTGATAGCCTAAGGAAGGGATAGAGCCACCAAGAAGCTCTTGGTGGTAGGGAAAGTCCAGTAAAAATTTAGGGCAGTGATATTTGATGCTGAATTTTAAGTTTTCTTTTGAAATTTTGTGTAGCTATCTTATTTTTTAAGGAAAAGGTGTTTTATTTTCATCTCTCATTCCTTTCTCTTGAGTTATTTTACTGGAGTATAGTTGCTTTACAATGTTGTATTTGTTTCTGCTGTACAGAAGCATAGCTATATGTTTACACATAGCCTTTCTATTTTCATTTCCTTTTTATTTTCTGCTGTGCTATAATCCCATTGTATTATTCCAAACCTTCAGTATAAACCTGATATATGTAAAATACTAGATAAGCATTGTTTGGTTGAGACTGAATGTAGGGAATGAAGAAACAGGGATAGGAGGATATGATGTACCCAGGAAAAGCATCAGCCTTCCACTTCCCAGGTCACCCAAGCAAATTTAGAGACATAGGGAGTAGTATTATGATGAAGGTGCTGTATTTGAATATTAAAGAAAGTGTGAATCCAGAGGCTGGAGGACTAAGGGATATATACTCATGAATCACACACCAGTTAGATGTATGTATAATAAGTGTTCACACTGCTATAAGTTCCTATATGCTTCATACAGTATTTTCCAGTAACATCAGGAATCATTACATATTTGAAAGTATGAAGTACTTCTGTCTGCTAAGTACAATGTTCACAAATATGGAAGCATTGGTGTTAAAGCAAATTTGTTGATGTAGTGAATACCATATAAACATATTTGGAGATCGACTTAGTGTAGGTTCTGTGAAAATAAAGAGTCAAGGAAGTGTCCACTGTTGGATGCTTGAAATCACATTTTCTGTGAAATGGGAAGTGTTATTCAATAATACTTTAGAAGTTGGAGGTTAAATGTTCCACAACTGCTAATATGTCCCTATTGTGAAGAAAAGAACAGCACAAATGATGGCCCATGTTGTTATGTAGGTTGTTACGCCTGTAACATCTGAGTCATCTCATTTTAGAAATCTATAAAGGAGACAATAACTTAATAATGTGGACTATATATTCCTATAAAGTCAAGGAAATGGATCCTGGTAATGGTGTGTGCTCAAATTATGGGTCCCTAAGTAAGAATATTAGACAAGGTTTCCATTCCACTTCCTAACTGCAAAATAATCACTGCTTCAGGGAAAAGTTCTGTTTGGCTTTCATCATTTCTGCCACCTCCACCCAGGTGAATAAATATAATTAAACTGTAACCTTGGCACTACAGACTCTTTCTATGTGTGGAAATGTGTGTGTGTGTGAGGTCTTCCATAGTAGGACATCATCCTGGCTTAATAATATACATAGAATATGGTGAATTTCAGGATTTTGGAAGATATAAAAATAAATTCTAGGATAGATAAATTCTAGGTCCTTAGCTGCACTTGGAATCTACTTTTACATAATGTACAGGACTGACTTCTAATGAATAACATTTTCAGACTGGTTTGTTCTAATTTCCTCATTTATTGGAACTCTGAAGTAGCTGCTGCTCTGGATTCTATTTTTATGTCTTTCCCTGAATCCACTAACGCCTGAGATAGGTTCCATCATCTATTTCTTCTTATGTATTGTCTTGGCTTGCTGAAAGAAGTCTCTCCTCCGGTATCTGAATGCCTTGTTTGAACTGCTGACCCTGCACTTCACTTGAATAGATCGGTATCAATTCAAATCTCCCTTTTAAGTTTCTTTCCTTTACCAACTTCTTATGTATACATTCTCCCTATTGTTCTGGTGTCTGTCAACAAACACTGAGTCCTTCAGGAAATTAATGTCTTTATCACATTTTTGTGAACAGTAGAAAGGAGTAACAATTAAATGACATATTGTTCAGGACAAGATGCATCAAAAAGGGCACCTATTTTCAAGCTCTCTTTCTTTCTTATCCCATCTTTATAAATATATGATAAAGTAGTTAAATGTAACAAATAAATCTATAGTTATTAAATATATTAGAATTATCAACTGATAGAATATCAGATCTAGAAGGGGACCTTGGAAATCTTCTACTTTAATCTTCTCATTTTATATTTGAATAATAGGAGGCTCATAGGATTAAGCAAATTGCAGATGTCATAGAGTTAGTGAGTGGCAAATCCAAGTCTCAGACCCCATTCTTCTGACACCAAGTTTAATTTTCTTTTTACTATACCACTGTGCTAGAATAGACTTAGAAAAACAAACCTCAAAAAGATGAACTGATATTGACCATAATAAGCTAGAGAAAAATGGGCATAAACATGTGTGCATGTTTGTGTATTATAGCAATAGCAAATTATTTGAATACAATATTGTATTCCGTGCATAATCAAATAAAGTAATTTTAATTAGTAATATGGAAATAGAAATGATAATCACATTTTTGAAGCAATCATTCAGTATTACTCCCACTAGGTAAGGAAAATACAACAAAAGGAACAAGGTTAATTGAAATGATTTGTAGAATATTACAGGCTTTTAAATACCAAAACTCCAGTTCACAAACTCAACCTATAATAGTTTTTATCCCTTGGAGAAGGAAATGGCAACCCACTCCAGTGTTCTTGCCTGGGAAATCCCATGGACAGAGCAGCTTGGCAGGCTACAGTCCATGGGGTCACAAACAGTTGAACACAACTTAGCAACTGAGCGTGCAGACAGTAAACTACCTCTAAACTTTGTATTTGTGAATATGGTACAGAGAGTCTCCATATATCTCACAGCCATTTGCCATTTTCTCCCTTTAATAACATGTAACATTAGTATGGTATATTTGGTACAATTCATATATTATTTACTAAAGTCCACATGTTATTCAGATTTACTTAAATTCATTTGTTTGTTGCAGGTAGATAGGGTTCATTTTGTTGATTTATCTGTGTAATTGCTGAGGCTACGATGCTCACACAGGAAAAGGGGAGCTTTATTTCTTGGTCTCTTCTACCTTGGACAGGGTCTTGATTTCCTGCTCCTTGGCCTGGAGCCAGTCTCCCTTGGTTTTAGACCTGTGGGCCTCAGGCTACTCAACCGGGGGTGTCTTTGGAGCCTTGTCTCCTCTATTCCCAGTTTCTTGGACGTTTTCAGCATGAATGGGTCTTGGATTCTATCAAAAGCTTTTTCTACACCAATTTATATGACAAAATGATTTTTCTTCTTTTTTTTACTTTTTTTTTAAAATTTTTCTTCTTTAACTTCTTGATGTGGTGGATATTGGTTGATTTTCAAATGGCAAACCAGCTTTGATCCTTGGAATAAATCCCACTTGATTTGGGGGTATGATTATTTTCAGATATTATTGGATTCAATTTCCTAATATTTTGTTGAGGATTTTCACATCTATATTCATGAAAGATTCATGAGGTCTGAAGATTATATTTCTTGTACTATCTTTTTCTGGTTTGGGTAATAAGGTAATACTGGTCTTAAAAAATGAGTTGTGGTATTTTCCTGACAGTCCAGTGGTTAAGACTCCAGGCTTCCAGTGCAGGGGACACTGGTTCTATCCCTGGTTGGGGAACTAAGATCCCACATCCCGTGGGGCCAAAAAAACAAACAAAAAGGCTGAGAAGGCTTCTTTCTGGAAGAGATTTGGAGCATTACCATCATCTCTTCCTTAATGTTTGGTGGAATTAATCAGTGAAACTATTTGAACCTGTTGCTTTATTTTTAGAAGGTTATTAATTAATGATTCAATTTCTTTATGTGATATAGGACTCTTCAGATTATCAGTCTCTCCTTGTATGAATTTTGGTGATTTGTGTCTTTCAAGGATTTGGTCTATTTCATCTAAGTTATAAAATTTGTGGGTATAGAGTTGTTCATAGTATTCCTTAACAGACATCCCTCAGAGATTCCAGGTTTGGTTCCAGACCACTGCAATAAAACAAATTTCTCAATAAAGCACATCACATGAATTTTTTGATTTCCCAGTGCATGTGAAAGTTAATGTTTATGCCATACTATAGTCTGTTAGGTGTGCAATAGCATTATATATATTTTTAAAATGTACATACCTTAATTAAAAAATACTTTGTTACTCAAATATGCTAACCATCACTGAGCCTTCAACAAGTAGTAATCTTTTTCCTGGGGGATGGTTTGAAATATTGCAAGAATTACCAAAAATGTGCAGAGACAGCAAGTAAGCAAGTGCAGTTGAAAAGCTGGCACCGATAAATATTTTTGATACAGGTTGCCATAAGCCTTCAATTTGTGAAAACAGTGTCTGTGAAGCTCAGTAAAAGAAAGCATAATAAAATGATATATTCCTCATCAATATGTTTTTCATGCTTATGAGATATGTCGTGATGATCTATCTTCATTTCTCATATTAATAATTTGTATCTTTCCTTTTTATAATCTTAGCCTGGTTAAAGGTTTATCAATCCTATTGATCTTTTCCAAAACCCAACTTTTACTTACAATGATTTTCTCTATTGTTTCTATTTTCAATTTTGTGGGTTTCTGCTATAATTATTATTATATCTTTGCTTCTGCTTACTTTACACTTAAATTGCTCTTTCTTGTCTCATTTCTTAGAATGGTATATATTCACATATATGCATTAATTTTATAACTTCTTGTAAGCTCTGCTTTTGTGAGTTTCCCACAAATTTTGAATAGTTGTGTTTTCATTTTGATTTAGTTCAAAATATTTTTTAAAATTTTCTCTTGAGATTTCCTCTTTGACCCATGGATTACTTATAAGTGTATCTGTCTCTATGTATGTGTGTGTGTGTGTGTGTGTGTGTGTGTTAGTTACCAAATAATTGTATACTATCCAGCTAACTTTCTGTTATTAATTTCTAACTTTATTCTATTGTGATCTCATAACATACTCTGTATGATTTGTTTTCCTTTAAATTTGTTAAAGTGTGTTTCATGGCCCAATATGTGGTTTATCTTGAATGTCCCATGTGAGATTAAGAAAAATGTGTATTCTACTGTTGTTGAATGGAGTATTCAATAAATGTTATTAAGATCAAGTTGATAGATACTGCTGTTTGGTCATCTATGTCTTTACTGATTTTGTGCCAATTTGATGTATCAATTAATTATGGAGGGGTGTTGAAGTCTTCCATTATAATAGTGGGTTTTTCCATCTTTTCTTTCAGTTCTATTGTCTTTTGCTTCATCTAGTTTGGCACTCTATTGTTAGGTGCTTACACATTTAGGATTGTTGCATAGTCTTGGAGATTTAACATCCCTTTAAGACTGTGTGTGTTCCTTTTTTATCCTTAATAATCATTCTTCCTATGAAGTCAGCTTGGTCCAAAATTATTAATAATTACTCTAGTTTCTTTTGGTTAGTATTAAAAAGGTATGATTTCATTCATCTTTTCACTTTTAACCTATATGTGTTTTTATATTTAAAGTATATTTCTTACAGAAAGCCTGTAGTTAGATATTGTTTTTTAATGAATTCCCATAATATTTGTCTTTTTAATTTATTTAAAGCGTTCAGTTAAAATTATTAATATAGTTGGATCAGTATCTAGCATACTTGTATTTATTTTCTATCCATTCTATTTATTTTTCATTTTTTCACCTCTGTTTTTTCTGCCTTATCTGGCTTTAATTGAACAATTTTATAGTTTGACTTTATGATTTTTAGGGTTTTGTTCTTTAGCATATGAATTACGCTTCTCAATAAAATTATTAGTGGTTTCTGTAAAATTTACAATACACTTTTATTACTAATCTACGTCCACTTTCAAATAATACTGTGCCACTCTATGGGTATTGCAACTACCTCACAACTACCTCTCATTTCTTTTGAGTTTGCTATCATTTGTTTCAGTTACCTATACTCTATAATCTCTCATTGTTGTTGTTATTGAGTTGCTAAGTCGTGTCCAACTCTTGCGACCCCAAGGACTGTAGCCCACCAGGCTCCTCTGTCCATGAGATTTCCCAGGTAAGAATACTGGAGTGGGTTCCCATTTCCTTCTCCAATAATCTCTCAATACATTGCTATTATTGGCTGTATTTCTTATGCTCTATATTACATCCTGTGACTTATTTATTTTATAACTGATAGTTTTGTAGCTCATAATCCCCTTCACTTATTTTGCTTCTTCCTCCACCTCTCTATCTCTCTGGCAATTACTAGATTGTTCTTTGTGATTCTGTTTCTGTTTTGTCACATTGGCTCTTTTGTTCTGTTTTAGATTCCACATACAAACGAAAATATACAGTATTTGTCTTTGTCTGACATTTCACTAAGCATAATACCCTCCAGGTCCATCCATGTTGAAGCAAATAGCAAGAATGATTGGATAATATTCCATTGTGTGTGTGTATGTGTAAGTATATATGTGTGTGTATGTGTATATATATGTGTGTGTGTGTGTGTAAATATATACATATATATATATCTCATATCTTAATTATCCAGTCATATGTTGATGAACATATTAGAACATCTATATCTGACCAATGTAAATAATGCTGCTATGAACAGTGGGATGCCTGTCTGTTTTCCAACTGGAGTTTTCATTTTTTTAGATATACATGTAGGAGTAGAGTTGGTGGATTGTATGGTAGGTTATTTTTCATTTTTTTGAGCAACTTCCATCCTGTTTTCCATCGTGGCTACACTAATTTGCTTTTCCATCAATAGTGTCCTAGTGTTCCCTTTTCTCTACATCCTCAATGACACTTGTTATCTCTTGTATTTTTGATGATAGCCATTCTGTCAGATGAGAGATGATATCTCACTGTGGTTTTGAGTTGCATTTCCCTGACTATTATTGATATTGAGCGTTTTTCATGTGTCTGCTGGCCATCTGTATGTCTTCTTTGGAAACCTGCCTATGCAGATCCTCTGCTCATTTTTTAATTGGATTATTTTATATTAAGTTATTTGAGTTATCTATGTATTTTGGACATTAACCACATATCAGAATATCATTTGCAGATATCTGTTCCCATTCAGTAAGCTGCTTTTTCGTCAGTGTATGATTATATTCCACATAATTTGTTGCTTAGGATACAGAGATGATTAAAATATGACCCAAGTCATATAGCTTGATTATGGCTATTTGCTATGATTAGGTAAAAGAGTGTTCATTTACGTCTTTTTATATTTCAGGAAAATGAAAATCAGAAAATCTAAATAACTTCCCAAGGTAACCAAGTTAGATAGTACTATAATGAATAAATAAAACACAGTATATTTTTCAAGTTTTAAAAATTGTAGTATAAAACAAGCATTTAGTTTGAAAACTATTTTATGTAATGTAATATTTTTATTTGAAATTTATAAGATATTTTAGTGCCTCAATTTATTTTTAAGAATTATTACTTGAACTAAAATGATGTGAAAATGATATCTTTGAGAATTTACTGTACTATAATTGATAAGGAGCCTAGGACACCAAATGGCAAGGTTTAGGGAAATCAAAATGAGTTTAGAGTATCCAAAAACATTTTTACATAACTCCTAGACTATGGAATAGCATGTTAATTGGATTTGCAAATGGCATAAAGCTCTGAAAATAAAAAAAATATAAAATTCATTAAAGAAATTTATTCAGCACTTTCTACTTTCCAGTTTTGTTATGAATAAGCCCTAAGCGTAACTTCTTGGTTCAATCTATCTTGTAATTTCAATTTTACATGTTAATAGATTCCTATAAGTTATGTAATAGTCAGGCCTTATTCTCAAACCTTGTTATAGTATCATTCATAGAACTATCAGAGTGATATTTCTAAAGTGTCAATTTGCTCATATACACTGATCTAAATTTGTCACAAGTTCCTCATTACCTACAGGAAAACTACAGACTTACCAACAGGAACCTTCACAAATAGGTTACTGTTAACCTATACAGCCTCATCCAAACACTCATCTGATCCTCTCTGAGAACCTCCTCACTCATCCACAGCAGTGATTTGAAGAAGTTTAAACAGTGCAATCCCATCTGTGAGGTCCCATCGCTTGTGAAAGTCATTCAGTCGTGTCTGACTCTTTGCAACCCCATGGACTGCAGTCCATGGAATTCTCCAGGCCAGAATACTGGATGGGGAACCTTTCCCTTTCCCAGGGGATCTTCCCAATCCAGGGTTTGAACCCAGGCCTCCCACATTGCAGGCGGAATCTTTACCAGCTGAGCCACAAGGGAAGCCCAAGAATACTGGAGTGGGTAGCCTATCCCATCTCCAGGGGATCTTCCTGACCCAGGAATCGAACTGGGGTCTCCTGCATTGCAGGCAGATTCTTTACCAGCTGAGCTATCCCCTTACTTGTGCTCTAATGATCAGAATATTTGCCCTGGTAATTCTTAAGTTGAAGTCAGATCTTATACTTAAGGAGTTAATGGCTGAAAATCATAGCTATCATAGTATCTGAGATTTAATGAGTATTTCATGTCTATAAACTACTATACAGAGCACTTTTTCATTTTTCCAATTTAATCCTTAAAACAGCTCTATAAGTACCAATTATCCTTGTCTTATGGATGAGAAACTGAGTCCAGTGAGATTAAATAACTATTTCTGCTCACTAAACTATTTTCTCATCACAAGATCATGTGTCATTGAACAGGGGTAACACTTTAAAACAGAAGCATTCATTTCTAATGATGAAGCTTTGAGAGTGGATACAATTGAAGATTTTAAGACTGACATGTTCCTGCTTTTCCATGCGTACTTAAAAGTTGATCTTCAAGTCTACCTATGAATAAAGTCAGTTTCTTTTAAGTTCTTATTCAACAGTGTAGGTCAATCCTGGCATACTGCTTTACTTCTGCTTCCTACAACCTTAATCCAAACAAACCAAACACGATAACTATGCCGATATGTAATATCAGGATCAGACATTTGGCAACCAAGCCAATTAAGAACATTTACTATGCAAGCTGTTCTTTCCAAAAGGATTACATTAAGCAATATTTTTATTATTAATACTTTCTCTGTGCTAGGTTTATTTAAATTATATTCATGATTAATTTTATATTCCATAGTATGCCATTTTATTTTCAGTATTAGAATACAATTTATAATATTGTGGAGATGGGCAATAAAGTTTTAACATAAGACAGCTAAACTTAAAAAACTATAGCCCAGCTATCAATTATGTTTTATATCATGGGATACTTGTATTCAAGTCCTATCAGAAAAACAGAATCACAGTAAGGATTTTAACATTTATAATTTAATATGGGAGGTTGATGCACAGGTATTGGAGGACTTAGTGGGCAAAAAGGTAACATTGAGATAACACAGATATAATAAATGCAGGAAGTAGCTGCCATTTCTAAGAAAGAAGGGAAGAGCTAGGTTATTAGAATCTAGAAGCTTGGAGAAAGGGCTCTCAGAACTGATTTGGAGTTCTGGTGAGTGGCTGCTGTTGAGTCAGAGCTAAATGATTTCTGTGAAAAAAATACTGAGATCTGGAAGTGCCAAAAAGTAGTTGGATACTAGAAGGAATAACTGCTGTCATGGTGAGGCGCTATTCCCATGGCATGAAACAGCAAAGAAAACAGGAATGTTCAAGTCCCCTTTACCCTTCTCTTGTTTTCCAGTCTCTCTTTAATAGCCTGTCAGCCTTCAACTCCATTCTTTGACTTTAACAGTGAATCAGCTGACAAATGGTGAATATAAATTGCAGAATCGTAGCTCTTATATCATAAAACTGAGTATAGTAGGGTGAATGTGGGAATGAAGGCAGCAGGTTAGTTTTAGGCACAATACTTATGAGTAATCCTTAATTAAGACTTCTTTAAAAGTTATAATTTTGGACAATCTCCATTTTCATTTATTAAAGAACATATTTCTGAAATTTTCAAAGGATCATCCGATAGCAAGGGACAAAAGGGGACAGAGGCCAGAAATTAAGAATATAGTAATTAGTATTAGTCTGATGATAGACAAAATGAATGACGAAATAGGATAGAGAGTTCAGTAAGGGACACACATATGTGCTATGTTGCATACATACATACTATACTGTTTTTGCTGTTGTTTTTTAATTGTATCTGACTCTTTTGCAACCCCATGGACTGTAGCCTGCCAGACTCCTCTCTCCATGGGATTTTCCAGGCAAGAATACTGGAGTGGGTTGCCATTTCCTTCTCCAGGGGATCTTCCTGAACCAGGGATTGAAGTCACATCTCCTGCATTACAGGCAGATTCTCTACTGCTGAGTCAGCAGATAATTTTCTGTTTCTTAATCTGGGTGCTGTTTACATAACTATGTTCAGTTATGTAGCCACATACTTTATAGGCACACAAATATACTATGACAAAGGTGACAATTTTGTGAATTGGGGGGAGGGGGGAAATGGTCTTTTCAATAAATGGTTTGTTCTATTAGAAATCCATAAAATGTTCAATGTATCTCAATCCTACCTCATACTATATCCAAATATCAAGTCTAGGTGGATTGCAAATCTAAATGTGAATGTTAATAGGCATTAAAATAGAAAAGATTAAAAATACCAAGTTAAGATATTGATGTAGAACAATTGGCGGTGGAGTGGAAATTGGTATGATCAATTTGGAAATCTGTTTCACTCCAGGTATATACCCAAAAGAGAGGTGTGTATTTGCTTACCAAAAGTTATGTACTGGGATGTTTATAGCAGCATTATTCACAAAAGCCTCCAGTCTGGAAACCACTCAAATGTTCATAAGGAGTAGAATGGGTAAAGTGTGGTATTTTTGCATGGTGGAATACTATATAGCAATGAAAATGAACAATGTACAACAAAACTGAATAATACGGGGAAATGTCTCAAATTAATAATATTGTTGAAGAAAATAATTCAGAGCAAAATAGAGTTCATACTTTATGATTAATTTAATATAAAATACCAAACTAGGTAGCTTCCCAGGTGGCACTAGTGGTAAAGAACCTGCCTGCCAATGCAGGAGACTTAAGAGACATGGGTTTGATCTCAGAATCAAGAAGATACTCTGGAGGAGGAAATGGCAACCCACTCTAGTATTCTTGCCTGGAGAATCACATGGACAGAAGAGCCTTGTGGGCTATAGTCTGAGGGTTGCAGAGTCAGAGAGGACTGAATGAACTTAGCACATACACCAAAATAGGCAATACTAGCCTATTCTTTTTGCTCAGTCACTCAGTCATGTCTGACTCTTTGCAACCCCATGGATGGCAGTACACCAGACTTCCCTGTCCTTTACCATCTCCCAGAGTTTGCTCAAACTCATGTCCTTTGAGTCGGTGATGCCATCCAGCCATCTCATCCTCTGTCAATCCCTTCTCCTTCTGCCTTCAATCTTTCCCAGCAATCATGGTCTTTTCCAATGAGTTGGTTCTTCATATCAGGTGGCCACAGCATTGGTGCTTCAGCTTCAGCATCAGTCCTTCCAATGTATATTCATGGTTGATTTCTTTTAGGATTGACTGGTTTGATCTCCTGGCTGTCCAAGGGATTCTCAAGAGTCTTCTCCAACACCACAGTTCCAAGGCATCAATTTTTCTGTGCTCACCCTTTTTTTATTGTCCAGCTCTCACACTCGTACATGACTACTGGAAAAACCATAGATTTGACTAGATGAACCTTTGTCAGCAAATATCTCTGCTTTTTAATATGCTCTCTGGGTTTGTCATTGCTTTTCTTCCAACGAGAGTCTTTTAATTTTATGGTTGCAGTCACCATCCACAATGATTTTGAAGTCTGAGAAAATAAAGTCTGTCACTATTTCCAGTATTTCCCCATCTAGTTGTTATGAAGTGATGGGATTGGATGCCATGATCTGCATTTTTTGAATGTTGAGTTTAACTCACTTAAAACTCACGATCTTCTTTCACCTTTATCAAGAGGCTCTTTAATTCTTCTTCACTTTCTGCCTTAAGGGTGGTGCCATCTGCATATCTAAGGTTATTGATATTTCTTCCCACAATCTTTACTCCAGCTTGTGCTGCATCCAGCCTGGCATTTCGCATGAGGTACTCTGCATATGATTTAAATAAGTAGCGTTACAGTATACAGCCTTGACATATCCCTTTCCCAATTTGGAACCAGTCTGTTCCATGTTCATTTCTAACTGTTGCTTCTTGACCTACATACAGGTTTCTCGGGAGGCAAGTGATGTGGTCTAATATTCCCATCTTTTTAAGAATTTTCCATAGTTTGTTGTGAACTACACAGTCAAAGACATTTGTGCAGTCAATGAAGCAGAAGTAGATGTTTTTCTGGAATTCTCTAGCTTTTTCCATGATCCAACGGATGTTGGCAATTTGATCTCTGGTTCCTCTGCCTTTTCTAAATCCAGCTTCTACTTCTGGAATTTCTCCGTTCACATACTGTTGAAGCCTAGCTCGAAGGATTTTGAGCATTACTTTGTGTACATGTGCGATGAGTGCAGTTGTCTGGTAGCTGGCACTGCCCTTCTTTGGGATTGAAATGAAAACTGACCTTTTCTAATCCTGTGGCCACTGCTGAGTTTTCCAAATTTGCTGACATAATGAGTGCAGAACTTTAACAGCATCATCTTTTAGAATTTGAAATGGCTCAGCTGGAATTCTATCACCTCCACTAGCTTTGTTCATAGTGATGCTTCCTGAGGCCCACTTGACTTCACACTCCAGGCTGTCTGGCTCTAGGTAAAGGATGGTTCTGTATTGTATAGTTCTTCTGTGTATTCTTGCCACCTCTTCTTAATATCTTCTGCTTCTATTAGGTCCATACCATTTCTGTCCTTCATTGTGCCTGTCTTTGCATGAAATATTTCCTTGGTATCTCTAATTTTCTTGTAGAGATCTCTATTCAAGAAGATATCTTCTCTACTAGCCTTTTCTATTAAAAGTCAAATTAGAGGTTTCTCTTGGAGGTTGGTAGCTAGAAAAGAATTGGTCATTTTTGGGGGGGCTATTCATTTTCTGTTTCTTAATCTCCATGCTGCTTGCATAACTGTGTCCAGTTTGTGAAAATTAAGCAAGAGGTGTGCTTATATTACATGTACTTTTATGTATATATATTTATGCATGAAGTACATATTATACTGCAATAAAATGAGTAAAAATAATGTCATTCATTTTCCTTCTATATTTTTGCACTTTCACCAGAGTTTATAACAAATTACAAAACTTCAAATGTTTGTATGAAGAACATATCTTTAAAAATACATTTCCTCACCATAACAGACTGCAGCTGTTTCGTCAATAGTCAATGCTTTGCTAATCATTGTCTTTTTCCTCATGAAAACTATAGCCATATAATAGTGACTAAAAAAACTTTCTCAAGCATAGGTCTTTTGTCTTTTTCATCCACTAATTTCTACACTTAATGAATGCTAATCTGCCATTAACCACTGCATACATTCTATGTAACACAATATCATACCTCTGGAAGTCAACACTTTAAGCAAGTATCATCTTTGATTAAAAGAAGACTAGTGACTTGGATAGTTACAAAATAGTATTATACAAGGTTTTATGCAAAGACATATGCATAAGCTTGTTTCCTAAGGTTTCAATGATTAAGAAGTTAGATTTATAAATACTGTTTATTTACTTCCAAAAACACATGACTGTTTATTTCCTCTAGTTCATTTTGCACAGTCTTCTTTATGATGTAATTGCATGGGCTATTTTCAGCTGATACAGGAGATTTTCACAGAAAATCTAGATATATATAATATTTGATGCTAATATTTTCAGCTGCTTATTTAATAATCTGAGAGTATACTTAAACACAAATGTTAATAATATTGTAGTGATATTGCTCCGTATGAGAGGATAACACATGCCCCAAGATTGTTGATTGTCCCTGCTAACTCAAAATGTTGATCATATGTGTCATGGATAAAATATTTTTTTAATTCAAAAATAACTTTGATTTCTATCATTATAGGATGGATGTTCAGAGATATCCTTTATAGTATAGAATACTTTAAAATGTTCTCTACGTGTGTTTTTAGATGGTTTCTTTTTATTAAATAGCACAGCTAAGTTTAAGAAAGCTAGAAATGGCAAAATAATTCTATTATATAGAGACAGTCAAACTCTAGAGCAGGTGTTTGCCCTGAGGGTGCATGAAGACTGTCATTTGCCTAGAGACTGGGTTTTAATGGGATAGATTTAAGAGGAGATGGGGGGATGTCTGATGAGAAACCCTCACGTAGTGCATAGACCCAAAGTTCTGACACTGTCAGTGGATGAAATTGAAAGAAAAAGAAAAATCTCCCCATAGAGAACAGTAAGTGCCAGAGCAAGTTTCAATCTTTATTCTTCTAACTAATGTAGGTGACAGTTTCCCTAAACATGTGAAACAAAGAATCAAAACAGTAAATAATCTTGTAAAGCATACTACAGAAAACAAAGACCTTAGGATTCATGGACTCCAATGTATTACTTCAAAAAAATGTTGCTCTCACATTAAAATAATATTGACATACACAGAATAATTAAAGAATACCTGTGAGATACTGGCCTGGATATCTCTCATGAATGGTGGAAAGTGTATTTTAGAATAGCAAACATGCACCAAACTTAACGGGATTCTGTAACCAGTGTAACAACTGCTTGTTTGTGACATACTCATTAACAGACATCTTGACGTCTTAATGCTATTTGCTGTAGATTTTTTTTTTTTATCAAGGATCATAATTGTCACAATGTGACACATTTCCTCAAATCAATTGAAACTAAATCTAAATATATAAAGAAGCATATAGTTTATCAGTATATCATTAAGGTTCCAGTGTACCACATGATTTTTGAGCATGTACGTTTTGTAAAAGGTAATCTGTCAAAAATAGACACAGATTTTGCATGTGTATTTACATCTCACATCTATTACAACCTGAGTGAAGCAAAAAGAATACACAGGAATGATTCTTTTTTTTTATTTTTTTTTTAGGAATGATTCTTAAAAAGTGATGAGGTGGAAGACTTTGTCGACTATTCTTACTCTATCAAAGGAAAGAATTGCACTGCTATTGCAAAAGGTAATAACATAATTTTTTATTCTCATAATTAAACTTTTTAGTATGCAAATGTGCAAAGGGAAAAATGCCTTGAAATCCTAGAAGGGACAATATCGGTGTGTAATAAATGTATTCAGAATAATGCTCCTAGATACAAAGTAGGATACAAATCTTCACCAAAATGACACCAATTGTAATTACTCATACTTTAGGGAGATATTATCATTTTAACTAATGAAGTAAAATGCCAAGAAAAAGAAAATAGAGCTTATTCAGGAGATTTGGGGGACCCCTGCAGAGAATGTTTCAAAAATGAAGTGTTGTAGCCAGTCTGATTTAAAACAGATTATGAGAGTTCATCTAGCAATTTTCACCTGAAAGTAGGTAAGAATCATCTTTGAGGAAAAACCATCTATGAAAAAATACCAGTTTTCTCTCACCAAAAGTCACATTAAGGAATATATATGTGCATTATAAACCATTTTTATGTACGATAGTCTACATAATTTATTAGTCTGGAAGAAACCATATGATTTTAATGATTTTGGATCCAATCATAAATCTGCTATTTAATTTGATCACTGAATATAAAGCCAAGAATCTTTTGAAAACGTATCTGTAATGCAGTTATTATTTAATAATCCACAAATTTCCCTTCACTAAAGTTGTTTAAACATAAATAAATGATGCTTGTTAAAATAGTACAAACTTAAGAGATTTCCCTGGTGATCCAATGGTTAAGACTCTGAACTCCCATTGCAGGGGACACAAGTTCAATTCCTAGCCAGGGTACTAAGATCACATGGCATAGCCAAAAAAAAATATTAGTAAAAGCTTTAAAATTTTTTCCAGAGGCTTTGAAAATGTCCCAGAAACTTTACTGGGGATTTTCAACTCTGGACAACATTCATCTTGTTTAAAGTTAACCTGAGTGTACTGCTTTGAGGAAGAAACTATTTCTATCATGCTTGGATGTAATTACAAGGTCAGGATCAATAATCTTGGAGAAATCCTGGAAAATAGATGTCAGAGACATCTCAAACCCACCAATTCCCTAAAATGGGAAAAGATAGATACTGATATCTGAAGATTTACTTGTTTGAAACATATTTCTGGCAAAAATAAAGTGGTAAGATAGCTTAGCTATGATTTATAGATGTTAAAATATTTTTTAAATGTGATGATCACCATTAACCATTAAAGGTTCACTAAGAAGTCATGGCAGAGTCCTGCTGACCACTGTGAAGAACAGACCCTCTAGACATCAGTTGCAATCCAAGGAGGCCTGTCCAGGTGGAAAGCAATACTGAGTTTCCACCGAGTCAGAGATCTCTGTTGTGTTCTTGTGCACTGGCTTTTGGAACTCAAGTAAAGGCCCTTTCATTTTGGCTGAAATTCCTCTTGGTAGATTGGATCTAGGCTGGTCTTTGGAGAGAGATCAAGCCCTGAGCCTTTGGAGTGGGAGCACTGACTCCAAGACCCTAGACAAACATAGAACTAACCCTGGGGAGTATCAAATAGTGAGAATTCACACAAAGGAAACCACTTGAATACAAGATCTGGCATCACCCAACCACCAATAGCACCCTGTGCACCTAAACAACAAACAAAAATGTAAGCCCAATCAGCAGCAGGCAGGATTACCGCCTCACTCAGCCTTGCCCATGAGAGGAAAAACAAACAAAAACCCAGCACAAATCTCACCCTATACAAAGCTTACGCAAACCACTGGATCAACCTTAGGAGGGCAGAAACCAAAAGGAAGAAATAATTCAACCTTGAAGCCTGGGAAAAGGAGCCCTCAAACACAATAAGTTAAAAAATAATAATAATGGAAAGGCAGAGAAATACTGCACAAATGAAGGAACAAACTCGAAACACAGAAGTCCAATTAAATGAAGAGGAAATAGGCAAACTGCCTGAAAAAGAATTCAGAATAATGATGGAGATAATCAAGAACCTTGAAAACAAAATGGAGAAAATGCAAGAGTCAATTAACAAAGAACTTGAAGAATTAAAGAGTAAACATAGAGTGACAAACAATACAATTACTGAAATTAAAGATACTCTAGAAGGAATCAATAGCAGAATATCTGAAGCAGAAGAACAAATCAATGAGCTGAAAGATAAAATGGTGGACATAACTTCTGAAGAGCAGAATAAAGTAAAAAGAATGAAAAGAATTGAGGATAGACTCGGAGACCTCTGGGACAATATCAAATGCACCAATATTCGAAGTATAGGGACCCCAGAAGAAGAAGAGAAAAAGAAAGGGTATGAGAAAATTTTTGAAGAGATTATAGTTGAAAATTTCCCCAACATGGAAAAGGAAATAGTCAATCAAGTCCAAGAGGCACAAAGAGTCCCATACAGAATAAACCCAAGGAGAAACACACCAAGACACATACTAATCAAACTAACAAAGAATAACACAAAGAAAAAATATTAAAAGCAGCAAGGGAGAAGCAACAAGTAACATACAAGGGAAACCCCTTATGCTTAACAGCTGATCTTTCAGCAGAAACTCTGCAGGCCAGAAGGGAATGGCAGGATATATTTAAAGTATTGAAAGGGAAAAAATCTACAACCAAGATTACAGTATCTGGCAAGGATCTCATTCAAAATTGATGGAGAAATAAAAAGCTTTTCAGAAAAGAAAAAAATTAAGAGAATTCAGTACCACCAAACCAGCTTTACAACAAATGTTGCTGCTGCTGCTGCTAAGTTGCTTCAGTCGTGGCCAACTCCATGCAACCTCATAGATGGCAGCCCACCAGGCCCTCCATCCACAGGATTCTCTAGGCAAGAATACTGGAGTGGGTTGCCATTTCCTTCTCCAACAATGAATGTTAAAGGGGCTTATATAGTCAAGAAATACATGAGAAGAAAAAAAATCTACAAAATCAACCCCAAACAATTAAGAAAATGGCAATAGGAACATATATATCAATAATTACTTTATTTTTTATTTTTATTTTTTTATTATTTTTATTTTTTTTTTCCAGTGGGTTTTGTCATACATTGATATGAATCAGCCATGGATTTACATGTATTCCCAATCCCGATAATGTAAATGGATTAAGTGCTTCAACCAAAAGACCCAGACTGGCTGAATGGATACACAAACAAGACTCATATATATGCTGTCTATAAGAAACCTGCTTCAGATCTAAAGACACATATAGACTGAAAGTGGGAGGATGGAAAAATATATTCCATGCAAATGGAAAGCAAAAGAAAGCTGGAGTAGCAATCCTCATATCAGACAAAATAGACCTGAAAATAAAGAATTTTACAAGAGATAAGAAAGGACACTACATAACGATCAAGGGATCAATCCAAGAGGAAAACATAACAATTGTAAATATCTATGCATCCATCCTAGGAGCACCTCAATACATAAGACAAACACTAACAGACATAAAAGGAGAAATTGACAGTAACATAATAAGAGTAGGAGACTTTAATACCCCACTCACTATATAAGCCCCTTTAACACTCATTGTTGGAGAAGGAAATGACAACCCACTCCAGCATTCTTGCCTAGAGAATCCTGTGGATGGAGGAGCCTGGTGGGCTGCCACCTATGAGGTCACATGGAGTCGGACACAACTGAAGCAACTTAGCATCAGCAGCAGCAACAACATTCTTAAATGATACATTAGATGAGATGGATCTCATTGATATCTTCTGGACATTCCATCCAAATGTAGAAGAATACACCTTCTTCTCAAGGGCACATGGAACATTCTCCAGGATAGACCACATCTTGGGTCACAAATCAAACCTCAGTAAATTTAAGAAAATTGAAATCATATCAAGCATCTTCTCTGACCACAATGCTATAAGACTAGATATCAATTACAAGAAAAAAAAACTGTAAGAAACACAAACACATGGGGAACAAACCACACGTTTCTAAATAACCAATAGGTTACTGAAGAAATCAAAAGGGAAATCGAAAAGTTTCTAGAAATAAATGACAATGAAAACACAACAACTCAAAACCTATGAGAGGCAATGAAAGCAGTTCCAAGAGGGAAGTTTATAGCAATACAATCCTACCTCAAGAAACAAGAAAAACATCAAATAGAAAGCCTAACTTTACACCTAAAACAACTGGAAAAAGAAGAACAAAAGAACTCCAAAATTAGTAGAAGGAAAGAAATCATAAAGATCTAAGCAGAAATAAATGAAAAAGAAATGAAAGAAAGAATAGTAAAGATTAATAAAACTAAAAGCTGGTTCTTTGAGTAGATAAACAACATTGACAAGCCCTTAGCCAGACTCATCAAGCAAAAAAGAGAGAAGAATCAAATTAACTAAATTGCAAATGAAAAAGGAGAGGTTACAACAGACAATGCAGAAATACAAAGGATTTTAAGAGACTATTATGAACAATAATTATGGCAATAAAATGGATAACCTGGAAGAAATGGACAGATTCCTGGAAAAGTTCAGTCTTCCAAGACTGAAGCAGGAAGTGATAGAAATTATGAACAACCCAATTACAAGCACTGAGATTGAAGCTGTAATCAAAAATCTCCCAAAAGACAAAAGCCCAGGACCAGATGACTTCACAGGAGAATTCTATAAAACATTTAAAGAAGAGGTAATGCCTATTATTCTAAAACTCTTTCAAAAAAACTGCAGAGGAAGGAACACTTCCAAACTCATTCTACGAGGCCACCATCACTCTGATACCAAAATCAGACAAAGACAACACACAAAAAAAGAAAACTACAGACCAATGCACTGATGAACATAGATGCAAAAATCCTCAACAAAATATTAGCAAACAGAAGTCAGCAACACATCAAAAAGGTCACACACCATAATCAAGTTGGTTTTATTCCAGGAATGCAAGGATTCTTCAATATATGCAAATAAATCAATGTGATACACTAAATTAACAAATTGAAAGATGAAAACCATATGATAATCTCAATAGATGCAGAAAAAGCCTTTGACAAAATTCAGGACTGATTTAGGATTAAAACTCTTCAATAAATGGGCATAGAAGGAACTTACATCAACATAGTAAAGGCCATATATGATAAGCCTACAGCAAACATTTTTTTTAATGGTGAAAAAGTGAAATCATTCCCCCTAAGATCAGGAACAAGACAGGGTGTCCAGTTTTACCACTATTATTCAACATAGTTCTGGAAGTCCTAGATACAGCAATCAGAGAAGAAAAAGAAATAAAAAGAATCCAGATCAGAAAAGAAGAAGTAAAGCTCTCACTGTTTGCAGATGACATGATGCAAACATCATATATATGGAAAACCCTAAAGATAATATCAGAAAATTACTAGTGCTAATCAGTGAATTTAGCAAAGTTGCAGGATACAAAATCAGTACACAGAAATCACCTGCATTTCTATATAGTAACAATAAAAAATCAGAAAGAGAAATTAAGGAATCAATCCCATTCACCATTGCAACAAAAAGAAGTATCTAGGAATAAACTTACCTAAGGAGACAAAAGAACTGTACACAGAAAATTATAAGACACTAATGAAAGAAATCAAAGATGGCATAAACAGATGGAGAGATATTCCATGTTCCTGGGTGGGAAGAATCAATATTGTGAAAATGACTAAACTACCAAATGCAATCTGATGCAATGTGATCCCTATCAAATTACCAATGGTATTTTTCACAGAACTAGAACAAAAAATTTCACAATTCATATGGAAACACAAGAGATCCCAAATAACTAAAGCAGTCTTGAGAAAGAAGAATGGAGCTGGAGGGATCAACCTTCCTGACTTCAAATTATTCTACAAAGCTATGATCATCAAGAGAGTATGATACTGAAACAAAAACAGGAATATAGACCAATGGAACAAGGTAGAAAGCCCAGAAATAAACCCATGCACCTATGGGTACCTTATTTTTGACAAAAGAGGCAAGAATATACAATGGGGCAAAGACAGCCTCTTCAATAAATGGTGCTGGGAAAACTAGACAGCTATATGTAAAAGAATGAAACTAGAATACTTCCTAACACCATACACAAAGATAAACTCAAAATGGATTAAAGACCTAAATGTAAGACCAGAAACTATAAAACTCTTAGAAGAAAACATAGGCAGAACACTCAATGACATAAATCTAAGCAAGATCCTCTATGACCTACCTCCTAAAGTAACAAATAAAAACAAAAGTAAACAAGTGGGACCTCATTAAACTTAAAAGCTATTGCACAGCAAAGGAAACTATAAGCAATGTGAAAAGAACCTTCAGAATGGGAGAAAATAATAGCAAATGAAACAACTGACAAAGGATTAATTTCCAAAATATATAAGCAGCTCATACAACTCAATGCCAGGAAAACAAACAACCCAATCAAAAAGTGGGGAAAATACTTAAACAGACATTTCTCCAAAGAAGACATACAGATGGCTAACAGATACATGAAGAGATGCTCAGCATTGTTCATTATTAGAGAAATGCAAATCAAAACTACAATGAGATAGCACCTCACACCGGTCAGAATGGACATCATCAAAAAATCTACAAACAATAAATGTTGGAGGGGGTGTGGAGAAAATGGGATGCTCTTGCACTGTTGGTGGGAATGTAAATTGATACAGCCACTATTGAAGATGGTATGGAGATTCTGTAACAAGGAATAAAAGCACCATATGACCCAGCAATCCCACTCCTAGGCATATACCCTGAGGAAACCAGGATTGAAAAAGACACATGTATCCCACTGTTCATTGCAGCACTATTTACAATAGCTAGAACATGGAAGCAACCTAGATGTCCATTGACAGATGAATGGATGAAGAAGTGTGGTACATATACACAATGGAATATTACTCAGTCATAAAAAGGAACACATTTGAGTCAGTTCTGATGAGGTAGATGAATCTAGAACCTATTATACAGAGTGAAGTGAGTCAGAAAGAGAAAGATAAATATCATACTCTAATGTATATATACATAATCTAGAAAAATGTTACTGAAGAATTTATTTATAGGGAAGCAATGGAGAAACATATAAAGAATAGACTTATGGACATGGGGAGAGGGGAGGAGAGGGTGAAATGTATGGAAAGAGTAACATGTAAATTTACATTACCATCTGTAAAATAGATAGCCAAAAAAAATTTACTGTATAGCTCAGGAAACTCATATAGGGGCTCTGTATCAATCTACAGGGGTGGGATGGGGCAGGAGATGGGAGGGAGATTCAAAAGGGAGGGGATATATGTATACCTATAGCTGATTCATGTTGAGGTTTGACAGAATACAACAAAATTCTGTAAAGCAATTATCTTTCAGTGAAAAAAATTTTTAAAAAAACCCAGAAGTCACGGCAAACTAATATAATTTAATCTTTTGTTGCAGAAGAAAATTCAAACAGAATAAAAGAAAATGTAGTAAAACCAACCCTGTGAGAAAGAATGTATTTTTGCCTATGTTTTAGGGGCAACAGGGCTTAATGTCTCTCTCCCTATTGTTTAAATCTTTGCATTCTTTTGAGAGAAGGATCTGGGCATGTTTAGGATTTAGGACTGACACTAAGTGGCAGAGGACCACGTCCCGTGCACCTGTACCGCAGAGCAGGACTTTGTATGTTCTCCTGAAAATGAAAGTGTTAGTCACTCAGTCACGTCCTGCTCTTTGCGACCCTATGAACTATAGCCCGCCAAACTCCTCTGTCCATGGGATTTCCCAGGCAAGAATACTGGAGTGGGTAGCCATTCCCTTCTCCAGGGATTGAACATTCTTCCCAACCCAGAGGTTGAACCTGGGTCTTCTGCATTGCAGGCAGATTCTCTTCCGTTTGATCCACCAGAGAAACCCTTGTTTTTGTTGATCAGTCCCTCAGTCGTGTCTGACTGTGACCCCATGGACTGCAGCACGCCAGGCTTTCCTGTCCTTCACCAACTCCCAGAGTTTGCTTAAACTCATGCCCATTGAGTCGGTGATGTCATCCAACCATCTCATCTGTCATCCCTTTTTCCTCCTGCTTTAAATCTTTCCAGTGAGTTAGCTGTTCACATCAGGTGGCCAAAGTATTGAAGCTTCAGCCTCAGCATCAGTCCCTCCAATGAATATTCAGGATTGATTTCCTTTGGGATTGACTTATTTGATCTCCTTGCAGTCAAGGGACTCTCAAGAGTTTTCTCCAACACCACAGTTCAAAAGCATCAATTCTTTGGTTCTCAGCCTCCTTTATGAGCACTTGGTGGACACCCATGAAAAAATGCCTCTTAGTGCAAACTCCCTCTACATCTTGGCCTGCTGGCTATTGCAGACTGATTTACCGGCATCCAATTTTTTCATAACAACTTGTTAAGATTTTAGCTTATACCTTCTTACCAGCTTGTGTGGCAGCCACCTTCTCCTCTTGAGCTCTGCCACAGGTAAACTGATGTACACATCTCATTTCTGTTTGGAGAGGCTTATCCTTTGTTGAATTTTGACTGTTTTATTGGCCTGAAACTTCACATCTCTGAAAGGCCAAGAAAAGTTAACACTTTCTTGTTTATCTGGCTTGTTCTTATTGGCAGTATGGAAGAAACACTCATTCCAGTTTTCTACATCTCAAATGGTAAAAGAAATTCAAAGTCCATTGCTTTATACATAAAATAATCCACAATTCATCAATGTGGATTTTTTTGGTATGATAGCAGTATTTTGCTTATGTAGTACAATGTCCACTTGTGTGATGCATGAGATTAACTTATGGGTAGGATATCATAATGTTTGTAGGCTCCTTGTAATTTCCTAGGTGATAAGAGGAATAGGAGCATAGTTCATTCTAATATTTAGTGGGCTTTTAAAACATTTTAAATTTAATTTAAAAAACTTTATATAATTTCTAAAGCTTATTTTTCATTTATAGTTATTACAAAATATTGACTGTATTTCCTGAGTTGTACAGTACATCCTTGAGTCTCTCTTATACCCAATAATGTGTACTTCCCACTTCCCCATTGCTATATTGTCCCCCACTCAACTGGTAACCAATAGCTTGTTCTCTGTATCTGTGAGTCTGTTTTTTTTGTTGTTGTTGTTGTTGCTATATTCACTAGTTTGTTGTATATTTAAGATTCCACATATAAGTGATATCATACAGTATTTGTACTTCCCTGACTTATTTAACTTAGCATAATGCCCTTTAAGCCTGGCAGGCCACAGTCCATGGGGTTGCAAAGAGTCAGACACAGCTTAGCAACTAAGCACAAGCATAAATGCCCTCTGAGTCTATCCATGTAGCTGAAAATGGCAAAATTCTGTTCTTTCCTCCATTCATCTGTTGATGGACACAGGTTGTTTTCATATATTTACTATTGTAAATAATGCCAGTATAAGTACTGGAGTGCATATATCTTTTCAAAATCATGGTTTGTGTATTTCTGATATATACTCAGGGGTGGAATTGCTGGGTCATATGGTATTTCTATTTTTGGTTTTTTAATAAACCTCCATATTGTTTTCCATAGTGGCTGTACCAATTTACATTCCCACCAACAGCATCCTAAGGTTTCCTTTTCTCCACATCCTCACTAACATTTGTTATTTGTGTTCTTTTTGATGCTAACAATTCTGACAGATGTGAAATGATACCTCATTGTGGTTCTGATTTGCATTTCCCTGATGATTAGCGATGTTGAGCATCTTTTCATGTGCGTGTTGGCCATCTGCATTTCTTCTTTGAAAACATGTCTATTCAGTTCTTCGGCCCATTTTCTAATCTGGTTGTTAGAGAGAGAGAGAGAGACAGAGAGTTGTATGAGCTATTTGTATATGTATATGTTGGATATTAATCCTTATCCTCCATATCATTTGCAAATATTTTCTCTCATTCTGTAGGTTGTCTTTTCATTTTGTTAATGGTTTCTTTAGTTGTGAAAAAAAAACTTTTAAGTTTAGTTAGGCTCAGTTTGCTTATTTTTGCTTCTATTGCCTTTACTTTAGGGGATGGATCCATTCTTTTACATATGGATGTCCAGTTTTCCCAGCACCACTTATTGAAGAGACTGTCTTTTGTCCATTGTGCAACATTTTCTTCCCTCTTTTGTCATAGATTAGTTTTCCATTGATCTATATGTCTATTTTGTGCCACTACCGTACTATTTTGATTACTATAGATTTTTAGTATAGTCTGAAGTTAGGGACTGTTTTGGCTATTCAGTGTTCTTTTTGTTTCCATACAAATTTTAAAATTACTTGTGCTAGTTCTGTGAAAAGTGCCATTGGTATTTTGATAGGGATTGAAATGAATCTCTAGAATACTTGTGTAGTATGATTGTTTTAACAGTACTGATTCTTCCAATCCAAGAATATCATCTATCTTTCTATCTGTGTCTTCAATTTCTTTCATCCGTATCACAGTTTTCAGACTACAGGCCGTTTGCCTCCCTAGGGAGGTTTATGTCCTAGATACTTTATTATTTTTGATGTGGTGATAAATGGGATTGTTTCCTTAATTTCTCTTTCTGAGGTTTCATTTTTAGTGTGTAGAAATGCAACAAATTTCTGCATATTAATTTTGTATCCTGCAACCTTGACAAATTCACTAATGAGCTCTAGTAGTTTTCTGGTGGCATCTTTAGGGTTTTGTATGTATAGTTTCATGTCATCTGCAAACCATGACAGTTTTACTTCTTCCTTTCCAATTTGGGTTTCTTTTACTTCTTTTTCTTCTCTAATTGCTATGACTATGACTTCCAATATTATGTTAAATAAAATGGGGAGAGTGAACATTCTTGTCTTGTTCCTGATCTTAGAGAAAATGCTTTCAGTTTTTCACCATTGAGTATGATGTTAGCTGTGGGTTTGTCATATGTGGCCTTTATTATGTTGAGGTGTAGTATTTAGTTTTTGTACCCAGTTCCTAAAATCACTTCATAACTCCAGATTGATAAAGGTGAAAGGATCATCTTTAGGTATTCATAACCAACACTTTTCAACCACAGCTGAATTTATGGTAGTGAGGTGACTTTTGGAAAGCCCCTAAGGATGAGGACTGGTCTCCAGGGCAATCAGCCATCTGACTGGAGAGTTGAAATTTTCAGGCCCACTCGTTAACCTCCAGAGTGGGAAGACACAATGAGTCACCAATGGTCAATAACTGAATAAATCATGGTTACATCATGAAGCCTTAAAAAAAAACCTAATTGAAGTGGATCAGAGTAATTACTTGTTGGTGAACACATGCTCGAAGGGTGGCATGCCCAAAGAGGCTGCTTATAGTTATAATGGACAAAATAGACAACAAGTCAAAAACTGTTTCTAGAGACAAATATGTTAATTATGTAATGATAAAAGAATCAAATTGAGAGAAAGATATACCAGTTATAAATATATGTGCATCCAACATCAGAACACCTAAGTATATAAAGCAAATATTAATGAATCCAAAGAAAAAATTGACAATAATTTAATATTAGAGTCAATGCCCCATTTTTAGCGATGTATAGAACTTCCAAACAGAAAATTAATAAAGAAACAACAGACTTGAAAAATACTACAAAACAAATAAACCTAACAGATATCTTCAGAACTTTCCACTCTACAGGAGAATACACATTTTTTCTCAAATACAGAATATTTTACAGGATAAACTACATATTAAGTCACAAAAATAGTATTAACAAATTTAAGATGATCAAAATAATTCCAAATATTTTTCCAATAATAATGAGATGAAACTAGAAATGAAAAACAATAAGAAAATGGGGAAATTCATAAAAACATCAAAGCTTAAAAAAACACCCTTCAACACCAATTGGATGAAAGAGTAAATCAACAGGGAATTTATAAACTATCTTGAGACAAGTGAAAACAAAAACACAGCATAGTAAAGTTAATGGGTTCCACCAAAAGAATCATGTAAGAGGAAAGTCTATAGAAGTAAATGGCTACATTATAAAATAAAAAGACAGCAAATAAGCAACCTAAATTTACACCAAATAGAAAAAGAACAAACTGTGACCAAATTTAACAGAAGAAACAAAATAATAAAGATTATAACAAAAATAAACCAAACAGAATTTTTAAAAATAGAAAAGGTATCCACGGCTGAGAAGAGCTACCACACACCCGAGGTCAGGGGCGGCGCCCGAGAGGAGCTACTCCACGCTGGAGGTCAGGGGCGGTGGCCAAGAGGAGCAACCCCACCTCCAAGGAGCAGCTGCTGCGCAGGCACAGGAGGGCCGAGAGGAGCTACTCCACGTTCAAGGTCAGGAGGGGCGGCCGTGAGGAGATACCCCTTGTCCAAGGGAAGGAGCAGCAGCTGCACTTTGCTAGAGTAGCCGTGAAAAGATACCCCACGTCCAAGGTAAGAGAAACCCAAGTAAGATGGGAGGTGTTGCAAGAGGACATCAGAGGGCAGACACACTAAAACCATAATCACAGAAAACTAGCCAATCTGATCACAGGACCACAGTCTTGTCTAACTCAGTGAAACTAAGCCATGCCATGTGGGGCCACCCAAGAGGCCGAGTCATGGTGGAGAGGTCTGACACAATGTGGTCCACTGGAGAAGGCAATGGCAAGCCACTTCAGAATTCTTGCCTTGAGAACCCCATGAACAGTAGGAAAAGGCAAATTGATAGGATACTGAAAGAGGAACTCCCCAGGTTGGTAGGTGCCCAATATGCTAATAGAGATCAGTGGAGAAATAACTCCAGAAAGAATGAAGGGATGGAGCCAAAGCACAAACAACACCCAGCTGTGGATGTGACTGGTGATAGAACCAAGGTCTGATGCTGTAAAGAGCAGTAATGCATAGGAACCTGAAATGTTAGGTCCATGAATCAAGGCAAATTGGAAGTGGTGAAACAGGAGATGGCAAGAGTGAACATTGACATTCTAGGAATCAGCGAACTAAAATGTACTGGAATGGGTGAATTGAACTCAGATGGCCATTATATCTACTAATATGGGCAGGAATCCCCCATTAGAAGAAATGGAGTAGCCATCATGGTCAACAAAAGAGTCCAAAATGCAGTACTTGGATGCAATTTCAAAAACGACAGAATGATCTCTGTTTGTTTCCAAGGCAAACCATTCAATATCACGGTAATCCAAGCCCATGCCCCAACCAGTAACACTGAAAAAGCTGAAGTTGAACAGTTCTATGAAGATCTACAAGACCTTTTAGAACTAACACCCAAAAAAGATGTCCTTCTAATTATAGGAGACTGGAATGCAAAAGTAGGAAGTCAAGAAACACCTGGAGTAACAGGCAAATTTGTCCTTGGAGTACAGAATGAAGCAGGCTAATAGAGTTTTGCCAAGAGAACGCACTGGTCATAGCAAACACCCTCTTCCAACAACACAAGAGAAGACTCTACACATGGACATCACTAGATGGTCAACACCGAAATCAGATTGATTATATTCTTTGCAGCCAAAGATGGAGAAGCTCTATACAGTCAGCAAAACCAAGACTGGGAGCTGACTGTTGCTCAGTCATGAATGCCTTATTGCCAAATTTAGGCTTAAATTGAAGAAAGTAGGGAAAACCACTAGACCATTCAGGTATGACCTAAAACAAATCCCTTATGACTATACGGTGGAAGTGAGAAATAGATTTAAGGGACTAGATCTGATAGACAGAGAGCCTGATGAACTATGGAGGGAAGTTTGTGACATTGCTCAGGAGACAGGGAGCAAGACCATCCCCATGGAAAAGAAATACAAAAAGGCACAGTGGTTGTCTGAGGAGGCCTTACAAATAGCTGTGAAATGAAGAGAAGTGAAAAGCAAAGGAGAAAAGGAAAGATATTCCCATTTGAATGCAGAGTTCCAAAGAATAGCCAGGAGTGATAAGAAAGCCTTCCTCAGTGATCAATGCAAAGAAATAGAGGAAAACAAGAGAATGGGAAAGACTAGAGATCTCTTCAAGAAAACTAGAGATATCAAGGGAACATTTCACACAAAGATGGGTTTGATAAAGGACAGAAATGGTATGGACCTAACAGAAGCAGAAGATATTAAGAAGAGGTGGCAAGAATACACAGAAGAACTGTACAAAAAAGATCGTCATGACCCAGATAATCACAATGGTGTTATCACTCACCTAGAGCCAGACATCCTGGAATGTGAAGTCAGGGGACCTTAGAAAGCATCACTACGAACAAAGCTAGTGGAGGTGATGGAATTACAGTTGAGCTATTTCAAATCCTGAAAGATGATGCTGGGAAAGTGCTGCACTCAATATGCCAGCAAATGTGGAAAACCCAGCAGTGGCCACAGGACTGGAAAATGTCAGGTTTCATTCCAATCCCTAAGAAAGGCAATCCCAAAGAATGCTCAAACTACCACACAACTGCACTCATCTCACATGCTAGTAAAGTAATGCTCAAAATTTGTCAAGACAGGCTTCAGCAATACGTGAACCATGAACTTCCAGATGTTCAAGCTGGTTTTAGAAAAGGCAAAGGAATCAGAGATCAAATTGCCAACATCCTCTGGATCATCAAAAAAGCAAGAGTTCCAGAAAAACATCTATTTCTGCTTTATTGACTACGCCAAAGCCTTCGGCTGTGTGGATCACAATAAACTGGAAAATTCTGAAAGTGATGGGAATACCAGACCACCTGACTTGCCTCTTGAGAAATCTGTATGCAGGTCAGGAAGCAACAGTTAGAACTGGCCATGGAACATCAGACTGGTTCCAAATAGGGAAAGAAGTAAGTCAAGGCTGTATATTGTCACCCTGCTTATTTAACTTATATGCAGAGTACATCATGAGAAACGCTGGGCTGGAAGAAGCACAAGCTGGAATCAAGATTGCTGGGAGAAATCTCAATAACCTCAGATATGCAGATGACACCACCCTTATGGCAGAAAGTGAAGAAGAACTAAAAAGCCTCTTGTTGAAAGTGAAAGAGGAGAGTGACAAAGTTGTCTTAAATCTCAACATTCAGAAAACTAAGATCATGTCATCTGGTCCCATCACTTCATGGGAAATAGATGGGGAACCAGTGGAAACAGTGTCAGACTTTATTTTTCTGGGCTCCAAAATCACTGCATATGGTGATTGCATCCATGAAATTAAAAGACACTTACTCCTTGGAAAGAGCGTTATGACCAACCTAGATAGCATATTAAAGAGCAGAGACATTACTTTGCCAACAAAGGTTCGTCTGGTCAAGGTTATGGTTTTTCCAGTGGTCATGTATGGATGCGAGAGTTGGACTGTGAGGAAAGCTGAGCACCGAAAAATTGATGCTTTTGAACCATGGTGTTGGAGAAGACTCTTGACAGTCCCTTGGATTGCAAGGAGATCCAACCAGTCCATCCTAAAGGAGTTCAGTTCTGGGTGTTCATTGGAAGGACTGATGCTGAAGCTGAAACTCCAATACTTTGGCCACCACATGGGAAGAGTTGACTGATTGGAAAAGACCCTGATGCTGGGAGGGATTGGGGGCAGGAGGAGAAGGGGACGACAGAGGATGAGATGGCTGAATGGTATCACCAACTCGATGGGCACGAGTTTGAGTAAACTCCGGGAGTTGGTGATGGGCAGGGAGGCCTGGTGTGCTGCGATTCATGGGATCGCAAAGAGTTGGACACGACTGAGCGACTCAACTGAACTGACTGAACTGAACTGATCAACATAAAAAAAGAGTTGACTTTTTGAAAATACAAACAAAATTGAAAAATCTTGCAATAAATGGAACTACCATATGATCCAGTAATTTCACTTCTGAGTATTTTTCCAAAAGAATTGAAATCAGGATTTCAAAGAGATATTTGCCTTTCCACATTCATTGCATATATTAGTCACAATAGCCAAGAAGTGTGTCTTAGCTTAGGCTACTGTAGTATAATATCATAACTGGGTTTCTTGTAAACCACAATAAGAAAGTTCTGGAGTTCTGGATTCCAAATTCTCACAGTCTGGAGGCTAGAATTCTAAGATCATCAGAGGGCCAGCATGGTTGATTTATGATGAAAGCTTCTTTCAGGTTGTAGATTGCAGACTCTTCCTTGTAGCCTCACATGGCAGAAAACAGAAAAAAGAAGCAAGTAAGGCTATGACCTAATCTAATCCTAATTACTTCTCAAAGGTCCTTCCTCCTAATACCATCACTTTGGGGGATAGATTTTCAACATATAAATTTGTGAGGAAACCAAACTTCAGTCCTTAACAACATAGAAAAACTACCTAAACATCCATTGAGGAAAGAATGGGAAAAGAAAATCTGGTGTGGATATAAGATGAACTTATTATTTAGCTATTAAGAAGACAGAAATACTGTCACATGGTACAGTATTGAGGACATCATGCTAAGTTAAATAAACCAGTCACAGAAAGACAAATACTGTGTGATTATATTTGTGTGTGTGCTCAGACACTTAGTTGTGTCTGACTCTCTGCAGCTCCACCAGGCTCCTCTGCCCATGGAATTTTCCAGACAATAATACTGGAGTGGATTGCCATTTCCTATTCCAGGGGATCTTCCCAACCCAGGGATCAGACCCGCATCTCCTGTCTCCTGCATTGGCAGGCAGATTATTTACCACTAGTGCCGCCTGGGAAGCCAATGTGATTATATTTACATGAGGTATTTAAATTAACCAAAATCACTGAAACAGGAAATAGAATGGTGGTCATCAAGAGATGGAAAGAGGAGGCAATGAGGAGTGTTTTCAATGAGTATAGAATTTCAACCATGCAAGTTAAAGGAGTTCTAGCTATCTGCTGCATGGCATTGTTTTTATAGTTAGCAATACTACACTGTCCCTTAAAAAAGCTTGTTGAAGTTAGATCTCATGTTAAATATTTTTACCGCAATAATAAAATCTTATATCCATCAAAGACATGTAAGAAAGAAAAGAAAACAGTTAATTTACAGTGTGTACTTAGTTGCTCAGTCATGTCTGACTCTGTGACTCCGTGAACTGTAGCTTACCAGGCTCTTAAGTCTATGGAATTCTCCAGGCAAAAATACTGGAGTGGTTAGCCATTTCCTTCTCCAGGGGATCTTCCCAACCCAGGGATCGAACTCGGGCCTCCTGCATGCAGGCATTACCGTCTGAGCCACCAGGGAAACCCTTAATTTACAGTAGCATCAAAAATAATAAATATTTAGGGATAAATTTAACCAGAGAGGTTATATTCAGCTATAGAAGGTAATGAAGTACTGTTACATGCTACACACATACATGGATGAACCTTGAACATTATGCTAAGAAAATGACGTCAGACACAAATAGCCACATATTGCACTACGCTGTTTATTTGAAATATACAGACCAGGCAAATTCATAGATAAAAGAGAACACATTATTCACTGCTAGCAGCTGGGGTGGGAGGAATGGAGAGAGTCTTAATGAGTTTCCTTTTGTTTGGTGAAGATAATATTCTAGAACTAGGTAGTGGTGATGATAGCACAACATCGTGACTATATAAAAAGCCACTGAATTTTATGCTCTAAATGAATTAAATGGTAAACTTTATGAGCACATTTTACCACAATAAAAAATTGAAAAAATGCAGTATAATATTGATGCATAGTACAACATGGTTGAACTTTGATAACATTATGTAAAGTGAAAGTCAGACACAGAAGGCCATTTATTGTATAATTCATTTATATAAAATGTCCATTATAGACAATTCCATAAAGATATACTGTAGGTCACTAGTAGCTAGACCCTGGTAGAAATGAGAAATGATTGCTGATGAGTATGAAGTTTCTTTTAGGGGTGATAAATATACTCTGTAAATAGACAGTGGTGATGGATGCACAAATCTGTGAATGTACTAAAGCTATCAAAATGTGCATCTTAACACACTCTTTGGGAATGATTTTGACTATGTTGTGTTATCAGGTAGCGTAACATAGGGCTTAAGTTCACAGACTTTGGAATCAAAACAGATTTTAGTTTGAGCCTGGCCTCCAAAACTTAAAAGCTCTTTGACTTTGAATAATTTGTTTTCTATGTCTAAGCTACTTTTTCCTATGTAATAAATAAATAAATTACTATAATCCATACCTAGGTTATTTCAAAAGTTAGTGATACAACCCATTTAAAGCATTTAAAACAGAGCCTGGAGTACTTAGAGTTCATGGAAATGGCAGTTATCTTTGCTTTGTTATGATCATCTTTATTATTATTTCATGCTTCTACATAGATAAATTACTAGCTGGAAATACATATCACTGGTTAAAAAATTATGTATAGATGATAGGATTATGGATGATCAGTATTTCATTCAGTTTTGTTTATTTTATAAATATTCTACAATGAGCATTTTAATTGGGTAATGTAACTAGAATAAACTTTATTATTATTGAAAAGTCAAAGGGCTTCACTTTTGAAAAAGAAGCAACACTGTTGTGAACCCCAGAAAATTTTGTCCTATGATCTACTGTGAGGTATTTGCTTAGTTTGTTGGGTGTGGTTTCTATTTGAGGGAAATAACCATGGGGATGAACATCTCAGAAGTACCATTATGATTTACAAATGGCCCAACAAATGGTACTGTGGCTGACTGTATGGCCAATCAGAAGTAACAAGACCTGAGGCTACCGCATCAGACACCTTTCCAGATTATTGACTATAGTTATGTTATGGAAAATGTGGCAGAGAGTGGTGTCAGACCTGAAGATTTAGTGGTCCACTGATGTTGACTTGGTTGAGTGACCTTTTAATTGTAACCTAAGTAGCCTGGAGTATTTGTTTATGGAAGGTTTCTAGGGAGTGCAGTCTTTCACATACATCCTTATAACAGTGTCTACTTTATAGTACTACACCACTGGTCGATTTCTGGCTTTCTTTTGAAGATATTGTAAATCTTGCCTTGCAAAGTTATTGATCCACAGAATTCCAGTTTGATGAGAAAAAAAAAAATCTCTAGCATTTGTCACCGTATATATTCTGTTGTTTTTTTTTTTTTTTTATGACTGGAAGTCATGCAGTATTTGTAGAAGAAGAAAGTTATAAATGCATTTAATTTTACGGATCATAGGATAGCACCATCATTGCAAAGACAGAGCAATTCTTGTATAATATCTGAAAAACAGTATGAAACTTTCTGTTTTTCACCAAGTATATCATGTGTATTTTATTTTCCCTGTTGTATATCTTTCCTTTGTCTTAAAAGTCTTTAGCTGACATATCAATCTACAGAAACATTTTGGATTATTCTTCTATTGTTTGAGTGAAAAAATATATTTTAAAGTTACTTAAGAGTTTTATTTATAAAGAATTTTTAAATTGAAATATTTGCTTCTAACCTAGGCAGGAAAACCATGTAGATTCCTACAAGCCTAGTTCTGCTCTTACACTAAAGGAAAATTTCTTTTACCCCATAAAAAGGGGAAAAAATCTTCCTTTTTCTAACTTCCACTCTTTACATTAATGCTTTCTTCCAGTCTTTCCAAGATTGCCGATCAGAACACTTACTCCTAAACACAGAGACTGGGTCATGAGTAGGTCAGTGTTCAAGATAGTGCCAATCTAGACCTAACAATAGTGATTGGCTCAGGGCATTAGGGCCAAGTTACTCTGAAAGTAAATCCTGTGCCTTCTTTAGGTACTTGCCAAGAAGATAAAATTTCTGTTGGCCATCGCAAGGAGATGGCTTACACTGGAGTAAAGCAGCACCAGAAATGGGATCCCAATGAGATTGTTTTAGACCCTGATTCTACCTGTTTGTGGGGATGATAATCCCCAACCCTTCTGATTTTCCTTAAAAACCAAGGCTAGATTTTCTGTCATTTGCTACAGAAGTAATATTTATTGAATCAGAGTGCAAAATGAGAAAGGGTAAAAAAGAAAGGCATGACTGGAACGTTGTCCCTAAGAAAGTGCCATTTACATTCAAATGGCATACTAAAGGGTATATTTGTTTCACGTGATAGCAAACAGTGGGAAGGAAGTTTTCTGCATAAGTAAGAGTTGTGTAAAAAGCATGAAGGTATGAATGTGCATGGTGTGTTCAGGGAATGGCAAGTCAACACCATACCAAAAAAATAAATAAATAAAAGACAAAAGTACCTCCATAGTCTTAAGTTCATGACAGAATTTAATAAACAGAGTCCTGGATATACAAATTAATACTTTTATCAAAATATCAAATGGAGGGTGATGGATAAATGTTTCAATATTCAAGTTTACATTCCCCTCCCCCCATTTAAGGCATTAGGGCAAAAAACACAGTTTAATTTTTTTAATCCCTTAAAAGACAAACTTTACGATATCTAAATTCCAACTATGGAATCTGATACAGGGTGATAATGGCTTTACATACAATTTTCAGAAAATGGAAATTCACTTTCTGTAAGATACAAATCAACTATTAGGTTAATAAGAAAGATAAGGAGAATGGGATTTATCTGCAAACTCAAAAGTAATAGACAATTTAAGGAAGTCTAAGATAAGAAACTTGTATTGTATTTTACTGATTATAACAATTATAAAAGCTCTTTTTAGAAATTTGGAAAATATGGAACAATTATGAAGATAAAAATTAAAGGAACATAGTCTTATGATGCTAAAAGAACTACTGTTATATTTCTTTCCATTATTATTTTTCATAAAAATTTTTATTAGGAACTAATATTGTGTTTTATACAATTGGGTTATAATTTTATATTCTGCTTTCTATACTTCAAATGAATTTGCAAGCTTTCATCACACTGTTACTTTTGAAATATATATAATAGCTTACTTGATTAACGTGGTATAATATCCAGTTATTGTTGGTAATTTGGGTGATTTTCAGTTTTTCACTCTTAAACACATAGATATTCAATGAGCTTTTTGGACCAATAAAGTTGATGGCATCTCTTTCTCCTCAAAATAGATTCCTTCCCCCACTCAAAACTAGAGAGGAGAATTTGGTCAAAAAGAATGATTTTTAAAATATCTTATGCAAACTGTCAAAGTATCCTAAAAATATTACCAGTTTGTACTTTCATTAGCTGATTAAGACAGTGTTTATCTCATTACACTTCTAAACATCACTTATGATAATTAAAAATAAGGTTTTTAAATTTTACTAATGGCAACATGTCTCTTATTGCTATTTAAATTAGAAGTCCTTAATTTATTAGTGAGGCCAAACATTTTCACTTTGCTAGCCTTTTTGTGTTTCTTAGTCTGTGAATAATTTAGAGCTTTCATTGACCTTTATATCATAAGATATTTTTACTTTGTGTGAATGTTTTTATCAAATAGTTATTTTTCTTTTATTTTTTTGTTTGTTTTTTCAAATAGTTACTTTTTTTTTAATTTAATGTCTCTGACCAGCAGAGCTTAACATTTTGCATGTTTATATATAAAACATTTACTTTTATTGTCCTTTGTGACATATTTGTTTTTAATCTAGAAAATTTTCACTGAACCTGTTATCTGAAATATGATAAATATTTTACCTCCTTTTCTCTGCTAGCTATTTCTATATTTTCTTATATTTTTATAGTTAGTTCCTCAAACACTTATAGTTAATTTAGATATAAAGATATACTTTGTTTTCTTTTGGTAACTGGACAATTATTTCATAACCATTTGTTAGGTAGGCCTTTTTTTCCCAGTAATTTATGATACTTTCCTTCCCATATTATAAATTATTAAGTATATTATGGCCTCTTTCAAAGTTATTACTTTCAATAACAATTTTTAATTATATCAAGACAAACTGATCAGTGTAGAAAAATAAATTAGATTCAGGCATAAAGAAAAAACTCCCTTCATAATCCCACAAATCTTCATTTAGACTTCGTTGGAATGTATTCATGTATGCTCAGTTTAGTTAAATCGCTCAGTTGTATCCACTACTTTGTGACCCCATGGACTGCAGCATGCCAGGCTTCCCTGTTCATTGCAAGTTCCTGGAACTTGTTCAAACTCATGTCCGTCGAGTTGGTGATGCCATCCAACCATCTCATCCTCTGTCTTCCCCTTCTCCTCCTGCCTTCAATTGTTCCTAGCATCACAGTCTTTTCCAACGAGTCAGTTCTTCACATCAGATGGCCAAAGTATTGGAGCTTCAGCTTCGGCATCAGTCTTTCCAATGAATATTCAGGACTGATCTCCTTTAAGATTGACTGGTTGGATCTCCCTGCTGTCCAAGGAACTCTCAAGAGTCTTCTCCAACACCACAGTTCAAAAGTATCAATTCTTCGGTGCTCAACTTTCTTTATAATCCTACTCTCACATCCATACATGACTACTAGCTTTGACTAGGCAGACCTTTGTTGGCCAAATAATGCCTCCACTTTTTAGTATGCCATCTAGGTTTGTCATAGATTTTCTTCCAAGGAGCAAGCATCTTTTGATTTCATGGTTGCAGTCACCATCTTCAGTGATTTTGGAGCCCAAGAAAATGAAGTCTGCCACCGTTTCCATTGTTTCCTGCTATGAAGTGATGGAACCAGATGCCATGATCTTAGTTTTCTGAATGTTGAGTTTTAAGCCAACTTTTTCACACTCCTCTTTCACTTCCATCAAGAGGCTCTTTTTTTCCTCTTCACTTGCTGCCATAAGGGTGGAGTCATCTGTATATCTGAGGTTATTGATATTTCTCCTGGAAATCTTGTTTCCAGCTTGTGTTTCATCCAGCCCGGCATTTCACATGATGTACTCTGCAGAATAGATGTGTGTTTTTTTTTAATTCTCTTCCTTTTTCTATGATCCAATGGATGTTGGCAATTTGATCTCTGTTTCATCTGCCTTTTCTAAATCCAGCATGAACATCTGGAAGTTCATGGTTCACATACTGTTGAAGCCTCACTTGGAGAGTTTTGGGCATTACCTTGCTAGTGTGTAGATGAGTTCAATTATGCGGTAGTTTGAACATTCTTTGGCAATGCCTTTCTTTGGGATTGGAATAAAAACTGACATTTTCCAGTCCTGTGGCCACCGATGACTTTTCCAAATTTGCTCACATATATTGTGCAGCACTTTCACAGCATCATCTTTTAAACTTAAAATAGCTCAACTGGAATTCCATCACCTCCACTAGCTTTCTTCATAGTCATGCTTCATAAGGCCCACTTGACTTCACACTCTAGGATATCTGGCTCTAGGTGAGTGATCACACCATCACAGTTATCTGGGACATGAAGATATATTTTGTGTAGTTCTTCTGTGTATTCTTGCCACCTCTTCTTAATATCTTCTGCTTCCATTAGGTCCATACCGTTTCTGTTCTTTAATGTGCCCATCTTTGCATGAAATGTTCCCTTGGTATCTCTAATTTTCTTGAAGAGATCTCTAGTCTTTCCCATTCTATTGTTTTCCTCTATTCCTTTGCGTTGATTACTGAGGAAGGCTTTCTTATCTCTCCTTGCTATTCTTTTTGGAATTCTGCATTCAGATGGGAATATTTTTCCTTTTGTCCTTTTCCTTTAGCTTCTCTTCTTTTCTCAGCTATTTGTAAGGCCTCCTTAGGCAGCCATTTCACCTTTTTGCATTTCTTTTTCTTGGGAATGGTCTTGATCACTGCCTCCTGTACAATGTCACGAACCTCCATCCATAGTTCTTCACGCACTCTGTCTATAAGATCTAATCCCTTGAATCTATTTGTCACTTCCACTGTATAATCATAAGGAATTTGATTTAGGTCATACCTGAATGGTCTAGTGGTTTCCCTTACTTTCTTCAATTTAAGTCTGAATTTGACAATAAGGAGTTCATGATCTTAGCCACAGTCAGCTCCCCGTCTTGTTTTTGTTGACTGTAGAGAGCTTCTCCATCTTTAGCTGCAAAAAATATAATCAATCTGATTCGTTATTGACCATCTGGTGATATCCATGTGTAGAGCTGTCCCTTGTGTTGTTGGAAGAGGGTGTTTGCTATGACCAGTGTGTTCTCTTGGTCAAACTCTGTTAGCCTTTGCCCTGCTTCATTTTGTACTCCAACTATTTGTATTCCAGTTATCTCTTGACTTCCTACTTTTGCATTCTAGTCCTCTATCATGAAAAGGACATCTCTTTTTGGTGTTAGTTCTAGAAGGCCTTATAGGTAATCATAGTACCATCCAGCATCAGCTTCTTCAGCATTACTGGTCGGGGCATAGACTTGGATTACTGTGATATTGAATTGTTTGACTTGGAAAGGAACAGAGATCATTCTGTTGTTTTTGAGATTGCACCCATTACTGCATTTTGGACTCTTTTATTGACTATGAAGGCTACCCCATTTCTTCTATGGGATTCTTGCCCACAGTAGTAGATATAATGGTCATCTGAGTTAAATTCACTCATTGTAGTCCATTTTACTTCACTGATTCCTAAAATGTCAATGTTCATTCTTGCCACCTCCTGTTTGACCACTTCTAGTTTACTTTGATTTATGGACCTAACATTCCAGGTTTTATGCAATATTGTTCTCCTCAGCATCAGACTTTACTTTCATCAGCAGTCACATCCACAACTGGGCATTGTTTTCTCTTTGGCTTTGTCTGTTCATTCTTTCTGGAGTTATTTCTCTACTCTTCTCCAGTAGCATATTGGGCACCTACCAACCTGGAGAGTTCATCTTCAGTGTCACATATTTTGCCTTTTCATACTGTTCATGGGGGTCTGAAGGCAAGAGTACTGAAGTGGTTTGCCATTCCATTTTTCAGTGGACCACATATTTTGACAGAACTCTCCACCATGACCTGTCCCTCTTGGGTGGCCCTGCATGGCATGGCTCATAGTTTCATTGAGTTAGAAAAGGCTGTAGTTCATGTGATCAGTGTGATTGCTTTTCTGCGACTGTGATTTTCATTTTGTCTGGATAAGGATAAGCGGATTATGGAAGCTTCCTGATGGGAGAGACTGTCTTTGGGGGAAATTGGGTCTTGTTCTCCAAGAGAAGGGAATGGCAAACCACTTCAGTATTCTTGCCTTGAGAACCCCATGAACAGTATGAAAAGGCAAAATACCCAGTTGTGGAAAAACAATATGAAAAAACAATACCCGGTTGTGGATATGACTGGTGATAGAAGCAAGGTCTGATGCTGTAAAGAGCAATATTGCATAGGAACCTGGAATTTTAGGTCCATGAATCAAGGCAAATTGGAAGTGGTCAAACAGGAGATGTCAAGTGTGAAGGTCAACATTCTAGGAAGCAGCGAACTAAATGGACTGGAATGGGTGAATGCAACTCAGATGACCATTATATCTACTACTGTGGGCAGGAATCCCTTAGAAGAAATGGAGTAGCCATCATGGTCAACAAAAGAGTCCAAAATGCAGTACTTGGATGCAATTTCAAAAACAACAAAATGATCTCTGTTCGTTTCCAAGGCAAACCATTCAATATCAGAGTAATCCAAGCTTATGCCCCAACCAGTAACATTGAAGAAGCTGAAGTTGAATGGTTCTATGAAGACCTACAAGACCTTTTAGAACTAGCACCCAAAAAAAGATGTCCTTTTTATTATAAGGGTCTGGAATGCAAAAGTAGGAAGTCAAGAAACACCTGGAGTAATAGGCAAATTTGGCCTTGGAGTACAGAATGAAACAGGGCAAAGGTTAATAGAGTTTTACCAAGAGAACACACTGGTCATAGCAAATACCCTTTTCCAACAACACAAAAGAAGACTCTACACATGGACATCACCAGATGGTCAACACCGAAATCAGACTGATGATATTCCTTACAGCGAAAGATGGAGAAGCTCTATACAGTCAGCAGAAACAAGACCGGGAGTTGACTGTGGCTCAGATCATGAACTCCTTATTGCCAAATTCAGACTTAAATTGAAGAAAGTAGGGAAAACCACTAGAGCATTCAGGTATGACCTGAATAGATTCAAGAGATGAGATCTGATAGACAGAGAGCCTGATAAACTATGGACGGGGGTTTGTGACATTGTATCAGAGACAGGAATCAAGACCGTACCCATGGAAAAGAAATGCAAAAAAGCCAAATGACTGTCTGAGGAGGGCTTACAAATAGCTGTGAAAAGGAGAGAAGCAAAAAGCAAAGGAGAAGAGGAAAGATATACCCATTTGAATGCAGAGCTCCAGAGAATATCAAGGAGAGATATGAAAGTCTTCCTCAGCGATCAATGCAAAGAAACAGAGGAAAACAAAAGAATGGGAAAGACTAGAGATCTCTTCAAGAAAATTAGAGATATCAAGGGAACATTTCATGCAAAGATGGGCTCAATAAAGGACAGAAATGGTATGAACCTAACAGAAGCAGAAGATATTGAGAAGAGGTGGCAAGAATACATAGAAAAACTACAGAAAACATCTTCACGACCAGATAATCACGATGGTGTGATCACTCACCTAGAGCCAGACATCCTGGAATGTGAAGTCAAGTGGGCCTTATAAAGCATCACTACGAACAAAGCTAGTGCAGTTGATGGAATTCCAGTTGAGCTACTTCAAATCCTAGAAGATGATGCTGGGAAAGTGCTGCACTCAATATGCCAGCAATTTTGGAAAACTCAGCAGTGGCCACAGGACTGGAAAAGGTCAGTTTTCATTCCAATCCCAAAGAAAGGCAATGCCAAAGAATGCTGAAACTACCGCAAAACTGCACTCATCTCACACGCTAGTAAAGTATGCTCAAAATTCTCCAAGCCAGGCTTCATCAATACGTGAACCGTGACCTTCCAGATGTTCAAGCTGGTTTTAGAAAAGGCAAAGGAACCAGAGATCAAATTGCCAACGTCTGCTGGATCATCGAAAAAGCAAGAGAGTTCCAGAAAAACATATATTTCTGCTTTATTGACTATGCCAAATCCTTTGACTGTGTGGATCACATAAACCATGGAAAATCCTGAAAGAGATGGGAGTACCAGGCCACCTGACCTGCCTCTTGAGAAACCTATATGCAGGTCAGGAAGCAACAGTTATAACTGGACATGGAACAACAGAGTGGTTCCAAATAGGAAAAGGAGTAAGTCAAGGCTGTATATTTTCACCCTGTTTATTTAACTTATATGCAGAGTACATCACAAGAAATGCTGTGCTGGAAGATGCACAAACTGGAATCAGGATTGCTGGGAGAAATCTCAATAACCTCAGATATGCAGATGACACCACCCTTATGGCAGAAAGTGAAGAGGAACTAAAAAGCCTCTTGATGAAAGTGAAAGAGGAGAATGAAAAAGTTGGCTTAAAGCTCAATATTCAGAAATCTAAGATCATGGCATCTGGTCCCATCACTTCATGGGAAATAGATGGGGAAACAGTGTCAGACTTTATTTTTCTGGGCTCCAAAATCACTGCATATGGTGACTGCAGCCATGAAATTAAAAGACGCTTACTCCTTAGAAGGAGAGTTATGACCAACCTAGACAGCATATTAAAAAGCAAAGACATTACTTTGCCAACAAAGGTCCATCTAGTCAAGGCTATGGTTTTTCCAGTGGTCATGTATGGATGTGAGAGTTGGACTGTGAAGAAAGCTGAGCACTGAAGAATTGATGCTTTTGAACTGTGGTGTTGGAGAAGACTCTTGAGAGTCCCTTGGACTGCAAGGAGATCCAACCAGTCCATCCTAAAGGAGATCAGTCCTGGGTCTTCATTGGAAGGACTGATGCTGAAGCTGAAACTCCAATACTTGGGCCACCTCATGCAAAGAGTTGACTGATTGGAAAAGACCCTGATGCTGGGAGGGATTGGGGGCAGGAGGAGAAGGGGACGACAGAGGATGAGATGGCTGGATGGCATCACCGACTCGATGGACATGAGTTTGAGTAAGCTCTGGGAGTTGGTGATGGACAGGGAGGCCTGGTGTGCTGCAATTCATGGGGTCACAATGACATATCGACTGAAGTGAACTGAGTTGAACTGGCAGACAAAGGAGCAATTACTTGGCTATATTCTTCTGAAGGACTTTGTCTTTGATCCTGCTCTAGGAAAATAAGAAACATATTGAATTTTTATTTACCATTTAAAAATTTTTTTAATTAAATAATCCTTTCATGAATTTGTCTGTTGTATGTTAATTAATTATCTGTATATAGGGATGTGATTGTGAATGTATGAATGTAAACAATATATATGAATATGATATTTAAATTTTTGTCTATTTTAGTGCATTAAGGGTAGTCTGATGTGAGAAATTGACCTGTTTCATTAACAGTATGATTGTATACTAAAAATAACTTAACCTGAAATCCTTTCAACTTTGATCTGGAGGAATTGTGCTAGTTTGCAAATGTATGAGCCTAAAACACACCAAGATAAAAGCCCAGGGCAAGTAAAATATATTTGAATTGTAATTAATCACTTTGTGTCCAATTATAGATAATAGAATTTGCTTTTTTTTTGTAGTGGTGGTATGAACTGAAATGTTACCTTTACTTCTAATAAAGTAAATACATTTTATTTAGTCTTTATATTAATCAGTATGTTAACAGATATAGTTATATTTGGATGTTATAGGTTCTATGACATGTTTCTTTGTAGGCAATGCTTACAAATTACCATGTGAATGAGCTTCTGAATGAAACCTGGCTTGGTAAGACTATAATCTTTTATAATCTATTTTATTTTATACTGTTGAATTTTGCATTTTCGGCCTAGTCAATTGAATTCTTTACAGGTTTAATTTTATTAAATAAGAAACTGATTAAATTTAAGTTTTATGGAAGGAAAATTGGAAATAAATTGAAAGATATTAATTCTAATGGAAAATAGTCCACCATTCTGAAATTAATTTATTTGGTGATGTCATTTCTTCAGATAGGAACTGTCAAATTGGTAAATGTGGTCATTATTATGGTAATTCATGTTATGCTGATTGGTGGTGACACCTTTTCATAAATAAGTCACTGGTAATAAAATTCTTGGACTGACTTTCAAGTACAGTCTCAAAAATATAATACAACGAAGCCAGTGTATAGCATATTTAATCCATATGAATGGTTACATTTATACCCGGAAAGCAATTACAGTCATTTTGAAAACTAGAACAATTACAAGGTAAACATGTAGAATTACATTCAGATCTGAAAAAGAAATTCTAGGACAAAGCAATGGCAGTAAATTTGACCAAAATTCAAACACTATCTGTTCTCTAAAGTCTATCATGGCATCCTTCCTCCTAGCCATTATTCACATCTTTATTATATCACATCACTATTTACCTGTATTTGTCTTCCATATCAGTTTGATGAGTTTTTGGAGGAGAAAGAGCTTGCCTTAATGATATTGGTATCACTATATCATCATCTAGAAGAAAGCATTTGTTCCAGAACCCAGATGAATGACAATGTAATTTTCAAAGAGTGTGACTTAAGACTGTATCATGGAGTGAATTGGGGGTAAAACATAGGGTGAAATAAGAAGAAGCAAATTATAAAATAAAATGAATGGAGAGAATTTAAAATTCCATTGAAAAATGCAATTTTTACTTTAGGGTTCTTTAAAAGTCAGGTCCCCTAAAATACCATATCCTTTCAGATTTTGTCTTTCCCCTCAATTTATATCAAAGATGACTGATTCATTGAATAACAAATCTACCTGTAATACATTTTCAGCTGTAAGTCTCAGAGTCTTAGTAACCACTGGGCAGATCCAACTGGAACCCCAGGGTTGGTATGAAAATTATAGTAAACTGAAGATATTTGAGAATAAACAGATGTAGAAAGAAGCCTTCTCAAAACTATTTCTATCTGACTAAAAACAGAAACTTACAGGAAATGAAGCTGCCATAAAATTCCCTTTTTGGGGTGCGTCTACTCACAAGAGAGAGAACAAAAGTAAATCTACTATACCCTCTTGGGAGAGTTTCAAGACCAAGAAGTCAGAAAGACCAGTTGTACCTGCATAAATAAACATTGCAAATTTTAATAAAACTTTACATAAAGTTAAACATAAACATTACAAAAATAACAAACTTTCTTATCTCTCATTTGCTCTCCTAAAATTTAATTTGTCTTTCCTAAAGAAACCTTATCTGTTCTTCCCACAGAAAAGAAACCTTTTTCCCCTCCCTTTTCCGTACTAAGTAAGATATATAAGCCCTTCCATCCATCCATCAAGTGCTAAGTCATGTCTGGCTCTTTGCGACCCTGTGGACTGTAGCCCAGGAAGCTTCTCTGTCCATGGGATTTTCCAGACAAGAATACTGGGATGGGTTGCCATTTCCTTCTCCAGGGGTTCTTCATGACCCAGGGATCCACAGGCAGATTCTTTACCTCTTGAACCATCAGGGAAGCCCATATGAACCCTTAACTTTAGCTACTTAACGTTAGCTTCTTTTGCTAGCTAACATGCACATAGGAAAGGATTATTCTTTTTTTTTTTTTTACTTATTAATCTATATTTTGTTGGCTTAATTAGCAAGCTCTCAGATGCGAAACCTTAGGAGGCAGAAATCAGAACATCACTTATTTCTATGATATTTGGTTAGTCAAATATTCACATGGTGATAGTGAGATAACAAAGGTAATCAAAGTGGCCATTGAGATACTACAAAATCTAAATCACATAAATTTATCATTTCCTGAAATATTAAAGTGAAGTACCCCGTGTGGAAGAGCCTGATTTTGGTCATCAAAATTTTTGTATTAGGAAAAATTTTGAAGACATAGTTAATTGTACTGTGAATATAATTGACTGAATGTAAATTCTAATTCCAGTCAGCACCTGGGAGGCTGTCTTTTACCAGCTTTTCAAGCCAATGTTAACTGACTTGAACTTTGTGAAGCCCAGAATATACTTTGTATAATAAGTCAGATAGTGTTAGTGAGGGAGGACACTAGATTTAAGAGAGATGGGCACTTTGAGGGGAATATGTACAACGGAGTCAAACATGTTTTGTTTAGTAAGTATTGCTCTAGTTGCCCCATTGCACTGAAGGGTGGTCTTATACATGGAAGTTTACTACTAACTTGAAGTTGACTACTAAATAAAAAGAAACTCAGTAAGTAAAATATTCTTCTCTAGATCTCGGTGATTTTGTTAAAAGTATTATAGCTGTTATTGTCATTTCTAAACTGAAGCTAATATTACACATTGGCACATTGGTTTAATTACTGTTCACAGAATTATTGAAAACAAAGAAATGCTAATTACATGAATGAACCTTGTAGCTTTTAGGTTACTGTTTATTGTATAAGGTTTGGTGCAATGTTTCAGATGACACTGGAGCCAAGTTCAAAAATTAGCTGAGCTCATTATGAGATTTAATTGATTTGTGTCAGTAAATTGAGGAAACTTTTATCTTCCAGCAAAATCTCATCCAAGTGGTTTGCCAGAAGGATGTAATTTGATAGGCAACTCTAAGCCACTAGAAGACAAATTAAAAAAAAAAAAAGTATGGCATCAATACAAATGTTCTTAGGCTGATGATATCCTGAGGCTGGGAAACCATTTCCACCATCTTGACTCTTCACTTCTTCAGTAGGCATTTTATGACTCATATTTACTTGAATTGCATTTAGGTTCTCTAATGGTTTCAAAAATCTAAAGGGAGTGTTCTAAAGAAGCCTCTTTTGTAACTTATCTCTATGACAAATTGTACTCTGAGAACAATTATGTTGGGGAAAATGTATTTAAAAGTATTCAGAATTTTAAAATGAAACAACAAAAAACTTTACCTGAAGCCTTGATAGCTTTTCATGTAATCCTTTAATCAGCATGGGAATAATTACATATTTAAGTCTTTGCAACTTTTAAGGATAGTTTAATACTTTAATTAGCTATTTACACATGGAAAAATTACAGAAGTAATTAAGGATATTCTGATTAATTAAAAGCATTAGGGGGTATTAAATGTGAAAGAACGCATTTTTTTAATTAAATCTTTCCAGTTTTCAAAATATTCTATACTTAAAAAAGAGATACTAACAGTTTTATCTGAATCAGTTATGCTAAAAATACGTAACAAGTCAAGTATTAGAAATTTTTTAAAGTGAACTGGTTATAATCTTTTGGATTCACTTAAAGTTTGGTTTTACCCCTCACTTATTAAAAATGTTTTGGTGAGATGAGTCTTCATTGATATTAATAAATGTTTTACTACCAGTGGAAGAAGTCAGAGGCCCAAAGTTTAGACTGAAAATCTCCCAAAGAGAAATATCTGCAGGAATGATGGTACTGAATAGGCTGATCATAGTGTTCTTTTCATAGTGAAATTGTTGAATCCCATCTATGCAGCTGTCTCAAGTAGATAGTCAAGAGACTGGAGTGCCAGATTTTAGAAGTAGCTGCCAAATGCTAATAGAAAAGCCATAGTAGTAAGTCTAAGTCAAGTTTTAGATAAAGAAGGGAAAAGTTTTCTCCTAGTAGTTGGGGCTGATAGAAAAGAATATCTATAGAGCTGTTGAAGTAAATGACTCTTTAAGCTTACAATCCTCACAACTTCCTTAATTTCAGGTGTAGGTGATGAGAGAGCTGTGAAGTGTATTCAAAATGCCAACAATTTTTTTCTTTCAATTAAACAGAAATCATTAAATGGAAACTTGGAGTATGCTGCCTTTACAAAAAGAAAAACAGAAGCAAAAGTAAAGCAAAATCATCTTTGTTTGGAGAAGAAATCCAAGAGGATTTGGGAATTGCACATGGTCCCATGAAAAGGACTATCTATCACATCTGTTGTCCTTAGAAAAAGCTGAATATTAGAGTTAGTGACTCATAATCAACTCTTCTCTCACTATACTATTCAACAAATTTCATTAATAGTCTTCAAAAATATGATATTTAAATATTGTCTAATATCTACAGAAGGAATATATCAATTTACTTAACCATTTCACCACTGTCGGACATTTGTGCTTTTTCATGCCACCATAATAAAAAAAAACAGTTTTGCTCATCGATCTTTGCCCACATATTGATCATTTACTTAAGTTTGATTTCTAAAACTTTAGATGCTAGACAAAGGCTAGGAATGTTCTAAAATTCTTGAAGTGTTTGCAAGTTTACGTTTCACCAACATAGCATGAAAGTGTCATCACTTTGAATAAAATACTGTGTTGTTAATTTGATAGACAAATAGTTGTCTGTTTATCAAGTTAAATTTCAGGCTTTATTAAAAAATAAAGTATAATTTAAGTTATTAGCAAAGATATTTTTGATGGCTGTTACGATAAATAATAAAGGTACACTTAACTCACAAGTAACAAATCACCCCCTGAGGAGATGGGATTGTCTCCTTTTTTTAAACCATTTTTTTTTTTTTACTTTTTAATTTATTTTTTAATTTTAAAAATTCTTTATTTTATAAATTGAAGTATAGTTCATTTACAATGTTGTGTTAATCTCAGGTTTACAGCAAAGTGATTCAGTTACATATATATATATATTAATAACTATGCATAACTATATATATATATATACTTTTTCAGATTATTTTCCATTATAGGTTATTACAAGATATTGAATATAATTTCCTGTGCTGTATAGTACATCCTTGTTATTTATCTACTTTATATATTGTAGTGTGTATATGTTAATTCCCAACTCCTAATTTATCTCTCCCTGTACCACCCCCTCTTTGGTAACCACAAGTTTGTTTCCTATGTCTGTGGGTCTGTTTCTGTTTTTAAATAAGTTCATTTCTATCATTTTTTATGATTCCACATATAAGTGATATTATACTTGTCTTTCTCTGTCTGACCACCTTCACTTAATATGATAATCCTTAGGTCCATCCATGTTGCTCCAAATGGCATTATTTCATCATCTTTTGAGTAACACTCCATTATATATATGGACCACGTTTTCTTTTTCCCTCTGTTGATAGATAATTAGGTTAACTCCGTGTCTTAGCTATTGCAAGTCATACTGCTATGAATTTTAGGGTGCATGTAGTTTTTCAAATTATTGTTTTCTCCAGATATATGCCCAGGAGTGGTATTGCTGGATCATGTAGTAGCTCTATTTTCAGTTTTTAAAGGGGCCTCCAAATTGTTCTCCATAGTGGCTGCATCAATTTATATTCCCACCAACCATGTAGGAGGGTTCCTTTTCCTCCACAAGCTCTCCATCATTAATTGTTTGTAGACTTTTTAATGATGGCCATTCTGACTGGTGTGAGGTGGTACTTCATTGTACTTATTATTTGCTTTTCTCTAATAATTCGTGACATTGAACATTTTTTCATATGCCTGTTGTCCATCTGTACATCTTCTTTGGAGAAATGTCTATTTAGATCTCCTGCCCATTTTTTGATTGGATTTTTTTATAAATATATTCTGCTTCATGATCCATTTGCATAATTTGGGAATTAGTTCTTCTTCAATAGCATCATTTGCAAATACTTTCTCCCAGTCCAGAGACTGTCTTTTTTAATTTAAAGTTCTAATTTCATTCTTCAGCATGTAGCTGTCCAGTTTCTCAGTACCACTTATTAAAGATACTGTATTTTCTCCATTGTATGTTCTTGTTTCCTTTATCATAGACTAATTGACCATAAATGTATGGGTGTATTTCTGGGCTTTCTATCCTCTTCCGTTGACCTATATGTCTGTTTTTGTACCAGTGCAATACTCTTTTTATTACTGTAGCTTTGTAGTATAGTCTGAAGTCAGGAAGCATGATTCTTCCAGCTCTATTCTTCTTGTGAAATACTGTGTATTACACTTTTTCACCATTGGTGATTTGGTAGCCAAAAATTCTGTTTGTATCTATTTGATGATTGAGGAGGTAACAAAAGGATATAAAATAGAATAGCATTAAATGTAGGACAAGTATGAATATTTTCTTTTAGCTCTGTATATTCATCATTGATTTATCAAGTATGCATTGAACTTCTATAGCACATTTTTGGAACTTGATTGGTATACGTGTATCATACTACCTTAGAGCCTTTAATAAACTTATAGTGTATGTGCAGAAATGGATATGTAAATTAGTAATTATAGTATATTGAGATAACTGTCAAAAATATGTAGAAAGCTCTTCAGGAAGAAAAAAGTAACTGGAGGCAGATGATGGAGAGACTAGGCTTCACGGAAATAGTAACACTTGGGTTTAATTTTGGTGACTGAGATTGCTTTATGTACAAGTATAGGAGGGGAAAGGTGTTTCAGAATAAATAAAATAATGCATAAATTCAGGAAGTATGAATGAAATAGTGTGTTTGCAGAACTACAAAGAGGTCTATATGATTGATTGGTGAGTGACAGGTAATAAAAGAAAAGGGAATTGTAATCAAATAGTGAAGGATCAATCTCTTAAGGATCAGTCTCTGACCTTCAGTATAACATTTCAACTAGAGAAAGTGTTTCTATCATATATTTCCATAGAATCATAAACATCTATTCTCACAGCACACCACATATATTTACTTATTAGTTTCACTGTCTTTAGACTCAGACATCCATGATCGCAGAGAGTGTATCTGTCAGACTCACCTTTGTATCTCTAGTTCCTAGCACAGTACTTGTTGAATACATAAACAGATGAACAGACTTCACAATGTAGACATCATGGATTTATTAAAGCAAAGATTTTTAAAGAAAATAAATAACTATATGTAAAATCAATTATAAATCATTATATATTTATATAAATATTACAGTGGGTTGCCTCCAAAGAGATATGTCTAAGTCCTAACCCTCCAGTACCAGTGAATGTGACCTTACTGGGAAATAGGGTATTTGCAGATGTACTTAAATTAAGGGTGTCAAGGTGAGATCATATTAGATGTAGTATGGGCCCTAACTTCAAGAACAGTTTCCCTTGTGAGAGAAAGGAGAAGGAAATTTGAGACATATACACACAAGGGAGAAGGCTATATGAAGATGGAAGCAGAAATTGGAGTTAAGCTGCCACTAACCAAGGAATGTCTGGAATCACCATAGGCTGGACAAAGTAAGGGATTATTCACTCCTGAAACATTCAGAGGAAGCCTGACCCTGCAAACACATTGATTTCGGTCTGGCCTCTAGAAATGTAAAATAATAAATTTCTGTTGTTTAAAACCACCTAGTTTATGATAATTTGTTACAGCAGCCTTTGGAAACTAAAATATAACATTATATATTATATACCTGTATTAGTCAATTATGTATGTTTAATCATTAATAAAAAAGTGAGGAATAGAATGAAAAAGGAAAGGCTGAGAATAAGATAGAATTAAGTAAGGTATTTATTGTCAATGGGCTAGGTCAGAAATGATGGGAGACTGAAAAAAGTCTATAGCAAGGCGATATATCTTGTTATTTAGAAGATAGAACTTTTAGATATAATGGATTTCAGAGGGAATAAATAACAAAGAGAAGATAAAGATGAGTCTTGGATTTCTCACACAAGCATTTGATTGATAATTTTATTAGCAGAAATAAAGAATGCAAGGAGAATCATGGATTTGGTTGATCTGCACCATAAACTGTGTTGTTATTCTTTGTCATGTGTAGTGGGGGAAATACCTTCTGATTTAGCTTAGTGGTCAGATAATTATTTATTCAGATATTTCTTAGTATTACAAGTTTTCAATTTTTTGACTAGGGACTCTGTGTGTATGTTGGTGGACACTTTTAAAACTCAACCATGAAATTGACAATACACTCACTTCCTACTTATACAGATTCTCAGTATGGTTAGCCTATTCTTTGTCCTGTTACCTACTGCTTTAGGCAGCCATGAATTTAATCAATTGCTTATAACTATTTTTGACAAATACCGATTGAGAAAAGTCTTTCTACTCCCGGTGACCTTCAAGTCAGATCAAATAACATAACTTTGAAAGCATGGTCTTCCAGGGAAAATACCAGACTGCTCAAATAATGTGAATTCTTTGGGAATGAGACTTTGAAGGAGTTTCAACTTCATTCTGTTCCTTCTGGTGATTGCAAGACCTGAGTTGTGATGGTGATTTCATGGTAAATGTGGGTTTTTGTTTCTCAAAACTATTGAAAATCTGGAGATGGAGATTGGAATAGGGCAAATTAAAATGCTGGTTTTCATTCCATATTTACATTTCATAAGATTTTTTTCTTTTTGGCTGTGCCATGTGGTGGTTTGCAGCATCTTAGTTCCCTGGCCAGGGATCAAATCCAGATCCCCTGTAGTGGAAGAGTCCTAACCACTGAACTGCCAGGGAATTCCCAGTAAGACTTTATATTAATTATAATTAGCATAATTGGGCTTCCTTGGTGGCTCAGCTGGTAAAGAATCCACCTGCAATGCAGGAGACCCCTGTTTGATTCCTGGGACAGGAAGATCCCCTGGAGAAGGGATAGGCTACCCACTCCAGTATTCTTGGGCTTCCCTTGTGGCTCAGCTGGTAAAGAATCTGCCTGCAATGTGAGAGACCTAGATTCGATCCCTGGGTTGGGAAGATCCCCTGGAGAAGGGAACGGCTACCCTCCAGTATTCTGGCCTGGAGAAATTTGGACACAACTGAATGACTTTAAGAGGAAGATTAATTGCAATAGATCCCAATCATTGCCTTTATTTTTATTATTACATGTATACTGAGGTAATATGGTGCCAAATAGCATGGTCAAAGATTTTCAAGGACTAAGTGTCTTTAGTGGAAAATGGCTTGGAGAATAAAGATCCCTTTAGTCTACTTCAGCAGTGACCTTGGTCACTATTAAGACCCTCATTATGTATATAGGTCAAGATCAATCTTTAAAACTACATTTTATTTAAAACTTCTGAAAGTTTCTTGATTGTATGTGGTAGCAGTTGAGTGACATTTTAGCTATTGTTTTTATATAATATATCAAAGAAATCCTCACAGTAGTTTTTCTTATATATTTTTTTGCTTATAAATTTTTTTCTTCCAGTTTTATTGAGATATAACTGACCTACAGCATTATACATGTGTACAGCGTGATTTGACTTACATACATCATGAAATAATTACCACAATAAGTTTACTGAACATCCATCATCTTATTTAATACAAAATAAAGAAAAAGAAAAAATATTTTCCTTGTGATGATAAATCTCAGAATTTACTCTCTTAGCCTTCATATACAACATACAGCACTGTTAATTATATTAATCATGTTGTTCATTGTATCCCTCAGTTCAGTTCAGTTCAATTGCTCAGTCATGTCCGACTCTTTGCAACCGCATGGACTGCAGTACACCAGGCCTCCCTGTCCATCACCAACTCGCGGAGCTTACTCAAACTCATGTCCACTGAGTCGGTGATGCCATCCGACCACCTCATCCTCTGTCGTCCCCTTCTCCTCCCACCTTCAATCTTTCTCAGCATCAGGGTCTTTTCTAATGACTCAGTTCTTCACATCAGGTGGCCAAAGTATTGGAGTTTCAGCTTCAGTCCTTCCAATGAATATTCAGGACTGATTTCCTTTAGAATGGATTGGTTGGATCTCCTTGCTGTCCAAGGGACTCTCAAGAGTCTTCTCCAACACCACGGTTCAAAAGCATCACTTCTTTGGCACTCAGCTTTCTTTATAGTCCAACTCTCACATCCATACATGACTACTGGAAAAACCATAGCCTTGACTAGATGGACATTTGTTGGCAAAGTAGTGTCTCTGGTTTTTAATAGGTTGTCTAGGTTGGTCATAACCTTTCTTCCAAGGAGCAAGCTTTTTTTAACATCATGGATGCAGTCACCATCTGCAGTGATTTTCTTTTGAATAAAAAAAATCCAATCTTCCTCATTTCCTGGAAAAGAATTCCATCACTGGATAAAAGAATTACTAAGATTGCTAGTTGAGCAAAATCATAGAGTGACTATAGCAAGAAACAATAAAAAAATAAAAACCTCATGTCAACAGCATAGAAAAAGACAAGTTAGAATTATTCATATTTTTTAACATATCTGTAGCTTCTGTATTAAAAATCACAATTCTGCAGAGAATAATAAATAGGTTTTCCAAATGTATTTTCCTCTCTTAGAAGGTAAATAAATAAATAGGTTAATCAATACAAGGTAACTGAAATTAAGGAAAACAATCAACTTTTAATTGGTTTTGTGTGGGTAATCCAAGTACAGACTTACTTTCCCTGTATTTCTCCTTTATATCTCTCATTCTTCTCTTGAATCACTAACACTAGGGAGGAAAACTCTGGAAATAATGTCTAAATATGATATTCAATCAACATCCTAAAATCAACTATAATTTATTTGGGATTAACCATTACTCCATAATACTATGCCATTTAACTCTCATCGGAATATTTGTACAATATGTATATAAAGTCAAGAAATTGTTTCCACAATAGCATTTTATTGTTACATTTATACTTAATATTATTCAGTTAGTTTTAAAATCATAGATATTTCCCCATGAATGAGACTGTTGAGATGAAATCTGCTTGTCTTTCACTCTGTCTCTATCAGTCAGTACTTGTGTCTTGCACATTTTCTCTGCTTGCTTTGATACAAACTTGACTAGCTCCAGAAGATGCTACTTCTCTGGAATTTTTGTCAAGTGGTAGATTCTTTCATGTCTCATATATTTGAGGTCAAGAGTTAGTATTTTACTTCCTCCACTTTGAAATAAGTATTACCCTTCTATCTTACCTTGCTGTTCAATAATTATCTTACCACCTTGTTGAAGGAAATAAAACGAAAGTCACACAAACAATTTTACTAAAGTTGTGTCCTCTTCAAAGATCTGGACTTTTGCTGAGATTCCCAGTTCAGCATTGTCTCACCTTGCACAGCCTAAGGTCTAATTTCTCATTTTTGATGGGATTGGCCACTTATCCATGATGCCTCAGCTTCCTGATATGAACAACCCATATATCCCTATTTAATTTTTTCAGCCTTGGGCAGTTCTCTTTCTTAAAACAGCTTAAAACTCAACATTCAGAAAACTAAGATCATGGCATCTGGTCCCATCACTTCATGGCAAATAGTTGGGGAAACAGTGGCAGTGACAGACTTTATTTTGGGGGGCTCCAAAATCACTGCAGATGGTGACTGCAGCCATGAAATTAAACGATGCTTACTCCTTGGAAGGGAAGTTATGATCAACATAGAAAGCTTATTAAAAAACAGAGACATTACTTTGCCAACAAAGATCCGTCTAGTCAAAGCTATGGTTTTTCCAGTATTCATGTATGGATATGAAAGTTGGACTATAAAGAAAGCCACGTGCTGAAGAATTGATGCTTTTGAACTGTGGTGTTGGAGAAGACTCTTGAGAGTCCCTTGGACTGCAAGGAGATCCAACCAGTTCATCCTAAAGGAGATCAGTCCTGAATATTTGTTGGAAGGACTGAGGCTGAAGCTGAAACTCCAATATTTTGGCCACCTGTTGTGAAGAACTGACTCATCTGAAAAGACCCTGTTGCTGGGAAAGATTGAAGGCAGGAGGAGAAGGGGACGACAGAGGGTGATATGGTTATGTGGCATTACCAACTCAATGGACATGAGTTTGAGTAAACTCCAGGAGTTGGTGATGGATAGGGAGGCCTAGTGTGCTGCAGTCCATGAGATCGCAAAGAGTCAGACACGACTGAGCGACTGAACTGAACTGAAGACAGCACCAATATATATTGGGTTGGCCAATATACATATATGTGTGTGTGTATATATATATATATATATATATATGTGTGTGTGTGTGTGTGTGTATCCATTATATGGAAAAACCTGAATGAATGTTTTGGCCAACCCAATACTTAAAAGTACATTTTTTTTTTTTTTTTACTTTAAACAACATCTATGTGTTTTACACTGGAATTTTCCATTTTTTTTTTCTTCAGAATATCTAGTTCACTGTTCTGTGGCAAACATAAATAGGGACTTTTATTTGTGGTTTTAATTTAATGCCTGCATGTACTATTTGAATTTTTTTTGTATTTTGTGCTGATGTTTATTTTATACATACATATATACATTATTACATATAATGGAAAACAATCCAATTTACAATTTACTCCTCCAAGATTTCATGATTCTTTTTTTTTTTAATGGGAGACAAACAAGAGTTCCCTGTTTTATTTCTTTATTTTTTGGCTACTCTTGACAACTTGTGGGATCTTGGCTCCCTGACCAGGAATTGAACCCAAGTACCCCTGCAGTGGAAAGCAGAGTCTAACCACTGGACTACCAGGGAATTCCCAAAGATTTCATGATTCTGATATCAAAATCTTGATACAGTTATATGCCTGCTCCAAATGAAAATATGTACATTCACACATACAGAAACACACCCCAGGAAAAAAAAGCAGATTATTTATTGGTGAAACACTAGATATATTCTCCTGAAAACATGAACAAAGTATGTCTGCTATTAAAATTATTTTATAACATTTCAAGATACATTAAGAAGTTTAGAACTCTATAGATGATGTAAGTATCATCAGAGCTTTAATTTTGAGTGTTTAGCTTCAAAGTATACCTTGATTCAATTGACTTAATTCATCTTTGCTTTTTGTGGATTTAACATTGTCATTGTGCTCAGTGCTCAGTCGCTCAGTTGTGTCCTACTCTTTGGCAATCCCATGGGATATAGCCTGCCAGGCTCCTCTAGCTGTGGAATTTATTAGGCAAGAATATGAGAGAAGGTTTTCATTTCTTCCTCCAGAAGATCTTTTCAGATCAGGGATGGAACCTCTGTCTCCTGCATTGGCAGGTGGATTCTTTACCACTGAGCCACCAGGGAAGCCAACATTGTCATTACTTTAATGCTAACTATACCACAAAGTTGTTATATATTTCTCTATCTTAGCCATTGACTACTAATACAGTAAGTGTGGTGTGCTCATTTTCCAATCTTTATTACCATGATGGAAGAAAACCTTGGTTGTCTAACACTAGGGGCCTCTATGTGAGAATTGATGCTTGAATGACTGAATTGCATTATAGAAAAATTTTATATATGAAGTAAGACATAGATGATGATTTATTTATTTGACTCCACTTCAAGAATGATGTTCAATATATATGCTCTTGTTGAATTTTAATTTACAATTTATAAAATTTTTATTAAAACTCTTGGCTAGCTTATTTCATGTCCCTGGTGGCCAGACCTACCACTTCTTTATCCTTGTAAACCCATGTTTTAGATCATATCCATGCTCTGGATACTGTAGTTTCTCTACATGTTATGTGAAACTTTGGTTGCACGTTGATAAATAATATCAAGGAACTGGCTTTTTTTTTCTCTTGGAGAGTAACAAAAATAATTGCTCTAATAGGCAATATATTATTTTTAGAATGTTAAAGGAATTAAGGTTGTTTAACTTGCCAAATGAAGAGTTAAGGGTGGATTAAATTACTATCTGTAATATCATAAGAAACTTGTAAGAAAGAATATTAAAGAATAATGTGCATGTATTATTAAACAAGAAGAGATTCCCTTAAGTGGAACTGAGAAATACGATTTTTAGAAAAACAGAAAAGATTGATAAAATACTAAAATGCATTAAGATCTGCAAGGCAATAGACAGTCATCTATCCTGAAAGGTTTAGCCTAAAGAAAGGAGGATTAGGTGAGATAATGTCACAGTTTATCTCTCTCATTTTGTTAATTCTTGCATAACAGATCACATCAATAGGTAATGCTAGCAGTTGGAAAAAACCCCTTTTGGCATCCACTGGAATTTGTTAGCTTGGGATGAGATGTTTTCTTTTTATCTAAGCATGGGTAATTCTAATTCACTAAGACTAAAAAAACAAATCTTTCTCATGGGAAGAGGCATATTTCATCCTCCTTTTCCCACCTTGGTATTATTTCTAAGTTTCTGCATTAAAATAGATTGGCAATGAGAAAACTCTCTGACCTTTTTTGGACATTTGACCTATAGTGATATCACCAATGATGTATACATGAAATAAATCTACACCACAAGCTTACAGAATTTTTCTCTGCCCAGAATATGTCCCAGCTGTTGGATGATAAAGCCATTGTTCACTAATACACAGAGCAGACCAGGGGCTAACATGTCTACATGCCAAATTGGCTCTACTTCAAAAGTATATTCCACAGAAATATACTTGCTCCTTGCAGTCCCTTAGCTCTGTAGCTGAGAAAAAAGCTCAATTTAAAAACATTTCCATCCTGGGATAAGCTAAACTAGATCAAACCAGTCAATCCTAAAGAAAATCAACCCTGCATGTTCATTGGAAGGATGGATGCTGAAGCTGAAGCTCCAATATTATGGCCACCTGATGCAGAAAGCCCACTCATTGGAAAAGACCCTGATCCTGGGAAATATTGAGGGCAGGGGGTAGAAGGGGGTGACAGAGGATGAGATGGTTGAATGGCATCATCAACTCAGTGGACATGACTTTGAGCAGACTCCTGGAGATAGTGAAGGACAGAGGAGCCTGGCTGCAGTCCATGGGGTCACAAAGAGTCAAACATGATTTAGTGACTGAACAACAACAACAGCATTTCTGAGCAAAGACTGGTCAACACATATATTTTATTATAACCCTAAAAATTGTCCATAAAATATGACTTTTCTAAGAAATTATAGTACAATTTTTTTTTGCTTTTTTGGTATTTTTATGGTTTTGATCTTTGATTTTTAAATATTTTGACATTCCTGGCTAGTGCAAGTCATATTATCTACAAATTGAGGTGTTTTTTTTTTTTTAAAGCATGTATGTCAATCTGGTGTCAAAATACCATTCCTAAAAGGCACACTGACATTTTAAAGCATGCCAACCTAGATTTTCTACAGAAGGTGAAATTGTTGTTTTACTTGTGCAAAACAATAAAAGGATGGTATTAATAGTTTTGATTAAGCAAAATATTGAGCTTGTATATTCAAGAATTTGTTATTGGTGTATATCAGAAAGTGATATTTGATCAAGAGTTGTGCTTCCCTGATGGCTCAGATAGTAAAGAATCTGCCTGCAATGCAGTAAGATCCCTGGCTCAGGAAGATACCCTGGAGAAGGGAATGACTACCACTCCAGTATTCTTGCCTGGGAAATCCCATGGACAGAGGAGCCTGGCAGGCTACAGCTCATGGGGTTGCAGAATCAGACACAACAGAGCGACTAACACACTTTCACTCACTTTAACCTCTTTATACTCAAATACATAATACACTCGGTCTGGTATATTGGAGTTAATATGACAAACAGATACATGTGAAGGACTAAATGTCCTATTTAAATGTGATAAGAGCAGCAAGCTTTGGCATTATAGATGTTCCTCTCTTTATGAACAAACATTCAAAAATAAGGGTCTATAAAATATATAAGTTGACAAGTAAATATACAAAGATTTGCTGCAAAGCTCTTTTCCAATAGTGAAATGAATTAATATAAGGCATTGCTAGGAGATATGCTTATAGAAAATAGTTAAAGTACATATAGATATACTTTATGCAGCAGCTACACATATTGAGAATTTAGAATCAAGTGAAATGATAGAATTCTAGAAACATTTTTTGTTGTTTAGTGGCTGATCACGTCTGACTCTTTTGTGACCCTGTGGACTCTGGCCTGGCAGGCTCCTCTGTCCATGGGATTGCCCATGACATGGGAGTGGGTTGCTATTTCCTTCTCCAGGGTATCTTCCCGACCCAGGGGTCAAACCCATGCTTTCTGCATTAGCAGGAAGATTCTTTACCACAGAGCCACCAGGGAAGTCCCAGAAGCTTTATTAGTTTACCACTAATCATAAGGAGGCAGGAAATGGACTTGTTTGGAATAACATAACAAGTGAGGGAAGAAATAAGGAAGAGCAGCTAACTAGGGGCCCAAAATTTTCACCTTGTTCAGTTTGTGCCAGGTGAAATGTGGACAGAACATTGATAATTGCCAGACTTGGATATCCCACTTCCTGTCTCTTATTTTCTAGGTCTAACTTTTTTTACTGCCACGAGAATAATCTTTTCAAACATTATTCATATCAAATTCCACTTGCATAAACATCTTACAAATGAAATCTTACACTGAAGTCCTTAAAGTTGACTTAACTTTCCCCTTTATGCAGTGTTTACTACCTCCACTTCTTTTGATTCCAAATACAAGACATGTGAATATATTGTACTTTTGCACATAAAACACTCTTAAATCACTGGTATTTTCTGCCCCCATCATATTTGTCAAGAACATTTGGGTGTTGGTCATCTGAACTCCTATGTGGATACATTTTTTATGATATAAATTTTGGCAGGAGAGAGAGCCCACTTCACACTGTAGAAACTGAAGAAAACAAAAAGCATACTCATTTCTCCAGCCTCCATCTTAACTAATGGAGAACCATTTGACTAAGTTTGTCACCCACCTAAATTTTGAATTTGATGTGACTGCCACTGTTTTTGTCACTTACAATAGAATATATTCTCCATTGTACCCTTGCTCCCCTTGCCCTGCTCATTCTTCAAACCTTGTTTTTTGCATCTTCCTATGATTGCGCAAGCTATTAAATAGATTTCAGTAAAATGTTATTTTCCTAAATGATCATAAAATAGTGTTGGTTGCCTGCAATTAAGAACCTTAACTAAATCATCTTGTATATCTGGCTTCATGGTTTGGTTTTTAAGGTTTCACCTATAAATCTAACTGTAAATGGGTTGAATGCCCCAACCAAAAGACAAAGAATGGCTGAATGGATGCAAAAATGAGACCCCTATAAATATTGCCTACAAGAGACTCACCTCAAAACAAGGGACACATACAGACTGAAAGTGAAGGGCTGGAAAAAGATACTTCATGCAAATGGAGACCAAAAGAAAGCAGGAGTAGCAATACTCATAACAGATAAAATAGACTTTAAGTCTATGAAAAGAGACAAAGAAGGACACTACATAATGATCAAAGGATCAATCCAAGAAGAAGATATAACAATTATAAATATATATGCACCCAACATAGGAGCACTGCAATATCTAAGGCAAATGCTAACAAGTATGAAAGAAGAAATGAACAATAATACAATAATAGTGGGCGACTTTAATACCCCACTCACACCTATGAATAGATCAACTAAACAGAAAATTAACAAGGAAACACAAATTTTAAATGATACAATGGACCAGTTAAACCTAATTGATATCTATAGGACATTTCACCCCAAAACAATGAACTTCACCTTTTTCTCAAGTGTGCACAGAACCTTCTCCAGGTTCTAGCCTTAAACCTAGCCTTGGAAAATTCAAAAAAAATTGAAATCATTCCAAACATCTTTTCTGACCACAGCGCAGTAAGATTAGATGTAAATTCCAGGGGGGGGGGGCGTGGGAACTATTAAAAATTCCAACATATGGAGGCTAAACAACATGCTTCTGAATAACCAACAAATCACAGAAGAAATCAAAAAAGAAATCAAAACATGCATAGAAATGAATGAAAATGGAAACACAACAACCAAAAACCTATTCAGTTCATTTCAGTCTCTCAGTCATGTCCGACTCTTTGTGACCCCATAAACCACAGCACGACAGGCCTGCCTCTCCATCACCAATTCCCGGAGTGTGCCCAAACCCATGTCCATTGAGTCAGTGATGCCATCCAACCATATCATCCTCTGTCATCCCCTTCTCCTCCTGCCCTCAATCTTTCCCAGCATCAGGGTCTTTTCAAATGAGTCAACTCTTCTCATGAGCTGGCCAAAGTATTGGAGTTTCAGCTTCAGCATCAGTCCTACCAATGAACACCCAGGACTGATCTCCTTTAGGATGAACTGGTTGGATCTCCTTGCAGTCCAAGGGACTCTCAAGAGTCTTCTCCAACACACACAAAAATCCCTTGCATTCTTATACACTAACACTGAGAAAACATAAAGAGAAATTAAGGAAACAATCCCATTCACCATTTCAATGAAAAGAATAAAATACTTAGGAATATATCTACCTAAAGAAACAAAAGACCTATATATAGAAAACTATAAAACAATGATGAAAGAAAGCAAAGAGGACACAAATAGATGGAGAAATATACCACCGTTCATGGATTGGAAGAATAAATATAGTGAAAATGACTATACTACCCAAAGCAATCTATACATTCAATGCAATCCCTATCAAGCTACCAATGGTATTTTTCACAGAACTAGAACAAATAATTTCACAATTTGTATGGAAATACAGAAAACCTCGAATAGCCAAAGCAATCTTGAGAAAGAAGAATGGAACAGGAGTAATCAACCTGCCTGACTTCAGGCTCTACTACAAAGCTACAGTCATCAAGACAGTATGGTACTTGCACAAAAACAAAAACATAGATCAATGGAACAAAATAGAAAGCCCAGAGATAAATCCATGCACCTATGGACACCTTACTTTGACAAAGGAGGCAAGAATATACATACAATGGAGAAAAGACAATCTCTTTAAAAAGTGGTGCTGGGAAAACTGGTCAACCACTTGTAAAAGAATGAAACTAGAACACTTTCTAACACTATACACAAAAATAAACTCAAAATGAATTAAAGGTCTAAACTTAAGAAACTATAAAACCCCTAGAGGAAAACATATGCAAAACCCTCTCTGACATAAATCACAACAGAATCCTCTATGACCCACCTCCCAGAATAATGGAAATAAAAGCAAAAATAAACAAATGGGCCCTAATTAAACTTAGAAGCTTTTGGACAATGAAGGAAACTATAAGCAAGGTGAAAAGACAGCCTTCAGAATGGGAGAAAATAATAGCAAACAAAGCAATGGACAAAGAATTAATCTCAAAAATATACAAGCAACTCATGCAGCTCAATTCCAGAAAGATAAATGACCCAATCAAAAAATGGGCCACAGAACTAAACAGACATTTCTCCAAAGAAGACATACAGATGGCTAACAAACACATCAAAAGATGCTCAACATCACTCATTATCAGAGAAATGCAAATCAAAACCACAATGAGGGAACATCTCACATCGGTCAGAATGGCTGCTATCCAAAAATCTACAAGCAATAAATGCTGGAGAGGGTGTGGAGAAAAGGGAACCCTCTTATTTTGTTGGTGGGAATGCAAACCAGTACAGCCACTATGGAGAACAGTGTGGAGATTCCTTAAAAAACTGGAAATAGAACTGCCATATGACCCAGTAAGCCCACTGCTGGGCATACACACCAAGGAAACCAGAATTGAAAGAGACACATGTACCCCAATGTTCATCACAGCACTGTTTATATTAGCCAGGACATGGAAGCAACCTAGATGTCCATCAGCAAAAGAATGGATAAGAAAGCTGTGGTACATATACACAATGGAATTTTACTCAGTCATTAAGAAGAACACATTTGAATCAGTTCTAATGAGGTGGATGAAACTGGAGCTTATTATACAGAGTGAAGTAAGTCAGAAAGGAAAACGCCAATATAGTGTACTAATGCATATATATGGAATTTAGAAAGATGGTAATGATAACCCTATATGCAAGACAGCAAAAGAGACACAGATAGATAGAACAGTCTTTTGGACTCTGTGGGAGAAGGATCTGAGAGAATAGCAGTGAAACATGTATATTATCATATGTGAAACAGATCGCCAGTCCAGGTTTGATGCATGAGACAGGGTGCTCAGGGCTGGAGCGCTGGGATGGCCCAGAGGGATGGGATGGGGAGGGAGGTGGAAGGGGATTCAGGATGGGGAACACATGTACACCCATGGCTAATTCATGTCAATGTATGGCAAAAACCACTACAATATTGTAAAGTAATTAGCCTCCAATTAAAATAAATAAATAAATGTTTTTTTATAAAAGGAAATGTTGGGTAGTTTTCCCCTCCTAAAGTGTGTACATTTTTAACAAAGGAAATTATGTACAGTCCAGAAAAGTAATGTTGTAACTTTAAGAATTCAGGTATTTGTATGAAAGTTTGTGGAGAATCTAATCTGAAGCAAAGGGACATTTCTGCATTTCTTTCAAATTACAATTAGGCTTACTTTCTACACAGCCACTTCCAAACATATCAGATGTCATAGCATCTAAAATGTTTCACAATTCTTGGAATTGATGTACAGCTTTTTTTTAAATGTGTATCCAACTTATTTTTAAAATTTGTTTATTTTTTTATTTGAAGGAAATTACTTTACAGAATTTTGTTGTTGTTGTTGTTGTTGTTTTAATGGATTAGTTAGTTAGTTAGTGAAAGTTGCTCAGTTGTGTCCAACTCTTTGCGACCCCATGGACGTCCATGGAATTCTCTAGGCCAGAATACTGGAGTGGGTAGCCTTTCTCTTCTCCAGGGGATCTTCCCAACCCAGGGATCAAACCCAAATCTCCCGCATTGCAGACGGATTCTTTACCAGCTGAGCCACAAGAGAAGCCCTGTGCCTCAAGAAAAGTTTAAAGAAAAAGCACACACATAGGTCTACCACTCAAATCAATGTCCTTGAGGATGTTTTCTTTATTACATTTTCTTGTGAAATTTAAAAAGTTGTGGCCATGCTATACATTCAATTTTACATATTGTTCTTTCTCTACTTAGCTGTGTATGCAGAATATTTCTCTTGTAAAGTTACAAGTAGAAAGAGAGTCAAAACTACTAATAAGCTGCTTGGTTTTTTTTCACTACAGCCACTCTTGAGTGGAACATTCAGGGGTTCTTTTACCCTGTTAGAGAGAATACTGAAATCATTTTCAAAGAAGTACAAATAGCAAACTGGGTCAGAATCATATTTCATACAGCCCAGTAAAACACAAGAAGTCCAAAGAGACCATGACTGCTTGCCCTTTGTTCCAGGGACTCTTGGACAATCCTATAGAATCAAGTGCTCCTTGACTATTTTCCACAGGACAGTGAATTCTTCATCTGGGAGCATAAGGATTTAGAAATATTACTAGCATGTCATAGTATAACAAAATTTGGACCTTCTCATTCCCAAGAGATTATTTCTTTATGTTATAAATAAGGAATGGAAAAGATCATGGGCTATTCTCTAGTCTCTATGGCTTATATTATGCCATGAGAATTTTTGGGTCCTTAGTTGCTTCAGTTGTGTCCGACTCTTTGCAGACCAATGGACTGTAACCCAGGCTTCCCTGATAGCTCATTAGGTAAAGAATCCACCTGCAATGCAGGAGACACAGGAGATGTGGGTTTGATCCCTGGGTTGGGAAGATCCCCTGGAGAAGGAAATGACAACCCACTCTAGTATTCTTGCCTGGAGAATCCCATAGACAGAGGAGCCTGGCGGGCTACAGTCCACAGGGTCACAGAGTTGGACACGACTGAGCAACTAACCACAAGGGCACACAAGAACTGTAGTCCACCAGGCTCCTCTGTCCATGGGATTTCCCAGACAAGAATACTGGAATGGGTTGCCATTTCCTTTTCCAGGGCATGTTCCCCATCCAGAGACTGAACCCACGTCTCCTGCATTGGCAGGCAGATGCTTTACCACAGAGCCACTGGAGAAGTCCTGAAATTTTTTATATACATGCTAATTTGTAAGCATCCCTGCAATCATAGGAGGTTCTTGCCTCAGTGTGTAACTGAAGAAAAATTATAATTGAGTGTCTTGACTAACAGTCAATTTAAGTATAAAAAAGGGGTAGATTTTGTGAGAAGAGAGGACGAGGGAGAAGAGCATGCCCATAATGACTGACCACAAACAAACCACTTTTAGGCTAAGACAGGAGACTGTTCTGATTCTCTTCTTGGACATTTGAAGCAGCTAAACATATGGTAGAGAAACCCCATCATTGGAGGAGGGCTGAGAAACCAGGGTGGATAATAGCTGATTGCTGTTTAATATTATCTTAAATAGAAAATAAAAGACATTTATGGAAATTTCTTTAGACCAATGTCTATCTCAGAGCTCTGAAATTGTTATTCACTGCCTTATAAAAAGAATCTGTTTATTTGGATCCAGTTTCAGAGCAATAAAAAAATATTTCCCCCTGACATCTGGTCGAAGGTTTCCTCTAAAATATCTTCTTACATGTTTACCTCAAAAGGCTTGGGATATCTTTCTTTTTAAAACTTTATCAAGGACTAATTGGCGATTGAAATTGTATGTTTAAAATACGCAATGTGATGATTTGGTATATATATACACTGTGAAATGATTTTCAAGGTCAGGATAATAAACGTATTCATCACCTCACATAAACTCGTTTTTGGTCTTTGTGGTGAGAATGCTTACGATCTGCTCTCAGCAACTTTCATGTATACAACACTGGATTATTAACTTTAGTCACCATCCTCAGAATTTGATTCTTCTGACAATTGTATCCTTTCTTAATATTCCTAATTTCTTTTTTTCCCTTTATTTATTTATTTATTTTTTCAGTGGGTTTTGTCATACATTGATATGAATCAGCCATAGATTTACACGTATTCCCCATCCCGATCCCCCCTCCCACCTCCCTCTCCACCCGATTCCTCTGGGTCTTCCCAGTGCACCAGGCCCGAGCACTAGTCTCATGCATCCCACCTGGGCTGGTGATCTGTTTCACCATAGATAATATACATGCTGTATTTCTGTTTAAAAATCTACTCTGGATGTATCACTCTTGTAATTATTCTTTTTTAAATTATTGTATCCTTAGTATATATGCCCATTTTTGAATAGTAACTCTGCTTTATTTTTATGTGTAAAATGGTGTGGTAACATTTAATAAATTTCCATTTGTGTATGAGAATAACATTTTATTTAGCTCCCAAAACAAATCACTATCATTATCCTCATTCTATGGGTAAAAGAGAGTGGGATTCAGAGACAGAGTAGCTTGCCCAGAGTCACACAATGGGTAAATGTTGGAACTACTAATATCACTCAAACCTGTTTTACTTCAACATCCATGTTTTCTCTCTTAAGCCATTCAAGCTCCAATAGAAAATACTTCTTCTTTCTCATGGTCCTAAAAATACCCATTTTGCACAACATTGCCCCTAGTTCTATAAAACAAGAACCTAGAGAGTAATACTCTAGTAATACTTCACTGGAAGCTCCAAGTTTAAGGTATGTTCTTCTATGGCAACATCTCCTATTCTGTAATGATTTCAGTTCCTCTTACCCCATTCTGTGTCTTCTTTGTGATACAGTGATTATAATTGCATGTAGTTCCAGGTACAGATGTTCTGTGGTTTCGCAACACAGGATGTGTGCTGGTCTCCTTTGTATAAGAAACAATCAACGATGACTTCCAAATCCCCATTTAGGGATTTGATGGATATTTCAGAGCCAATCATTTAAATGTGGTTTAGATTAATTTTCCCTAAATGCATATGAACCATTTGGAATTTAAAGGAAGTTGAGCAATTTTATAAAACCTGCTCCATATTCTTCATGTGCCAAGTGGCTTAGTCATGTTAAATAGACAGTTTTGTATTAAGCTTAACTGTGATTTTTAATTTAGTTGTTAAGTACGTGTAAACACATTTATAAAAGCAAACAAAAAGAAAGAGGAAGGAGTTGACAAGTATCACAACATTTTGTAGTTTCATAGATTTACACAAATAAGAATTCACAGATTTCATAGATTTATACAAATAAGAATACAGAAACACATTTTGTGAGCCAATCAAATCTGGAATTGGGCAGCATCAGAAGAGCACACATTTCTTTCCTAAGTAGATATTTAATCAACTAGGTCAAAACTTCTGCATCAAAAAAAAAAAATTTGGCATAACTTTATCTGCATTGTTGTTGTTTAGTCATTAAGTCATGTCCAACTCTTTTGCGACCCAATGGACTGTAGCCCGCCAGGCTGTCCATGGGATTTTCCAGACAAGAATACTGGACTGGGGTGCCATTCCTTCTCCAGGGGATCTTCCCGACCCAGAGATGAAACTCGAATCTCCTGTATTGCAGGCAGATTCTTTACCACTGATCCACCAGGGAAGCCCTTATCTACATTAGAGAATAATAAAATAACCTCTAAATATTAAAAGCAGAATGTTTAAGTTTTCAAGGTAAACATACCTGTTTCTTTTAAAATACTTTGCTAGTATATGGATCTACATTATATTTTAATGTATTCCTAATCATTCTAGATATTTTAGATGGGTTAAAAGTTGTAGATCTTTTCTTCACTTTTTATATCATAAGTGTATGCGTGCAACCCTATGGACTGTGTAGCCCACCAGGGTCCTCTGTCCACTGGGGTCTCCAGGCAAGAATACTGGAGTGGGTTGCCATGTCCTCCTCCAGAGGATCGTTCCATGCCAGGGATGGGACCCACATCTCTTGTCTCCTGCTTTGGCAGACAAGTTCTTTACCACTAGCGCCACCTTTCGTTGTTTTTGTTTAGTTTCTAAGTCCTGTTTGATTCTGCGACCCCATGGACTGCAGCACACCAGGCTTCATGTCCATTGAGTTGGTGATGCCATCCAACCGTATCATCCTCTGTCATCCCCTTCTCTTTCTGCCCTCAGTCTTTCCTAGCATCAGGGTCTTTTCCAGTGAGTCAGCTCTTTGCATCAGGTGGCCAAAGAATTGGAGCTTCAGCTTCAGCATCAGTCCTTCCAGTGAATATTCAGGGCTGATTTCCTTTAGGATGGACTGGTTTGATCTCCTTGCAGTCCAAGGGACTCTCAAGAGTCTTTTCCAACACCACACTTCAAAAGCATCATTGTCTTACCATTTTTCCCTTTCTTGCTTTCTTTTTTTTAAATTGAAATGTAGTTAACCTATAATAGTATGTTAGTTCCAAGGGCACAACATAGTGATTTGGTATTTTTATATATTAGAAGAATGATTTCCATGATATGTATAATTATTATCTGTCACCATGCAAAGTTATCACAGTATTATTGACTAAATATCCCATGCTCTACATTTCTTTTTTTTTTAAGTCTAACTTTTATTTTTTTAATTTATTTATTTTTTTAATTTTTATTAGTTGGAGGCTAATTACTTCACACATGCTCTACATTTCATCCTCATAAATCATTTATTTTGTAACTGGAAGTCTGTACCTCTTAATCTACTTCATCTAGTTCACTTATCCCAACTCCCAAATTTAGGAATCACCTGTTTATTCTCTGTAAGTCTGTTGTTCTTTTGTTTTGTTAGTTCGTTTGTTTTAATGAAACTGTAAATGGGATTATTTTCTTAATTTCTCTTTCTTATAGTTCATTGTTAATGTATGGAAACACAGCATATTTCTGTATATTAGTTTTGTATCCAGCATGGTCTTTGCTCAATATGTTTGTTTCTTACAGTAGTTTTTTGGTGGCATCTTTAGAAATATATAAATATATGTAAACAGTGACAGTTTTCCTTTCCAACTTGAATTAATATTGTTTCCTCATTTGTGTGATTGTGTATTCAGCTTGGGTGACTCCCATATTCTGTCTTCCACTTCAATGGTCTGTTCCTCTGTATCATCTAATCTACTGTTTATTCCTTCTAGTGTATCTTTTATTTCAATTATTGTATTCTTCAGCTCTATTTGGTCCTTTTTTATATTTTCTAACTCTGTTAAACTTCTCACTGTGTTCCTCCTTTCTTCTACAGAGCTTTTTGAGCTTCTTTATGATCATTTTGCCTAGTTTATTGCTTATCACTTTTGCGCTTAGTTCTTCTGGGATTTGGAATATATTCCTCTGCTACCTAATTTCACCTAATTTTCTGTTTTTATTTCTATGTTAGATAGCGGGTTTACATTTCTGATCTTGGGGAAGTAGCCTTATGTAGGAGATGTCCTGTGGGGCCCAGCAGCATACTCCCCTCTGGTCATCAGAGCTGTGTGCTCTAGGCGTGCTGCCATATGGGCTTCATGGGCCCTTGTGTTGTGGGAGGGCTGACTACTATGGGTGCACCAGGGGGGTGGACTGGCCCCAGCCCTGCCTCATGGGGACGCTGCCGGGTACTGGTGGGCAGAGCCATGTCCCAGCATGCTAGCTGTTGTGCCCAGGGTTATTGTAGTCATGGGGCCAGCTCGCTAGTGGGCAGGGCTGTGTCATGAAGAGGCTGTCAGTAGGGCCTGGGAGTTCCTGGAGTTGGTGCCGGCCTACTGGCAGCTGAGGCTGATTCTGGGCCTTCTGGTAGGTGGGGCAGAGTCCCAGGACTGCTGGCTGTGTGGCCTGCAGGGCCTGGGACTGGTGTCAGCCCCCTGGTGGGTGGATAAATTCTCAGCGCTAGTAGGCTGGAGGGAAGACTCCAAAATTTCTCGTCAGTACCAGGGTTTTCATGGTAATAGGTGCTCCCCAAAATGGCTGCCACCATCATCTGTGTCCCCAGGGTGAGCTCCACTTGCCTCCTGTCTCCCTGGAGGGTTCTCCAAGGTCAGCAAGTGGGTCAGACACAGGTCCCTTTCAGATTACTGCTTATGCACTGGTTCTTGGAGCCTGTGTGATTTTCCATGCACCATTTTATGAGTTGAGTCTCTATTTCCTATGGCTCTCCTGTTTGCAAGTCCCACTGGCCTTCAAAGTCAGACATTCGTCTTCTGAATGCAGGAGCACGATATGGGGCTCAAATTCCTTTCTCCTTGAGGAGAACCTCTACAGTTGTGATTATCTTCCCATTTGTGGGCCATCTTCCTAGGGATGTGGGTCTTGACTGTACTGGGTCTCTGCTCCTCCAATCTACCTTGTTGTGGCTTCTCATACATTTACTAAGTGAGAAAGCCAAGGTTTGGGTCCAGTTTTATCTGTCTTCAAAGATTATACTCTGTTAATTACATCATACTGTCTAAAGAAGCCAGCTACATATTTGAATCTTAAACGTTTTAAAGAGCAGCTGTTTCAATGACTTATTACATTTCTAGAGATTTATACTTAAAAAATAAACTAACTTGCCGAACTTTCTGTTCATTTGGGGAACTGCTAATTAACAATATAGCTTACTCTATGTTTTTGATCCCTTATAAATCTCTAAACTTTCCTTAGATCATACCTAGTTGTTTAAGATCATTTTTTTCTGGATGGGTAAAAAAAAATCCCAGTAAACTCTGGTTCTTCACCATAATTAATTAGGGATTACAGGGCACAATGGGACGTTTTACTTTAAAAAATTTGTATTGAAACAGCTGCCTCTTTCATTACCAGGAGATCTGTACCCTTTCAGCTGCCAGTGCTGACATTTCTGTTTCCCCATTTCTCTACAAAATGAGCATCTCTAAGAATTCTAAAGGGTCTTTTCATGATTAACTTGCAGTGGTATTTTAATAGGGCTTTTTGTGCACTTTATATCATAAGAAATTATGTAAAACTCAAAGGCTAATAACTTCCAGGACTATTTTGGTCAGTGATTCAAATTTTTGGAACTTTTAAAATTTCTCTCCTTTTTTTGTGTAGGCAGTTCAAGGTTAAGAAGTCACATTGCAAATCTATAATATTTATGAATGCATAGATGTGTAAAAGAAAATAAGATCAGTGAGTAAAGAAGAGAGGTGGCAAACTGTGAAGCATGTCTCTCCCTTATAATCTGCACTGTCTACCTTTGGAATTAAGCACATTTCTGAAGATATCCTTATCCCAAGATTCCTATGACCAGGTTCTTCAATTCTAAATACTGTTGAGTAAGGACTTTGTGATATAATTAAGGTTGGTAATCAGCTGACTTTAAAACAGGGAGATTATCAAGGATCTTGAAATATTCAGGTGGGTCCTTGGAAGCAGTAGAAAGGGACAAAAGAGTCAGAAAGATGGGACAGAAGTTGAAATAAGGGAAATTCAAAGTGTGAGAAAGACTTGACTCATCATTACTGGAGGGTGGCCATATAGAAAGCAATAGAAAATCCTTATTCAGCAGCTAAATAACTAGCTTTGACCTGCATTGATTTCTTGTCATTCAAGCATTCACCTTTGTGGACATGCACAAATACTAACTGGAAAACCTTTAAGAAAATATCTTCATCTTCAAGTACTGGAAATACTACACTAAAGATGATGCCAAAAGGAAAAAATAAAGTTCATCCAACCCTAGATAATACTGTGAGTCAGCACAGTATCTTCCCAGTTGCCTTCCAATCCCTACTTTCCCAGTCCTCATTTTGGAAATACTGTTTCTACTTTCTGTGTCTTGATTTAGGGATTCAGAATCCTCATTCTGCACCTTGGCAATAAGTCTCTTACTATAGTTCCACTGAATTTGTTTTTGCTTATACAGGTGCTCAGAGAAGGCAATGGCAGCCCACTCCAGTTCTCTTGCCTGGAAAATCCCATGGATGGAGGAGCCTGGTAAGCTGCAGTCCATGGGGTTGCGAAGAGTCAGACATGACTGAGCGACTTCTCTTTCACTTTTCATTTTCATTCATTGGAGAAGGAAATGGCAACCCACTCCAGTGCTCTCGCCTGGAGAATCCCAGGGATGGCGGAGCCTGGTGGGCTGCCGTCTATGGGGTCGCACAGAGTTGGACACGACTGAAGCGACTTAGCAGCAGCTGCAGCAGCATACAGGTGCTCATAGTGTTACATGTTTCTTTTTCATAAACCTTATATGAAACTGGGCTTTCCAGATGGCACTAGTGGTAAAGAACCTGCCAATGCAGAGATGTAAGAGACGTGGGCTCGATCCCTGGGTCAGGAAGATCCCCTAGAGGGAGGGCAAGGCAACCCACTCTAGTCTTCTTACCTGGAGAATCCCATGGACAGACAGAGCTTGGCAGGCTACAACCCATAGGGTCTCAAAAAGTCAGACATGACTGAAGCAACTTAGCACCCATGCACACATGCACATAAAACTAAAATTTCCTTGTTTAATCCCTCTTTATGTTGATTGACAAGAAATATACTCATTTTACGATTGTATCTCATTTACTTTTATGAATAACGTTGAATTCTAAAAAGAGTATATGGCTTCCCAGGAGTCTCAGTGGTAAAGAATCTGCCTGCCAGCAAGAGATGAGGGTTCCATCCCTGAAAAGGAAATATCCCCTGGATGAAGAAATGGCAACCCACTCCAGTACTCTTGCCTGGAAAACACCATGGACAGAAGAGCCTGGTGAGCTGCGGACCCAGGGTCATAAGAGTTGGACATGACTGAGTGGCTGAGCATGGACACAGTCACATAATGTCTAATAATGCCTTAATGGATCACCTTACCAGTATAATTTTATCTTAAAAACAAACCAGAATGTCAATACTGCACTCTAAGTATTTGCGTAATAATTCCAAGTTTTTCCTAATAATTCTAAGATTTCAAAGGAAACTAAGTGGAGGGAAGCCTAGAGAAAGGGAAAGAAATGCCTTCCATTAAAACAGTAACCCAGTAATTCTCCATATCCTCCCTGAGAAAATGTAAAAACAGGGTGGAAACCTGCCAATTGATGCACCACAAACTTGTAGGATTTCCTGTTAGTTAAAATAAGAAGGGAGTAGGTGAAAAAGAAGGAAAGAATAGAACCCAAAACAGAAAAATGCTTCCTGTAAAATGAAAAAAAAAAAAATCTGAGACATAAATTGAACCAATTCCAGTGGTGCTTCTTAAAGTTTAAAGAAGATGGCTGATGTGGGCCAAAGAACTTTGAAGGACATACCACCTTATTGCTGCTTGACCTCTATTCATACACAGCATTGAGACCTATAATTAGACCTGAGGGAAAGTGAGATTAACTTAACTGACAGCAAGGCTTACCAGAAGCCAAAAGTCAATGCTATAAGCAGCATTACTAAGAAAGAAGCTGGAGACTGCCACGACTTGTTCTTGCTACACGGAAGTTGATTATGACGGGCTTGCTTGTAGTGCTTATTTGCACTGAATTTGCTCTTGCAAATGAAGAAAGTAGCACAGTGGCCAAGTTTCCTCCTTTTTCACTTTAGGGCCCTGAATCCTTTCTCAATCCCTCCAGACTATGAAGTCGCTAACAATATAAATTTACAGTAATTATAAAAATTTCTTCTTCACATCTTGATCTGAAAAATTTATGCAAAGGTCTATACCAATTTCTTATTGAATCTATCTCAATTTCTGCTGAGCTGTGGCAACATAGTGAGCAACCATAGATACTCTGATGTGAAAATTTTCCAAGGGAAATGAAAAAACATCACCCAGTATATGAAAATCTACTGCAGTTTAAACAAAGGAAATTATCAAGAATCAGAACAGATGCATCACTAGAAAAGAAGTTTTCCAAGTAACAGAAGAACATTATGGAAGTTTTAAGATTGTTTTCAACAGAATTTAAGAATATAATTGATCCAAAATATAAATAAAATAACATTAGAACAAGTAACTATGAGAAATGTATGGCAGTTACAAATACACACACACGCAGATTTTTTAAAGTAGGATTGTTAAATTTAAAACTTAAAAGAAGTATGATATAATAAGGTAATAATTGAATTTAAAAAGGTTCCTATGGATTCAAGAAACTCATTCAGAACTCTGACAGAATGGTGAATTTGTGGAACACAGTAAAAGAAAATATGAGAGATATTATGGACAAATTCAAGGAATCCAATACACAGAAAGTAGAAATTTTAGAAGATGAGAAAAGACATGATGTAAAAAAAAAAAGCAAAAAGCAAAGAATGATGGAGAGAAAATTTCCTGAACTGAAAAAATATTTGACTTTTTAATTTGAAAGAGAAGGCTAAATAGTCAGATTTAATCTGTATGTGTGTAGAGGGTGGATGAGGGGCAAGAGGAGGAAGCTAATGTAATGCCTAGACATATTTTGGTAAAAAATTTTGAATTTCAAGGGCAATGGTTGCATTAAACCAGAAAAATATAGTAAATTAAAAAAAAATAAATGTTAACAGATTAAGACTCAAGAACTGTAAGTCACCATATGAAATAACCTTGCAACATATTTTTAAATAAATATAGCTATAAGAAGAATTGAGAGAAACACTTTCATAGCAGGATACTTTAAAATGTCTTGCAAGTATTTTACAGATCACAGAAACAAAATAAATAAATAAATAAATCAGGATATTCAGGAATTCAAACAGCAAAAAATCTGCCTGTGATACAGAAGATCTGGGTTCGGTCCCTGGGTCTGGATGATCCCCTGGAGAAGGAAATGGCAACCCACCCCAGTATTCTTGCCTGGATAATATGGACAGAGGAGCCTGGTAGGTTACAGTCCATGGGGTCGCAAAGAGTTGCACATGACTGAGCAACTGAGCATACAAACATGCACAGTACTATACACAGTATGATGCTGAACAACAAATTGGAGTTGCAAAGAGTCAGACACAACTGAGTGACTAATACTTTCACCCTTTCACTTTCAGTGTTATAATTAATAGGTGATCTTGACAGAAAGATGATCCAAGAACCATTGTCTTGACCCCTTTTCCAGGATCCAACTGAATTGAAAGACAAACAAAAATGATGGGGTGGGGTGTGGAAATCCCTTGCTTCCAAGGGGCCAACCACCATACAAACTCTGAGAGATTTCTATAGCATAACTTGCAGTGGGAAAAGACTGAAGGAAGCCATAAAGGTCCAGATCACAATTATAATTGATAATGTCAATAATGGAGTCTGGCTTGGGAGTAGACAGCCACTGGGAATCTGAATACCACTCCACCAGATACCACATGTGACTCTACACAACAATCAAGGCTGGCAGTGCCTGCAGTGGTATAGCATACATGGAGCATGAAGCAGAGATTTCCCTTAGCTGCCTGTATTCACTCATTCATTGTACATTCAGCCAACAATTCTTGAACATTGATGTGTACCAACAGCTGTGTTAAATGATGAGGAAAGAGCAATGAAAAAGACAGAAAATATTCTTTTCTTCATTATTTTTCTATTCTGACCCAGGAGACATAAACAAATATAAAATAAAACAATCTCAAAAAGTTATATGTGCTACAAAGGAAACAACCCAGGGCGATATGATCCAGAGTGTGTAGATAGGAGTTACTTTAGACTGGGTGATCAAAGAAGGTTTTTTTCTCTCATGAAGTGACATTTAAACTGACACCTGAACATTTACACTGAGACATTTAAACAGGCTTTAAAATGAGCCATCGAAAAGAAGAAGAAAAGGTGCTTTAAGCCAAAGCAATAGCATAAACAAAGACTTGGGGGAGGGAGGGGAGTGGTGTAGGCATACATAGATGGTAAAAAAAACAAAACTCTTCACTATAGTAAAGACATCAATACTTCCAAAATTAGTTGATGGATAGCTGCTGTGAAAATAATGATGGTTATTTGGGGGAGTGGGTGAAGGGGATGTGAGAGTGTGGTATTAATGTCTGTGTAGAAGAATAAACTGTTAGGATAGCTAAGGGAATACACTACAAGGAAAATTAGTTTATTACTAATGCAAGAATATATGGAAATGGGAAAAATAGTTCCTAAATAGCCACCTCAGTTCAGTTCAGTTGTTCAGTTATGTCCAACTCTTTGTAACCCCATGAATACCAGCACGCCAGGCCTCCCTGTCCATCAACTCCCGGAGTTTACTCAAACTCATGCCCATCGAGTCGGTGATGCCATTCAGCCATCTCATCCTCTGTCGTCCCCTTCTCCTCCTGCCCCCCAATCCCTCCCAGCATCAGAGTCTTTTCCAATGAGTCAACTCTTCCAATGAGGTGGCCAAAGTACTGGAGTTTCAGTTTCAGCATCAGTCCTTCCAATGAACACCCAAGACTGATCTTTAGGATGGACTGGTTGGATCTCCTTGCAGTCCAAGTGACTCCCAAGAGTCTTCTCCAACACCACAGTTCAAAAGCATCAATTTTTCAGCGCTCAGCTTTCTTCATAGTCCAACTCTCACATCCATACATGACCACTGGAAAAACCATAGCCTTGACTACACGGACTTTTGTTGGCAAAGTAATGTCTCTGCTTTTTAATATGCTATCTAGGCTGGTCATAACTCTCCTTCCAAGGAGTAAGTGCCTTTTAATTTCATGGCTGCAATCACCATCTGCAGTGATTTTGGAGCCCAGAAATATAAAGTCTGACACTGTTTCCACTGTTTTCCCCATCTATTTCCCATGAAGTGATGGGACCAGATGACATGATCTCAGTTTTCTGAATGTTGAGCTTTAAGCCAACTTTTTCACTCCCCTCTTTCACTTTCATCAAGAGGGTTTTTAGTTCCTCTTCACTTTCTGCCATAAGGGTGGTGTCATCTGCATGTCTGAGATTATTGAGATTTCTCCTGGCAATCTTGATTCCAGCTTGTGCTTCTTCCAGCCCAGCGTTTCTCATGATGTACTCTGCATAGAAGTTAAATAAGCAGGGTGACAATATACAGCCTTGACGTACTCTTTTTCCTATAAAATAGCCTCCTGTGTAAGTACAAATTTAACAATTTATGAATGTGGAATTGTATTCTATTAGGGAAAGAAGAGATTAGCCAATAAACAGTTCTAGGGAAATTGGTTACTTGTTAACCAGATTTTACATAGTACACTTATCATCAGTCACCAAAACATGGCTTAGAAAGCTAAATGTTTAATAAATAACAAAATCTTAAAAGAAAATATAAGCAATTACTGTGCAGTGTGGGAGTGAGGAAGACATCTTGAAGCAACAATGAACGAAATCTTAAAGGAAAAAAGAAAACAACATATTGCATTTGGTGATGAATGATTATTTGCCTTTTAAAATATTTTGTATTTTCTAAGTCATCTATATTGAGAAGATTTTAATTTCAGAATCAGAAAATAATGCTTATTATAGAAAAAATCCGAAACAGTTGCCTCAAAAGAAAATTGAAGGACTGTTTTATAAAGGAGGTGTACCTGGTATACTTAAAATCATGCCCCTGCTAATCACCTCTGTTTATTTGGTAAACCAGTATACTCTTAAAATTTTTAGATAACAACTGCTATTGGGCTGTTTTCTATTCTTTAATTTTCAGGGGATGGATTGTCCAAAATTATTTTAGCCTTTTAGACTCTTGCTTTATAAACACACTCAAATATTGATCTTACCACAAAGATCTGATAGGAAATGAATTTGGGATCTTCCTCCTGGACTATAGAGTCCTACAGAAACCTGATAACACATATTTTATCATTATTTTCCCAAGCTTCCTGTGGAAATCCTGTCTGATAAAAAATAAAAACCACAACCCTGTTTGATCCTTTGGTGTGGAATTTTCCCTTCTCTGTCTCATGAAAGCAGTCAAAGTACATTTTTTCTCTCTGTCTCTCTTTCTCAACTTGGACACTTTTGCTTTCATTAATCCCAGAACAGCAGCTTTCTTACCCAGACAAAACAGGTTCCCTGGGAATTACCAGCCTTATCATTATTTAAATAAAATTACATATGTATATCAATTCAATTGTCTTCAAATATCAGTGATATTTCTCAGTCAGCAAGTAACCAGGCTATAGACTTTTTGCATTTTCATCTACTTTAAAGTGCTGCTGCTAAGCTAATGAAATCACTGTAGCCGAGCAGAAAGTTCAAGTTTGAAGAAGAGCTTTTTTTCTCTTTTTCTATTCAAGGTTATTGTTGTGTGTGTGTTTTTTTTTAAATGACATCCCTCTGTACTGAAATGTTACTAAAGGCACACCTCAGAGATATCGTGAGTTCAGTTCCCGCTTCCGTGCATGCTCAGTCATGTCGGACTCTTTGTGACCTCATGGACTGTAGTTTGCCAGGTTCCTCTGTCCACAGAACTTTCTAGGCAAGAATACTGGAGTGGGTTGCCATTTCCTTCTCCAGGGGATCTTCCTGACTCGGGGATCAAACCCGAGTTTCTGGTGGCTCCTGTATTGGCAGGCAGATTCGTTACCACTGTGCCACCTGGGAAGCTCATTCCAGACCACCAAAATAAAGCAATAAAGAGAATCACATGAATTTTTTTGGTTCCCAGTGCATATAAAAGCTATGTTTACACTATACTGTAACCTATTAAATGTGTAATGGTATTATGTCCAAAAAAACAATGTACATGCCTTATTTTAAAAATACTTCATTGCTAAAAAATGCAAATCATCATCTGAGCCTTCAGGGAGTCATAATCTTTTGGCTTACGAAGGGTCTTGCCTTCGTGTTGATGGCTGCTAACTGATCAGGGTGATGGCTGCTGGCAATTGGGGTGGTTGTGGCAATTTCTTAAAATAAGGCAACAATGAAGTTTGCCCCATGGACTGACTGTTCCTTTCACAAATGATTTCTCTGTAGCATGCAATGCTATTTGATGGCATTTTACTTACAGTAGAACTTCCCTTGAAATTGTAGCCAATCCTCTAAACCTTGCCGCAGCTTTATCAACTAAATCTGTGTAGCACTGTAGGTCCTTTGTTGTCATTTCAACAATCTTCATAAAATCTTCACCAGAAGTAGATTCCATCTCAAGAAACCACTTTCTTTGCTCAACCACAAGAAGCAACTCCTCATCCATTCAAGTTTATCATGGGAATGTAGCAATTAAGTCACACCTTCAGGCTCCCTTTCTAATTCTAGTTCTCTTGCTGTTCTGACCATATGTGCAATTACTTCCTCTGCTGAAGTCTTGAGATCCTCAAAGTCATCCATGAGGGTTGAAATCAACTTCTTCCAAACCCCTGTAAAGATTGATATTTTGCTCTCTTCCCATGTATCACAAATGCTTTTAATGGCATCTAAAATGGTGAAAACATTCCAGATGTTTTTCAATTTCAGGTTGACCCTTGAGCAAAAGGGCAATTAGAGGCACCAACCATCCACACAGTCAAAACCCAAGTATAACTTTAGGGTCTGTCCTCTCTATCTGCTGTTCCATATCCACACAAACAACTTTGGATCATGTAGTACAATAGTACAAATTTATTGAAAATAATTATGCTTAAGTGAACTCACCCAGTACAAACTTGTGTTACACAAAGGTCACCTGTACTTTACCCGGATTCATCAGAGGAATCACTATAGTAGCTATAACCTTACAAAATGTCTTTCTTAAGCAATAAGACTTAAAATAACTCCTTGGATCCATGGCCCGCAGAATGGATTTTGTGTTAGCAGACATGAAAACAAACTCATAGTCCATCTCCATCAGAGCTCTTGGGTAGGTGATCAGGTTGGGGCAGGTGAGCAGTAATATTTTGAAAGAAATCTGTTTTTCCTGAGAAGTAGGTCTTAACAGTGGGCTTAAAGTATTCAGATGTGCTGTCATCAAGGCTTTGTTGTTCCATTTATAGAGTACAGGCAAAGTTGATTTAGCATAATTCTTAAGGGTCCTAGGATTTTTGGAAAGCTAAATGAGCAAAGGCTTCAACCTAAAGTCACCAGCTCCACTGGGCCCTAGCAAGAGAGTCAATCTGCCCTGTGAAGTTTTGAAGCCAGGCATTGACTTCTCCTCTCTAGCTATGAAAGTCCTAGATGGCATTTTCTTCCAATAGAAAGCTGCTTAGTTTCCATTAAAAATCTGTTGTTCAGTGTAGCCACTGTCATTAATTATTTTAGTTAGATCTTCTAGATAACTTGCTGCAGCTACTACATCAGCATTTACTAGTTTACCTTGAACTTTTATGTGATGGAAATGGCTTCTTTCTTTAAAACCCATGAACCAATGTTTGCTGGCTTCAAATTTTTGTTCTGCAGCTTCCTCACTTCTCTCAGCCTTCACAGAACTGAAGAGAGTTAGTTCTTTGCTCTGGACTAGGTTTGGGCCTCAGGGAATGTTTTGGCTGGTTTGATCATCGGTCCAGACCAATAAACTTTCTCCATATCAGCAATAAGGCTGTTTTGCTAGCAAGAATACTAAAAGTGAACTGCTTGAACACTAGACCAAGTGCTGATCCATAGCCTGCACTGGTTCTTAGGGCTATGGTGGAGGAAACATTTTCTTAAAATAAATATACAAACATTTAAAATTCTTAATATAAGTTCAGAGAACCTGGGGACTTCTGAACAAATCAGAAAGTTTTCGTATACTCAGCATTGTGAATGTTTGAAAATAGCATGTATCATATGTGTTACGTTACTACCTTAGAATTGCATGAAGGTCACTAAGGATTAATGAGAGGATTATTCAGTTTTAAAGAAAATAAACTGGGATAGCTATGGGAAAAAAAAATAAAAAAAATAAATTTAAATGGAAAAAGACTAGCTGTTTAAATATTTTAAATTGTCAGTCACATTTTCCTGATTATTACAAGATTAAAAAGCAACTACTGAAATAATCTTGAACAGCATCTCTCCCTTTCCACATTCTATAGACAGTTTCTAGGGTCCATCTGGCATTAGGTTGAGGAGAGTCTATTTTGTCTTCCACTGTAATTTAGCTTTCAATTTTCTTGTTCTCTTTTCAAATGAGGTATCTTCTGTTATCCAAGTCACAGTAAATACTTGCAAAACTTGCCTTGCCTTAAGTAGCATGATCCTTGAGATCAAAAAAGGAATCTACTCTTGTTAATATAGTAGTGTAGAAAGTATTGTAAAAAGTGAGTACCTCCAATTTCTTAGGTATATTCATATGACCAATGAGTGTGCCTTTATTGACATTTAAACTAGTTTTATTAAAATTAAAATAGCATTCTTACTTTGTATAAAAATATAAGGTATAGGGAAGAATTTAAATAAAAAGCGAAAACCCATTCTATTGGGCAGAACTTTATCTCCCATTCCACTTTAGGAATATTAAATCCTGGCTTTTAATATCTTTGAACTTTCCATTTTAATTGCAAATAATATACCTATAAATCCATATCCTATTGAATCCCCACTAAAAAAATGATGAGGTATAATGATTTTATAAATGGAGAAAATTGTCAGACTACCTATCCTCCTATCCTCTAAAAAAAAGTCAATGAAAATAGCCTCACAGAGTGAATTCTATTAACACTATAAGCAAAAGATGATTCCAATGTTATTACACTTTCCCAAAAAATAAAGTGAGAAGAAAAGATTTCACTTTTTTGTCTTCTTTTAAATGACACACATTAATGCTCAAAAACTCACAAAAAGAGCTTGTTAAAACTGCAGCTTTATAGCACATGGAACTATATTCAGTATATTGTAATAACCTATAATGGAAAAGAGTCTGAAGCTATACACCTAAAGAAAATAAAATATTGTAAATCAACTGTAATTAAATTAAATTAAATTGAAAAAACTACAGCTTCACCTGACATGAATATTGAAGCACAAGCATTAACTAAAAATCAAATTAACCACAGTATGAATTAGTCATAAAATTCAGGATTCAATTTAGGAATTCAAGGATGGTTGAAGGAAATACTTAAAATAATTTATTATAAGTAGTATATAGAAAATGGTAATAAAAGTGTGATTGGAGCCTAGAGTTCATTGGGAGATTGAAGGTGATAAAGCTGGCAAGATAGATTGGGAAATGGATCATGAAGTAGTTTATACACAATGCCAAAAATATCTGTGACCCTAACCAACAGGAGGGTGGACTTTTTTTCACTTTTTTTTTTGTACAACGAGAGTAGTAAAAATTCTATATAGTTTGATAAAATTGTTATTCATATTTTATAAGCATCAAAACATTATTATTGGAATATATATGAATATATATAGTTAGTATACAGAATAAAACATATATATGGTATCTACAGTGCATTTTTAAATGTTTTACACAATCACATCATTAATTTTTACTTAGATTAATATCATATTTTATATAAAATATAAATATTAACAGATAAATAAAGCCATATAATTATAAAATTAACATGTAATAATATCTAGCATTTATTGTGTTCCCTGTGTGCCAGGAAAAAATGTACACATGTAAGTATATATGTTTAAATAAATATGTATATGATGAAACCTCATGACAGCACTGAATTTGTTGCATTATCTTCATATTAAAGATAGAGAAACAATCACCCATGGAATCTACCTGATAGTATAATTTCTGTTTAATCCACCACCTCCTCCTTTCTCTGCATAGTACACTGTGGAAAGACAATGTTTAGGAACTTTCCAGTGAGCCAGAATCTTTGAACAAGGATCAAAAATTGTCTAGAAATAATCCGCAAAATGAAACCCATATATAAATAAACATGGTGAAAATTTTTCAATCCCATTTAAAGAATAAATACAAGTTCAGCTTAAACAACAGAAAAGATGGTAAATAATGAAATAACTTTATTTAGACTTTTTGCTCAAAGTAAAACATTTGTTTTAAATTAGCCTTTAGACTTGAAGTGGTCATGACATGAAAAATTTTAGAATGTGAAGTTCTGTGTTTGTTCCCAGGGACTGTACACTTTGCTTTTTTGTCTTTGGAAGCATCTACAGGTGTGTCATGAGTTTAACCCTATCATAAGCGTTCAGGAGTATGAACTGGACAATAAGAGCCTTATGAATAAGTAGAGACCAGTGAAGGAGGATGATGTCCCCAGGGCAGCTTCTTGTATAGACTATTCAGTATCACATGACAGTGCTAGCTTCAGGCAATAGTGAATATGAAAGCTCGGGTAACGCATACCTTGTTAGGGAGGCTTGCAAATGGATAACCAAAAAACCCTTCTACTTCTAATAATTAGTGCCTCTACATAATCAGTCTAATTTCAGTTTCATTGGAGAAACTGAGACAGCCTATTAGACCCAAAAGTATTGACTAACTCTGGTACCCTAAGGCAAGAAGCATTGTCAAATTAAATGTGCTAATAAAAAAGCAGCCCTCTTACATATATTGAAGATAACTATTTGTAGAATCAAGGTAGAGCTACGTAACTAGTTTTTGGTTTTAAAGCATAAACTAAAAATAATTCATGGATTTTAAAAATGTGTTTGATGTTAGCTGAGGATGGCATCCATTTTAAACTAATGACCTATTGTGTACATGTGGTGCATGTGCACGTGTGTTTATTTCCAATGTGCATGCATATATTTTCTTGAAAGGGATGGTTTCAAAGAGAAGAGACAAGATCCTCTCAACATTCTCTGTGTTGAATCCCAAGATTCATTCTATACTCACTATCTGATGAGATTTTACAGCACAAAATTCAGTTGCAAAGCCACATATAATGCAAGTAGGCTGTAGTATTGCACTATCTTGCTGGAGGCTAATCACTTTATAATGAGTTTAGTGAAAAGTACCTATGCAATAAGTTGTAGTTGACAGCAGCCCAAGGGAACCTCTAAGTGCTAAAAATTATCAGCTGAGAGATGTTGGATTGCATCCTTTTGAAGATAGAAAACAGATTCCTTTCTAAAATACAAGCAGTTTAAATTCGACATAAATCAAACAGATGGTAAAAGAAACATCTTGTTGCTATGGGCTTTATCCTGTTTTTGTTCTCACTGTTTTATGAAGTAAAAGAAGAAAAAAGTCAGGCTTCTAGTGTTCTAGTTTGAGGAAACAATATGTTAACAGCACAGAGAAAACGATTTTTTTTAAACTGTGATATTGTATATTTGACAGTTCATGAAAAAATTTACACCAAACTATATTTAAAGAAAATGGTGAACATGCATTGAACAGCTAGCTTAGTTTTAAATGATTCACTTTCATTGTAGATTTTGGATATTAAATAATCAATCTGGACTGGAGAAATTATAATAAAACTCAATCACTACTATTTATAACACTGTTGTGGAACTGGGTTGCTATAAAAACCACTATGCATCAGAGGAAGTATAATTTTGGTTAGACTGCACTGATATTATTGATAAGCATTAAACTCATGCTAATTTTGCCTGCAAGAAAGATGCAGCATAACATATAAAGAAAGAAGGTTGTAGCACTGCTTGGTAGGAAGAAATCTATAAAATAATAATTTAGCTCTCCAACTTGGCACTAGAAATGACAGAGAACAAAACAGAAAAGAGATACATTTGACATGATGCCATGAAATGCATTTGACACAGTGCCATGAAAAACATTTTTGAACTTCAGTTTATTTCCTTAAATCGAAGGACACCCACTGTATCAGTGTTTACAGAGGTCAGAATAATCAACAGTATGACAGTTGTAATTGACAGATATATTCTTTAAACTACTTGTACTTCTATAGTAAGTGCTTGTATTGAAATGATATATTGAGTTAAATATCAGACAAAGTTCCACAAATGTGCCAGGTAGGAAATATAATATTACAAAAGGATTTGATGGTACCACCTACAGTTGCTAGGAGGTAACTGGGGAGAACATTATGGAGTGGTGCAAACTGGGAAGTCTTCACAGAGTCTTTCTGGTTTCAGTAGGAGTTTGAGGATAGGGTAGAAGTTAAATAAGCAGAGAGAGCAGGAAAGAGCATTCATGCAAAGCAAAGTGATATAAAGATTTGACTAGATTGTGGGAGACTTAAACATGAAATGAGGAATTGTATTTGTTAGGCAATGAAGGGGCCATGAAGGATTTAAACGGAGGTGAGTGTGTACAAAATACGGTTTTATGAAGTTATACTTTCAGCCAATGGGGAAAGATTGACAGCAAGGAAACTAGCAAGGAAACTAAGAGATCATGACAACAATCCAGGGAAGCAGTGATGAGGGTTTGAACAAGAGTTGTGATGGGGGAATGAAAAGAAAAGCTATTAGAAAAGAAAAGGAGTACTTTGGATTTGGGGGTTGATGAGAGATGCAAGGAAGGGAAGAATAAAACATTTGTGATTAGCAGGGAAATGAATTTCATAACCAAACTTTTAAGTCTCTCCAAAATGAAAAGAATTAAGAATGATTTGAAGATGTAAGTCTGAGGACAAAGGAAAGGATAATTTCATTAAAAAAATACATGTGGATAAAGGGGAAATATTCTGAAGAAACAAATTCATTATATTCCTATTATGCAGAGGCTTCATGGAATGTCTTTGGTATTGCATTTATACTTTTATTAATATATCAATAATGTTAAATGTAGTTCAATCTATGGTTCAATATTTTATGCTCTTGGAGTATATATAACATATTTGACCAAATTTATTTGTCATGTAGTACTTAATTTTAATTAAGTAAATACAACCTCAGTTGCTAAGTCTGGTCTTGATAACTAATGATTTAAAATTAGGAATAATATGTATATTGAGAAGATAATAATTGATATATATGCATGTTGTCAAAGTTTGCTGTTGTTAGGAACATATTCTTGATGTGCATCACAAGTAAACCTAATCAATACATTTTCTATTATAAAATGGAAGCAAACCAAACCACTGTGATTACAAAATGGCATTAGCAACACATAGTTTAGTAATTCAAAATTCTTTTCTAAATGAATTAACAAGCTGAAGCAGTTACTCATAGAAAGCAAATCCATGGTTTTTTTTAAGTCAAGAAGAATTTTAGATATAAAGAATCATTTACATGTTCTAATGTATTTTAAGAGAAACCAAAGTAAGACAGTAGGAGCTGAGAGAGGGCATGAGAGGGCAGACAGATTGAACCACAACCACAGACAACTAGCCAATCTGATCACACAGACAACAGCTTGTCTAACTCAATGAAACTAAGACATGCTGTGTGGGGCCACCCAAGACGGTGGGGTCATGGTGGAGAGGTCTGACAGAATGTGGTCCACTGGAGAAGGGAATGGCAAACCACTTCAGTATTCTTGCCTTGAGAGCCCCATGAACAGCATGAAAAGGCAAAAAGATAAGACACTGAAAGATGAACTCCCCAGGTCAGTAGGTGCCCAATAAGCTACTGGAGATCAGTGGAGAAATAACTCCAGAAAGAATGACGAGATGGAGCCAAAGCAAAAACAACACCCAGTTGTGGATGTCACTGGTGATAGAAGAAAGGTCTGATGCTGTAAAGAGCAATATTACATAGGAACCTGGAATGTCAGGTCCATGAATCAAAGCAAATTGGAAGTGGTCAAACAGGAGATGGCAAGAGTGAACATTGACATTCTAGGAATCAGAGAACTAACATGGACTGGAATGGGTGAATTTAACTCAGATGACCATTATATCTACTACTCTGAGGAGGAATCCTTTAGAAGAAATGGAGTAGCCATCAGAGTAAACAAAAGAATCTGAAATGCAGTACTTGGATGCAATTTCAAAAACGACAGAATGATCTCTGTTCGTTTCCAAGGCAAACCACTCAATATCAGAGTAATCCAAGTCTATGCCCCAACCAGTAATGTTGAAGAAGCTGAAGTTGAATGGTTCTATGATGATCTACAAGACCTTTTAGAACTAACACCCAAGAAAAGATGTCCTTTTCATTAAGGACATTAATGGGACTGGAATGCAAAGTAGGAAGTCAAGAAACACCTGGAGTAACAGGCAAATTTGGCCTTGGAGTACAGAATGAAGCAGGGCAAATGCTAATAGAGTTTTGCCAAGAAAACCCACTGGTCATAGCAAACACCCTCTTCTAACAACACAAGAGAAGACTCTACACATGGACATCACCAGATAGTCACCACTGAAATCAGATTGATTATATTCTTTGCAGCCAAAGATGGGGAAACTCGATACAGTCAACAAAAACAAAACTGGGAGCTGACTATGGCTCAGATCATGAACTCCTCATTGCCAAATTCAGACTTAAGTTGAAGAAAGTAGGGAAAACCACTAGACCATTCAGGTATGACCTAAATCAAATCCCTTACGATTATACAGTGGAAGTGAGAAACAGATTTAAGGGACTAGATCTGAGAGACAAAGTGCCTAATGAACTATGGATGGAGGTTCATGACATTGCACAGGAGACAGGGAGCAAGACCTTCCCCAAGAAAAAGAAATGAATGCAAAAAAGAAAAATGGCTGCCTGAGGAAGCCTTACAAAGAGCTGTGAAAAGAGAAGTGAAAAGCAAAGGAGAAAAGGAAAGATATATCCGTTTGAATGCAGAGTTCCAAAGAATAGCAAGGAAAGATAAGATAGCCTTCCTCAGCGATCAATGCAAAGAAATGGAGGAAAAAATAGAATGGGAAAGACTACAGATCTTCTCAAGGAAATTAGAGATACCAAGGGAACATTTCATGCAAAAATGGGCTCAATAAAGGACAGAAATGTATGGACTGAACAGAAGCAGAAGATATTAAGAAGAGGTGGCAAGAATACACAGAACTGTGAGTTCAAAATACAAAAAAGATCTTCACGACCCAGATAATCACCATGGTGTGATCACTCACCTAAAGTCAGATATCCTGGAACGTGAAGTCAAGTGGGTCTTAAGAAGCATCACTATGAGTGAAGCTAGTGGAGGTGATGGAATTCCAGTTGAGCTACTTCAAATCCTAAAAGATGATGCTGTGAAATATGGAAATTTGGAAAACTCAGCAGCGGCCACAGGACTGGAAAAGGTCAGTTTTCATTCCAATCCCAAAGAAAGGCAATTCCGAAGAAGGCTCAAACTACCACACAATTGCACTCATCTCACACACTAGTAAAGTAATGCTCAAAATTCTCCAAGCCAGACTTCAGCAATACATGAACCGTGAACTTCCAGATGTTCAAGCTGGTTGTAGAAAAGGCAGAGGAACCAGAGATCAAATTGCCAACATCCGCTGGATCATCGAAAAAGCAAGGGAGTTCCAGAAAAACATTGATTTCTGCTTTATTGACTATGCTAAAGCCTTTGACTATGTGGATCACAATAAACCGTGGAAAATTCTGAAAGAGATGGGAATATCAGACCACCTGACCTGCCTCTTGAGAAACCTGTATGCAGGTCAGGAAGCAACAGTTAGAGCTGGCCGTGGAACAACAGACTGGTTCCAAATAGGAAAAGGAGTACATCAAGTCTCTATATTGTCACCTTGCTTATTTAACTTGTATGCAGAGTACATCATGAGAAACACTTGGCTGGATGAAGCTCAAGCTGGAATCAAGATTGCTGGAAGAAATATCGATAACCTCAGATATGCAGTTGACACCACCCTTATGGCAGAAAGTGAAGAAGAACTAAAGAGCCTCTTGATGAAAGTGAAAGAGGAGAGTGAAAAAGTTGGCTTTAAATTCAACATTCACAAAACTATGCTCATGGCATCTTGTCCCATCACTTCATGGCAAATAGATGGGGAAACAGTGGAAACAGTGGCAGACTTTATTTTTCTGGGCTCCAAAATCACTGTAGATGGTGATTGCAGCCATGAAATTAAAAGATGCATACTCATTGGGAGGAAAGTTATGACTAACCTAGACAGCATATTAAAAAGCAAAGACATTACTTTGTCAACAAAGGTTCATCTAGTCAAGGCTATGGTTTTTCCAGTAGTCATGTATGAATGTGAGAGTTGGATTATAAAGAAGGCTGAGCACAAAAGAATTGATGCTTTTGAACTGTGGTGTAGGAGAAGATTCCTGAGAGTCCCTTGGACTGCAAGGAGATCCAACCAGTCCATCCTAAAGGAGATAAATCCTGGGTGTTCATTGGAAGGGCTGATGTTGAAGCTGAAATTCCAATACTCTGGTCACCTGATGTGAAGAGCTGACTCATTGGGAAAGACCCTGATGCTGGGAAAGATTGATGGCAGGAGGAGAAGGGGACAACAGAGGATGAGATGGTTGGATGGCATCACCGACTCAACGGACATGAGTTTGAGTAAACTCCGGAAGTTGGTGATGTACAGGGAGGCCTGGCATGCTGCATTTCATGGTGTCGGAAAGAGTTGGACACGACGGAGTGACTGAACTGAACTGAATGCATTTTTATTAACAGGAAATACACATTCAAGTCAACACACCTGGCATACATACTTATCTCCTGAGAAACCATAGATTCATGTTTCAATTTGCTTTCAGCCTCTTCATGGTAGATAGCAGGGCAATGAGTAAACCCTAGAATTGCAGTGAGTATAGTAAGTGTTTTTATGTCAAAAGTTCAAGCAGAGCTGTTTCCATTTAAAAGAAAGTCAACACATTTTGGCTCATTTTAGTTTCTCTTAGAATATCGGGCAATATGTTTCTTTCTCCATTTTATTACCTTGCTACTTCTCTTTACCTCTATCCATGAATTGAAAACATAATCTTAAGTGCCCTTATAGGAGCTTCAATTTCCAAAAACTGATGCATCTTTAAAGCTAAATACTCTGGTACTGTTTCTAAAACCAGCTTTTCAATAAAAGTCTTATTTTATTTTAAAGGTGGAGAAGCCATCATATCATACCTGCAATGAAACATATACTTTTTATCCCTTGATTGAGTTGTTGTGCCAATGTTTTGTTTTGTCTTCTTACCTAAACCTATTCTCACTAAAGGATCCTATCAAGTCATGTATACTAAGGTGTAAAAATTAAAAGAATATGATAAAATCCACAATTATTGAACTAAGTTGTTAAAATTTAATAATGACAAATATTATGACCAACTGTGGTCCAGGCACTGATAAAAACTTTTTATAAGGATCTTTTTTTGACATACCATTCCATCAAATATATATATAGAAGATCCTTGTGAGCCAGCATTGATTATGTTACTCCTCATAGTTATAAAGTTTTTTGAGTAGCAAACACAATCAAAGTGCAAAATCATTCACTAATAAACTAACTACTTAAAATTAATACCCATTTAATTATTCCATCATGGTAAATACTACTTTTCCTCTCTTCCTGCTATATCCTAGTCATAATCAAATACTTTAATGCAGACATATTCAAATTCATCACAATATAAAATTGCAAATTTTGCAAAAGATGCAAAATTTCATGAAATGAATAAAAATGATATTGGAAATTACTTGTGAAGCCAATGACAAATGGAAATCTTGTAAAGATAGACTTGTCAGTATTTTAATAGAGAACGTTGACCAGAGTGATGAAGAGTCCTTCAGAAAACGTATGAAACCCTTATATTTCTTTCCAGAAATGACCCCATTAATTAGTATGCAAGCAAATTAAAAAATAATGTTCAGCATTGTTATACAATTTTTTCAGGAAAAATTGCACATACATACAACAAAAATCAAAATCAATATCAAATCAATCTTTGTTCTGAGAAGTAAAGTGTAGTTGTAATTATGAATACAATTTTGTTAAATGTAAGATAAATGCTTTATATAGTTTTGATTATTTTTTCATGGATTTATCCCAATCAAAACTTTTTTTTCACAATTTACAAAGTATTTTCAGTCCACTTTTAAAGTGCGTTCACTAAGTGGTCTTTTCTAGTGCTATTTACTCTTAGAAAATGAGGACTTCCTGCACTGTTGTCCCTACGTTTAGATTAAGAAACTGAATTTCGTGAAAATACAACAGCTTGCTCTAGCAGTCAGGGTCCAGCCAGGGGACAAAAACCACACTGGTTTTTTTGAACAAAGACAATTTAGTATAAGAAATAGTTAACTAGGTATAAATATTGATGACTTGATAAATGAAAAAGTAAAAGGAGAATACTAAGCTATCAGTGAGTTAGCAACTATAGGAGGCAACTACCACATCTAGGGCTGGACAAACAAAGAAAGGAGTTTAGGACTATTAAAACTAGAAACTTAGCAGTTATTCTCAGGCCTATGGACAGGGACACTGGTGACTGGAGGAAAGGGAAGCAGGGGGGGTGAGGCTGGTTCTGTACATGTTCGAAGAATGACATAGTTCACTCAAATGCTACAATGGAAAAGACCTGCTGCTTCCAGATTGTAGAAGTTTGTTGGGGAGAAGTGTGGGACTCAAAGGAACAGGAAATCAATGTGAAACCAACAGAGATTAAGCAAGAAGTATGTTTCTTCTTTCTCTTCCAGTCTTGCAGTCTCCCAGTCATGCCCTATGTTGCCAGAACTGAACACATAGCTAAGCTTGCGCAGCAGAAATATGGTTTGCAGAGTCCAAAGGGTAGAGAAGGGTGGTTTGAAGCTGAAGGATCATAGCTTAATAACTGGGACAAAAAAAAATAACTGGGACAGTATACCTTTTTGGCTTCTCGGCATTCATAAACACCCTTCTACACATATTTGAACTTCTGTACAATAAAAACAACTTCGTGCACTAAACTGATGAAACTGTCCTTCACACAAAAAAAGACTTTCTCGTATAACCATCCCAAATGAGGGAATAAGAAGTAACAGCAGCCATTGCATCCAACTTTGGGAGATAATTACACTATCCATCTCTGACACAATTGCCTAAGTGAATACTGCTGGTGATAGTGGAAGCAGGATTTGAAACCCAAACTGTCTCATAATCTATAGCTTTTTCCAATGTACCAAACTATCCTTCAATGCTAAACTCTATGTCAGAGCAATATAGACACTGCTTCAGTGTAATGTGAGGTAGATACACCTAAACAACATAGATTTAAGAAACAATAATCTAGGGAAAATATGAAGAATAATACAACTGTACCTGGAATCTTATATTAACAGATTTGGTAACAAATTTTGAGAAGTAAACATCATAACATAAATTGAACCATACATAAATTGGTCCTACATTATCTAAAGAGTTGGAATAATCCTCACTTCTAAGTTCTTTATCACGTAAACCAATTGTTTAATTGAGTTATTACTTATGACAGTTCATTTTGATCTTGTCTGCTGAATAAGCCATAAAGTTAGAGAGGAAGAGAGCTGGAGAACATGAGTGAGAGAAAGCAAGTCAGACTCATTTGTGGATCATCCCCATGTGGGAGAGAGAGATTAGTATATGGCTTCTGTTATTCAGCCCCAGAACAATACATGTGTTGTTGGAATACTTCTGAAGAAATTTAAAAATTTTATGTTTCCTACATGATAATAAAAGCATTATGGCTTGCTGCTCCTGATGAGATTTTCTACCTACAACCAACTGTGTGTCAATGATAGATTTTTAACTCATACTTTTAAACTTATTTTTCTTTTTACTTGTAAGCAGGTGAAGAACACAAAAATCACAACTTAACTCTAATGAAAAATTGTTTATATTTTTTCTGCAGGTGAAACATATATAAATTTTCTGTGTGTGTGTGCTCAGTAGCTTCCTTCATGTCTGACACTTTGAAAAACCAAGGACCGTAGCCCACCAGGCTCCTCTGTCTACGGGATTTCCCCAGCAAGAACACTGGAGTGGGTTGCCATGCCCTCCTCCAGGGGATCTTCCCAACCCAGTGGTGGAACCAGTGTCTCCTGCATTGTAGGCAGATTCTTTATCTACTGAGTCACTGGGGAAGACCACAAATTTTCTCTAGCGATTAGGCAATACAATAAGAAGATCATATGTGTTGGAACATTAGACTTGTGTCTTTATAAGGTATAATGCTCTATTTCACCCAAAGAAAGGTTTAAAGGCAGAGATAAATGTTGAAAGAAGGTGAGGGAAGGAGCATAAAGAATTGAGAATGAGGAACTTCCCTAACCACTTGTCCAGTGGTTAGGACATTGCCTTCCAATGCAGGGGATGTGGGTTCAATCTTTGGTTGGGAAGCTAAAATCCCATGTACCTCTAGGCCAAAAAACTAAAACATAAAACAGAAGCAGTACTGTAACAAATTCAATAAAGACTTTAAAAATGGCCCACATACAAAAGAAGACTCTTTTAAAAATAAAATAAAGAATGGGGAACAAGAGGTGGACTTAACTTGCTGTATATGATTGGTTGGCTGTGTTTTGCTATAACAACATTTATGAGGTCCTAAGTCAGTGGTGTGTGCCATAGGACTTTCTGTCCTTAGGCATTCTTATTTGGGATTATCATAAATGTTAAGGGAATCTCACCTCATATTTTCTTTTAAGAATGTTTCTTTTCAAGGGCATGTTTTATTGTTTGTAGACATTAATTTAAATGAAAGAACTTGTCTGGCATTATGACAACCGTATTCACATGTTTATGTCTTTATTATGACTATATACTACTTATTGTCTTATCTTCTGTTATAATTAAGCAATATTTTAGGTTATGTTGCTTATTTATCTTTCCTATCAAAAGTCCCTGTCACATTGTAGGTGCTCATTACAATCTCCATGAGACTGGGACTGTTTCATTTATCCAAGTATCCCTGAATTTAGCACAGTGTCTATCACATAGTAGGTGCTCAGTTAAATGAATGAAAATGAAAAGGGGGATTCAGTTCAGTTCAGTCACTTAGTCGTGTCTGACTCTTGGCGACCCCATGGACTGCAGCATCCCAGGCCTCCCTGTCCATCACCAAGTCTTGGAGTTTATTCAAACTCATGTCCATTGAGTTGGTGATGCCATCCAACCATCTCATCCTCTGTTGTCCCCTTCTCCTCCCACCTTCAATCTTTCCCAGCATCAGGGTCTTTTCAAATGAGTCAGGTCTTCGCATCAGGTGGCCAAAGTATTGGAGTTTCAGCTTCAGCATCAGTCCTTCCAATGAATATTCGGGACTTATTTCCTTTAGGATGGACTGCTTTCTTTATAGTCCAACTCTCACATCCATACATGACTATTGGTAAAACCATAGCTTCGACTAGACAGACCTTTGTTGGCAAAGTAATGTCTCTCCTTTTTAATATGCTGTCTAGGTTAGTCATAGAATTTCTTCCATGGAGCAAGCGTCTTTTAATTTCGTGGCTGCAGTCACCATCTGCAGTGATTTTGGAGCCCCCAAAAATAAAGTTTGTCACTGTTTCCATTGTTTCCCCACCTATTTGCCATGAAGTGATGGGACCAGATGCCATGATCTTAGTTTTCTGAATGTTGAGTTTTAAGCCAACTTTTTCACTCTCTTCTTTCACATTCATCAAGAGGCTCTTTAGTTCTTCTTCACTTTCTGCCATAAGGGTGGTGTCATCTGCATATCTGAGGTTATTGATATTTCTCCCAGCAATCTTGATTCCAGCTTGTGCTTCTTCCAGCCCAGCATTTCTCATTATGTACTGTGCATATAAATTAAATAAGCAGGGTGACAATATACAACCTTGATATACTCCTTTTCCTATTTGGAACCACTCTGTTGTTCCATGTCCAGTTCTAACTGTTGCTTCCTGATCTGCATATAAGTTTCTCAAGAGGCAGGTCAGGTGGTCTGGTATTCCCATCTCTTTCAGAATTTTCCACAGCTTGTTGTGATCCACACATTCAAAGCTTTGACATTGTCAATAAAGCAGAAGTAGATGTTTTTCTGGAACTCTATTGCTTTTTTGATGATCCAACAGATTTTGTCAATTAAGGGATAATTATGAAGAAAAAGCCAGGATGATGCATTAGAAAGAATACTGATTTGGAACTCAGATAGTTCAGGGTTTCAAGAACTATTTCTACCAGACTCTGTAATTTTAAATAAGTTGTTTTATGTACCTGAGCTTTAGCTACTTTCTACTAAAGACAAGAATATATTTTTCTTGTCATTACATTGTTATGAGGTTTAAATGACAATCAATGTAAAAGACTTAATAATACAGAGCTGAATTTTTCAAGGAGTTGGATGATGAGGGCCCTATGAACAAGTAAGAGATAGGAGTTCAACTGCCTTACTGGATAACTGAAGGAAAAGATGTGACTTTTATATGAGAGGTTTCCATACCATAGTCAAGCAGAGTCAATGGGCAAATAGATGTTGGGATAATTTTGGCAAGAAAAAAAATGTTATAGACTATATCATAATTCTTAGACAGTATCAATGAATTTTTACGCTAATTTGCTATTTCCAATATTTTCTCTTCTATGACACTGTTGATAAACCCTAATGATATATTTATGTTTGGGGATATTTCAACCCAGTTTTCATAATCATAAGTATTTGCCTGGTGGCAAAAATAGTGTGATTAGTATTTCACACATTTTTCATTTAACATTTTCCTCTGTTATTAATGGGTTTCCCTGGTGGCTCAGATGATAAAGAATCTGCCTGTGAGGCAAGAGACCTGGGTTCTATCTCTGGGTCAGGAAAATCCCCTTGAGAAGGGAATGGCTACCCACTCAAGTGTTCTTGCCTGGAAAATTCCATGGACAGAGGAGCCTGGTGCGCTACAGACCATGAGGTCACAAAGAATCAGACACAACTGGAGAACTAACACTTTCTCTTTCACTTTTTTCACTTTCTGTTATTAGAGTCATAATATTACTTTAATGATTATATAACATGTGTGATATCACGTACCTATCCCTTCCTATACTGAAGATTTTAATTTTTTCATAAATATAAATAAGAATAGAGTATCTTTGTATATTATTTCTTTGGGGTAAATTTCTGAAAGTAGCATTTTAACATTTTGTGGTGGCTCTTGTCAAATATCTTTCCAGAAAGGTTGCCAACTTACCATATATGACGATATTTAAAAGGCTGTGTATCCTTTTCTCTCCATAAATATTCCATGTCTCTAGCCATGATATTTTGAGTTGTGCATTTCTCATTGGCATTTTCTAGAGTATTCTGCCTCTGTTTTGTGACAGTAAATTCTTTGGTGTGAATTCTAGGCTTCATCTTGCTTTTTTATATTTGTTTTGCAGGTCTCGGGCTGGTAACCTTATCCCTCTTATTCTTTACATAAAGTGTTCAGTTTGAACTGTACCTCATATTGGATTTATTCTCCCTTTAAAACTCATCTAGAAGCTTTAAATTTCCTACCCAACAGTACAAGGATGACACCTCGAATTTTTTTTAATTTATTTATTTTAATTGGAGGCTAATTACTTTACAATATTGTGGTGTTTTGTGCCATACATTGACATGAATCAGCCATGGGTGTACATGCGTTCCCCAACTGGAACCCCCCTCCCACCTCCCTCCCCATCCCATGCCTCTGGGTCATCCCAGTGCACCAGCCCTGAGCACCCTGTCTCACACATCAAACCTGGGCTGTCGATCTGTTTCACATATGATAATATACATGTTTCAATGCTATTCTCTCAAATCATCCCACCCTCACCTTCTCCCATAGAGTCCAAAAGACTGTTCTATACATCTGTGTCTCTTTTGCTGTCTCACATATAGGGTTATCATTACCATCTTGATTCTATAAATGGAGATAGATCTTATCGATTCAACTTTATTCTGTTTCTCTCTAATGAAAATAGAGACTGAGATCAATAATACATAAGCAAAATATTTTTTTCAAGAAAATCATTAACAAGGCTACATGAGGATTTCATCTGCCACCTGGACCTCATCAGTGACTTACTCTAATAACAAAAGAAGCCACATTCAGGTTAAAAAAAAATCATGGTTTAGTGTCTTCCACAAAAGAATGCAGGAAAAATTAAATGTAAATAACCCTTATTTTAGGTTATAAGTAGATCAGGGATCTCTTAGAGATCGTGGGCACAGAAAAGGAGTAAGCACCTTTTTAGTTGACTTTGAGGCCCTGGGAGATTGGTAAGAAATAAAATTTGGAAGGCCAGGATGAATAAGATTGGTAATGATTAACAGGGATAAATGATAACATCTACTGTCAGTTGTTAAGGGTAAATTCAGTCATCACAAGTAAACATTGGCACAGAGTCACTATATAGTATGAGTTCCATGTAAGCTTAAATGATCCAAGCCAGAATGAATTAATATAGAAACAAGGGAAGATACAAGAGTGAGAAACAGATAAAATGAGAGCATGCAAGGAAAAAGACTTAAAGGAATTCTGTTAATAGAAGAGCCCATTATTTCATTTCATTATTTCAATAAAAAGTCCTTTATTCCAATCTGTCCCAAGGCCATTAAGATACTACACAGTTTCCAACATATTATAGGTTTTTATTTTATGTATTTAAGATTTGATTCCTCTAGCCCAAATAAATACATTCATAGGGACAAAATAAAAATTTCCATTGACAGATGAGTCTTAAATACAGTAACCCAGTTCAGTTCAGTAACTCAGTCATGTCTGACTCTTTGCCACTCCATGGACTGCAGCACACCAGGCTTCCCTGTCCATCACCAACTCCTGGAGCTTGCTCAGACTCATGTCCATGGAGTCAGTGATGCAGGAACTTGTTAAATTAGCAGTTTTAAAAATAAATTTTAAAAGGATTGCTAAAAATTTGACTTGGCTTCTGTGATCATTTAGCACTGAGCTTATTTTAGTAAGGCAATATTGTTCTTAATGGCTTTGCTGAGTAATTGTTTACTCTGGTTACTCATGTTTGATAAAATAATATTAATTTGGAAAATGATGATTAAAGAACTAAATGACTCATCTAAGAGATTTTTTTTATAAACCCCAATCAGTTTAATGATAATTGAAACATCACTAATAATCTGATAAGTAATTTAACAGAATGTAAAACAAAGTGTAGTCCTAATCTAAAAGTGTGTGTTAGTCTCTTAGTCGTGTCTAACTCTTTGGGACCCCATGGACTATAGCCCGCCAGGCTCCTCTGTCCATGGAATTCTCCAGGCAAGAATACTGGAGTGGGTAGCCATTTCTTTCTCCAGGGGATCTTCCTAACCCAGGGATCGAACCCTGGTCTCTTTCATTGGCAGGCGAGTTCTTTACCATCTGAACCACTAGGGAAGCCCGTCTAAAAGATTAAATACATTGAAAGAAAGACAATGCCAGGGCAAGTCATCTAAAAGAGTTAGTCTTTATTGCCTCCCCCAACATTTCCATGGTAGACCATAAGCATTGCAAAACCTAAATTCTGATATTAACTTGTCAAGTAATCTTAGACTTTTGTTTTCTCCTCTTTGGAATGTGAGAAGTAATATGTGCCATCACTATTCCAGAGTTGTTATGAGTATCAAATGAATAATGGATGTAAAAACACTTCAAAAATTTTAAAGTAGTATATTTCTGCAAGGTATTATTGTTTCCAAACTTTAGCATGCTGATATACTTGATATAACTTACCATGTTACAGGATAATGCATTCAAATATCAAAGAAAGCACAAATCATTTAATGCAAAAGATACAAAGGTCCCATAAGAAATTATTTTAAAATCATGAAAAAGTGCAGAATTTTATATTAGTATCAAGACAAGATAGGAAATAACAAATGAATTACTTGTGTGAGAGAAAACAGCTATTTCACAGAATGAGGAGAGGTACATATTTCAAAATTTCATGTTCATATATTTTGTTATATGCACACTACAAATTGCATTTCACAGATTTTAGTATTCCTGGTAAAAAATGTGCATTTTAACAATACTAAAACACCTTTTATTTTATTTTAGGACAGCTTTTACAATTCTGTTAAGATCATCTTAACCACATGAAACATACTGACATTAGCCTAACACTAACTGAATTTGCACTGTATAATCTAGACTAATGAAAACTCTAGCTAGACCAGAAGTTTTAAAAGAAAAAAGAAAGGGGATGATTGCTATCTTCAATGAAAAAAAAGGTGATCTATTTTTAGTTTTAGTAGGTGGGAGCAATTTAACTCAAGGAAAAGTTATAAAAATTAAGGAAGGCTATTCACATTTATTTGTGAATATTTAATTGGTGAACAGAGAACTGGCACAATTTCAAACTGTTAATCACAGATTTCTAAATGCATGTTAACTAATGGATGTGTAAAATTATGCTTATCTTGTCTTAGATAAATGCCTAATTAAAAATCCTTTGAGGGGGAAAAATCTTCACATCACTAAAGAAAAAAATTAAAAAGCATTATGTAAAGCTGTATATAACTTTAGAGAGAGAAATCAGGACTTTTTTTCACAATAGAGTACTTTCCTGGATATTTAATATCTGGAGTTTTCAGACCAGGTAAGAATTTTAGGAGTTTAAAGAATGATTTTGCAACCTACAGGGTACTGCTCATGATTCTCAGAAATGAATTTTGTTTATTCAGATTTATATGTGAGTCCACTAAAGTATTAGGTGATTAAATATATTTCTCACACAGTGATTTGTTTCATTTTCAGTAGAAATCATGAGCATGGAGCAAACTTTAGGATACTCCGGGACTTAGATTAATTAAAATGAAATGCTCAGTCATACTTTTATTTAAAGTTGCACTACATGTTCAAATCTTAATTGAGCCATATAAACTTAGAAAAAATAAAGGTATTATAGCATCTAAATCTGACACTTCATTAGGTGGATTTAAAGTGAGGATAACTACAGTCATTTCTTTATTGGCATAAACATGGATTTTTAAAAATTTGGTACATTTGTTCTATATCCAATTAGACCCTACAAGGCCAGGTCTTAATAATATGGAACATCCAGTTCCACCAAAGCTACCAAAAGTTTGTTAGATCTGCCTTGCTCTGCTGTGCTTAGCTGCTCAGTAGTGTTCAACTCTTTGCGACACTATGGACTGTAACCTACCAGGCTCCTCTGTCCATGGAATTCTCCAGGCAAGAGTACTGGAGTGGGTTGCCATGCCCTTCTCCAGGAGATCGTCCCAACGGGGATCGAACCAGGTCTCCTGCATTGCAGGCAGATTCTTTATTCTCTGAGCCACCAGGGAAGCCCTGCTTTAGTAGAAATAGATCTGCCTTGGTGGAAGTAGATCTACCTTAGTAGAAATATATACACCCCACGTTAAGGAAGCTCAGAGTACACAACTGCAGTTTTAAAGCAGATAACTTAGGGGTGGTTATTTATTTTGTGAAGAGAACTGCCTTGTTACAAAAGATTCACAACAGCTTTAACATTATTCCATTCCCTTGCTTATTGCATTTAAATGCTTTATATTAGGTGAAATTCACTTCCATACAATATTTAGGAAGACATTTATGGGATAAAGCAAGTTACCCATGCATTTACTTGGGCTATAAATATAAAAGCTATGAAGGACAAACACATATAGTTACTCTATCTCTTTCTGTAAAGACAGTTAAAATATTTTAAGTGTATAAATTCAATGCACTTAATTTAGCTGATGTTCTGCTACTGGATGACTACTGAAACACTAGAGCACTCTTTAAAGAAGCGTGAAAAGTCAAATCACTGTCTTGGCAATGTTCAGTTTCTTAATCTGAGTAGCAGTTACATGGGTGTACATTATTTTGTGTTCTTTTCTGTCAGTCTCATATAGTTCATTTTTAAAAATGAATCAATAAGATTGTAATTGTATAAATTTAAATTGATAATTATGGGACCCTTTCCAGGGCCTGTTACTCAATTTTAACATGCACAAATTAGTCCTTCAAAAATATAAGCAAGAAAAGAATCTTATTTTTATAGAATAGATCAGGAATATTCATTTGGCTAAATTATTTTCCATATAAACAAAATTGTAGTTTTCTGCCAAGAAAAATCTACTCTAAATGTTAGAAAGAAACTTAAGGGTTCCTATATTTCCCTTTGGGCGGAATTTAGGTCAGTAGAAGCTGGGAGGTGGAAACGGAGGTGGAGGCTGGACCAGAGAAGGAAGAGATGAAGTTGAGAAGTAAAATTAACTTTATGGGAAGAGAAAATCAAAGCATATTTCTCCCAAACCATAATTTCAGTGAGGAAATATAGTGGTGAGATTATTAAAAAAGAAAGTCAGAACTTAGAGGCATCTTATGTACTAGAATATTTTAGAATCAATGAAGTGCACTGAGACACTGAGTATTGTGACTTGTCACTTCTGTCGACCTAGAGAAAATATTCACAACCTAAAAGTTGAGAGTTAAATTTTATTTGGTGGGAATTTTTAGGGGGACTTCTAACCCAGAAAACAGAATCTCAAGTAACCCTTAGAGAATTGCTGGTTGGAGGCAAGGGGATGAGCCAGGTTATATAGAAGTTTTGCAGCAAACGGCAGAAAGTCTGAACATCGAAAGATTCAGTCAGTCAGTTCAATCGCTCAGTCGTGTCCAACTCTTTGCGATCCCATGGACTGTAGCATCCCAGGCCTCCCTGTCCATCACCAAGTCCCAGAGTTTACTTAAACTCATGTGCATTGAGTTAGTGATGACACCCAACTATCTCATCCTCTGTGGTCCCCTTCTCCTCTCTTCAATCTTTCCCAGAATTAGGGTCTTTTCCAATGAGTCAGTTCTTCACATCAGGTGGCCAAAATATTGGAGTTTCAGCTTAAGCATCAGCCTTCCATCAAATATTCAGGACTTATTTCCTTTAGGGTGAACTGGTTGGATCTCCTTACAGTTCAAGTGACTCCCAAGTCTTCTCCAACACCAATTCTTTGATGCTCAGCTTTCTTTATAGTCCAGTTCTCACATGCATACATGACTACTGGAAAAACCATAACTTTGAATAGAGGGACCCTTGTTGGCAAAGTAATGTCTCTCCTTTTTAATATGCTGTCTATGTTGGTCATAACTTTTCTTCCAAGGAGCAAGCGTCTTTCAATTTCATGGCTGTAACCACCATCTGCAGTGATTTTGGAGCCCAAACAATAAAGTCTGACACTGTTTCCACTGTTTCCCCATCTATTTCCCATGAAGTGATGGGACCAGATGCCATGATCTTAGTTTTCTGAATGTTGAGTTTTAAGCCAACTTTTTTGCTCTCTTTTTTCACTTTCATCAAGAGGCTCTTTAGTTCTTCTTCACTTTCTGCCATAAGGGTGGTGTCATCTGCATATCTGAGGATATTGATATTTCTCCCAGCAATCTTGATTCCAGCTTGTGATTCTTCCAGCCCAGCATTTCTCATGATGTACTCTACATATAAGTTAAATAAGCAGGGTGACAATATATAGCCTTAATGTACTCCTTTTCCTATTTGGAACCACTCTGTTGCTCCATGTCCAGTTCTAACTGTTGCTCCCTGATCTGCATACAGGTTTCTCAAGAGGCACGTCAGGTGGTCTGGTATGCCCACCTCTTTCAGAATTTTCCACAGTTTGTTGTGATCCGCACCGTCAAAGGCTTTGGCATAGTCAATTAAGCAGACGTAGATGTGCTTCTGAAACTCTCTTGCTTTTTTGATGATCCAGTAGATGTTGGCAATTTGATCTCTGGTTCCTCTGCCTTTTTTAAATCCAGCTTTAACATCTGAAAGTTCATGGTTCAGGTACTCTTGAAGCCTACCTTGGAGAACTTTCAGCATTACTTTGCTAGCATGTGAGATGAGTGCAATTGTGCAGTAGTTTGAGCATTCTTTGACATTGCCTTTCTTTGGGGTTGGAATGAAAACTGACTTTTTCCAATCCTGTGGCCACTGTTGAGTTTTCCAAATTTGCTGGCATATATGTGAAGCACTTTTACAGCATCATCTTTTAGAATTTGAAATAGCTCAACTGGAATTCCACCACCTCCACTAGCTTTGTTTGTAGTGATTATTTTTCCTAAGGCCCACGTGACTTTGCATTCCATGATGTATGACTCTAAGTGAGTGATCACATCATCGTGATTATCTGGGTCATGAAGATTTTTTTGTATAGTTCTTCTGTGTATTCTTGCCACCTCTTCTTGATTTCTTCTGCTTCTGTTAGGTCCATACAATTTCTGTCCTTTATTGAGCCCATTTTTGCATGAAATGTTCCCTTGGTATCTCTAATTTTCTTGAAGAGATCTCTAGTCTTACCCATTCTATTCTTTTCCTCTATTTCTTTGCATTGATCTTTGAGGAAGGCATTCTTACCTCTCCTTGCTATTCTTTGAAACTCTGCTTTCAAATGGGTACATCTTTCCTTTTTTCCTTTGCCTTTCACTTCTCTTCTTTTCTCAGCTATTTGTAAGACCTCTTCAGACAACCATTTTGCCTTTTTGCATTTATTTTCCTTGGGCATATTTTTGATCCTTGCCACCTGTACAATGTCACGAACCTCCGTCTTTAGTTCTTCAGGCACTCTGTCTATCAGATCTAATCCCTTGAATCTATTTGTCAATTCCACTGTATAATCGTAAGGGATTTGATTTAGGTCATACCTGAATGGTCTAGTGGTTTTCCCTACTTTCTTCAAGTTAAGTCTGAATTTGGAAATAAAGAGTTCATGATCTGAGCCACAGTCAGCTCTTGGTCTTGTTTTTGCTGACTATATAGAGCTTCTCCATCTATGTCTGCAAAGAATATAATTAATCTGATTTTGGTATTGACTATCTGGTGATGTCCATGTGTAGAGTCTTCTCTTGTGCTGTTGGAAGAGGGTGTTTGCTATGACCAGTGTGTTCTCTTGGCAAAACTCTATTAGCATTTGCCCTGCTTCATTCTGTACTCCAAGGCCAAATTTGCCTGTTACTCCAGGTGTTTCTTGACTTCCTACTTTGCAATCCAGTCCTATATAATGAAAAGGGCCTCTTTTTGGGGTGTTAGTTCTAGAAAGTCTTGTATGTCTTCATAGAACCCTTCAACTTCAGCTTCTTCAGCATTACTGTTTGGGGCATAGACTTGGATTACTGTGATATTGACTGGTTTACCTTGGAAATGAACAGAGATCATTTTATTGTTTTGAGATTGCATCCAAGTACTGCATTTTGGACTCTTTTGTTGACTATGATGGCTACTCCATTTCTTCTAAGGGATTCTTGCCCACAGTAGTAGATATAATGGTCATCTGAGTTCAATTCACCCATTCCAGTACATTTTAGTTTGCTGATTCCTAAAATGTCAATGTTCGCTCTTGCCATCTCCTGATGGCCACTTCCAATTTGCCTTGATTCATGGACCTAACATTCCAGGTTCCTATGCAATATTGCTCTTTACAGCATCAGATTTTACTTCCATCACCAGTCACATCCACAGCTTGGTGTTGTTGTTGTTTGGCTCCATCTATTCATTCTTTCTGGAGTTATTTCTCCACTGATCTCCAATAGCATATTGGGTACCTACCTACCTGGGGAGTTCATCTTTCAGTCTTCTATCTTTTTGTCTTTTCATACTATTCATGGGATTCTCAAGGCAAGAATATTAAAGTAGCTTGCCATTCCCTTCTCCAGTGGGCCACATTTTGTCAGAACTCTCCACCATGACCTGTCCATCTTGGGTGGCCCTACACAGCACGGTTCATAGTTTCATTGAGTTAGACAAGGCTGTGGTCCATGTGATCAGATTGGTTAGTTTTCTGTGATTGTGGCTTTCATTCTGTATGCCCTCTGATGGAGAAGGATAAGAGGTTTATGGAAGCTTCCTGATGGAAGAGAGTGGACTGAGGGGGAAACTGGGTCTTGTTCTGATGGGCGGGGCCATGCTCAGTAAATCTTTAATCCAATTTTCTGTTGATGGGCGGGGCTATGTTCCCTCCCTGTTATTTACCTGGGGCCTTACTATGGTGGAGGTAATGAAGATAATGGAGACCTCCTTCAAAAGGTCCCATGCATGTACTGCTACACTCAGTGCCCCCAACCCTGCAGCAGGCCACCACTGACCCACGCCTCTGCCAGAGACTCCTGGTCCCTCCCCAGCAAGTCTGGGTCAGTCTCTTGTGGGGTCACTGCTTCTTTCTCCTGGGTCCTGGTGCACAAGGTTCTGTTTGTGCCCTCCAAGAGTCTGTTTCCCAGTCCTGTATAAGTTCTGGCTGTTCTGTGGTGGGGTTAATAGTGACCTCCCCCAAGAGGGCTTATGCCACACCCAGGTCTTCTGCACCCAGAGCCCCTGCCCCTGTGGCAGTCCTCTGCTGACCCGTACCTCCTCAGGAGACACTCGAATAGTGTTCTGACTCAGTTTCTGTGGGGTCTCTGAATCCTGGTGCGTACAAGGTTTGCTTGAGCCATCTTAGCATCTCTGGTGGGTATGCGGTCTGACTCTAAATGCTGTTTTGCCCCTCATACCATCCTGCTGGGCCTTCTCTGCCCTTGGATGTGGAGCATCTCCTCACAGATGCTCCAGCGCCCACTGTCGTGCTTGGGCTTCTCCACCCTTAGACATGGGCATCTCTTCACAGTCACTCCAGAGCCACGCAGCTGCACTCCAGTGGTTATATAGAAGTTTTGCAGCAAAGGTCAGAGAGTCTGAACATCAAAAGATTATTATTAATTAAAGAAGACCAAGATAAGGGATATAGCACTTTTCTATGTATAGGAAGATGCAGGAGTCTGGACTCACTGACATCATTACTTTAATATGCCCCTCAGCTATCTGGGGCAATGTATCCTGGGTTTTCACATTCTGAGCTTCCTCAGGGTTCACCGTAGGAAGTGGCCACAGTCTGATGGTTGCTAGATGCCAGGTAAATTTTCCTTCCCGCGTTCCCTCAGGGCTCACCAGCTCACCACCCGTGGTGGCTGCAATTGCTGATGACATCCTTAGTTTATTGATATGGCAGGAAATATTCCATTTCTCACTTCCAATTCAGAAAACCAAATTTTGTTCACTTGACAATTTATTAAAAACTGTGAGTTTGATGTATTTTATTCTGCTGACAATTACGAAATAATTTTCCCCTAATGGGAAAGCCATTTGTATTCAAATGACCTGTGTTTAAACCTTAGTAACTTTTCTGACCAACTGTGCGATCTTAAACATTCTAATGTCTCCAAGCTTGCAAAACCAGAATAATAATAGTACCTAACTTGCATACAAAAGTGCCTGATAAACATTAACTTTTCAACAAATGTTATCTGATTATTTCTTTTTGAAGAGAGAATGGGAAGACTTCTGATGCTGGCTTAGGTAAAATATTCCTGCTACCACTAACTCCCCAGCTGATGACAACAAACAACCATGGACAAAATCCTAAAAACAAAGATATGAGATCTCTGAGATGTAAATAATAGACACAGATTGGGGAGGGAAGTCAAAATCTGTAGAAATACCAGTGATAATTTTCTTGTTTTGTTTTGTTTTTTCCCTTTACTTCCAGGCTTTTATCGGGACACAGAGTCATCTTGAGGAATCTTGCAGCAGGCACAGGCAGCCAAAACTTTAAGAATCTCTCCTTCTGACCACAACGCCAGGAAAAAGGGACCCATGAAGCCACGGAGTAGGGGGAAATTTTCAATTTTTCCTTTTTTCTCACCTCCCTACCCTGAGGCCAGTACCAGCTGCTGAACTGCACTGCAGCCACAGAGGCAGAGGTATTTAAAACTCCAAGAGAAAACCCATCTCTCTGGATAAAGGGATCAGGAAAAGGAGCCTCTTTTCTGCAAAGACTGCTGATTATTTTTATGATTGCTTTTTTCTCTCTCTTGCTGCTTCTCCTTAAAGCAGGCCCGTTCACACTGAACTGTGGACCTGTGCAGGTGGCTACAACTCTGAGAGAACTCTGTTTTTCAGCCAGAGGAACAAAGGGCCTTGGGAGTGTGGGGAGTTCATAGAGTTGGAAAAGTGGATCCCCTAATCCCTTGTACGAACTGACACAAACCCCCGGCTCAGCCTCAAACTGCAGATGTGTGGAACACACCCAAAGAAGCATAGTAAAGACTTTGCCATTGGATATATAATATAAACCACCACCCAAATTCCAGACTAATCTTACCAGTGGCTTATATGGATGTTAGACCCAAGGAGTATGGCAAAGGGCATTGGTATCACCAGAGACACAAAGAAAGCCAGCACTTGTGGTATAAATTTAACTTTGTTGATTGTTTGCTAAAATAAAAGCAAATAAAATTTCTCCAGAGGAATTTAACAGGAACCAAAGTCCCATACAGAAAATTTAAAATACCCATGAAATAACTTTTTAAATACTGGAATTTTTTAAAAAGGAAAATTGAGCTGATTCATAGGGGGAGAAAACAAACAAAAAACAATGAACTGATGCCAATCCCAAGATATTGGAGTCACCAGACAAAAATCTTTAAAGCTGCCAGTATAAATCATCCTCTATGAGGTATTATACCTTTGAAATTAAGTCAAAATAGAAGTTCTTGGGGGGCTTCCCTGGTGGCTCAGATGGTAAAGAATCTGCCTGCAATGCAGGAGACCTGGGTTCGATCCCTGGGTTGGGAAGATTCCCTGGAGAAGGGCATGGCAACCCATTCCAGTGTTCTGGTCTGGAGAATTCCATGGACTGTATAATCTATGGGGTTGTAAAGAGTCAGACATGACTGAGTGACATTCACTTTCACTTTCAGGTATAAAGACACAGCCCAGCTTGTGTCTATGTAGTAATCAGAAATATACGGTGAAAAAAGGTAGCAAATTTGACAAAATCTACTGGCATGACAACTGTGAAGCTTTCTGGGAGAGAAGTTATGTAATGCAAGAAAGAGCCCAGCATGAAATGGACATTGTGCTAAAACTTTGGTTATTGTAGGGAAGAGCAATTTCAAGTGCAGTATAGTGTTGGTTTCATTCATCCCATGTTCTAGCCTCATTCAGTTTTAAGCAAATATTTCATGAACAGTATGATGAATGAAGCAGACATAGTTATTTCCCTCATGATGCTTTTGGTCTACTTTGGACGGTGTCAGAGTCCTCAAACAGGAATTATAATTAAAACTTGAAATTGCTGTCTGCTGAGAAAGAGAGACACAGTACCTACCTTCTTGAAACGCACAGTCTAGTCCTAACAAAAGATGAGATATGAGGCTAGAGGAAGCTTTCTTCCATACTTCACCACACAACAGTAGTCATCATTGACATGCTGAGAATGCCAGTAAATTGGTAATGACTCTAGCTGGAAACTGGTTCCTATCAGGAAAATGGCAGAGTTAATAAGATATTGGAGACTCGGTGAGTATTAGCAGGAGTCTGTTTTGCCCAGTGAGTGATAATGAAGCTAACTTCTGAGTCTGTTAGTCCAACAGGATCAGACTTGGTTGGTTGGTTTGTTTTCTGTAACTACATGTGAGGCATTTCCTAAGGATTCCCAGAAATACATAAGGGACTCTACAAAAGGTTAGATCTTATAAACAGGTGTGGAGAAGAGCCAGTGAAATGTGAATACTTACCTAATATGTGACCTGATCTATTCTCAGAAATTGGTGAGACCTGTGAGACATATGAGTATGTCTAATTTTTGCCTGTATTTGATTTTGGATCAGGCATCCAAACACAATCAATTCCAGATGCAAGTCAAAGCTATATAAGTTAAAAGTTATTATCTTTCCTCATAGAAACATAAACATAATACTGACTGCTCTGTTAGTTCTTCTTTCAATCACTATTTGAATTTGTCTCTTTTAGTTGAGCATATGCATATGCTTCGAGTGTCATAACTTTCCTATATTCTCCTAACCTTGATTCTTTGTCTTCACGTATCTCAGAGATTATGGGTGAGAGACCACAGTGGAATGAATCTCTATGGCTTCATTAGTGACATAGCTGGGTTTTCTATCAATATGTGAGACTTGGCTTTAATGAAAATATGAATAAGGAAATCACAGATGGCAGCCAGCACTCTAAGATAGTGCTCAGTTCTGTTTCCCAAGGCCAGGCTGCAAATACATTCTCTGGTTGTCATCTAAAACAATGCTGTGCTGTTCTTAGCCACGCAGTCCTGTCTGACTCTTTGCGACCCTATGGACTATAGCTCCCCCAGGCTCCTCTGTCCATGGGGATTCTCTAGGCAAGAATACTGAAGTGGGTTGCCATGCCCTCCTCCAGGGGATCTTCCCAACCCAAGGATTGAACCCAGGTCTCCCTCATTGCAGATGGTTTCTTTACCAGTTGAGCTACCAGGGAAGCCCAATGTTTGTGACTTAAAACAGTAGTTGTCAAATTTGGTTGTTCTTTTGTTTTTGTTGTGTCTCCCAGGAGGGATAAAGATTGTATACTCAGCACATTTCCATAGACAGATTCAAATTTCAGTTGTGGGCAATGAAATACATAGAATAGTCGGTCAGTTGTGTGTTCTTCCTAGTATGTTCTATCTCTCTTCCTCTCAGAAAAGGATAAAAGGATATACACTAAAGAGAATAACATAATCTTAAGATTGAATACTATATAAGGTAAAATATTTATAAACTTTGGATTGTTAACCTTGTTCACTTACAGATTACTTGTAATATATAACTGTGTCTGGATACAGAGATTGAGAAATGTTAACTAAATTATACGTCCTACTCCTTCTAGCTATTACAGGGAACAGCAACAGAAAAACCTGGCATTCAGTAACACTTTACCTGAGAAATTCACACAACTCATGAGACTAAGTTATAGAACTTAAACATAGCTAGTTTTTTTTTTTTTTTGATATGGAACATTTTTAAGGTCTTTATTGAATTTCAGTACTCTTGCCTGGAAAACTCCATGGATGGGGGAGCCTGGTAGGCTACAGTCCATGGAGTCACGAAGAGTCTGACATGACTGAGTGACTTCACTTTCTTTCTTTCTTTCTATAGTTCCTTTTGGAGAAGGAAATGGCAACCTACTCCAGTGTTCTTGCCTGGAGAATCCCATGGATGGAGGGGCCTGGTGGGCTGCAGTCTATGGGGTTGCAAAGAGTTGGACACAACTAAGCAACTAACACACGCACACATGTTGAATTTCTTACAATATTGTTTCTGATTTATGTTTTGATTTTTTGCTCATGAGGTATGTGGGATCTTAGATCCCTGACCAGGTATCAAACCTGCACCCCAGGCACTGGAAGAAGAAGTCTTAACCACTGAACTTCCAGGGATGTCCATAGCTAATTATTAAAGAGATATTAATACCAGTCTATTTGGAAAGTGATTTTCATTTATCTTATAATTGTACAACTCAAAACTTGCTTATCTCTTATTAATATGTAGGAAATAAAATTCTTTTTGTATTATCAATTGGCTGTACTTTTAAAAGTTTTCTCTTGCACAATTTGTAGTCTAAACTTCCATTATTATTCTATAATGTGATTAGGTTATTAAATTTTTAAATATATAATACATACTCATTGCTGTTGTTCAGTTGCTTCCCCGGTGGCTCAGTGGGTAAAGAGTCTACCTGCAATGTGGGAGAGCTGTGTTCAATCTCTGGGTTAGGAAGATCCCCTGGAGAAGGAAATGACAACCCACTCCAGTATTCTTGCCTGGAGAATTCCATGGACAGAGGAGCCTGGTGGGCTACAGTCCATGGGGTCACAAAGAGTTGGACACAATACTTTTCACATACTCATTGCTGCCATTCAGCTGCTAAGTCATGTCCAACCCCATGGACTGCAGCATACCAGGGGCCTCTGTCCTTCACTATCTCCTAGACTTTGCTCAGATTCATGTCCATTGAGTCAGTGATGCCATCCAACCATCTCATCCTCTGTTTCCCCCTTCTCCTCCTGCTCTCAGTCTTTCCCAGCATCAGGATTTTTTCCAATGAGTCGGCCCTTCACATCAGGTGGCCAAAGGACTGGAGCTTCAGCATCAGTCCTTCCAATGAATATTCAGGGTTGATTTCCTTTAGGGTTGACTGGTTTGATCTCCTTGCTCTCCAAGGGACTCTCAAGAGTCTTTTTCAGCACCACAATTTGAAAGCATCGATTCTTTAGCACTCAACCTTCCTTATGGATACATATAGAACACTATCAGCATCTCAATCCCTCACAGTCTTTCCCAGTCATTATTCTTCTCTCCTATAAGTATTTAAAGGATACTTTGAATTTCATGGAAGGAAACACTATTCCAAAAGTCATGTATTGTACTTTATAAACTACTAATCAAAGTCCAAAACTTATTTATTATTGAATTTACAGAACCCTAACATATCCTGATAGCTCAGTTGGCAAGGAATCCCCCTGCAATGCAAGAGACCAAGATTGATTCCTGGGCTGGGAAGATCCGCTGGAGAAGGGATAAACCACCCACTCCAGTATTCTTGGGCTTCCCTTGTGGCCCAGCTGGTAAAGAATCCGCCTGCGATGCAGGAGACCTGGGTTTGATCCCTGAGTTGGTTTGATTCCCTGCAGAAGAGAAAGGCTACTCACTCCAGTATTCTAGCCTGGAGAATTCAGACACAACTGAGCAACTTTCACTTCACAACATACCCATTCTGTAATCATTCCTTGAAAAAGGAAGGTGAAATAAAGAATTCTTTCTATACCAACAAACTTCACTTCTTCTGAATACCAAGCGTCCAGACCTCTCACCTTCAAAGTTTTGCTTATCCATCTTGCTGACAAAGTACCAACTAAGTTTACACACTCACTTGAAGGCTTTCTGCTTTGAGAGACACTCAAGGGAAAAAAAAACATAGATAACTATTCAATTTCCTCATAATACGTTTTATTTTTAACCTCTCTTGGAGAAGGATGAGACAGCACTAAATTGATGAGGTTAGGACAGCTTGGAAGAATGATGCTAATGAATCCAACACCTCAAATATCAACAGTCAGTATTTTCTTTTATCCCCCTAGAGACCATTGTCCTCTGCATTCAGGAAAATTGCAAGACCAAAACTGTTGAAAGGATTAATAGGGAAATAATTCAGATAAATCAATCACAGCCCACAACTGACATTGCAGCTAAACTGACAAGGCTGCCAGAAAAATTTTCCATACAGAGTGCTATGCCATTGGCCATTGTTTTGTTCTCAGTGTTTCCATCTTGTTCTCAGAACAGCTCTGACTGGTGGCATTTGAGGAAATGCCAACTCCTTCCTTTCCTTCTCCTCTGACATGTATACTGGATACTCACCAGACGCTCACTGAATTATGTGGCCCCTCTCGGAAATGTTGAAGCCCCTAGAGTGCTATTAACCGTGATCTACAGAGGCTTTTGTCAGTATTAGACAAAAATTAAAATTATAGTGATGTGCTGGTGCCATTCTATTTAAAAGTCTGTCATCTTTGCCATTATAAACGTCTACTTCCTGCACTTTATAACTCAACTGAGAGAATTTGCCTTGCAGTCAATAGAGTAGCTGAGAAAGTGTCAGTCTTTCAAAGAGTTTTTAAAACCTGATAGATACTAAATAACATCTATTTGACTATTATGCTATAGTAAAATATTGTGTGTGTGTTTATGTTTAGAGGGAGTTGTGCTATGATCTTATCTTAAAGGACTTGCTTTGAAGGGGACAAAATAATGAGTATTTTTTTTTTCATTTATTTTTATTAGCTGGAGGCTAATTAGTTTACAATATTGTAGTGGTTTTTGTCATACATTGACATGAATCAGCCATGGAGTTACATGTATTCCCCATCCCGATCCTCCCTCCCAAATAATGAGTATTTTTAAAAATGTGAAAGTTTAGGAAACAAAGGAAGAAAGATCGAGAAAAAATATGATCTAAGTCACAGTTATAGCTTTATAATCATCATCACAGTTCTTTGCTTGCCTCTTAGCAACCGTCCTCATTTCTGGTTCCTGATAATCTAATTACGATTATTATATTTTCTAAACTTAATATTGTTATTTGGGTTAGTAAAAAAAGAGAAATGGGTTTTAATTTGACTGCATTCTGAATGGCAGTGAATTTTCCACACGTCTACAAAGTACTTTGTTACATCTTTGCTTACGTGGTCAATTTTTTTTATTTTCATTTTTTCTTTGAATAGACTCTGTGGGTTGAAAAACTGTTATCTACACATCATGAGCTTACAACAGCCCTTAAAGATTTTTACAATAGGTTGGCTGCTTATGAAATAGGGCTTCTACAGCAGAGTCTCTCAGAAATCAGGAATAATAGCTGTTAATTATGAGGGCCTACTTTGTGCAAGCTGCTTGCTAAACACTTATGTTTTCAGCACCAAAATAATCCTTCAAGCTTGGTATTTTTTATTCTCATTATTATGTAAAAACAAACAAGGCTTAGAGAAATCAAAGATTTCACCAGGATACACAGGTAACAAGTACATGGGTGGGGGCTGGAACAAGATTCATGGTGGCTCCCATTCATATAAAATTTCTGCCATGATAATTTGGAACCAAAGTTCAATTCATTTGGGAGGGAATGTTAAATACCTACTCTGTGCCAAGCAACTTTAATTTTAATCCTTATGAAAAGTTTCAAATTAGATAGTATTAATTGTAAATCACAGATAAACTAAGGCTCAACATAATTTATTGGGTTCATGAAATAATTTGCCTGAGGCATCTGATTGTAGACTTAAGCTTGGGCATGTCTAACCCCAAAACCAGTGCTTTTTTCACTATAACACTAAATTTGATTTCTTAAATACTGTGCTGTAATCACCCTTCCATTCATTTTATGAATATTTACAAATATGAATTCTATCTATCAAGCACAGTGTAAGGCACCCAGTTATTCCTAGGATACTTATTGATTGCTTATTTACAATTCCATTTTTGTACTCTCTTAGGCTTTTCCTTTTCCACTTCTGGCTTCTCTTTCAACTATGCATAAAAGAGTGTTTCACAATGGGTGATTCATGGGTCACTTATTTTTAAAAACACTCTGTGAAACAAAAGGTCCTATAGTCAAATAAGTTTGAGAAATGCTACATGGTCTACCACATTCTTAGAGAGTCATAGCGAACATTAGCATACTAAAAGCTTTGAATAATGTTGCAGGAATGAAATCTGTTTAAAACAGAAGATAACCCTGTATAACTATTTTTTTTCCATGTAATACCTATTAGCATCCCATGAAACTAGTGATCCAGGAAGTATGCTTTAAGAAATGCTGGCCTAGCTCATTAAATTGTCCTGCTTATTCCAGAACTAAACCGCTTGTCCAACTCTTTGCAGTAATATGTAACTCATTTTAATAATGTAATTATTCAGGTATTTGTAATGTCATCGCTTTATAATGTCAAACAAGTTAGTGGAAGAGAAATCAAATATGGGATTTGATTAATTCTATACATCTTTGGTCTTATGTAATCATTTTCTTCTTGTAGGACATATAGATTATTCTGAAGAGGACACATTTAAATAACTATAGACACATACATATATACACAAAATCTTTTTTAAAAACTGAATAAACAGGCATACTAAGCTTAGCATTATTAAATTTAATGTTATTGATAATGATCACTTTTTCATATACCTGTTGGCCATTTATGTTTCTTTTTGGAAAATGTCTATTCAAGTCTTTTGCCCATTTTTTAATCAAAATATTTGGGGTTCTTTTCTCATGGTTTTATGAGTTTTTTATTCCACAATCAACAGGGAAATGCAAATCAAAATCATAATGAGATATCACCTCACACTTGTTAGGATAGCTATTTTTTTAAAGGCAAGATAAAATAAATGTTGTCAAAGATGTGGAAAAAGGGAACACTTGTGCACTGTTGATGGGAATGTAAATTGGTACAGTTACTATAGAAGACAATCTAGAGGTTCCTCAAATATTAAAAAAAATAGAACTACCATATAATCCAGCAACCTCACTTCTGAGTACTCATCTGAAAGAAATGAAATCAATATTTTGAAGAGATATCTCACTCTAATGTTTACTGCAGCATTTTTCACAATACCCAAGATATGGTGACAACTTATATGTCCATTGACAGATGGATGGATAAAGAAAATGTGATGTATACATTATATATTAAACCATAAAAGTAAGGAAATCTTGAGAGAAAGAGAAATTCTGTTATGATCTCACTAATATGTGGAATTGAAAGAAGTTGAACTCATAGAAGCAGAGAGTAAAATGATGGTTGCCAGTGGCTGAGGGTTGAGGGCAGTGGAAAGGTGTTAGCCAATTATAAGATGAAAGTGAAAGTAAAGTCGCTCAGTCCTGTCTGACTCTTTCTGACCTCATGGACTGTAATCTATCAGGCTCCTCTGTCCGTGGGATTTTCCAGGCAATAGTACTGGAGTGGGTTGCCATTTCCTTCTCCAGGGGATCTTCCCAACCCAGGGATCGAACCCGGGTCTCCCTCATTGTAGACAGACGCTTTATCATCTGAGCCACCAGAGAAGTCCTTAATTATAAGATGAGGACATGGCAACCTTCCCCAGTATTCTTGCCTGGAGAACCCCATGGACAGAGCAGCCTGGCAGGTTACAGTTCATAGGGGCATGAAGAGTTGGACATGACTGAAGTGACTTAACATGCATGCATGTACTTAATAATTAACTTAACTTATAGATCTTGAGTGTTCTCACCACAAAAAAGAAAAAGAAGTAATTGTGTAAGATAATGAATGTGCTAATTAGCTTGATTGTAGTAATTATTTCACAATGTATATGTATATTAAATCATCATTTTTAAAAAGATGGTAACTATAACCCTATATGCAGGACAGAAAAAGAGACACAGATGTACAGAACAGACTTTTGGACTCTGTGGGAGAAGGCGAGGGTGGGATGTTCTGAGAGAATAGCATTGAAACAAGTGTACCATTAAGGGTGAAACAGATCACCAGCTCAGGTTGGATGCATGAGACAAGTGCTCAGGGCTGGTGCACTGGGAAGACCCAGAGGGATGGGATGGGGAGGGAGGTGGGAGGGGGGATCAGGATGGGGAATACATGTAGATCCATGGCTGATTCATGTCAATGTATGGCAAAAACCACTACAATATTGTAAAGTAATTAACCTCCAACTAATAAAAATAAATGAAAAAAAATCATTTTGTACACATGAATATACATAATTTTTATTTGTCAACTATATATCAAAGCAGGAGAAATATAAAATTAACTTATTAAATCACACCAAAATTTTACTGAATATGGTTATTACAAAAAATTAAATGATACTGATTTTTTCAGAAACTTAAAAATTCTTATTTGTATCTTTGGTTTTCATAAATTATGTTAATGGCTGCTTAGGACAACTGTATTTCTTCTTCCACAATTCAAAACTAATGCATCAGATACTTATCTTAATTCATGGCTAAAATAATTCATTCAAACAGTGAACTTAGTGAGAAATAGTTTCCTAATCTCCAAGTGAAAAACGTTCTACAAGCTTTCTTCTACAACGATTAGAGACAATTAGCCTAACTTATTAGATGAAAGAAAATAAGTAACATAGCTAACTATAGACCAAAATCTGAACTATTTTTACACAAATACCAAAGTAATCAGCTAATCCAGTAGTTTGGGTGGTGGGCAGGAATGTGAATATCTAACAAAGTTTCTTGATGAGGCTGACATAATTAATGTTCTCACTTTTCCAATGAATATGTTGGCTTAATAGAGTATTAGTGTAAGTAAAATCAATGTATGCTGGAATATTAGTAAAGAACATAAAAAATTAATCAAAAGTAAAATGTATAATATTATGATGAGTATCATACAGTAACTGATATGTACCATTCAGATCTAGGGGACTTCCCTGGTGGCTCAGTTGGTTAAAAACTGGCCTGCGATGCGGGAGCCTGGAGTTCCATCCTTGGGTCGGGAAAATCCCCTGGAGTAGGAAATGGCTACCCACTCCAGTATTCTTGCCTGGAAAATCTCATGGACAGAGGAGCCTGGCAGGATGCAGTCCATGGGGCCACAAAAGAGTTGAACATGACTTAGCACCTAGGCCACCACCTATTCAGATCTAGATGTTGATTAATGTTATGCCTTGACCTACTCTGGGAAACAGAACTAAGACTATATACTGTCATTTTGACTACAAAGGATACTATTGTGCTTTTTGATTGTTTTCTTTTGTTTTTACATACTTCCAACCTTGTAAACATACACCAACTTCTAAGTAGTTGAGGAACACTGTTGAAATTGCTTCTTCTTTCAGATTGTACTAAATGAGAGTTACTTCCATGAGGAAAAGTAATGTAAATACTGACAGAATTCCACTTTTTCCAGTTGAAGACCAAGAAGTAAAGAATAGTGGCATATGGCTTAATTCAGAAAACTTCATATGTAAGATATGTAAACCTTTGAGTTTTTTAAATTTGGGGGTAAGCAAGGTTTCAAGCAAGATAATTAGTTGCCTTCATTTTCCTGAGGAAATTCATAGAGCATTTCTTCAAATAAATCTAACAAAGGTATTCATGATCAAGGAAACCTCTCATTTAAAACTTTCTACTTTGTCAAGCATGTGCTTTTAAGAATCTTTTAAGCTGGATATGTGTTAATGATTTTGAGAGTTCTTAACAACTTCAAGCAAAGCTTTTCAGAGTGCCTTTGAAACACATATGGTTACTATAATAGTCAGTGTTTTAAATAACCTGGATATGCAGCTCATCCAATGATCTGAGAAAGATCTTTTCAAAAGTAAATGATTTACATGGAGACTGCATTGTTAGCCACACTACAACTGAATTGGATAAAATGATCTATTTGCTGTTTTTCATAAAGTAATATAATGAAGCTGGAGCAGGGGAGAGAACTAAGATTTGATGTGAAGTTCAGTCAGGAGTCAAGGGAGGAATATAGCTTATTAGTTATGAGTGAATAGAGACAATTGGCACTCAAAGCCAAGAGGGTAAATACTAGAAATGGCAACCAGTAGTTCAAAATATTGCCAAAAGGAGCTACATAAAGGTGCACAGACACACCTGAGGGAGTTAGCAATCGTGAAGGTTCAAAGGATTGCATTGCATTGCATGCATGTTCAGTCCTGTCCGACTCTTTGTGACCCCATGGACTGTAGCTCACCAGTCTCTTCTGTCCATGGGATTTCACAGGCAAGAATACTGGAGTGGGTAGCCATTTCCTACTCCAGGGGATCTTCCAGACCCAGGGATCGAACCAACGTCTCCTGCATCTCCTGCATTGGCAGGCAAATTCTTTACCAGTGAGCCACCTGGGAAGCCCCTCAGAGGATATTGCATGCTAATGATTGATTGATTGGGTCCCTACCACACTCTTACCTTCCACCTTCCACTTCCTGCTCCCCTATTCCCTGGGACAACAGCCTGTCTAGAGATAGCCCAAAATGCCACAGAGGTCACCAGGGCAAGAATGGTAGTCCTAGCACACTGGGGCCTCTGGGCTGAGAACAATAAATCTGTACTCTTTAAGGACTTTGTATATGATGTACTGGGGCTTCCCAGGTGGAAAGAATTTGCCTGCCAATGCAGGAGGCAGATTCAATCCCTGGGTCTGGAAGATTCCCTGGAGTAGGAAATGACAACCCACTCCAGTATTCTTGCCTGGAAAATTCCATGGATGTAGGAGTCTGGCAGGCTACAGTCCATGGAGTCACAAAGAGTTGGACATGACTGAGCATGTACACTCACATATAATGTCCTATCTCCTTAATCATTTCTGAAACCACACTAGGCAACCATTGCATTATTATCCCATTTTATAGAACAAGACTTCCCTGGCTGCTCAGCGGTAAAGAATCTGCCTGCAATGCAGGAAACCCAGGTTTGATCCCTGAGTCGGGAAGGTCCCCTGGAGTAGGGCATGGCAACACAGTCCAGTATTCTTGCCTGGAGAATCCCATGGATAAAGGATTCTGGTGAGCTGTAGTCCATGCAGACACAAAGAGTCTGACACAACTTAGCTACTAAACAGCAACAAATGTAGCATATAAACTTCTACTAGGTGACATTTCACACTGACTCACCCATGAGGAGGTAGTGTACATTGGACTATACTTTGGAGTGTCACATTCCTGGATACTAGGCCTTCTTCTAGTATATTTTATTGGGCTCCAAAATCACTGCAGATGGTGACTACAGCCATAAAATTAAAAGACACTTGCTCCTTGGAAGAAAAGCTATGACCCACCTAGACAGCATATTAAAAAACAGAGACATTACTTTGCCAACAAAGGTCTGTCTAGTCGAAGCTATGGTTTTACCAGTAGTCATGTATGGATGTGAGAGTTGGACCATAAAGAAAGCTGAGTGCTGAAGAGCTGATGCTTTCGAACTGTGGTGTTAGAGAATATTCTTGAGAGTCCCTTGAACTGCAAGGAGATCAAACCAGTCCATCCTAAAGGAAATCAACCACAAATGTTCATTGGAAGGACTGATGCTGAAGCTAAAGCTCCAATACTTTGGCCACCTGATGTGAAGAACTGACTCATTGGAAAAGACCCTGATGCTGGGAAAGATAGAAGGAAGGAGGAGAAGGGGACGACAGAGGATGAGATGGTTGGATTGCATCACCGACTCAATGGACATCAGTTTGAGCTAGCTCTGGGAGTTGGTGATGGACAGGAAGGCCTGGAGTGCTGCAGTGCATGGGGTTGCAAAGAGCCTGACATGATTGAGTGACTGAACTGAACTGATTGGGTAGTGTATATGTGATGCATGTATTAAAGAATAAACATTCAGGACTTTGACATGTTATTCCCTATCACTTGAAAGAAAGAGAACTAGCAATATGCCCCCCCAAACTCCCACACACACTTTATTCTCCTGTGTATTGAGTAATAGCATCATTAAATTACTGAAGTTAAAGCTGAAATTAAACTACTGTTTTTCAGGGTTTCAGAGGGAAAAGGTATGTGCATATTTCTGTGGAACACACTGTGAAAACCACAAAGTCTGTACTTAGTAATAACTGAACTGTAGTTTTCAAAACGTCATGTTAATACAATAAAAACACCCGAGTTAACTCAAGATTAAAAAGTAACATTTTATCAGCAAGCCCTTGATTTATGGATAGAACCTGTTCAATTTCATTGGCACAGTTGCCTATTATATAGCTTTCTGCAACAACACTTTTAATTTTTATAATAACTGATCATAGTAGTTTGTTTGCAAACATATTTGTTGTTGTTACTGTTGTTTTGCAGAGAGTGAAAACTCTTTTACTGTCAATAGCTCCATTAGTTTAAAAATCAGATTGCTGTGGGATGGCAAGAAAAGACACTTTTTAATGGAGCACAGCTTCTTGGTCAATGATTGTATCAATTCATAACTCCAAGAGTGTATTCATTGGCTGAGTTTGTCACTTCTTGGCCAGGTTAATGTCCTGAAGTTATTCTTACAAAAGTGACTGTAGAAATTTCTTTTCCATTTTAGTATTTTACATGAACATGAAAGCCTGATGCAAGGGCTGACTGTTAAAGAAAACTGTAATATTCTGCATATTATAAGGATTAAAACAAATTTGGCTGAAGGTTTTCAAGCATTAATTTAAAATTTTTTTTGTGAACGTTATCTGTAAAAGCATACTTTCCAAATTCCTCCTGGGTGATTATCAGTGAATTGTTTAAAATTTCCATTGTATTCTCCTTTCAGATCAGCTAACTGTCCATTCAGTATTTTTTAGGCTGAGCCCCTCTCTGGCCAATATCACATTATAATTCATTTAACTATCCCTGACACATTTAGAGCCATACTTTGACTGCAGTTCAATGAAGCCTTCTGCTATATGTGATGACCAAGTTAAATTATGGTAATAAATGAACAATGGGATAGAATTAGCTGGTAATAGAACCAGTTATGAACACTAGCAAGGTCAAGTAGATAATCAGGAATATTATTTTATTTTATGCTTTCATAATTTCTATAAATACTTTTTTATTTGTCACATTATGCCATTTGTTAGAGAAATGTTATTTCAAGATCAGTATGGCCAAACTTAAGGACAATTTTTCATTCATGCATCTATCCATCCAAAGTCTGTTGAGCACTTACTGTATTTCAGACAGTGTTTTAACGATACTGGATACAAAAATATTATACAGCTAGTCATGATTCAACTTAGTACTATTACAATGACAGGGTGAACCACTTTCTGTGAAAATACGAAGGAAAAAATAAAATTATATTGAGTGAGGGGCCAGTGGGAGGGACACATACATGTTTGGAGAGAGAAATTAGGGCATTTGGGAAGGGCCTATAAATTACACTGAACAGTTCAAAATCAGGCAATGGAAAACAGGTATCTGTACTGAAAGTGGCAGTTAGATAGGGTTCCATTGTTAAAGAATACGAGTAGGGCCCAAAATGACAATTCTTATAAACATATGGTTTATTGCAGAAGTATGATGGAGTATACAAACCACATTAAAGTTAATAAATGAATCACAATAAAAGATCATCTCATGGCATTTGCTCTGAAACGACTGAACTCAAATTTCAACTGTGCTCCCTTTGAAGACCCAGTTTTGTTGTGTTATCAACTCAGTATCAAAGACCCTTACGTCCTCACTGAGACCAGGTGCAAGTCATCAATCTCAGTGTTAACAATAAACAATGCTGAAAATCAGAAAGAAAGCTCCCTGAAAATCCTTGGACTCACAGTGACACACACACACACAAATACAGGCCTTGACCAGGGATCAGTGCCAGGCAGGTATTTCGTATTTCAGTAATAAAGCCCAAGGCAATACTAAGCCTACAGGTATTAAACTTCACAGAATTCAACGGAGAATTCTGGGCACAGGATGAAAAAACAATCACAGCAGATATTCTCTGACTATGCATTGCATTTTCAATTTAAATTGAAATGAGGAGGTGAGAATTTCCCAGGGACTTTTCTTTCACACTTCAATATGTTTCGAGGAGTGACAAAAAGAGAAATCTATGTTGAATATTTTTGAGTCAAATCAGATTTTAAACCTATATTATGATGGGAACATAATCAGAAATGTCAGTTTAAAATTTAAATTATTTCAATATTTTAGAATTTAAGCTTGTGGTTACCTACAATTAAAATAAATGCCCAATAGTTTTGAATAGTAAAGTGCAAAAGAATGTCTTCTCCATTAAATGCCATTACTTTCTTCTATATTCTCAACATTCTTAGAATAAATCCAAATATTCTTAATATAACCTCCAAGATCCAACGTCCATCACTTTGACTTACCTGTACCTATTTCATTGTATTCAATGACCACTTTTATAACTTTTTGGTGCCAATAGCTCTGGTTGGAGCCTCAAGCACAATTTTGACAAGAAAGCAGTGAGAGTGGAGACCTTTATTTGGGTCCTGACCTTAGGAGAAGAACATTTAATCTTTTACAATTAAGCATGATGTTAATTCTGGCTTTCTCTTAAATGTGTTTATTAGGTTGAGGAAATTTACTTTTATTCTTATCTTGATTGCTTTCATCATGAAAGGATGTTAGATTGTATCAATTGCTCTTTCGACATTTATTGAGATGATTCCCTGATGTTTTTCCTTCATTCCATTTATATAATGTTTGCATTGATGGTTTTTTTTTTTCTTTTAACGTTGAGCTAACCTTGCATACTCCTATGATAAATCTCAAATGATCATGGTGTATAGTCCCATTTTTATGTTACTGGATTCAGCTTGCTAATATTTTATTGAATATTTTTACATCTATAGTCATAAGGGATATTGATCTGAAATTTTCTTTTCATGTGATGTCTTTGTCCAGTTTTAGTATCAGGATTAACACTGACCTCAGAGAATGAGCTGAGATGTGTACTCTCCTAATTTTTGGAAAATCTGTGAAAGATTGGTGTTCTTCAAATTTTTGACAGAATTTGCCGGTAAACTCATTGGGCCTAGAATTTTCTTTGCTGTAAGGTTTTCCCATTTTTGTTTGTTCTATCTCCTTACTTGTTATACATCTATTCATATTTTCTATTTCTTCTTATGTCAATATCAGGATTTTATATCTTTTTAAGAGTATGTCCATCTCGTCTTAGTTATCCATTACTTGGAATTCAATTGACCATAATATTCTCTTATAACCATTCTTATTTCTATAAGGTCTCTATTGATGTTTCCTTTTTCATAGGAATTTTTCATACTTGATTTAAGTAATTTGAAATTACCCTCTTTCCTTCTTGTTCATTATAGCTAAAAGTTTGTCAATTTTCTTGCTTTCTTCAAAAAACCAACTTTGCTTTCATTGGTAAATCTATTATTTGTTTTCTATTTCATTAACTATTCCTTCCTTCCTCTTGGTTGGCTTTGGTTTGCTCTTTTTTTTTTTTTTTTAGTTTCTTAACATGGACACTAAAATTATTTAATTGACATCTTTCATCTTTCCTAACATTGGTGTTTATAGTTACAAATAACCTTCTAAGCTTTGCTTTTGCTGTATGCCATACATTTTGCTATGTAGTATTTTCATTTTCATTCATCTCATAGCTTTTCTTTCCATTTTCCTTGTGATTTCTTTTTTGAATCACTGGTTATCTAAGAATGGTTTTTTTTACTTTTCACATATTAGTGAATTCTGAAATTTCTTTTAATTAATGATTTCTGGTTTTATTTCATGTGATCAGAGAATACAAGTTGTACACAAATATTATCCTTTTAAATTTATTGAGGCTTATTTTATGACCTAAAATATTTCTATCCATGAAAATTTTCCATGTGCCTTTAAGAAAATGTGTGTTCTGTTATTGTTGGGTGGAAGGTTCTATAGATGTTTGTTAGTTCTAAATGATGTGTAATGTTCTTTAAGTCTATGTTTCCTTCTTGGTATTCTGCCTACTTGTTTTATTCATTATTAATCATTAAAATGCAGTGTTAAAATCACCTGTTATTATTATTTAATTGTCCATTTCTCCATTTAATTTTGTCAGATTTGTTTCATATATTTTGAAGCTCTATTAAATGCATGTAAGTTTGTAATTATGTATTATCAATGGGTTTACTCTTTTATCATAATATCCTTTTTGTTTTTTAGTACAGATTCTTATCTTATTGTCTATTTTATCCTTATTATTTGTATAGCTACTCCAGCTTTCTTGGCTTAAGAGTCTTCATCTTATTTTTTCTTTCTTTTTTTCTTTCACTTTCCCAACCTTTTACTTTTAACCTACTTGTGTCTTTGAATCCAAAGTGTCTCTCTTTTATACAATATATAGCTGAATCGTGATTTTCTTATGCATTCTTCTAGTCTCTGCCTTTTACTTGCAGTATTTAGGCCATTTGTATTGACTGTAGTTATTGATAAGGTAAGACTAGTTTATGCCATTTTTCTATTTGTTGTCTATATGTTCTATATTTTTCTGCTCCTTCATTCCTCTATTATTGATTTTTGTGTGTTAAATTTATATTTTCTAACAAACTATTTTAAGTTCCTTATTGTCTCTTTTACCATATTTTATGAAGTTACTTTCTTTGTGGTTGCCCTACAACTAAAACTAACATTTTAACTTAAAACAATCAAGCTTGGATTGATTTCATTTTAATTTCAATATCATAAAAGAACTTTGTTAAAATATTTGGTATTGCATAATATCCTTCTTTATGGTATTATTGTAATAAAAACTACATTTTATTATAGCAAATTATAATAAATTTTATTATATTTATACTACTATATGGGCTTCCCTTTTCATACTGTTCATGGGGTTCTCAAGGCAAGAAAACTGAAGTGCTTTGCCACTCCCTTCTCCAGTGGACCACGTTTTGTCAGAACTCTCCAACATGACTCATGTGTCATGGGTGGCCCTACACAGCATGGCTCATAGTTTCATTGAGTTAGACAAGGCTGTGGTCCATGTGATCAGATTGGTTAGTTTTCTGTGACTGTGGTTGTCATTCTGTATGTCCTCTGATGGAGACAGATAAGAGGCTTATGGAAGCTTCCTGATGGGAGAGAGTGGACTGAGGGGGAAACTGGGTCTTGTTCTGATGGGCGGGGCCATGCTCAGTAAATCTTTAATTCAATTTCCTGTTTATGTGCAGGGCTATGTTCCCTCCCTGTTGTTTGACTTGAGGCCAAACTATGGTGGAGGTAATGAAGATAATGACCAGCTCCTTCAAAAGGTCTCATGCATGCACTGCTGCACTCAGTGCCCCCAACTCTTCAGCAGCCCACCACCGACCCACGCCTCTGCCAGAGACTCTTGGACACTCCTGGGCAAATCTGGGTTGGTCTCCTCTGGGGGTCACTGCTCCTTTCTCCTGGGTCCTGGTGTGCACAATGTTCTGTCAGTCCTGGGTAGGTGCTGGTGACTCTATGGTGGGGTTAATGGTGACCTCCTCCAAGAGGGCTTATGCCATAACCAGGTCTGCTGAACCCAGAGCCCCTCCCCAGCAGCAGGGCACTGTTGACCTGTAGCTCTGCAGGAAACACTTAAATACAGTTTTGTCTCAGTCTCTGTGGGGTCTCTGGGTCCTGGTGCACACAAGGATTGTTTGAGCCCTCTGAGCACCTCTGAGTGTCTCAATTCCAGTTGAGCTACTTTAAATCTTAAAAGATGATGCTGTGAGAGTACTGCACTATATATGCCAGCAAATTTGGAAAACTCAGCAGTGGCCACAGGACTGGAAAAGGTCCGTTTTCATTCCAATCCCAAAGAAAGGCAATGTCAAAGAATGCTCAAACTACCACACAATTGCACTCATCTCACATGCTAGTAAGTAGTGCTCAAATTCTCCAAGCCAGGCTTCAATAGTACATGAATTGTGAACTTTCAGATGTTCAAGCTGGATTTAGAAAAGGCAGAGGAACTGGAGATCAAATTGCCAACATCCACTGGATCATCAAAAAAGAGAGTTCCAGAAAAACATCTACTTTTGCTTTATTGACTATGCCAAAGCCTTTGACTGTGTGGATCACAACAACCTGTGGAAAATTCTTAAAGAGATGGGAATGCCAGACTACCTGACCTGCCTTTAGAGAAACCTGTATGCAGGTCAGAAAGCAACACTTAGAACTGGACATGGAACAACAGACTAGTTCCATATAAGGAAAGGAGTCAAGGCTGTATATTGTCACCTGCTTATTGAACTTATATGCACAGTACATCATGAGAAATGCTGGACTGGATGAAGCAATAGCTGGAATCATGATTGCTGGGAGAAACATCAATAACCTCAGATATGCAGATGACACCATCCTTATGGCAGAAAGCGTAGAAGAACTAAAGAGTCTGTTGATGAAAGTGAAAGAGGAGAGTGAAAAAGTTGGCTTAAAACTCAACATTCAGAAAACTAAGATCATGGCATCTGGTCCCATCACTTCATGGGAAATAGGTGGGGAAACAATGGAAACAGTGACAGACTTTATTTTGGGGGGGGCTCCAAAATCACTGCAGATGATGACTACAGCCATGATATTAAAAGACACTTACTCCTTGGAAGAAAAGTTATGACCAACTTAGACAGCATATTAAGAAGCAGAGACATTACTTTGCTAACAAAAGTCCACCTCGTCAAAGCTATGGTTTTTCCAGTGGTAATGTATGGATGTGAGAGTTGGACTATAAAGAAAGCTGAGCACCGAAGAATTGATGCTTTTGAACTGTGGTATTGGAAAAAGCTCTTGAGAGTCCCATGGGCAGCAAGGAGATCCATCCAATCCATCCAAAGGAAATCAGTCCTGAATGTTCATTGGAAGGACTGATGCTGAAGCTGAAACTCCAATACTTTGGCCACCTGATGCAAAGAATTGACTCATTTGAAAAGATCCTGATGCTGGGAAAGATTGAAGGCGGGAGAAGGGGACAACAGAGGATGAGATGTTTGGATGGTATCACTGATTCGATGGAAATGCGTTTGAGTAAGCTCTGGAAGTTGGTGATGCACAGGGAAGTCTGGTGTGCTGCAGTCCATGAGGTCGCAAAGAGTCAGACACAACTGAGTGACTGAACTGAACTAAACTTATATGGGCTTCCCAGGTGGCACTAGTGGTAAAGAACTCACCTGCCGAAGCTGGAGACAGAAGAGACGCATGCTCTATTCCTGGGTCGAGAAGATCCCCTGGAGGAGGCCTGCTCCAGTATTCTTGCCTGGAGAATCTCATGGAGAGAGAAGTCTTGTGGGCTGCAGTGCAAATGATTACAGAGTCTGACATGACTGAAGTGACTTAGCACAGTCACAAGGAAGCAGGGTGACAGCATATAGCCTTGATGTACTCCTTTCCCAATTTTGAACTAGTCCATTAGAACCATACATGGCACAATTGACTGGTTCAACATTAAACAGACTCCTATATGAATTCTCAAAAACTATTACTTAAAAATGAGAGAAAGTCATATTCTAATGCAATTAAAAAATATTAAAACTTGTAAATAATCAAAAGCCACTTTCATGGTTAATTGATTTTTTCAGATCTTTTCTAAAATGTTTGAAAATTACCAATGGCTTTTCATGTAGAACTCTATGGGAGTCATGAATGTGCTGACAAATTATTGACATACTTCCATGTCAGTGTGAGGAATTTTAAAATCACCATAATACATAAGATAAACTTGCAAACACTCCAAAATTAATCACTGTAACCACAAAATGAATGTATGACAGGTGACTCAATCATTCAAGAACATGATATTCATTATGTTAGTGTTTATCATGAGGTTCAATAAAAACAGTATATTTTATTTGAAAACATTTAAAACATTCTGTTTCTTAACAGTAAATCTGTGGTGAGGCCAGAAACATTGCAGAGTGAAAATTTACCTTTATCTCCTTCTTTCAATATTGCAATGAGTAAAATATCCACAACTCAACAAAAGTGCCTCTGCTCAACACAAGAGGATGCCTGAGAATTCCACATGTCTGTACATCTAAACCTGGGTAAACTGGTGCCTGCAATCCTGACCTGACTACAGCTGAGCACACAGTTTTAGAGACCCCAGTAGTAGCAGGGGAAGCTGCATACATGATCCTGGCCCCCCAAATACACCAGCTTCTGCAGCCACAGGTAACTGGGCAGCAATAGCTGTGAGCCTAGGATTCCATCCCTCTAGTCACTGGGGCACTTATGATGTCAGGGCACCCCTGCACCCCACCCTCACACCCCGCCATTGGCAGTGGTGGAAGCCAGTGAACCTTACAACACTAGACAAAGTAGAAGCAATTTTATGACCTGAGCTCCCTCCCCGCTGCTGCCACCTCCCCACATGGTAAAACCTGTGTCTCAGGGGATCCCCAACACAAAGGAAGGGCCCAATGTTGACAGTGATTCTGGCAGAAGCAAGGCAGCAAGAACCCCAGGCACACAAGAAGAAACAAAGAAGGCATGCAGTCATACTTACAGAGAAGATGGAGGATGGAAAGTGCCAACTCTCAAGTATAAACAGAGGTAGCACAGGTAAAAGAAACCAAAATCTTGTGTTATAGCACCACCTACCAGAAAACAGAAGACTAACTTCTAACCTGTCATTTAACTTCAAACATACCAACTGGGGAACAACTCAAGTACCATGAAGAACCACAGTTATGCTATACCACCACCAAAAAAAGATAGTTTTTCAGAAGTCATGGAATATTATGATTTAACTGATAGTGAATTTAAAGTAGGTGTCATGAAGAAATTCAATGAGATACAAGAACACTCAGAAAGGCAATTTAATGAGCCTAGCAATAAAATTAATGAATAGAAGGAATATTTTGCCAAAGAGATTGAAACTCTGAAAAGAGCCAAACAGAAATTGTGAAGCTGAAAAATTCAATAATTGAGATAAAAAATCTATCCAAAAGCATTGGAAATATAGCAGATCATATGGAAGAAAGAATTAGTAAGCACGAAGATAGAAATCTAGGCATGACCTAAGTAGAAGAGAAATGAGATGTAGAAAAGTAAGGAAATTCTACAAGAGGTACCTGATTCTTTTAGGAAAGGCAAAATTAGGATAATGGGTATCCTCGTAGGAAAAGAGAGGGAGAAGGGGGCAGAGAGATTTATTTAATGAAATAAAAGCTGAGAACTTTACAAATGTTGGGTAGTAACTGGATATACAACTCTATGAAGCTAAGAGAACACCTAATGATCTCAATGCAGAAAGACCTCTAAGACACATAATATTAAAGTTGTCAAAAGTCAATAACAGAGAAAGAATTTTAAAGGCAGCTAGGACAAAAGGGATAGTAATGTACAAAGGAATCCCCAGTGGGGTATTAGCTGATTTCTCAGTGGTGGTTTAGTTGCTAAGTTGTGTTTGACTCTTGTGATCCTATAGACTGTAGCCTGTCAGGCTCCTCGTCCATGGGATTCTCCAGGCAAGAATAGTGGAGTGGGTTTCCATTTCCTTCTCCAGGGGATCTTCCTGACCAAGGAATTGAACCCAGGTCTCCTGCACTGCAGGCAGATAATTTACCAACTGAGCTATGTAGAAACTCTGCAGGCCAGAAGGAAGTGGAATGACATTCTGAAAATACTAAGATAAAAACTGTCACCCAAGAATACTCTGTCAAGCAAAGTTATCATTCAGATATGAAAGAGAAATAAAGACTTTCCAAGAGAAACAAAAGCTGATAAAGTTCATCAATACTAGATTTGCCTTATAAGAGACATTAAAAGGCCCTCTTCAACCTAGATAGCATGTTAAAAAGCAGAGACATTACTTTGTCAACAAAGGTCCATCTAGTCAAGGCTATAGTTTTTCCAGTGGTCATGTATGCATGTGAGAGTTGGACTATAAAGAAAGCTGAGCATTGAAGAATTGATGCTTTTGAACTGTGGTGTTGGAGAAGACTCTTGAGAGTCCCTTGGACTGCAAGGAGATCCAACCAGTCCATCCTAAAGGGGATCAGTCCTGGGTGTTCATTGGTAGGACTGATGCTGAAGCTGAAACTCCAATACTCTGGCCACCTCATGCGAAGAGCTGACTCATTGGGAAAGACCCTGATGCTGGGAAAGATTGAGGGCAGGAGGAGAAGAGGACGACAGAGGATGATATGATTGGATGGCATCACCAACTCGATGAACATGGGTGTGGGTGAACTCCAGGAGTTGGTGACGGACAGGGGGGCCTGATGTGCTGCAGTTCATGGGGTCGCAAAGAGTCAGACACGACTGAGCGACTGAACTGAACTGAACTGAACTTCTACGAGAAGCGAAGCTGCAAAACTACACAAAACTTTGAGTTGGGTGATAAATAGAACCAGAAAAATTCTACTCAGAACAGTTCTTTTTTTGAAAAAGAAAACAAAAATAATTATAGCTATCTCAGGTAACAAACTTACAACAGAAAAAGAAATAATTTGAGACAACGAAAACATTAAAGGAGAATAAGAAAAGAATTTGTATAAGTAAATGAAGATGAGATGCCATAAGCAGAAAAAGGAGAACTTTATCTATGAGATGTTTTATACAAACCTCCTAATAACCACAAAACATAAACATAGAGCAGAGACACAAAACATAAAAAGGAGGAAATCCAGGACACTATAGAAAACAACCAAACCAAAATGGCACACAGAAATACAAGGAAAAACAAGCAATGGAGATATAGAACAACCAGAAAACAGGAAATAAAATGGCAATACTAAGTCCTCATTTGTCAGTAGGCACCATAAATATAAAAGGATCGCATTCACTACTCAAAAGACACATAATGCCTGTGTGGATTAAGAAACAAGAAGCAAATATATGCTGCCTCCAAGAGACACACCTTAGCTCTAAAGACAAACATAGGTTAAAAGTTAAGGGAAGGAAGATGATGCTCCAGGCAAATGGTAGCCAAAACAAGGTGGATGTAGCTATACTCATATCAGACAAAACAGATTTAAAGCCTAAAATGGGTGACAAGACACAAAGATCGACAGTATATAATATTAAAAGGGCAATTTGTCAAGAATAAATAACCATGATTAATATATATGTATCTAACACAGAAGCATATGTGTGTGTGTATGTATAACTAACATAGGAACACAAATATATATATATATATATGTACACACATATATATATAACAAATTATTAGCATTCTTAAAGGAAGAAATTCTATGTATATATACAATGAAATATTATTCAGCCATAAAAAGTTGTATTCTTATAATTTGTGACAACATGGATAGATGTTTAGGGTATTATGTTAAATAAGTCAGACAGAGAAGGACTAATATGTGGAATATAAAAAGCTGATAAACAAACAAAAACATAATAAGTGAACAAACCAAACAAAAACAAACAGATAGGGGATGTCTCTGGTGGTTCACTGGTTAAAACTCTGTGCTTCTAAGGCAAAGGCCACAGGTTTGATCCTTGGTTGGGGAACTAAGATCCCACATGTCACCCAGTACCATCAAAACAAACAAACACATAGATGCAGAGAACAGAGTAGTGGTTACCAGAGGGGAAGAGGTGTGTGGGGGGAGCTCAAAATGAGTATGGTGGGTATGGTAACTAATAGAACATATATTTTTGGTAGTGACTAAAACAAAAACAACCCCAAAATTTGCATAGATAGATGTAAATAATATACATATATATGCTTAAAATATTTACTATTCACAAATCTATGAGATAGATAGCATTATTATTTCCATGGTAAAGTTGAAGAAGTTGAGGGTCAGAGAGGTTAAACAATTTGGCCAAGATTGTACAACCAGAAAGTTCAAGAAACTTTAAAGAAGAATATTGAGTTTCTTAAACTTGAACATTTAGAATAATTCTGTGAACTATAATTTTCTAATGAACCTGGACCTGTGGTCCATTCCAGAAGGCATAATAAATCTATAGAGTTAGAAGTTAGGATAGTGGTTATTCTAGGAGGGGTTGTAAGTGCAAGGGAGTCTGCAGAAGACTTCTGGATGTGGAAGTTCTGTTTATCTGGGGATGAGTTATGTCAAATTTGTAAGAATTAAGAAATGCTGGGTTCAACAATTAATCAGTTTTACTGAAAGACTTTTCAGACCCTTTAATGAACACTGAAAACCTTTTTTTGCTGTAGAGTATTTGAGAAACTGGTATTTCAGAGAAAATATTTAGTGAAAAACTGACATTAATCAAAAACCAAAATGGAAAAAAACACAAAAGGATGGATTATTAACATGTCCCATAATTGCTACACATAGCCAGCCATCATAATCAATTGAGGATCTTTAATATTAATAATAATAAACTCCTAGACTCAACCCCAGAATAAGGCAAGGAGATAAAGCAAGAACAATGAACAAGGGGGAGCAGCAAGAACTTTAAGGACTGAAACTAGGGTTCACTATTATTAAGACAACCATTTCCTATCCCTGTTTCCATCTACTTGACTTCATTTTATAGACAAGGACTCTCTCAACACACCCTGTGTGTGTGTGTGTGTGTGTGTGTGTGTGTGTTAGTCACTCAGTCATGTCTGACCCTTTGCAACCCCATGGCCCATAGAACGCCAGGCTCCTCTGTCCATGGAATTCTCCAGGCAAGAATACTGGAGTGGGTTGCCATTTTCTTCTTCAGGAGATCTTCCCAACCTAGGGATTGAACCCATGTCTCTTGCATCTCCTGCACTGGTAGGTGAATTCTTTACTGTCTGAGCAATCAGCAGAGCCCCTCTTTTATAGACAAGTCCTCTCCATCTTACAAGGAAGATAGCCACCAGTAGCCTCATATTTATATTCTCCCAACATCACAGTGGAAAGAAGCTTCTTTATTCTAGAGTCATAGTATAAATTCCAGGAAAGGACTCTGGACAATATGACCAAATTCTAGACCAACTGCTATTATCTGTGAGATGGAATATATTGATTAGCTAGACTTTAGTGAAAAGTCTATACCTGAGGCAAGGAACCTATGATACCATAAATGATACCTCTTTACCATCTGAGCCACCAGGGAAGGCCCTAAATGATAGCTCTAAAGACACATGGAATAGAGAAGAGTTAATTTCAAAAAATATTAACATAGAGACTAAAACAATATACAACTACTATAAGACTCTCATGTGATAGGCAGGGAAGTACATAATACAGTATTTTAGAATATTTTGATATTTATACATGTAATATAGACTTAACATAAATTTGGAAAGTATAAAAAAAGAAAAAGGGACATAATAAGAGGTAGCTTTAATCTCTTCAATCAATGGAACAACTATTAATTTTTAGATAAATTATTGAGATAAAGAATTTAAGAAGCCAAGTCTTGTTTCAACCCTGGTTTCACCAAGGATCATCTAGCTATGTAACCTTAGGTAAACTTTTTATTCTCTCTGCATTTCAATTTCTCATCTATTCCACTGGGACAAAGATAACCAGTCTGTGGGTGTTGTCATGATTAAATAAAATAATTTATCTAAAGCCCTGGCACTGTGTCTGACACATATTAAGTACTAAATAAGTAACAGTTTGTTATTTGTTGTTACTTCTACTAATCGAACATTTTTCTCACGTTTCTTTTATATGCTTTGTATGTTATTGCTCAAAAGGAGCCAATTTTGACTAAGAAATTTATAATGGAAGAGAGTGCTAGGCCCCAATTCTGACAGTAACAGAGTATCTGTACACTTCCTACAGAATGTTTGATTAGCTAGAACTACTTGAGTCCATTAAGATGAATTAACTACAAATATATATATATCCCCAAGTAGATGGATGATTTTGTGTTTACTTGTTTTTAACAATTGAACAGTGTTTATTTTGACTTACATCATTACCATATGAGACTTTGTTTTTTTGAGCTTGATCATACATTCATTCTGTTCACCTCAAAAGTAGATCCAGGTAATTCTCACTCCCTTTCTCCCCTCCCCACCACACACACACATTACAGAAGGGAAAAGGGCACACTCATATTTCAACATATATTAAAGTTCATTTCATCTTTAAGAACACTAATAGGTAGTTTAACTTTGGGATTTATGCTTTTAGGAGTATTGACACTGAGAACAGAACTAATATCAAAATAAGTCAAAAGTACAAGGACTCAGGTTTGGTTAAAAATAACAATAAATACTTTATGACAATTTTGACATGACCAAAAATTAATAGGTTGCCTCAATGTAAGTGTTTCACACTAGTAGTGTTAAGTAGAAGATTTTTTTTTCCAGGCTCAAATTAAATGTTACATTGATTTCTTTTTCCTATACATCTAGAGAGAAATTACATGGTACCCCATCTTTTCAGTCTCAAATTAGGCCCTGACATTCTATAGCACTGTGTTTCTCAAACTTAACTTCCACACAAAGTTATACAAACTCAAAATATAAATATGAGTACATCTTTCTGTAACATCAATTTTATCTCCAAAATTCAGTTGAAAGAAATCTTCATTTTTATTTAAATAAATGCATATCATGGAATAGAATATAAAATCCATGTGCATTTTTCAGAGGACACTAAAGATTTAAGAAAACAATGAACTTGTTGTGAGCTGTTTTGGCCTAGTTTCCCCCCAAAATTATAGGGGATATATATCAACTTCTTTGCTATTAGATCTGCTTGAGGAGAAAAAATTTATAAACAATGTATAAAGTCTTGATTTTAGGAACTATTTCAACATGGTCCTAGCCTTCAGTAAAATGACAATAAACTAAAAAATAGTACATGTCCATTAATTTTGAAAGTTACTTGACTTTCCCAACCAAAAGTAATGTGCTTGTGTTATGATTTAGTTAATTTAATTAAGGAAAATGAAATATGATCTTATTATCATGTGAGTTTCTGTGAAAAATAACAGTTTTGATAAGCCATCAAAGACTATAAATATTTAAACTTACTTTCCTATATATCATTTACAAAAAACAAATGGAAAAACATTAAAAACAAACAAAAATCCACTTATAAATAGTATAGTGTATATACGCCAAGTTACTTTAGATTTCACTGATTAATTCTTAGGTATCATTTTAAAAACATTTTCTGATAGCTTGATCATGTTTAATAATCATAGTCTTATGATTTCCCATAAACTTATTTTTCACTAAAAAAATTTAATGACAGTAATTGAAGCTATTTTTCAGATAATTAAACTTCATCTAAAGGGCACCCTTCATGTTATTTATATAGAAATGTCTATTTAATTACACAACAAGGAGTTATATGATATACACTTCTTCCTTCAGTTAATCAACTAAGCTTTAACCTGGTTTCATTAATTAGTACTACTATGATATGTGTTCAAGTGTGGCAAAGTTTAAATAAATATACCACAAAGGAAATGCATTTCCCTTTTGGATAAATAAAAAATATCTTTTTACTTTTCACAGATATAAAATAGAATTTATTTTTCTAAGGTCAGATTTTTTTTCCACTGGGAGATAGTACTAGGTGGCATCAGTGGGCTATCAGAAAGGACCACAGAACACAGAGTTAAGAAGAAAGAAACAAAACAAAACAAAAACCAGCTGATTATTTTTTGCTTGACCTGAAAATGAGATACATTTGTTCTCTTTCACCTGTATGTACAAGTTTGATATTCCATAATTGTTTCCAAAGGTTGGATAAAGTGAAATAGTTTTTTCTGATTTTATTTATGATATTGTCCTTTCAATCATTCTTTTAATTTTTTTCCAATCTAAGTCAAATTTCTTAGTTTTTTAATTTTAATTTATTATTCAAAGATAGTTAATTTACAATATTTCAAGTGTACAGCAAAATGATTCAGTTTTATATATGTGTGTTTGTGTGTGTGTGTGTGTTAGTCACTCAGCTGTGTCTGACTCTCTGTGATCCCATGGTCTGTAGTCCACCAGGCTCCTCTGTCCACGGAATTCTCTAGGCCAGAATCCTGGAGTGGGTTGCCTTCCCCTCCTTCAGGGGATCTTCCTGACCCAGGGATCGAACCCACGTCTCTTGTCTCTAACATTGGCAAGCAGGTTCTTTACCATCTGAGCCACCAGGTGGCGAAAGTGACAAAGAACCCAAGCACAAATGAGGGAGACTCAGCAGTGGCAGTTTGGATTCTGGGGTGGGGAAGGTCTCCTAGGAGGGCAGAGCAACCCACTTCAGTTTTCTGGCCTAGAGAATCCCATGGACAGAGGAGCCTGGTGGGCTACAGTCCATAGGGTTGCACAGAGTCGGACATGACTAAAGCGACTTAGCTCACGCACATATATGTATATATATATATATATATACTTACATATATATACTCCTTTTCAGATTCTTTCCATTGTAGGTTATTATAAGACAATGAATATAACTCCCTGTACTATAATGTAGGTCCCTGTTGTTTATCAAATATCTTTGCTTTTAGAATAAATATGAAATCAAAGTAAATAGAATTAAGATACTGAAATTTGTGGGCTTCCCTCTTAGCTCAGATAGTAAAGAATCTGCCTGCAGTGCAGGAGACCTGGGTTCAATCCCTAGGTCAGGAAGATCCCCTGGAGAAGGAAATGGTAACCCACTCCAGTATCCTTGCCTGGAAAATCCCATGGACAGAGGAGCCTGGTGGGCTGCAGTCTATGGGGTCCCAAAGAGTTGGGCACGACTGAACGACTAACACTTTTACTTTTACTGAAATTTGTAAGGATTCCATTTTATCAAGTTTATTTTAAATCTGAGAATCAGGATTTTAGTTATCAGAAGTGACTCTCATTAAAATACATCATATTTATTTATCCAGTGTCTTCTTGATTATTTACTAAAGCACATATTTTAATCATTCTCTTTGCATCATTTTTATGACAAAAATAGTAAAAAATATTAAAAAATATATTAACTGCTAAAGGACAAATTCTATGCTCTGAAGCAAATTTCAAAATAATGAAAACTTTTTACTATTCTTCAGAAGTGGCAATACATTTTAATTAGTACTTGTATTATTTTAGAATGTTATCCAAGTCCTTAGAATATTAGAGCATCATATTTCTCTAATGAGTATAAATTGACAGGAGGAGAGAGTTGCAGTTGCCTAGAGAATACTACTATATAATAAAAATGACTGAATCTGTGTATTAGCTAAGATCACTATGTACAGATTAATCTGAAATGCATAATGCTTGTAAAACATTCGAACAGTATAAAGACTGGAATTTCTACCATAAATCTACCACTTACTAGAAATACAGAATCACTATTGCAAATTAGCCATGTATCCTTTCAGTATTTTCATTCATAGATAAACATATATATACATATTTTATGTAGGTAAAATTATATCACACGTAGCTATTCTTCAATTTCCTCTTCATATTACTTCAAGAAAATGTATTTACTTTTTTCTCAGTAAGAAAATGTACATGTGTTATAAAGACATTTGTAAGAATTCTCTTATGTGGGCTTGGAAGTTGTTCTATAAAATCATGGTAACTAGATAACCACTTTTTAATGTACATATTTCCATAAATATATGGATGTATTTTTCTTATAAAATATCATTTAGCTCATTGTGAACATCTTTTCATTTCAGTACATGTAGATTTATTATTTTAGGTTTATTGTGTTCCATTTACCTATATGCTCTGTTATATTTATTACATCCCCTATTTACAAATATTTAGACTGATATCAATGTTTACTATTGCAAATCAGACTGCATACAACATCTGGATAAATAAGAACACAAGGATATTTATTTCAGTGTTTGTAATTGTGTGTGTGTGTGTGTGTGTGTTATCCTTGCATAACTGTGAGTGCCAAGGAGTCAAAGTGGATAATATTGCCTCTGTACGCCAAAACCTTGGCTATTTGCCACGTGACAATGCTTCTTCTATATGTGAACATAAGGATTTAATAAATTGTCAGTTGAGCTTAGTATAGAAAAATTGAGATGTTTACATGTCCTATGAGATAATTTATAAAAGGAGAAGGGAAAGACAGATTACATATTTGAAATATTTCACATCCTGAAAACTGCAGTATTTCTGTAAGCAAACATAAGAAGTTCACCCCTCAGGGCTCCCATTGATTGAATGAAGTTTTCACTGGATTTTCTCTTAATCATCCTGAATATAAGGAAGGTTTTCAGGACACTGAAAGAAGGGGACATACTTAGCAACTTGTTTCCCATTACGCAGATATGGAAAAATATCTTTCAGTCTGTTTTTCATATGAGTGAGCATGTAAATTTAGAGTGATTACACTTGAGTTTGGACACTTGAAACTATTTAAGAAGAAAAAATAATCACACCAGAAGAGGTCTGAAAAACACTGAGGGCAATATCTGATTATTATAAGGTTATCCTGAGTGTATATTAAAGTTACTTATTTGGGAAAAATCCATCTACCTAATGTCTGTTTCTTCAAGTTTTGAAACACTGACTCACTCTTTTAGAAATAAAACCTACTACTTAATTTGTGGCCTGGTTAAAAAAAAAAGGAGGATCTTACTTCAACTTTGGTCAATGTTCTCCCCAAAGCAATGACTATTTCTGTAAGAGAAATTCCTAGAAGTAAAATTGCTTGCACAAAGGAATTTGTACTCAATTATCTCAGCTTTCTTATTTGGACATGGACCATCTCTACTGGACATACACTTTGCTTTCTAGATTCTGACTTGGCTTACTACTTTTTAATGCCCAGATCCCTATATCCCACAGCTGTGGTAAAAACATCAAATGTATGTGAAGTGCTTTGAAAACTGCAAAGTTCTATATCAACATAACATATGAACGTGTAAGTGAAAGTGTTAGTCACTCAGCTGTGTCCAACTCCTTGCGACCCCATGGACTATAGCCTGCCAGGCTCCTCTGTCCACGGGATTTCCCAGGCAAGAATACTGGAATGGGTTGCCATGTCCTCCTCCAGGGGATCTTCCCAACCCAGGGATTGAACCCTCATCTCCTGTACTGGCAGGAGGATTCTCTGCCGTATGAACCACTAAGGAAGCCCGACATAACATACACTTTTGTTAAAAGATGCCTTTGCACATGAAGACAATAGCTGCATCTGCATAATTTCCTTTTATCCAGAACCTAGCATGATTTCCTTATTAAAACATATTACAATACTATTTTTAAAATAATGTAATATGTTTCATGGCATAGCTGTCCATATGATAAAATCAGCATCTAATTTATGTCAATTGAGCTGCCTAAAAGAGAATATTGTCAGCTTAACCAAACACTATAAACAGTAATCAGGAAGGGCATGTGTTCCCAACATAACTTCCCAGGGCCTCTGCTCCTCTATCTACCTCCAGGGCAGCCATGAAAACTCATTTGGATCCATAGTCTAGAATGTGAAAGGTAACATATTAGTTAAGTAAATATTAGTGAAAATGAAATATTTGGAGAAAATATCTAGAAAAATGCATAAAAACAAGAAATGCATTATAATATAAAATTCATTATAATTATAATATTGACTTTTAACTGAATTAGTTCATCTGTAATCAGGAGTCAATGACAAACAATTCTAACAGAGAAAATACAATGGCTTTGTGTACATGGGCCAGCTAGAGATAATTCAACTTAAAAATACACATGCACACCCATGGCGGATTCATGTCAGTGTATGGCAAAACCAATACACTATTTTAAAGAAAATAAATAAATTAATTAAATAATAACAATAATTAAAAAAAAGAAAATATTTTTGAGGATTGGATTCTCTGGTTTCCATATATATGTATGTAATCCTCATATGATAACTGTAAAAATGTGACTGTAAAGAGAAGGGTTTTTGTTTCTTAAACATACAAATGGGGCTATTCACACATCATCAGTTATTCTGATCATCTCTTCAGAAGATCCCCTGTTGCCAACACAAGCAACTAACCAAAGAACAAATGATATGAAGAATGAAAACATTTCTCCTCTCAATTCTTCATTTTAATTTGCATTCATAATCCACACAATATTATAGTCTCCAAGAAGTGATATTTCTGTTGTACTGAAGTTCTAAAGAAGCCTATGAAAGTAGACATTACAATATCCGTTCCTGCCTGATTCATCTATTTCCCAAAGAAATGATGTGATCATCTTCATCCAGGGTACCCAGGTTCCAATGTCCCTGCCTCTGAGAGGATCATATGGTAACTCAACTCAGATACTAACTCTGACAACTCTTCTCTAACACTTTCCTTTGCCTGGAATGATTGCACTTTACTGCGAGAGTGAACCAGAAGCACGGTGCTTTTCATTTAGAAATTGTCACTTTCAGTACATTTTAACCTTTTCTGCATGAATTAAAGCACTAATGAGGTATTCAGCAGAGGCGTAGCAAGTAAAATTGAAGTCAGTTTTTTTTTTTTCCAGAATACCATTTATATTCACTCTAGGTTAAATCATAGACAATACGTTAATATTTAATTCTTCATGACATAAATAAGAAATAGGAAAGAAATACTAATTAAAGGAGAGATATTTAAAGAAGAGTCAGTTACATGCCTTTTTGAATAAATTTGAGAGGGATAAGGAGCTACTTAAGCAATTTTCTGTAAGACAACTTAAAACATAAAAAACATTGAAATATTAATGAATACCTTTAAGAATACAAAATACATTATGGTTCTATTCAGTAGGGAATGTCAGAAAATGTCAAGAGGTCAAACTTCTTTTATAAATGTTCTTAGAATAGTCTGTAACCGCAGCGTCAAATTTACAGTCAATTCCACCTGTGTTCTTGACCTCATCCCAGGTAGTTTCCCCCAGGACTTTGCTTCATCAATTATCCATTCTCCTTTCTCTCTTCTCAACCTCTCCTTCTTTACTGGATACTTTCCTACAATCACATGCTCAAACATGTCAAGTATTTTTCAATAAAACTAGCAAAAGTGAAATATAATAAAATAAAATAAAGCTCTCCTTAAAAGAAGTCACTTTTTCTTGCTATTTTCACTTATCTTCTTTTCTTGACAAATCTTGAAAAATCTGTCCTCCCTAGCAGTTTCTATACCCTTATCTTGCACACTTCCCACAGGCTTCTTAGTTTACCACTTTGCTGTATCTGCTTTCATTAAGAATAACTTTCTGATGTAAAATCTTTTCTTTACGTCAATGAGCTTCCAGAAAACATTTGATAACGCAGATTGCTTCCATCTATCTGAAACTCTTCATTGTTCAAGTTTCCATAATATCATTCTATCTTGATTCTTACCTTCCTTCTCAGATCATTCCTGCTTAATCTTATTCAATGATTCTCTCCACCAGCTCTTTCCATCTTTACCCTTAGTTTATTGCATCACTTTATGCTTCATGGAGCAGTGGTAAAGAATCCCTCTGCCAATGCAGGAGACTCAGGAGACATAGGTTCGATCCCTAGGTCAGGAAGATACCCTGGAGGAAGAAATGGCAACTCTCTCCAGTATTCTTGCCTGGGAAATCCTGTGGACAGAGGAGCCCAGTGGGCTACAGTCCATGGGGTCACAAAGAGTCAGATTTGACTGAGCAACTGAGCACATGCTTCACTGAGATCACAAGTCATCAGAAAAAAATACATTTTCTTCCCTCAACCAAATCTTTAAACTTAGCTGTGTTAGTATTCATACTTCTATCTTCTTCTCATGGAAGAAGTTTATCTTTTCCTATTGAAAGCCAATTATTTACTTCATGCAATGAAAGAAAACTAGAAATGTGCCTCTTCACCAAAGTCAGTGGAGAAGTGTATCCTAAGAAGAAGGGAGTTATTGCCAAGTATTTTTATTGCACTAGTTACTCCTTTATGGTTTTCTTTGCCAGTTCTTCCTATGTATGAGTGAGTGAAGTTGCTTCCTCTGTATCCAATCCCCAAACAATCATGTACCTTAATCTGAAATCCCAGGGACTTCAGTGCCCTCTTCTTTTCTTATTTTAAATCTCTTTTCCTTTTAAGTTCTCTTATTTATCCATGACTTTATCTGTCTGTTGATGACTTCTAAATTTAAAACTATAATCTAGAACTTATTCCAGAGCTACAGACATATTTACAACTTTCTACTTGACCTCTCCACTTTGGCAACTAATGGACAAGTCTAACTCAGCCATTACCTAAACATTATTGATTTCCCACTCACCAACATATTCCTTGACCAGTGTTCTCCTTCTCAGTAAATGGAATCAATGTCCTCATAGGCCCAAAAGCTACAAATCACTTTTATTTCTCCCTTTTTCTTACATTCACATCAATCAGCCTGTTCTATAGTATTGATATCCAGAATATATTTCAAAGTGGTCTTCCCCCAGAGGGATCGGGTAGAGAGGGAGGTGGGAGGGGGAATCGGGATGGGGAATACATGTAAATCCATGGATGATTCATGTCAATGTATGGCAAATCCCACTACAATATTGTAAAGTAATTAGCCTCCAACTAATAAAAATAAATGAAAAAAAAATAATAAAATGCCAAAAAAAAGATAGACCCAAGTACATATTTAAGAAAAAAAAGTGGTCTTCCTCTCATCTCCACTGATACTACCTTAAAATGAGATACCATCATGTCTTGCATGGACTGTTGTAAGAAGTTCCACTTGGTCTTCCTGTGTCTCTCACTTTTACTTCCCTCCAATCTATTATTTGGGTTCTCTGGTGGCTCAGACTGTAAAGAATCCACCTACAATTCAGGAGACGCAGGTTCGATCCCTGGTTTGGGAAGATCCCCTGGAGAAGGGAATGGCAACCCGCTCCAGTCTTCTTGCCTGCAGAATCCCCATGGACAGGGGAGCCTGGTGGGCTACTGTTCTTGGGGTCACAAAGAGCCAGGACAACTAAGCAACTGGAACTTTCACTCACTTTCGATCTATTCACAGAGTAATCAAGGTGCTATTTTTATGTCTAAACGAGATCACATGACTCCTCTCCTTAAAACTCCCTAATGCCTTCCATTATTCTTAGAAGAAGTCTAAACTATTACTTGCAGCCTGCAAGGCTTTATGTAGTTTTGACTCCTGCCTACTCTGTGCTCCTCTAATGTCACTTTTCCCTTTGTTCATCCTATCTCATCTCAAGGTCTTTCCATTTGCTCTTCTCTGTTCCTATAAAGCTCTTTCCCTGGCTTCTTCTGATTATTTGGATCGCACATTAAATACTATTAAAGCTGTCTTCCTCAACTAACTTATCTAATGGCTCTCACCCCATCTTTACACCCACCAACATATTACCCCAATTAATTACTTATAGCTCTTATTGCAATTTAAGCTTATTATTTTACTTACAGCTTATAAGTGTAAGACTTATTTCACCACAAGATAGTAAGCCCCATGAAAGCAGGATTGTCTGTCTTTTGACTGCTGAATTTCAACTGCCTTGTATTATGCTTGGTCAATAAATATTTGGAAAGCATGTGACAATGGTCAAGAGCATGGACTAAGTCAAACTCCTGGTTGTACTACTTACTGGATATGTGATTTGGTCAAGTCACTTAACCTCTGTAAGACAGTTCTTCATCTGTAAAATGAAAAAAAAAATAGCATCTATCTCATATGATTATTATGAAGATTTAAATGAAATTTTCATTGTTAAATACTTAAGCAGAAAATTTGGACATAATATGCACTTAAGAAATGGACAGAGTTTTGTGACATTGTACAGGAGGCAGTGATCAAGACCATTCCCAAGAAAAAGAAATGAAAAAGGAAAAATGGTTGTCTGAGGAAGCCTTAAAAATAGCTGAAAAAAGAAAAGAAGCTAAAGGCAAAGGAATAAAGGAAAGGTATACCCATCTGAATGCAGAGTTTCAAAGAATAGCAAGGAGAGATAAGAAAGCCTTCCTCAGTGATCAATGCAAAGAAATAGAGGAAAACAGTAGAATGGGAAAGACTAGAGATCTCTTCAAGAAAATTAGAGATACCAAGGGAACATTTCATGCGAAGATGGGCTCAATAAAGTACAGAAATGGTATGGACCCAACAGAAGCAGAAGTTATTAAGAAGAGGTGGCAAGAATACACAGAAGAACTATACAAAAAGATCTTCACAACCCAGATAATCACGATGGTGTGATCACTCACCTAGAGTCAAACATCCTGGAGTCCAAAGTCAAGTGGGCCTTAGGAAGCACGACTATGAACAAAGCTAGTGGAGGTGATGAATTCCACTTGAGCTATTTTAAATCTTAAACAGTGATGCTGTGAAAGTACTGCACTCAATAGGCCAGCAAATTTGGAAAACTCAGCAGTGGTCACAGGACTGGAAAATGTCAGTTTTCATTCCAATCCCAAAGAAAGGCAATGCCAAAGAATATTCAAAGTACCACACAGTTCCACTTATCTCACACACTAGCAAAGTAATGCTCAAAATTCTCCAAGTGAAGCTTCAACAGTAAATGAACCGTGAACTTTCAGATGTACAAGCTGGATTTAGAAAAGGCAGAGGAAACAGAGATCAAACTGTCAACATCTGTTGGATCATCAAAAAAGCAAGAGACTTCCAGAAAAACATCTACTTCTGCTTTATTGGCTAAGCCAAAGGCTTTGACTGTGTGGATCAGAACAAACTGTGAAAAATTCTTAGAGATGAGAATACCAAACCACCTTAACTGCCTCCTGAGAAATCTGTATGCAGGTCAAGAAGCAACAGTTAGAACCGGACATGGAAAAATGGACTGGTTCTGAATTGGGAAAGGAGTACATCAAGGCTGCATATTGTCACCCTGCTTATTTAACTTCTATGCAGAGTATATCAGGTGAAAAGTTGGGCAGGATGAAGCACAAGCTGGAATCAATATTGCCAGAAGAAATATCAATAATCTCAGACACGCAGATGATACCACTCTTATGGCAGAAAGCGAAGAGGAACTGAAGAACCTCTTGACGAAGGTGAAAAAGGAGAGTGAAAAAGCTGGCTTAAAACTCAACATTCAAAAAATGAATATCATGGCATCCAATCCCATCACTTTATGGCAAGTAGATGGGGAAACAATGGAAACAGTGATAGACTTTATTTTCTTGGGCTCCAAAATCACTACTGATGGTGACTGCAGCCATGAAATTAAAAGATGCTTGCTCCTTGTTAGAAAAGCTATGACCAATTAGACAGCATATTAAAAAGCAGAGACATTACTTTGCCAACAAAGGTCTGTCTAGCCAAAGCTATGGTTTTTCCAGTAGTCATGAATAGATGTGAGAGTTGGACTATAAAGAAAGCTGAGTGCCAAAGAATTGATGCTTTTGAACTGTGGTGTTGGAAGAGACTCTTGAGAGCCCCTTGGACTGCAAAGAGATCAAACCAGTCGATCCTAAAGGAAATCAACCCTGAATATTCATTGGAAGAACTGATGATGAAGCTGAATCTCCAATACTTTGGCCACCTGATGCGAAGAACTGTCTCAGTGGAAAATATCTCTGATTCTGGGAAAGACTGAAGGCAGGAGGAGAAGAGGAAGACAGGATGAGATGGTTGGATGGCATCACCAACTTGATGGACATGAGTTTGAGCAAGCTCTGGGAGTTGGTGATGGACAGGGAATCTGGTGTGCTGCAGTCCATGGGGCCACAAGGAGTCAGACACGATTGAGTGACTGAACTGAACTGACTAAAGAAATATTAACTATTTTAGTTGAATTAATTAGTAACATCTAACCAGTAAATGTGGATTTTCTTTATGTACTATTTTGGATATCTTCCACACTTTCTTTCTGAAAAAATCTTTTTTATATTCATGGCTTTAATTTCTACCCATAAGCTAATCCATCTCAAGTTTGCATCTCCAAGCTTTTTCCTTGAATTACAAACTCCAGCTGCATATTCAATATTACCACTTGGATGTCCCATGTGAAATCAAACTGAAAACATGAATATGTGTGAATCTGAACTCATCACATTCCTCCCACAATCTGCTTCTTCTGTAATTTGTATACTGACCATCTACCCATTTGTTTTAAAGCTGGAAGCCTTCAAGTTGAAGTAGAGTTACATCCTTTCTCAAAAAAAAAAAAAAAAAAAAACCAGAAATCCTATGCAATATGCACTGTACAACATCAAGTATGGCAAAGAAAGAATTACAATTGGAGGTAAAAATATTCTTCATCAGAAAGGCAGTGCCTTTAAAATCAGATCCTTCTATGCCACCCAAATTCTCTTTGATGGAAAGGAGTGGTAGCAGAACATGCCAGCCCAAGTATGCCACTTTGGTGAAAGATTTTTTTTGAGCTGACAGTAATTGAGAAGCAGCAGATAGAAGAAAAATTATCTGTTCTTCTCCTAAATAGGAGGATATATAAATTTGTAAACCAGGGTACAAATTTGTAAAAGTGTCTGCACTTTCCTCTCTGGGCTTCCCTGGTAACTCAGTAAAGAATCCGCTTGCAAAGCAGGAGACCTGGGTTCGATCCCTGAGTTGGGAAGATCTCCTGGAGGAGGGCATGGCAACCCACTCCAGTATTCTTGCCTGGAGAATCCCCATGGACAGAAGAGCAGTCCATGGAGTCACAAAGAATCTGACACAACTGAGTGACTAAGCACAGCACAGCTGAACTTTCCTCTCTACCAGGAAGGACAAGATTTAAGCATTAGAGACAACTCTAGACCCTTAATAGCCCCACTGGAATCTGCATAACAAACTTGTTAGAACTACTCTTATCTACTATTAATTTCCCCATCTACTTGCTGTCTCGTGATATGCCACACATAGAAGCTCAAAGTCCTTTTCCTTTGTCTTGTCACAATTCTAAAAATTCACTGTTCTTTCCTTAGGATGTTAGATAAACCCAAGTTCTAACCACTTATTTGAGTTATCCATGCATCATGCACGGGTTAAAAACTTCTTTTTGTTTTTCTCTCCTTAAGCTGTCTTTCATTAGTCTAAGTTATAGGGTGCTGGACCGAGACACAAGATATGTAGAGGAAAAAGATTTTTTTACTCCCCTGCGTACCCAAGGGCATACACAACCTAGTGTATTTTTAATCTTTTGACATTTGGTATTAATAGATTTTAGGAGAAAGTTAAACTAGATCAGTTGAATATTTCACTGTTTTTTAGAACTGTCAGCAGACAAATTGTGTGCAAACACTCCCAAATTAAAGCTTCTGGAAATATGTAAGTCTTTTATTTCCTTTTTGACTATTACAGTTTGCAAGTGAGGTATAAAAACAATTAAAGTGAAAATGATGAGTAAATTAAATCTAGTGGGGAAAAAAGATGGTAAATGAGAGGAGAGCAATTATATTGACTATATTTGCTCTCTCGTGTCTCTAGTTTTCATATCACTTTGCTGGCATTAGAATTGGGACCAAAATAATATTTCAAAACCAATTTTTTCTTCATGTGCATTTTTAGTGAACAAAACATTTAGAATATGAAATATTATTAATGTTTGGTCATAGCCCATGACAGCAGAGAATTCAATAATAGTTGGAATTTTAAGGCATGGAAAGAATAAATACAGTGCAAGTCATTCAGCAGTGAAATAAAACTACTACAGATGTAATGTGCTATTGTCCTATTAACTTTGCTGAGAGAACCTGTAAAAAGTTCTATGACTAAACAGACTCCATTACCAAATTCATTGCCAAACATTTTTCCTCTGCAGACTAGTTCCCAGTTTCATCACCTTCTCTGAATGAGAGTCAAGTAAGGCCTATAACGAATAGGGAGAACACAGAGTTCATAGCACAAACCAATTCTATGGGAATGAGATCTTACAAAGATGATATTTAATGAGCAATGGTGCCAAATGAAGGCATTCATAAACTGTTTCCTCTCACACTCCATCAGGCTGCTACTTGAAAGACACTCAAACTTAAAGGGCAAACCAGGAAATGCTATCTACCTTTAGGCTTTGTGATACCACTATTTCCTGATTTTCCCCATACTTAACTTTCTTCTTCTCAAGCTCCTTGTTATGGACTGAATGTTTGTGTCTCCCCTAAATTCACATGTTGAAAACTTAATGCCTTTGGGGCCTTTGGAAGACAATTAGGTCATGATGGGGGAATCCTCATGCATGTGGCTAGTGTCCTTATAAAAGAGATCCCAGAGATATTTCTAGCTCTCTCTCTACCACATGAGGACACAACAAGAAGTTGGTAGTGTGCTACCAAGAATCAGGTGTGTATCAGGCACAAAATCTACCAGCTCCTTGATCTCAGACTTAGTCTCCAGAACTATGAGAAATAAATATTTGTTGTTTGAGCCACACAGGCTATATATATATATATAGTAGCAGCCCAAACTGATGAAGACACTCCTCTAAGGGGTACCCTTCTCTTTATCTTAAATTTAGGTGTTCCCTAGGATTCTAAAAATAGCTGTTTGTTTTTTTCTCCTTAATTTTTCTGAGTCATTTAATTTATTCTCAGAGCTCATGATTTTCTTCACAAGTCTGTATCTTTAACCTAAATCTTTCTTACAAATTCGTCTCGTGTCTTAATATCCATATAGCTATCACACAGATCCTATAAATTCAAATTTTCTTTTCTGGCCTACCACCTACTTCTCCTCTTATACCTGATATTTTCTCATTCACCATTCCAATCAGTTACTCAATTCTATTGGTTGCATCTCTTTAACTCTCTTGAATCTCTTCTTCTTTCTACTATCTATACACATAGTTATCTGGTTACTCTCTGACAGATTTCCTCTACACCATCATTACTCCTAGCCAGTATATATCCAGTGCTGATGTTAGACAGAATAAATGATATAAATTACAAATCAAAGCATGTCAACTTTTTGGTAAAAACTCACCGATGATTTCTTAGTAGTGGTAGAGAGGGAAAGATTTTTTTTTCTCATTTCTAAAATTAATTTTTTAAATTTATTTTTTAATTGAAAGAAAATTGCTTTCCAATGTTGTTTTAGTTTCTGCCATTTAGCTCAGGCTCTCAGTCATGTCTGATTCTTTCTGACACTGTGGACTATATAGCCCACCAGGCTCCTCTGTCCATGGGATTCTCCAGGCAGGAATACTGGAGTGGGTTGCCATTCCCTTCTCCAGGGGATCTTCCCTACCCAAGGATGAAACCGGCATCTCCTGAGTCACCTGGATTGGCCAACAGCAGAAATCAGTCATAATTATATATATACATATATATATCCCCTCCCTCTGCTTTCATTAAATTCTAAATCTCCTCCTCCCCCCATCCCCCATGGGGAAAATATTTAGAGTTTAATGAAAGCTTGAAAGAGTAGCAGCCAATTCAACATGGATTCAATAGGATTCTATAAATTTTAAACATATATATTGTTTCAAATCAAGCCAATATTAAATTACTTTTAAAGAAGCAAATGAATTACTTAATCAAAAAATTAGAAAAATAACAGGAATGCTGAAATAGCTTAATGAAAACTTCCAAAAATAAGTATATTTTTAAAGTTTTTAAATGTGAAAAATTTAGAAAAATACACCCAAAGTGCAACAGTAAGACAAGATTACTCAAAAATGTCATATATAAAAATATACATATATATGTGTCAGAGAGACAGAGACAGATACAAAGACTGAGAGAGAGCAAGGCATTGATATTGATGATATCATTCACACAATTGTGGAAACTAGCAAGTCTGAAATTTGTAAAGCTGGCTGGCAAGCGGGAAATTCAGGGAAGAGCTGATAATACAGCCTGAGTCCAAAATTCACAGGGCAGGCTAGCAGGCTAGAAACTCAGGGTAGTGTTTTTATTTGCAATCTTTTCTTCCCCCCTAGCATTATGGAGGTATAACTGACAAATAAAATTGTATATATTTAAAGTGGCAATTAGACATAAATATACTTGGTGAAATGATTACCAATATCTGGTTAACTCACACATCTATCAGCTCACTTAGTTATCTGTTTTACTTTTGTGATGATAATGCTTAAGGTTGACTCTCAGCAAATTTCAAGAAAACAATACAGTATTATTAACTATTGTCACCATTAGATCCCCAGAGCTTATTAATTTTGTTACTGAAGACATGTAGTCTTTGAATACAATCTCCGTATCTTTCCCACCACATACCACCTAGTAACCACCATTCTAATTTCTGTGTCTACAAGTTTGACGTTTTTTAAGATTCCGCATATAAATGAGATAATACAGTACTTGTCTTTGTCTGGATAGCTTCATTAAATATCTTATAACCCTTATTTCTGTAAATGGCAGGATTATCTTTTTTCTCATGGCTGAATAATATTCACTGAATGACTGAAAATGGGCATGAGGGATCTTTTTGGGGTGATGGTCAAGAAGCAATAGTCAGAACCGGACATGGAACAATGGACTGGTCCCAAATTGGAAAAGGAGTACATCAAAGCTGTATATTGTCACCCCGCTTATTTAACTTATATGTAGAGTATATCATGTGAAATGCTGGGCTGGATGAAGCACAAACTGGAATCAAGATTGCTGGGAGAAATATCAATAACCTCAGATATGCAGATGATACCACCTTTAGGGCAGAAAGTGAAGACGAACTAAAGAGCCCCTTGATGAAACTGAAAGAGGAGAGTGCAAAGACTGGCTTAAAACTCAACATTCAAAAAACTAAGATCATGGCATCTGGTCCCATCACTTCATGCAGATGGATGAAGAAACAATGGAAACAGTGATAGACTTGATTTTCTTGAGTTCCAAAATCACTGCAGATGGTGACTGCAGCCATGAAATTAAAAGATGTTTGCTCCTTGGAAGGAAAGCTATGACCAACCTAGACAACATATTAAAAAGCAGAGACATTACTTTGCCGACAAAAGTCTGTATAGTCAAAGCTATGGTTTTTCCAACAGTCATGAATGGATGTGAGAGTTGGACCATAAAGAAAGCTGAGAGCTGAAGAATTGATGCTTTTGAATTGTGGTGTTGGAAAAGACTCTTGAGAGTCCCTTGGACTGCAGGGAGAGCAAACCAGTCAATCCTAAAGAAAATCAGGCCTGAATATTCATTGGAAGGACTGATGGTGAAGCTGAAGCTCCAATACTTTCCCCACCTGATGCAAAGAGCTGACTCATTGGAAAAGACCCTGATACTGGGAAAGATTGAAGGCAGGAGGAGAAGGGGACGACAGAGGATGAGATGGTTGGATGGCATCACCAACTCGATGGACATGAGTTTGAGCAAGCTCCGGGAGTTGGTGATGGACAGGGAAGCCTGGTGTGCTGCAGTTCATGGGGTCCCAAAGAGTCGGACACAACTGAGTGACTGAACTGAACTGGAAACCTTTTAAAATCACGTTGGGGTGATTGATTGTACAACTCAGTAAATTTACTAAATAGCATTGACTTATTCAATTGAAATAAGTAACTTACATGATATGTAAATTATACCTCAAAACACAGATGTTGTTTTTTGTGTTTGTTTTTATTTTTATTGGACTCTAGGGGATGAGATGGGCAATACCTCCGAAAGTTATGCCCCACTAGGAAGATATTTCTCAAGCTTCCTGGTAATCCCTGCAGCCACTTCCTCTGCCTGAACCTTTGCCTCCTTCATGACATCCAGGTTCTTTTGGGGAATCTCTCCAGTCTCATAGAAAGACTTGATCTCGAAGCTCCTCCCCCAAAACACTGGTGGGAACCTTAGAGAAGCAATAGATTCGTGAGACAATACTGCATTTGTTTGCCAGGTATCGGGAGATGCAGTTTGTTCTTGGCAGCTGCTTGGCCAGTGAAGGTAGAGTGGAAAATGAGTCTGTATTTTTGGGTGTTATCCCTTGTCTTCAAGGCTCTGGAAACTTGGTCCCTTTGCTGGGCCAACGGAATCACTCAGACACCAGGACTGTCAAAACACAGTTTTTAAAAAAACTATCAAACATAACACATAACAGTGAAATGTTAAAAATATTGTCGTTAAAATTTGGAACAAGATATGAAAGGTAACTATCAACACTTTTACTCAGCATAACACTATAGACCTAGTTGCATAACAATAAAATTTTAAAAAGGTGTAAAAAGTGGGAAGTAAATAATGACACACATGTATTTTATTGACAACAGCAACATTAATATAAATGTAAAATATCTTAGGATAATTTTAACTGAAAATGTAGAGTACATATATTTGCGTGACCTTAAAAATAGTTTTAATATTGGAATAGATAAAAATTGATGTAAATAAACTGAGGGTAAAGTGTAAGACTGGATGTTGTAGTTACACAAATTCTCCTCAAAATTACACATATAATAAAATTCTAGTCAAAATCTCTTCCCTCTCTTCTTCCATCTTCAAAAAAATAGCAAAGCAATGCTATCATATAGATGGAGAAATCAATAAGCAAGAAAATATAAGTAAACTTAGCCAGAAAGCAGAGTTATGATCAAATTTTATTATCACTTAATAAAATTCAGCTATAATAACTGAAATAATGTAAAGGTAGAAGGATATCACATGTGAAAGGTTGATACTGTTGCCTACATGCAACTTTGTTTTAAAATAAGCATCCACTTTTAGCAAAACTAAAGTCAAAGAATTAAATAAGGAAATAACTTGCATTGCATATGATGGACAATAAGTTAATATTTTTAATATAAATAAATGTTTTATACTGATTTAGAAAAAATCTGAAATAGGACAAAAATGGGCAATAGAGGGGAAAATGCAATTCCTAAAATAAATGACAATCAGAATACTTGAAATATTCTGTACAAGGATGATAAGCAATCAAAGAAATGCAAATATTTATATAAAATATTTCTCTATTGCATTGGCAGAAGTTATTTTTAAAATACATAATAGTAATATTAGCAGGAGTGAGGAGAAAGGGAGAATAAATTGGCCCTTATCTGGAATAAATCTGGAACTATTTTATAAACATTATAGGAGTTATGCAACATAAATAACCTACAGCATTGTCATAATTATCCTGAAAACATTATCACCGATGCTCAAACAAGACTGAGTTTCAAAAGCAAAACATTAAATGAGCAAAGTTATCAAACACAACTTAAGAAATAGTACCCTCTTCAAAATGCAGAGGACTAATAGGTAGAACTCTGCATTCAGATGGATATATATTTCCTTTTCTCCTTTGCCTTTCCCTTCTCTTTTTTTCTCAGCTATTTGTAAGGCTTCCTCAGACAACCATTTTGCCTTTCTTTTTCTTGGGGAGTGGTCTTGATCACTGCCTCCTGTACAATGTCATGAACCTCTGTCCATAGTTCTTCAGGCACTATGTCTATCAGATCTAAATCCCTTGAATCCATTTGTCACTTCCACCGTATAATTATAAAGGATTTGATTTAGGTCATATCTGAATGGCCTAGTGGTTTTCTCTACTTTCTTCAATTTCAGTCTGAATTTGGCAATAAGGAGTTCATGATCTGAGCCACAGTCAGCTCCAGGTCTTGTTTTTGCTGACTGTATAGATTTTCTCTGTCTTTGGCTGCGAGGAATATAATCAGTCTGATTTCAGTATTGACCATCGTGTGATGGCCATGTGTAGAGTCATCTCTTGTGTTGTTGGAAAAGGGTGTTTGCTATGACCAGTGTGTTCTCTTGGCAAAACTCTGTTAGCCTTTGCCCTGCTTCATTTTGTACTCCAAGGCCAAACTTGTCTGTTACTCCAGGTATCTCTTGACTTCCTACATTTGCATTCCAGTCCCCTATGATGAAAATGACACCTGTTTTAGTTGTTAGTTCTAGAAGGTCTTGTAGGTCTTCTAGAACCAGCCATGAAATTCAATGACACTTGCTCCTTGGAAGAAAAGCTATGGCAAACCTAGACAGCATATTAAAAAGCAGAGACATCACTTTGCCAACAAAGGTCCATATAGTCAAAGCTATGGTTTTTCCAGTAGTCATATATGGATGTGAGATTTGGGCCATAAAGAAGGCCGAGGGCCGGAGAATTGATGCTTTTGAGCTGTTGTGCTGGAGAAGACTCTTGAGAGTCCCTTGGACAGCAAGGAGATCAAACCAGTCCATCCTAAAGGAAATCAACCCTGAATATTCATTGCAAGGCCTGATGCTAAAGCTGAAGCTCTAATACTTTGACCACCTGATGTGAAGAGCCAACTCATTGGAAAAGACCCTGATGCTGGTAAAGATTAAGGGGGAAACAGAGCAAACAGAGGATGAGATAGTTGGATGGCATCATTGACTCAATGGACATGAGTTTGAGCAAAGTGAAGGACAGGGAAGCCTGATGAGCTGCAGTCCATGGGGTTGCAAAGAGTCAGACACGACTGAGCGACTGAACAACAACAAAACTAACTGGAGCTCAAACCTGGTGCTCTGTAACAACCTAGAGCAGTGAGATGGGGTGAGAGGTGGAAAGGAGGTGCTAGAGGGATGGCACATATGTATACCTATGGCTGATTCATGTTGATATAAAGAAGAACTCAACACAATATTGTAAAGCAATTATCCTCCAATCAAAAATATTTTAAAATGACCCTATTGATATAGAAAAATTCTTATTTGCAAACTAATGCTATGATGTCAGTATGGAAGAAAACTGCAATCAAAGTTAGATTGTTTTCTGTAATTGATTGATATTGAAATGCTAGCCTTTTCACTTTCCACTTTTGAAAGTAAAAGTGTTAGTTGCTCAGTTGTGTCCAACTCTTTGTGACCCCATTGACTATAGCCCACCAGGATCCACTGTCCTGGGGATTCTCCAGGGAAGAATACTGGAGAGGATAGCTGTTCCCCTCTCCAGGGGGTCTTCCCGACCCAGGGATCGAACCTGGTTCTGCTGCACTGCAGGCAGATTCTTTACCATTTGAGCCTTAGACCTTCTCAAAAATAAATCATTTTATTGCTACAATAATCCTCAGATCATGTTAGTCAGCACTCTACTTTTGAAAGTAAACAAATTTCTTCCTGTAGCACAGTCTATTCTTAGCTCCTAATTAATGTAGTTAAAATTATGTTCAATTGACATCTAAATTAACAGAAAAGTTGTTATTGGGAAAATGTATAGGATAAAAATAATGAGAATTATATTAACACATAGCCACTTACTTTCAGTATACAATTATTTTTTGCTAGTCATATAGTTAAAAATTATTTCTTTTCAATTAATCTAGTTCCATGCCTTCAGAATGTGATTCTAACTAGAAAAATAGCAAACAATTCTATTATCTAAAATTTCTAGAGATAAATGTTTCACAGCATTTTTTGAGACTAGCATCTCAGAGCCCTTAGCCCTAAGTTGATTTATTGCTCTGGAAGAGATGGGAACTCCAAGAAACAGTGACCTACTAGAGAAAAAAAGATAATCCCTGATCATCTGGAATATTCTAAAGATATATCTCTCAGATGAAACTCTTAATCATGAGTTAAGAAGATAGACCCCCAACCATGACTAGGGTAAATATCAAAAGGTTCTTGATGTGACCAAGACAGCTGAAGCAGCGTGGTAGCCATCGTATGTGTTCAGGCATTGTGATGCAGTGCGCATTATTCAGACCTCAATTTCTCTCCCTACCATTATAAGACCCTAGGTAAATTCTCTATCTGATTTTGATTATCCTTATATGCAAATTGGAGATAATATCCCCACCTCACAAGGTTATAAAATTACTGTAAAATTTTACAAGATGTGTATGCACATGAATACAGGTATAGACTCACACATAGCTGACACTCAAAGAGGTCCTTCCCTTCCACCCTAGTACATAGAAGCTTGCCCTAAGGTATAGATATGCAAAAGCACTTTGGTTAACCTAAGGAATTTTCCTGGAATTTTCTGGGCATCTTTTTCGTTGTTCTGAGGAGAGGAGGGAGCAAAGAGGGGCAGTTCTATTTCCATTTAGTAATCCATGACCACTCTACAATATATCAGAAAGAGACAAAAATAAAAAGAGAGGGAGAGAGGGAGGGGGGGAGGAAGATAGGAAAGAAAAAAGAAAATGAGCCTCCTAAAATGTTAAATATGCATCTGTGGAGAAACAATGAGGGCACACATTTGTTTGGCTCTGGTGACTTGAGGGTGGTGGCCCTCAGAAAGACTTCATTCCTGTAAGAAGCTTCCAGGCAGTACTTGCTTTGGTCTGAGTACTCTCTGACCTAAAAGACCAAAACAATACTTGGTCTGTTGTCCTCACTTGGTGCCTTGAATTTTATCTTTCTTAAATTTTACATTTGAGAGGCATTTAAAGAATAATTGTTAAGAGCATGAGTCCTGGAGTCAGACTCCTGGCTTCAAACTCTGGCACTGCCCTTCTCCCAGTTTTGTGACATAAGGCAAATGGCTTGCTTAGCCTCTCTGTGCTTCAGTATCCTCATCTATAAAATGAAAGTTACAGTAACACCTACTTCATAAATTGGTGTAAGGATTCAATGAGTTAATACATTTTAAGCATTTAGAACAAGGCTTGTTCACTGAGTTTGAGTTATTAATATCACCACTACCCATGTATCAGCTGAATACCCTGAATCGTAACCTACTTAGACCTTGACAAGTTCAGGAGGTGAAATCTTCTACAGATTGTGTGGGTTTGTTGAAGTCAAAAACTCTAAGAATCCAAGCTCCACTTCTTATCACTATGACCTTGAGCAAGTCCTTAAATTTCCAGTTTCTTCATCTGTTGGTGGAAAAAAAGGGGGCAGGGGGGTGCTGCAGTGCTCAGTTGCATTCAACTCTTTGAGACCCCATAGACTATGGCCCTCCAGGCTCCTCTGTACATGGGATTTCCCAGGCAAGAATACTGGAGTGGATTGCCATTTCCTCTTCCAGGGGATCTTCCTGACCTAGGGACTGAACCCATGTCTTCTGCATCTCCTGTAGGCAGCTTCTTTACCACTTGAGCCACTGGGAAGCCCCCCAAAAGGGGGGAGGGAGTAATAATAAATTCCTACACAGAAAGGCTGTCGTGAAGATTTAATTAAATGTTATACATAGTGCTTACTCTTCTAAGTGGCATATCATAAGACATCAATGAATTTTATTAGTTGGAGGCTAATTACTTTACAATATTGTAGTGGGTTTTGTCATACATTGACATGAATCAGCCATGGAGTTACATGTATTTTAAAAGGTTATATGTGCAAGCTTAATTCAGCAATCTTGTTAATATAACAGTATATTAACATTTAATAATACAAGGGTGTCATCATAATAAACTTCACTGTGATAACTACAAGGTAGTGCTATACATCTGTTAGGAAACCACATATATAACATATACAATTACATACTATGATACGTAGTATCCCTTGATATGCTTGGAAGGTCAATAAAAATGCCCATCACAGCATGCAAAGGCTGGCACAGTCTGATGCCTCACTCTTCCCATTCTTCCTCACCTTCTTTATGTTTCAGTGACACTATGTTTTTTATTCTTTGCACACGCTATGCTCATTTCTGACGCTAGGATCTTTCTACTCGATATTTCCCATGGAACACTTTCCCTCCAGCTGTTCTCATCTTGAATTACTCTCTTCACTCAGTCTCTCCTAAAATTTCAAAACCTGAGGCCATCCCCAAACACTCTGTTACCTGCGTCAACCCTCACCATAACAGTTGTCATATTACCTTGTTTTATCTTCCTTGTAGCACTCATAACAAGAAGAAATTTTCTCATTTTTAACTTGTTTCATCTAACTAGATTGTAAACTCAGTGTAAGGGGAGGCTGCACTTCACTTTTTCACCAATGTAGACCCAGAGTTTCTATTTCTCTCCCTATCTCTGTGTCTCTGTCTCTCCAGGTATATATCTATTGTGGCTGTTGTTATTGAATGAATCAATGAACACATGAAAACTGTGTAGTCAAATTTCAATGATGGGGCATTCAACTTTATCCAGGCCTAATTCTTAAAAAAAAAAAAAAAAACTACTTAATACAAGCTCACTTAAATAATAAGAGAGCATTGTAAATTTGAGTTTTATCAAGCTAATCTTATACAATATTTTAGTAGCACCTCTCTTTAGACTTGACAATAAGCTCTACAGCTGAAACTGGTATGTGTCCTTCAATCAAGGATAAGTCACATTCAGTTCATTTCAGTTCAGTTCAGTCGCTCAGTTGTGTCCCATTACTGATTGCCAAAAGGTAATTCATGTTGTTATTTCTTTTTTTTGAGGGAGAACTTCTTATACATGTTCCATCAAAAATTGCTTGGGAGAACCAATAGCTGCTTATTCTCTAAACACTGATGGATATATGAGATCAAAGTTTTGGGTAAAATTAATGCCATAAGTTTAAAATTTAATTGAATTATTAAGTTAGTTTACATGATATATGAATGTCTTTTATATCTATTTGCAGAAGAGTAGGTAGAAAGAAATGTTAGTCCAGATATAATACATAATTCTAAAATTCATTTTAAAATTTATAATTTCTCGGTATTTAAAATTGCACCTAATTTAAGCTGTAAACAGCAGGTGCAATATTATTATCTGAAACAGTTCAGATAGCTTCACTATTTGTCACATCCCTCATGTTTAGCTAGTAACACAAATCCTACTCTAAAACAAGTAAATTTTAAAATTATGTTTTCCTATCAGTGTTTCCAGAGAAACACTATAATTATTCCTTCAAATGGAAATTATCTGGACATGTTGCTACAACTTGTTTGCAAAGTATAGTTGCCTTACATTTTAAAGACAGTCTAAGATGGGTAGTGGATTTTTGTAAGGTGAGATCCATTTATTCTTGTGATGTAGCTTACAAAACTAAAAGGTTTCCTCTTGTAGTAATTTACAAGTATATGTAGTGTAGAAACAGAAGATATTAAGACGAGGTTGCAAGAATACACAGTGGAACTGTACAAAAGGGATCTTCATGACCCAGATGATCATGATGGTGTGATCACTCACCTAGAGCCAGACATCCTGGAATGTAAAGTCAAGTGGGCCTTAGGAAGCATCATTTTGAACAAAGCTAGTGGAGGTGATGGAATTCCAGTTGAGCTATTTCAAATCCTGAAAGATGATGCTGTGAAAGTGCTGCACTATCTATGCCAGCAAATTTGGAAAACTCAGCAGTGGCCACAGGACTGGAAAAGGTCAGTTTTCATTCGAATCCCAAAGAAAGGCAATGTCAAAGAATGCTCAAACTACCACACAGTTGCACTCATCTCACATGCTTGTAAAGAAATGCTCAAAATTCTCCAAGCCAGGCTTCAGCAATATGTGAAATGTGAACTTCCAGATGTTCAAGCTGGATTTAGAAAAGGCAGAGGAACCAGAGATCAAATTGCCCAACATCTGCTGGATCATCGAAAAAGCAAGAGAGCTCCAGAAAAATTACCATTTCTGATTTATTGACTATGCCAAAGCCTTTGACTGTGTGGATCACAATAAACCATGGAAAATTCTGAAGGAGATGGGAGTACCAGACCACCTGACCTGTCTCTTGAGAAATCTGTATGCAGGTCAGGAAGCAACAGTTAAAACTGAACATGGAACAACAGACTGTTTCCAAATCAGGAAAGGAGTACATCAAGGCTGTATATTGTCACCCTGCTTATTTAACTTATACTCAGAGTACATCATGAGAAACACTGGGCTGGATGAAGCACAAGCTGGAAACAAGATTGCTGGGAGAAATATCAATAACCTCAGATAGGCAGATGACACCACCCTTATGGCAGAAAGTGAAGAACTAAAGAACCTCTTGATGAAAGTGGAAGAGGAGAGTGAAAAAGTTGGCTTAAAGCTCAACATTCAGAAAACTAAGATCATGGCATCTGGTCCCATCACTTCATGGCAAATAGATGGGGAAACAGTGGAAACAGTGGCTGACTTTATTTTTGGGGGCTCCAAAATCACTGCAGATGGTGATCGCAGCCATGAAATTAAAAGACACTTACTCCTTGGAAGGAAAGTTATGACCAGCCTAGACAGCATATTTAAAAGCAGAGACATTACTTTGCCAACAAAGGTCCATCTAGTCAAGGCTATGGTTTTTCCAGTAGTCATATATGGATGTGAGATTTGGACTATAAAGAAAGCTGAGCGCCGAACCACTGATGCTTTCGAGCTGTGGTGTTGGAGAAGACTCTTGAGAGTCCCTTGGACTGCAAGGAGATCCAACCAGTCTATCCTAAAGGAGATCAGTCCTGGGTGTTCATTGGAAGGACTGATGTTGAAGCTGAAACTCCAATACTTCGGCCACTTGATGCGAAGAGCTGACTCATTGGAAACGACACTGATGCTGGGAAAGATTGAAGGTGGGAGCAGAAGGGAATAACGGAGGATGAGACGGTTGGATGGCATCAACGACTCAATGGATATGAGCATGAGTAAACTCCGAGATTTGGTGATGGACAGGGAGGCCTGCTGTGCTGCAGCCCATGGGGTCACAAAGAGTAGGACATGACTGAGCGACTGAACTGAACTGAACTGATAGTCTAGAAATGGTTTAGCCTTAGAACCAGTGGAATTTTGTAAACTTTAGATATGTGAAGTTGGAAGGCAACTTAGAGATCTATCATTACTACTAATATATTAAATGATATGAGACAATACCACAAAGGTACTTGTGGAGATAAATTATGAAAATATTAACCCCATAATAATATTTTAAACTGATCCAATCACCATTAAAGACAGCACTCCAATTTTAGAATAAAAGGATGGAATTCATGTTGAGAGAAATAATTCAAAAGTTAGATATAGATAAATACACAAAGCTAATGACTGTTGGATTTTTTAGTAATAGTGAATATGTGAAATTAGCCTTCAAATGATGCAACTATGAAGAGGCAATTGAGCAAATTATAGTATCTTCACTTGATTGACCATTATGCAGCAATCAAAATGTCTATGATAACAATTAATAAGATGCTAAAAATATCAGCTCAGTTCAGTTCAGTTCAGTTGCTCAGTCGTGTCCGACTCTTGGTGACCCCATGGACTGCAGCACACCAGACTTCCCCGTCCATCACCAACTCCTAGAGTTTACTCAAACTCATGTCCATTGAATCGGTGATGCCATCCAACCATCTCATCCTCTGTCGTCCCTTTCTCCTCCCGCCTTCAATCTTTCCCAGCGTCAGGGTCTTTTCCAATGAGTCAGTTCTTCGCATCAGGTGGCCAAAGTATTGGAGCTTCAGCTACAACATCAGTCCTTCCAATGAATAGTCAGGACTGATCTCCTTTAGGATTGACTGGTTGGATCTGCTAGCAGTCCAAGGGACTCTCAAGAGTCTTCTCCAACACCACAGTTCAAAAACATCAATTTTTCAGTGCTCAGCTTTCTTTATAGTCCAGCTCCTACATCCATATATGACTACTGGAAAAACCATATAGTTAATGCTTAATAAGGATGGTACTTTTACTATGATGTTGGGCTTCCCTTGTTGCTCAGTCAGTAAAGAATCTTCACAGCCTGCAGTGCAGGAGAACTGGGTTCAATCCCTGGGTTGGGAAGATCCTTGGAGAAGGAAATGGTGACTCCAATATCCTTGCCTGGGAAATCTCACGGACAGAGGAGCCTGGTGGGCTGCACTCCAGGGGGTGGCAAAGAGTTGGGCATGACTGAGCAACTAACACTTACTTAAACATATATATGGGGCTTCCCTGGTGACTCAGATGGTAAAGAATCCACCTGCAATGCAGGAGACCTGGGTTTGATCCCTAGATCAGGAATATCCCCTGGAGAAGGAAATGGCAACCCACTCCGGAATTCTTGCCTGGAAAACCCCATGGACAAAGGAGCCTGGTGGGCTACAGTTCATAGGGTTGCAAAAAGTCAGACACAATTGAGCAACTAACAATTTCACTTTGTTTTTGAAAGATATGTATGGAGAGAACACACAAACCTAATGGCTAAACTGTTAGGAACTGAGATTATAATGGTTTGTTTCCTTCTATTTTTAACATTTCCTATAATTTTCTATTATTTCTAAATTTTCTATAATTTTCTATTATTCATGGTTACCTTTTAAAAACAAACTTGGAGGGAGGGATGTATGCTTGAATGTTCTTCCCTTTATATAAATAGCAAAAATTTGGGGATAGTAAGTACTTGCTGAAACACAGGTGGTATTAAATGTGTAACTATTTCTATTTGGCTTCATTTTTCTGGAACATATAGATGCTAAAACACTATAAATTCTCAGTTTCATTGTTAAAGGCAGAAGCAAATTATTTTGATGGGTCACTGTTGATGAGTCACTGTTATCTATACATGCATTTTAAACATTTTTCATGTTCTCACTGAAATTGGAATGTATAGTAATCTTGAAGAATTCAATTGAAAAGTATAGTCTTTAACAAGTGGTGCTGGGAAAACTGGTCAACCACTTGTAAAAGAATGAAACTAGAACACTTTCTAACACCATACACAAAAATAAACTCAAAATGGATTAAAGATCTAAATGTAAGACCAGAAACTATAAAACTCCTAGAGGAGAACATAGGCAAAACACTCTCCGACATAAATCAAAGCAAGATCCTCTATGACCCACCTCCCAGAATATTGGAAATAAAAGCAAAACTAAACAAATGGGACCTAATGAAACTTAAAAGCTTTTGCACTACAAAGGAAACCATAAGTAAGGTGAAAAGACAGCCCTCAGATTGGGAGAAAATAATAGCAAATGAAGAAACAGACAAAGGATTAATCTCAAAAATATACAAGCAACTCCTGCAGCTCAATTCCAGAAAAATAAATGACCCAATCAAAAAATGGGCCAAAGAACTAAACAGACATTTCTCCAAAGAAGACATACAGATGGCTAACAAACACATGAAAAGATGCTCAACATCACTCATTATTAGAGAAATGCAAATCAAAACCACAATGAGGTACCATTACACGCCAGTCAGGATGGCTGCTATCCAAAAGTCTACAAGCAATAAATGCTGGAGAGGGTGTGGAGAAAAGGGAACCCTCTTACACTGTTGGTGGGAATGCAAACTAGTACAGCCGCTATGGAAAACAGTGTGGAGATTCCTTAAAAAACTGGAAATAGAACTGCCATATGACCCAGCAATCCCACTTCTGGGCATACACACTGAGGAAACCAGATCTGAAATAGACACGTGCACCCCAATGTTCATCGCAGCACTGTTTATAATAGCCAGGACATGGAAGCAACCTAGATGCCCATCAGCAGATGAATGGATAAGGAAGCTGTGGTACATATACACCATGGAATATTACTCAGCCATTAAAAAGAATTCATTTGAACCAGTCCTAATGAGATGGATGAAGCTGGAGCCCATTATACAGAGTGAAGTAAGCCAGAAAGATAAAGAACATTACAGCATACTGACACATGTATATGGAATTTAGAAAGGTGATAACGATAACCCTATATGCAGAACAGAAAAAGAGACACAGAAATACAGAACAGACTTTTGAACTTTGTGGGAGAATGTGAGGGTGGGATATTTCAAAAGAACAGCATGTATACTATCTATGGTGAAACAGATCACCAGCCCAGGTGGGATGCACGAGACAAGTGCTCCGGCCTGGTGCACTGGGAAGACCCAGAGGAATCGGGTGGAGAGGGAGGTGGGAGGGGGGATCGGGATTGGGAATACATGTAAATCCATGGCTGATTCATATCAATGTATGACAAAACCCACTGGAAAAAAAAATAATAATAATAAAAATTAAAAAAATAAAATAAAATAAAAAAAATAAAAAAATAAAAAAAAAAGAAAAGTATTAATTGAGTACCTTTTCAGTGTTAACTGAACTTCCCTAATAGCTCAGATGGTAAAAAGTCTGTCTGCAGTGCAGGAGACCTGGTTTGATCCCTGGGTTGGGAATATCCCTTGGAGAAGGAAATGGCAACCCACCTCAGTATTGTTGCCTGAAGAATTCCATGGACAGAGGAGCCTGGTGAGCTACAGTCCATGGGGTCACAAAGAGTCAGACACTACTGAGTGAATAACACTTTATTCTTTCAGTGTTAACAGTTGAAGTACATCTATGAGTAAGAACCGACTAAATGCTTAACCTGAACTGCTCATCTTACTGGCTTTGGTATCAGGATGACAGTAGCCTTGTAAAATGAGTTTAGGAGTATTCCCTCCTCTTTAATTTTTTGTAAGAGTTTGAAAAAGGGTAAATGTTTTAAATGTATGTAAAAGCCTACAAAACAATGAGGAAATAAATGGACCCAAAACTAGTAAATATTGAACATGAAAACATAAACAATAAAAATTTGAGTTTCATTAGGTCCCATTTGTTTAGTTTTGCTTTTATTTCCAATATTCTGGGAGGTGGGTCATAGAGGATCTTGCTTTGATTTATGTCGGAGAGTGTTTTGCCTATGTTCTCCTCTAGGAGTTTTATAGTTTCTGGTCTTACATTTAGATCTTTAATCCATTTTGAGTTTATTTTTGTGTATGGTGTTAGAAAGTGTTCTAGTTTCATTCTTTTACAAGTGGTTGACCAGTTTTCCCAGCACCACTTGTTAAAGAGGTTGTCTTTTTTCCATTGTATATCCTTGCCTCCTTTGTCAAAGATAAGGTGTCCATAGGTTCGTGGATTTATCTCTGGGCTTTCTATTCTGTTCCATTGATCTATATTTCTGTCTTTGTGCCAGTACCATACTGTCTTGATGACTGTGGCTTTGTAGTAGAGTCTGAAATCAGGCAGGTTGATTCCTCCAGTTCCATTCTTCTTTCTCAAGATTACTTTAGCTATTCGAGGTTTTTTGTATTTCCATACAAATTGTGAAATTCTTTGGTCTAGTTCTGTGAAAAATACCGTTGGTAGCTTGATAGGGATTGCATTGAATCTATAGACTGCTTTGGGTAGAATAGCCATTTTGACAATATTAATTCTTCCAATCCATGAACACGGTATGTTTCTCCATCTGTTTGTGTCCTCTTTGATTTCTTTCATCAGTGTTTTATAGTTTTCTATGTATAGGTCCTTTGTTTCTTTAGGTAGATATACTCCTAAGTATTTTATTCTTTTTGTTGCAATGGTGAATGGTATTGTTTCCTTAATTTCTCTGTCTGTTTTTTCATTGTTAGTATATAGGAATGCAAGGGATTTCTGTGTGTTCTGGAAAAAAAAAATAATAATAATAAAAAAAAATAAAAAAAATAAAAAAAAAAAAGAATTGGTACTGATAAACACTACCAGCAGTGTTTAAAAATGACTGACTTAAGATATTATTATTTTAAAATATTGACAAGTGTGAAAACTATTATTTTGTAAGCATTTTACATTTTGTTTCTTTAATTAATGAGTTTGAACACTGCCTTCATATTTAATTAGCAATTATATCTCTTTTGAAAATTATCTGTTCATGTCTCAAGTCACTTTTATTTGTAGATTTTCCTCTCATTGTTTTTGGCTGTTAATTTCTTTTTGTAATTTATTTTGCCAATTTATAATCTGTCTTTCAACTTTATTTAAAACAAATTTTCAGGTATATTAAAAAGCTAAATGTAAAATAAATATAATCAAGAAAGCTCTAGGTAAATTTTGAACTGCTATTTAATGGTCGATAATTCTTTTAAGTGTAATCATAATAAGAGAAATTATGAAGAGGAAGGTCAAATTGAACTGCAACCAACTGTAAACCATTTTCTTTTCAAAACAATTTCAAAATATAGTATGTGATATGCAATTACAGAACTGAATGTAAAATATAATTATTGTTTTTGAAAAATAAATACATAATGTCAAATTATTTTGCAAAAAAAAAAAAATTTGAAAAAAAATTCATCTCACTGCAAGTTAAGTATTAATCAGGACAATTAGATACCTTAAAAACCTATTAGACTAACAAAAACAATTAATATATTAGCAAGGATTAGAAATTCATTATTGGTAAGAAAGTAAATTCATAAAAATTTTAGGGAGAGTAATTTGGTTACACACATATTTAACCTGCTTATTCTGAATTTATTAGATAATCCTAAATCAATGATTATATAGTCTGAATATCCAAAATGCTTATATAGATCTCCATTCTTAACACACACCACATACACACAAACATAGAGAAATATGACGTTACCAGTGCTTATACCTGGGAAGTATTTTATGGTTGGATTACCTTTCTTCTTTATTAACTAATTCTAACAATAATTATATTTACTTCCATAAAAATAAAATCATTCTCATTTCAAAAAATAATTTATGTTATCCATACAGATTGATCTTTAACAATACTTTTTAACCATGGAAAAATGTTCAAGGTGCATTCATGCACATGCCATTTTTGCTTCCCAGTTGTTCCATAAATTGATTTGGACTGGAACACTCATTAGTCTCATTTTACAAAATGAATGATTTCCCAAGAAAATCATTTCAATTTTATTTTAATGTGAACCACAGTGTGAGAAGAGGAAAGATAGACAAGCACATGGCATTATGATTAAATTTGCTTCTTTGATGCTTCAGATTTTAAGAATCAACAGTGGCCTCTATGAAGTAATCAAGAGTTTTCACTCTGGCCGATTTCAATTTACATTTGACCAAGGCATTCCTTCCCTCTAATACTAAACTTCTATTAATTTAAGAGAAAATTTGACAGGCAGGTTTGAGTAAGTTTCCATGAATTCACCCAAACATTAACTGCTAGCTGTACTATAATATAAATATGCATTCTCCCCATCATCTTGGTATATTGATTTAAGTACTTAATAAATATGCATAATTTACATTTCTAAGGCTTAATAAATTGAGTTAAACCAAAATGATTTGAGGTAAATGTGATTTTCATCTCTTATTTTTAGTTCCCTGTCAGGTCATACATTAATTCACTAAATGGACAGTGAGCAGAAAACTTCTTTTTCAGAGTGGCTAAAATATACTACTTATATTAATGACTTAATAACATTTAAATAAGTCTTCTAATGCACCAGATGAAAGCCAAGTTCTGTTTTTAAAATATGAGAAAAATTCAAAAGTAGCAGAGAAAATAAACAGAAAATTTAAAAATATGCTAAACCTACACCAATATAAAATCTACTTTCATCTGAGACATGAAAGAAAAGCCACAACTAAATCATACAAGAAACCAAAGTCTGATGAATAACCAGAATAAAATCTCACAGAACTATGTGTCTACTTTATTCTTTACTATCTATAACCTACTTTAATAGGTATTTTACAAATAAAATTATATAAATATTCAACAAAGTTTATTTCACAGTAAACATGCCCTATTCTCAGTAGAAAATAAATAGAATTTCTTCAGTTTATATGTACCTTCTATTTTCTTTTCACGGAGGATTGATCTTTTCTCATTTTTTCAATAATGTCACAGACATTTTAAAAAGACTGAGTTTAGGGATACAGATTGAGAATGTAGGAGAAAATTATTGTAATAAAAGGACCATAGTTCAGGACCTCACCCTCCTTCCAAGTGTGTGATTAACTTACAGAGCTATCCCCCATACCATTATTGATTATTGATGGGGAAACCCTATGGCCACTCTTTCTGGAGCATTTAAAAGATTTTATTGGGGACTTTCTTACGTTAATTTGTAACTTGCCAGTACCACAACTATTACCACTCTCTCCAGTTTCTAGGGTAGGATCAATCTATCCTGACTATAGAGAGAATAGATTACTCAGTATAATGAATCTAACACACTATTGAAAATCCTTTGGAAAATTTCAGTTCAGTTCAGTTCAGTCGCTCAGTTGTGTCTGACTCTTTGCAACCCCATGAACTGCAGCACACCAGGCCTCCCTGTCCATCACAACTGCCGGAGTCTACCCAAACCCATGTCCATTGATTCTGTGATGTCATCCAACCATCTCATCCTTTGTTGTCCCCTGCTCCTCCCACCCTCAATCTTTCCCAGCATAAGGGTCTTCTCAAATGAGTCAGCTCTTCGCATCAGGTGGACAAAGTCCTGGAGTTTCAGCTTCAAAATAAGTCCTTCCAATGAACATTCAGGACTGATCTCCTTTAGGATGGACTGGTTGGATCTCCTTGCAGTCCAAGGGACTCTCAAGAGTCTTCTCCAATACCACAGTTCAAAAGCATCAATTCTTTGGTGTTCATGTTTCTTTATAGTCCAACTCTCACATCCATACCTGACCACTGGAAAAACCATAGCCTTGACTAGATGGACTTTTGTTGGTAAAGTAATATCTCTCCATTTTTAATATGCTGTCTAGGTTGGTCATAACTTTCCTTCCAAGGAGTAAGCATCTTTTAATTTCATGGCTGCAATCACCATCTGCAGTGATTTTGGAGCCCCAAAAATAAAGTCAGCCACTGTTTCCACTGTTTCCCCATCTATTTGCCATGAAGTGATGGGACCAGATGCCATGATCTTAGTTTTCTGAATGTTGAGCTTTAAGCCAACTTTTTCACTCTCCTCTTCCACTTTCATCAAGAGGTTCTTTAGTTCTTCACTTTCTGCCATAAGGGTGGTGTCATCTGCCTATCTGAGGTTATTGATATTTCTCCCAGCAATCTTGTTTCCAGCTTGTGCTTCATCCAGCCCAGTGTTTCTCATGATGTACTCTGAGTATAAGTTAAATAAGCAGGGTGACAATATACAGCCTTGATGTACTCCTTTCCTGATTTGGAAACAGTCTGTTTTTCCTTGTCCAGTTCTAACTGTTGCTTCCTGACCTGCATACAGATTTATCAAGAGGCAGGTCAGGTGGTCTGGTATTCCCATCCCCTTCAGAATTTTCCACAGTTTATTGTGATCCACACAGTCAACGGCTTTGGCAATTTGGAAAATTTAATACTAAACAAAAATAAATTTTAAAACCTTAACTTTTAGCAAAGACTAACAAAATCATAAAAATGAATATATACTTTTAAAGTAAACTTGCATACTATGATATAGAAAAATTAATTCACTTTCTATTGTTCTTTATGAATCAATATTGTTTTCCATTTTTGGGGCAATGTAATGTTATATGTCATTTATACCTCAATTTTTTAAAAAAGAAATAAAAAGAAAATTTCCTTGTCCTTTAGAATTAAGTCCAGCTGTGAAGACAAATGTGCCCTCAAATTATAATAGGAGAAATCCAATGACAGGATAAAATATACAGTGACCTGATAACACTGAAGATGATGTGAATAGAGAAATAGGAAAGACTTCAGAGATGACATGATACTTGGTATACATCTTGAAGCTTGATGAATCTTCTAGGTGCATAAGAAGATGGATAAATAATCCAAGCAAAGGATAACATTTTGAATTTTGTTTATTTAATTAATTTTTATTAAACATGAATATTTACATGTTTATGAGTTCATTTTTCTGTTTGAAAATAATTCACTTATAGAATACTTTTAAAATATGTACTATGTGCTAGGAGCTAAATATAAAGCATTAACTAAGATAAAGCCTTACTCCTCAAAGATTATTATGTAGCTTGAGGTATTTGTTGTTTTATTGATTTTCAAGAGTACTGTATGTGTTAAGGAAAATATTCCTTCATCATATACAGGAAAAATTTTCCCAATTTTTTTTGGCTTTTCAATTTTTAAAATTATTTTTCTTTTTTATTTTTTATCTTTTGATGTCAAGTTATTCAAATGTTAAACATCAATGGAATTTTTAAATTGTCTGAAGGATTTCCCTACTCCAAATTAATGTTAACTTTCACCTATTACTTTCCTTTTAAGAGATAATTTTTAAAATTTGTAAAACATAGGAATATAAAAAATATCCCAACAGTTCCTGTGTCCTCCACTCCCCGATACATGGAAATAAACTTTATCTATTGGGATTCATCATTTTGAGCCAACACAAGCACACACACACATACACATTACAGTTGGTTTTGTTTTTGTTCTCATGCGAAACAGAGCCTTACAAACACTGTTTTCATTAAAATATGAGAAGTCAGAGACAAATAGGGATTAGGTAAAAACTCAGCCAGGTACAAAATAAGCTTATAATCTTTATAACTGCTTGTGCATCTTAGGACAACAAAAGGTCATCCAGAGTAGGGGCATTTTAGCAGTCTGCAGGGCCCCTGCTTTTCCATAGCACAAGCTGGTACCAGGTATATAGAGTTGTAGGATCCTTCTCTGTATTACTTGTGCACCTGGTCTGTTTCCCAGAATGGCTGATAGATCAAGACTAGTTCAAATATGCAGAATCAAAGAATAATACTTATGTAGTTTATGATTGAGAATGGTTTCCTTTTTGGAATAAAAAAATAGAATGATACTCCATTAAGCACTCATACTAAAACAAACAATGGGAGATATGATTTTTAAGAAAAACTGCAAAGTAATCTTTGAATAATAATATTTTACTAGTGACCCTAATTTTACAGATGCTTTGTGATTGTTAGTAGCTCAAAGCAGAATCCATATATAAATTCAAATTTCAGCCACTTATGGGTTGCCATTTCCTATGGTGACCTTGGTTAACTGACTTAAACTGTATTTGCCTCAATTTCCTCATATGTATAATAGAAATAATAATTCCTACCTCATAGGGTTGTTATGAGTAATGAGTTAATACATGGAAAGCACCTATAACAGTGCCCAATACATAGCTAATACTATCATTGTTATTTTCATTGTGATGATTATTATTCAGATAATAATGAATTGAAATAAGGATAAAGAACTATGTGAAAGAGAAACACAAAAATAGGTATTAAAAAAAGCAAGGTGAAAAAAAAAAAAAGCAAGGTGGTATAGTGATTCACATGTAATGCTCATTCAGTGAAGTCTGTGTAAGTGAAAAATATCAGGAAATTGAAATGTGGGCATTAGTAGCCTAGTAAGGGGACATTTCTAGTCGAATCAGAGGTAACCAAATGTGGAGAAACTACTCTTTGATGAATATTAATCACACATTGAATCAGATTGATTCAAACATGTTTTAGATTAATGGTTCTCAGCTCCTGCTACACAATGAATTAACCTGGGGAATCTTAAATTTATGGAGCCTGGGTCCTACGCTTAAAGTTTCTGGTCCTATTTGGGGCCCAAATTCTGATATTTTTAATTTTTAGTTCCCTAACATGACTATAATTAGCATCCAGGATGAAAGTCCACTTTTAGGGAAATGGTTCTCAAAATGCAGTCTCGGACCTGCAGCGTTAGCATCACCCGGGAATTTGTAAGAAAGGAAAATTCTTGGACCCTACCTCAGACCTACTGAATCAGAATTTCCAGGAGTGGGACCACCAATCCAAGATGATGCTGGTGTACACCAACATCTGAAAACCACTATTTTAGAATGTTCTGAAATAAAATGCTATGTCTCTTCAAGAAGAAATTGGCTTAAAAACACATGATTATAAGTATAACCTTCATAATAAAAGACAGATCAAAAAAAGCTTTTAATTAATCTCAAAAATATACAAGCAACTCCTGCAGCTCAATTCCAGAAAAATAAATGACCCAATCAAAAAATGGGCCAAAGAACTAAACAGACATTTCTCCAAAGAAGACATACAGATGGCTAACAAACACATGAAAAGATGCTCAACATCACTCATTATTAGAGAAATGCAAATCAAAACCACAATGAGGTACCATTACACGCCAGTCAGGATGGCTGCTATCCAAAAGTCTACAAGCAATAAATGCTGGAGAGGGTGTGGAGAAAAGGGAACCCTCTTACACTGTTGGTGGGAATGCAAACTAGTACAGCCGCTATGGAAAACAGTGTGGAGATTCCTTAAAAAACTGGAAATAGAACTGCCATATGACCCAGCAATCCCACTTCTGGGCATACACACTGAGGAAACCAGATCTGAAATAGACACGTGCACCCCAATGTTCATCGCAGCACTGTTTATAATAGCCAGGACATGGAAGCAACCTAGATGCCCATCAGCAGATGAATGGATAAGGAAGCTGTGGTACATATACACCATGGAATATTACTCAGCCATTAAAAAGAATTCATTTGAACCAGTCCTAATGAGATGGATGAAGCTGGAGCCCATTATACAGAGTGAAGTAAACCAGAAAGATAAAGAACATTACAGCATACTGACACATGTATATGGAATTTAGAAAGGTGATAACGATAACCCTATATGCAGAACAGAAAAAGAGACACAGAAATACAGAACAGACTTTTGAACTTTGTGGGAGAATGTGAGGGTGGGATATTTCAAAAGAACAGCATGTATACTATCTATGGTGAAACAGATCACCAGCCCAGGTGGGATGCACGAGACAAGTGCTCCGGCCTGGTGCACTGGGAAGACCCAGAGGAATCGGGTGGAGAGGGAGGTGGGAGGGGGGATCGGGATTGGGAATACATGTAAATCCATGGCTGATTCATATCAATGTATGACAAAACCCACTGGAAAAAAAAATAAATTAAAAAAAAAAAAGCTTTTAAAATATCAGTGTGTTATTCTCTCAGTCTTGTCCAACTCTTTGCAACCCGGTGGACTGTAGTCCACCAGGTTCCTCTGTCCATGGAATTCTCCAGGCAAGAATACTGGAGTGGGTTGCCATTTCCTTCTCCAGGGAATCTTCCCTACCCAGGGATCCAACCCTGATCTCCTGCACTGCAGGCAGATTCTTTACTATCTGAGCCACCAGGGAAACCCCAAAATATCAAAAAAGATATGGAATTCAAAATGCAATGAAGAAACTTAATAAACACACGTGCTTAATCTAATGTATGCGTGTGTGTGTGTGTGTTCAGTGGCTCGGTTGTGTTCAACTCTTTGTGACCCCATGAACTGTAGACCATCAGGGTCCTTTGTCCATTGAATTTTTCAGGCAAGAATACTGGAGTGGGGTGCCATTTCCTACTCCAGGGGATCTTCTCTACCCAGGGATCAAACTCACATCTCTTGCATCTCCTGCATTGGGAGGCAGATTTTTACCATTGTGCCACCACTACATTAAGCCCCAATGTAGTAAATATTTATAAATCCAAGCAAACAAAGAATACCCATTATTTTCAAGTGCATGTATATAATGTGTGTCAAATGCAATTTTCAATAAATTTCAAAAATCCATTTCACACAGATCACATTCTTTGACCACATCTTAATAAATTAGAAATTTATAACTAAAAGATAACAATAAAATTCCAACAAACAATAAGCTTCTTACCTTAATATAAATTTCCATTGTTTTAAAAATGTTATTTTAGAACTGAATACAATGTTTTATTATATATATTTATTGCTATACATTATATATAATGAAATAAAGCTACATTTTATTATATAATATAGTATGGTTCTATTATATTTAGTATAGTTATAAGAAATGCTTAGCAATTAAGGTATAGCTACAGTTTACTTTTAAAGTAGTTGAAAATCAAGGTTAAAATAATTTGTTAAGTTCATCAGAGCACATTGAGTATGGGAAGGTATTCAATTTCAATAATATTTTTTCTTATCATGCCAAAATGAAATATTATTGAGAGATTAGCAAAGTGTAAATATTTTAGAAACAATGAATTACAGGTACAGTTAGGAAAAAGCACATGGCATATCATCAGTGACTTAATGTAAATAAATGACAGATTTGCTGTACTAAACTTTATAGCATTTTAGTATATGCTTTAAATCTTTATTAGTTTAAAATGCAGCGTTCATTTTTTCTGAATGGCAATTTGAAATAAGCAGCATTCAAGTGATAAGACACCTAACTAAAAATATGAATACTAAATATTATGACTACAAATATTAATTTTGAAGTGTTTATTTTTTTAATGATAAGAAATGCATTTTTAATTAGGAATAAATCTGAGTTACATTCTTTTTTATACAAAACACAGTACTAAAAAGTTTAAATCCATTAGTTCAAGAAACATGTATTGAGCACTTAAAACTCTGTGCCAAGTATCCTTCTAGGCACTGTTGATACATTAGTGTACAAGCCAAGTAGACTTTCCTGAAACATCCATTTTCATGGGGAAGACAGGCATAATTGAAGCAATTAAATGAATGCATCAATTACAGGGTGTGGCCAAGTGCTCAGAAGGAGATGAACAAGGTTCTGTGATAAGGAGGTTTAGGGTTGGGTGGTGGTATTTTCTAGAGGGAACATTAGGGACGGCCTCTCTGGGAAGGTGAAATTTGATCTGAGACATGAATAACACAAATCAGTCATGTAAAGATTTCAGGAAAGTGTTTTAGGTTGAGGGAAGAGCATATGCCAAGGCCGTAAGCAGGACTTAGTTTATTCTGTGTGGGGAACTGGCAGAGGTATATGTGTCTGAAACAGAGAAAGGAATACAAGATGAAGTCTAGGGGACAGTTCCTAAAAGGCTATGATAAAAGAGTTAGGATTTTATTCTAAATGCAATAGTAAGCAGATATAAATATAAATATATCTGATTTATATTTAAAACATCATTCTATTGCAGTATGGAAAGAAAGTAAGGGAGAGGATCAGCATACCGAGCAGGGACCAGTTAGAAGATCACTGTTGTAGTCCACATGACATGTGAGAACAGACTGATTTTAGTGACAACTTAAACATCTGGTTAATATATTATTTGTTGTTGTTCAATGGCTCAGTCATGTCTGACTTTTTGCAAGCCCATGGACTGCAGCACACTAAGCCTCCCTGTCCCTCACCATCTCCAGAAGTTTGCCCGAGGTCATGTCCATTGCATCAGTGATGCCATGCAGCCATCTCATCCTCTGATGCCCTCTTCTCCTTCTGCCCTCAATCTTTCCCAGCATGAGGGATTTTTCCAATGAATCGGCTGTTCGCATCAGGTGACCAAAATACTTCAGCTTCAGCATCAGTCCTTTAAATGAGTATTCAAGTTTGATTTCCTTTAAGATTGACTGATTTGATCTCCTTGCTGTCCAAGAGACTCTCAGGAGTCTTCTCCAGCACCACAGATCAAAGGCATCAATTCTTTGGTGCTCTGCCTTCTTTACAGTTCAACTCTCACAATCGTACATGACCAGTGGGAAGACCATAGCTTTGACTATACAGACCTTTGTTGGCAGAGTGATATCTATTCTTTTTAACACACTGTCTAGGTTTGTCATAGCTTTCCTGCCAAGAAGCAATTGTCTTCTGATTTTATGGTTGCAGTCACCATCTGCAGCACATCTGGAAGACAGAGTAGTGGCCATAGGACTGGAAAAGATCAGTCTTTATCCCAGTTCCCAAGAAGGGCAGTACTAAAGAATGTTCTAGAATAAAATGGATAACCAACAAGGACCTACTGTATAGCACAGGGAACTCTACTCAATACTCTGTAATGATCTATATGGGAAAGAATCTTAAAAAAAATTATATATATATATATGTATATATATATATACACACACACACACACACCAAACTGAATCACTTTGCTGTACACCTAAACTAACAACATTATAAATCAACTATAAATCAACTATACTCCAATAACATTAAAATATTAAGAAAAAGAAAATGTTCTCCTTCTATGAATATTTAATATATCCAATGATTTAGTTAAAGAAAGCAAAAGGAAAATTTTTAACATATAATCTCTATGAGAAAATAGTCACTGGATATCAATGCAGTGCTACCTGACTTGAAGTATGGGCACCAATTAGTTCAGAATTAGTGGGTTTGATCCAATTCACACTGAGGAGAGCTAGTATGCTTGAAAATTAAATACAACTTTAAAAATACATTGAGCTATCTTCTCAAATAATGCCTTCCCCACTCTCCATCCTGAGAAAACAGAACTTAGTCTACTTAAATTCAAAGAATAAAGGCAATGTGAGAATGGAATAATATTTTAATACTGTAAGCTACCCTTCATTACATGGACTGTAATAATTTTCTAACTACATGCAAATAATCTTTGTTCTTATCCATTGAGTATGCAAGATAAATTTTCCAGAATAGAATTTTTTTAAACTTTTGTATAAAATTCTTTTTAAACAAGTTTGTTTAACATTGTCAACAGAGAATCACATTCTCACTCTATGATTCTGTAATTTGCTTATTTGTAGCATAAGAAAGTGTTCCATTAAGCCTTAACACATCTAGCACTTTTAGTAGTTTCTTGAGACTTTCACCTCTTACCGTACTGGAGAACAAGAAGTGGAAACAAGTGATTTCAAGACAGTCTGTAATTTTTAAGATCGTCCTCTAGCTGTGCAATACCACTTACTAAAACAATTATTTCATGTGGTCAAGAGTTGTTAACAATAAAGATCTAGTCAAACATCTAAATTTTTCTTAAATAGAAACTGAAAATAAATGGGTTATAATACATTTTATCATAAACTGTGCTAGATCAAACATTGTTCTTTGAAAATAATATTTTCCTGTGTCCTGGGTGCATATCCACTGGGGAAATCATCAAGATATTGCCAGAGCTATCATGAGAACTTAAACTCGCTTCCCACAAGGACATATTTTTTTTTAGTTTCAACTGATGAGTACTTCAACCTGAAGTTGGAGGAGGTTACCTAAGTCAAAAACAGACTTTAATCTCTGCAAGTGCTCATTTGGGAATATTTCTTCAGTTTAAAAATCAAGAAAAATAAGCTACTCACGATTTCAGATTTTTGGTGCAAGTAAATAAACTTAAGGATCAATAACCAAAACATTATGAAAAGATAATTTTACTCTCCTAATTTCCATCCTTTTTAACAACCAAATTTAAAACTTTTCTGTGTGAGTACAAGATGGGAAAGTTTAATATTATATATTAACAGGCTTAAATATCAGAAAAAATATAGGTAGATATTTAAATAATCTCTAGATACAGAAAAACTTGCTAGGCAGAAAAGCAGTGGATAAATTAGCAATGAACTGGCTTATGGGAGGATAAATATATATAATCTTTCTTAAATTATCATATCTATTAGTAATTCTATCTGCTTCTCGGAATCTGTCCTAAAGAAACAATTTGAAGTGCAACCATGATTTAAGTACAAGGTGGCTAGTTGTAATATCATTTATGATCACAAGTAGATCCATGATCCACAATGACCATCAATACTGGAATTTCATTTTTAGCTTCAAAATTCAAGGAAAATTTAATTTATATTAATAATAATTACATATTTGCTTTTAATATGAAAATCATGTCTTAGACCAGCAACCATCAATTAAAATTGACTTTGAATATTTTATGTGCTTCTGGACTTTGTTTAGACTTACATTGTTCTGAGCATAATTGAAATCGGACTATAAATAAAATATGTTGAACTTAAAAAAATTCTTATTGTGGAATATATTTAGATTTATGAAAAATGGTAAAGATAGTACACAGTTCTTATGTACAATACATCCCATTTCCCTTATTATTAACAGTTTACATTAATCTAGTATATTTTTTATAATTAATAAGCCTATATGGATCACTATTATTAACAGAATCCCACTTTATTCAGATTTCCTTAATTCTTAGCTAATGGTCTTTTTCTCTTTGAGATTCCATCTAGGATATTTTACTACATGGAGTTATCATCTCTTAGACTCCTCTTGTCTATGACAGTTTCTCACACTTTGCTTGCTTTTGATAACCTTGACAGTTTTCAGGCCTACTGGCCAGATATTTTGTGGATTATCTGTCAGCTGGAATATGTCTGATGTCTTTTCTCATGGTTAGTGTGCTGGGCTGAATAATGGCCCTAAATATATCTATGTCTTAGTCCCTGTGAAGTTAACCTTATATTGCAAAAAGAAATTTGCAGATATCATGAAGTTAATAATTTTGACATGGGAAGCTTATCTTCCTTATCTGGGTGAGCACTAAATGTAACCACAAATGCCCTTAAAAGAGGGAGGCAGAAGGCGATTTGACTACAGAAGAAGAGAAAGCAATATGACAACAGAAACAGAAGTCAAATAATGCTGGCAGTCACAAGTAGTTGGAAAAGATAAGGAACACATTCTTCCCTGGAGCCTCCAGAAGGAGCCAACACTGTTGAACACCTTGACTTTAGGCTCATAAGACTCATTTTGGACTCTTGGCTCCAAGAACTGAAAGAGAATGCACTTTTCTTAGAGGTTCCTCTGTCCTTTTAATGTACATTCATCGAGGTCGATTTTTTTTTTTTTTTTGACAACTTACTTAGGTCAGTATCTTATCACTTCCTTCAGTGAATTAACTCAATATATTTGCAATAAATTATATATTATTTGTCACATTTTTCATTTCTTCCTCATGAACCCCTAAATTATTTTTTAAAGTGGGCATGTGTTAAGGTTTGTACTTTGTACTGTAACGTTCCATGGGTTTTGACAAATGCATGATGATATGTATTCACCATTATTGTACCATACAGAAGTGTTTCACTGTATTAAACAATTTCTTGTGCTTTACTCATTCAAATCCTTCTACCCTCACAACCCCAACTCATGGAAACCTCTAGTTTTTTAATATCGCTAAAAATTTGCCTTTTCTAGAATATCATGTAATTGGAATCATACAGTATGTAGTCTTTTGTGACTGGCTTCTTTCACTTAAACCTTAGTAATCATATCCTTACCTTGTAGGAGTTGTTGCATGTGTCCAGTTAGTTACAACAGGGCAAGGAAATATAATACCAATAGGGACCCAGATGGATCCATTGGATTCCAAATATATTCTTCCCTGTCCCTATTGTGTAAGAGTAGCCCTGTTTCCTCTCTCTTGTTATCATTATCAGTTACTTCTGCTCCAAATAATAACTTCTCTTCCGGCTTGTTGTTCCCTGAACACAAAGAGTATAAACTGCCTTGGTGGAAATTGTAGATTATAATTTATTGGCACACAGTAAAGATGAACCCACTTTGGGACCTCTCTCTCTGAAGATTCCAGAGTTGCAGGTACAGAAGGCACAGCATCCTCTAATAAGTCACTGGGAATGATAATATGCAGGGCCTATCTTACTTCTACTCCTTCATTCCTGGACCCATCTGTATCCTTTTACTGCAGACACAGTGCTACAAAGAGGTCCCTTGCTATTTGTTTCTATCTGACACCAAATACCTTGCCATTTGAAAAATTCTCAATCCTCTAACACTGTCTGTGTGTCCCAGAAGTCAGTTGAATTCTTACATTAACCAGTGTTAATGCAGACCCCATAAGTTAAGGCTCAGTTCCAGAAAACTGCCCTAACTTCAGATGCCAGTCATAAATCCTGTGGGCCAACTTATGGCCAATCAGCCATAAATTTGGATACTCCTACAGTGCAGCTCTCAGGTTTAATAATTCACTAGAACAACCCATAGAAATTATAAAAGTATTATACAATTGACCCTGTATAGTACCAACTCTTCACACAATCAAAATTCCTCTGTATTCAGGTTCTTCCATATTCATGGCTCTAATGGTAGAGTCAACCAACCGCAGATCATGCAGTACTCTAGTAATTAAAATTGAAAAATACTTATGATAAGTTGACCCATGAGTTCAAGGGTCAACTGTATTTAAAATTATAGCTTTATTATAAAGGATACAACTGAGGAACAGACAAATGGAAGAGATGCACAGGGCAAGGTATGGAGGGATGGGGATGAGGAGCACATAGCTTACTTGCCTTCTCCAGGCATACCACCCTCCCAAAACATTGATGTGCTCACCAACCTAGAAGTTCCCTGAACTTTGTTGTTCAAGAGTACTTAACAAAGTCTTACTATGTAAGTATGTTTAATGAAATCATTGGCTCTTAGTCATTAAACTCAATCTCTAGCCCTTCATTTTCTGCGGAAGTTGAGGAGTGGGGTTGAAAGTTACCCTTTAATCATGTGCTTCATTTCTCTGGCAGCCAGCCCATGCTGAAACTATCTAGGGCCTGCCAAGAGTCACTTCATTAGCATAAGCTCCAGTATGTAGAAGGGGCTTATAATAAATAACAAAAGACACTCAATCACTCAGGAAATTCCAAGTGTTTGAGGAGTTCTATGTAAGGGCCAGGGACAAAGACCAAATGTATATATTTTTTATTATACCACAGGCAACCCTCTGATTTTTGCCCACAGTGCCCATATAGTAAAATATCATCAAAGTCAAAAGATACTGGCATATTACTAGAGTCCATTCAGTCATAATTAGTTCAGTTCATCATATCTTGTGAAAATGTCTCTCAGGATGGACCAGTCAGATTTGCAGGCTTCCATTTGATCTTGTCAGGTTCCAAAAGCAGGCATAGACTCAGTAATATTAATATATACTTTTACCATTTCAAGAATCTGATAGATTTTAGCTAAAAGACAATATCTTCTCTTGATCTGAACCTCCTTCAAGGTATTAATCTAATATTGCATTTCCCTCTTATTTAACACATTTATTCAATCCTTTACCCTTAGCTACTATTCCTCTTTATCTCTATTTATACCCAATGTTTCCCACATTTTGAAGGGACATTAAGTTCAGTCACCTTGCTGGTCTAGATTGCAGGCAACAATAGTCTAGCGAGTACCTCTCCCTCAGTCCATTCCCATTCATATAGGGTAGGGATACATAGGGACAGAACTAATGGGCTATTTTTATCACTAGGCAATATAGCTACATTCATTATAAAATCCAGTTTTGCCAGGTGGGGTGAAGGAATAACTTGCTTAGGAATTTTGATATGCAGGTTTAAAGTTATATATATATATATAAATTTATATATATATATATGTATGTATGTATAGGAAATCATCTGTGTTTCTGGCACTTGTAGTTTCAGCTCTGGCCCTCTGATCACTGTGCATGCATGCTAAATCGCTTCAGTCCTATCTGACTCTTTGCGACCGCATGGACAGTACTCCACCAGGTTACTCTGTCCATGGGATTTTCAGGCAAGAATATTGGAATGGATTGCCATGCCCTCCTCCAGGGGATCTTCCTGACCCAGGGATGGAACCCATGTCTCTTATGTCTCCTGCATTGGCAGGAAGGTTCTTTACCACTGGCACCACCTGCAAAGCCCACTATATCATGTAAGGAAAAGAGAGTTGAACTTATGTGGGGTAGAAAAAGTGTAATCGTCATACCAGCATCCTCCCCTCCTGGGAAGAACTGCATAGTCATGCCAGCATCTTCCTCCTTGCCCTCTTCTGCAGACCCAGAGAAACAGGTGAGAATTTAATGGGGACATTTCCTTAGCAGCCCTCATGTTGAGGGTGAGCACATGTTCGCAAAGCACATAAGTCAGCCCTTGATGCCTATATGTCTTCCCATTTTAGACAACTGGTGTTTCAGTTAGCAGCACCAAATTTTTATCAAACTGTTACTCTCAGAATATTTCTTTGCCTCTTGTTAGACATTATGGGCTGTAAAACGTGCTCCTTGTCTGAAGAAATGTGACTCAGAGGTACAAATTATTACAATATCTTCTGTTTCAGCTCTTTTATAGTACTGTAAGTAAACATGTGCGTCTAATACTGGGTGAGCAAAGTTCAGCCCACACTCAAGGTCTATTTCTGTCAGGATCCCTAGGTAACACCCTGAGGCTACTAGCCATTGTCTGAATTTAAGCTACTTTAAACCCCCTTCTCCCACCAAGCATCTGCAGTCTGTCTCTCTTTCTGGCAAATAGAACAACTCTTATTGGCCTTTTAGGCCTCAAAGGCGGCAAGAGGAACGTGTCTAGATTCAGCCTATCTCTGCATTACCGCAGTTGCCCTGTATCCATTCATTTCATGGAATCAGATAGGACCTTAGGTAAACAGATCAAAATATCTACTAGTTGATTCCAATCACATTTCAAACTTGGAAGAGGATTCTCTGGTGGGTCTTGACGTATTCTATTTTAATGTATCCCTTAAATTCTCATAGTTCTTTATTTCCATAGGGCCATGCCTCATAGGGGCACACCCTTCCTAGGACAGTTTTTGATTGCCCTCTTTTTGACCAAATAGCCAGGGCATTGGTCACTGCCTGTGAGACAGTAAAATCCAAAATATTATGACAAATAGCCTAAAACTCAGCTCATTGAGCTGTTTTGGTTTTATCTTCCTTGATCACAGTGGTGGCATTTCAAATAGGTTGTTGTTCATTAACTTTGGAACTGTCATCCATAAACCGAACAGCTCTTTGGTGTTCAGTTTAAATCTGTTTAAAGGCTCCTTCCAAGTGACAATAAAATCTGGCAGGTCCTTGCATGGTTCCCAAGTCAGTCCTGGGGGAAATGAGTCTACCTGCTTAATAAACTGAGTAACTCCCTGCATTTTCTCAATCGTATAAATTATTTCCATTTTGTGATGGAACTTTTCTGGGCACTGCCCTCCCATTAGAAACTCTTCTCCAAAATCACCCATGACATTTTGGATATTTCCAGTTTCAAAATTATTTTTGTGCTTCAATCATAAGAGCAGTTTCAATTAATGTTGATTGCAAGTTAGTAATTACCCCTCAAATGGAAATTCTTTAGTCCTAAGTTCCAGTAGTCATTGTTGGAAGGCATTTCTGCCATGAACCCAGTCTAGGCTCCATGTATGGCTCTTGTACAAAGACTCTGTCTGTGAGCACTCCACGTCTTCTTGTATACTTTGTGTCTCAGGAAACTTCTTCATTTTTATTTAGCATGTCCAATTAATATTGGTTGAAGGGCAGATTTGCATGCCTTCTGTTTTACAATGCTAGGTAGAGGGACTTTTCTTCAGTCAGCCACAATATCCATTCCCATATTATGTATATTCAGTGAAAGAGATACAACTACTTCACATAAAGCCTGTTCAAACACACCAGTTTTTGTCCAAAAATTTAATCCCATCAATCCTTGCATTCCTAATTGTAACCTCTCTTTGTACTTCCTCAACAGGTTTTGATTTTATGGTACTAAGTAGAATAAATGCTCCCAGTCAGACACTAAATCCTTTCCCATAAAACAGTCAAGTAAAGGAGACAAGAATCCTTTCCATAAAGTCTGTTTAAACATTCCAATTTTCATCCAAACTTGTCACTTTAATTGTGTCCATTTTTGTGTTTCTATATTCTTTCAATCTAACTGTAGCCTGCATTAGGATTTACCCAACAGATTTTGGTACCACAGTGACTGTGGCTCCCATATCACAGAGTTCCAGAAACATCTTTTTCCCACCTTCTATTTTACCTCCTCAAAAGCAGTCAAATCTAGGGGACTTTTGTTAAATTCCATTGATAACTTTTACCTTTAGCAATTGATTAGAACACAGCTCCTCTCCCATACCAAGGTTGACTTTGTAACTACCTAGGAATCAAAAGTTATTCACCTTTCACCTTTTCATCCTTTCTCTTCCCATGCCACATGTTTCTGTGAGTCAGGGACATTCTAGAAAATCCCCCATTTTCTGGCATCAAATGCTGGGGTTTTTTCCCTGATATTAAATATATTGTTTCAATAGCAGTTTTCATTTCTTCAGCATCAACTGAGTGTCCCAGAATATAATTTAACTCTGACACTAACTGTGCTAAGTTAGTGCAGACCTCACAATTTGAGGGCTCTGTCTACTGTCTTTACTTCAGATTCCAGTCACAAGTCCCAGGGTCCACCTGCACTTCTGACCAAACAACTGTAAATCTGAAGGTTCTCATGAGCCCTCTTCAGGTTAGATAATTGGTTAGAATGATACTTAGAACTCCAGAAAGTGATATGTTAAATATAGTTCTATTATAAAAGATACAACTCAGAAACAGCCAAATGGAAGAGATACATAGGGCAAAGTATGGGGGAGGACCGGTGAGCAGAGATTCCATGCCCTGTCCAGGCATGCCACCATGCCAGTACATTGACCATCCCAGAAGATCCTCAAACTTTGTTATTCAAGATTATTCAATGAACCCTTATTACATAAGCATGGTTGATTAAATCATTGATCATTAGTGACTGAACTCAATCTCTAGCCCTCTACCCTCTCTGGAGACTGAGGACAGAGCTGAAAGTTCCAACCTTCTAACTACATAGTTGGTTATTCTGGGAGTGTACCCCTATCCTGAAGCTAACTAGAGACAGCCAAGAGTCATTTCATTAGCACAAACTCAGGTACGGTAGAAAGGACTTTGTTATAAACAGTGTATAATAATAAAAGTATTATTCCACAAGTGTATAGGAGGCATGTTTAAGGATGGCACCCCAAGCTCACAGAGTATTACCTCAGAGCTGATACTTCATGTGCACCCTAAGCAGAAGTCCCACGAATCAATTATATTTAAAAATATAACTACAGTGATAATTGGGAAAATGGTCTAGAAAAAAGATAATATATTAATAAGGTAGTCAATAATGAAGCTATTTCAATAAATAGTTCAGTAGGAGAAATGATAAGATAGTGTAAGGGAAGAAACACTTCTTCTACCTCCTAGGTTCTGTGATTGAGCCTAAGAATTACATGGACACAAGACAGATTAATAGGAGAAAAGCATATAAATTTTAAAAAATATTCTCATGTGCACACACGGGTCTTCATAAGAAAAATGAAGACCCAAAGAAGCAGTTAGGACTAAGAGCTTATATAAACATTTGTAAGAAAGAGATGAGACAAAAGGGTTTGAGCTAAAGGCAGTAAATTTGAGGACAGTGAGTAGGAAATATACAGGGGAAACACAGAAGATAAGAACTATTTTAGTAGGTTTTTTTATACAGATCCATTTTGGCATCAACTCCCAGTCTTGGGTGATAAAAATATTCTTCTCTTCCTGATACAGAGAGGGTATGTTTCTCATGAAGTATGTTATGACTTGTTTTTATGTAAAAAGGGAGAGAGGTCAAAGATCCCTTTCTGCATTTACCTTTTCTCAAATGCATTCAACTCAAAATAATCAATATGGCAAAGCAGCATATCTTGGGGTGGCATGTTCTGAATTCTTTCAATAGTGAAAGTAGGGATGGGGAGGATAAAAATATTTGAAAGGGATTTAGGAGGTATAATTGGTTGAATCGGTGAAGTATTAGATGTGGATATTGAAGGGGAGTGAAGAGTCAATGTTTAATCTAGAAGCTTGAGAAAGGAAGAAATAGATGACATGATATGACATGTGAAATACAGAAGTAAGAACAGGTTTTGATTATAGAAGAAATATGGGTTTGATTTAGAATTTGCTATATTTTAAGCCCTTGGTGAATACTACTAGTAAATTCATATATGTCTGAAACACAGGTCAAGTTTGAGGAGATGGATTTTGAAGTTATCTGTACCTAAATTGCATATAATATCATTTGGTTTCATGATTTATTTGGAAAAACTTTTGGTGTTTTCTCAAACACCAAAGGGATGTTTGGAAAAGTTGGCTAAAGATAAGACTTTTGGTGAATATTAATATTTAGAAGTTGGAGGAAAAGAAAGCAGCAAAGAAAATTAATAAGATGGAATGTAGGAGAGTGAGTTGAAAAGTAGTAATCTGGAAAAAAAATGAGAAGACATTTCTGAAAGAAATATATGGTATGACTTTCTTATCAACTGCTGGAGATAGAGCAAGTTAGGGGTACTTATGGGGCCAACTGGATTTAGTTACCAAGGAGTCTGTGTTTAAAACTAAAAAGGAGTCAATGACAATAGTTTCAGTGAAGTAGTTGGGACAAAAACTATGGCAGTGGATTGGAAAGTCAAAGCAAGTGGAGATCTTCCAGAGACGAATAGTTTATCAAGAAGCTTGAGAGAAAAGAGGAAAAGAGGGCAGTAGCTTGAGGAATTACCAGTGCAAGGGAGGTGTTTTATAAATGGACAATCCCACTTATTTCTACATGCCAAACGGAGCAAATCAGTGGAAAAGAAGAAATCAAAAATAAAGAAACATGATAATTCAGTAAAGTTTCTGGAGTAGCCTTGAGGGAAATGGAAAAGAACACATCAGGAAGAGTTAGCTGTAGAAAAGACAGCACATTCATACTCTTGATGAAAGGAAACCTATTTAAAAGTTTTGTTAAACTTTATCCACTCGATCATGTTATTAACTGCCAATTTTCAATTCTCTGTTGTAACATACAGAGGAAAGAAATAGTGATAATACAAATTTTAATATAAACATAAGGTCTCTGTTCCACTTGGTCGAACTATAAGGCTGAAAAGATGGTTATGGAAGAATAGTGGTGAAGATAATCCATAGAATAGAAAAAAGAGTAGCATTTCTAAATGAGAGCATGCTTTTAAGAGATGACAAGGAATTGATTGCTTTGAATTAAGAAACAGAATAACAAAAATATAGGCAGAAGTTAATCTTTGCAAAAAATTCTTCAGAAGTATTAAAGTTATATGAGTGTCCTTCAGTATTTCAACTCCTAATACATTGTTGTTCAGTCACTAAGTCATGTCCAACTCTGCAACCCATTAGACTGCAGCATGCCAGGTTCCTCTGTCCTTCACTATCTCCCAGAGTTTGATCAGACTCATGTCCATTAAGACGGTGATGTCATCCAACCATCTCATCTTCTGTCACCTCTTTATCCTCCTGCCCTCAATCTTTCCCAGCAACAGGGTGTTTTCCAATGAGTCAGCTCTCTGTAACAGGTCGTCAAAGTATTGGAGATTCAGCATCAGCATCAGTCCTTCCAATGAATATTCAGGGTTGATATCCTTTACCATTGACTGGTTTGATCTCCTTGCTATTCAAGAGACTCTCAAGAGTCTTCTCCTGCATCACAATTCGAAAGCATCAATTCTTCGGTGCTCAGTCTTCTTTATGGTCCAACTCTCACATCCATACATGACTACTGGAAAAGCCATTGCTTTGACTATATGCACTGTTTGTGGCAAAGTGATGTCTCTGCTTTTTAATACACTGTCTGGGTTTGTTATAGCTTTTCTTCCAAAGAGCAAGTGTCTTTTAATTTCCCAGCTGCAGTCACCATCTGCAGTGATTTTGGAGCTCAAGAAAATAAAATCTCACTGTTTCCACTTTCTCATCTATTTGCCATGAAGTGATGGGACCGGATATCATGATCTTAGTTTTTTGAATGTTGAGTTTTAAGCCAGCTTTTTCACTCTCCTCTTTCACTCTTGTCAAGAGGCTCTTTAGTTCCTCTTCACTTTCTGCCATTAGAGTGGTATCATGTGCATATCTGAGGTTGTTGATATTTCGCCCGGCAATCTTGATTTCAGCTTGTGCTTCATCCAGCCTGGCATTTTGCATGATGTAATAAGCATAAAAGTTAAAGAAGCAGGGTGACAATATACAGCCTTGACATACCCCTTTCCCAATTTGGAACCAGTCCGTTGTCCCATGTCCAGTACTAACTATTGCTTCTTGACCTGGATGCAGGCTTCTCAGGAGGCAGGTTAGATGGGCTGATATTCCCATCTCTTTAATAATTCCCTATAGTTTGCTGTGATCCACATAGTCAAAGGCTTTAGCATAGGCAAGTAGAAGCAGAAGTAGATTTTTTTCTGAAATTTTAATGTTTTTTCTATGATTGAAGGATGTTGGCAATTTGATCTCTGGTTCCTCTGTCTTTTCTAAATACACTGTATGCACTGGTAAAAGTCACATAAAAATTTCTTCAAAAACTAAGTGAGGCTACTTGCATTTTATTCTTATCTGGTTGCTCCTTTCAAGGCCCCCCAAACAACAAAAAGTCCCTAATATAATTTCTAGAAGTTTTACAGTGGTACATTAAAGATCTTCATATTGAAACAGCAGTGATAGACCTGCACTGAATTAAAGGACTGATAGAATCTGGGAGGATGGATCTACGGTACACCACTGTGTCAGCAAGCTTGCCATTTGCTGAATAAGAGTTGATAAACAGCAAAATCAACTTAAATAATCATGAGTTAATCCATCCTAGCGGGTATTACCAACTCTAGAGAGTGAGTATGCTAGATATTAAAATAAGTGTTAAAGGCTAGAAAGAGAATGTTTAGAAGCTTCTTCACTACTCACATATTTTAAAATGCAGTTTAATATTTTTAATAAATGCAGTTATTTAAAATAATTTTTGATACTGTGTTTAATATTCCTAGTGCAAATCATTGTTATCTTATCTCATACCCATAAGGAATGGCTGATAAGGATTGCAATAAAATGTGTAACAAGTCTGACTAGAAAATTAATTTGAATTCAAATGCTCCTTTAATTGCAGCAGCATTCCCCTGCTCTGGTCCAATATAATTTTTCTTATTAAAGTCTGAAAATATCCTTCCATACAGCTCAAATATTTTAATACAATGATTTGAAATCAAAGGAAACCTAAAAATAATATCTATTACATAATCGACGTGTTTGTGGCATGAAAGGCAGTGTGCTAATGGTTAGGTTTAGAAACAAGACAGTTCTGAGATGTACAACATGTTAATAGCTTCATTTAAGGAGTTAAAAAATAGATAATGTAACTGCTTATATTGGAAACTGCATCATATTATAAATATTGCTTAGCTATAAAACTTTTATTCCCTTCCCCTTTCTTTAAATGGACTACAGTTACACTAAGTCAGCAAAAAGAGCTCAGGCAAATCCTCTCTGAAAGAAGTTAGAAGCAGGACATTCACAATGGATTCTTTGTAAGTTGACAGGAAATATCGAAGCAAAAAAAAAAAAAATACACTACTCTGCTGAGAATAACCTGTTTTATAGGTCTAATCTCAAGCATTTAACTTGGCATTGGTATTTTTATATATGAGTATATATATATTTTCAATTAAAAAAGCTGGATTCTGAGGACTTTTCAACAACCATTCCAGTTTATGTTAGGTAAAACCCATGGGGACTCCATTGTATGGGAAATGGAAGAATTTTTCTCTAAACTCAGGCATTTGTTAGTGTAACTTTGGAACCACCTTGCCACTCAATCAGCTAGGCCAATAGCAGATTGGCTATTATTTATGAGATACACAATTATGAGGTACTATGCTTGATTTGTAAAATCCTGGATGGCTCAGTGGTAAAGAATCTGCCTGCAACACAGGAGACATAGGTTCAATCCCTGGGTTGGAAGATTTCCTGAAGGAGGAAATGGCAATCCACTCCAGTATTCCATGGACAGAGGAGCCTGGCGGGTACATACAATCTATAGGGTCACAGAGTCGGATACAACTGAGCTGGTACGCATTAGTAAATGCTTTGTTTACATTATTTCTAAACTTTCTCCCAGCTCATACAAATGCCCTCTTCTTTCTTGATTATGGCTCTGGTTAACCTCAGATATACTGAATCATGAAACAGATTAGAATCTAAATGCTGTGAAAATTCATTGCCTTGTAATAGTAAACAAGTTCAACCTTTTACTCTTGCTCTTTGCTCTTTTGGATCTAAGGTGCATGTTTTCATCTTTACCTTACAAGGCTGGATACAATGTGCTTCTGTTGGCACAGAGCTTAAGTATAATCTGTGTGCTTATGAATTAATCAACCACTACCAGGTCAACTGGTAAAAGAAAGAGTGTAGGAGTAAGTGGTTTAAAAAGGACTGACATTTGACTGAGGGTCAGGATTATTGTGGTGAACAGATTGTGTGAGGAATTTAAGTTTAAGAAGATCCAGAAGGGGAGAGAAAACATGATTTCAAAGAAATACAGCATCATGGAGAAAAAAGCACTCCCTGATTTGAATCCATTCTGCTTTGAAAATGCTATCTCAATGTGATTCTGAAATTTTCCTTGGCAATAATGGTAATAATGGCAGCCTCACCATCTGGAAATTACTTATTCATCAAATTCTCATTCTCTGGTTTCTTAACCTAGTTCTTGGCACATAACAGATTTCCAGTATACATTTGTTGAAAGAATCATCTTATAATATTTTCATAAGAGCAACATTAGGTTTAATACATAGTAAAGCCATGGTCTAGCTATGTCCCTTATATGTTGTTGTGAGCTGGACTATGTCCCCTTCAAATTCATATGTTGGCAGTCTTAACCGGTAGTACCTTAACAATGTGCTTATATTTGAAGAGAGAAACTTTAAAGAGGTAATTAAGTTAAAATGAGGTCATTAGGCTGGGCCACAATCCAATATGACCGGAGTCCTTATAAGAAGATGAAATTTGGACACAGACATACAGAACGAAGACCTGTGAAGACATAGGGAGGAGACAGCTACCTGCAACCAAGGAGGGCAGATTGGAACAAATCCTTCTCTTAAGGCCCTCAGAAGATACCAACACCTGCTGGCACTTTGAGCTTGGACTTCTAGCCTCTATAGTTGTGAGAAAATAAATTTCTGTTATTAACCTACCTAGTCTGTGGTACTTTGTTATAGCAGCCCTACCAAACTAATACAGGTTTTTTTCAGTTGTGCATAAATCACCAGAAATTTCCTCTTTTGGAATAGTTTCAAAATGACTTTTTTATTAAGTATAAATTAAGAAATATCACTGACACATTCCTATAGAATATTTCTCAGGGCCCCTTTAGGTCACCCATCCTGACCTCCACCTCTGTCCTGGTCCATACATGCTAATGTACTCAAGATCAACTTGGGACCATTGATGAGAGTTAAGAAAAAGTTGCCTAAACCGATAAGAGGGCTTCCCAAGTGGCATGAGTGGTAAAGAACCTGCCTGCCAATGCAGGAGACATAAAAGACGTGGGTTCAATTCCTGGGTCAGGAAGATCCCCTGGAGGAGGGCAGGGCAACCCACTCCTGTATTCTTGCCTGGAGAATCCCATAGACAGAGGAGCCTGGAGGGCTACTGTCCATAGGGTTGCAAAGAGTCGGACATGACTGAAGTGACTTGGCACATGCACATAGCAACAGAGATGAACTCTAAAAAAACAGTTTAAACACATTATAATATTACATGACAACATGCAATTTGACAGGTTGTTAAGAGTATGGATCTGACATCCAGATATATGGGTTTTATTTCCCAGCTCTTCTTTCTAGTTGTGTGTATGATCTTAGCCAAGTTACTTAAATTTTCTTAGTTTCCTCTTCTATTGTGGATAATAACAGTACTTACACCATAATATTGCTGTGATGATTAAATGACTTTGTACATATAAAGGTGCTTAGAACAGTGTCTGACACATGAAAAGTGCTGTCAGTTTTAACAATTATTTAAAATGAATGCCATTTAGATAAATTATAAACATATACAAAATAACACCATATGTTTTCAAAGCACACATTTAAACAAAAAATACATTATAATGCTTATCTATATATATAAAGAGGAAAGGAAGTAGAAAGTGAAGTTAAAAAAGAATGTATGAATGAATGAGTGAATGAATGAAGTTAATAAGTAAATGAATGAGCCAATGTACAAACAGACCGAAAAGGTGCTTTACACAGGTTGGTGACTGATTATATCCTGTGAACAAAGGTGTCTGAATAAATCAACATTCTTCAGCTGAGTTGCAAAAGGAAAAGGAAGACAGGAAGGAAGGGAGGGAGGGAACCAAGGATTAAAGAAAGAAATGTTCAGTCCCACATATGTGAATTGAAGCTTTGGTTTAAAAATATATAGCTCAAAGACATCATTTAGAGTCTTGAAGTTGATATATCTGTGGAACACAACATAAACTGCCAAAAAAAAAAAAAAATCAAATTCAGAACACTACACCATACCTGTTCAAAAGAATCATTCTCCCTCAATAATCAAAAGAACTGTTAGTGATATTAGGCTTGGGTCCTTGAAGATCACTCTGGGGGAAACAAAACACTGTATAATTAATTTTAAATAGGTAAATACTCTTATAGTGAATCCTGATGGAAAAGGTATTTTAGAAATTTCAAAAAATTTAAAACCAAGGCAATTTCTTCCTCTCCTTTCCCCCTACAAAATAATGCCTTGCAATTACTGACAAATAGATACATTCAGTGTTTTCTCTATTATTTCAGACTATTATTAAAGGACCTTTTTAAAATGAAGGCATGGCTAAAAACAGGCACTATGTTTAAAAAGCTCATGCATTAGCATGTTTCGGGCAATTTACTGTTATTTTTGCCAGTTTAAATACCAGGTATTTTAAAAAGGCTTAATTGTTAAATACAGAAGAAGATGAAAGTAAACAAAGGAATGATTTATTTTTCTTTCCGTTATAACCAAATCAGCCCTGATTTATAAGTTCCTTTTCATTGTATTTTTCTAATATCTTCTTCTCTCTGACTTCAAACCCATTTACAAAGGTTAGTTCATTTATCTTTCTAATTGTCCCCTCAAGGAAGGTAGTAGGTTATTATCACTATCTACATGAAAAATGAACAACAGAGGAAAAGTGATGGTTCATAGATGAAATTAAGCTATATAAATTTAGCAAATTTCCATACTATCTTCTGTATTACTTTAGCTTACATACACATCGGGTGCTGTTATCCAGCTTTTTAATGAATATACATGCCATCTTCACAGCTAGTACATAACTTCCTCCTGTTTATTAAGGCATGTGTTGTGTTCTCTTCTTGCTTGGAGCTTTTTACTAATCTTAGTATACAGAGCTGAGCATATGACAGGGAGCTAACAAATGTCTATTAATGAATGTTTATCTGGAAAGGATGACTGTATTGCACTTCTTACTGACACGAAAGTAGGGTAGGCCCAGAAATTCACTGCCAGAAATCATCCTTGATTTCCATCATAGCCTTCCAGTAAGGCTCTTTTTCTAAATCCTGTAATGTGTAACATTGTTTCAATATGTAGGCTATTAATTTGGGGAATGAATTTAAAAGAGCATATAGAGGGGCTTCCCTGGTGGTTCAGTGGTAAAGAACCCACCTGCCAATGCCAGAGATGCGGGTTTGATGCCTGATCCAGGAAGATCCCACATGCTGCAGAGGAGCTAAGCCACTGCACCACAGTAAGTGAACCTGCATGCCCTGGAGAGCAAGCTGAGCAACAAGAGAAGCCACCGAAATGAGAAGCCCATGCGGGCAACTAGAGAGCAGCCCCTGCTTGCCACAACTAAAGAAAGCCCACGCACAGCAGTGATGACCCAGCACAGCCAAAAGTAAATAAGTAAATAATTTTTAAAAGAATAAATGAAAAAGCATATGGAAATGTCATAGTAACATAGAATATTAGAACGTAGATGGATAGCACCTTAGACTTGAATCTTGTAAGAACTAGGGTTTCAGTTGTGCCAGATGAAATAAGTTTTGGGGATCTAATGTACAGCAATGTGACTGTAATTAACAATACTCTGTTGTATACTAGAAAATTGCTAAGAGGGTAGATCTTAAGTGTTCATACACACAAAGTAACTATGTATGATGATGACTATGTATCTTGATTGTGATGAATATTTCACAGTGTACCTCAAACATCAAGTTATACATCTTGAATAGATATAATTTTTATTTGCCAATTATACCTCAATAAAGCTGGAAAGAAAAAGAATTGTATTAGAGTCTGAAGAGAAATCACCAGTTTCCTCATTCTCCATCCTCATTCTCGACTATGCAAGCTTTTGAAGTTGACAGAATATTTCAATCTTGTCTCCCATTCTTTATTTAACTCACTTTGCGACTGCAAGATGTTGATATGATCTAGGATAAAGTACAATAATCACTAAGGATGGAAGACTCTGTGAGAATTGTCAAACTGGATTATCCATCTTAGCTAGGGTGGTCAGATATCATTGTTTAAATATTTGTTTAAAAAATCTTAACGCCATAGAAGTTCTAATGTCCCTCTTTCCATGCTAGTCAAAGCAGTGTTTTTTAAGTTGCTCTTTTAAGTTTTTAGATAAATCATTGAAGAGAAATATTGAATTTTAATATGCATTAAAATACGTATAAGGGTTTGCTACCTGGTATCCACTAAAAAAACTCAGAAGTCTATACACAATGTTGGCCAACTTAAAATTTTAACATTTTTTAGGAATATGGCTGGAAGTTATATTAATTCTTATCTCTGCATTACTATAGTATGAAGCTCACTTGATGGTGTACAAGCCCTCTGTAGTGAGCATCTCAGAATCTTCCCCATTTCCATCTCTCTCTATTATCTCCTTACACTTTATCTGAATGTCATATACTGCTTTTTCTCACTTTTATGCCTCTGTATACTTTGCTCTTTAGGCCTAGAATGCCCTTACCTATCATTTAAGACATTCTCACTCACTCTTCAAGAATCATCTCAATAACTCATCAAAGTCTTCTCTAATATATGTGATCCCCAAAGCCTCAGAAGAATGATCATTCTTTCTTACCACACCCCTCAAAGAGAAGTGATTATTCCATGTTTTGTGCTACCACCATACCTTTTACATACTTCTATTCTGTAACATCTATGGAAAAACCTAAACAAAATTTTTGGCCAACCCAACATAATAGCACTTATAAAGCCACAGTGCAAGTATGTCTACAGGTGGGCTTCTTTGCAAGGTCGTGAATCTTTGGGAAGCAGGAAGGCAGAGACTGTATCTGATATATAGCTGCATGCATGTTGAATGAGAATTCAAGCATGAGAATGAACGTTCAACCATAGGATGCTTCTCAGATTTTAAACAACAGTTATTCCACCTTTTCAAGTTTTTGCTTCAACTTGTGATAGTTTTAAATTTCTCTTTATCTTCTCTCATCAAAAATGAGATAAATTTGTTTGCAAATAGACAAACTGTAAAATCATTTTGGCCCTTAGACTATACATTTTTATAACACTGCCACTCTAGAGCTAATGATAATATTGAGAGGATTTTCTTGTATCTATTAACAATTAAGTGCTTCCATTTCTACAATATACCACAAATATTGAAATTTCACACAAATGTATCAGGTAGCTTAAAGTCTGTAAAGAAGTTTGAATTTTGTTTTAAATACTCAGAAAACTTGTGGCTTTTATGTGTCTGGTAATATTCATAAAAATGCTAAAATATAACTACTAATAATAATGTTTTTTATTGTCAAAGTCATACTGTTCCTTGTTCATGTTTATTACTAAGTCTACATATTAACCTGATACCATAGCAATCATATAAAGCTGTGTGAGATTGCTTTAAAGATGTCTTTCTCTTAAATTTAAAATACTGTTCACCTTTGGAGCTGGTGCACTGGGAAGACCCAGAGGGATAGGATGGGGAGGGAGGCGGGAGGGGGGATTTGGGATGGGGAACACATGTAAATCCATGGCTGATTCATGTCAATGTATGGCAAAAACCACTCTAATATTGTAAAGTAATTAGCCTCCAACTAATAAAAATAAATGAAAAAATAATAAAATAAAATACTATTCACCTTTGTTGTATCAGCTAGCAAGATAATTTTAAAGAACATTATCAAAATTCAAAGAAGTAATGAATCATCATCTGCATTAAGTGAATAAAAGTGAACTTCTACAAAGACTTGATTTTATATAACAATATTATAATATGCATCTACATGGTACATATTTTAAATTTATCAACAAAAGTTAAACTCAAAAATAAGGTTATATTTTTATTTAGAAATCTGATTATTAAATACATTTTTTTCACAAAAATAGACGTGATCAAAATAAGATGTTAAGACCAGTGGGTATTATTTAACAGTTTAGTTTTCATGTCCCTTATAGCTACTTGTGGTAAATATCTCTTTCATATTTTAATTAGGTCACAAATAGAGGTGTAATAGATTGGATTAAGCTCTAGTAATGAAAAATTATGCATTTTCAGTGATAAACCGATTTTCAACTATGAATGATGCATTCTGAATGTAGTTAATATTAAAATTTCACTTTTCACTTTATGTTATTCATTTTAACTGGATTATGTGGAATAAATTGGTAAACATACCTATATGAGTTTGAACTCCAGAGTTTGTAGAATTGGGTTTTCTCTCAACAGTCAATAAATAAATAATAATGACAAAACTAAAGTTATGAATAATGATTAATCATCCTGGCAAAGTTAGAAAAATAGCACCTGACTAAAATCATAATAAAATCAGGAAGTGCACTTTGTAAAAGAAAAATTTTTCTTGGCAAATTCATTATCCAAAATTATCATTTTAAGTAGGTGATTAATCCTCCTTGCTGATAAAATTAAATTCTAATAATTGCTTTTCAATACAAATGCACTTCTTTCATTTAAAAGGCCAGTTTATTGAACTCTTATGCACCCTGAATTCAAATATAGCCTCATTTCTTAGATTTATTAAGCACCACGGTGATGACAAGTGAACATTATAAATTGCTACTTATATCAGTGCTACAAATTCCAGAAGAAAAAATATGCTTTATGTTCATCTTAGTGTATAACAAATTGTTTTCCTTGCCACTACAATTTATTGCTGTTTTAAATGACACTTTGCCTTTATTCAGTTTAACCTTAAGTTTTAGGTCAAATTGTTAAGTCCTGACATTGGTAATTAGTGAACAATCCTGTCCTTGTTTTAGCCAAAAGTGGATGAAAATGATGATCAAGAGACAATGACAGAGCAGTTCCTCTTGGCAAGGATGCTTAAGAAAGTGGTTTTTTATTCCCTTTGTTTCTTTGTCCCCTAGCAGTGAAAGATTTTCTGATGTTACAGGTATTTAAAGACTACAGCAAACTATACTGTATATATATTTACGTGCAAGTTTTACTTGAAATAGAAAAGCAATTCTCAGTTTGTCTTCAAGGACATGTAAGCAAATATCTTATAAATACCTTAAAATAGTATCTCAATGTACTCTGAATATATATTGGACATTTTTTTAAAGGAGTTAATATTGACTATATTTTATAAATAATAGCATGTGGGTTCAAGAAAATCAAGTAACTCCAAGAGGAACCAAATTCCAAAGGTTTTATTTATCCCTGAAATCATGAGTTACTCTGAAATTTGTGTGCAGATTGTCACACACACACACACACACACACACACACACACACACACACTCTTGAAGGGAAGCTTTCAAGTCCAGCTCTGTTACTTAGAGACATATATGTACATAGGCCAAGCAAATATCTGACTAAAAATACTACTAAATGAACTATGGGGTCTGATGGCAAATAGATATTCAAGCCGACAAGGGGTGAGGATCAGAGTTGAGGTGTGCCTAGTTGACCAGAAACAAATAGATTGCCAGTTACTTCTCCAGCAATGATGGGCATATTTGGGATCAGCATAGAATTGCAATTCAGGGTCTGAAACAATGGCAAGCCATGTGCAACTTTCCCACATGGAAAAGGGAGGAGAAACCTTCTGTAGAAAAGAAAGGGAAGTTTGGGAGGGTTAGAGTAAATAGAGTCCGTGGCTCTTCACTGAGTCTGGGCCAGGAAAGAAGAGAAATTCTTCTTCCTCTTGGGCTCTGCGGTCTTCTCAGGGCACGAGAGCTCCCCCTTCTGGGAGTTCTCTATTTAATTGCAGTTTCTGCATATTAGTTTTTATTTTTACTGTTTCATGAAAATAGTTTAAAATATTCTGACAGATTAGAAAAAAAATAAAAATTTGCAAGTGTTTACTTTAGGAAACAAGGTTATAATGTCTAATTTTGGGGCAGAAGTATTTACTTTCTCTCTACCCTATCATTGTATTTCCTTCTGTGTGAGTACATAACACTTTGAGCAAGCAAGTGTTCAAAAACCTTCAGGTATATTGTTATTCTGAAAAAGGCAGGATTTAGCCCTAAATGTAAATGAATGTAAACATACAGTGAACTATTCAACGACGGGAAAATTAATTAGTGGTGTGTTTAAGTGTATCGTAAACCATAATAAAGATTGGTTTAATAAACCGAAGTTCTCTTGTCTTATTACAGCCAGTACTATCCGCTGGTTGGTAATGTATATATGCATTTCACTCGTTTGTATTAAGTAGGTAGGCTTACTTTTCTTGCTTAGACCTTCCCTTAATAATGTTTTTATTCTTAGAATGAATGTATTTACAAGGTATAAATACTTAAGCTAAGAAGTGAGAAACCATTTGGATGGAATTGCAAACAAAATCCTAACAAATGGGCCATAGCTAGTAATAGCTCTTTCCGACTAGTGTCTAATGTTCTTGCCATAGACATGCAATTCTGAGCTATGTGTACAATTAGAGATCTCACGAATATTTCTAAAGTAACTGTCTTAGTCCATTTTGGCTCCTATAACAAAACTAATACTAACTGCATGGATTATAAACAATAAACTTTTATTTCTCACAGTTCTGGAGGCTGAGAAGTTCAAGATCATGGCACCAGCAGATTCAAAGCCTGATGAGAGTCAGTTTTCTCATAGACACCTATACCTGTATTTTCACTATAAGCTCACATAGCAGAAGGAGCAAGGGAGCTTTATTAGGCCACTTTTGTAAGGACATTAACCTCTTATAATTCATGAGGGGTCCACTTTCATGACCTCTAAAGTGAAAGTGAAAGAAAGTGAAACTCGTTCAGTCGTGTCCGACTCTTTGAGACCCCATGGACTATACAATCCATGGAATTCTCCAGGCCAGAATACTAGAGTGGGTAGCCTTTCCCTTCTCCAGGGAATCTTTCCAATCCAGAGATCAAACCCAGGTCATGACCTCTAAGCACCACTCAAAGGCCCCACCTCAGAATACCATCACTTGAGGCATTAGATTTCAACATGAATTTTGGGAAATACATTCAGTCCATAGCATTCTGCCTCTGGGTCCCCCCCAAATCTTCACATGACATCAACTCCAAAGTCCAAGTTCAAAGTCTCATCTAAGTTTCCTCTAAAATAGATATGGACAAGAGTCAAAATATGATTCATCCTGAGACAAATTGCTTTCCCTGCTGTGAACCTGTGAAAACAAAGATGTTAATGAGCTTACAAAATACAGTGGTGGTACAAGCATAGGGTAGACATTCCAATTTCAAAATGGAAGAATAAGAAAGAAAAAAGGATTAACAATATAAGTCCAAAACTTAATGGGGCAAATAAAAGTATATGCGAAGGCTTGATGTCTCACTTTCTGGACACATTGGAGCCTGGTTTCTCTGTGATGAGTTTGCAGGATGCAGCTCAACCAGGAGAGTAGCCCTGTCCCCACTGCTCAGCTGAGCATAGCCCTGGTTGGCGCTTTCTCAGGTGGCTGCACCTCCTTTGTCATTCTCTGCCTTGGCCATGAAGATCTCTGGGGCATTTTTTGAAACATGGAGGTAGCCACGCCCCCATGGCTTGTGCACTCTGCTGGCTGGCAGGGACAGTACCTGGATGATGCTACCCAGGTTTACCACCTATGGTAAACCAATTTCTAATATGTTCTTCATTTTCCTCTGAGACCCATCAGAATGACCTCCACTTTCCATATTTCTACCAACATTCTCTTTGTGACGTCAGTTCAGTTCAGTTCAGTTCAGCCGCTCAGTCATGTCTGACTCTTTGGGACCTCATGAATTGCAGCACACCAGGCCTCCCTGTCCATCACCAACTCCCGGAGTTTACTCAAACTCATGTCCATCGAGTCGGTGATGTCATCCAGCCATCTCATCCTCTGTCATCCCCTTCTCCTCCTGCCCCCAATCCCTCCCAGCATCAGGGTCTTTTCCAATGAGTCAACTCTTCGCATGAGGTGGCCAAAGTATTGGAGCTTCAGCTTCAACATCAGTCTCATCAATGAACACCCAGGACTGATCTCCTTTAGGATGGACTGGTTGGATCTCCTTGCAGTCCAAGGGACTCTCAAGAGCCTTCTCCAACACCACAGTTCAAAAGCATCAATTCTTTGGCGCTCAGCTTTCTTCACAGTCCAACTCTCACATCCATACTTGACCACTGGAAAAACCATAGCCTTGACTAGATGGGCCTCTGTTGGCCCTGTCTCTGCTTTTTAATATGCTATCTAGGTTGGTCATAACTTTCCTTCCAAGGAGTAAGTGTCTTTTAATTTCATGGCTGCACTCACCAGCTGCAGTGATTTTGGAGCCCCCAAAAATAAAGTCTGACACTGTTTCCACTGTTTCCCCATCTATTTGCCATGAAGTGATGGGACCAGATGCCATGATCTTAGTTTTCTGAATGTTGAGCTTTAAGCCAACTTTTTCACTCTCCTCTTTCACTTTCATCAAGAGGCTTTTTAGTTCCTCTTCCCTTCTGCCATAAGGGTGGTGTCATCTGCATACCTGAGGTTATTGAGATTTCTCCCAGCAATCTTGATTCCAGCTTGTGCTTCTTCCAGCCCAGCGATTTTCATGATGTACTCTGCATATAAGTTAAATAGGCAGGGGACAATATACAGCCTTGATGTACTCCTTTTCCTATTTGGAACCAGTCTGTTGTTCCATGTCCAGTTCTGACTGTTGCTTCCTGACCTGCATATAGGTTTCTCAAGAGGCAGGTCAGGTGGTCTGGTATTCCCATCTCTTTGAGAATTTTCCACAGTTTATTGTGACCCACACAGTCAAAGGCTTTGGCATAGGGGGGCTGCCTTGTAACTCAGCAGCCCTAGGCACCCCCATGGGACAGAGGCTGGAGTGTGGCCGAGGGCGCCTGTGGGTCTTCAGGCTCCTCATGGTTGAGCCAGTCGGTCCCATGCTGTGTATCTGCCGCCCACTGCTGGTGACAGGTGGAGAAGGCAATGGCAACCCACTCCAGTACTCTTGCCTGGAAAATCCCATGAGTGGAGGAGCCTGGTAGGCTGAAGTTCATGGGGTCATGAAGAGTCGGACACGACTGTGTGACTTCACTTTCACTTTTCACTTTCATGCATCAGAGAAGGAAATGGGCAACCCACTCCAGTGTTCTTGCCTGGAGAATCCCAGGGACAGGGCAGCCTGGTGGGCTGCCATCTATGGGGTAGCACAGAGTCGGACACGACTGAAGTGACTTAGCAGCAGTAGCAGCAGCAGTCAATAAAGTAGAAATAGATGTTTTTCTGGAACTCTCTTGCTTTTTTGATGATCCAGCGGATGTTGGCAATTTGATCTCTGGTTCCTTTGCCTTTTCTAAAACCAGCTTGTGACCTCTTAGGTATTTTCTAAGAAGATTGAGGCTTTCTGTATAGCTCTCTTCCTTGAGTCCTCACCAGAATCATCCTCGACAGTCCCTTCATGGAATGTAGGCTGTTTTTAGCATACACTTTGAAACTCTTTCAGCCTCTAACCGATACCCATTTCCAAAGCTACTTTTACATTTTTAGGTATTAGTCATGGCAGTACACCGCTCTTGGTACCAGTTTTCCATCTTAGTCTACTTGAGCTGCTCCGGCAAAGATAAACTGAATGGCCTACAAACAATAAACTTGCATTTCTCACAGTTTTAGAGATTAGAAGTTCAAGATCAAAGAACTAGCAGATTCAATGTCTGATGGGAATAATGTGTTAGTTCAGAGATGGTGGAATATTTTGGCTGTGTCCTCACATGAAGGGGCTGGGAATCTCTCTGGAGCCTCTTTTTATAAGGGCACTAATCCCATTCATGAGAGCTATACCCTCAGGACCTAATCATGTCCTAATACCATCACCTTTCGGATTAAGATTTTAACAAATTATTTGGGGTGGGGAGGGACATAAACATTCTTATTTTGACAAAACCAAATATATTTAGCATCAACGGATCAGCAGGAGAATGAAGGCAGTTTATTCAGGAGGAAGCAAAAAAAAAAAAAATAGTAAGCTATTCCAAATTTTTAGATTTCACACCATTAAAAGATCATCCCAATTCTTTCATTGAAATTAAAATGGTATAATATCAATTATTATTGAAGATAAGTGAATGCATGTTTGAGTTTGTTAATATTTTTATAAAATATTGTCAAATATGTTTAGAAGATAACCATTTGGTTTTAAACTGGCTTACATGGGTTTGGGTGGACTCTGGGAGTTGGTGATAGACAGGGAGGCCTGGCATGTTGCAGTTCATGGGGTCGCAAAGAGTCGGACATGACTGAGCGACTGAACTGAACTTTTCCATTACAATGAGACTCATTCTTAATGTGCTTAGAAACTTAGAGTAATAAAGAAAAGAACTACTGATGATCTCTTGAAAATTTCTATTATAAATTATAACCATTTCCTATTCTCACAATTTCCCCACTGTTTGCAAACAAGATGTGATCTACCAAGAGTAAAATCACCGTCTTCTTATCAACTACACCGAAAATATTCTTAGCTAAGTGATAACAAATAGCAATTCAGTGCTGATTTCCTTTTCCTGGGTTCTGAGATCAGTTGAAACATCAATTATACACTTCAAGAAGATCTGAGAAACATCACATAAAGATACCATTCAACAGAGATGATTTGTTATTCACATAAAGAATTGTAGAAAGCAGGTTTTTTGAAATGTGGTAAGTACAATAGTTTCAAATGATTTTTAGCCACACAATTGGTTGATACCAGCTCCTATAAATACATGGCCAATAATCATCAGCCTATCCAAAAGTTCTTATCTGGAGACATTTCCTCTAAAAATAGATGACCATTATCTCCATTTAGGCCTCTTTGGCCACTCTTAGCATTTGCAATGTGTACATAATTCTGCCACATACGGGACAATTGCTAGAATACTAATTCAATGAGCTTCTCTGAAAAAGAAAAACAAAGTTCTTTTTGGTGAAATATGTTTTAGAAATGCTACAAACCATACCTACCTCTTGGAGATTTACAATGCACATGACCACTTGAAAAGCTCTGAAAGGAAAGGATTAGTTTGATATTGCTTAACCCAGTATTTCTCAGGTAAATTTTTCCACAGAAAACAATTTCTTATGGAATACATATTTACACCCCAATGATAAAAATTAATAAATGTTTGAGAAAATTCTCAGAAAGAAATATTAAATATTGATTGATTATATCTTTCTAGTACTAAAACACATCATGGTAAAATGATGCATCAGGAAACCCAATAACATAATAAAGAATTTATTGTTGTTAATTGTCCAGTTGCTCAGTTGTGTCCGACTCTTTGCCACCCCATGGAGTGCAGCACACCAGGCCTCCCTAACCCTCACCATCTCCTGAAGTTTGCCCAAGTTCATGTCCATTGCCTCAGTGATGCCACCAGCCATATCACCTGAAACCCTTTTCTCCTTCTGCCCTCAATCTTTCCCAGCATCAGGGATTTAGAAATAAAAAAGAATTTTAGAAGAATGTTTGAAATCCATATGTAAACATGAAATATGACCTAATGATTTTTCTCAAGCTAATTCACAATAAGGCTAGAAAAGTCAAATTACTAAGGTTCAACAAATATCTTAATGGTGGAATGATAAGAAAGCATATAATCACTAAATTTTTATTTCTGTTTAAAGTTAAATTCTATGCATATTAAAAACTTTTAATTTAATTATAGTGAGTACTGGTGAGATTGTGGGAAATATGAATTCTCATACAATTAAGAGAAAGTATAAAGTGGTGGGATAGTTTTAGAGTAAAATTTAGCTATGTATACCAAAATTTTAAATGTGTATATTGACTGACCAAAAAGATTCACTGCCAGGAATTTACACTACCAATATACATTATATGGAAATAAAAGTATACGTATCTTTGTTACGACAAAACAGTGATTTTACTATTGCTAAATCACACCTTATTTGCAAACTGTGGGGAAATTATGAGAATAGGAAATGATCATAACTAAAATGTTCAAGACAACATCAGTAGTTCTTCTCTTTAGTACTCTAAGTTTCTAAGTATATTGAGTCTCACTGTAATGGAAAACTTAAGAAAGATGATTCATTGGAAAAGATCCTGATGTTGGGAAAGATTGAAGGCAGGACAAGAAGGCAGTGACAGAAGATGAGATGGTTGGATGGCATCACCGATTCAATGGATGTGAGTTTGAACAAACTCTGGGAGACAGTGAAGGGCAGAGAAGCCTGGCGTGCTGCAGTCCATGGAGTTGCAAAGAGTCGGATATGACTGAGTGACTAAACAACAACAATAAGAAAGATGAAGCCAGTTAAAGAACATTACAACATACTAACACATATATATGGAATCTAGAAAGATGGTAACGATAACCCTATATGCAAAACAGAAAAAGAGACACAGAAGTACAGAACAGACTTTTGAACTCTGTGGGAGAAGGTGAGGGTGGGATGTTTCAAAAGAACAGCATGTATACTATCTACGGTGAAACAGATCACCAGCCCAGGTGGGATGCATGAGACAAGTGCTCGGGCCTGGTGCACTGGGAAGACCCAGAGGAATCGGGTGGAGAGGGAGGTGGGAGGGGGGATCGGGATGGGGAATGCGTGTAAATCCATGGCTGATTCATATCAATGTATGACAAAACCCACTGAAATGTTGTGAAGTAATTAGCCTCCAACTAATAAAAAAAAAAAAAAAACCAAATGCAAACCAAAGGCAATATAAATATCTATTCACAAAAGAATTGGCACATGAATTACAGTAATTTCATACATTTGCATACAATGTCATCATTTTCTGACGAGATCTCAAATGTACATTCTTAATAACACTGAAGTTAAGACTATGGACTTCAGACTTTGCTGTGTGTGTATGTTAAGTTGCTTAGTTGTGTCTGACTCTCTGCGACCCTATGGACTGTAGCTTGCCAGGCTCCCTCTGTCCCTGGGATTCTCCAGGCAAGAATACTGGAGTGTGTTCCTACATCCTCCTCCAGTGGATCGTCCCAACCCAGGGATCAAACCCATGTCTCATGTCTCCTGCACCGGCTGGTGGGTTCTTTACCATTAGCGTCACCTGGGAAGCTCCTCGGACTTTGCTACCTGAGTTCAAATTCTGGCTATGTTACCAGCTGTGTGACTTCGGGAACTTACTTAACCTCTCTCTGCATCATTTTTCCATATGAAAAAGAGGAATAATAGTAGTACCTAAGTCATAGGATTGTTCTGAAGATTATAGCATGTTAGATGTTACTAATACCTCAAAAAAGTAAGATGCAGACTCCTACTTCCCAGGTGAGATGGAGACTAGTAGTACTACAAGGACATCTAGAAAAGCAGGATTGAAAAGAAGCAACAACGTAAATCATCAGCTTAAATAAGTCAGAGCTCTGTAGAAGCTACAAGGTGAAGAAGGGCAAACATTTTAGACAGCAGAATCTTGCAGAGGTGAGTAGATCTTATGCAGTTGCTTTCTCCAATTTGTCAATTCTGAATATAGGCCAGAGGCTAATAATCTGAGTTTATCCTGGACAAATGGCTGTAAGCAGAGACAAGAGGGGAAGGAGAGAATGTAGAATAGTTTTTGATGTTTTCACAAGGCTGGAGTCACAAAATTAGAGACATGAAGAGCCAAACATATGACCAGTTTTCTCCTTAAGACATCTGCTAAATTGCCCAGCTGTACATACCAGGAGGTAAATGTGTGAAGCTAAAATCTTCTAATAACAATGGAGTTTTCAGCGGTCTTGCTGTGATAAATTGCTAAAGGTAAGAGGTTAGGACCTGCAAAGGCATGAGGCCCTGATAAAACAACAAGCTGTTAGGTGAAATCTCTGGAGGGTTATGCCCTAGGAACCAGAAATGACTCAGAAGTAGAATCTTAACCTTACCAAAACCACAACCTAGACTTGTGCCATCTTGGTCTACCAGTGGATAAAGGTAATCAGCTCGCATTCTGCTGTCCAAAAGAGGAAAGTTTAAACCATTTCTGATTGAAGACAGTGTCATCTGGAGCCTCTACAATTTTAAACAAAGGTTCCAAAATTTGATGATAATTAGTAAACATCTTAAGGATTAGGACGAGATGTCCCAAAACAAGTGGGGGGGGCGGATCAGATATTAGAAATGAACATATAGGTGATAAAAATTTTGCAATTAGTAGACAAGGAAATTTTTGAATATGATTACTATTGACACTTGAACAACAGGGGCTTGAAACAAGACTTTTTTTTTCAATAAATACAGTCAACATGATTTGCAGTTAGTTGAATCCACAGATGAGAAGCACAGGATGTGAAATGTTGACTATGGGACTTGTGCAACCATGTGTTTTGATATCCTTGGTAGCCCTTGGAACCATTCCCCTGAAGTAGACTGTAATATGTTCAGTAAAATAATAGTTTAAGAGTTTTACCATTAAAAATAAAATGTATAGAAAATGTCCAAAATAGAAAATGTAGAATATAAAAATAAAATAACTGCCTTAAAATCTCAAATAGGTGGCTTTAACAATACATTACACAGTGTAAAGTGAGAATAAAAATGGTGTAAAATATAGAAAAGGGGATAAAAGACATATTGGATATATTAAAAAATTCCAATATACCAGTAACTTGTGATCCATAAGCAAAAAAGAGAAAATGATACAGAAACAATATCTGAAGAGATGATGTCAGGGATTTTTCAAAACTGATGAAACACACAGATTCAAGAATTTCAAAAAGCCACAACAAAGATTCATTAATAAAAATCACACCTAGACATATCAAGATTACACTGACAAAAACCAAAGACAAAATATAAAATCTTAAAAGCAGGTTGGAGGGCAAAGAGTACATCCCAATCAAAGTAAAAGTAATATGACTTGGCAACTGGCTACTTAATGGAAATGAAAACTAAAAGGATGACACATTGAAATTGAAATAAAATACTGGCCAACCTGAATTCCATACACAGTGAAAACACTTTTCAAAAATGCAAGTGAAATAAAGATATTGTCAGATGAACAGCAAGTAAGAGATGCTGTCACCAGTACATTATTCTTAAAAGAAAAAATGCACAATGAAATAACTGAGGTAGGAATAAAAGTGTTCTACATGGAAACAAAAGAAATATGGAAGAGAATGAAGAACACATGAAAGGGTAAATATGTGCATAAATTTAGTATGAAAAAACCCACTGAAATGTTGTGAAGTAATTAGCCTCCAACTAATAAAAAAAAAGTTCATAGAATGATAATATAAATGTCTTGCATTTAAAATTTGTATAGAATTAAAATACATGACAACAATAATGGAAAGTGTGGTAGGGAATAAAGTGGATTAATAAATTTGAACATCCTAATACTATTGGGGGAATAGTGGGAGATATAAACTTATAAAATTGAGTCATTCAAAAGAAGTTAAGAAGGAGGAAAAATAGAACAGGAAGATAAAATGCAAAAGAAATAGCAAGATGTGTGCATGCATGCTTAGGGTCTCAGTCATGTCCAACTCTGCGACACCATGGATTGTAGCCCTCCAAGCTCCTCTGTCCATTGGATTCTCCAGGCAAGAATACTGGAGTCAGTAGCTATTTCCTTCTCCAGGGGATCGTCATGACCCAGGGATTGAATCTGGGTCTCCTGAATTGCAGGCAGATTCTTTAGAGTCTGAGCCACCAGGGAAGTCCATAGCAAGATGGTGGATGCAAATAAAAATATATGAGTAATTGCATTATATGTAATGGGTTAAATTCCCAAAAAAAAGTGTAAATGTGCCTAAATATAAAGCAATTCTAAATTTTATAGTCTATGCTTTATTTTTAAAACAGAAAAAGAGAAGACTGAAGATAATATGCCACACAAATGCTAACTGAAAAAATAACTGGTGTGTCCATAATAATATTAGACAAAGAAGACAAGAAGTATTCCTAGATATAAAAAAGGATATTTCAAAATGGTGCTGGGAAAATCAGATAGTCACATGTAAAAGAAGGTAGTTTCAAGTTGGTATAAGATAGGAATCTTACACCACTGACAAAAATTAACTCAAAATGGATTAAAGACTTAAATGTAAGGCTTGAAACCCATGAACAACTAGAAGAAAACAAAGGAAAAATGTTCCTTGAAATGGATATTGGTAACACATTTTTGGAAATCACACCTAAAGCAAAAGCAGCTAAATAACATATAGACAAGTAGGACTATACCAAATTAAAAAGGTTCTGCACAGCCAAAGGAATCATCAATAAAGGGAAAAGATAACCTACATAATGGGAAAAATATCTGCAAACCATCTATATGATAAAGTGTTAATGTCCAAGATATATGAAGAATACATACAACTCACTATATGCTTTGGATAGCTACTGAGGCAGCAGGCTTTGATTCTGATGTCTGTGCATGCTCAGTTGTGTCCCACTCTTTGCACCCCGACAGACTGCAGCACACCAGGCTCTTCTGTTCATGGTATTTTCCCCAGAAGAATACTGGAGTGGGTTGCTATTTTCTCCTCCAGGGGATCTTCCAGACCCAGAGATCAAACCCGCATTTCACGCATTTCCTGAATTGCAGGTGGATTTTTTGCTGCTGAGTCACCAGAATACTTTGGCCTTGAAGTACAAAATGAAGCAGGGAAGAGACTAACAGAATTTTGTCAAGAGGATACACTGGTCATAGCAAGTACCTTTTTCCAAAAACACAAGAGATGACTACACATGGACATCACCAGATGGTCAACCGAAATCAGACTGATTATATTCTTTGCAGCTGAAGATGGAGAAACTCTATACAGCCAGAAAAAAGAAGACCTGGAGTTGACTGTGGCTCAGACCATCAGCACTTTATAGCAAAATTCTGGCTTAAATTGAACAAAGTAGGAAAAACCACTAGGCCATTCAGGTACGACCTAAATCAAATCCCTTATGATTATACAGTGGAGGTGACGAATAGATTCAAGGGATTAGATCTGGTAGATAGAGTACCTCAAGAACTATGGAAAGAGGTTTGTAACACTGTGCACGAGGCAGTGACCAAAACCATCCCAAAGAAAGAGAAATGCAAGAAGGCAAAGTAGTTGTCAGAGGAGGCCTTATAAATAGCTGAGAAAATAAGAAAAGCAAAAGGCAAAGGAGAAAGGGAAAGATATACTCATCTGAAGACAGAGTTCCAGAGAACAGCAAGGAGAGATAAGAAAGCTTTCTTAAGTGAACAATGAAAGAAATAGAGGAAAACAATAGAAATGGGAAAGCATAGCAATTGCTTCAAGAAAATTGGAGATATCAAGTGAATATTTCATGTAAGGATGGGCACAATAAAGGAAGGAAAGAAACAGCCAGGACCTAACAGAAGCAGAAGAGCTTAAGAAGAGGTGGCAAGAATACACAGAAGAACTATATAAGAAAGGTCTTAAGGACCTGAATAACTATGATGGTGTGGTCACTCACCTAGAGCCAGATATCCTGGAATGTGAAGTCAAGTGGACCTTAGGAAGCATTACCATGAACAAAGCTAGTGGAGGTGACAGAATTCCACCTGAGCTATTTCAAATCTTAAAAGATGATGCTGTCAAAGTGCTGCACTCAATATGTCAGAAAATTTGGAAAACTCAGCAGTGCCCACAGGACTGGAAAAGGTCAGTTTTCATTCCAATCCCTAAGAAAGGCAATCCCAAAGAATGTTCAAGTTACCAAACAACTGCACTCATTTCACATGCTAGCAAGCTAATGCTCAAAATCCTTCAAGCTAGTCTTCAGCAGTACATGAACCAGAACTTCCAGATGTACAAGCTGGATTTAGAAAAGGCACAGGAACCAGAGATCAAATTGCCAACATCCATTGGATCATAGGGAAAGCAATGGAATTCCAGAAAAACATCTATTTCTGCTTTATTGACCATGCTGAAGCCTTTGACTGTGTGGATCACAACAAACTGGAAAACTTTTAAAGAGATGGGAGTACCAGACCACCTTACCTGCTTCCTGAGAAACCTGTATGCAAGTCAAGAAGCAACAATGAACTGGTTCCAAATTGGGAAATGAATACTTCCAGGCTGTATATTGCCACCCTGTGTATTTAACTTATAAGCAGAGCACATCCTGTGAAATGCCAGGCTGGATGAATCACAAGCTGAAATCAAGATTGCCGGGAGAAATATCAACAACCTCAGATATGCACATGATGCTACTCTAATGGCAGAAAGTGAAGAAGAACTAAAGAGCCTCTTGATGAGGGTGAAAGAGGAGAGTGAAAAAGCTGGCTTAAAACTCAGCATTCAAAAAAATAAGATCATGTCATCTGGTCCTATTGCTTCACGGCAAATAGAAGGGGAAAAAGTGGAGATAGTGACAGATTTTATTTTCTTGGGCTCCAAAATCACTGCAGATGGTAACTACAGTCATGAAATTAAAAGACACTTGTTTCTTGAAAGGAAAGCTATGACAAACCTAGACAGCATATTGAAAAGCAGAGACATGACTTTGCCGACAAAGGTCCCAACAGTCAAAGCTATGGTATTTCCAGTAGTCATGTATGTACATGAGAGTTAGACCATAAAGAAGGCTGAGTGCTGAAGAACTGATGCTTTTGACCTGTGGTGCTGGAGAGGACTCTTGAGAGTCCCTTGGATAGCAAGGAGATCAGACTAGTCAATCCTAAAGGAAATCAGTCCTGAATATTCATTGGAAGGACTAATAATGAAGCTGAAGTTTTGGCCACCTGATGTTAAGTGCCAATTCACTGGGAAAGCCCCTAATGCTGGGAGATTGAAGGCAGGAGGAGAGGAGGGTGACAGAAGATGAGCTGGTTGGATGGCATCATTGACACAATGGACATGAGTTTGAGCAAACTGTGGGAAATAGTGATGGATAGGGAATCCTGGCGTGCTGCAGTCCATTGAGCTGCAAAGAGTCGGACATGTCTTAGCAACTGAACAACAACAACATACAACCTAATAGCAAACAAAGCATAAAAACAATAAATAATCCACATAAAAATGAACAAAGCACCTAAATAGACATTTTTCCAAAGATATTCCAAAGACCACATGAAAAAACGTTCTAAATCACTAATCACCAGGGAAATGCAAATCAAAAGTACAATGACATATCACCTCATACCTGTTAGAATGATTATTATCAAAAAGACAAGAGATAACAACTGCTAGCCTGGATGTGGAGAAAAGGGAACCCTTGTACACTGTTGTTGGGAATGTAAATTGGTACAACTATAATGGGAAACAGTATGGAGGTTTCTCAAAAAATTAAAAATTGAACTGCCATATGATCCAGCAATTCCACTTCAAGGAAGATATCTAAAGGAAACAAAAACACTGATTCAAAAAGACATCTGTATCCCTATGTTCACTGAAGCATTATTAACAGTAACCAAGATATGGACACTTAGGTTTACACATCCATTGATAAATAAATGGATAAATAAGCTATGACACACACACATACACATATATATATATGTGCATGTGTATGTGTATACGTATCACTCACCCATAAAGAATGAGGAAATCCTACCATTTGTCTCAATAAGAATGGATTTTGAAGGCAATATTATGCTAAGTGAAGTAAGACAAAGAAAGACAAATACTATGTGATCTCACTTATATGTGGAATCTTAAATTAAAACAAAACACAATAAACATCAAAAACACCAAACTCATAGAAAAAGATCAGAATAATGGTCACCAGAGGTGGGGGAGAGGGCTGTAGGAAATTGGGTAAAAGTGGTAAAAACTTACAAATTCCCAGTAATAAGGTAAATAAGTACTAGGGACATAGAGTATAACATGATTATAGTTAACATAGCTGTATGATATATAGGAAAAATGTTAAGAGGGTAGATCCTTAAGAGTTCTCATCATGACAAAATTTTTTTTTCTATTATTTTTATGGTACCTATATGAGATGATGGATGTTAACTAAACCTATTGTGATAATCCTTTCATAATTTATTTAAATCAAACATCATGTTGACAACTTATATAGTTATGTTTGTCAATTATTTCTCAGTAAAACTGGAAACAAAGGAAATTTCAAAAACAGTGAAATAGTCAATTCAGCAGAAAAATATAAAAATTCAAATGTATATTCCTTCAGTCAGTTCAGTTCAGTCGCTCAGTCGTGTCCGACTCTTTGCAACCCCATGAATCGCAGCACACCAGGTCTCCCCGTCCATCACCAACTCCCGGAGTTTACTCAGACTTATGTCCATCGAGTCGGTGATACCATCCAGCCATCTCATCCTCTGTTGTCCCCTTCTCCTCCTGCCCCCAATCCCTCCCAGCATCAGGGTCTTATCCATAGATAACATAAATTAAAATATTTATAAAGAGAAAAAATTGATAATGCTCAAAAGGAAAACAGATATGTCTACTACCGTGCTGTAAGAACACAACTTTCATAATAATCAACAGTATGAAGAGATAGCAAATCAGTAAGAATATGAACAATCTGAACAACAAAATTAAGTAATTGAAATATGTATCAGAAAAATAAAAACCCTAATAAACATTAGCAAATCAAATCCAATGATTTATTTCAGAAATGCAATGTAAGTTTTAATGTTTGAAAACCAATAAAATTCACTGCAAAAATCATATGATAATTCTAGAGAGATGCATAAAATGTACTAACAAAATTCAATAGTCAAGAGTCTTTAAAAATCATAGCAAACTAGAAATACAAGGGAAACTTTCTTAATTGGAAAAGGATTATCTTCAAAAATACAGTAAGAATCACACTTAATGATGAAGTATTATAAACTTTCCCCTGAATTTCAGAACAAGAGGGGTGTATTTACTATCACCATGCTAGTCTACATTGTACTGAAGGTACTGCTGCTGCTGCTGCTAAGTCACTTCAGTCCTGTCCGACTCTGTGAGACCCCATAGACGTCAGCCCACCAGGCTCCCCTGTCTCTACCTAATGCAATTAACCAGACAAAGAAATAAAAGGTATTGATTGAGATTGGAAAAGAAAAATGAAATTTGTCTTTATTCTCAGATGATATCACTGAGTACAAAGATAATCCACAAGCTCCTATATAAAAAGTATTAGAAATGAGAAGAGAGTTTGGCGATTTCTTTGGATACAAGGCCAGTGCACAACTTTCAATTGTATTTCTAAATACTAGCATTTAAAAAATGGAAAATTAAAGTTTTTAAGTGTTGTTTATAATAGTATTAAGATGCAAATTACCTAGGAAGAAATTTAAGGGAAGTTGCGCCACTGTACTAAAAACTATAAAATATTACTAAGATTTTAAATAAATAAACATAGTATGCTCCTAGAATAAAAAGCTCACAATTATAAATGTGTGAAATCTCCCCAAATATTTCATAGATTTAATACAACTTGAATTAACACCCAGATTTCTTTTTAAACCGTTTCTCAAAATATGGATATGAAAAGCTTCAAGAATATCCAAAGTTATATTGCAGAAAAGAATAAACCTGGAGGATTTACACTGCCAAATTTCAAGATTTACTATGAATAAAAGTAATTCAGACAGTTTGGTACTAGTGCAAAGGCAGCAAATAAATTATGGAATGAAATCCACAAACTGATCCCTACAGATGATTTTTATCATAGACTCCACTGCAATTAATAAAAGAAATAAAATGTACTTGGTTAATTGGATATCTATATGGATGAAAATAAACTCGATACCATAATTGGAATTTGATCATATATCTAAATATGAGAGCTAAAAGAAGAAAACTTAAAGAGGGAAACATAGAAGAATATCTTATTGAACTTGGAATAAGGAAAGAATTCCTTATCAGCACACCAGATCACTAATTATAAAATTTTTTAGTTGCTAAATTTCACTTCATCGAAAGTCAGAACTTCTGTTTATCATAAAACCCTGCTAAGATAATAAAGAAAAGGCAACCTATGAAGTAAGAGATTTTTCAGAATACACATATTTGCAAAGTTCTCATATCTAGAAAAAAGTGCTTCTATAAATAAATGAGAAAAAGGGAAACCCTACTTTAAAAAAACAGGTTAAGAATTGAAGAGATAGTTGACAAAAGAGGGAAAAAAATGGAAAACAAGCAGGTGACAAGGTAATAAACATTCTTACTGCTCAGAGTACTGCTAATGAAAACCACAATGAAGTTCCACTGCACACAGATCAGAACAGAAAAGAAGGCCAAGACTACCGACACTTGGCAAGAATTTGGATCAACTAGAACTCTCTTCTGAATCCACTGATGGAACTATAAAATAGTACAACTTAAAAAAACAAAAAGGTTAGTACCTATTGCAGCTAATCATAAGCCTACTTTTCAATACAGCAATTCCACTCATGAGTATGCATTCAGCATAAATAAGAGTTGATCTCCACCATAAAATATGTACAAAGATGTCATAGTACTTTATACAAAGTAGTGAATAACTAGAAAAATTATCCATCAACAGTAAATGGGTAAATCAGTTCAGTTCAGTCCCTCAGTCGTGTCTGACTCTTTGCGACCCCACGGACTGCAGCACGCCAGGCTTCCCTGTCCATCACAAGTATAATGTGCTATATTACTACAATGAAATAGTACCACAGAAATTAAAAAAAAACCTAGTGATACATGCAACTATATGGATAGATCTCACAGATATAATGTTGAGTGAGAAAAATGAGACACAAAAATCTATTCCATATGACTCAATCATGAAGCTTAAAAACAGGCAAAACTAACATGTGGTGATAAAAATCAAATATCATGGAAAAGGAGCATTGTGGCATGAGAGTTGGAAACAATCTGTATAATAAATCATGTGCGTGTGTGTGTGTGTGTATGCACAACACGTAAATATGCACACACATATGTGTGTATGTCTGTGTGTATGTACTGTTCGATTTAGTTCAGTTCATTCACTAAGTAGTGTCCAACTCTTTGTGATCCCATGGACTGCAGCACATCAGGCTTCCCTGTCCTTCACTATCTCCCAGAGTTTGTGCAAACTCATGTCCATTGAATCGGTGATGCTACCCCAACCATCTTATCCTCTGTTGTCCCTTTCTCTTCCTCAATCTTTCTCAGCATCAGGGTCTTTTCCAATGAGTCAGCTCTTCGTATGTACTGTTAATATACTGTTAATCTATTTGGAGTACTTTATATAACTTATACCTTCAATACAAATTAAGAGATATGAGACTATCATAAATAATTTTATATATTTATCAATTTAGATGAAATGGACAAACTATACTTGGAAGCTGCAGTAACATAAAATTGACATAAGAATTAGAAAATCTTAATACATTTAGATTTCAGAAATAAATTGAATCTGTAAAACTTCCTACAAAAATACTGTTCCAGAGAGCTGTACTGGTGAAGTCTACAAGTATTTAAGCAAATGTACCCCATATCTCCCGGAAAACAGGAAAAAAGGAAACACTCCCTCATATTATAAAGCCAACATGGCTTGATACCCAAACTGATAATAACAGAAATATTACTGACTTCTATCTCTTAATAATATAAATATTATATATAAAATAGTAATAAATCCAACCCAGTAATGTAAGGATAGATAATACAAAAGGATCAAGAGGAGATTATTTCAGGAAAGGAAAATTAATTTAATACTAAAAAATAAATAATTGCTCATAACACGACGCTGGGAAAGATTGAAGGCGGGAGGAGAAGGGGACGACAGAGGATGAGAAGGTTGGATGGCATCACCAACTCAATGGACATGAGTTTGAGTAAACTCCAGGAGTTGGTGATGCACAGGGAAGCCTGGCATGCTGCAGTCCATAGGGTCAGGGTCACAGAGTCAGACATGACTGAACTGGATTGAACTGACTGAACATAATACTAACAGAATAAAGGAAAGAATTATATGATTATTTCTAAATAGATACAGACAGTAATATCTGACAAAATTCAAGACCTCAAGGACATAACAGAGAAGGAAATGGCAGCCCACTCCAGTATTCTTACCTAGAGAATCCTGTGGACAGAGGAGCCTGGTGGGCTGCAGTCTATGGGGTTGCACAGTCTCGGACACGACTGAAGTGACTTAGCGTGCATGTATGCATTTGAGAAGGAAATGGCAACCCACTCCAGTGTTCTTGCCTGGAGAATCCCAGGGACAGAGGAGCCTGGTAGGCTGCCGTCTATGTGGTCGCCCAGAGTTGGACACGACTGAAGTGACTTAGCAGCAGCAGCAGCAGCAAGGACATAACAATGAGTGAATGAAGCCAGACACAAAAGCGCACACGCTATTCCATTTTTATCAAATTCAAATATAGGCAAAACTGGTGGCATTATAAGTCATCAGTCCCTTTTGATAATAGGAAGGAGTGAGTGACTGGGAGAAGGCATAGCAGGTATTGATGTGCCTGTATTGTTCTGATTGATGAACTGGTTGTTGGCTGATTTACAAGGATGCATTGAATTTGCAAGAACTCTTTGAGCTATGACTTGTGACATTTTTTTGCATTATATTTCAATAAACATTTTAAGTAGCTTATATTGCTCAACAAAAATACAAATTTGTGAGTTTTTTTAAGCAGGATAAAACAGGTACCCTATATTCAAAATAATCCTTCTATTGTCATACAGCCCAGCTATAAACTATGAAGCATATTAGAAAATTAAAGGTCACTGCATAGAAATTTGTCAATCATAAAGTACTACTTATGGGAACATACTCTTACTCCACTGCTAGGTATAAAGGAGATGGAGAGTTTTTCTAAAGCATTCTTCAAAGTTAAGATGCTTTTCTATTTGCAAGGGGCCTATTATGTTTCTGGAGACACACATTTTAAAATGAGTATCAGGGGATGATAGAAATAAGTGCAGAAAATTTTATACAGCTCTTAAAATATAAAACTGGCTTTTATATGAAGCATAATTGTCTTAAGAAATTTAAATCCAAAGGAAACAAAGCAAATGTCTTTAAAAATCTCCATAAGTGTAAATGTATAGCAGAGCATTTTATTATGTAAATCAATCCTGATACACATAGAAATCTATGTGAGATGCTAAGATTTACATTATTGAGAAAAAATGGATACTCATCAAATCAAATAACATGTCAGTGCAGTCAAATATACAGTGTGATGGAGCCACATTCCATTGTATTTTAGAAAAACGAAATGTGCTATTTAAATTTTGAGCTTTCTTATTCTTAGAGTTAAAATTAATTGAACATATAATATGGTCTGGGCTTCCCTGGTGGCTCAGATAGTAAAGAATCCGCCTGCAATGTGGGAGACCTGGATTCGATCCCTATCTTGGGAAGATCCCCTGGAGGAGGGCATGGCAATCCATTCCAGTATTCTTGCCTGGAGAATTCCCAAGGACAGAGGAGCCTGGTGGGCGACAGTTCATGCGGTCACAAAGAGTCAGACATGACTGAGTGACTAAGTACAGCACAGCACAGCATACTATGTTCCAGGTACTTTTCCAGGTTCTGAGGATGCATAAGCAACATTAGCTGAGATAAATTTCCTAGTCTGTTCACTAGCAAGCAGGAATAAGAACATCACAGCCAAAGCTTGAGTCTAAAATGAATTTAAGCATTTAAATCATAGCTGGTTCTCTTCCATGCAATTTGCTCAGGTTAAAAAGCAATGAGCAAACAAATCAGTTTCCATTTATGCTCCCCTTCCCTGTGCCATGGTCCAGAAATTTCCTCAATGCAGAAACACAGGGTAGCCATAAGATTCCTTTTATTTCCTTTTTCTCGGTCACAATCTGAATTGCCTGATTAATGTCTGAAAACAATTGTTTTATAGTTGTTTTCTAGTTGATTATGTTTAGAGGTTAAGCTCAATCCTTATTATTGTATGTAATGTTTATAAACAATTCTCAATCTTTTTCTTTAACTATAGATGCTATACATTTACTCCAATAGACAACTAATTGATATGTGTAATTAAACTTCAATGTAAATACTGAGAAATAAAAAAGCAATGAGCAAAATGAGCTCTAAGACCAGATAATTGAAAGCTCAACTGCTAAAAGCAGTTATTCCCAAATTTTAAAAGGCATCCAAATCTCTGACATCCATAGTTTAAATGAGAACTTCTGGGCCCAGCCAGGAATTTGCATTCTCTTTTCTTTGGTTTGGTTTGGTAAAATCCTGGGTAACTTTAGTGCAGCTAGTTCCAGGAACGTGTTTGAAGAAACACTGACCTCCACAAAAAAAAGCTAGTGTCAAGGACTGACTAAACTTAACCTCCATTTTCTCTTGCATCCATTTTTACTTCTAACCTGTAGGAAAATATAAATGATCCAAAATTTATTGTGGCTTTTATTTCCATTTGCAGTCAAAAAAACAAAGGAAACTAATAAGCTGCTCATCTGATAGGATCACAGACAACATTTCAAAGATATTTGAAAAAAATAAACCATAGAGAAATAAAATGTAGTTTGTATATTTGCTTGAGGCATGTTTTTTTTTTTTTAAAGATACTTAAAAAATCATCCTCATTTACCCTCTTAAGAGAAACTAAAGACACATACAAAGAAGGAATGTCTGGGAAAAAAGCCATGACTAGCAATGACCTGTTGGAAAATGATAAACATTTTTAATTACTACCATGTTTTAGCCATTTTCTATATCTCCAAATCCATGAGACCATGATCACTATTTTATGTTTTAAAAGCATAATTCCATAAATCATTTTAATAATTTTTACTTAGATATGATCAAAATATTTGTTCTTTGAATGATCCTTCCTTTTGCAACAGTTATTTTCTTGCTATGGTCCTTTTCTTTTGAATTTTGAGGTTGTTGAGATGAGAACCAATTTAACTGAATAAAGTCCTGTATCATTTTTTGTTGCCCTGCTGAGTACATAAGCCTTTTCTATATGGATTAAACTCTTATACTTTTAATAGTTTATAAAATACATCCACTTTGTACAGGCTAAATCAAGATCAATATAAAGACCAATTAAAGCATTTTACATAATTGTCTCAAGTCTAAAGTTACATACATATGTGTGTTTCTGTGTGTGTGCTCAGTCATGTCCAACTCTTTGCAACCCCATGGACTGTAGCCGACCGGGCTCCTCTGTCCATGGGATCCTTCAGGCAAGATTACTGGAGTGGGATGCCATTTCCTTCTCCAGGGAATCTTCCTGACCCAGGGATCGAACCGTGTCTCCTGCATTGGCAGGCAGATTCTTTACCGCTAGTACCACCTGGGAAGCCCTACATACATAAGCATTCCTATGTTTTCACTAACTTCTGGCTCCTATTCACAAATGGACTTTACAATTTTAATAACTCTACATCTCATTAAAATATGTCATCTTATTTTTTGAAAATTATGATTCCAGGAAGATGCTGAAAGTACAACTGACATAGAATAATAAATAATACCTTTATTTAATATATAATATAAAACAAATCTAGTAAACAGCTGCTACACAATGGGGGCTACTTAATTCTGAGCTGTGGGATCTGAAACAATGTTTATCAATTCACTTGAGGGAGTAAACCACTCTTAGATGTCAGATGTTTGGTGAGGCATTTTAGCATGGTGGATAGAAATACCTAGGGATTCCTATGCAAAGCCATATCTCAAAGCCTGAGTGATGTCACAGTGAGTAATGATATAAATTTGAAAGATGAGATGATGCTATATGAGCTTACAGGCATTTGTAAATGGGTTAGTAATGGCTGCATGGCATAGAAGAGTCTTGAAGATAATCTAAGCCAACCTTTCCCAAACTTGCTGTTGGAGATACTATTCAGTGCCTTGAATCAAAACAAGATCTGATTTATTTCAAAGCAATTACAACTAATACTCAAGGAATAAACTGATCACCTGGTAGGATTTGATACAATGATTTATGTTTTTATTTTTTATTCACGGGGCCATGTGGCTTGTGGGATCTTAGTTCCTGGACCAGGGAATGAACCTGGGCATTGAGAGCAGAGAGTCCAAACTACTGTGCAGCCAGGGAATTCCCCATAATGTTTTTAATTTTGTAGAAATAACAAAACCAAGTTACACTAGTGAAAATACCACTTTTCCAATTGCCACAATACTTTGGGTTTAAAATAAGTTTTCCTTCTATGGATTCAGTCAGTTCATGCTTGTCTCATATTGAAACACCACCCCCTCCCCCTGAAAAAACAATAGCAATTACTTCCTGCAGAATGGGAACATACATTTATAAAGGGTCAAACTCAATGGAATGTTTGCTCCCAGTGTTACTTCTAATCAAAATTTTCTCAAAAACGGGTCAATAAAGGTGAAAAAAACAAAGCGTTTTTTATGCCAGTGTGTCATTGCTATTTGTAGCGCTAAAGAATCCACCTGCCAATGCAGGAGACACAAGAGATGCGGGTTCAGTCCCTGGATGGAGAAGATCCCCGGGGGTAGGAAATGGAAACCCACTCCAGTAATCTTGCCTGGAGAATCCCATGGACAGAGGAGCCTGGAGGGCTACAGTCCATGGGGTCACAAAGAGTTGCACATGACTGAGTGACTGAGCACACAGACACACACAGTACTATACACAGTATGATGCTGAACAACAAATTGAGAAATTAACATGGTGAATACCTAATTTAACTGTAATAATATTAATGAAAGTGAGTGGAGATGTGTGTGACCTTCTTGGAATTTTTTGGAGCAAACAACATGTTACTAGCACCCACTAATTAGAATATACTAAGGAGAATCCCCTCTCTTATTCCAATATACCAACTCTTGAAGGTAAAAAAGAATCTTAGCAAGAGTATCTAGAAGAGTGTGTATGAAAAATATCACATTCCATTTTATATATATATACACATGCTACAGTGCTCATTTATAATGAAGTGAGATGCTCCTAACCATCAAGAAAGCCAGATAAATCTCATTTACACTTAAAAAATCAGAAAATCAATTTGTTCAAAATATATCAGGCATTTATTATGCCATGCACTTTATTGAGGAGTAAAGATTCAACATTTAAAACATGGGTTTGCAAAATGCGTGCAATATTAGAAATATATTAGTAAATCAGTAGTGAGTAAAGTGTGATAAAATATAAAATTTGGGGATTGGCTTTAAAGAGATCTTTAAAACAGGAAAAACTGCTAGCCACTTTGAAACATTGCAAAATGTGTAAATATATATGGCCAATCGAAGAGATTAAAATTTTCTTGGCATTCCACCTTTATATATTCCAATATATTTTTCTGATAATAAAAGCAGCAAAATTTTAAGGGTCCAGAATGAGACTAGATCTTTCCAAATACACAAGGTTTTAAGATGGCTATTTTAGAATAGTTACTTTCTGAAAATATTCAGTTATTTACTGAGAGGTTCAATAGCTTCTTGTTGGTTATGTAATCTGACCTGTAAAACAGACTGGATAGCAAGAGGTAGTTTGTTTCATCCATTATTTAAAACAGATTTTCTAGCAGTACCCTCTGAGTTTAAAATTCATTTCACGTGTTGAAACTTTCTATGATGTTTTGCTCCATCAACTGCCACTGAAAGTGACATTTCCTCTATTTATAACTCACTTTATTTCCCAAGACACTCCTAAGAAACTTTAGGCTAAGGTCAATTGTAAGAAACTTACATCCTTGGGTAGAATATAATTACTAGTTACTTCTGAAATTAAATTTTACTATAGGTATTTCCCCTCAAAATACACCAAGGATAACATTTAAGGTATAACTTTTCCCTTACATTTAGTTAGGAACATTAGATGTGTTCAAATAAATAAATTAGCGATTAAATGTATTGAGAATTTTTTCAAGTGGTAATTCAAACTCTAACTTTCAAATTATCCAACCTGGTATACCTTTTAAAAAAAATATGTAAAGAAAACAGATTTTCTATATGTTTTATATATTTCAAAACTCCCTTGCCCCTAACTCATTATGATTTCTCCCCACAATAATCATAGGTTTATAGTCTGTTTCACATGTAGCATGCTATTAATACTTAAGGATTGGACTGGAATGTTTGTATAAATCAATTATAAAATGAAACGAGTTTAAAAACAGCCCTGACACCTCACACCCCATGATGTCACTGTCAAAGAAAAATAAAAAATAGAAAATAAATGTTGTTGAAGCTATGGAGAAATTGGAACACCTGTGCACTGTTAGTGGAAATGTAAAATGGTATAGCTACTATGGAAAACAGAAATCAAAAACAGAATTACCATAAGATTCAGCATTTGCATTTTTGGTATCTATCCAAAATAGCTGAAAGCAGAGTCCAGAAGAGGTATATGCACACTTATGTTCATAGCAGCATTATTCACAACAGCCAGGAGTCCATCCAGTGTCCATCAACAAATGGATGGATAAGTACAATGTAGTATATACAGACAATGGAGTACTATTTAGTGTTTGAAAGGAAGAAGGTGTTGACATGATACAACATGGATGAACCTCAAGGAAATTATATTAAGTGAAATAAGTTAGCTACAAAAAAGGTAAATATTGTTTGATTCCACTTATATGAGAATAGTTAAACTTATAGAATAGTCAAACTGAGAAAGAAAGTAGAATGGCAGTTGCCAGGAGTTGGTGGGGAGGTAGCATGGAAAAGTTTTGTTTAGTATGTGTAGAGTTTCAGTTTTGCAAGATGTCAAAGTCCTGGAGATTAGTTGCACAATGCAAATATACTTAACAGTACTGAACTGTACACTTAAAAATGTGTAAGATGATAAATTGTATGTTGTGTTTTACCACAGTGGAAAAAAATTAATTTTAAAAAAGCCCTGATCATTAAGAAGACAACCAAGGAAACATTATTATTTCTGCAGCCACAGTCAGTCTTCGCATGATGCTGCTGAAGCCATCTTTTAAAAAACTGACTTAAATACCCAAAGTTTTTAAAAGGTTAAAGTAGTAAGGAAAAAAAAAGCATTATTTATCATCCCCTGGGAGTTTCCATAAGCCAAACACCTTTGCTTAGGGCAATATTCATAAAGAAAGACCAGAGAAAAAGAAAGAAAGCTGTTAGGCACAACATATAAAGATGTTGCAGAATTTTCTCTGGCTGGTGATAAATGTATAGAGCAAATCAAATTACAGGATGTCCTATTTTAAGAAACCCTATTTTCTACACAAATGAAATAAGACTTAATTTATCACATTCTGAAAGTATGCTTTAATATTCTTTGAAATAGGGGGTTCTATTACATCACTTAGCTTTTATTTGAAGACTTAAAGTACTTGTCTCAGAGGCGGAGGCAGTGGCAACATGTTAGAAACCACTGTCAACTGGAAATCAATCCATAATCAAGATGACACTTCTATAATAATGTAAATCAATGAGGGAATATATGATTCTATTTTTAAAAATGTGCTTCATGTATATAAGTCCAGGAATGCCATCTATTGTGTAAAACAGGGTCTACTTTTATTCATACGTGGCATAATTCAAAAACAAAAATCACACTCAATCCTGTATCTCCGGGTTAGTAAGGAAGGAGGAACAACAATGAGCCTTATCTAAGGTGTTGGGGGATATTATTTGATGAATTTACTAGGAGCTTAGAGGAAACTAAAGTTGCTGCCCTCTGACTGGAACATTCAATTTTATCATTTGTGCGTAACATAAAAGGGCAATTTAGATGTTAAAATTTAATCAACATGAAACATTAATGCCTTAGGTTGAAACAGAGAATGGCACAATAATGGCATTAGAAAAGGTGAAAATAGCACCATTACTCTCATTGACATCATCAATGTGTTTGCTTCAGTGAACTGTACCTCCAAAATGGAAAAACAAAAATGTCATTTGTACGGAAAGTATCATCAATATTTAGCTTTCTTCTTGCCCAACTGTAGAATGACCTACATTCTAGAAAGGATATAAAAACATCTAACCGAAATATAGATTTTTCTTTACTTAAAACAGCAACCTTTGGTAGATATCCCTGATCATCTTTGGTCAATATGATTGCACTAGGGAAATTTAAAAATTGATCATTACCAAGTGAAATGATGAAATGTTACTTTGGGGGGGCACTAAGTAGTGTTTAATATCCACAAAACACACATTCATTGGCCATCCATTTACAAGTCATTAATTGCCTACTATGCGCCAGACATCTGTGTGTGTGTGTGTGTGTGTGTGTGTGCATGTGCACACAATTAGTCGTGTTTGACTCTGTGACCCCATGGACTGTAGCCCACTAGGCTCCTCTGCCCATGGGATTTTCCAGGCAAGAATCCTAGAGTGGGTTTCCATTTCCTACTCCAGGGTATCTTCCTGAGCAAGGGATTGAACTCACATCTCTTGCACTGGCAGGTGGATTCCTTACCACTAAGCCACAGGGAAGCCCACCAGACATGTAGTAAAGCATATAGGTCTGCACATCTATATATATATATAGATAAGTTTTGAAATGAGAATCATTCCAACTTCTGAGATCCTACACCCCTCAGTCTCTTTCAAGTACCATTTCTATAGTGATGATTCCCACATCTCTATCTCTAGTCCTAACTTCTCTTATGAGCTTCAGAACTGTATTTCTAACTACCAACCAGACATTCCTGTCTAGAAACTCCACACACATTTCAAATTGTACCAGGTCAAACTTTAACATTCTAGTATGTTTGTACATTCCAGGCACTCACAATATACTTTCAAACCAATATTCCCTCTCCACTGTCATTTTATCTTTCAGACCCAGCTCTAGTATTGAATCTTCTGGGAGCTCCTTATGTCCTTTCGAGCAGAATTCATTCTTATTCTTCCCATTTTATCATTGTACTTAGTAAATATCCTTAATACTCTAGCTTTTCTTGTCATTAGTGAATTTTTACAACTAGTAAATCAGGTATCTTTCACCTCAGCTATATCATCAACCTTTATGGCAGATGTCCTGTTTCATTGTTGCTCTCATTTTTGCATCTGAATGGATTAATTTGAAAACACTCAGATAAAATGGTGTTTTTGGAAGTAAACTGTTTCAGTAGGTCTGAGTTGAGACTTGAGGGTCATGGCAACTTCCTGTAAACACACTGTCCTTTAATGATGCCACCCTCCAATGCTCAGTGTTTCTGGGTTTGCAGCCGGCCAAGAAGGGGAAATACTTTCAGGCAACCCTTTTCAGCAGCGCTTAAAATAGCATCCCTTAAACACCTACGGACTATGTGGGCTTTCTTTCACTTAAGTGGAGGAGGAAATGGCAACCCACTCCAGTATTCTTGCCTAGAGAATCCTGTGTACAGAGGAGCCTGGTGGGCTGCTGTCCATAGGGTCGCATAGAGTCAGACACGACTGAAGAGACTTAGCATGCATGCATGCATTGGAGAAGGAAATGGCAACCCAAACCCACTCCGGTGTTCTTGCCTGGCAAATCCCAGGGATGGAGGAACCTGGTGGGCTGCCGTCTATGGGGTCACACAGTCGGACATGACTGAAGCAACTCAGCAGCAGCAGCAGCAGCTTTCACTTAAGTACATGTTGTTCTCACTGAACTGCATCCCTGAGCAGCTCATATAGTGACATGTTTAATACAGTTGGGTTACCCAAGACTTGCAGAGATTAGGAAGCTGTCAGTAAAACATCCAGGGAGCGGAGGGGGGGTGGCTTTGTGAATTGCTTTCTAATATCACTCTGAATTAGCAATTAATGGGAAAATTTTGACAACTTGTTCAACACACAGTACAGTCAGATAAAAAATCAACCTCCAGAGAATTCGATTTTGTTTATCATTTAAGCTACAGTGTATTTAACAGATGAATTTTTTCCAGAGTAGTCATCTCAATTTATTTCAGTGGATATCCTTGATTAGTAAATTCTCTCTCTTTTTTAAATAAAATTTAGAAATTATCTCATCTAGAGAGTAAAGGGGAGGAACACACATTTTTGAGTTGGCAACAAGCTTGGGGAGGAACATGTAGTTAGGGATAAATGGAATTAACCTTTTTTATGCATTGTTATAAGTTAGCTAATGTTTTCCAGGCAACAGTGATAGGTAATTTGTACTTACAGCCATGTACTCCCTTGTTTTAAGTGAACTGTATGTATGCGTTTCTTGAAATGCTGGCATGGTTACTTTTTCAATTATTTCTCCCTCATAGGTTACACAGTTAAGTGTACTCCTATAAATTGCATTTACCCAGAACTAGAAAATATTTCAAAATAATTAAACTTCTACTAATATAAATACAGAGTTAGGCTATCTAGTTAGGATACCTAGTTTTTTAAGGACTAGCCATGTGATCTGACATGAAGGAGATAACACCCTAAATCATGAGAACACTGAGTGAGTCAGTGATGAAGTTAAGGGCTAAGCAAGAGGAAAAAATTGGGAGACGTTTGTTCCTTCTATTTGTTTAAAATATCACCTCACATAGAAAGTGTCATTTCCTCTAAAAATGTTCTCCCAATGTCCCCAAACAATGACGAAGAACCATAACAATACCCTATAACCTACAAGAAGACAGGCAGTGAATACTTAAGTGAAGTTTTTGAGTAATATCTAAAGAAGTTTTTAGTAAATATACACACATAAAGTAAAAACATAAACTGCCTACAAAAAGATCTTTCAAAATTTTGTAAAAAGCAAAGTATTTTAAATAAATCTTCAAATATAAATATCTGCAGGTGAAAATACTAAATTCCAATGGCATCTAAAACATATACATTTTCCTTTATCTTCTGGTATCACATGGAAAGCTTATGAATGGATAAGCACCATGGTCTGACCTAGAAATGAACTGGGGCAAATGTCATGGTAAAAAAAAAAGTGGGGGCGGGGGGCGCTTCTTTGGTAGCTCGGCTTGTAAAGAATCCGCCGGCAATGCAAGAGACCCAGGTTTGATTCCTGGGTTGGGAAGATCCCCTGGAGAAGGGAACACCTACCCCACTCCAGTATTCTGGCCTGGAGAATTCCATGGACTATATACTCCACGGGGTCGCAGAGTCAGACATGATGGAGCGACCTTCACTTATGGTAAAAAGACAGGAAAATACAACAGGATTCCATACTATTTAACAGTCAAAATTTTATGTATTTATGCATTGGACTTTAGGTTTCTAGAGGCAAGTACATTCATTCAGTAAATATTTACTGATTGCCTAAGATTTTACTAGGCATTAGTGGAGAAATGTGAGAATACAAAGACAGTTATATTCTCTGCCCTTAAGACATTTACAACTGAGTTGGAGACACATAAATGCATACAAATACATTTTATTGCTATGTAACAACTATGCTAATTCGCTTCTTTGCAACCCTATGGACTTTAGCCCTCCAGGCTCCTCTGTCCAGGGGATTCTTCAGGCAACAATACTGGAGTGGGTTGCCGTTTCCTTCTCCAGGGGATCTTCCCAACCCAGGGATCAAACCCGTGTCTCTTACATCTCCTGCAATGGCAGGTTAGCTCTTCACCACTAGTGTCACCTGGGAAGCTCATATAACAACTATGTGTGTGTTAGTTGCTTAGTTGTGTACAACGCTTTGCAACCCCATAGACTGTAGCCCACCAGGCCCCTCTGTCCATGGGATTCTCCAGGCAAGAATACTGAAGTGGGTTGCCATTTCCTTCTCCAAAAGGAACTATAGAAAGAAAGAAAGTGAAGTCGCTCAGTCGTGTCCGACTCTTTGCGACCCCATGGACTGTAGCCTACCAGGCTCCTCCATCCATGCAATTTCCCAGGCAAGAGTACAAGTGGGTTGCCATTTCCTCCTCCAATATAACAACTATACAATCCTGTTAATATAATCTCTGTAAACAAAAACTGCTTACCCCCCCCCTGTATTTTTAAACTTACTTTTAGAATCACTCATTATATTACTCAATTGGTTCAGATTTTCAATTGAACAGCATGTTGTGGACACCAAGGGAACATCAGACTGCCGAAACATTTAAGGAAAAACAGACATGCCACAACACTAATGCAAGATCAGCACAACCTGGCCAGTTGTGAGGAAGGGCCAGTCTCTTTTCTCACTTCCAGTATTCTCACATATGGAGAAGTACAATCTGTTTTCCTAACAAACCATGTTTTGTATTTGTCTATGCTCCGAAGTATTTTTCTTCAACCTAATGCCATTTACTTTTACTTTCTGGCCCATCTTGAAATAAACATCCTGTATCCTTGATAATCGCGGATTACTATATTGAGAGTCATAACATCACAACAACTTTTTAACAATATTTATTCTACTTTAGATAAGAATCTTTGAAACTGACAAAATAAAATCTCAACAAATTTAACTTTACAAACTAACAATCTTTTTCAGAAGTAGGGACTGGGTTCATTTTCCTTCTTTGCAGTTTTTTTTCTATGACTTTGTTAAGCAGAATTACAAATTTTAAAGCATGTTCAAATATAGTATTTGGTATTGAAAACAGCAAAAGCAAAAAAATCCAGTTCTATACCCTGGATCAGGATCAGTATACATTCTACCCAGCCTGCAATACAGTCTACATTTTCATACATGGAATCCGTTTTGGATGATGGCACTGAAACTCTGTGCAAGTACCTTAAACAACAAACATTCAAATATACTCACAAGTATTAATACTACTAAGGCAAGAAGTGAAAAAATATATATTCCGTTATCTATTTAACAACAGGTCAGGAAAACTTAAAGAGAAAATAGGTTTTTAGATTAATTCTGAACAGTCAATCAGCAGAACCTTTGCATTCCTAAAGTGTTCTGACCAATTGAGATTTTGGTACCAAAAAACCCAAGATTGTATGACAACCTTGTTTTCAACGTGATTTTAAACAGCATGTTTAGCACCAACAACTTACAAACTACAAACATGAAGATTACAATCTGCAAATGGAATGCTTCCAAAACCTGGTAATCTAGAAACTGACATGTACCTTCCCACTGGAACAACACTATAATACTATAGCCAGAATTACATGTATTTCCAGAATACATGTACAAACTCTTATTTTAAAAAAATACTCTCAATATACCATCTATCTGCAATGAAAAACAACCAAAACAGTATTATCATAATACTGTTAACAAAAAATAAAAAAGAAAATATTCAGAATTGTAAAGCCATGACTGCCAAGCATTGAAATGAGAGAATACGTAAATGACTCAAACAGTGAACAAAACTAGGAATTAGTCAACATTTTTTTTTATAACTCAAAACGACACTATTGGACAGGTGTATAAAAGTATTAAAGCCAAATTTTGACTGACTGAAGGGTAACTCACTGTCTAGGTCGCCATCTCTCTTCGCCTAATATGCTAAGCAGAGGTAAGCTGCATCTTTTTCATCTGAAAGATAAAAGCCAGAGTCAAAAGCACAAACGCAGAGCAAAGGAGAAAAGTGGGAGCCGACTGGAAGGTAAATCTGGGCACTTTGAGGACAGGGCGGCCATCCTTAGCTCCAGAGGCCTGCATAGTTCCCACGGAGGCCTGAAGGGAGAGGGCCGCCAGCGACGAAGAGCTTCATCTCCGGCCAGTTGTAGCAGTGGGTGTAGAGCGCATTGGGCAAGTCGCCGAAGGCACCGAAGTAGTTCATCCGCAGGTCATCTTGGCTGAGCCAGCCTCTGCCACAAATCAGCCTGAACCTCCTCCCTGTGGGCCGCGGAGAGGAGTACGGGCTGACCGTGATCTTCTCCTCCAGGAACTTCTGCGCACGGATGTCATAGAAGAGCAGAGAGCCGTGGCCGGTGCCCACGGTGATGATGTGCTCGTAGAAGCTCAGGGAGCGCACACCGGTGCCGCCCTCGCGGGAGCACAGGTGCCGGACGCTCTGGTGACCCTGGCGCAGATCCAGGAAAGAGACATGCGACTGGGAGCCCACCGCATACAGGGACAACTCATCGCAGTAGGTCAGGCACACATTCTCTCGGCAGTAAGGCAGCCTGATGGACAGCAGCCTGGACAGGGTATTCCGGGCTTTCCACAGGTGGAAGTAGCCATCCATGGTCACGGCTCCCAGCTCCTGCCTCTTGGCGCTGAAGGCCACGGCCCGCACCTTGCAGTTACCTGGGTTGGTTCCGGCCCTGGGGACATCCTCCACTTCCGCGGGACGGATGTGGCCATACACGGGGAGCCCTGCGTCGCTGTGCCAGGCGATGCTGCTCCGGAATACGTCGGGGTCTATCTTCCAGACGCCCAAGGTGCCGTCACGGGAGCCGCTCACCACCACCGTGTCGCTCATCCAGGCGAGGGCGAAGATCCAGTCCTTGTGGCCGTGGCGGTCGCCCAGGCACAGGGGATCCAGCGTTGGCAACCAGTAGATGGCCAGGCTGTTGGGGTTCTCGCCCCCGGTGGCCAGCAGCGTCTTGGAGGGATTCAGCTGGACGGCATGGATGCCGCAGCCCGGCTGGGCGCGGGCCGGCGGGGGCCGACGATCCCGCATGAGCGGGATGCGCGTTATCTGGCCCGACTGCACGTCCACCACGAAGAGCGTGTTGCACTTGGTACCGCACACCACCTGCTTGGCGTTCAGCCACTGCGACGCGAACACCTTGTCGACGGTGCCCAAGGGCAGCTCGCGCTCCCGCAGCAGCTCTGGCAGCTTCCGCACCGCGAAGCCACGCAGCTCGCTATCGAAGCCCGGGAACCCGGCGCGGCCCCGCGCGCCCACCTCGCGCCCCTTCAGGTAGTTCACCACTGAGCGCCGCACCACCATCCGCCTGGGCTTCTTGGGCGGCTGCGGGCCGTCTGCGTCCACCGCCGCCGAGCCCGCGGCGGCCTCCTGGGGCGCGGGAGCTTCCCGTTTCCTGTTACCTGGTTGCTGCGGGGCCATGCCGGGCGGCGGGCGGGTGGCGGCGTGGGAAGACAGGGCTGCGAGCGTGGGAAGCACAGGGCTGGCGAGCCTGGCGAGGAGAGGCGGACGGGCGAGCGGAGCGCGGGGCGGCGCGCTGCAGCGAGGGCGGCGGCGATGCAGATCCAGGCGAGGGCGGGAAGTGCGGCCGGCGGCGAGGGCTGCGGGAGCGAAGTCGACGTGGGACGAGGACTACGCAGGGGGCGAGCACGAGGGGGCGGAGGCGGCGGGAGGGGCGGGCGTGGGGGGCTGGGTAGCAACCGCCGGCCTGGGAGGGGTCGGAAGCGGGGTGGATGGAGCCTCGGGGGGAAATGCACCTAGAACCAGCGCTCCTGGATTCCCGAGGGGGCGGGGAGGGGGGTGCGCTCGGAGGAGGTGGAAGGAGCCAGCTGGGGGCTGGTGCGAGGGAAGGCACTTGGCCTATGGGGTTGGGTGAGATGAGCCTGGGATGTGCTGGGGGCCTTGCTCCAGGACCCCCGCTCCAGGACCCCAAGCTGGCCAAGTGCGCCTGTCCTGAATCCCCACTAAATAATACGGGGTGTTTTGCCATGCATTGGACAGCAGCCAATCAGCCCCTCTGCTGGAACCTAGACAGACTCAACCAAATATATGTGCGTGTGTGTTTATATCTATATCTATATTTATTTATTTCCCTCCTCAAACTGAGGTCTGGGCTCCTGCACTGCAGTGGTCTAAAGGATACCTGCAGATCCCCACACTCTGGCTAGGGTGATGTCTGAGACACCTTGGTCGGGCACAGCCTTGGGAACCCAGCAGGCTGTGTGCTCACTTGGAGGACGGAGTGTTCCTTGGAGGTGCCGGATTGCATGGTAACTCAGAACCCGGAAAATGTGGAGAGGAATAGGCAAGGGGAGGGGCAGCTCCCTTCCTGCACTTAGGTGCTGTTCTCAACTCTCAGTTCCAGAGGCCGGTGCTTGGGCATAGTCCCCTGGGGCTTTGAGGAGAGGTCCTGCGGGGTGGGCAAGATTTTCACAAGCAAACATGAAGATAAAGAGCATTCGGGGTGGAGGCAACAACAAGGACGAATGAGACTATAAGTGTCCAGAGCGAAGGCTTATTCTTAAGAAGTGGGTATTCCATACTTTTCTTGGCCTCATCAGAGCAGCCAGTCCCCTGGCAGGCTCCTACGCAGGCAGGCTCAATTCATTTACACGGTTTAAAACATGGCGCCTGGAAGCTGGTGGTTCGTAGCCATTCTGCACAAACACCCCTCCTAACAAAAGTATCAATACACTTGCTGCCTGGGGGGAGGGGGGATACACGGGGATATGGATTTGCTTGTCTGACCTATCAGGGGAGCCCGTGGGGGCTACTTTGTTGCTGCTTCCACCTCCCTTCGCCTGCCGTGTGTGTTTAGTTTTCATCCTGCTCACCTCACTTCTTTTGCAATGTTAGCTCAAACTCGCAAGTGCCAAGTACAAACCATGGGTCCTTTCCACCACTGTAGTCCATCCAGCTGCTGCATTCCAGTGTTCCCCAACACTCCCCCACACCCCAGTTCTGATTATTTCCCCCATATTATTCATCTCATGGCAACACATGTCCCTTGCATGGGCTGGTGGTGGTGAAAATGAAAGCAGGGACTGCTTCATAGAGACAGCTGCGTTTTTGTATCTACAGGTGTGGGTGCGGGGAATGAACATTTCAGAAAGAAGTAACCATGTGTGAAATGGCACAGAAAGTGTAGAGAACTGGCTCACAGACTTTTAGTGTACGTGATAATGGTAGAGGCAGCTTACTAAATATACACGTTGTGTTCCTCAGTCCCTAAGTTGTGTACTACTCTTTGCGACCCTGTAGACTGCAGCACACCAGGCTTCTCTGCCCTTCACTGTCTCCCAGAGTTTGCTCAAGTTCATATCCATTGAGTCTCTGCTGCTGTCTAACCATCTCATCCTCTGCAGTCCCGTTCTCTTCTTGCCCTCAATCTTTCCCAGCATCAGGCCCTTTTACAATGAGTCAGCTCTTCATAGCAGGTGGCAAGAGTACTAGAACTTCAGCTCAGTTTCAGTCCTTCCAGTGAACATTCAGGGTTGATTTCCTTTAGGATTGACTGGTTTGATCTCCTTGCTCTCAAGAGTCTTCTCTAGCACCGCAGTTCAAAAACATCAATTCTTCGGTGCTCTCTTCTTTATAGGCCAACTCTCACATCCATACCTGAGTACTGGAAAAACCATAGCTTTGACTAGATGGACCTTTGTTGGCAAAGTAATATCTCTGCTTTTGTGTGTGTGTGTGTGTGTGTGTGTGTGTGTGCGCGCGCGTGCTTGTCTCTGCTTTTTAATATGCTATCTAGGTTGGTCATAGCTTTCCTTCCAAGGAGCAAGAGTCTTAATTTCATGGCTGCAGTCACCGTCTGCAGTGGTTTTGGAGCTCAAGAAAATAAAATCTGTCACTATTTCTACTTTTTCTTCTTTTAGTTGCCATGAAGTGGTGGGACCAGATGCCATGATCTTAGTTTTTTGAATGCTGAGTTTCAAACCAGCCTTTTCACTCTCATCAAGAGGAGCTTTAGTCCTCTTCACTTTCTGCCATTAGAGTGGTATCATGTGCATATCTGAGGTTGTTGATATTTCTTCCCTCCCTCCTTCCATCTCCCCACTTCCCTCCCTCCCTTGATTCCAGCTTATGGTTTATCCAGCCCAGCATTTTGCATGATCTACTCTGCATATAAGTTAAATAAACAGGGTGACAATATACAGCCTTGTCATAACTCCTTTTCCAATTTGGAGCCAGTTCATTGTTGCATGTCCAGTTCTAGCTGTTGCTTCTTGACCTACATACAGGTTTCTCAGGAGACAGGTAAAGTGGTCTGGTATCTCTTTAAGAATTTTCTACAGTTTGTTGTGATCCATGCAGTAAAGGCTTTAGTGTAGTCAATGAAGCAGTAGTAGAAGCTCCTTTGCTTTCTCCATGATCCAACAAATGTTGGCAGTTTGATCTCTGGTTCCTCTGTCTTTTCGAAATCAAGCTTGTACATCCAGAAGTTCTCGGTTCATGTACTACTGAAGCCTAGCTTGAAGAGATTTGAGCATTACCTTGCTAGCATGTGAAATGAGCATAATTGTGTGGAAGTTTGAACATTCTTTGACATAGCACTTCTTTGGGATTGGAATGAAAACTGACCTTTTCTAGTCCTGTGGCCATTGATGAGTTTTCCAAATTTGCTGACGTATTTAGTGCAACACTTAAACAGTATTGTCTGTTAAGATTTTAAATAGCTCAGCTGGAATTCCGTCCCCTCCACTAGCTTCCTTTACAGTAATGATAAATACATTAATCAAAAGACAAAGATTGGCAGAATGAATTAAAAAGAAAACATGATTCAAAAATATGATTTCTATAAGTAACTCCCTTCAAATATGACATCAATAGATTGAAAATAAAAAGAAAAATAATACAAGCATTAATCATAAAAATTAGGAGAAGCTATATTAACATCAGAAAAAGTAAACTTCAGTGTTGAGAAAATTACTAAAGACAAAGAGAGTCATTATATAATGCTAGAAGGATCAATCCACAAAGAAGGCATTACAATCCTAAATTTGTAAGTGCCAAACAAGAGCGACTCCATGATTAAGTTGGATTTACTCCAGGTATGCAAGTCTGGTTTGACATCTGAAAATCTGTACAAACCAACGTGTCAAAAGTACAATGAAAAAAACCATATAATCATATCAACTGACAGAAAAAACAGTTGACCAAATCCAATCCCCATTCATGATAAAAACTCTCAGCAAACTTAGAATAGAAAAGAACTTCTTCAACTTAGTAAAGAACATTTATAAAAACCTACAGCAAGCATCCTATTGAAAGGTGAGAAGCTAGATGCTTTACCTCTAAGAAAAGAAACAAGGCAAGGGTTTCTGGTTTCACCACTTTAATCCAGTATAGTATTAGAATTTCTACCCAGTTTAATAAGGCAAGACAAATAAAAGGTCTAAAAATTGGAAATAAGTAAATAAATGTGTTCCTATTTGCAGATGAAATGATTGTGTATGTAGAAAGTCCTAAGGAATCTACAAGAAGAAATTCCTAGAACTGATAAGTGAATTCAGCAAGGTTGTAGGATTCTCAGAATTCGGTTATATTTATATATACCAACAACTAACATATAACAACCAAAATTAAGAACACAATACCATTTAAAATCATACAGATAAAATGAAATATTTACATATAAACATCAAAATATGTATAGGATGTATGGTTAAAAAGACAAAATACTAATGCATGAAATCAGTTAAGATACATAATATGTTTATATTTTTGAAGATGCAACATTGTACAGATGTCAATACTCCAGAAACTTATCTGCACTTGTAACGCAATTTCTATCAAAATCTCAGCAAGGTATTTTTGGAGACATAAACAAACTTGTTCTAAAATCTGTATGGAAAGGCACAGTCCCTATAAAACAATTTTGAATGCAAGAGAAAAGTAAGAGGAATCACTCTACATATCTACAGTAATCAAGATAGTATGATATTAGCAGAACTATACACACAGCAAACAGAACAAAGAACACAGAAATACACACACCAAATATGTTAATCCATGTTGTTTCCAGACTTTGGCTCTATTTATAATAGCCAAAGTCTAGAAACAACATGGATTAGATATTGCCCTTCATTAGATGGATGGTTAAACAAACTGTAGTACATCTATGTCATGGATAATGACTCAGCAGTACAAAAAGTATAGACTACTGATACATGCTCTAACTTGAATGAATCTTTTTTAGAAGTTGAATTTTATATTGAAAAAAAAATTTAGATATTTTTATGTGGTTCAGAATAAGGGAACAATGAACAGTGTTTAGGTGAAAGAGGTTTAGTTTTTTAACTTTTTATTTTGTATTGGAGTACAGCTGACTAACAATGTTGTGATAGTTTCAGGCAGACAGCGAAGGACTCAACCATACATGTACATGTAAAGGAAGAATATTGAGGGAATTATATTGGATGAAGAAAACAAATGTCAGAAGGTTAAAAACCTTCCATTTGCATAACATTTTTGAAATGGCCAATTTATAGAAATAGACAAATTAGTTACCAGGCGTTAAATGAAATGGAAGTTGGGAGTGAAGTGGCTGTGTCCATAACAGGTCAGCAATAGGTATCACTGTAGTGATGGAAATGTTCTAAATCGTCACTGTCAATGCCAATATTCTGGTACCGATATTCTACTAGAGTTTCTCATTGGAGCAAACTGGCTAAAGTATAGACTGAATCTCTGTGTTATTTCTTACCATTGCATGTGAATCTACAATTATCTCAAAATAAAAATTTAAAAATCATGAGAAAATAAATCATGGAATGTATAAAGATACTAAAAATTTGTTAAGATAGAAAATTTTTAAAAGAAATTATCAGCATTCCTTTGTCAATAGGTCTAACACTGACCTATAGTCAAAGCTATGGTTTTTCCAGTAGTCATGTACAGATGTGAGAGTTGAACCATAAAGAAGACTGAGTGCCAAAGAATTGATGCTTTTGAACTGTAGTGCTGGGAAAGACTCTCGAGAGTCCCTTGGTCAGCAAGGAGATCAAAGCAGTCAATCCTAAAGGAAATCAACCCTGAATATTCATTGGAAAGACTGATGCTGAAGCTGAAGCTCCAATATTTTGGCTACCTGATGCGAAGAGCCAACTTACTGGAAAAGACCCTGATGCTGGGGAAGATTGAGGGCAGAAGGAGAAGGGGACAACAGAGGATGAGATGGTTGGACAGCATCACTGACTCAATGGACATGGGTTTGAGCAAACTCCAGGAGATAGTGAAGGACAGGGAAGCCCTGTGTGCTGCAGTCCATAGGGTCACAAAGAGTCAAACAAGACTGAGCAACTGAACAGCAACTAACACTGACACATTGGACTCTGCTTACAATTGTGCAGCCTGGCCTCTTGACTTGACAGAGGCCTTTAGAACATTTGGGGGCTAGGGCAGGGGAAAACATAGTCAGATGCCACTCTCTCTCTTGGGTAGCTCTCACCTCACTGTGCACAACTGTCAGGCACCTGATAGAACTGAGCAGAAAGAAAACATTTAGCATTGCAGACTCCCCTCCCCCCATAAATGTACCCAAGGAGGCTGCAACCTAACAACCTCAGTGAGGTCCTGGAATCAGGATTCTTTCAGAGAATGGTCAAACTTCCTTCTAACTGTGCAGGTTAGATGATTGAGGTTAATATACTGACCAGCTGCTTCTTTAGTAGGTCCAAATGAAGTGTTTTAAAAGAGTGCTTTCACCCCTTACCAGGACTTCCAGTAGTAGGCAGAAGACTTCCCACAATTAAAAAAAAATCCAAGAAGACTTGTCTGCTTATTTGAATATGATATACACAAAATACTATGCCCATATATTTTATACTTTCTTGAGGAGATGTAAAAGAGATTTAATGGATTAATGCAATGCAGATGTATACTAGAATTTTAGTATGAGTTACCTGGAGTTTACCTGTGTATGGTGAATGATGATACGATGATAATGATATGAAAGGGAGATGATATGGGGGAAGGAGAGAGAAAGAGACAGGGATGGGGCAAGCAAAAAGGAAAGACACAAATACCCTCCAAACTCAGCATATATGATATGATTACATATTTACATTTATTTAAAATTGCATATCAGTATGTATAAACATAATTTTTAACTAATAGACAAACTTACTGTTTTATATTTTCTTTGGTACCTCAATTTATAGTCTTGTACTCACTGCTTAGAGATGTCGTCTAGTGGACTATTATTAGCTGATTAGTAAGACAAGTACTGTGTTAAGTGCTTCACATAAATTATTTCATTTAATACCTACTACAACAACTGGAGCCCTGGATTATCTCTCCCATTGAACATATTAGGATTGTTCAGTTCAGTTCAGTCGCTCAGTTGTGTCTGACTCTTTGTGACCCCATGAACCGCAGCACACCAGGCCTCCCTGTCCATCACCAACTCCCGGGGTACACACAAACCCATGGCCATCGAGTCGGTGACACCATCCAACCATCTCATCCTCTGTCGTCCCCTTTTCCTCCTGCCCTCAATCTTTCCCAGCATCAGGGGCTTCTCAAATGAGTCAGCTCTTCATATCAGGTGGCCAAAGTATTGGAGTTTCAGCTTCAACATCAGTCCTTCCAATGAATACCCAGGACTGATCTCCTTTAGGATGGACTGGTTGGATCTCCTTGCAGTCCAGGGGACTCTCAAGAGTCTTCTCCAACACCACAATTCAAAAACATCAATGCTTTAGCTCTCAGCTTTTAGAGTCCAACTCACACATCCATACATGACCACTGGAAAAACCATAGCCTTGACTAGACGGACCTTTGTTAGCAAAGTAATGTCTCTGCTATTTAATATGCTATCTAGGTTGGTCGTAACTTTCCTTCCAAGGAGTGTCTTTTAATTTCATGCCTGCAATCACAATCTGCAGTGATTTTGGAGCCCCAAAAATTAAAGTCTGACACTGTTTCCACTGTTTCCCCATCTACTTGCCGTGAAGTGATGGGACCAGATGCCATGATCTTATTTTTCTGAATGTTGAGCTTTAAGCCAACTTTTTCGCTCTCCTCTTTCATTTTCATCAAGAGACTCTTTTGTTCTTCTTCACTTTCTGCCATAAGGGTGGTGTCATCTGCATATCTGAGGTTATTGATATTTCTCCTGGCAATCTTGATTCCAGCTGGTGCTTCCTCCAGCCCAGCGTTTCTCATGATGTACTCTGCATATAAGTTAAATAAGCAGGGTGACAATATACAGCCTTGACGTACTCCTTTTCCTATTTGGAATCAGTCTGTTGTTCCATGTCCAGTTCTAACTGTTGCTTCCTGACCTGCATACAGATTTCTCAGGAGGCAGGTCAGGTGGTCTGATATTCCTATCTCTTTCTGAATTTTCCAGTTTATTGTGATCTACACAGTCAAAGGCTTTGGCATAGTCAGTAAAGCAGAAATAGATGTTTTTCTGGAACTCTCTTGCTTTTTTCTGATCCAGTGGATGTTGGCAATTTGGTCTCTGGTTCCTCTGCCTTTTCTAAAACCAACTTGAACATCTGGAAGTTCACGGTTCATGTATTGCTGAAGCCTGGTTCAGAGAATTTTAAGCATTACTTTTACTAGTGTGTGAGTTGAGTGCAATTGTCTTAGGAATGGAAGTATTAGGGATGGAAGTACAGTAAATTTAAGATAACTTATCAAATTCATATAGCTAGTACGTGAAAGAGCCTGGATTGGCATGTATCTTGGCTTGCTTCCCATGACCATGCACAGGCTATAGTATGTATTCTGTATTGAACTTTTGCTTATAAAAGCAAGTGATATAATGAGGCTTTGTCTTATTTCTTTGAAGATTAAGAAATACTGCTCTTATTTTTAAGGTAGAACATAGGAATAAAAGCTAAATGTATAACTCGGCCAAAAGACTTGTATCACTTATTGAGAACTGTTAGGATAAAGTTAAAATATATTCTTATCCAAGTGTCTGGTTCCCCTTGCTGAGAGTTTTTAGGACATGTGAAGTCAGTCCTAATCATTTCAAAAATCTAAAAGACAGCACAATTATCAGTTTCAAAAAAGTAAGAAGGAAAAAGAAATATGTAATATTTAGGATTATTTTCCATATACAACAGTATCCCCTTAGGCAGAGGGCATATGTTCCAAGACCCCCAGTGCCTGAAACTGCAGATAGTACCAAACTCTATATATACTATGTTTTTCTATACATACATATCTGTGATAAAGTTTAATTTCTAAATTAAGCACAGTAAGAGAATATCCAACCTGCCAGCATTACTACTTTTGTGATTTGGGGCCATTACTAAATAAAATAAAGGTTGCTGCACTGCAGTACTGTGACAGGTGATCTGGTAAGTTAGATGGCCACTAAGCAACTAACAGATGGGATAAGCTGGACAAAGGGATGATTCATGTCTTGGGCAGGATGGGGATAGATAGCACAAGATTTCATTACATTACTCAGAATGGTATGCAATTTAAAATTTATAAATTATTTCTGGAATATTCTGTTTACTATTTTCAGATCACAATTGACCATGGGTAACTGAAACTGTGGAAAGTGAAACAGTGGATAAGGTGGGGAGGGACTACTGGATTTTCCCTAATTCCTACTTTATAGAATTATAGGGCCATACACATCAGCAGGGTGACAATATACAGCCTTGACGTACTCCTTTTCCTATTTGGAACCAGTCTGTTGTTCCATGTCCAGTTCTGACTGTTGCTTCCTGACCTGCATACAGGTTTCTCAAGAGACAGGTGAGATGGTCTGGTATTCCTATCTCTTTGAGAATTTTCCACAGTTTATTGTGATCCACACAGTCAAAGGCGTTGGCGTAGTCAATAAAGCAGAAATAGATGTTTTTGTGGAACTCTCTTGCTTTTTCAATGATCCATCAGATGTTGGCAACTTGATCTCTGGTTCCTCTGCCTTTCCTAAAACCAGTTTGAACATCTGGAAGTTCACGGTTCACGTATTGCTGAAGCCTGGCTTGGAGAATTTTGAACATTACTTTACTAGTGTGAGATGAGTGTAATTGTGCGGCAGTTTGAGCATTCTTTGGCATTGCCTTTCTTTGGGACTGGAATGAAAACTGACCTTTTTCCAGTCTTGTGGCCACTGCTAGTTTTCCAAATTTGCTGGCATATATAGTGCAGCACTTTCACAGCATCATCTTTCAGGATTTGTATATAGTCACCCTGCTTATTTAACTTATATGCAGAGTAAATCATGAGAAACGCTGGGCTGGAGGAAGCACCAGCTGGAATCAAGATTGCTGGGAGAAATATCAATAACCTCAGATATGCAGATGACACCACCCTTATGGCAGAAAGGGAAGAGGAACTAAAAGACCTCTTGATGAAAGTGAAAGAGGAGAGTGAAAAAGTTGGCTTAAAGCTCAACATTCAGAAAACTAAGATCATGGCATCTGGTCCTATCACTTTATGGGAAATAGGTGGGGAAACAGTGGAAACAGTGTCAGACTTTATTTTTTGGGGCTCCAAAATCACTGCAGATTGTGATTGCAGGCATGAAATTAAAAGACACTTACTCCTTAGAAGGAAAGTTATGACCAACCTAGATTGCATATGTAAAAGCAGAGACATTACTTTGCCAACAAAGGTCCATTTAGTCAAGGCTATGGTTTTTTCAGTAGTCATGTATGCATGTGAGAGCTGGACGGTGAAGAAAGCTGAGCGCCGAAAAATTGATGCTTTTGAGCTGTGGTGTTGGAGAAGACTCTTGAGAGTCCCTTGGACTGCAAGAAGATCCAACCAGTCCACCCTAAAGGAGATCAGTCCTGGGTGTTCATTGGAAGGACTGATGTTGAAGCTGAAACTCCAATACTTGGCCACCTCATTTGAAGAGTTGACTCATTCGAAAAGACCCTAATGCTGGGAAGGATTGAGGGCAGGAGGAGAAGGGGATGACAGAGGATGAGATGGATGGATGGCATCACCGACTCGATGGACATGGTTTTGGGTAGACTCTGGGAGTTGGTGATGGACAGGGAGGCCTGGCATGCTGCGATTCATGGAGTCACAAAGAGTCGGACACGACTAAGTGGCTGAACTGAACTGAACTGAACACATCAGCAGAGTTGAAGCTCCAGTACTTTGGTCACCTGATGTGAAGAGCTGACTCATTGGAAAAGACCCTGGTGCTGGGAAAGATTGAGGGCAAGAGGAGAAGGGGGCAGCAAAGAATGAGATGGTTGGATGGCATCACCGACTCAATTGACAAGAATGTGAGCCAATTCCAGGAGATAGTGAAGGACAGGGAAGCATGGTGTGCTGCAGTTCATAGGGTCACAAAAATTGGATACAACTTAATAACTGAACAACAGCAAATTATCCTGAAGAGAGGACTAAGAGATGGTTCATGGTACCTGCCTTCCCACAGTACCTTTAATGGCAACCTACCTCACCCAGAGCTCTTTTTCTAGAAGAAGGCTTTTGCTGATATAGCTTTTTATCATATGACCTTGTTCTCCTGGTCTCAGCTGATTGGACCAAGCGAAAGTACAAAGATAAAGGTAAGTCAGTCCATAGAAAGACAGGTATTAGAGTCAAATAATAAGCTAGGACAGTGAGATTCTCAGCTTCAATAATTTTATGTAATACATACTAACTACTATGAACTTAATATGCATTCACTATAGTTAGTCTATAATGGAATTTCGAAAACCCTGATTTGTGGGAAAAAGTGGCAGTGAGTGGAATTAAGTAACACAGCAGTGTACTTCAATAAATGCTGATTGAGAAATGAACAATGAGACTTCTGGTTACTATACTTTTTTCTAAAATTGATACATTTATCTCCAAATTCTTTATTTTAATGTATTTTGGAGGAGCAGACTGGCATTTAGCATATGTTTCAGTTTAGTCACTGTTAATTTCTTGTAAATACATGTACATTTTCCCATTATCGCTTGTCTAAATGTCCTCTAAGCATTGTTATTTCACTGAAAAAATTAGAGACCCAATCAGTAGTATTTTCTCACATTAACTTCGTGGTTTTAAGAGAAACGAATTACCGTCATAACAAAATGCTGTCCTGTGGAGAAGTGAATTGAAAATAAGAAGCAGAAATCTATCTGGCTATCTATCTATGTAGCTGTTTTTCTCTCTGCACACACATACACACATGTATACACACATAATTTCATATGTGTATACACACACACACACACACACACACATATATATATATATATATATGATGATTCAAAAAGGTATTAGAAGAGAATGCATATAAATCTGGAAAATATAATACATCAAGCACAACATACTTTTGTCTTTCAATAGCTATGTTGACTGCATATGAAAAGATGAAAAATAGCAATTACAGGTTCTCCAAAGACAGAGTCTGACCCAAATTACTCATTAATTTTTTTTCTAACCATGCCTAGAACAAATGCTTTTAACTTAAAAGATTAAGTTTTTAAAACATGATATTTTAGAAGGAAAGTATGTTGTAGAATAAATGCTTCAAGCATGGTTTTATCACTCTATTTAATGTCAAAAAATTGGCATTGATATATTTATTCCTTACAGTTAAGTACTAGGTTGAATTGTCAGGTAGACCTTACAAAGCAATTATTCAAAGAGGCATAGTTATCCAGATCTGAAAACATGAAACAAAATGACCATATATGAATACAGTTTTTCAGGAAAAAAATGAATTACAAGCATTATTTTCAACTAGGACCATAAATAGGATATTGTGAGGCTCCTCTGGAGTACTCTGGGTATAAAAATTATATTTCATCACTCAGAAATGGTCCTTGGGGGTCCAGTGCAAGAAGATTTCTTGGAGTGTTAAAGTTCAGTGAAATGCCTTCCTAATGCATCTAACACATCACATGATCCAGTTGGACCTGGTAAGCAGCCAATGTTAGTTGAAAAAGCAGTAAGATCGGGAGAGTAAGCTCTCACTTAGGCTTATCACTAGGTATTGATCATACTTGCAGCTGATCTATTACCAGCCTGGATGCTCCAAGGTTAACTATGCAGGATCCAACTTTACGGCAATAGATTTTGAATAATTGCCCTCTCTAAAAGGATCCACGGGGATATGGTCTTTTGTACAAAATTTTCCAGTTTCCATAAATTTATATATTTTTCAATTCTCTTTAAACTTTGAGTTGGAGTAAGAGAAATCCAGAATAACAGGGAATAATCATAATTATAGCTATAATTTATTGATTGCTTGATGTAAGCTATGTATACACAATCTTCACAAAAATCCTGAAGGCTGAATATTTCTGTCCTTACTCTAGAGATGAGGTGACAGACTTAGAGATAGTGTTAGATTGCCAGTAAGGGTCAGAGATGAACCGAAAATTTAGTTTTATCCCAATTACCTCAACTGCACTATCTCAGTTGTTCATGCTGCTGTAACAAAATACCAGACTCACATAGCCTGTGTGGGAAAGGCGAGGGTGGGATGTTTCGAGAGAACATCATTGAAACATGTATCTTATCAAGGGTGAAACAGATCACCAGCCCAGGCTGGATGCATGAGACAAGTGCTCGAGGCTGGTGCACTGGGAAGGCCCAGAGGGATTGGGTGGAGAGGGAGGGGGGAGGGGGGATTGGGATGGGGAATACATATAAATCCATGGCTGATTCATGTCAATGTATGGCAAAAACCACTACAATATTGTAAAGTAATTAGCCTCCAACTAATAAAAATAAATGAAAAAAAAAAAAACAACAGAAATTTATTCCTCACATTTTGGAGGCTGCAAGCCTGAGATTTGTTGTTGTTCAGTCACTAAGTTTTGTCTGACTCTTTGTGACCCCATGGACTGCAGCACGCCAGGCTCCCCTGTCCTCCACTATCTCCTGGAGTTTACTACAATTTATGTCCATTGAGTCGGTGATGCCATCCAACAATCTCATCCTCTGCTGCCCCTTTCTTCTTTTGCCCTCAATCTTTCCCAGCATCAGGGTCTTTTCCAATGAGTTTGCTGTTTGCATCAGGTGGCCACAATATTGAAGCTCCAGCTTGAGCATCAGTCCTTCCAATGAATATTCAGGGTTGATTTCCTCTAGGATTGACTGGTTTGATCTCCTTGTTGTCCAAGGGACTCTCAAGAGTCTTCTCCAGCACTGCAATTCAAAAGCATCAATTCTTTGGCATTCAGCTTTCTTTATGGTCCAACTCTCACATCCATACATGACTCCTGGAAAAATCATAGCTTTGATTATATGGACAAAGTATTGTCTCTGCTTTTTAATATGCTGTCTAGGTTTGTCATAGCTTTTCTTTGAAGGAGCAAGGGTATTTTAATTTCATCTTTTAATTTTTGTCTTTTAAAGTCTGAAATTAGGATACCATAATGGCCAGGTTCTGGTGCAGACTGTCTTCCTGGATTGCAGACAGTGGCTTTCTCTCTGTGTTATCACTTGGGGTGATGAAGAACCTCCCCTGTCTCTTCCTCTTCTTAAAAGGGCACTAGTTTCATCATGGCATCTCCATTCTCAAGATTTCATCTATACCTAATTACCTCACAAAGGTTTCACCTCCTAGTACCATTATATAAGAATTAAGGCTATAAAATACGAATTTGGGGGAAATAGTCCACTAAAAAAAAGCATTTAAAATTTTCTGTTCAAGAATTTCTAAAGTGCATTTTGAACAATCATTTGTAAGATACTTTGCATACAGTCTATATGTGTGTCCTGCAGTGAAACACATTTGGCAAATAGAAGTACACGATATTCAATATGGAGACATTCACAATGCATGTGATCTAAGTAAAGCCCCTGAAAGGTCTTGCACAAAGGAAATCTGTTTTACTTTAATCTGAGTTTTCCAAACTTGTTTTTTTATTAAACTCTTTTCCATAGGACACAGTTTGGGAAATAATTAGTTTCTGTCAGTCATGCTCTGGTCTTCCAACATTCTTCCTGGGTAGGATTATGACATAGGTTTTGGGAATTTACATAAAACACATCATATTACAAGGATAGCAAGTGTGAACACATAAAAGCAGAAAGCTTAATTGCGTGGCATTTGTGGTTCTGCCAATAGATGAGAAAAAGCTAAGACAAATGTCATGGACTGTATGAAACTGTATTATGTATCATACCTAAATTTTTTTGCTTAGTATTCAGCATCTTGCATAGATGAATAATAACGGTGATGGTGATAAGAGATGATGAGGAGGAGGAGGATTGTATGAAGCAAAGATAATTAATTGAAATACTGCTTCCTCATTGCATTGTTCAGGGTTCTCCCGAGAAACAGAACCACCAATTGTGTGTGTGTGTGTGTGTGTGTGTGGAGAGAGAGAGAGAGAGAAGGACTTATTATCAAGGAATTGGCTCATATGATTCTGGAGGCTGAGAAATCCCTTCATCTGCTATCTGCCATCTGCAAACTGGAACCCCAGGAAAGCCAGTGGTGTATCTATGATCTGAGTCCAAAGGCCTGAGAATCCAGGGACCTGATGGTGTAAATCCCAGTACAAAGGCAGGAAGAAGATTACTGTTTTAGCTCAAGCATACAGGTAAGAAAGGAGGTAATGTCCCCTTCTTTTCCTTTTTCTTCTATTTAGACCCACAAAAGATTGCATAATCTGTACCCACATAGGGAAGAGCAAAGCAAAAACATTCTACAAATTCAAATACTAATCTCCAGGAAACACCCTCACAGACACACCCAGAAATAATGCCTAACCACAGACATCTGAGCTTAGTATGATTCAAGTTGACACAAAACATTAACCATCACACTCATCAAAGTGGCTTTTAAAAATCTAGAAAACTGATCACTGTGCACAATTTACATGACTCTATTCTTGTACTGCAGCACATGACAGTTTTTATGTATATGGCTGAAGAAATTTGTTGAGGGCACTCACTCTTTAAAACAAACCTACATGTAAAAATCAATTGCAAGAGATTCATGTGACTAAAGCTTCAACACAAAGTTTCAGAGTAGAAGTGATGAATTTTAAAAAAAGACATACTAAAGCCTTCAAAGTGTGAAATAAATTTCCACAACCCCATTTTTAAATGTCATGACAGACCTAGAAACAATTAAGTGAATATAACTAATTAAAACCAAATTACTAAATCGATAGTGTAATTTAGCCCAAACTAAAACTCACTCTAGCAGACTTGAAATACTTAGATTTGACAGACTGAGTACTGGATCTCAATTAGATAATATGATGCTATTGGCCAGGGAACTTGCAGAAAAAATCTTTATTTTTAGATGTGGGATTAATAATAAGGTACAGCATAATATTCTCAGAACATGTCAAGTACTCCAAGATTCAGAATTAATCCAGAGCATCACCTCTATTACTATGATTGTACAAAGGCTAACTAGCCAAATTTCATAGGTTGAGAAATGAACACTATTAAGATAGCACTTATATTTGAGATATAGCTCCAAATTAATTTTAATGGCTTATTTCATATGTATAAGCTTTATTTTATGCTTATTTTTATTGTACTGTTTGATTTCTATACAAAATTACCCTAGCAAAAGGTTGCTGATAAAACTTAAGAGTTAGGTGTATGAGATTCTCCATGGACTTTAAGAGATAGCATAAGATTTTGAGGTCCTTGGAGGCTTTCCAAAGGAAGGAACATAGAAAATGGAGAAGTCATTTCTAGAACAGAGTTGGGTGACATATGGAGAGAACCTTTATACATATTCTAATTTCTGGCCCCAGTTGGTGAACTTCCAATGCAGGCTTGTCAATAAATGGTACAGTTCAGGTGGCAAACTGACATAGTCTGTTTGGTTATATGAATATAGGTACTGGAAAATATGGAAGAATGATTTGGACAATAGCAGCCACTCACCTGACCATGATTGAGAGAGAAATACCAATTTTCAAAGCCATAATTTCATCAATAATTTTCTTTTCTTCTGTACATGCATAAAGCATATAATTCACGAACCAACTCATGTACTGGTAAGCTGTGAGTGTTTGTAGCTATGCCTCATATTTAAGAAAGAGGTCAACCACCTAAATGGTGTGATTTCACCTACCTTGAAGTATCTCATCAATATTTGATATATTCTTTTAACAAGAAATGAAAACCTTGTCTCCAATAATTAGAAAAGAATATTATATTAACACAAAGATACAAATGATAGATATTAGATCCTTTCTTAAAAATTTTATTGGAGTTATTTTAAAAGTATAAAAGTTGTAGGGAGGATATATTAGGCTAAAATAAGTCTGACCTGTCAAGGAGCCTGCTGATGTCAATAATGGACTGATGTTGACAATGATGCCTCTCAGGTTCAGTAAGATTCAGAAGCATCTTTTGAATAATTAAAGAACAGTCAAATCATAAGCAATGTAGTGAAACTTCACGTTTAGATGGAGTCTGTTTAAAAATGAATGATTCATAGGTGACATCAGCCAAATGGTGGACTAGGAAGCTCCAGGTCCTCATTTCCCATTGGAAACATTAAAAATAAAATAAAACAGAAACAAGTAAACAAAACTAAAACTGGCTAAAGTAACTTTATAGGAACTCTGTAAAATAATCAAAGATCTGCACCAACCAAGTAAATGCCCAATAAATAAAAAACAGAATTTGAATGATATGGAACATTCTGGCATGTTATTCAGCTCACCATACCCTACTCCCTCCTTGGTGCTGCACCGTCTTGATTTGGAGGTGGCCCAGTTTCCAATTCCTTCTCTTGAACTAAAGGGAGCAGAAGGAGTTCTAACCTATCAAGGGTTTGCCTGACATATAAACTGAAAGCAATAAGTGTTGGCCACAGTATGAAATCTTTGTGCATTGTTGGTGGGAATATAAAATGGTTCCACCACCGTGGAAAAGAGCATCATGGCTTTTCAAAAATGATCATGACACATGATCACATGACACATCAATTCCACTTCTGGGTATATATCCAGAGGAATTTAAATTAGAGTATTGAACAATATTGTATATCCATGTTCATTGCAGCATTATTCGAATAGACAAAAGGGGGAAAAAAACTGAAAGTCCATCAATAGTTGAATGGATAAAATTCGGCATAAATATACAATGCTATAATGTTGGATGAAGCTCAAGGACATTATGCTAAATAAGTCAGTCACGAAGGGACAAATGCTGTATGGCTCTACTTATGTGAGGTATCTAAAGTACAGACAGTAAAGAATCTGTCTGCAATGCAGGAGACCCAGGTTCAATCCCTGAGTCGGGAAGAATCCCAGGAGGAGGAAATTGCAACCCACTCCAGTATTCTTGCCTGGAGAATTCCATGGACAGAGGAGCCTGGAAGAATATTGGAGTGGATAGCCTATCCCTTCTCTAGGGGATCTTCCCTACCCAGGGATCGAACCAGGGTCTCCTGAATTGCAGGCGGATTCTTTGCCAGCTGAGCTACCAGGGAAGCCCATATATGTGCTGCTGAAAAGTACTCAAAAGCAGAACCTAGGAGCAAATACACACAAAATAAATTCCTTTTATTAAAGTGCAAATAAAATTAAAAAAAATACTAAAGAAAATGCATAAACTATAACTTTGTGCAGCAACATGGATGAATCTCAGATGATTATGTTTAGCAAAGTAAACCAGAAACAAAAGAATATGCATGAAACCATTTACAAAAAGTTCAAAATCTGATGATTTGAGTAATTTTTCTTCCTACAGTTGCCCTACTACAATTAAAAGAAATGTTTATATTATCCATTTAAAAATCATAGGGAAACACCCCAAATGTCCATCAGTAGGAGAATGGATAAACAAATTTTACTTTATTCACATAATGGCATACTATTCCACAATGAAAAGGAAAAGCTACTGATTACACAGAAATAAGTACGCCTCTCAGTGACATTAACCTGAAAGAAAGAATCTGGGAACAAAAAGAATATATAATATGATTTGTTTATACAAAGTTGTAGAAGCAGCAGAAGTAATCTATAGTGAATAAAGAAAAATGATTGCCTGCGTTATGTGGTAAGATTTACTGGGAAGAAGGGACATGTAGGAACTTTCTGGGTTGAGGAAATGTTCTATGTCTTTGTAAGGATATGAGCTAAGTGGGGTATTGGTGTTTGTCAAATCTCATTGCATTGTACACTTTGGATTTGTACATTTCACTGTAAGTAATTTTTACTTAAAAAATAATATGTCTATAAGCAAAATAAGTGAATGAATGGGTGAATAGAAGGAATCTGGTATAAAGTGTATCCTTTGACCCTAAAATTCCACATGTAACAAAATGTTCTAAGGAGATGAGTGAATAGATGTCCAGACAAGTCTCTATCTAATTGTTTATGTATCTATTCATCTACATCTATATGTTTGTTATATTGTAGTTTTATTAGGTTTTTGTACATTATGAAAACTAGAATAATCTTCAGATCTTTATTTGGGGATCATTTGAATAAAATATGACATATAATGGAAAAGTATGCAGCCATTCCAAGTTAGATTGTAGTTGAATGTTTATTGACAGGAAAAGATGTCTATGATTTTTTCGGTACAGAAAAAGTTTATTTAAAATAGTAAGTGTAGTATTACTCATTACAGCTAAAGATATTTGTGTATAGGTATGTAGGTAGATGGGCTTCCCTGGTAGCTCAGACGGTAAAGAATCCGCCTGCAATGCGGGAGACCTGGTTCAATCCCAGGGTCGGGAAGATCCCCTGGAGGAAGGGCATGTAAACCCACTCCACTATTCTTGCCTAGAGAATTCCATGGACAGAGGTGCCTGGCAGGCTACAGTCCATAGGTCGCACAGAGTCAGATACAACTGAAGCAACGAAGCAGAAGCATGTAGGTAGACAGATACATAAATAGAACATATTCATGAGAAGATAGACACAAAACAGTTAACACTGTATTTCTAGGAGTTAGAATTCGAAGTAAATTTTACTTTAAAATTTATACTTTTTCTATATCAAAACATTTCATAATATGACTATATTATTTATATAAGCAAAGAAAATTGTTATTTTAATTCCAGAAAATAGAATGCAAGTTACTTTAAATAATTTCTTTTGAAATTAATGTGATGAAATATATAATTTCTTCTCCCAGGTAATTAAATACCACTAAGAAATTATTAGTTATGTAGGAAAACAGATTAACAACAATTTCTGTATTCTCCACCTTTTATTTTCAGTCAATAACAAGAATTTTTTTTCCATTTCTGACATTAATAAACAATTCTTAAAATATGCAAAGTAAGTATATTCTAATTAACTTGTCTTTTCATGGTGTGTGTATATGTCTGTGTATAATTTTAGTTTTAAATAGTATTTCTCTTATATCCATTGTTCATACACAGAAGGCAGATGGTTATCAGAGACAAGATAAGAAAAGACATGTTTGTCTATCTTCCAGAAGTGAAGATTTCTAATTAATTTTGCTTTCACTTTACAGATGTCACTTGAGGTAAGCTATCAACTTTCGAACTGGCAGACTAGCTGATGAAAATTCAACAAACATCTCCTAGTCTTCTTGGCATTCTCACAGGTTGCTTGATGTTATAATAAGCAGGAAAAAAAAGTTTAAGGGTTGATTAAATCCTTATTAGTGGAAATGTGCAATGTGCACCCTCAAGAGCCTTTTGTTATAATACAAGGAAGTTTATTCCAAACTCCTTTACTCCAATGTGCTTAAGGGTAATGAATAATAAGCAGGAAGAATTGTGAATAGAGGTAGAGACATTGTATAGCATTATGGATAACGATTATTTTTAACAAGTCATATGCCCAACAGTTGTTAATTACCATACAGAATATGTAATAAATGAGAATGATGATCTTTAGCCTATTCGGAGAAGTCTAATCTTACTCTCAAATACATGCAAATTTATCCATGGAGTTTAATAGGCATTTAGACATGTACAGCAGTACAAAATACCACTTCATTTACAAACAATTTAAAGCATATTCTGTCTTTATAGAGTGTTTCTTCAAAACGTCCATCATTTTTAAAGGGATTCTTATCAGAAGCTATTAGTTATAGTGACTGAAAAAAAAAAATCAAAGTATCTTTCCCCCGGTGCTAAGCATCTTCATTTTCCAAAATAAAGATGGATTCATTGTTGTTGAATTGTTCATATTAGGAAAGTCATGGTTTACCATAGTCTGGGAAACAGACAGTTGCTTGCATGCAGATGGTTATTGGGAAGTGCATCTGTGAGTGAGGAAGGAAGGGGACTGGACAGAGGGAGGCGTTCACTCTCATACAATCGCACTGGGGCCGTAACCAACCTCACAGCGAGCTCTGGAGCTGGGATGGTCCTAACAGGTATCCCAGATGGAGGCAAGGTTGCCCAGCCTTGGTAACCCCTTCATCAACTAGTCATTGGAGGCAAGAGGCTTCCAGAAAAACTGTAACCTTGGGAAAAGCAGCACCTTTAATCTGACTACAAGGCAGCTGCATAAATAGTGCCACAGGCCTGAAGAGGGGAGGACTCTGGATGTTTTACCACAGAATCCATGACAACTAGTAAAAATTTCACCCATTATTAGAAGATATAAAAAAGAAAGTCAAAATCACTCATAATCTCATCAAGAATACATAAGCCAGGTTAACATTTTTATGATCTTTGTATGATCACCTGGGCCTAAAAACCCACATGTCATTCTTGGGTGCTCCTTTTCTCTCGCTGACTCTGGCATCCAATAAGCTAGCAACTCAACAATATTATACACAAAATGTTTCTTAAACCCATTTCTTGTTCCAGTGTTATCCCCATTTCTGTAACCCTAGTTCAGGCCCTCATTATCTCTTGCTTCATTTATGATGTCTGTAGTTTTGGTGATTTTTCAGCTCATTGGCTATTATTTCATTCCTCCTTTGCTTTCCAACGAAACTTGCTCTTCCTAACATACACCATAGTGTTTTCTGTTTTAGTTTCCTTAATAGTATTCTTTTCCCCTGAAATATTATTTCTGCATCTGATATACCAGCACCTTCTTCCAAACAGACCCCTTTGCCTCCCTCCTCTACACTTTCACTCTCTAACTTAATTCTTTTTAACTCATCTTTTCAAGCTTTGCTTTCCCTTACACTCCCACCATAGGTTGTATTTTCAAATCACCCTCCATATATCTCTATTAGAACATTTACTATACTATACCTAAAGACTTCCTGTGACTTCCCATTATATTTAGAGTAAAATCCAAATTTACTCTGGTTTACAAAGCCCTACACAGTCTGACTCTTGCCTGCCTCTTTAGAATGTATCACAGTCTATCCAGACTTCCTTCTTTATGTTCTTTACATTGCCACCAAAGTCATTCATGTCTTTCAGACTTTTTGTTTTAGCTGTCTCCTATGCCAGGGCTGTTATTTTTTGCAATCTTTACAGGACCTGCTCCTTCTTGCCATTGAGTTCCCTTGGTTAAATGTCACCTTCTGGGAGAGCTATCTTGATCACTTCAGTTAAATAGTTACCCAGTCATTAACACATCACGCTTTCATTTTCTTCACAGCACTCATGGGAAGGTATAACTACTTTGGTTACTGTCTGTCTCCCCTCATTAGAATATAACCCCAGACCAACAGTGAACTTAGACTTACCTTATCTACCACTGTTTCCTCGGAGCCTAGAAAACTGCCTGATACGCAGTAGTCTATTGATAAATTTTTGATAAATAAATGTTTTTATCTTTGTCCTGTTAGACTATATGTTTCTCAAAACTAGGACATAGGAGAAGGAAATGGCAACCCACTCCATTATTCTTGCCTGGGAAATCTCATGGACAGAGGAGCCTGGCAGGCTACAGTCCACAGGGGTTGCAAAGAGAAAAAAAAAAAAAAACTAGGACATGTACCTTAATTTGAAGTCCTTCTGTTTATCACTAGCCCCAAATAAAATGCTTAGAAAAGAGCACAAGTTCAAAAATATTGTAGGATTTAACTGCTTTATTTTTCTAATTTTGGGTAATTGTTTGTGTTGTTCCTGGGATCATGTCCATTTGACCTACTTTGTGATTGGCTGTTTTACATTCCCTAACCCAAAATCCTAGAGAAATATCCTAAGTCTGTGAGTTAATTATTCTCTACTCAAAATCATGCATAGCCTGATTTTCCTCCTTCATTACTTCCTGAAAAATGCAGAACGAAAGTTCTTGGTGTTTGCATGAAGAAGGCATGCTCAGTGAGGGGGGACTGTTCCAGAGGGTTTGAGGGCACACACCAGGAAACAAGCCTGAGGCTTAGCAGAGTTGGGAGGCTGGTTTCATACAGGTAGACTAGAAAAATAAGTACATACATAGAGGAGAATAGAACCTAGTTTTCTCACCATAAGATGTTATAGAAAAACCTGAATAAACTTTTTGGCTAACCCAATAAATATAACAAAATAAAAGGAAAGAAAGGTTAAAAATGAGTGCTGTGGTGACGTTTTAGAATTGGATGTACTGGAAAGAATCCATGGTTTTAAAGTTTTAAATATGCAATATGCAAATATTTAGCTATAGAGATATAGATAGATAAAATTTTGCCCAGTGAGAAGTTCTGAGAGCAATGCTGTTGATGGCCCATATCTTGGTCTCTAATGTTACTTTCCAATGGGAAAAAACAAAACGGGGCTCCTTAGGGTAATGGAGGGATTAAGTGTTAGTCAGTCGTGTCCGACTCTTTGTGACCCCATGGACTATAGTCCATCAGGCTCCTCTGTTCATGGAATTCTCCAGGCAAGAATACTGGAGTGAGTTGCCATTTTCTTCTCCAATGGAAGGATTGGTGGGTCAGAAAAAAAGTACAAGATGAGCATGGAACATCCCATTGTGTCAGAAAGTAAGAAAAATCAAAGAATGTTGGGCATCTCAAAAAGACACTGATGCTATCTTGCAGGAATTCCTACTGGCCAGAAATGGGACAATGTTAGCTTCAAAATTAGCAATAATAAATAGATAAAGCAAAATAAATAAAATAATCAACAATCCATATTAAGATAGAAAGAATGAAACAAAGAAAAGGAAGGAAGGGAGGAAAAAGCTCTACCATAGACTGAAATGCTAACTAATAAATGTAGAAGGAAGGATGGAATTAGAAAGTCACCACTTTACATATACACCATGGAATATTACTCAGCCATTAAAAAGAATTCATTTGAACCAGTCCTAATGAGATGGATGAAGCTGGAGCCCCTTATACAGAGTGAAGTAAGCCAGAAAGACAAAGAACATTATAGCATACTAACACATATATATGGAATTTAGAAAGATGGTAACAATAACCCTATATGCAAAACAGAAAAAGAGACACAGAAATACAGAACAGACTTTTGAACTCTGTGGGAGAAGGCGAGGGTGGGATGTTTCGAGAGGAATTGGGTGGAGAGGGAGGTGGGAGCGGGGATTGGGATGGGGAAGACGTGTAAATCCATGGCTGATTCATATCAATGTATGACAAAACCCACTGAAAAAAAAAAAAAAAGAAAGTCACCACTTGGCAATCGCCATTGTGATAATCTAGGCAAAAGCTTTTAGTGATGCTAAAATTTATGAGTGAATGTTTGATGAGAAGAGAGGTATGCAGATGTCAAAGTATTGCCTCAAAAATACATGTTAAATATAAAAGGAACAAGTAACTTTACAGTAGAGATATCTGGCAGACATGAATTTTATCAATTGATGATAGCTAATATCACCAGTAAAATGATAAATTAAATTCACCATCTTATAAGATATAAGATATACTGAGAAAAACAGAGCTTCCTTTCTGTAATACTTGTGCCAAAAATGCATAACCTGAATCTAACCAGAAAGGAACATGAGACACAGAGGTATATTTTATGAAATAACTAGCCTGTGATTTTCAAAAGTGTCAAAGTTAAGAAAGTCAAAAAAGACTAAGGAATTGTTCTAGATTGAAGGAGACTAAAGGAAATCATATCCACATTCCAATGAAATATCCCACTTGGATCCTTTATCTGGGAAGAATGAAGGATCTTATTGGAACAATTGATGGAATTTGAAATGGGTACATGGATAAGCTGTCACCAATTAATGCCTACTTAATTTTGGTGGTTGTACTATGGTTATATGGGCTTCCTGGGTGGCTCGGTGGTAAAGAATTTGTCTGCCAGTGCAGGAGACACAAGAGATGCGGGTTCGAACCCCTGGAGAAGGAAATAGCAACCCACTCCAGTATTGTTGCTGGAAAATTCCATGGACAAAGGAGCCTGGTGGGCTACAGTCCATGGACACGACTGAAGCAACTTAGAATAATGCAAAACACTATGGTTTTATAGAGAACGTTTTTCTAGAAAATAGGTATCAAAGTATTCCTAGATAACATGGCATCAATGTGCTCGCCAATGACTCCAGAAAAAAAAATTATACTTCTTTTATACTTTTTTAAGTTTGAAAATATTTCTAAAAATAAGAACATTTCCAGTTTAATTGTAGATCATTCATTAAATAATGAGCATTTTGGTAGTACTTGAGTGTGTCTATTAATAGATTTAATCCCCTCCTGCTGCTTTAGGAACCTCTGGGATCCTGTGGGAAGATCACAACCCAGGGATCAAACCCAGGTCTCCTGTACTACAGGCAGATTCTTTACCAGCTGAGCCACAAGGAGAGCCTTAGGAACCTCACTAAAAATCAAATATTCTGTCTTTTCAGCTTCATCTAAAGAGATCCCCCCCCACCCCATCCCATAATATTTAAATATATTCAAGTCTCTCTAATCCTAAAACAAACAAATGTGCAACCAAATAAAACTTCCTTGACAAAATTGTTTAGTCGTTAAGTCATTTCTGACTCTTTGACACCCTATGGACTGTAGCCCACCAGGCTTCTCTGTCCAAACGATTTTCTAGGCAAGAGCCCTGGCCATTTACTTCTCCATTCTTGATGCTACGTATTCCTTATTAGTACTATATTTCAAAGCTAAACTTGAAAGATCAGTCTATTTGCTTTTCCCACATTTTCCTTCAAATTCTACCATTACACTGAAAAGACTGTTTTTGGCCATAGTAACCAATGATCTTCCAGTGTCCTATCTTTTTGCCATTTCATACTGTTCATGGGGTTCTCAAGGAAAGAATACTGAAGTGGTTTGCCATTCCTTTCTCCAGTGGACCACGTTTTGTTAGAACTCTCCACCATGTCCCGTCCATCTTGGGTGGCCCTACATGGCATGGCTTATAGTTTCATTGAGTTAGACAAGGCTGTAATGCAAGTAGTCAGTTTGGTTAGTTTTCTGTAATTGTGGTTTCCATTCTGTCTGCCCTCCGATGGATAAGGATAAAAGGCTTATGGAAGCTTCCTGATGAGAGGGACTGGCTATGGGGGAATCTGGGCTTTTTGGGGCCATGCTCAGTAAATCTTTAATCCAATTTTCTGTTGATGGGTGGGGCTGTGTTCCCTCCCTATGGTAGGGTAATGGTGGTAATGGAGACCTCCTTCAAAAGGACTGTTGTATTCAGTGCCTGTGACCCCAGGGCAGCCACTGTCACCCCATCCTTCCACCTGAGACTCCTGGACACTCAAAGGCAAGTCTGGCTCACTCTCTTGTAGGGTCACTGCTCCTTTCTCCTGGGTCCTGGTGAGCACAAGGTTTTGTTTGTGCCCTCCATGAGTCTGTTTTACCAATCCTATGGAAGTTCTGTAATCAAAAGCCAATGGCCTTCAAGTCAAATTCCCTGTGGATTCTCAGTCCCTTTGCTGGATCCCCAAGTTGGGGAATCTTTTGTGTGCCCTAGAACTTTTGCACCAGTGCAAGAACATCTTTGGTATAATTTTTCTCCAGTTTGTGGGTTGTTTCCTCAGTGGCTCTAAGGTGGGGCTCACATGTCACACCTTCCAGGTCTGCTGCAGCCAGAGCCCTTGTCCCCACAGCAGGTCACTGCTGACCCTTGCCTCTGAAGGAGACAGGCATGTCTGGCTCAGTCTCTTGTGGGGTCCCTAGGTCCTGGCATGCACACAACTTTGTTTGAACCCTCTGAACATCTCTGACGGTTGTGGGGTTTGATTCTAAATGTGATTTCGCCCCTCCTACCATCTTGTTAGGGCTTCTCCTTTGCCCTTGGACATGGGGTATCTTTTTCTGGTGGGATTCAACATTCTCTTGTTCATGGTTGTTCAGTGGTTAGTTGCAATTTAGGAGTTCTCACAGGAGATGATGAGCCACAGAATGTTCAAACTGCTACACAAGTGCACTCATCTCACATGCTAGCAAAGTAATGCTCAAAATTCTCCAAGCTAGGTTTCAGCAGTACATGAACAAAGAACTTCCAGGTGTTTAAGCTGGATTTAGTTAAGGCAGAGGAACCAGATATCAAATCGCCAACATCCACTGGATCATAGAAAAAGCAAGAGAGTTCCAGAAAAACATCTTCTTCTGCTTCATGGACTACACTAAAGCCTTTGACAGTGTGGATCGCAACAAACTGTTGAAAATTCCTCAAGAGATGGGAATACCAAACCACCTTACTTGCCTCCTGAGAAATCTGTATGCAGGTCAAGAAACAACAGTTAGAACCGGACATGGAACAACGGACCAGTTCCAAATTGAGAAAGGAGTTTGTCAAGGCTGTGTATTGTCACCTTGCTTATTTAAGTTATACGCAGAGTTCATCTTGTGAAATGCCAGATTGGATGAAGCACAAGCTGAAATTAAGATCACAGGGAGAAATATCAATAACTTCAGATATGCAGATGATACCACCTTTATGGGAGAAACTGAAGAGGAACTAAAAGCCTCTTGATGAAAGTGAAACGAGAGTGATAAAGCTGGCTTAAAACTCAACATTCAAAAAACTAAGATAATGACATTTGGTCCCATCACTTCATGTCAAATAGATGGGGAAACAGTGGAAACAGTGACAGACTTTATATTCTTGGGCTCCAAAATCACTGCAGATGGTGATTGAAGCCATGAAATTAAAAGACACTCCTTGGAAGGAAAGTTATGACCAACCTACATAGCATATTAAAAAGCAGAGACATCACTTTGCCAACAAAGGTCCGTCTAGTCAAGGCTATGATTTTCCCAGTGGTCATGTATGGATGTGAGAGTTGGACTATGAAGAAAGCTGAGCGCCAAAGAATTGATGCTTTTGAACTGTGGTGTTGGAGAAGACTCTTGAGAGTCCCTTGGACTTCAAGGAGATCCAACCAGTCCATCCTAAAGGAAATCAGTCCTGAGTGTTCATTGAAAGGACTGATGCTGAAGCTGAAGCTCCAATACTTTGACCACCTTATTTGAAGAACTGACTCATTGGAAAAGCCCCTGATGCTGGGAAAGATTGAAAGGAGGAGGAGAGCGGATGACAGAGATGAGATGGTTGGATGGCATCACTAACTTGATGGACATGAGTTTGAGCAAGCTCTGGGAGTTGGTGGTGGACAGGGAAGCCTGGCATGCTGCAGTCCATAGGGTCACAAAGAGTGGGACACAACTGAGCAACTGAACTGAGCCAATGACCTTCCAGACGCCACATCCATTGGTGACTTTATAGTCTTTTCCAAGAGTTCAAAGCTACGACGGGCGTTGTTGGTAAAGTGATAGTTCTAATATCCATGTATGACCCCATTAATGCTTTGCTTAAAGCTGTTTAATGATATCCCAAAGCAATTAGAATAAAGTCCATAAATCTCTTGAATAAAATATAAAGGGCCCATCAAGATCTGACATCTGCCTACTTTTCAGGTCTCATCTCTTGTCTCTCCCTCCCTCCCAACCAGTCATGCTGAAAACTGCACAGTTCATTCAATTTCTATAGTCTCAGCACTGATTCCAACTACAGGCAGATATGAGTTCAGTTCAGTTCAGTCGCTCAGTCGTGTCCGACTCTTTGTGACCCCATAAACCGCAGCACAACAGGCCTCCTTGTAATTAAGTAAATATTCAATTAATGAATGCATGCTATTTGCCTAAATTTGTACTAGGTGCTGTGGAAAATGCAAAGAAATATTTGAAATAATGACTATTCAAGGACACACACAGCTAACATTACATTCAGTGATGAAAGGACTAAAACTTTTCCTCTAAAATCAGCAACAAGACATAAATATCTGTTTGACCACTGTTACTCAGCATTGTGCTGGAAGTCCTAGCCAGAGCAATTAGACAATAAAAACAAATAAAATATATCCAAATTGAAAAGGATGGGCTATAAATACCTCTATTCACAGATGATATGGTGAAAAAAATACACGGAGAATTTCAAAGAACCCACAAGAAAGCTAATAGAGCTAGTAAATTAATTCAGAAAATTTACATGGTATAAAATGGCATGTAAAAATCAGTTATTGCTGTATACCAGCAATAAGCAATCCAAAAAGGGGGCTTCCCTGGTGGTCCAGTAGTTAAGACTCTGACCTTCCACTGCAGGTAGTGTGGGCTCAGTCCCTTACCAGGGAACTAACATCTCACAAGATGTGCAAACTGTGGAAAACAGTTTGGCAGCTCTTTGAAAATCTAAACATGCAGCTAGCATATGATCCAGCAATTCCATTCTTTAGTATATACCCAAAAGAACCTTAAACAAGGACTCGGATACTTAAATTTAAACAAGGGCTTCCCTGGTAGATTAGTGGTAAAGAATCCACCTGCCAGTGCTGGAGACAGGTTCAATCCCTGGTCCAGGAAGACCTCACATGCTGCAGCGCAACTAAGCCTGTGCACCACATCTATTGAGTCTGTGCTCTAGAGCATGGGAACTGCAACTACTGAGCCCATGTGAGACAACTACTGAAGCCTGTGCTCTATAGCAAAAGAAGCCACTGCAATGAGAAGCCTGAACACCACAACTACAGAGTGGCCCTTGCTTGCTGTAACTAGAGGAAAGTCTGCACGGCAAGGAAGACCCAGCACAGCCAAAAGTAAATAAATAAATAGAATAAAGAAAATTATAAAAAATAAATAATAAAATAGGAACTAATATATAAATCAGCTAGAAATTTTGGAAAATATTTGCACTGCCTCCAACACCGTGTTTGAATTTATGACATATCAAGTATTGAGATTTATGGGAACAACATCAAGTTCTCAATAGAAAAAGACAAAAAAAATTGAACAGATATTCCCCATAATGGAAAATTGATTGAACATGAGTTGTCACTAAGTGTAATCAAACTGGTGCCATCTTGGTATTTTGTGAAAGTACAAACACGTTTATAATCATAATAAGTAGTATTGGTAAGGTGTTAATGTATGTCAACTGGAGTGGCATTACAAATTGGAGTAAGTCTCTTAAAAAGAAATATGACAATGTGAGCTATACACCACAAAATATACACATCCTTTGACTCAGTAACTCCACTGCTATGTGTTCTTTTCAGAAAAGAATCAGAAAAAAATATGTGCATTAAAATATCCATTGAGCTGTTTACCTATAGAATACACTGGTCATAATTATTTATCTTTAGTGAAATGACTTAATAAATTTTGGTAGATCAGCATGTTAAAAGAGAAAGTATATTATAATACTAATCATCAAGACTATGAAAGTATGAAAATAATTATGATATAACATAGAAACTGATAGGTTAAACTATGAGCGAAATGATGTAAAAATGTCTCAGGGTGAAAGCCAACCTGCATGAGTTAAAACAGTTGTTATGTTAGTGTTAGGATTTGTGCTCTTTGTTATTATTTTTATATTTATCTTGAATGCCAAGTTTTGTAGGACTAAAGTGTTATTTCTTTTAGGACTAAAGTATTATGTCTTTTATTTACTCCTATATCAGGTCAGAGGTTAAATTTAGTTACATGGTGGAGGGCACCCAACTAAGGGTACCGTTAGAGGCCAGGATACAATGGACTGAGAGAAGTAGAGACTTAGGGGAAGGAATTGATGAAAATTGGCTTGTTCTCAGAAAAGAACTCTGAATGAGAAACTATTAAGAATATAACTGTTGCTTATTAGTCCTAGAAAATCAAGTTGGAAAAATAAGAGGCATGAGGTTAGTTATATCTTCTTGTCCTAGATATAGATGTATATGGATTAATCATTCAAAATTTCAGGATCTGAGTGAGAAAGACTACCAGATCTCTGGTGGCTAATATTTATGGTTTGGTATGATTTCTAGTTTTCTTTTGTTTGGCTTAATTTGCATTTTACTTTTAAGTTCTGTTTGATAGCCAGTCTACATTTTTATTTTTTGTTCTTTTTTTCATTAATTAATTTATTTTAATTGGAGGTTAATTACTTTACAATATTGTGGTGTTTTTTGCCATACAGGCTACTTTTGTTTTTTCATTTATTTTTATTAGTTGGAGGTTAATTACTTTACAATATTGTAGTGGTTTTTGTCATACGTTGACATGAATCAGCCATAGATTTACATGTATTCCCCATCCTGATCCCCCCTCCCACCTCCCTCTCCACCTCTTTTTTTTTTTTCCTTTATTTATTTATTTATTTTTTCAGTGGGTTTTGTCATACATTGATATGAATCAGCCATAGATTTACACGTATTCCCCATCCCGATCCCCCCTCCCACCTCCCTCTCCACCCGATTCCTCTGGGTCTTCCCAGTGCACCAGGCCCAAGCACTTGTCTCATGCATCCCACCTGGGCTGGTGATCTGTTTCACCATAGATAATATCCACACTTTTTTAAATGAAGTTTGAATGTATTGGTGCATGGGCATTTCTTTGCAGCCTAATGAAAACATGTTACCAAAGTGCCTTGTTGTAGCATTGAAATTTATCTCACGTAATAAGGAGCATGGACATGAACCACTATTTTCAGCCCCTGAGGCAAGGCAGGAAACCTGAGCATCAGAGAAGTCCATTAGAAAATGCATGCTGTAGTATCATAACTTCAGCAATACTTTGAAATTGTCAAGTTGTATCATGAGGACATGGGCGAATCAGCGGTAGCACTGGTAGGCCCACAATGTTAGCAGTGACAACCACATACTAGTTCAAATATCCTAATCAGGGAGATTTTAATTAATCCTAATTGTTTTATTATGGTTCCTAGAAAGCAACAACACAGTAACCAGGAACCCCCAAACAGTCTAACTGATTTAATCAGTTCCTTGATGATTTTCTTGAGATTTTTAAGGTAACATTCAATTCACTTAAATAAGTATAAAAGCCTTTACCCTGATAAAAGCTAACACTTCAGTGTAAGAAGTAAAAATTCTCAAATACCACTTGGTATATCAATAGGTTATTTCTTGAAATGCCAAGTTCTTTCTTTGCTTTTAAGTGTTCAATATTATTTATCAATGGTGTGGCAAAGTTTTGGGGTGAAAAAGAGGAAGAAAAGGGTAACATAAAAATCTTGAACTTTAGGAGCTCTATCTCTGGATTATAAAAGTTGAGAAAAAGCCTTTTTTTCCCAACCATAATAAAAAATTTTTAAGAATAGTAAATGTTCGAAAATGGACTTTCTCTCAATTATTTTGAAAATTTTCTTTTGAGAAAAAGGTAACATTACATAGCCATTAGATTGTTAATGATTTTTGCACCTTCATCAATACATTTAGAAAATGTATTGTGATTAAATAGATATTACTTTGAGTGTAATATTCTAGAGGAGAAGACAACCCATGAATTTTTCTGAGCTTAATTTTACAAACTTAAAATTCTGTATATTGTACAAAACAATCATTGACAAAATTATAGAAAACTTGTGAATACTAGGATGGAAAATGAATTTGCCAAATTCTTTTCTGAGACAAATTCGATTGAGAAAATAATTTCCACAGGGACAGCTATTGTGGATGTGGCTTTTTGAATCCAAGAGAAGCTTGGGCCAAATTATTTACAAGCACCTTCAATTACCTCAAAGATTTGAAGAAAGATACAAGATAACATCAACAGTACATATGAATAAGATGTACTTGTAAAACTTAGAAAATATGGTAAAAAAATTCAGTTTTTGACAAGCATTTTGACTAAATATTCTATTAAAACTGTTAGAGTAATGAAAGTTACTTATGGCAGAAAGGGAAGAAGAACTAAAGAGCCTCTTGATGAAAATGAAAGAGGAGACTGAAAAAGTTGGTATAAAACTCAGCATTCAGAAAACTAAGATCATGGCATCCAGTTCCATCACTTCATGGCAAATAGATGGGGGAAACAATGGAAACAGTGATAGACTTTATTTTCTTGGGCTCCAAAATCACTGCAGATGGTGACTGCAGCCATGGAATTAAAAGACAATTGGGGAAAAGTTATGACCAACCTAGACAGCCTATTAAAAAGCAGAGACATTACTTTGCCATCAAACGTCCATCTAGTCAAAGCTTTGGTTTTTCCAGCAGTCATGTATGGATGTGACAGTTGGACTCTAAAGAAAGCTGAGAGCTGAAGAATTGATGCTTTTGAACTGTGGTGTCGGAGAAGGCTCTTGAGAGTCCTTTGGACTGCAAGGGGATTCAACCAGTCCATCCTAAAGGAGATCAGTCCTGAATATTCATTGGGAGGACTGATGCTGCAGCTGAAACTCCAATACTTTGGCCACCTGATGCAAAGAACTGACTTATTTGAAAAGACCCTGATGCTGGGAATGATTGAAGGCAGGAGGAGAAGAGGACACCAGAGGAGGAGATGGTTGTGATGGCATCACTGACTCAACGGATATGAGTATTAGTAATCTCTGGGAGTTGGTGATGGACAGGGAAGCCTGGCGTACAGCAGTCGAAGGGGTCGCAAAGACTTGGACACGACTGAGCAACTGAATTGACTGAATTGAATGAAAGTTAGCTTTCTTAGTTCATATCAGTCCATATAGTCTCACAGGAAAAGTTATTCCTTCAGCATTCAGTATATAGTTCTTTCATAAAATATTATCATTTCATAAATTGCTACACTAATTTAGAGCAATAAATCCTACATTAAATAATATGGCTTCACCAAACTGCTAAGTATTTCTCTGGTGTATATTAGCATACATGATGTGTAAATCAGTTCAGTTCAGTTCAGGCGCTCAGTTGCGTCCGACTCTTTGTGACTCCATGAATCGCAGCATGCCAGGCCTCCCTGTCCATCACCAACTCCAGGAGTTTACTCAAACTCATGTCCATCGAGTCAGTGATGTCATCCAGCCATCCCATCCTCTGCCGTCCCCTTCTCCTCCTGCCCCCAATCCCTCCCAGCCTCAGTGTCTTTACCAATGAGTCAACTCTTCACATGAGGTGGCCTAGGTATTGGAGTTTCAGCTTCAGCATCAGTCCTTTCAATGAACACGCAGGACTGATCTCCTTTAGGATGGACTGGTTGGATCTTCTTGAAGTCCAAGGGACTCTCAAGAGTCTTCTCCAACACCACAGTTCAAAAGCATCAATTCTTTGGCGCTCAGCTTTCTTCATAGTCCAACTCTCACATCCATACCTGACCACTGGAAAAATCATAGCCTTGACTAGACGGACCTTTGTTGGCAAAGTGATGTCTCTGCTTTTTAATATGCTATGTAGGTTGGTGATAACTTTCCTTCCAAGGAGTAAGTGTCTTTTAATTCCATGGCTGCAATCACCATCTGCAGTGATTTTGGAGCCCAAAAAATAAAGTCTGACACTGTTTCCACTGTTTCCCCATCTATTTGCCATGAAGTGGTGGGACTAGATGCCATGATCTTAGTTTTCTGAATGTTGAGCTTTAAGCCAACTTTTTCACTCTCCTCTTTCACTTTCATCAAGAGGCTCTTTAGTTCTTCACTTTCTGCCATAAGGGTGGTGTCATCTGCATATCTGAGGTTATTGATGTTTCTCTCCGCAATCTTGATTCCAGCTGTGCTTCTTCCAGCCCAGCGTTTCTCATGATGTACTCTGCATATAAGTTAAATAAGTAGGGTGACAATATGCAGCCTTGATGTACTCCTTTTCCTATTTGGAACCAGTCTGTTTTTCCATGTCCAGTTCTAACTGTTGCTTCCTGACCTGCATGTAGGTTTCTCAAGAGGCAGGTCAGTGGTCTAATATTCCCATCCCCTTCAGAATTTTCCACAGTTTATTGTGATCCACACAGTCAACGGCTTTGGACAAGGGAAAAAACATTGTCAGTCTCTATAAAACCAAGTATTTTCTCTGCCATAAAAAGATGAAATCTTGCCATTTATTTAAAAATGGATGAAACTTGAAGGTATTATATTGAGTGAAATATGTCAGAGAACAAAACATAAATACCATGTGATTTCACTAATATGGATAAACAAACCAAACAAAATCAAACACTTAGATACAGAGCACAGTAGTGATTACCAGAAGTGAAGAGGTTGGGGTGGGCAAAGTGGGTCAAGAGGGTCAATGGTATCATGACAGATGGAAACTAAACTTTTGGTGGTAAGCACACTTTCATGTATATAGAAGTCAAAATATAATACTGTATACATGAAACATATAATGTTATAAAACACAATATAAAATAAAACAAAACCCTAAGTATAATTTATTAGTTTCACTATTTTTAGTTTTTAAAACTAGGAATTATGATATTTTTTCAAATATGTTGCAAAATTATTTATTGAATTTAAGTCCAGGAAAGAGGAAAGTTAAGAAGAAATTTGCCCATTTAGCAAAATAAGAATAACAGCAAGGACAGCTATTATTTCCAAATACTCATTGGCTTCCCAAGCATTATTTCGAGAATAAATATATATATATGTATATATAACCTAATATAATCTTCAAAATGATTCAGTGAGTTAAGTCTGTTGCCTACATTTACAGAAAGCCAAACTCATTTAGCATAACCTCCTTGCTTACATTTTAGATTATCCCCTTGTTTCACCACTGATCATTTCCAAAACTACTACTACATTCAAGCCAGAAAGTTGAGGTACATGTATATAGCATAGGAAACTCTACTCAGTGCTCTGTGGTAACCTAAATGGCAAGAAAATCCAAAAAAAGAGGGGATATATGTATAGGTATAGCTGACTCACTTTGCCATATAGCAGAAACTAACACAACATTATAAAGCAACTATCAGTTCAGTTCGGTTCAGTTGCTCATTTTTCTACATTTTTTTTCATACATTTTTCTAGATTACGTGTACATGCATTAGGATGCAATATTTATCTTTCTGACTTACTTCACTCTGTATAATAGGTTCTAGGTTCATCCACCTCTTTAGAACTGATTCAAATGTGTTCCTTTTTATGGCTGAGTAGTATTCCACTGTGTATATGTACCACACTTCCTTATCCATTCATCTGTCAATGTAGGTTCCTTCCAAGTTCTAGCTATTATAAATAGTGCTGAAATGAACAGTGGGATACATGTGTCTTTTTCAACCCTGGTTTCCTCAGGGTATATGCCTAGGAGTGGGATTGCTGGGTAATATGGTGGTTTTAGTCCTAGTTTTTAAGGAATCTCCATACCGTCTTCTGTAGTGGCTGTTTCAATTTACATTCCCACCAACAGTGTGAGAGCATTCCCTTTAATCCACACCCTCTCCAACATTTATTGTTGGTAGACTTTTGGATGATGGCCATTCTGACCGGTGTGAGGTGATATCTTATTGTAGTTTTGATTTGCATTTCTCTTATAATGAATTACGTTGAGCATCTTTTCATCTGTTTGTTAGCCATTTGTATGTCTTCTTTGAAGAAATGTCTGCTTAGGTCTTTTCTCCACTTTTTGATTGGGTTGTTTGTTTTTCTGGTATTAAGTTGTATGAGCTGCTTGTATATTTTGGAAATTTATCCTTTGTCAGTTGTTTCATTTGCTATTATTTTCTCCCATTCCGAGAGTTGTTTTCTCACCGTGCTTATAGTTTCCTTTGCTGTGCAAAAGCCTTTAAGTTTAATGAGGCCCCACTTGTTTACTTTTTTTTTTATTTTTATTAGTTGGAGGCTAATTACTTCACAACATTTCAGTGGGTTTTGTCATACATTGATATGAATCAGCCATAGATTTACACGCATTCCCCATCCCGATCCCCCCTTACTTTTGTTTTTATTTCTGTTACTCTAGGAGGTGGGTCATAGAGGATCTTTCTTTGATTTATGTCATTGAGTGTTCTGCCTATGTTTTCCTCTAAGAGTTTTATAGTTTCTGGTCTTACATTTAGGTCTTTAATCCATTTTCTTTGTGTATGGTGTTAGGAAGTGTTCTAGTTTCATACTTTTACATGTAGCTGTCCAGTTTTCCCAGCACCATTTATTGAAGAGGTTGTCTTTGCCCCATTGTATATTCTTGCTTCCTTTGTCTAAAATAAGGTACCCATCGGTACATGGGTTTATTTCTGGGCTTTCTATCTTGTTCCACTGGTCTATATTTCTGTTTTTGTGCCAGTACCATACTCTCTTGATGACTGTAGCTTTGTAGTATAATCTGAAGTCAGGAAGGTTGATTCCTCCAGCTCCATTCTTCTTCTTCTTCTTCTGCTTTGACTATTTGGGGTCTTTTGTGTTTCCGTATAAATTGTGAAATTTTTTGTTCTATTTCTGTGAAAAATGTCATTGATAATTTGATAGGGATCACATTGAGTCTGTAGATTGCATTTGGTAGTATAGTCATTTTCAAAACATTGATTCTTCCTACCCAAGAATATGGAATATCTCTCCATCTGTTTATGATATCTTTGATTTCTTTCATTTGTGTCTTATAATTTTCTGTGTACAGTTCTTTTGTCTCCTTAGGTAAGGTTATTCCTAAATATTTAATTCTTTTTGTTGCAATGGTAAATGGGATTGATTCCTTAATTTCACTTTCTAATTTTTCATTCTTAGTGTATAGAAATGTAAATGATTTCTGTGTATTAATTTTGTATCCTGCAACTTTGCTAACCTCACTGATTAGCTCTAGTAATTTTCTGATACTATCTTTAGGGTTTTCTGTGTACAGTATCATGTCATCTGAAACACAGTGAGAGCTTTACTTCTTTTCTGATCTGGATTCTTTTTATTTCCTTTTCTTATCTGATTGCTGTGGCTAAGACTCCCAGAACTATGTTGAATAATAATGGTGAAAGTGGACACCCTTGTCTTGTTCCTAATCTTAGGGGGAATGATTTCAGTTTTTCACCATTGAGAATAATGTTTGCTGTAGGCTTATCATATATGGCCTTTACTATGTTGAGGTAGGTTCCTTCTATGCCCACTTATTGAATTGTTTTAATCATAAATGGGTGCTAAATTTTGTCAAATGCTTTTTATGCATCTATTGAGATCATCATATGGCTTTTATCTTTCAATTTGTTAATATGGTGTATCACATTGATTGATTTGCGTATATTGATGAGTCCTTGCATCCCTGGAATAAACCCAACTTGATCATGGTGTATAAGTGTTTTGATGTGTTGCTGAATTCTGTTTGCTAAAATTTTGTTGAGGATTTTTGCATCTATGTTCATCAGTGATATTGGCCTGTAGTTTTCTTTTTTTGTGTTGTCTTTGTCTGGTTTTGGTATCAGGGTGATGGTCACCTTGTAGAATGAGTTTGGAAGTGTTCCTTCCTCTGCAATTTTTTGAAAGCACTTTAGAAGGATAGGCATTAGCTCTTCTCTAAATGTTTGATGGAATTCTCCTGTGAAGTCATCTGGTCCTGGGCTTTTGTTTTTTGTGAGATTTTTGATCACAGCTTCAACCTCAGTGCTTGTAATTGGGTTGTTCATAATTTCTATCTCTTCCTGGTTCAGTCTTGGAAGATTGAACTTTTCTAAAAATCTGTCCATTTCTATCAGGTTATCCATTTGTTTACCATATAGTTGTTCATAATAGTCTCTTATAATCCTTTGTATTTCTTCATTGTCTGTTGTAACCTTTCCTTTTTCTTTTTTTTTTCATTTATTTCATTCATTTTATTCATTTATTTATCCCTCTCCACCCGATTTCTCTGGGACTGTTAATTTGATTTTTCTCTCTTTTTTTCTTGATGAGTCTGTCTAAAGGTTTGTCAATTTTATCTACGCAAAGAACCAGCTTTTAGTTTTATTATTTTTTACTACTATTTCTTTCATTTCTTTTTCATTTTTTTCAACTCAAATCTTTATGATTTCTTTCCTTCTACTAATTTTGTTTTTTTTTTTTTTTGTTCTACTCTTTCCAGTTGTTCTAGATGTAAAGTTAAGTTGCCTATTTGATTTTTTTTTCTTTCTTCTTGAGTTAGAATTGTATTGCCATATATTTCCCTCTTAGAACTTCTTTTGCTGCATCACATAGGTTTTGAGATGTTGTGTTTTCATTGTCATTTGTTTCTAGAAATTTGTTTATTTCCCTTTTGATTTATTTAGTAACCTCTTTGCTATTTAGAAACGTTCCATGTGTTTGTGTTTCTTACAGTTTTTTCTTGTAATTGATATGCAGTCTTGTAGCATTGTGGTTGGAAAAAATGCTTAGTACAAATTCAATTTTCTTAAATTTACTGAGGTTTGATTTGTGACCCAAGATGTATTCCATCCTGGAGAATGTTCCATGTGCCCTTGAGAGGAAGGTGTATTCTGAATTTGGATGGGATGTGGAAGATATCAATGAGGTCTATCTCATCTAATGCATCATTTAAGACTTGTGTTTCCTTATTAATTTTCTGTTTTGATGATTTATCCATTGGTGTGAGTGGGGTGTTAAAGTATCCTACTCTTATTGTGTTACTGTAAATTTCTCCTTTTATGTCTGTTAGTCTTTATCTTATGTATTGAGCTGCTCCTATGTTGGGTGCATAGATATTTACAATTATTACATCTTTCCTCTTGGACTGATCCCTTGATCATCATGTAGTGTCCTTCCTTATCTCTTGTGATATTCTTTATTTTCAGGTCTATTTTGTCTGATATGAGGATTGCTACTCCAGCTTTCTTTTGCTTCTCACTTTCATGGAATATATTTTTCCATCCTCTCACTTTCAGTCTATATGTGTCTTTAGGTGCAAAGCAGATTTCTTGTAGACAGCATATGTATGGGTCTTGTTTTTGTATCACTCAGCCAGTCTGTGTCTTTTGGTTGGAGCATTTAATCCATTTACATTTAAAGTAATTATTGATATATATGTTCCTATTGCCATTTTCTTAATTGTTTGTGGTTGATTTTGTAGATCTTTTTTCTTCTCTTGTATTTCTTGACTACATAAGTTCCTTTAACATTTGTTATAAAAGTGGTTTGCTGGTTCTGAGTTCTGTTAACTTTTGTTTGTCTGAAAAGCTTTTTATTTCTCCATCAATTTTGAATGAGGTCCTTGCTGGGTACAGTAATCTTGGTTGTAGATTTTTCCTTTTCAATACTTTAAATATATTGTGCCATTCCCTTCTGGCCTACAGAGTTTCTGCTGAAAGATCAGCTGTGAAGCATATGGGGTTTCCCTCGTATGTTACTTGTTGCTTCTCCCTTGCTGCTTTTAATATTCTTTCTTTGTGTTTAGTCTTTGTTAGTTTGATTAGTATGTATCTTGGCGTGTTTCTCCTTGGGTTTATCCTGTATGGGACTTGATTTTCTATTTCCTTTTCCATGCTGGGGAAATTTTCAACTATAATCTCTTCAAAAATTTTCTCATACCCTTTTTTTCCTCTTCTTCTGGGATCCCTATAATTCGAATGTTGGTACGTTTGATATTGTCTCAGAGGTCTCTGAGATGATCTTCAGTTCTTTTCATTCTTTTTACTTTACTCTGCTCTTCAGAAGTTATTTCCACCATTTGATCTTCCAGCTCCCTGGTTCATTCTTCTGCTTCAGATATTCTGCTATTGATTCCTTCTAGAGTATTTTTAATTTCAGTAGTTGTGTTGCTTGTCTCTGTATGTTTATTCTTTAATTCTTCAAGGTCTTTGTTAATTGATTATGCACTTTCTCCATTTTGTTTTCAAGGTATTTGATCATCTTTGCTATCATTAATCTGAATTCTTTTTCAGGTAGTTTGCCTATGTCTTCTTCATTTATTTGGACTTCTGTGTTTCAAGTTTGTTCCTTCATTTGAGTAGTATTTCTCTGCTCCCCCCCTTTTTTTTAACTTATTGTATTTGACGTCTCCTTTTCGCAGGCTTCAAGGTTGAATTCTTTCTTCCTTTTGGCTTCTGCCTTCCTAAGACTGGTCCAGTGGTTTGTGTAAGCTTCATATAGGGTGAGATTTCTGCTAAGTTTTTGTTTGTGTGTTTGTTTTTCCTCTGATGGACAAGGCTGAGTGAGGTGGTAATCCTATCTGCTGATGATTGGGTTGGTATTTTTGTTTTGTTTTTTGTTTAGATGAGGTGTCCTGCACAGAATGCTACTGGTGGTTGGGTGATGCTTTGTCTTGTATTCAAGTGGTTTCTTTTGTGTGATTTCTCACTATTTGATACTCCCTAGAGTTAGTTCTCTGGTAGTCTAGGGTCTTCGAGTTAGTGCTCCACTCCAAAGGCTCAGGGCTTGATCTCTGATCAGGAATGAAGATTCCACAAGTGGTTTGTTATGGCATTAAGTGAGAATAAAACAAATACCCAAAAATGAGAAACCAAAGATGAACCTCAGACAGGCGGCCATTACAAAATCAGGCAAATAATAATTAAAGTAATGGAATATACACATATATGTATATACCCATAAGCAAAGTCAAAACAGTCCAACAAAATAAAGTACAGTAGATTGAACCAGTGAACAAAGAAAATCAAAAGTTATATTTACCAGTTAAGAGCAAAAGTAACTAAAGCACAAACTGGAAAACAAAACTAAAGCAAGGTGCCAAGTGGGGAATACAGCAAGGAAAACAAAACTAACTAATATGTTGAGAGGAAAGGAAAGAAAGAAAAGAAATAAATAATAGACATGCAAAGTTAAATAGAGGTAGACAAAGAAGATTCATATACATTAAAAATTAACTGCAAGGGGAAAAGAACAGTAGGAAAGGCAAACAAAGGAATAAATGTAGAAAAAATAATGATAGGTTTAAAAAATTAAAATTAAAAGCATAGAAAAGAAAAAACAAAAAAGGAAAACTCCACAGAACTGCAAAAGTCCAACAGAGAGGCACAGGTTTATAACAATAAAAATGTGACTGAGGAAAAAAAGAAAGCTCAAAAGCTTAATTAGATTTCATAGGATTTCATGGCGCCAATAAAATCGACAACTACAACTGAGGGGGGTAAAAAAGGACAAAAAAGAACAAAAAATATCCAAAAGATCTACAGAACAAGTCAAAACATAAGGATAATAAATGTTTTTCTTGAATCATTACTGTCAGTGTCCTTTCCCTCACTGGGAGTCACAGTCTACCTCACCTCCCTAGGATGCCCTCTAATACTGTACTGATCTCTGAACCTGCTGTGGGGGCAGTTCAGATTCTAATTTGGTCCTACTTCCGTGTGTTCTTGCCTCCAATGTACACAGCTATCAAAACTAGTGCGTTTTCTTTTGTGGAAGCTCTCAATGTCCTTTTATATATCCCATAGACAGAGTCTGCCTAGTTGATTGTGTGGATTTAATCTGAAGCTTGTACAACTGGTGGGAAAGTTTTGGGCCTTCCTTAGCCACACTTCCTCTGGGTTTCAATTGTGGTTTTATTTCCACTTCTGCATGTGGGTCGTCCACTGGGGGTTTGCTCCTGAGTCTGCCCTTGGAGGACTTGGGTTTGCCCCAGTGAGGGCCAAGTGCGGAGGTGGTGCAGCTGCTTGGGTTGCAGGGGTTCTGGCAGCACCAGGTACTCAGGAGAGTTGGCAGCTTGGGCAGCAGGAAATCTAGTGCTCTAGAAGGGTATGGCAACCAGTATTGGCCAATACGCTTCAGTATTCTTGCCTGGAGAAACCCCTTGACAGAGAAGCATGGCAGGCCACAGTCTACAGGGTCGCAAAGAGTTGGACATGACCAAAGCGACCCTGCACACATAGACGCAAGACTTTTCTTGCCCGTGGCAACTCTGCCCCAGTGAGAGTTGAGCGTGAAGATGGTGCAGTTCCTTGGCTTGCAGGGGCCCTGGGAGTGCCAGGTGTGCAGGGACACACACTGCCTCCACCACAGGAGTTACGGCCCTATCAGAGTCTCTTTTCCAACCTCTTGTAGCTGGCGATCAGAAGGCCTCTTTGGCCAGTCTTTCTCCATAGCTCCGCCCCTTCAGGGACTTAGAGGGCTCCCTTGTCTGGGGTCCGTCTCTGTTTGGCATGTCAGACCTATAGATGGGGCTCCCTGGCTAGAGTCCTACTCTGTTGTTTGGTGCATCAGTCACTTAAAGGAGCACCCTGTGGGGGGGGGGTCCTACTCTGCAGTTCAGTGTCAGGCATTTGATGGGCCAGCCTCTCTATTGTTCAGCTGCCTATGCTGGTGTGTGGGGAGAGAGAGGCTATGATGATGGCTCCACCCACTATGCGTGACTCAGCAGCATTGCCTTGCTTCCATGGCTGCCCAGCTTTCCTCCACAGGCATTTCCCACCACAGTCTCCGCCCTCACATCCCCTCAATCTGTCTCTCTGCAGTCAACGGCAGCCCTCGCCCTGGGGTTGCTCCACAATCCCTAAACTCCAGTTCCCAGCCACTATGCCTTCCAGGGGACCAGCGTCCCTGTCCGGGGTATGTATAACTGTGGCAATGACTGTCTGATTCTCATACCATTTAGGCTGCCACAGATTAGCTGTTTCACTCTCAGCCTTAAATGTTTCTTCTCTGACTCAGATAATTGCCCTGATATGGGGATCGGACCTCTGCTTCACTTCCCCCATTCATTGAGGGCAGGTCCAGTCCTACTAACACTCCTGTTTTTCCCCCTAGTTCTTTCATCCTACCGAGTTTTGTGTGGTTCTATATATAACCTTTTCCACCGGTCAGGTACACCTGTCCACTCTCAGCAGGTATTCTTCATCTGGTATTCCCATCTTTTTAAAGAATTTTCCACAGTTTGCTGTAACCCACGCTGTCAAAGGCTTTAGCATAGTCAATGAAGCAGCAGTGGATGTTTTTCTAGAACTCTCTTGCTTTTTTGATGATCCAATGGATGTTGGCAATTTGATCTCTGGTGCCTTTTCTAAATCCAGCTTGAACATCTGGAAGTTCTTGGTTCACACACTGTTGAAGACTAGCTTGACGAATTTTGAACATTACTTTGCTAGCGTGTGAGATGAGTGCAATTGTGCAATAGTTTGAGCATTCTTTGGCATTGCCTTTCTTTGGGATTCGAATGAAAACTGACTTTTTCCAGTCCTGTGGCCACTGCTGAGTTTTTCAAATTTGCTGGCAAATTGAATGTAGCACTTTAACAGCATCATCTTTTAGGATTTGAAGTCGCTCAGCTAGAATTCCATCACCTCCACTAGCTTTGTTCATAGTGATGCTTCTTAAGGCCCACTAGACTTCACATTCCAGGATGTCTGGCTCTAGTAAAGCAACTGTACTCCAATTTTTTAAAATAACATCTTAATGATGTTATTTATGAGTTATGAAAGATAAGAAAATGTTTTTTAGAAATGAAAGTTTTACTGTTTATAAATCAGAGCAGTTAATTAATTTTGATTTATAACTTTTAAAAACTGTTAAGACACAGTAATATAAAATCTTTTCTTTGGAATCAGAAATAAACTTTTTTCCTGTACTCTTCAGAAATAATCATCCCCCAAATTAAGGGAAACATTACAGTTCTGCCTGTTCGCAAAAGTTATATAATAATGCTGTTATGATCACACCTTTGAAGCAAGTGTGAGTACATCTACAAATGTTTGAATATAATCACTAGGTGTGGTGTTTTTATAACAGAAAGATTATAAAGACAGAATTTTACAAATCTGGCCTGCAAGTTTTGTTTTGTAATCTGCATATGATTTTTTTCATCATTATTTCTAATCATCTGATTTTAGTTGTGCATATCTGCATTCAAGACTTTCAGTGCTAGAGTTTATCATTATCCCAGCATGCAAAGTAAAATTCAAAAAGAAGAAAATATTAAATGGTGATCATTCAGATTCTAAAATGTATGATGTTATCCATTTATCCAACCTCAAAAAAGTATGGCTTTCATTATTAGGTTGCAATGGATCAAGATTTGTGTTCACACTAATGTTGCCCTCATTTCCATTTATATTAAACTGGTATTTGTTTTTTAAAGGAGGCACATGAGTGAACAGAGCCTTCCCCAATCTGTGTTTGTTCAGCTTGTAACATGCACAATAGCAAATTCAATCATGTTAAGAGGCTTATTCTTCCATTGTAGAACTTAACTGGAGTTGCAAGAAAGTTTGAATTTGTATGGGTTATGTATTTGTGTGGAGAATGAACTGAAGTACTTTAAGGACCTTTTTCTTTCTCAATAATAAATTGCTTATGACTGCTTAATTTCAAACATCTTTTCCCAATGCATTGCTCAGCTGGGGGGAAAAATCTTCATTTCAGTAATAGAAAAGTCAAGTTTATTTGAAAAAATAACATCTGAAATGTCAATGAAACCACACCTATTAATACTCACAAGGACAATTTCTCACTTAGGTAAGTTCCTTAAAGCAAACAATTTTTCTTCACTGAATCGTAATTATTTTAAGTCAAGTAACAAGACATTGGACACACACCTGTAATAGTCCCTTTGTTAGCAAACTGTGTTTTGATACACATATAAAGCTATTTCACTAAGGATCTTTTCTGTTAAGAATGTATAAATTTTAATATTACATCAAAGAAAAGGAAGCTAACTCTCATCACCCATATGAAAAGAATTCTAATTAAAATGTGGTCATATTGCAATCATGTAGGTCACTTTGTTAACCTATAGTCAAATATGGACAAAAAGTAAATGAGTACTGTTTTTACTGCACTGCCTTAGGTGATGGGGTTGGAAAGATAAGGTGGCTGCCATTGGGTGCAAAGTTGAGAAACCTATGGAACAGAATCACACACACACACAGACACACACACACACACACCCAATATTCAGTGGAAAAATAGTACTAGGAAGGAGTCAAAAGATAATTCAACCCTGGCCATAGCACCTATCAACTGTGACCTTGGCTAATTACTTAAATATTCTGGTAAGCTTTCAGTAGGCTCTGGGAGTTGGTGATGGACAGGGAGGCCTGGCGTGCTGCAGTCTATGGGGTCGCAAGGAGTCATATATGACAGGGCGACTGAACTGAACTGAAACTTTCAGTTTCTGCCTTGAAAAAAAAGTGAGAAAATAATCAGAAATAGTATTTTCCATACTCAGTTCAATTCAGTTCAGTCACTCAGTCGTGTCCGACTCTTTGCAACCCCATGGACTGCAGCATGCCAGGCTTCCCTGTCCATCACCACACTCTTGGAGCTTGCTCAAACTCATGTCCATTGAGTCGGTGATGGCATCCAACCATCTCATCCTCTGTCATCCCTTTTCCATATTAAAGGAAAATAAAGACATAGGCAACTAAATGTGCAATCTTTGAGTGGTTTTTGGACATCAGGAGGACAATGTCAATGACCAAACAAAGTGAAAATGAAAGTGTTAGTTGCTCAGTCTTGTCCAACTCTTTACAATCTCATTCACTGTAGCCCTCCAGGCTCCTCTGTCCATGGGATTCTCCAGGCAAGAATACTGAAGTGGGTAGCCATTCCTTTCTCCAGGATATCTTCCTTACCTAGGGATGGAACCTGGGTCTTCTGCATTGCAGGGAGATTCTTTACCATCTGAGTCACCAGGGAAACCCATGACCAAACAAGGTGAGTGTTAATTTCCAGATTTTTATGATTGTACTGTGGTTACAGAATTCTCTCTCTCTCTCTCTGTTTCTGTGTCTGTCTCTTTCTCTCTCTCTGTTTGAGAAGTGGAGGCAATTACCACGGAAATATTTAAAGGTAAAGGGGCATAATATATTCAGTTTACTCCAAAATATTGAAGGGAGAAGGAGAGGGGAAAGAACCAGTGATTAAGCAAATGTGGTAAAGAATTAGCATTTGGGGAATCTGGGCGAAGGACATAATGCGATATTTTGTACTATTCAATTATTTTTTTCTTTTCTAATTTTTAAGGTGGAATCTGAGGTTGTTGATTTGAAACCTTTCTTTCTTTCTAATATAAATATTTAGTGCTATGCATTTCCTTTTAGTTGCAGCCTACAAAACTGGATAAGTTCTATTTTCATTGTCATCCAGATAAAAATGATTTCTCTATTTTATTGTTTATTCTCAGTCCCATGAGTTATTTAGAAGTATGTTATTTATTTTCTAAATAACTGAAAACATCTTGGACAAAATGGCACTATTGGTAACTCTGCCAAACATTTAAGGAAGGAATAATGCTAATTTTACACATACTCTTCTAGACAAGTGAAGAAGAAACATTTCCAAAGCTCGTGAAGTCAATATTACGTTGATACCAAAAGTATACATTATAATAAAATAAAACCACAGAACAACATTTCTAATGAACATAGACACGAATTTCATTAACAAAATTTTAGCAAATTATATCCAGAAATACACTTAAAAGAGAATATAACCCTCCCTACTGTGCTGTGTGCTTAGTAGCTCAATCATGTCTTACTGTTTGTGTCCCCATGGATTGCAGCCCACCAGGCTTCTCTGTCCATGGGAATTCTCCAGGCAAGAATACTGGAAAGAGTTGCCATGCACTCCTCCAGGGGATATTTCCAACCCAGGGATCAAACCCAGGTCTCCTGCATTATAGGTGGATTCTTTGCTGCCAGAGCCACCAGGGAAGACCTTCCAAGAGGGGTTTATCCTAGGAATGCAAAGTTATTTTAACATTTGAAAACCAATGTAAATTAAGATATTTAAAGACCAAAAAATAAACGATATGGTCATTTCAATCGAGGAAGTAAAAGTATTTGACAAAAACATCACCCATTCATGATAAAAATTTTTAGTAAAACAAGAATAGAACAGAACTTCCTCAACTTTATTATGTATTTTGGCAAAAAACTTACAGCTTACATCATACTTCATAGTGAGAGACTGACTGCTTTTCTTTTAAGATCAGATAAAAAGGGAAAAAGTCGATTCTTACTACTTCAATTTACAGTGAACTGAAAGTTCTAATCAGTGCATTAAGGCTAAAATTAAAAACACTGACTATTTCCAGTGTTGAGGAATATACAGTGGAACTGAAACACTCCTAGTGGGAGTGTAAATTGGTGCAGCCTATTTGCAAAATAGCTTCATAATTTCTTGTAATGTTAAGCATACCCCTACCATATAAATCAGCTCTTCCACATCAAGGTAACTACCCCAGAGAAATGAAATCATATATTTACACAAAGACTTATGGATAAATGGTTACAGCAGCTTTATGTATAATAGGCCATGTTGTTGTTCAGTCGCCCAGTAGTGACCCACTCTTTATGACCCAATGGACTGCAGCATGCTAGTTCTCCCTGTCCCTCACCATTTCCCAGGGTTTGCCCAAGTTCATGTTCATTGCATTGCTGATGCTGTCCAGGCATCTCATCCTCTGACGCCCTCTTCTCTTCCTGCTCTCAATCTTTTCCATCATCAGGGACTTTTCCAATGAGTCAGCTGTTCACATTAGATGACCAAAATACTGGGACTTCAGCTTCAACATTAGTCTTTCCAGTGAATATTCAGGATTGATCTCCCTTAAGATTGACTGATTTGATCTCCTTGTTGTCCATGGGACTTTCAGGAGTCTTCTCTAGCACCACAGTTTGAAGGCATCAATTCTTTGACATTCTGCCTTCTTTACAGTCCAGGTCTCACAACTGTACGTGACCACTGGGAGGACCAGAGCCTTGACTATACAGACCTTTGTCAGCAGAGTAATGTCTCTGCTTTTCAACACACTGTCTATGTTTGTCATCACTTTCCTGCCAAGGAGCAATTGTCCCCTGATTTCTTGGCCACAGTCTCTGTCCTCAGTGATTTTGGAGCCCAAGAAGAGGAAATCTGTCACTACTTTCACCTTTTCCCCTTATATTTGCCATGCAGTAATGGGGCCAGATGCCATGACCTTAGTTTTTTTTTAATATTTAGTCTTAAGCTGGCTCTTTCATTTTCCTCCTTCACCCTTATCAAGAGGCTCTTTAGTTCCTCTTTGCTTTTGGCCATTAGAGTGGTATCATCCGAGGTTGTTGATGTTTCTCCCACATATCTTGATTCCAGTTTGTAACTCATCCAACCTGGCATTTCTCATCATGAGCTCAGTATATAGGTTAAACAGGGTGATGGCAGACAGCCCTGTCATACTCCTTTCTCGATCCCGAACCAATCAGTTGTTCCATACAGGGTTCTAACTGTTGCTTCTTGACCTGCATAAGGTTTCTCAGGAGACAGGGAAGATGATCTGGTATTCCTATCTCTCTAAGAGCTTTCCACAGTTTGTCATGACCCACACAGTGAAAGACTTTAGTGTAGTCGATGAAACAGAAATAGATGTTTTTCTGAAATTCCCTTGCTTTCTCTATAATCCAACAAATATTGGCAATTTGATCTCTAATTCCTCTTCCTTTTCTAAACACAGCTTGGACATCTGGAATTTCTCAGTTTGCATAATGCAGAAGCCTAGCATGCAAGATTTTGGCTTAGATGGTAAAGAATCTGCCTGCAATATGGGAAACCTGTGTTTGACCCCTGGGTTGGGAAGATCCCCTGGAGAAGGGCATGGCAAACCACTCCAGTATTCTTGCCTGGAGAATTCCATGGACAGAGGAGCCTGGCAGGCTATAGTCCATGGGGTCGCAAAGAGTCAGACAAAGCTGAGTGACTAAGCACAGCCCATAACTGGACATAATCCAAGTGTCCATGAAAACTGAATAGATAAAAAAAAAAAATTCCGCTATGTACATAGAATACTACTCAGCAATAAAAATGAATGAGATATTCATACACATAATAGCAGAAATGAATTTCAAAATAATTTTGTGGAGCCCCAAAAAATAAAGTCTGTCACTGTTTCCCCATCTATTTGCCATGAAGTGATGGGACCAGATGCCATGATCTTAGTTTTCTGAATGTTGAGTTTTAACCCAACTTTTCAATTTCCTCTTTCACTTTCATCAAGAGACTCTTTAGTTCTTCTTCGCTTTCTGCCATAAGCATGGTGTTATCTGCATATGTGAGGTTATTGATATTTCTCCTGGCAGTCTTGATTCCAGCTTGTGTTTCATGTCAATTATACCTCAATAATAATGAAAAAAAATAAAAATGGAACACGTGAAGTAATAGGACATTTCTCACAAGATATTTTTTTTCTCCTTTACTTATTTTTTTTCCCAGTGGGTTTTGTCATACATTGATATGAATCAGCCATAGATTTACATGTATTCCCCATCCCGATCCCCCCTCCCACCTCCCTCTCCACCCGATTCCTCTGGGTCTTCCCAGTGCATCAGGCCCGAGCACTTGTCTCATGCATCCCACCTGGGCTGGTGATCTGTTTCACCATAGATAGTATACATGCTGTTCTTTTGAAATATCCCATCCTCAACTTCTCCCACAGAGTTCAAAAGTCTGTTCTGTATTTCTGTGTCTCTTTTTCTGTTTTGCATATAGGGTTATCGTTACCATCTTTCTAAATTCCATATATATGTGTTAGTATGCTGTAATGGTCTTTAACTTTCTGGCTTACTTCACTCTGTATAATGGGCTCCAGTTTCATCCATCTCATTAGAACTGATTCAAATGAATTCTTTTTAATGGCTGAGTAATATTCCATGGTGTATATGTACCACAGCTTCCTTATCCATTCATCTGCTGATGGGCATCTAGGTTGCTTCCATGTCCTGGCTATTATAAACAGTGCTGCGATGAACATTGGGGTGCACGTGTCTCTTTCAGACCTGGTTTCCTCAGTGTGTATGCCCAGAAGTGGGATTGCTGGGTCATATGGCAGTTCTATTTCCAGTTTTTTAAGAAATCTCCACACTGTTTTCCATAGCGGCTGTACTAGTTTGCATTCCCACCAACAGTGTAAGAGGGTTCCCTTTTCTCCACACCCTCTCCAGCATTTATTGCTTGTAGACTTTTGGATAGCAGCCATCCTGACTGGCGTGTAATGGTACCTCATTGTGGTTTTGATTTGCATTTCTCTAATAATGAGTGATGTTGAGCATCTTTTCATGTGTTTGTTAGCCATCTGTATGTCTTCTTTGGAGAAATGTCTGTTTAGTTCTTTGGCCCATTTTTTGATTGGGTCATTTATTTTTCTGGAATTGAGCTTCAAGAGTTGCTTGTATATTTTTGAGATTAATCCTTTGTCTGTTTCTTCATTTGCTATTATTTTCTCCCAATCTGAGGGCTGTCTTTTCACCTTACTTATGGTTTCCTTTGTAGTGCAAAAGCTTTTAAGTTTCATTAGGTCCAATTTGTTTACTTTTGCTTTTATTTCCAATATTCTGGGAGGTGGGTCATAGAGGATCTTGCTTTGATTTATGTCGGAGAGTGTTTTGCCTATGTTCTCCTCTAGGAGTTTTATAGTTTCTGGTCTTACATTTAGATCTTTAATCCATTTTGAGTTTATTTCTGTGTATGGTGTTAGAATTCACACTACTATTCAACATAGTGTTGGAAGTTTTGGCCACAGCAATCAGAGCAGAAAAAGAAGTAAAAGGAATCCAGATAGGAAAAGAAGAAGTGAAACTCTCGCTGTTTGCAGATGACATGATCCTCTACGTAGAAAACCCTAAAGACTCTTCCAGAAAATTACTAGAGCTAATCAATGAATATAGTAAAGTTGCAGGATATAAAATTAACACACAGAAATCCCTTGCATTCCTATATACTAACAATGAAAAAACAGAAATTAAGGAAACAATACCATTCACCATTGCAACAAAAAGAATAAAATACTTAGGAGTATATCTACCTAAAGAAACAAAAGACCTATACATAGAAAACTATAAAACACTGATGAAAGAAATCAAAGAGGACACAAACAGATGGAGAAACATACCATGTTCATGGATTGGAAGAATCAATATTGTCAAAATGGCTATTCTACCCAAAGCAATCTATAGATTCAATGCAATCCCTATCAAGCTACCAACAGTATTTTTCACAGAACTAGAAGAAATAATTTCACAATTTGTACAGAAATACAAAAAACCTCGAATAGCCAAAGTAATCTTGAGAAAGAAGAATGGAACTGGAGGAATCAACCTGCCTGACTTCAGACTCTACTACAAAGCCACAGTCATCAAGACAGTATGGTACTGGCACAAAGACAGAAATATAGATCAATGGAACAGAATAGAAAGCCCAGAGATAAATCCACGAACCTATAGACACCTTATCTTTGACAAAGGAGGTAAGGATATATAATGGAAAAAAGACAACCTCTTTAAGAAGTGGTGCTGGGATAACTGGTCAACCACTTGTAAAAGAATGAAACTAGAACACTTTCTAACACCATACACAAAAATAATCTCACAAGATATTTGAAAACAAAATGAGATTATAGAACCTGATAGAATTATCTGAACTTCAAGGTTCATGAAAAAATGTTGTACAGTTTTATGTACTACAAATATGTAATGTGATTTTCATTTTTATTAATATACCTAACTAATAAAAATTACAATAAGGACTGAAGAATGCTGAAGGGAATGTGTATTGTTCATTGTTTCTTGCATTCTATTGAAATACTGCAGTTTATGGGTGATTACTATTTAAACAATCATCAAAGAAATATCCAGCTCCAAAAGCTTCACAAGAAAACTCTACCAAATATATAAAGAAGAATTTATACCTATACTTCTTAAACTATTCCAAAAACTGGAAAAAACAGAGCACTCTCAAATTCATTCAATAGGGCCACCATTACCTTATACCCAACAGACAAAGACACTACAAAAAAGGAAATTACAGGCCAATATCTTTGATGAATATAGGTGCAAAAATCCTCAACAAAATATTAGCAAATCAAATTCATCAACATGTAAAAAGGATCATACATCATGATCAAGTGGCAGTTAGGATGCAAGGATGGCTCAATATTCACAAATCAATCAATCTGATATACCACATTAACAAACTGAAAAATAAAAATCACATAATCCTCTAAAAAGATTCTGAAAAATCATTTGAAAAATTCAACATCTATTCATGATAAAAATGCTCATCAAAATGGGTACTGACAAAACATATCTCAACATCATAAAGACCATTTATGACAAATCCACAGCTAACATCATGCTCAATGGTCAAAAGCTGAAAGCGTTTCCTATAACAAGGGACATGACAAGGATGCCCAATCTCACTTCTATTTAACATAGTACTAGAAGTCTTAGCCAGAGCAATCAGACAAGAAAAGGAAATAAAAGGTAATTAAGTTGGAAACAAAGAAGTAAAACCATCACTATTTGCAGGTGACATGATCGTGTATAAAGAAAACCTTAAAGTTTCCACACACACGCATACAATCTATTAGAACTAGTAAATGAATTCAACAAGGCAGAAGGATACAAGATTAGTATACAGAAATCTGTTGCTTTTCTATACACTACTAATAAAAACTATCAGAAAGAGAGAGCAAAAACTTCTGCTTAAAGTCATATCAACATGAATAAAATACTTGGGAAAAACCTAGGCAAGGAAGCGAAAGACTTGTACTCTGAAAACTAAAACACTGATGAAGGAAATTGAAGATGATACAAATAAATGGAAAGCTATCCCATGTTTTGGATTGAAAGAATTGACATTGTTAAAATGCCCATACTACCCAAAGCAATCTACAGGCTTAATGTAATCCATATCAAAATACCCTTGCCATTTTTTACAGAACTAGAAGAAATAACCCTGAGATTCATAGGGAAACACAAAGACCCTAAATTGTCAAAAAAAATCCTGAGAAGAAAAACAAAGCTGGAGAGATTATTCTTTCTGACTTTAGACTATACTATAAAGCTACAGCAATCAAAATAGCATAATAATGGCACAAAACAGACACACAGATCAATGGAAAATAATATAGAGCCTAGAAATATGACCACATACCTATGGTCAACTAATTTATGACAGAGGAGACAAGAATATACAATGGAGCAAAGGCAGTCTCTTCAATTAGTGGTGCTATGAAAAGAATGAGGTTAGAACCTATATATAAAAGAATGAGATTAGAACATTTTTTCATACCATATACAAAAATAAACTCATAATGGATTAAAGACCTAAATGTAAGGCCTGAAACTATAAAACTTCTAGAAGAAAACATAGGTAGAAGACTGACATAAACCATAGCCATAATTTTTTATCTGTCACCTAAGGCAAAAGAAACAAAAGCAAAAATAGACAAATGGGACCTAATAAACTTAAAAGCTTTTGCACAGCAAGGGAAACTACCTACAAAATGAAAATACAACATACTGAATGAGATAAAATATTTATAAATGATACTACTGACAAGGGTTAATATCCAAAATATATTAACAGCTCATACAACTCAATATAAAAAAAAATCCAAACAATTTCATTAAAAAGTGAGCAGAAGACATGAACAGACATTTTTCCAAAAACACACAGATGGCTAACAGGCACATGAAAAGATGCTTAACATAGCTAATTATTACAGAAATGCAAATCAAAACCACAGTTGGATATCTCAGACTATCAGAATGGCTATCATCGAAAGTCTATAAATAACAAATATTGGCAAGAATGTGGAGAAAAAGAAACACTTGTACACTGTTGGTGGAAATATAAGTTGATGCAGGCAATGTGGAAAACAGTATGGAGGTTTCCAAAAAACTAAAAATAGAACTACCATATGATCCACCAGTTCCATTCCCTTGTACACATCCAAAAAATGCAAACACCTAATTCGAAAAGATACATGCACACCGATGTTCTCAGCACACTATTTACAATAATAAAGATATGGAAGCAGCCCATTCACATCAACAGAAAAATACATATAGAAGATGTGTTATGTATATATATATAAAATGGGATATGTAAAAAAAAGAATGAAATCCTGCCATTCATAGCAATGTAGATGGACCTAGAGATTATCATACTAAGTGAAGTAAGTCAGATAGAGAAAGACAAATACTGTATAGATGGAATCTAAGAAACAAAACAAATGTATACAGCAAAATAGAAAACAGATTCACAGGTATAGCAAATAAACAAGTGGTTACTAGTGGGGAGAGGGGAGGGGAGAGGTACAAGATTGGGATAGGGACAAACATTACTTTGTAGTGACATTAAGTGGAGTATTATCTATAAAATACTGAATCACTATGCTATATACCTCAAAATATTTTTTTAATTTATTTTTAATTGGAGGATAATTGCTAAATAATATTGTGTTAGATTCTGCCATACAACAGCATGAATCAGCCATAAGTATACATATGTCCCCTCCCTCTTGAACCTCCCCCCCACCCCCAACACATCCCACACCTCTAGGTTGTCACAGAGTACTGCACTGAGCTCCCTGCGTCATACAGTAACGACCCATTAGCCATCTATTTTACACATGGTACCGTGTATGTGCCAATGCTACTCTAAAAATTTGTCCCACCTTCTCTTTTTCCTGCTGTGCCCAAAGTCTATTCTCTATGTCTGGTTCTCTATTGAAAATAACATTTTAAATCAACTGTACTTCAATTTAAAAACGTCCAACTGATGTTGGAAACAAATTCATTGTTCTTACCATGTCCCAACTGTAAGCAATCTCTTACTTCATCAGAAGGTTGTAATGAGTACAGAATTTATCATAAGGTTATACAGAGGATGAACATTTTTAAAAGATAGAAATTATGGATATGAATTCATAGAATTATGAATATGAATTAAAAGAAAGTATGAATATTCTTTACAAAGTACCACACATTTGTAAGATAAGTATTGGATAGAGCATAGAGAGTATTGGTCTTGTGCAGTGTTTACTGAACTATACTCTAGAAAAAACATTTTCTGGACACATTAACAGAAGTACCACAGAAAAAAAGTTTCTGAAGTTGGATAAAAATAAGTGCTGTATAATATATTCTCCCTGGTGCAGATTTACAAAGCCCATCCATACAGTAAGTCTTTATAAGAAAGAAACACTTAACTGTTTTTTCACCCAACTCTGTCATGCCTGTTGATATGCTATTGACTGTAAGAGAAAATACTATTGTTTGAGGAAAGACATTGGATTTAAAAACAGATAGCCTGTGTTCTAGCTCTTTGGACTGATATGTCACATAATATCTTTGAAAATTACTCCCTTTGTATGAAGGAAAGAGCTGTTTACATCTGCATAGTAAAAGACTACTAAGTAGTTTTACTATTATAAGGTAGAAATATAGAATATATGTACAATTACTATAATAGTTTTAGTCTGTTTGGGCTGCATAAGAAACTATTCAATACTATAGATTGGGTGACTGAGCAACAAACATTTACTTCTTATAGTTCTGGAGGCTGGGATATCCAAGATCAAGGAGGAAGCAGATTCCATGTTTGGAGAGTGCCTGCTCCCTGGTTCATAGACAATTCCTGACAGGGCAAGAGTGAGGGAGCTCTCTGGAGTCTCTTTCATAAGAACAGTAATCCCACTCATGAGAGTTCCACATGAGTAGGACACCCCAAGGGCTCTACCACCTAATACCATCACACCTGTGTGTAGGATTTCAACACGTTTATTTTGGGAGGAAGCAAATATTCAATGTATAACTGAAAGATAATGATGTGTTAGCAAAAGAAGCTTGACTATTTGAATACCAATTTACTTGTGTTTTATTCTAAAAATGTTTTATCTGTTGATGGTGAGAAATACTGTCTTTTTGTTCAGTTGCTAATTCATGTCCTACTCTTTGTGACTCCATGGACTACAGCAAGACAGGCTCCTCTATCCTCCATTATCGCCTGGAGTTTGCTGAAATTCATGTCCATTGAGTCAGTGATGCTATCTAACAATCTAATCTTCAGTCTCCCTTTTCTCCTCTTGCCCTCAATATTTCCCAGGGTCTTTTGCAATGAGTCAGCTCTTCACATGGTCAAAGTATTGGTTCTTCAGCTTCAGCATCAGTCCTTCCAATGAATGTTCAGGCTTGATTTCCTTTAGGATTGACTGATTTGATCTCCTTGCTGTCTAAGGGACTCTCAAGAGTCTTCTCCAGCACCACAAATTTTTGAAAACATCAATTGTTCAGTGTTCAGCCTTATTTGTGGTTCAACTCTCACATCCATACATGTCTATTGGAAAAATCATAGCTTTGACTATACTTTGACTATCAGCAAAGTGATGTCTCTGCTTTTTAATATGCTGTCTAGTTTTGTCATGTTTCCTTCCAAGGAGCAAGTGTCTATTAATTTCATAGCTGCAGTCACTGTCTGCAATGATTCTGGAGCCCAAGAAAATAAAGTCTCTCACTGTTTCCATTTTTTCTCCATTTATTTGCCATGAAGTAATGGGACCAGATTCCATGATCTTAGTGTTTTGAGTTTCAAACCAGCTTTTTCACTCTCCTCTTTCACTCTCATCAAGAAACGTTAGTTCCTCTTTGCTTTCTTACGTTAGAGTAGTATCATCTGCATATCTGAGGTTATTGATATTTCTCTTGGCAATCTTGATTCCAGCTTTTGATTCATCCAGCCTGGCATTTCACGTGACGTACTCTGCACAGAAGTTAAATAAGTAGGGTGACAATATACAGCCTTGATGTACCTGTTTCCCAATTTTGAACCAGTCAGTTGTTCCATGTCCAGTTCTAACTGTTGCTTCTTGACCCAGATACAGGTTTCTCATGATCTGAGCTCAATCAGCTCCAGGTCTTGGTTTTGCTGACTGTATAGAGCTTCTCCATCATCATTGACAGCAAAGAATATAATCAATCTGATTTTGGTATTGACCACCTAGTGAGGTCCATGTGTAGAGTCTCTCTTGAGTTATTGGAATAGGGTGTTTACTATGACTAGTCTGTTCCCTTGACAAAACTCAGCCTTTGCCATGCCTCCTTTTGTACTTCAAGGTCAAATGTGCCTGTTACTCCAGGTATCTCTTGACTTCCTACTTTTGCATTCCAATCCCCTATGATGAAGAGAATATCTTTTTTTCAGTGTTAGTTCTAGAAGGTCTTGTAGATCTTCATAGAACCAGTCAGCTTCAGCTTCTTTGGCATTAGTGGTTGGGGCATAGAGTTGGATTACTGTGATGCTGAATGGTTTGCCTTGGAAACGAACCAAGATCATTCTGTCATTTTTGAGAGCACACCCAAGTACTGCATTTCAGACTGTTTTGCTGACTATGAGGGCTATTCATTTTTCTAAGGGATTCTTGCCCGCAGTAGTAGATATAATGGTCATCTGAATTAAATTCACCCATTCCTGTCTATTTTAGTTCACTGATTTCTAAGATGTTGATGTTCACTCTTGCCATCTTCTACTTAACCACCTCCAATTTACCTTGATTCATGTACCTAATATTCCAGGTTCCTATGCAATATTGTTCTTTACACCATTGGATTTTATTTTCACCACTAGACACATCCACAGATAAGTGTTACCACCTTGGCTCAGCCACTTCATTGTTACTGGTGGTGGTTTGGTTGCTAAGTCATGTCCAACTCTTTTGCAACCCCATGGACTGTAGCCCACCAGGCTCCTCTGCCCATGGGATTTTCTAGGCAGAATACTGGAGTGGTTTTCCATTTCCTTCTCCAGGGGATCTTCTCAACCCAAGGATCCAATCCGAGTCTTCTGCACTGCAGGAAGATTTGTTACTGACTGAGCTACGAGGGAAGCATATTTTTACTGAAGCTATTAGTAATTGCCCTCTGCTCTTCCCCAGTAGCATATTGGGCACCTTCCAACTTAGGGGGATCATCTTTCAGTGTCATATCTTTTTGCCTTTTCATACTGTCCATGGAGTTCTCCAGGCAAGAATACTAGAGTGGGTTGTCATTTCCTTCTCCTGTAGACTACATTTTGTCAGAACTCTTCAGTATGACCCATCCATCTTGGGTGGCCCTGCACGGCATGGCTCATAGCTTCATTGAGTAATGCAAGCCCTTTAGCCATGACAAGGCTCTGATCCATGAAGCAGGGGGGGAGAAATATGGGGAGAAATATGGGAAGAAATATGGTTCATGAAATTTCATGAACCAAATATTATAATCTTACATATAATTCAGAAACAAAAGCAAGAAAAGCAAAACAGTATACATTAATACAAAGTCTTCTTAATAATAGTATAAGAAAGAGAAAATTAAGTACAAACACACTTTTTATTATGTGTCAGGTGTCTGGTAAATCCTTAGGGGATAGCACACTTAATATTCACAAACATTCTACAAAATAGGAAACATTTTAGATGTTAAGCAACTGAAGTAAAGCTAGGTTAAGCAACTTCCCTAAAAGGAAAAATATAAGCTGCACAAAATACAAGCATCTGACTTCAGAGTTACATTTTCACTTTAGACCACACATTTGACAGTTTCACGTAAAGAAATGCTTACTTTTTGAAAATATAATTTATAAAAATGCTTTCTCTAACAAATCTAAGGTTGACTTAATGTTAAAAAATCTCTCATGTTAGGAGATCAAATTTGGTATGGTACTATTAGCAGACACTTTAGTATTTGATAAATTCCATTTCATATCCAATACTAAAGAAAGAATACTTACAATACTCTATAACAGATAATAGCTCTTAAGTCAATGGACAACCCCACATTTTCTATGAAACAATAATCTCATTACATTAAGAACAAGAAAAGTTAGTTAATATTGGCTAGGAAATTCTGCCCAATATGACAAGATGCAAACTAAATGAAAGAGCTATTGGAAAGATAAAGACAATGGGAAAATATTTACATATAGATTGTGTACCGAGAAGCCCTCTGAAAATAGGAGTAACAATCACTAATGTATACAAGACATTCTAAAAACTTTGCATCAATTATTTAACTTCATAACACAGCTATGAAATAGATACTATTAATATCATCCTCATTTTGCAAATAAGGGAACAGTGATTGGCTAAGTCAGTCTTATTCTCTAGAGATATTAATGACAGGTAACTGGTGTATGGTGATTACTCTATGCTGAGTTACCTAGTGTTGAAATTTCTATGCATATGTTAACTTGTCTAATCCTGTCAACAACCCTAGGAAGAAGTTAATACATTATTTTCCCATTTTATTGGTAAAGAAATTGAGGTGCAGTGAAGTCCGGTGTCATAACACTAGTAAAAGTGAGAGACAGTATTATGAATTCCACAGACTGGCTCCAGAGTCCACATACTTGACCACCATAATTTGCTGTGAGTGCTCAGTTGGCTTGTTGTCTTATTCTTTGTGACCCCATGTCCATGAAATTCTCCAGGCAAGAATACTGGAGTGGGTTGCCATTTCCCACTCCAGGGGATCTTCCCAATGCAGGGATCAAAACCACATATCCTGTATTGGCAGTCGGGTGTTTTACCACTGAAAAACTTTGAAGTATTTTACTGAAATATGTTGTCCTCTCCCTCTTTCCCTTCCTTCCTCTTTTTTCCCTCCGAGCTGCTTCACTGTGAGTGACCTTGCTTTTTTCTTCTCTAACACTTTGTGCATCTGTTTATGGCAAAGTAGAGAAGGTCATGAAAACTAGAAACACATTTAAGTATAGCTAGGTGAATAAAGGTAGGCTTACTAAAGCACTGGCTTAGTGAAGGTCTAACAACATATCCTCTGACTTCCTATTTTAGTACCTTGAATAGTCATTGGTGCTTAATAATATTTTTTGCTTACATTTCAAACTGTTACTCCTTATACATAATCCTTACCCACTTTTTAACTGCTTTATTGAAGTATAATTTATGTATCATAAAATTTACCTTTAATAAGGCTATGGTTCAATTATATTTAATAAATTTATAAATTTTCAGAATTTTGCAACCCTTATCATAATCCAGTTTTGATATTTCATCAAGTTCCCTTATTTCCATTTAGAGTTAAAATCTGTATTCATTTCCATCTTTAGGTAACTACTTAACTGCTTACTATATCTATAAAATTTCCCTGCCTTGACATTTTTTCCTTCTAGTTTTATTGAGATATAATTAACATAGAGCACTGTGAACGATTAAGATGAACAGCATAATGATTTGAGTTACATACATCTTGAAATGATAGCCACAATAAGTTTAGTGAACATCCATGACCTCATATAGATATGAAATTAAAGAAAAAGACAAAAACGTTTTTCCTTTTGATGAGAATTCTTTTGAAGTCAATGCCTTGGCATTAAAAAAAAATAGAGTCATTGAATGTGTTTTTTTTTGCACTGTGCTTCTTTTACTTTTATATGATATTTTTCAGGTTTATTCATGTTATAGCATGTGCCAGTATTCAACTTATTCAACGTGTGCTTAGTTGCTTCTTCATGTCCAACTCTTTGCAGATGGATTCTTTACCATTGAGCCACCAGGGAAGCCCCTATAGTTCAGATGGTAAAGAACCTGCCTGCAATGCAGGAGATCTGGGTTCTATTCCTGGGTCAGGAAGATTCCCTGGAAAAGGAAATGGCAACCCACTCCAGTATTCTTGACTGGAGAATTTCTTGGAGAGAAGAGCCTGGCAGGCTACAGTCCATAGGGTTGCAAAAGAGTTGGACATGACTAAGCAACTAATACACACTACAACTTATTCAACAACTGAAAGATATTAGGGCTGTGTCCATTGGGGGGCTATTATAAACCATGCATGTATGCATGCTAAGTCGCTTCAGTCATGTCTGACTCTTTGAGACCCTATGGACTGTAGCCTATAAGGCTCGTCTGTCCCCGGGATTCTCCAGGCAAGACTACTGGAGTGGGTTACCATGCCCTCCTCCAGGGGATCTTCCCGACCCAGAGACTGAACCAGAATCTCTTGCATTGGCAGGCAGGTTCTTTACCAGTAGTACCACCTGGAAAGCCCATTATAAACTATAATGCTATTAAAATGCATGTACATTTTTTTTTCATATATATAGGTTTCAATTTATCTTGGGTGGTCACCTAGGTACGGAATTAGGAAGTTGTCTGTAAGCTTATGTGAAAATTGTTAAGGAATTATCAAACTCTTTTCAAAAGTGACTGTACCATTTTATCCTCCCACCAACAATACATGAGGGATTCAGTTTTTCCATATCCTTGCCAATTCTTGATATTGTCTATCATTTTTATTATAGCCATTCTAGAGAGCCTGAAATGGTATATTACTGTGGTTGTACTTTGCTTTTTCTAATAGCTAGTGATGTCAAGCTTTCTTAAATATGCTTATTAGCCATTACTTTATATTGTTAGTAAAATGCCTATTCAAATCGTTTGTTCATTTTTGAATTGTGTTGTCTGTATTATTATTGAGTGTTAAGGTTTCTTTACATGCTCTGAATATAACATGATTAGATACATTATTTGAAATCTTTTACTAACAGATATATCATTTGAAAAAAAAAATTTAAACCAGTTTTTGACTACACTTTTCTTAATGGTTTCTTTTGAAGGAGAAACATATTTCATCTTTGTGAAGTCTAATTTATGATTTTTTAAAAAATCTTATGGACCATGATTTTGGGGTCCATAAGATTTGTATCTAAACAATTTTTGGTCAGATCAAGATTATGAATATTTTACTCTGTGTTATATTGTTTCAGCATTCACATTTAGATATATTACTCAAGTTGAACTAACTTTTGTGTATTGTGTGAGTTAAGGGTCTAAGTTTACATTTTTGTATGTGGTTATTGTCCTGGCATTATTTGTTAAAAAGCCTATACTTTTCCTATTTTATTACTTCAGCACCTTTGTCCAATATCCCTTGTTCATAAATATAAGAGTTTGTTTCTAGACTTTCAGCTCTTTTGCATGTCTATAATAGTGATGGTACCATATTGTATGAATTATGATAATTATGGAGCAAATTTTGAAATAAAGAAGTGTAAGTCTTCAAACTTTGCTTTTCTTCTTCAAGGTTTTATTGGTTATTCTGGTTTCTTGCATTTCCATCTGAATTTTAGGATCAGCTTGTCAATTTCTATGAGAAGCTTGCTAAGATTTTGAATTTTTGTTGCATTTCTAGATCAACTTGGACGGAATTGCCCTTCAGATGATCTCTTATCTCTCAATCCATGATCTTGAAATGTTCAGTTAAATCTATTCTTAAGGATTTTATTCTCCTGAGACTATTGCGAATGGGATTGTTTTCTTAATTTGATTTTATGACTGTTACTGGTATATAGAAATACAACTGATTTTATAAAGGGATGCTGTATTCTCTGATTTTGCTGAAATCATCTATTAGTCTTACTAGTTTGGAGGATAATTTCAGGTGCACACCATAGCGACTCATCCATATTATCTCTGTTTTTCATATTGGATAATATCTATTGATCTATCCTCAAGTCCACTAAATCTTCTGTTATCTGTATTCTAGTGTTGAATTCTGCTAAAATTTTGCATTTCAGTGATTGTATTTTTCAGTTCCACAATTTCCACTTTTCTCTTTTTATATATTTCTAGATCCTTGAGAATTTTTATTTGTTGAATCACTGTCATATTTTCCTTTAATTATTTAAATATGCTTTTTTTCCCATTTATTTTTTATTAGTTGGAGGCTAGTTACTTTACAATATTGTAGTGGTTTTTTCATACATTGACATGAATCAGCCATGGATTTACATGTATTCCCCATCCTGATCCCCCCTCCCACCTCCCTCTCCACCCGATTCCTCTGGGATTTAAATATGCTTTTTAAAGACGTTTTAACATGTTGATAATTGCTGCCTTAAAGTACTTGTCTGCTAAATCCAACATCCTGGTACACTCATAAAATTTTCTATTGATTGATTTTTTCCTAAGTCTGGGGTAGTTTTTTGTTTGTTTCTTTGAATGTCTCAGATTTTTTGTTAAAAAGTAGACGTTTTAGATAATATAAGAAATTTGCATTTTGATTTTCCTTTTAAAGATTTTTTTATTGTTTCTGTTTACTTGTTTAATAACTTGCCTAGGTTAAATCTACAAAATCTGTGTTCCCTGTTATTTATGGATACTGTCATTCAACTTAATTTTTTAAATAATTGTGTCTATTTGTTTACTTATATTCTTGTTTTTCTTTTAAATTCTTACTTCCTAGGGGACTTCCTATATCCGAATAGCTTAGTGATTAGATAATGATTCTCCAGAGGATATGATGACTACCTTAAAACAGCAAAATTCCATCTTCTGCCAATGGATCTGTGTATGGGTAAGTGAGCACATTCAACATTCAGAACATTTCTAAGCCTTCCTGGTCACATAGATTCCACTGGCTCTTTGGGTCTCTTGTGTGCAGCCTCTAAATTGACCAGGATTATGTGGGATTATCAGAGAAATCTAATGTGCACTTCTCATGCATACATCTTCATCCAGGAATATACTTGCCCCAAATACTACAGAAGCCTTAGGCTAGTAGAGTCAGTGGTCCTACCCTGTTTCCCTGCCTCTGAAAATATCATTCTCTGAAAGTATCAAAGACAATATTCCTACTATCACAGAAAAGAAACGCAGTCCTTATGGCTTGGCCTGTCCTGGCAGAACCCCTGCCTCAACTGAACACAGGTGTGGGCCAGAACACCACAGATTTTCACTGTTTTACTCAAATTTCATCAGTTTTTCAACAATACATGCTTCCAAAATTATAAAGCATTGGTAGATTTACAGAGCATGGAAAAGGTTGTTCTGTCCATTTTTTCCAGCTCTGTTATTGCTTTTTTTGTAGAGAAGATTTGCAATCTCTCATTAGATGGTAACTATAAGTACCACCTTGAAATGCTTCTTGAAAATTACAGTTAGTAGAGTGAGAGGGGAAAAAACACATTTGGCTTCTTTTGTGACTAATTTTGTTTTACTGTTCTTTAGGAACTCTTGCTTTATTTTCAGATTTCTTGGAGATGCTATTTTTATTTTACTAGATTTTTAAAGTAAAATTTAGTGCACTAAATCAGTACTATGCTACTGTTCCCTGCAGAGTTTTCTAAGCTTGGGCTCCTGTCCTGTGAGCTGTGATCCTCCTCTGTTTCTCCAATTTTGGTGTCGACATTTTGCCCTGTGACCTCAATTCTCAATTCTCTGATGGATCTAAGAAAGTTTGCTGATGTTTAGTCTGTTCAGCTTTTCCTTTGTTGTGAAAACAGGAATGATGTCTTCTAAAATCCTGGACCAGAAGATATATCCACTGAACCAGAGGTTGGGAGTCCTCCTACACATTTTTTTATTTTCCTAACACAAGAATGTTCCTCGTTGTTGCTGTTTAGTCACTAAGTCATGTCTAACTCTTTTACGACCCCATGGACTGTAGCCTGCCAGGCTCCTCTGTCCATGGGATTTCCCAGGCAAGAGTATTGGAGTGGGTTGCCATTCCCTTCTCCAGGGGATCTTCCCAACCCAAGGGTTGAACCTGCGTCTCTTGTATTGCAGGCAGACAAGAATATACAATCCATAATATGAAAAATAAATACCGAAATCATTTATTTATTTCTATATTATTTTCTTAAAATTTTGCTATGATACTATTAACAGAGATGCTAGTCAACGTCTCCAAAATTTCTTCAAGTAATAGAGAGAGAGGAAGTGAAGGGGAGCTAAAGAACCTCTTGATGAGGGTGAAGTAGGAAAATGAAAGAGCCAGCTTAAGACTAAATATTAAAAAACTAAGATCATGGCATCCAGCCCCATTACTGCATGGCAAATAGAAGGGGAAAAAGTGGTAGTGACAGATTTCCTCTTCTTAGAATCCAAAATCACTGTGAATGGTCATTGCAGCCATGAAGTGAGAAGATGATTGCTTCTTGGCAGGAAAGCGATGACAAATCTAGACAGTGCATTGAAAAGCAGAGACGTTATTCTGCCAACAAAGGTCCATATAGTCAAGGCTATGATCTTCCCAGTGGTCATGTATGGTTGTGAGAGATGGACTGTGAAGGAGGCAGAATGTCAAAGAATTGATGCCTTCGAACTGTGGTGCTGGAGTAGACTCCTGAAAGTCCCTTGGACAACAAAGAGATCAAACCAGTCAATCTTAAGGGAAATCAACCCTGACTATTCACTGGAAGGACTGATGCTGAAGCTAAAGCTCCAATATTTTGGTCATCTGATGTGAACAGATGATTCGTTGGAAAAGTCCCTGATGCTGGGAAAGATTGACGGCAGAAGGAGAAGAGGGCATCAGAGGATGAGATGGCTGGGTGGCTTCACTGACGCAATGAACATGAACTTGGGCAAACTTCAGGAGATGGTGAGGGGTGGGGAGGCCTGATGTGCTGTAGTCCATGGGGTCTCAAAGAGTCGGAGATGACTGGGTGACTGAACAATACTAGAGAAAGAACATGTGCCTTGACGTGTTAGGATTTTCTAAAGGGGAATGTTAAAGAATCTGCCTGCAATTCAGGAGACCCGAGTTCAATCCCTGGTTGGGGAAGATCCCCTGGAGAAGGGAATGGCAACCCATCCCAGTATTCTTGCCTAGGAAATTCCATGGACAGAGGAGCCTGGGGGCTATAGTCCATGGGGTCGCAAAGAGTCAGACATGACTGAATGACTAACACAAAGACAACAAATGGGAATACAGTATTGTTTTGCTGTTACTTCATGCCTACCATGTGCCATGTCACAAAGTAAAAGATTTATACCCCTCATCTATAATGTTGAGCTTATTTGCAAGGATAACATAGTTCCTAGATTTCTCCACTTTCACAATATGTAATTTGGGGGAACATATTATCTCTCCTTTAATTAAGATTATTTCTTCATTTATTTCCTCATATACCCCTAACTGTGCTTTGTTATTGCTTAGCCTGACACTAGTTTTTAATTTAGCATATGCATAAACTTCCTTATTTTCATTTTTCTGTACTTGTTATAAGGACTAGGTTTTGCTACATCTCTTACTTTTAAAACCACATGTATTCATTATAAGTATATGAAAGTATCTTACTCCTTCATTAGAGCTTCTAATGAAGCTCAGTCATTCCTCAGCATTTATATATTAAAATGGATATTATATTTTCCAAAGTTAGTTTACTTTTATTTCTCCTTTGTATTGCGATTGGGACCTTGCATTTTAAAAGTTATGTGTGGAAGTATGCTACATCATAAATTCCATTTCAGGATAGTATAAGGATCATTATAAAATATTAGTTATAGAAGTTATTGAGTCTGATAGGGTGGAGAATCAGGGACATGGTGAATTAGATGACATCTTTCTTATTGTAGGATAATTATCTTAATTTCCTTTACATGCAGCAAAAATGTTAGAAGTCTAACTCAATTGTTTACATAAAGGTAGTGCTACTAAATTAGAAAAAAAATTTTAATTTACTTAATTTTATTTTTTTCTTTTGTTAAGTCTAATAAGCTACCTTAACCAAATTCTATTGTCTACCTGGATGAATAACAGAAACTATTGGTTAGCTACCTTATAACCATTTCTCATTTTCTTCTTTGATAATAATACAAATTTTAGTTCCAGTGACCATTGACTTCAGCAAGTCTAATCCTTTCCCTTTCATCAAGAACCGTATAGGATGATAATAATTTTAGTATAAATTTATATTTAAATATTATGTGTGTGTGTGTGTATATATATATATGAGAGAGAGAGAGAACAGAATGCAAAATCATAAGTGTTCAGCTCTGTGAATTTTTAGAAACTAACTGCATTTGTATAACTAACTGTCGACTACTCCATCCCCATATTGTAATCTCCCCATTGTGTTGTGCACTCTTCTCTTCGACACCTTGGGCTATTTTCTACACTCCTATTATTTCTTATCATCTCTACCTGTCTCTGTATAAATAAGGATTGTAGGGATTTCTCCTAACCCACTTGCCATTTTTACAAAAATCTCACTCTGTGATCTCACCTAGTTCTGTGATTTTAGCTGCCACTTAAAAGGTAATGACACCTAAGTTCTTTATCTCTACACCTAACTTCTTTTATGATCTTCAGTCCAATTATGTATTAACGTATCCAATTGAATTTCAAATTCACCTAAAACTACTTCAAATATATATTTGAAATGTCATTGATTATTTTCATCTTAAGCCTACCTTTCCTTATGTATTTCATATTTCGGTCACTGACCCTTCTATTTTCCGTATCTTTCAAGAGAAAGAATCTGGAGTCATCCTTAGTACCAATCTATCTTTACTCCTCAATGCATCCAATCTATTACAACTTTTTGTTAATTTTCTCTTTAAAATTTCTCAGATCTGCCCTTTCCTTCCCACCTTCACTACAGTATCATTGATTCACAATTTAATCATCTTCATTTTACTGCAAAAGCTTTCTAACCAATCTTTCCTCTAATCTCAACTTCTTGGAATTGATCTACACTACTGCCAGAATGTTCTTTGTAAATTGAAAATCTGACAAAATAATTTCCTTCTTTAACAGTTTTAGGGGACTTACATGTTCACATTCTCCAAGCTTCCCATTGAATAAGTAATAAGGGTACAGTAAGTGATGCAATATAGCAACAGATCAGAAATGGCAGTCAAGGTTCTACACACAATAGGAGTACTTTCTAATTAAAAAAGTTTAAATGAAGCCCTGAGGCAGATAATGATGGAATTGTTCTAGAAGAGAAAACATCTATTTCACAGTAGCTTCTTTCTTGGGAGGTTGGAGATAATGAATCCAACACTAACCATACTCCATTCTCCAATTCTTATTTATCTTGAGCTCTATTATATATAATGTGACTTTAGTAAATGAGCCAGGAGGTGTTAGCTTACATCTGAGAATGTTAAATAAACACAGGAGAAAGCTAAGCATGGAAGAACTATGAGAGTGGTCCACCTTGGGCATTATTGTTTTTAAATTAATTGTTTCCAACAATTTGACACTCGTTGACTGATTTAGAGCTTTAGAAATAGATTTAGTACTTTATCCATTTTTCCACTACCACACATACTCTATTCAAGCCTGTATTTATGGGTTTGCCACTTCAGGAGACAATCTGGGAAATGAGATTGTAGAAGGAAAAAAGTGAAAGTTTAAAGACCCTGACTACTATGGTATTAACACTTTTGGTTTAAGAGTTCATCTGATATTCATCCAGGGGTGTTTCTTTCCTAGTTCAACATCAGTCAAGATTTTACCCAATAACCTTTAGTGCATAGTACATAGTGTTAGTCGCTCAGTCGTGTCCAACTCTGTGACACCATGGCCTGCAGCCTATCAGGCTCCTCTGTCCATAGGATTTTCCAGGCAAGGATACTGGCGTGGGTTGCCATTTCCTTCTCCAGGTGATCTTCCTGACTCAGGGATTGAACCTAGGTCTCCTGCAACTGAAGGCATATTCTTTACCATCTGAACTATGAGGGAAGCCCCAATAACGTTTAGAAGGAGCTTGACAGACAACAGCTTGAATCTCCCTGTGAACTGAGGTAGTGAAATGGATTATCCCACACTTAATATTAAGAATAAAAACAAAATGCATACTTTTCAGATGATAAAGGAATAGAATATAAAGCAAATACTTTCTAGTAAAAATAGATATGAGAGAAAGCATATAATGATAAAAATAAGAACAAGCTTTTCAGTTTCAAAAGTAAATTTTAAATGAATTACCTTATTAAAACCTCTCAGATTGAATTCAGAGACAAATTCATCTATATGATATTTGTAAGATACATTTATAAAGTAAACACTATGAGAAAGTTAAAATTAGGTGTTAGGCACAGATATATCAACCATATATAATCAAAAGAGATTCACACTATTATTACTTAAAAAATAGAGTTAAAGGTAAAAAGATGAACCCAGGCAATGAATATATTTTAAACTTTTGGACAAAGAATACAATCCATAATGAAGCTATAATAGTCATAAATTTTCATTCTGTAAATAACATACCATCAAAATATAAAAATAAAATGATCTTTGAAATACAACTCAGCTGGGAATGCTTCAAAGGAGAAGCGAAATAAGAGAGCAGCATTCAACTCTCAAGGCAGATCCTAATCCTTCAGGGAAAGAATTCATAAAAAGGGTGCTTTCTTCAATTCTGTTTCACATCACACAAAACTTAGAAAATTCTCAAGCAAAGGGAAGGCAAAGTTCCAAGGAACAAGTGGCAGAGGACATATTCATTATTTCTTAGCCCATGACAACACAGGTTTGGAAGCATCAACAGGAACATTTATTTAGAAAAGTCCTGAGGGGGATTGCCCAGTTGAGAGAAATATCCTGAAGTAGGAGAAGGCTCATGAAGGAGAGAGAAAACATAAACCAAGGTGCTGCTGTTGCTGCTGCTAAGTCACTTCAGTCATGTCTGACTCTATGTGATCCCATAGACGGCAGCCCACCAAGCTCCTCCATCCCTTGGATTCTCCAGGCAAGAATACTGGAGTGGGTTGCCATTTCCTTCTCCAAAATCAAGGTGGCATAGGACTAAAAATGCTCTGATAGGATTCTGGAGATGGAAAAATGTAGAGAAAGAAAGAGATTTTTTATGGAGAAAGGAAGGCAAGAAACTTTTGAGTATGAAAATAATACTTTATTTTACAAAATGCTAATATGTCCATTAGGATTACCTTTCATCATTAGGAATAAAAATCTAGAAAATAATGGTTTAAAAGTAGGAAGTATTTTTCTCTCATGAGCAGACCTGTGGTAGATAATCCAAATCTGATAAGGTGGCTCACAATCCCATTAGGAACCCAGGCTCCTTTTCATCTTCTTCTCATCCTCTGTCTTCCCTAGCATATAACTTTAATTCTTATGTCTATCTCATGGCAACAAGATGTCTGCCCAAACCCCTGCCTCATGGCAAAGAGTGAAAAAAAAAAAAGAGGAAAGCAACTAGGAAATACAGACTTCCTAATCCTATAACAGGAATGCTGAAGTTTTCTAGAAATCCCTGGAGACTCCCCATTATGTTTCATTGCTTGGAACTGTGACTTATGACTCTTCCTAGGTACAAAGGAGACTGTTAAATGTAGTATTTTAGCTGGCCTATTGCTCTTCTGAACAAAAATGAGATTCCATATATGAAGAAGAAATGGAAATGTGTATTGGGTAGGCATTGGCCATAGATGGTGATGATAATTCATAATTCTTCATATGCTTATTTGTGGGGTCTATTGTAACTTTTTCCCTAATGGATTATAGCCTTGTCATGCTGAAGGGGCTTGCACAACTCAATAAAGCAATGAGCCATGCTAGGCAGGGCCACCCAAGACAGACAAGTCATAGTGAAAAGTTCTAAAAAAACGTGGTCCACAGGAGAAGAAAATGGCAACCCACTCTAATATTCTTGTCTGGAAAACCCCATAGACAGCACGAAAAGGCAAAAGGATAGGACACCGGGAGAGGAACCACCCAGGTTGGAAGGTGTCCAATATGCTACTGGGTAACAGTGGAGGGCAATTACTAATAACTCCAGTAAGAAGGAGCCTCTGATGGCTCAGACAGGAAAAAGTCTGCCTGCAGTGTGGAAGACCTGGGTTTGATCCCTGTGTCAGGGAGATCCCCTGGAGAAGGAAATGGCAACCCGCTCCAGTATTCTTGCCTGGAGAATCCCATGGACGGAGGAACCTAGCAGGCTACAGTCCATGGGGTTGCAAAGAGTCAGACATGACTGAGTGACATCACTTTCACTTCACTTCCCAGTAAGAGTGTAGTAACTGGGATAAAGCAGAAATGATGCTCAGCTGTGGATGTGTCTGGAGATAAAAGTAAATCTGATGCTGTAAAGAACAATATTGCATAAGAAGGTGGAATGTGAGGTCCATGAATCAAGGTAAATTGGAGGTGCTCCCTGGTGGCTCAGATGGTAAAGGATCTGCCTGCAATGAAGGAGACCTGTGCTCGATCCCTGGGTCAGGAAGATGCCCTGGAGAAGGAAATGGCAACCCACTCCAGTATTCTTGCCTGGAGAATTCCATGAACGGAGAAGCCTGGCAGGCTATAGTCCATGGGGTCACAAAGAGTCAGACATGACTAAGCGACTATCACTTATACTCACTGAAGCAGGAGATGGCAATAGTGAAATCGACATCTTAGGAATCAGTGAACTAAAATGGACAGGAATTTAATTCAGTTGACCATTATATCCACTGCTCTGTGTATGAATGCCTTAGAAGAAATGAAATAGTGTGCATGGTCAACACAAGAGTCTGAAATGCAGTACTTGGGTGCACTTCAAAAAAGAACATAATGACTTTGGTCCATTTCCAAGGCAAACCATTCAAAATCACATTAAAATCAGTCTGTGCCCCAATCACTGATGCTGAATAAGCTGAAGTTGAATGGTTCTCTGAAGACCTATAAGACTTTCTAGAGCTAACACCAAAAAAGGTATCCTTTAATTGTAGGGGATTGGAATGCAAAAGTACGAAGTCAAGCGATACCAGGAATAACAGGCAAGTTTGGCCTTGCAGTACAAGATGAAGCAGAGCAAAGGCTAACAGAGTTTTATCAAGAGAACATGTTGGTCATAGCACACATGCTTTTCCAACAACACAAGAGATGACTCTACATGTGGACATCACCAAATTGTCAATACTTAAATCAGATTGATTATATTTTTTTGCAGATGAAAATGGAGAAGCTCTATACAGTCAGCAAAAAGCAAAAATAAGGCAGAAAAACTGTAAATCAGACCTTCAGCTCCTTATTCAGGCTTAAATTGAAGAAAGTAGGGAGAACCACTAGGCCATTCAGGTATGACCTAAATAAAATCCCTTATACAGTGGGGATGACAAATAGATTCAAGGGATCAGATCTGACAGACAGAGTACCTAAAGAACTATAGACAGAGGTTTGTAACATTGTACAGGAGGTAGTGACCAAAATATTCCAAAGAAAGAGAAATTTAAGAAGTAAAAGTGGTTGTCTGAGGAGGCTTTATAAATAGCCGAGGAAAGAAGAGAAGCAAAAGGTAAGGGAGAAATGGAAAGATACCCAACTGAATGCAGAGTTCCAGAGAACAGTGAGGAGAGATAGGAAGTTTTTCTTAAATGAACAGTGCAAAGAAATAGAGGAAAACAATATAATGGCAAAGAATAGAGATCTCTTCAAGAAAATTGGAGATGTCAATTTAACATTTAATGCAAAGATGGGCACAATAAAGGACAGAAATGATAAGGACTTAACAGAAGCAAAAGAGATTAAGAAGAGGTGGCAAGAATACACAGAAGAACTATACAAGAAAGGTTTTAATGACTCAGATAACCACAATGGTGCAGTCACACACCTAGAACCAGACATTCTGGAGTGTGAAGTCAAGTGGTCCTTAGGAAGCAGAACTATGAACAAAGCTAGTGGAGGTGATGGAATTCCAGCTGAACTGTTAAAATCCTAAAAGATAATGTTGTTAAATTGCTGTACTCAGTATATTAGCAAATTTGGAAAAACTTAGCAATGGCCACAGAACTGGAAAAGGTCAGTTTTCATTCCAATCCCAATGAAGGGCAATGTCAAAGAATGTTCAAACTATCATACAATTGCTCTCTCATTTCATATGCTATCAAGGTAATGCTCAAAATCCTTCAAGCAAGGCTTCAGATGTACAACTTGCAGATGAACAAGATGGGTTTAGAAAAGGCAGAGGAACAAGAGATCAAATTGGCAACATCCATTGGATCATAGAGAAAGCAAGGGAATTCCAGAAAAACATCTACTTCTGCTTCATTGACTATGCTAAAGCCTTTGACTGTGTGAATCACAACAAACTGTGGAACATTCTTAAAGAGATGGAAATACCAGACCACCTTACCTGTCCCTGAGAAACCTGTATGTATGTCAAGAAGCAACAGTTAGAATCAGACATAAAGCAACAGAGTAGTTCAAAATTGGAAAAGGAGTATGACAAGGCTGTATATTGTCACTCTGCTTATCTCACTTATATGCAGAGTACATCATGCAAAATGCCAGGCTGGGTGAATTACAAGATGGAATCAAGATTGCCAGGAGAAATATCAACAACCTCAGGTATGCAGATGATACCACTCTAATGGTGGATAGTGAAGAGAAACTAAACAGCCTCTTGATGAAGGTGAAAGAGGAGAGTGAAAAAGCTGGCTTGAAACTCCACATTAAAAAAAAAAAAAACAACAAAAGATCATGTTATCTGGTCCCATCACTTCATGGCAAATAGAAGGGAAAAAGAGGAAGAAGTGACAGATTTTCTTTGCTTTGGCTCCAAAATCACTGTGGACAGTGAGTGCAGCCATGATATTAAAAGACACTTGCTCCTTGGAAGGAAAGCTATGACAAACCTAGACAGTGTATTAAAAAGCAGAGACATCACTTTGCCAACAAAGGTCCTAGAGTCAAAGCTATGGTTTTTCCAATAGTCAAGTTTGGATGTGAGAGCTTGATCATAATGAAGGCTGAAAGTTTAAGAACTGGTGCTTTTGAATTATGGCCCTGGAGAAGACTCTTGAGAGTCCCCTGGACTGCAAGGAGATCAAACCGGTTAATCCTAAAGGAAATCAACCCTGAATATTCGCTGGACAGACTGATGCTAAAGGTGAAGCTCCAATAACTTTGACCATCTGATGTGAAGAACCAACTTATTGGAAGGGACCTTGATGCTGGGGAAGCTTGAAGGCAATAGGAGAAGGGGTGGTGGAGGATGAGATGGTTAGAAAACATCAGCAACTCAATGGATATGAACCTGAGCAAACTCTGGGAGATAGTGAAGGACAGAGGGGCCTGGCATGCTACAGTCCACAAGGCCTCAAGAGTCAGACACTGAACAACAACAATTGTAAGTTTATATAGTGAAATAAAAAGTTGGGACCAAATGTTATTTAGTTGTGACCCAAAATATTTTTTATGTTACTGTTTCTTGAAACCTGAAAGTTTTAAAAGTACTGGATTAATTAACTTTCTTAAGGTTATTCACTCTGTAAATGACAGAGGCAAGATTTGAATCCATTTCATTCTAACTCCAGAGCCCATTCCCTTTCTAAGTAATAAGCTTCCTCTCACAGATTATTATAAATTCACTCAGTTACTCTTCTGGCTCAAAAACCTTAATGCCCCTCCAAACAAGTTACATACTCAGTTGCCAAGTTTTTTTGTTTGGTTGGTTTTCTCCTGCAGTTGCTCAAATGAAATTACATAGTACCTCACACATTCCACATTCAGGAAAGCAAATTAGTAGAAAGGCTCAATAAGATAAACTGTCTCTCCTCTGGCTGTTCAAATAAAATGACATCTGATAATAAGTTACAGTTTTGACCTTTATTATAAGTGTAAATACAGAGCTGTGCAATGTGTTTGAACAATCAAAAGGTTTCACTTTGACACCATTAGCATAGACAGACACAGAATTCCTGTTCATGTGAGACACAAAGATAGATTTTAATTCTTTGATTCTCTTTAAAACCACATTTATTGTTTTTTTTTTTTGAAACTTGGTATAAGCTGAATTAAGTTTAGGGAATCATTTCACCAACTGACTGCTAGCACAATTTCAATCTTTACAGAAGTCAATTGCTCCCATTTGGAAAACAGGGGAAATTAGCATTAGTAAAGCGAACAACATCTGCTGGATCATCGAAAAAGCAAGAGAGTTACAGAAAAACATATATTTCTGTTTTATTGACTATGCCACAGCCTTTGACTGTGTAGATCACAATAAACTGTGGAAAATTCTGAAAGAGATGGGAATACCAGACCACCTGACCTGCCTCTTGAGAAACCTGTATGTAGGTCAGGAAGCAACAGTAAGAACTGGACATGGAAAAACAGACTGGTTCCAAATAGGAAAAGGAGTATGTCAAGGCTGTATATTGTCACCCTGCTTATTTAACTTATATGCAGAGTACATCACGAGAAACTCTGGGCTGGATGAAGCACAAGCTGGAATCAAGATTGCTGAAGAGAAACATCAATAACCTCAGATATGCATATGATACCACCATTCTGGCAGAAAGTGAAGAAGAACTAAAGAGCCTCTTGATGAAAGTGAAAGAGGAGAGTGAAGAAGTTGGCTTAAAGCTCAAAATTCAAAAAAACTAAGATCATAGCATCCGGTCCCATCACTGCATGGCAAATAGATGGGGAAACAATGGAAACAGTGTCAGACTTTATTTTTTGGGCTCCAAAATCACTGTAGCCATGAAATTGAAAGATGCTTGCTCCTTGGAATAAAAGCTTTGACCAACCTAGAGAGCATATTAAAAAGCAGAGACATCACTTTGCCAACAAAGGTCTGTCTAGTCAAGGCTATGGTTTTTCCAGTAGTCATGTATGGATGTGAGAGTGGACTATAAAGAAAATTGAGTGCTGAAGAACTGATGCTTTTGAACTATGGTGTTGGAGAAGACTCTTGAGAGTCCCTTGGACTTCAAGGAGATCCAACCAGTCCATCCTAAAGGATATCAGTCCTGGGTATTCATTGGAAGGACTGATGTTGAAGCCGAAACTCCAATACTTTGGCCACCTGATGTGAAGAGCTGACTCATTTGAAAAGACCCTGATGCTGGGAAAGATTGAGGGCAGGAGGAGAAGGGGACAACAGAGGATGAAATGGTTGGATGGCATCACTGACTCAATGGACATGAGTTTGGGTGAACTCCAGGAGCTGGTGATGGACAGGGAGGCCTGGTGTGCTGCAGTTCATGGGGTCACAAAGAGTTGAGTCGGACACGACTGAGCGACTGGACTGAACTGAACTGAAAGAGAACAAAAGTAGAGCATAGCAACCAGAGTTTTCAAAAAAAAGGTGGGGCGGGGTATGAATAACATATGTCTTTAGGAGGGAACTACATAATTTTAAATTAATTATTTAAGCAAACATTATTTATTTACTTCAGAATTAATTATTTCTTGTATCCTACCTTGGAATATAAGCAGTTTTATATAGAGATAGATACCCAGATAGAGATAAATGATACAAATGCAGTTATGGTACAGAAACTGTGACTGCTAAATTGATTTACATTTGAAGTGATTGTTTTGTTCAGAAAAGGAGGAGAAGGAAAGATGGAGTTTTTGTTGTCTAAGTCACTGGTCTCTTACCTCCTGTTTCACCCACTTCAGTCAGTAAAGGGTTAAACAAATCTAAGGGAATTCTGAAACTGGTCAGTCAAAATCACTTGATAATGGATTTCTAGGTAATTTCCAGGATCCTTAACCACAACTTACATTAAAACAGAACAAAAGAAAACCAAAGAACAATGCAACAAGGGCAGTCTACTTGAAGGGTTATCAGGCAAATGAACCCACTAGCCATGTTAGAAAGCAACACCATACTCTCAAAATCTGCCCAGTATTCAATAATTAATACATCAAAATCAAATTCATGTTAGGGAGTAACCTTCCAGGAGCATACAGCTTACCATTAAATAATCAGTTGCTCATGCGAAAACAAAAGCAAACAAAAAAAGACAGGCTTACCATGGCAGTCTCTGGAACTGAGGATCAAGATGCTTCACCTTTGCATTTGCCACCTGCACCCCAGTCACTCTTTATATGGCTTTTATCCCTCAGCCACTAAGATTGAGCTCAGTCTAAGACAAAATATTGGCCAATTTATTTGGCCTGCAAGTATCTATGGACTTAAATTTATCTTAATCTTTTTTCTCATCTACCTGAATCAGTTGAATCTTTTTGAATTTGTAGTAAAATTCCTAAAAGGATTCTCGGGATGTTCATAAAACCTGAGACTGCAGCACTCTTTTCTACAGCCTTCCATAATAATGTCACCATATTGTTGCATATTAAGAGGTCTTTTCCAATAACTCCTTCTGGGTTGTCAAAAAAAGTCATGAGCACTTCCTTGGAGTTTTCTACACCATCAAAGACTTATTCTAAGGCAATAAAACAATTTACCAAAAGAAGAGTATACACATTTACACTAATACCACTTAGAGAGTATGTTGTTCCAAACACTCTGATGTGATCCTCCATCATTTCTCAAATTGTAAATAATTCCATTTCTGGCATACCCCCTTAATGTCATCAAGCTATAAACTCCTCTGGAAGCATTCCTTATCCTCCATATCTAATAGCTGTGTCAACCACAGACCATACTGTTTTCCCCTGCCATTTACCATAGACCTTCAATCCAAGGCAAAGAAATAGCCACTAGCCTGTCTGTGCTTGCCTAGGTCTCTAAATCAATCTCAACATCTTGAAGAAAGATTTGACTTTTATATCAAGAATTGATCCGAATTTCTTCAAACAAACAAACCTAAAACTATTTGTCAGAATATGAGTGATTACAGAATATGAGTGAAAGTGCCTATGGTCCACCCTCTCCCGAAGAAAGGAATTAGACTGGGAAATGTAGGCGATACTATAAAATGCCAAATTTCTACATGGAATATCTACTCTCAAATGGTACAAATCAGAGCCCCAGTTTTACTGTCAATGTGAGGGTTTCTTTTTACCAAATCCCGCTTACTACAAGAGGTTAATATAAGAACCTTGATTGTTTTTGGTAGGTCCCTTTTGTCTTCTGGCAGCATGCTGATAAGAGTTTGGTGATCAGGGTGGGAGTCACTCCTAGCTCAATTCTCAGGCATAGTTTGATTCAGATTTAGCCAGGAAATGTGCCAAAGTTCACAGAGAGTACAAGAGCTACCACAAATTTAACCAGTGTGGTAAGTTTTTCTGTTTTGTCACATAAGGTATCTAAGTTATCTTTATCTAGCCTCAAAGCCAGGATTGGGAGAAGCTGTTGTCTAACAGGGATGTTGTGTGAACACAGAAACACTTACCACCCTCCAGTACATAATGATGCTGTTTCTGACAGCTGTCAGTGACTGTAGCGAGAGGGGAGCAGGCTCTTTTGCTTCTCTCTTCCATATACACACAATCTTGGCAAAAAGGAAGATTATATTCAAACTGTACAGAGAAAAGGGGGTGGAAATGTGGGTATTACGCATCTAGTGTAGCTACCTCTTCCCTTTGTATCATGCAGAAATGCTTGAGACCTTCAGTTCAGTTCAGTCACTCAGTCGTGTCTGACTCTTTGTGATCCCATGAACCACAGCATGCCAGGCCTCCCTGTACATCACCAACTGCCGGAGTCCACCCAAACCCATGTCCGTTGAGTCGGTGATGCCATCCAACCATCTCATCCTCTGTCGTCCTCTTCTCCTCCCACCTTCAATCTTTCCCAGCATCAGGGTCTTTTCCAATGAGTCAGTTCTTCACATCAGGTGGCCAAAGTACTGGAGTTTCAGCTTCAACATTAGTGCTTCCAATGAACACTCGGGACTGATCTCCTTTAGGATGAACTGATTGGATCTCTTTGCATTCCAAGGGACTCTCAAGAATCTTCTCCAACATCACAGTTCAAAAATATCAATTCTTCGGCACTCAGCTTCTGTCTGAATATTTGGGGTATTCCACATGACCACTACACACTTCCTTATGTCAGTCATTTGTCCATCTTCCCATAATCTCTATCTTGATGAATGTTGTCTTTGAAAAAGTTCCCGCTCCTGCCTTTCCCCCCCAGGATATGCTACTTCTTCCTGAAGAAACAAGTCCCAAGTTTCGTTACATGTCTTGTAGAATGCACACCTTCAGATATCTACTGTGAGTCAGAAGCATGTTCTCATCAACAAGGTTTCTTCTGGGCTAGCTATATGAAAGGGGTAAGCCTTGCAAGTAACAGCAGGTCTCATATTTCAGATTACAATTTGGATCTCCCCAAGTATCTAAAAATTCAGACATATTTCACATTATGAGGGTTAATTTCTTACCAATCCCTATATCTATATCAGAGGCACAAAATTTCGTCAATATAACATCAAGCCTATAATGCCAGAGGAGTACCCTCCTTCCTCACGACTCAGGGTTACATTACAAAGTAATTACAAAGTTCATTCCATGAACTTCATGTTGAAAGATGCTGAGTCCAATTCTCTTCCCTAATTTTTGGATCTCTTCTTTCCTCCTTAGAGGTTATTACAAGTGCCTTGACATCAATAGAAAGTTATAAAACTCTTGCCAAGTGTAATTAGATTTAACATTCCATTCAAAGCTTTCTATTATCTTCCACTACTCTGGTTTATATTCCCTGTGTTCCAGAAATGTTGATGGTTTATATTTTCCCCAATACTCTCTTTGCTCTCCTGTTTCTGCTACTTTGATCATGACATTCTTGCTACATAAATGGCACTTTCTATCCTCTCCTCTGTCCAAAAACTTTTACTTACTTTTCAGCTTCCCTTCTTACATTATTTTTTCATAAGCATTCATTGGTCTGCCTCTAAGTACCAACTACCTTTAACTACTTATCTTCAATAGCACTATGAACTTCCATTACTCACCTTATATGATCTTTGTTGTAGGAATTTCTTGATAAAAAATTCAAACTGCATTTATCTCAGAATATAACAGAGTAGGTACTGGGGACATAGCCTGTTCTCTATAAATATTTTCTGATTGAACAAATAAATATACCAATGTTTTATAACAGAAAAGTAAATGGAAGGGCTGGAGATTGTCCAGATATTGTTTGAGGTCCTAAATTTTAATTTTTTGAAGGTAAGTGAAGTGCGGTCAATATTCACATAGCCACAAATGTGTGCGTGTGCGCGCGCGCACACACACACACACACACACACACACACGTGAACCAATATTTTACCAACTTATGTCTAACCCTTTCTTCAAAATGATGTTCTACCAGTATACTCCCAGATAGACTGCACTCCACTGGGTTTATATCTGTTGCTGTGATAATGTTATATAGTATAAAAACCTGGGTTTCAGATTAAGAATTAACTGAGAGTGAATTCTGACTCAATTTCTAGCTGCATGAAATTGAGGAAGACATTTAACTGCTCTGAGCCTTAGCTTCCAAAACTGCAAAAATGAAGAAAACAGTATTATTATAAAGTTTACATGAGATAGTATATATAAGACATCTGGCCTGATGGCTGTCAAATAGTAGACATTCAGTAAATGCAATTTACCTTCCCACTTTGCAATCATGTTTTGGGTATTTTCTTATAGTAAAAATACTTGAGCTTGTTCACTACTGATTTCCTATATGTTCGTTTTCTCTTCCTCAACTAGACTGTGATCAAAAATGTAAATTTTTTTCTTTTTCTCTACATCAGATTTAATATTGTCACATACACAGTAGACACTTAAGAAATGTTCACTAAAATTACACATTCAAGAACTAATCTGGTAAATATACTAAAAATCACTGAATATATACTTTAAATGGGTGAACTTTATGATGTGTAGATTATAACTTACTAAAGCTCTTTAAGAATAAAAAGAAATTATCCTACAATAATATATGACTCACCTATGAGAAAGGGGCCTGAGATAGATATAAAAACTTTGCAGTAGGCCTTTCTACTGTTTACGAATATCCGATTATCATCTCTTTCCAAATGTGTGGGGAGATTCCTTTTCCCTTCTTTGTTGAAGTTAGGCAGAGCCATTTGACTCTCACTGACTGATAAAACATGAATGGAAGTGACATATATCACTTTAGGCTGGAAATATTTAATTGCTGGTTCTTATCTCTCCAGTGCTTTCTTCCCTTCCAAGGCAGTTGAGGAAGAAGTGTCATGTAGATGTAGCAGTGCCAAAAGATTGAAGCAGTGAGGATTGCCAACTATGAAGGATGACTACCCTGGAGAGTCACACATACCTGCAAGAGACTTGGGGGAAGCGAAAAAAAAAAAGCAACATTGATCTTGAAAAAGTGTGTTGAGCAGATTTCTAAAACGACTCTCAATAATTCTGCTCCCTAGTGTACATGTCCTGTCTAATTCTGTCCCTGGAGTGTGATAGGACCTATGACTATCACGGGATAGTCGCTACTTTGATCAATTGCCTTATCCAGCAGTGGTGATGAGATAGACACATGTATTATATTACAAAGACTCCCCTATAGCAGACCAGAGTGAAATTTTCCTGCTGACATTGAAGAAGCAAGATACTCTGTTGTTAGAGCGCCACATGCTAGGACCTGAAGATAATCTCTAAGAGCTTAGAGTCACTATCTGGCAGCCAGCAAGAAATCTGAGACCTCAATTTATCAACTGCTAGGAACTGAATTCTGCCAATGATTTGAATGAGCCTGGAAGATGATTTCAAGTCTCAGATGAGATCAGAGACCCAGCTGACACTTTGATTTCAACCTGGTGAGACCCTGGTGAAAGCAGCTACATTATACCAGAACTTCTGATCCATTGAAATAGTGAGACAATAAATTGGAATTAAGTCTCCAAGTTTGGGGTAATTTGTTATGGAAGGATAGAAAACTAATACATAAGTCATTTAGATTTTGATGCTGCCTACTTCTTTTGCATCACTTAGCCTATCTTGACTGATATGACATTCCAAGCAGGTATTTTAAAGACTCTGCTTTTAAGAAGAACATGAAAGAAGAGCCTTTCTTATTGGCTAGACATGCATTTGTAAATAAGGGTAGTCTGCTGAATTTTAAAGACTAGTGTTCAAGAATTTCCATTCTACTTATTCACTTTGCATTTTACTGCATCATGACAATAGAACAATCATAAAAATAATCTAAATGGAATATTCTAAGTGGAATGATTTTCATCAGTAAAGCAAATGAGCATTCTTGAACTACTATGGCATATTGAATACTTTTGCATTTACATATTGAACCAAAATGTCATCATTATGTTTTCTCTTTAAGCTAGCAAAATGAGTACTATTATATTTTGACTCTTAGAGGAGTTGACCATAATTTTATGCAAAAGAAATTCTATAATGAAACTCTTCCTAACAGGTGGGCACGTAATCTTGCATTCAGTGACTCTGAAGTATCAAGCACTGAATGGAAATGTTATTGAGATGAAAAATGCACTGACTTTATAATCTCTACAAAGAAAGTAGACTAGAACACCATTAGGGCATGGCTTAATTATTATAAAAATTCAAATAAATTAGAGTAATAACTGCTCAAAATAATTGAAAAACCATCACAGCACTATATATGAAGTAAAACCTGCATTATAAAGTACTATTCTACCTCATAACCAGGTTTTACGTATGAAAGAATGGCCAACTGCATTCACAGTAAGAATAATAGGCTCCCCAAAGTCTTCCTACTCCAATGATGTACCTCACCTACCTGCACCCAGATGCCTGAATCTACTATTGAGAAGAATTTGCTCAGCACTGTATTCCTTGTCTTTTGCTAAAGGGCAGATATCTTAGGGAGGGTATCAGTTTAATTCTCATAATACATTTATATTTTTAGTACAAATCATTTGTCATGTCCTTTCTAGGAATGTTTTAAAAGGAAATAAAGATTCATGATTCCCATAGGGCCCCAAATAAAAGAAAATGTCATGTTAATGTCGTGTGTCCTATGTTTGGCACAACTCCATCACGTTTCAAAATGTACTTTTTAAGGTTAGGTTAGCAATGAAACAAGGAAATGAGTCCTGAAAATATGTTTCAGGATTGTACAAAGCAAGAATAGTCAACTGGTATCCCTGGATGAATTTTCAGAGTCGGTAAACCTCCTGAAATTGTATGCAAATCATTTCAGATATGTGCATTTTGGGGGAAGAGAATCCATAACGTTGAACAGATTCTTAAATAGGTTCATGACCCCAAAGATGATAAGAACCACTGGCATATAGAATTAAAATGTTTCTTATATAAGCAGCTAAAGGTTGCAACATTAAAAAGTATCCCACAGTCCATGTGTGACACTACCCACATCACAGAGGGTCCACTGCTTATCTGTCACAGCCAGTACCTTAACTTATTCTTGCATACTGTTTTCTACTTATCATATTAATTGAAAACAAAGGCCAAGAGAAAAGGTAACTGAGAAAGAATTTCTTTTCCATTTTACAAAGACTCTCAAACTGCAAAATAAATGTTTCTCTAATGAGGTCAATGACATGGATAAGTGCTGTCTCTCATGAGGTGAATATTTGAAAATCACCAAAAGAGAAAAGGGGAAATATTTACAAGTCAGTTACCTAAGGAGGACAAAATAAAAAGCTTGCTGAAAATCCGATTTTTGAAAATCATTTACATAAAAACAGTCGATATGAAACCATGGCAGATTTCACGAAGAACTAATAAATGTCAGTTGAATTTTTTTAATCATGTTTTTAATATACCAGGAGAGCTCACTAAATGAAGGAAAATAAAAATACTTTTAATTAAAATAAATGCATGTGGGAAAATAATTCAAAACATAGTGAGGGGTTGGCAGATCTGAAAGAGACACGTGCACCCCAATGTTCATTGCAGCACTGTTTATAATTGCCAGGACATGGAAGCAACCTAGATGCCCATCAGCAGATGAATGGATAAGGAAGCTGTGGTACATATACACCATGGAATATTACTCAGCCATTAAAAAAGAATTCATTTGAATCAGTTCTAATGAGATGGATGAAACTGGAGCCCATTATACAGAGTGAAGTAAGCCAGAAAGATAAAGACCATTACAGTATACTAACACATATATATATGGAATTTAGAAAGATGGTAATGATAACCCTATATGCAGGACAGAGAAAAGAGACACAGATGTACAGAACAGACTTTTGGACTCTGTGGGAGAAGGCGAGGGTGGGATGTTTAGAGAGAACAGCATCGAAACACATATATTATCAAGGGTGAAACAGATCACCAGCCCAGGTTGGATGCATGAGACAAGTTATCAGGGCTGGTGCACTGGGAAGACCCAGAGGGATCATGTGGAGAGGGAGGTGGGAGGGGGGATTGGGATGGGGAATACATGTAAATCCATGGCTGATTCATGTCAATGTATGGCAGAAACCACTACAATATTGTAAAGTAATTAGCCTCCAACTAATAAAAATAAATGGAAGAAAAAGAAATTGAAAAAAATAAATAAAAAATTAAAATAAAGAAAACATAGTGAGGGGTTGAAAATTTGCACTCACTCGGATAGGTTCATTTGCATATAAAAGAAAATTCAAAGTAATAGTCACTGAAACTACATAGAATTTCTCTCTTTCTCTTGTAAACCAAATCTGGAGTTTAGTATTTCAAGGATGGTTAGGCTGCCTCTACATTTTCAAGGGGGCTTTCCTGGTGGCTCAGACAGTAAAAAAAAAAAAAAAAAAAGAATCTGTCTGCAATGCACAAAACTGGGGTTCAATCCCCTGGGTTGGGAAGATCCCCTGGAGAATCCCATGGACAGAAGAGCCTGGTAGGCTACAGCCCATGGGGTCACAAAGAGTCAGACAGAACTGAGCGACTAACGCTTTCACATCTTCAAGAACCTAGGTCCTTTCTATCCAGTTGTTTTGCCATGTTATGCCTTATCTAGTGTTCTGGACATCACGTTTGTATTCTATCACAGAGGAAGGAGGAAATGCTCAAAAAAAGTATGTACCTCTACGACCCATTTAAAGACTTTTCTGAAAAATCACATCACAGGTTAATTTATGTACTAAGTTCATATGTGGAAGCCCTAACCCCAGCATCCCAGAATGTGACCTTGTTTGGAAATAGGGTATTTGCAGATATGTTAGTTAAGAGGAGGTCCTTATGGTAGCCCTAATTTAAAATAACTAGTGTTCTTATAAAAAGGGGAAATGTGTACAAGAAACATGCATGCACAAAGGGAGAATGTGGTCCACTATAAGCCAAGGAGAGAGGTTTGGAACAGATAATTCTCTCACTTTCCTCAAAAGGAACAAACCCTGTTGACGCTTTGACTTTGGACTTATAGCCTCCAGAACTGTGAGACAGAAAATTTCTATACTTTGAATTACTCAGTTAATGTTACTTTGTAATGGCAGCCCTAACAGCAAACTAGGACGTTACACAAAACCCTTCTGCTTGCATCATGTAGGTAGATGAAACTTAGTCCCATGGCCAAATCTAGTGTCAAGGAGGCTGAGAAATGGAGTCTTTAATCTGGACAGCCATGCATCCAGCTAAAATGTGGGACAGTCTTATTGAAAAAGAGAATGGCTTTGGGGGATCAAATAAATAGTATTTGCCACAAAGTAAAAAGTGAAAGTCCCAAGTCCCTGCCCTAGATCCTCTAGAGATAGTGCAAACACAGTTTACATTTTTTGCGTGTATATCTCCATATATATATATATATATATATAATTTTTTTTTTGCACAGTTGTTTGAAAGTGCCCCAAGTGATAGCAACAAGTGCCCCCACTACCTATTTGAACACTATTGATCAAAATCATGTTTTACAATGGAGTTAATAAAACTATGTATCTTCTATGTATCTTCTTGGAGAAGGAAACGGCAACCCACTCCAGTATTCTTGCCTGAAAAATCCCATGGATGGAGTAGCCTGGTAGGTTACAGTCCACAGGGTCGCAAAAAGTTGGACACGACTGAGCAACTTCACTTTCTTCTCACTTTCATGTATCTTCTAGGGTTAGTAGAATTCATTGATTATTTAGCATATTTAGTACAGCCTCTGACATATAATATTTTTAAATACATGTTAGTGGCTGCTATAAAAGGGGCAACCTTACACATCTATATTTTCTTTATCATTCAACTTAAATGGTATTTCCTCTATAAAGTGTTCCTTTATTCTTCCAGGCAGAATTAATCACTCTTTTCTGTTCCTATTGAAATTGGATATTATTTGTACATCTTCGTAAGAGTCATGTGAAGCTGGTATATACTCAATCTCTCAGTATAGATGAGGGAAACTAACACCCAGATCACTGATAAGCATGATAGAATGGGGATGTTAATCCAATCCATTCAGCAAAAAATTATATTCCCTTTAGACTAAATATTATGCATGGTAATTACTCACTGAGGTAGAGAGAATTTTGGCCACCATGATCTCCACTGCTTGCTGCTATTCCCCTGAATATAGTAAGTTATATGAGAAAAGGGACTTTGCATATGTAATCATTACTAATCTGCTGACTTTAAAATAAGTACATTATCCTGTATTACCAATAAGGGTCCAATACAATCACATTAGCTCTTAAAAACAAAAGAAAGGCAAGAGTGGAGCTCAGAGAGATCCTAGGAATGAGAAGGATTTAACATATCACTGCTGGTTTGCAAATGGAAAAAGTCACATGAGAAGGAAGACAGTTCAGTTCAGTCTCTCAGACTCTTTGCGACCCCATGAATCGCAGCACGCCAGGCCTCCCTGTCCATCACCAACTCCCAGAGTCTACCCAAACCCATGCCCATCGAGTCGGTGATGCCATCCAGCCATCTCATCCTCTGTCGTCCCCTTCTCCTCCTGCCCTCATCTTTCCCAGCATCAGTTCAGTTTTCAGTTTCAGTTCAGCCGCTCAGTCCTGTCCGACTCTTTGTGAGCCCATGAACCACAGCACGCCAGGCCTCCCTGTTCATCACCAACTAGCGGAGGCCACCCGAACTCATGTCCATTTTTTCGGTGATGCCATCCAACCATCTCATCCTCTGTCGTCCCCTTCTCCTCCCGCCTTCAATCTTTCCCAGCATCAGGGTCTTCTCAAATGAGTCAGCTCTTTGCATCAGGTGGCCAACATATTGGAGTTTCAGGTTCAACATCAGTCTCATCAATGAACACCCAGGACTGATCTCCTTTAGGATGGACTGGTTGGATCTCCTTGCAGTCCAAGGGACTCTCAAAGAGTTTTCTCCAACATCACAGTTCAAAAGCATCAATTCTTCAGCACTCAGCTTTCTTTATAGTCCAACTCTCACATCCACACATGACCACTGGAAAAAACATAGCCTTGACTAGACGGACCTTTGTTGGCAAAGTAATGTCTCTGTTTTTTAACATGCTGTCTAGGTTGGTCATAACTTTCCTTCCAAGGAGTAAGTGTCTTTTAATTTCATGGCTGTAGTCACCATCTGCAGTGATTCTGGAGTCCCAAAAAATAAAGTCAGCCACTATTTCCACTGTTTCCCCATCTGTTTCCCATGAGGTGATGGGACCAGATGCCATGATCTTAGTTTTCTGAATGTTGAGCTTTAAGCCAACTTTTTCACTCTCCTCTTTCACTTTCATCAAGAGGCTCTTTAGTTCTTCTTCACTGTCTACCACAAGGGTGGTGTCATCTGCATACCTGAGGTTATTCATATTTCTCCCGGAAGTCTTGATTCCAGCTTGTGCTTCCTCCAGCTCAGCATTTCTCATGATGTACTCTGCATATAAGTCAAATAAGCAGGGTGACAATATACAGCCTTGACGTACTCATTTTCTTATTTGGAACCAGTCTGTTGTTCCATGTCCAGTTCTAACTGTTGCTTCCTGACCTGCATACAAGTTTCTCAAGAGGCAGGTCAGGTGGTCTGGTATTCCTATCTCTTTCAGAATTTTCCACAGTTTATTGTGATCCACACAGTCAAAGGCTGTGGCATAGTCAATAAAGCAGAAATATATGTTTTTCTGTAACTCTCTTGCTTTTTCAATGATCCAGCAGATATTGGCAATTTGATCTCTGGTTCCCCTGCCTTTTCTAAAACATCTGGAAGTTCATGGTTCATGTATTGCTGAAGCCTGGCTTGGAAAATTTTGAGTGTTACTTTACTAGCATGTGAGATGAGTGCAATTATGTGGTAGTTTGAGCATTCTTTGGCATTGCCTTTCTTAGGGAATGTTATGCTTCTTGCACATAAGAACACATCTTTAGTTCTCACGTTATGAAGTAGGTAAATTTTTATCCCCATTTTACAGAGAAGGAAGCTAAGGTTTAAGTGACACAGGTAAAGTCAAACAGCTAGTACGTGGCAGTGCCAGAATTTTGAATCCAGGAAGTCTAGTTCCAGAATCTGTGCAACAGTGAGAACCACTATGCTGCATAATTTATTGAACAAACACTTAATAAAAATATTTTAAATCATTTGTTGAAATAACTTCATGGAAACTACTTCCTCCTCTAAGAGGATGGCCAGCCAGTTATTCAAAATAAAGGTCTGTTTAGGCAGTTGTTTTGAGCAATGTCTCAAGTTTGCTCCAGGCTCCTTACCTAGATATTTGCATTAAGTAGGCTTGGGATGGGACTCTGAAATCTGCCTCTTTAAAGCCCCAGGTACTTTTTAGATAAGGCCAGGCTGAAAAATACTTGGCTATATCCTCCAAGAACTGATTTAGTAAATACTTACAGGGCTTCCCTGGTAGCTCAGTAGGTAAACAATCTGCCTGTAGGGCAGGAGACCCAGATTCGATCCCTGCGTCAGGAAGATCCCTGGGAGAGAGAAATGACAACCCATTCCAGGATCCTTGCCTGGAAAATTCCATGGACAGAGAGTCCTGGCGTGCTGCAGTCCATGGGGTTGCAAACAGTCAGGCACGACTGAGTGACTAACACTAACTTACTGCAGACAATGGTTTTAACATCCATCTAAACATATTAACAAAGTAAAGAAGGCAAAAGGTCAAGCTGAAGACTATATTGGTCTTTTAAGGGTTCCCCCGAATAAGAGAAAATGTTATGGAAGCTATGATTTTTGAAGTACAGCTGTTTATCATAAAGACCATCATAATCAAAGTAATATTAGGTATCAGATTCAGAAATACATTGGGGACTTCCAAACATTTCATCTAATTTTAAAATGTAAGGCTCTCTAGTTTTTTGAATTAAAAAACAATCATGATAAAGGGATAAGTATTATACTGTTTTCCTTATAGTTATTTAAATCGCGTTGACAGTTTGTGTGACTTGTTGTTAAAGAAGCCTTTTAAACAGTGCTAAGGTATATTTATGTATGTTGTACACCGAATATTTTATCACAAGCTTTCAATGAATTGTTTTATTGTACTGAATTTATCATAACAAATTATTTATTACATGTTCTCTTATTCGTGTTGTTACCCTGCTCGGAGAAAAATAATTTATATTTTCATGACATTTACTTGTTGATAGTAGTTTTTATAACCTTGCATTTTGGTCTACTATTCATTTTTATCCATGATGATTTGTGATTTAAAGGTTTTACAACAGCCTTCTGAGTTTTATGCATAGTGAATCATAATACTGGCAAACTGTCTCCTTGTGTATGAGGTCAATAGTAGAATGAAAATGTGTTATTATTACAATATTTTAGAATTAAATATAAATGATGAAAAGTACAGCTAAATCTTAATTCAGTAAGGAATACATGTATACCCATTCATTTTGATGTAAATTATTTTTTCATTGTTTCATAGCCATGAAGACAGAAACTCAGTATTCAGATGACAAATTATGATGGATTATGCTCAATAAATTCTGTTCCTATTCATTTGGCCGTGTCTCATAAACCAAATAAAATAGTCTAAATCAGGAAAATCCAACTGGAATGCTGTATTTGGGGGGAACTTAGATTAATAATTATAGCCTGAAAGATATATACTAACTGAAGTGTTTCCTCAGTCAAAAAGGGAAGATTGCATTATGTCCAGCATATCGTCTGTACTAAATATATTTTATTTGTATCCCAATTCTATGAATAGTAGTGATATATGTATGGTCTTTGATAAATATCTAGTAAGTAGACTTTCGGTTCCTCAAAACACTTCATTCCCTCACGTTGTTGGATAACAATTTATCAAACCACACTCTTAGACATTCTCCCACTTTCTTCCTAAATTAAATCTTAATGTTAGCTGCAACTGCCAGATGTCCTTCATTCTGAAAAATGTAGCAGAGGAGTTGGAGATTTTTTGAAGTGCCTAGTCAAGCTCCAGTGAAACTGCTTCTCATTGTAAGGTAACTGGGGAAGACTAGGGGAGAATTTCAGTTCAGTAGATAAGGGATTCTGGTTTCCCCTTCAGATTTTTCCTGTATGCACTAAAATATGCCATTGATTAATGCTCTATTTGGGCTAAGGATCTACTCGTGTAAAAGGATGATAAACTGTATGGGCTTCAATTTTTATGCTTTCTCTTTGTCGCTGTTCCTTGAGGCCTATCTGGAGTTACTTAGCTGCTGAGGGATGTTTGTTACCGCATATTCCAGTATAACGTTAAAAGATAAATTAATTAAATAAAAATTTTTTAAAAAGACGTTGTTGATTCTGTTATCTCTATCATTTTCCTTCTCATTGCTCAGTCTATCAACCTCTTATAATATACCTTCTCCTTAGCTGCAGCTTCATGTATCCTACAGTATCAGCTGTAATAAAGCAGCTAACAAGAATCATTAAATCAGCAGGCATACTTTAAAAAACAATGCTAAGTCAATTGGCTGTTCTGTGATGGCTTGAAAGAGGTGTTTTTGGATCAAGTTCATGATCTTTTTCAGTGCTCAGTGGATTGTTTTGTTTATTTTGATTCCTGGGAAACACAAGGTTGAAATGTGAAAACTATGGAAGTGTTAATTCTACTCATTAAATTTGGGCCATTAATATATAAGCCTACAATTGAATCTTAATATTATAGGTTTTGCACCATTCCAATTTCCCACAGATATAAAAAATTAATAGTCACTGCTTCCAACACTAACACCACAAAGCAGACTGCAATAATAAGGTGTTGCTTCCAGAGCATAAGATTAAACAATGCAGAGGATGTAATCCACACACATAAAAAACAGTATACTTTTATTCTACACAATAATAGCAATTACCTAAGGTGTGAATCAGCACCAAGACATAAGTTTTTACTCTTTCTTGATATGGGTTCTTGAGGATGAAAATGCACTTATTCAGTTTTCCACACTTTCATTTCCAGCCTCACACAGTGCATTTTCTCTAATATACTGCTGCTGCTAAGTTGCTTCAGTCATGTCTGACTCTGTGCAACCCCATAGATGGCAGCCCACCAGGCTTCCCTGTTCCTGGTATTCTCCAGGCAAGAATACTGGAGTGGGTTGCCATTTCCTTCTCCAATATACTAGGCATCAGTAAATATTTGTTAAGTGACTATTTAGATTATCTATGCCTTATAATTTAGCTATGTAATTAGTTTCTAAACTGTTCAGATGATACTTTCTTCTAAGACAGGCCTTGTATAATTCATCTTTATTTTTCTTACCACTTCACATAGTTTGTTGAACATGCCTGCATCCAGTAAAACATTTCTGAATTGAACTGAATGGAACTGAGAAAGGTATTAATGTATTTCCATACAAATTGTGAAATTATTTGTTCTAATTCTGTGTTTATAATAGCCAGGACATGGAAGCAACCTAGATGCCCATCAGCAGATGAATGGATAAGGAAGCTGTGGTACATATACACCATGGAATATTACTCAGCCGTTAAAAAGAATTCATTTGAATCAGTCCTAATGAGATGGATGAAACTGGAGCCCCTTATACAGAGTGAAGTAAGCCAGAAAGATAAAGAACATTACAGCATACTAACACATATATATGGAATTTAGAAAGATGGTAACTATAACCCTATTGCAAAACAGAAAAAGAGACACAGAAATACAGAACAGACTTTTGAACTCTGTGGGAGAAGGTGAGGGTGGGATGTTTTGAAAGAACAACATGTATATTATCTATGGTGAAACAGATCACCAGCCCAGGTGGGATGCATGAGACAAGTGCTCCGGCCTGGTGCACTGGGAAGACCCAGAGGAATCGGGTGGAGAGGGAGGTGGGAGGGGGGATCGGGATGGGGAATACGTGTAAATCTATGGCTGATTCATATCAATGTATGACAAAACCCACTGAAATGTTGTGAAGTAATTAGCCTCCAACTAATAAAAAAAAAAAAAACATAGATGTAACACACACACACACACACACACACACACAAAAGAAAGGTATTAATGTGACCAAGGCAATTTGTCCCATCTTTAAGCCATGTAGTTTGGATTCACACACGCTTTATTCATAAGCTGGCTCTCTAAACATAATTTATGTCAACCTCTTGGAAAATGTGTGCTATTGATTTTATTTTTTATTTATTTTTTTTCAGTTTTATTTTATTTATTTTTTTAATTATTTTTTTATTATTATTATTTTTTTTGGTCATACATTGATATGAAAATCTATGGCTGATTCATATCAATGTATGTGCTATTGATTTTAAAAGGAATGGGTGAGAAGATGTTCATGGTTTAAAGTGGTGTTTGTTAAATCTTGCTTAGGAAAATCTAGGGTTATGCAGAGTACCCTCAAGGGGGAAAATTAAACCAGAAAGTGATCCCTCCTGAAAATGTCTGCTTTTATCTGTTGAACATAATACATTTACAAGATTTTATTTCTATGAAGTTTAAAAAGTCAGAATGGCTGCTATCCAAAAGTCTTCGAGCAATAAATGCTGGAGAAGGTGTGGAGAAAAGGGAACCCTCTTACACCATTGGTGGGAATGCAAACTAGTACAGCCACTATGGAGAACAGTGTGGAGATTCCTTAAAAAACTGGAAATAGAACTGCCATATGACCCAGCAATCCCACTCCTGGGCATACACACTGAGGAAACCAGATCTGAGAGAGACACGTGTACCCCAATGTTCATCGCAGCACTGTTTATAATAGCCAGGACATGGAAGCAACCTAGATGCCCATCAGCAGACAAATGGATAAGGAAGCTATGGTATGTATACACTATGGAATATTACTCAGCCATTAAAAAGAATTCATTTGAATCTGTTCTAATGAGATGGATGAAACTGGAGCCCATTATACAGAGTGAAGTAAGCCAGAAAGACAAAGCCCAATACAGTATACTAATGCATATATATAGAATTTAAAAAGATGGTAATGATAACCCTATATGCAAAACAGAAAAAGAGATACAGGTAAACAGAACAGACTTTTAGACTCTCTGGGAGAAGGCGAGGGTGGGAAGTTCTGAGAGAACAGCGTTGAAACAAGTATACTATCAAGGGTGAAACAGATTACCAGCCCAGATTGGATGCATGAGACAATGCTCGGGGCTGGTGCACTGGGGAGACCCAGAGGGATGGGATGGGGAGGGAGGTGGGAGAGGGGATTGGAATGGGGAACACGTAAATCCATGGCTGATTCATGTCAATGTATGGCAAAACCACTACAATATTGTAAAGTAATTAGCCTCCAACTAATAAAAATAAATGGAAAAAACAAACAAACAAAATCAATAATAAAAACCATTCATTTTTTATTAAAAAACAAAACAAAAAGTTGGAAAACATTGGTCTAGAGTGACTTATCCCTATGATCGGCAAAAATAACAAAATAACTGGAAATAAACCCCTTTGAAGAATAAACAGACCAGATTAGGGTTTGCCATTTAATGTTAAGTGCATAGAAACTCAAAGTTGAAGACCTCTATTTGACATTTTTCTTGGTTCCCTTACTACAAACAGTACAGTATTTCATTCAGCTTTTACCAGACAGATGTGGAAAATGAAAATGTGGATTTCTAGTTTTCCCTCAGTTTATTGAGATATAATTGACATACAGCATTGTGTAAATTTAAGGTGTACAGCATAATGATTTGACTCAAATATATTGTAAAATGATCACCACAAAACGTCTGGTTAACATTCATCATTTCATATAGACACACAACAAAAGTAGAAAAAAATGTTTTTTTTTTCTTGTCACAAGAATTCTTAGGATTTACTTTTAATTTTGAAATACTCCATACAGCAGTGTTAATTTAGTCTTCATGTTGCACACTATATCCCTAGTACTTATTTATCTTATAACTGAAATTGTGAACATTTTGACTCCTTTCATCTAATTCCCTTTCTCCCAGCCTCCACCTGTGAAAAGGTAGATTTCTTATGGATTTTTCAAACAATCTTATAAAGCACATTCTACTATGCACTGAAGCTTTAAGAGCTATAACTATGATACCAAAATGGATTTAACTCAATCAGATTGAGGTCATAATCAGTGCTCTTTCATATTATTTAAATGGTTTAAAATTAAAGACTATTTGACTCCATTAAACACATGTGTCTTTCTTTTCCCTCGAGGATCTTATTGGGTAAGGAGGTCAAAATGGTCAATCCTTCCAAAATATGAAAACTGACTTAGTGGGAAAAAATTAACCTTTTCCTCTCATATATCTTTTCTCAATATCCATTTGGAATTAATAATCAAAACTTGAAAACTTTATAAATAGCCATACATTGTGAAAAATGAGCAGTCCTTGGTAAAGCATCCCTTTATTGAAAAACATTTCAAACTGTGTTCTCATGAGCACTTATGCTGCTATTTAACTGGCCAAGGTCACCCCTGGCCACATGTGGCTACTCAGAACTTGAAATGTGGCAAATCCAACTTGAGATATGCAATCTTCAACTGTATTTAAAGAGTTAGTTCAAAATGTAAATAGTTATCATTTTTATATATTTAAGCTAACATTTTTCTATAGTGGGTAAATTAAATAATATATCGCTAAAATTCAGTTCAGTTCATTTCAGTTGCTCAGTTATGTCTAACTCTTTGCAACCCCATGGACTGCAGTATGCCAGGCTTCCCTGTCAATCATCAACTCCCGGAGCATGCTCAAACTCATGTCCATCCAGTCGGTAATGCCATCCAACCATCTCATCCTCTTTTGTCCCCTTCTCCGGCTGTCTTCAATCTTTCCTGGCGTCAGGGTCTTTTCCAATGAGTCAGTTCTTCATATTAGGTGGCCAAGGTATTGGAGTTTCAGCTTCAGCATCAGTCTTTCCAATGAATATTCAGGACTGATTTCCTTTATGACTGACTGGTTTGAGCTCCTTGGAGTCCAGGAGACTCTCAAGAGTCTTCTCTAACACCACAGTTCAAAAGCATCAATTCTTCAGCACTCAGCTTTCTTTATGGTACATACATGACTACTGGAAAAATCATAGCTTTAACTAGACAGATCTTTGTTGGCAAAGTAATGTCTCTATTTTTTAATATGCTGCTAGGTTGGTCATAGCTTTTCTTCCAAGGAGCAAGCGTCTTTTAATTTGATGGCTGCAGGCACCGTATGCAGTGATTTTGGAGCCCAAGAAAATAAAGTCTGTCACTGTTTCCATTGTTTCCCCATCTATTTGCTATGAAGTGATGGGACAGTATGCCATGATCTTAGTTTTTTGAATGTTGAGTTTTAAGCTGGCTTTTTCACTCTCCTCTTTCACTTTTATCAAGAGGCTCTTTAGTTCCTCTTTGCTTTCTGCCATAAGGGTGGCTTGCTTTATTTTGAAGATAAAATCACCATCTTGTACCTCATTTCTAGAAATCAGATTTGTTGCCAGGCCCCTTTCATCTATACCTCAGATTTTCCATGTAGACAAATACAATACCAGTATATTCTATTGTCATTCTTTCTAGATGCTTTGTTCCATATGTAGATCAACTTTTAGGTCCTGCTCTTTTTCTTCTGTAATCTCAACAATTCCCATTCCTATCAATGCCATAAGAGATAGAAAACAAACTGGGTTAAGAACATAATTGAGAAAAATCAAGGCGTATTCAGGAGTAAAGGCCATTCTCTTGGATCCTAGCCCATTGCTTTTTGTACTTGAATAGTTGGGCAATAAAACCTGCTTGAAGGTGTCAGTTCACATACCCATACACACAGAGAGATCTAATCTTTCCATAAATCACTGTACCATGAACCTATTGAAGATATCAAAGCACAAAAAGTGTATATCATAAGAAACTTAAAATAAATGAACTTTTAGTATATGTCATTTGACTTGCAGCATGCAGTGATAAGGAAAAATAAAATTAAAATAGTCTCCATTATTAACAAACATCTTTCAGCCAGGAAGTACTGTAATTCCCAGGTTCTTTCTATGAAATACTTCTAGGCCAAGGGTTTATCCAACTTTAGTGTACACAGGATATACTTGTAGATCATAGTAAAATATAGATCCCCAAGTTCTATTCAACAAAGACCCAGATGCTATAGATTTTGTATCAGACCTAGGAAACTGCACAAACACTGAATATAGAAATGCCAACTCTGACACAAACAAAATACCTATAAAAATACAAGTAGGTTTTGGAGGAAACTAAGTTAACACCAAAAGTAAGATTGCAACTTAACCTAATTTTATAATTTAGAAGTACATTTCACAAAAATGTAATCTGTGGAACTGAAAAATAAAGTTGATGGCCCGTGTATGCTTTGACACTTAAATAAGAACAAATTTACCAGCCAGAAATAAAGTAGCGAACACCTTAGGACCTCTCCTGGAGTCAAGAAGAAGCACAAAACTGGGCAGCATTTTTTTTTACTACCAATATGCAGGAGATACACATTTCTTGAAGAAACACAAGAGCTGTACTCCCTATACCATCGTCAATATATCACCCAACTATACCTTCTTGGAGACAGATTTCCAGAAAACAACTGGGAAAGATACATGATAGGATGGTGTCTGGTAAGTTCTGTATGGGTAAGGTTGGCAATAATGTGATAGGAAAATGTTCCTATTATAAGAAAAAACCTGTACTTCAGCAAAGCAGAGATGGAAAGAACACAGATAGTATAGCAAGGTGGATAGTAGCTGTGTGTGGTGTAGTCTGATCATTTGCATTTCTAATGAATCCACAGGTGATGCTGATGTTGTTGATCCGGGATTCATACTTTGAATACCGGTAGTTTGGATTGCCAAAGTGTCAAGTCATTAGGGGTAAGAAATAATGCCCACCTACTTACCCAAGCACCAGATTTGCCCACTCAAAGACTCCAACAGCAAGGCTGCCCACAGACACCACCAAATGGCCCACCCAGAATCTCCAGACAGGCTGATTGGTGAAGTACTTTACCTCTAAAACCAGTCTGTAAGACTGGAAAAGGTGTCTACTTCCTCAAATGCACAGGCATCAATACAAGGCCACAATTAGTAGTCAATGGATAAACACTAGCATTTGGAGTATCAAGTTTCAACTGGAAAAAAATAAATATGCTTCTACACTGGAGAAAAATTCAATTTAGATTAAAGAGTTACTATTTAAAACTGAAAACACATCTTACAGGTGCTATGAGTAACTTCTTACATGGAACCAGAAGATCTAATATCAGTGAATGTAGGCCAGGGCCAACTTATTTGTGACTTCAAACTGTTAGTGAAGTTGCATTTTTGTAGACAAAGTCCCATATGGAGATTAAGGCTCCTGCTTTGGGAAAACAGTTTTTGACCATGCTTCTTGTTAGTTATATTCTGATTTCTGGAAGACTGCATGTCATTTTGAATGGCTCCCTAAAGGCAAAAATTTGTGAAGCATAAGCAGAGGGGCAGCACAGAGCTAATGAAAGCCTTGGGAGTGCTACAGGATAGCAAAAATACAGAGAGAAGAGCAGGGTATCGGAAACTTGGGAAGTTAAGGGCCATGAGCTTTTGCCTTTTACAAATGTCAGGCACCCTGAGCATAAGATAGAAATGTAGGTATATGATAACTTTTTAAAAATTACTTTTGTTTTTCTAAATTCTATAGATGAGTTTCTGGTGATATGATATCCTTATATATAATGGGGTAGACATTTGAACTTAGAAAAAATGAGCTTTGAGAGAGATTTATGATTTTTCATACAGCATTGTGAGTAGGAATTTAGAAGCCAATTCCGGCAACTACCTTTAAAGCATAAGCACTTAGAAGGGAATGGATCAAAACATTGTCTGTAGTTTTCTATGCCTATTGTGTAAAAGTAGTAGCACTGTAGTGGTGAAGAGTGTGGATTCAAACTAGACTGCTTGAGTTTGAATCTTGATTTACACTTATAAGTGTGGCACTTTAGGAAAAAGGTTTAAGTTCTCTGTACCTTTGTTGCTTCATTTGTGAAAAGGAAGTAACAGTAACATCTTCTGCATCTGGTTGTCATCAGCATTAAACAAAATAATGAATGGAAAAAAATTATCAGAGCATCTGATCCATAATAAGTGCCCAGCCACTGTTATAGTTAGCTATTATTTTATTAAAAAATTTCAGAATTTTCTACAATAAACCTATATTCTTATATTTTCAGGAAAATGTTAAATTAAAAACATACAACACAGATTTCCCTAGTGTCCCAGTGGTTAAGAATATGCCTGCCAATGCAGGGGACATGGGTTCAATCCCTGGTCTGGAAGATGATACATGCCGTGGAGCAACTAAGCCTGAGGGCGATAACTACTGAGTCTGTGCTCTAGAGCTTGCAACCACTAAAGTGCACCGCAACAGGAGAAGCCAACCCCAAGAGAAGCCTTTGCACTGAAACTAGAGAGTAGCCCCCACTCACTGCAACTAGAGAAAGCCCACAAAGACCCAGCACAGCCAAAAACAAATAAGTAAATAAGTAAAAAAATTAAAAACATACATTATTGAATATACATATGTGTGCAAAGTCACTCAGTCGCGTCTGACTCTTTGCGATCCTATGGACTGTAGCCCGCCAGGCTCCTCCGTCCATGGGGATTCTCCAGGCAAGAATCCTGCAGTGGGTTGCCATGCCCTCTTCCAGGGAATCTTCCCAATCCAGGGATGGAACCTAGGTCTCCTGCCTTGCAAGCAGATTCTTTACCATCTGACCCACCAGGGAAGCCCATATACATATATATGTATACACATATATGCTTTATTTTATGTATTTTGTAATTTTGGATTTAGAAAAGTTTGAGATGAGGACATACTATTAGCCATTTATTTTGTAATCCAGTGAAATCAAACTGGATTCTAGACAAACAATGTATATACAATCTACGTTTTAATCTCCATAGCTCTTGCATTATGTTTCTGATGGTGACTGACTGTGGGAGTCTATAAATATTATTTACTCCTTCTGTGTAAAGTGAGGATCATAATACTGACCTTGTATTGTTGTGGTGGTAATTAGTTAAGATAAACACAGAAGGCTCCTCCCTGCCTGGTGGCTGGCATTCAATTGCTATTAGTTACTATCACTCCAACTTACCTTTAACAAGTTAGACCAAGTAGTCTGACATGTACTATGTTCCAGTATAGTTATGACTCAATGTAGAAATCAGGTCCAGGCCACTAAATACATCTTTTTGCAGTTGTTTTCATATGCACAATTCCCAGATATACTTAGGTTGTGAGGCCAAAGCACAATTTTATAAACTTTTTTTTGCAATAACTATGGGACAATCTGTAAGATATACCTTCAATGCCAAGTTTCTATATCATGCACAAATGACTTCATTATCTCAGGAAGTTCCTCTGAGAGACATCTACTCTTTACTGAAATTAAAACCACATCCAGTCCAAAATTCCATTACGTGTGCAATTTGATCATCCTAAATATGTGAGTTAGGGAGTTCTTTTACCATTAATGCTTCTATAGAGATGATATATGATTATCTGAGGTGTGAAGTGACAGATGACTGTTCATAGCATAGCAATTTATTTTTGCCTAAAATACTGGAGTACTGTCACTATGGTGGCATAATTAACATCACAGGTTTACCCTGTGAAGGATCTCAAAAGAGACTTATAATTAATATAATTGTGAACACACAACAATTAAGGACGTTATAGAATGCCTTGCAATTTATAATAATAGGAAGGACTTCTTTTGTCAATTTCTGTTTATTTCTATTCTGTGCATGGAATTGCCCTTGAGTAGTTAGTAATGGGTGCTTCAATGCCATCTGGCTCTTTGTGGATAGGCAGGCACATCTCCAAAATCATAAGGTGAAATATCAACTGTAAAAAACAGAGGTTTATGTTATCTGTAATGTACTAGCACAGGCTTGAAGTCAATAACTGTTTGCTAGTCACAAAAATAACTTAAAACTGAACTCAATGCCATAGAATGTCAGACAGCCCTACTTCCACCATCGAAGTAGGAAACATGACTTAGCAGAAGTTGCCTTCTGTGAAATAAAAGTCAATACATTGAATACTGCCAGCATCCCCTTGAAGCCCACCAATTTCTAAAGACCAGTTTAATGACCTGTTTTGGTTTTGGAGTAGGTATCTTATGAGTTCTATTAAGTGAACTTTAGCAGCATGGATACGACAGACTAAATTATTCAAATCCTGAGTCTTTTTCTTCTCTAAACCTAAATTCCTGATAGGTAGTGCTTAAGGGCAGGGATCTTTGATGTCAAGGAGGCTCTAGTTTTGATACTTCCTCTACCAATTTTTGTGACCTTTAATGAATTACTTAATCTCTCTGAGCCTCAATTTTATCATCTGTTTAATGGTAATAATCCCTGGCTTTGTTATAAGGATTAAATGTGTTCACATCATCACCTCTAATATACTAGTCTATTTATTTCAATTTTCTGCACTCAGAACTTGACTAAAGTAGCAATTGTCAATCAGTTGTTCTTCCTTATTACAATACCTCACTTCCTTTATTCTCCACATTCAATGCAGTACCAAGTCCTGTGACTTTGGTTCCAAAACAAGTCCCTAGTCAGGTCACCATCATGGGGCCTTTCCGGGTGATGCAGTGGTAAAGAATCAGCCTGTCAATGCAGGAGATGCAGGAGATGTGGGTTCAGCCCTTGGTTTGGGAAGATTCCCTGGAATAAGAAATGACAACCCAATCCATTATTCTTGCCTGGATAATTCCATGGACAGAGGAACCTGGCGAGCTGCAGTCTATGGAGTTGCAAAGAGTAAGACATGACTGAGCACACACACACACACACACACACACACACACACATATCATTATAATCCAATACAGAACTCTGAATGAGTTCAGTTCAGTTCAGTTCAGTTCAGTCACTCAGTCATGTCTGACTCCTTGTGACCCCATGGACTGCAGCACGCCAGGCTTCGTTGTCCGTCACCAACATCCAGAGCTTACTCAAACTTGTGTCCATTGAGTCAGTGACACCATTCAACCATCTCATTCTCTGTCATCCCCTTCTCCTCCCGCCTTCAATCTTTCCCAGCATCAGGGTCTTTTCAAATGAGCCAGTTCTTCGCATCAGGTGGCCAAAGTATTGGAGTTTCAGCTTCAGCATCAGTCCTTCCAATGAATAGTCAGGACTGATCTCCTTTAGGATGGACTGGTTGGATCTCCTTGCTGTCCAAGGGACTCTCAAGAGTCTTCTGCAACACCACAGCTGGCTTCAACAGTCTCCTAATAGGTTTCCCTAATTCCATTCTTGACCTTCAGTATCCATTCTCCCCACAAAGTTTTAAAATGCAAATCTGATTATATCTTCCCTGCATAGAATATTTTCAATAGTGTCCCATTGCTCTCAGGATCATTTCTTAATTCTGCTTACAGGGTTTCTATAATCAAGATCCTGACTACTTCTCCATCTTCTCATTTCATTCTCCCATCAGGCTTCTCTAAACATGGAATTCTCCAGGCAAGAATACTGGAGTTGGTTGCCATTTCCTTCTCTAGGGAATCTTCCCGACCCAGGGATCAAACCTCGGTCTTCTGCATTGCAGGCAGATTCTTTACCGTCTGAGCCACCAGGGAAGCCCTCTTCTTCACTGAGTTCTATCCAAATAGGCCTCCCTCTCTAACAACCTAAACGCCATTGTATCTTATGCCTAGAATGTTTTAACCCCAGATTTTTGTATAGTTAATTTTCTTAATCTCAGTCCAAATATCACCTCCTCAAGATGGTCTTTCTTAACTCTTCCCCTAATTATGTTATATGATCACCCTGTTTACATCCTTTACAGCATCTAATATAATCTATAATTATCTTGTTCCTTCACATGTTTATCCCCTTCCTCAAGTACAACATACGCTCTATGTAAGCAAAGATATTGTTTCCTAGAAAGATTTCTGTGTCTTAGAAGTGTTGAACATGTATTTGTAAAATGAATGAAGAATAACTACACTTACAACAATGTCTGTGTTCAAAAAGTGGTAACTATAGTTTCTATTAAATGAAGAAAATGAGAATGAAAAGGAGAAGGAAAGACAAAAAGGAGGGTGGGGAGGGATAAATAAAATAGGGGGATGTCATGGAAAGAAGAAGCTAAGGATTAACTTAAATATATCTCTACATTTATACTTTGTTGATTCAACAGCAAGGACATAATACATTGAATTCTAAAAGAATTATTTCCAGTAAGCTATGGAAAATTACAGGGGGAAAGTTAATTTTGAATTGACAGATAACATCAAATAACCCTCTCAATAGGAGGGATGTTTGGAGAAGGGAGTGGCGACCCATTCCATTATTCTTGCCTGGAGAATCCCATGGACAGAGGAGCCTGGTGGGCTACAGTCTATGGGGTCGCAAAGAGTCGGACACGACTGAGCGACTAATATACATACATACATACATACATTGGACTAATTTATAGCCCCATTTCTCATATTGTTAACGCAGCACCAACTTTCTCCACCAAATATTTCACACTCAGTAAGCTTTCCTGCAAGAGCCTACTTGGGTTCTTCAAGGTCTCAAATTTCTTTTCTTCTGTGGAGAAACTGGCATATTTCTTGTTTATAAGTGAGCTTCCCAGGTGGTGCTAATGGTAAAAAGCCCACCTGCCAATGCAGGAGATGTAAGAGACATGGATTTGATCCTGGGTCAGGGAGATCCCTTGGGGGAGGGCATGGCAACCCACTCCAGTATTCTTGCTTGGAAAATCCCAAGGACCGCAGCCTGCCAGGCTCCACTGTCCAAAAGAGTTGTACATGGCTGAAACAACTTAGCAGGCATGCACATGAAGACAAACATAGTTCAAATGATGCTAATTCTGCCTTATAGCATTCCCATTCCAAAAGAATACCTTGGAAATCTGTAACTATATATTTCTTTGAATATGTTAGACCATGATTCCAAGAGTTGCAAACCATTTTGTACCCAAAATGTTTCTAATTTAAGGCTCTATATCTCTAAATGTAAGCTGCTTTGGGCAGGACTACTTTTGTATGTGTATACATATATATGTATAGCTTCTGGAACATTAATCTTGATTGATACTATGGTTTATGTAGTGAATGATTCTGTAAATATTTTGAACCTTATTTCCTGTGTTATGTTAACATGTTGTCAGGGACTCTCTATCCTCATGTTATGTTCTTCTTTTATAATGGAAACTATCTCACTTGATTTTTCTTATATAACTAGGAATATTAAATCTGGTTTAATCACATAGGGTTTCCCAGATGGTGCTAGTGGTAAAGAACCTGCCTGCCAGTGCAGGAGTCATTCAAGATTCAGATTCAATCCCTGAGTTGGAAAGATCCCCTAAAGAGGGAAATGGCAACCCATTCCAGTATTTCTGCCTGGAGAATCCCATGGACAGAGAACCTGGCAGGCTACAGTTCATAGGGTTGCAAAGAGTCAGACACGAGTGAAACAACTTAGCATGCATGCATGCAATCACATAGAACCATCATTGAAGGGTCACTGCATGCTGCTGCTGCTGCTGCTAAGTTGCTTCAGTTCTGTCCGACTCTGTGTGACCCCATAGATGGTAGCCCACCAGGATCTGCCGTCCCTGGGATTCTCCAGGGAAGCACACTGGAGTGGGTTGCCATTTCCTTCTCCAGTGCATGAAAGTAAAAAGTGAAAGTGAAGTCGCTCAGTCGTGTCTGACTCTTCGCAACCCCATGGACTGCAGCCTACCAGGCTCCTCCGTCCATGGGATTTTCCAGGCAAGAGTACTGGAGTGGGTTGCCATTGCCTTCTCCGAGTCATTGTATGAACTGTCCAAAATTAATCTCAAATGCATTCTCTCTCTTTGTCTCTGTTTCTCTCCCTTCCCTCCTCCCTCCCCCTTCCTCCTCTTATTTCCTCTCTTTCTTTATATATATATTCAGGCATGAATATTACTTCGTATGAGGTATCATCCTCTAAACAATACTTCCTATTGCAGTGCTAAAGAAGATAGCACAGTCCTAAGCCATTAAGAAGAGAATCTTCACTTGCGTACCTTGACATCTCTGAGCAATGAGTGATGATATTGGTGAGTTATGGTTTTAAGAAGCAAATTTTCATCAATTATGTTAATTTATTTGCAGCAAGGGTGGTGTGTGCAAGGCCTTATTATTACATATATTAGCACCCCAGAAAGTAGCTATGACTAGGCTTTTTGGTTTCAAGATAAAATTAGTTTAGGGGTCCCACTAGGCAGATTGACTGATACCAAAATCTTCAACATGCCAAAAAGAAGTCATTTTAAATACACTGTGGCCTCAGTTTCCATGGTGGACTCCCTATTCAACTGTTTGCTAGGAGTATTGAGAGTTGGCATACACTGTCTTCTGTTATCCCACTTTCTTGTTAAATAAACCTCATACTTCTTAACATGAATCAAAAGCAATAACTTAACTAAATAGTCTGACATTTTGATGACACACTACTCTCCACCAAACCTAATCAAAACTTCAGTGGCTTAAAACTACAGAGATCTAAAGAAAATGAAACAAACACTGACCAGGACTCAAGGACCACACAAGTAGAAATTTAAAAAATCACTGTTCCTTTTGCTATACACAACAGATTTAGAAACACAAACTCTAAATAAACATTCTCCATCCTCTTCCTCCTACAGTTTTTCATTTTCATGAGGTTTTGGTCTGGATGTTTTTAGTTTGCTAGAAAGATAAGACTAGATATCCAGTCTCTTTGGAAATGAATTCCACCAGGGAGCCATCAAATTTTGCAGAACTAAGAACTTTAATCATTTTACTTCCAACTCTTCTTCAGGAGCTTTAAGCAGCAAGAATGTAGTAAAAATGATATACCTGTTACCCATAAAATGGGTGATGCAAAAATACGTTAACTTCAGGGTGGGAATTAAAGTACTGTGCACATCATATTTTTTGAATGAAACTTTCAAGCTGGAGAATATCATAGAGTTAGTAAATCTTTTAGGCAGATTTTTAAAAAAGAATTATTTATATAAGACTATGTTTCCCAAAATAGTCTCTGTGGAACACTTGTTCTGTGAGATGTTGTGCAAAAAAAAAAAAAAAAAAAAAAAAAAGGCCTACTTGTAAAATTCTCCTTAGAAGATCTTGCAGTAAACATTCTTCTCTAGAAGATTTAGTGTTACTTATATATTAAAGATAGGGCCATGAGCAACAGTATTAAGACATTCACCCCATGTAATCCTTATGAAGAACTTGGTGTAGAAAATACTGATAAAACAATTTCTCTCCTAAGCCAGATAGGAGGTCATTGCCCATTTCAAAGACTCAGTCTTTTCTGTATTCTCCAACCAATTTATTTTTAATATAATTTTTAAGAACAGTGGTATTATAGAAATGCTATATCCCTTCAAAACTGAACACTTACGTCAATGCAATAAAACACAGGGTGAGGCTGCAACAGTAAATATCTGCTTCCCTTTTCCCAGTGTGCCAGTTAATTGTCAGTTGTCTCATTTACTCTGAAAATCCTACTCTTGACCCAATTTCTAGCCTCAAAACAAGGTTTCATCTCTCACTTTCTTTTCACTGCCAAAGAGCCGATTGGGTAAATCTATCTCAAAGAATCTACTTGTATCTACTCAGCATGATATGTATTTTCACCTCTGTGCCTCTTCTATTCACTCCAGAAAAAAATGACCTTCTTCCAACTTTCACTTACTGAATTAACAAACTATTTATTTTTCAGTTGCAAATATAACAGCTTTTGAATGTCTTTTCTAGTCTCTACTCTCATACTGAATTCCTCATTCCCTTGCATTTTTATTAGAAAATCGCTTATGCAACTAACCTTGTTTAAACCTGTATTGAATTTTACCTCATATTAAGATTGTTTTTTCCTGTGTTTACAGATTGTAAACCTCTTGAGAGCAGGAGGCCATGAATTATTCTCCTCTGTATTATGTAGAACAGTGCCTTACACAAACTGGCATTAAATATTTATTTGTTGATTGAGTCAGTAAATGTCAATAAATTGAACTTTGAAGAGAACTTTATTTGCTTCCATGGAAAGAAACACACATAAATTCTAGAATTTTGTAACAATAAAACACTGATTACTCTGTGTATTCTTCTTCCTTGAGGTTGTACACCTTTCTTTCTTTAATTTTTTAATTGTTACAACTCCAAGTATTTATTCTCGAGTAGGACAAATATTTCAGTTTCAAATGTTCTACGAATGATCTATCACTTGAATTATATTTTAAATTAAATAGCATTGAATTTTTCTTGTCTGAGTTATATGGCTGGCTTCTGTGATTTCACATCAGGAATGGGACATACAGGTGATGTAGGGGATTAATGAAAAATGAAAACTTGATCCATAATGATTAACAAAAATAACCATATTCATTTCATCTCACTTTCTCTCTCTTCTCCAACCCCTGAGCTCAGAATGCTACATAATTAAAATGTAATATCAAAAAAGAAAAGTAATATCATAAAATACAGGTTCAAACACTCAGGTAAAGCCTCAATGGGCATCGTCTTTATTTTCTCAAAAGTGCCTACAACAAGAACAACAATAAACGAAACCCACAAAGATCAGTTGAAGGCACTGCTGACAATAATGGAAAGAAAGAACACAATATTCAGGGAGTGGTATTAAGTACCCTAGGTATTTATGGGTTTGGAAATGAAGAGAAATGATGGATGGAAATTCATAAAGGGTTAAGGGATGTAAATTCAAAGTTTTTTTGGTTCATTTTTGTCCTTATTCAACAGTACCATGAAATGAACTCAATTATGAACATAAAGAGCAATAAACCATAGTCATTCCTTCAACTCAACTCCGAAAAGGATCCAATCAAAAGTTAACAAGAAAACATAAATTTAAAATTTAACGCACACATACCCAATAGACACTAGTAAAAATAAATGGCATCTTTTTTTAGTTCTCAGACAATGAATTGTTATAAAACCAAGCAGAAACTTCTTGGAAAAATATCTAACAAAACTTGTACTCTATTCACTTCGATTATCTTCTCCTCAAATATACTTCACAGAGAATCACTACAAATCCCATGTGTGATAAGCTCATTTTTGCTTATAACTCTATCCCAAACCTCCAAGCCACCAAAAATACGTTATGGTTCCCAAACTCCAAGAACCTAAGATTAAAATTAAAAAAACAGACCAAACCAAAACAACAACAACAAAACACCACTTGGCAAAATTCTTGTTTCAAAAAAACACATTTCCTAAAATGAAAAAAATTTCCCACTTAGTGTACAAACATTGGTCCCAACACATCAACATGCTGAAGCCCTGGGAAGGCAGCCCTGGCAGCGAAATAAAATCTCTCATCTCCCTGTGGGTCACAGAACATAAATAACACCAACACAGAGCTAATAAGTGGACTCATTTACCCTTTGCTGTGGCTTTCAGAAAACCTTTCATCAAATTTATTGCCAGAGCTGCTGCACATTATTGTGTTCTTTATTAGGCATTCTTCTCCCTGAAGATTAATTCAGGACTTTATGAAGCTGCGTGTTCCAGAGTAATAGATGATTGCAAGTAAGTTAAGAGATGTCACATTCACATCACTATAGACACACGAAATTGTGGTCACATAACTGATGACATTCTTGACATAGTATATTGGCTTAAAGTCGACATGACAACTCTCTTTTTGGACCCGTGCAAAAATGGGAATATTTGGGACATTCAGCTTCGAGGGAGATGGATAATACAGAATAAAAATAGTTGTAGTATGTTCCCTCAGCTGCATCTATAATATGACTATACTGTGCAACTTCTAGAAAAGTATTCTGTCAAATCACTGTGTCTTGCTTCTCATCTCCCTCATATCATCTTTGCCAAAAAACAGGACTGAACTGATAAAAGTATATGTTTCATACATTTTTCTATGACCTGACTTCTATGGAAATGAATTATCACTGGTTTAACTTTTATATATAAAACCAACTTTGAATTTATCATAGCATGCTGACATAAATACAACTTTGAATTTGTCTACATTGACTTCAAATTGAATCCATCCTTCCATCCAACCACTCAATAACTATTAAATGCTTACTATCTGTTAGGTAACCTTCTAGGTACCAGGTAAATAGCTTTTTTTCCCAGTTGGAAAAATAACTAAGTTGAGTTGTTGGTTTAAGATCTATGTAATAAACAAATTGAAGGTTGATTAAATTGACCATTTAAATATTAAGTATCTTTGCAAACAAAGTGTGTCTAAGTCACAAAATATAACGTCAAATAGACATTTAGTAAATTTCAGTTAGCATATTCAGCATAGAGAGGCCACCTGTATTATCTACACCTCAAAATGGACTTTTGATATTGCTACTTGGTCAAATTTACTGAAGACTCAAATTGCTTGTGTTTGTTTTAAAACACTTTGGCTATCTAACCTCTTTGTCAAAATGGCATTCATACAGTTTTACTAAGATTGAGATCTATAGGGCATGGTCTTCATCTGTAGTGCAAATAACACCAAATTAAAAGGATTATTTCACAAGAACAGCACATACTTTTAAAGCACTTACCATGTGTCAGTTCCTTGTATAGTGCTGATCAAAAAGTTCATTCAATTTTAAGTTAAAATAAAACACGTATTTTTCATATTCATCAATAACTTCATTGAACAATGTATTTACTAACTGAATGAACTTTTTGGCTAACTCAATATATTAATCAATGAGTCTATGTGTTAGGTACATACTATTTTCCTCATTTTACAGAGGAGGAAAGCTGAGATAGAAGTTAACACAACTAGTGAGAGACAAAGGCAAGGCTATAAGGCAGACAGAAGCAGAGGCAAAATTGTTAGCCCCTATGTTATGAGAGGCGTCCCAGGTGGTGCAGTGGTCAAGAATTCACCTGCCAGTTCAGGAAATGCAAGAGACTCGGGTTTGATCCCTGGGTCGAGAAGATCCCCTGGAATAGGAAATGTTAACCCACTCCAGTATTCTTGCCTGCAAAATTTCATGGATAGAGGAGCCTGGCAGGCTACAGTCCCTGGGGTTGCAAAGAGTTGGACACGACTGAGCACACACAAACATGCTATGAGAGAGAGAGAGAGAGAGAGAGAGAGAGAGAGAGATGGAGAGAGAGAGGAGAAATTTTCCCATATTATAGTTTAGTTTGACAACTTTGAACTACAAACCTTAAAAATCTCCTTAATTACCTACAGTAATGATTTCTGGAGAGCTTATTAAAGGTGCCCTATACTTAAAAGGCATTCATTTGGAATAGAAATAGAAATCTTGTTTTAACCATTCTCCTGAAAAAGATTGTTTTGCAATTGTCCATGGTGGAAGGCATAGACGTTTACATATGTTAGCTTTCCTAAATAAATGGATAACAGTGATAACTCTGTAATTCTAAAATTCAAAGTGTCATTCACTCACAACTAGAAAAATCACACCTAGTAGTGAAAGTTATGGCCACATAGATAATATGGAATAAAAAGTAGAATTAAGGGGCCCAGAAATGGACTGTCATTAATTAGTTTGAAATAAAGTCTTCATTATTTTTTCTTGATTTGGCTTCACCAGTTATAGTGGGCAATACAAATAGGGTGGTTGTGTTTTTCTTTTTAGAATTATTATTTTAAAAGTTTCTTTCTGCAAACTACTTTCCCCTATGAAAAAATGATCCTTTGTTTCTAGAGCAATTTGTTCACTGCTCAGTTCAGTTCAGTTCAGTTCAGTCGCTCAGTCATGTCCGACTCTTTGCAACCCCATGAACCGCAGCATGCCAGGCCTCCCTGTCCATCACCAACTCCCGGAGATAACCCAAACTCATGTCCATTGAGTCAGTGATGCCATCCAGCCATCTCATCCTCTGTTGTCCCCTTCTCGTCCTGCCCTCAATCTTTCCCAGCATTAGGATCTTCTCAAATGAGTCAGCTCTTCACATCAGGTGGCCAAAGTATTGGAGTTTCAGCTTCAACTTCAGTTCTTCCAATGAACACCCAGCTCAACAGGAAATAAATAATAAGTCTGGACTCTCATGTTAAAAACAATGCAACAATATAGAACTAGGCTATTTCTATGTGGAAAATGCTGGAGCAATACCTGAAGAGCCTAAGTAAGCCTACTTTTTTAATCTTTGTTTCCAGATTTATTTTTAGGTTCCCTTCATACTATATCCATTGTAGTATGGAAAGTTTTCTAGGCTCTAACATTCTAATTGGTTCTTTAAAAGTTTTTCATGGACAGACTTACTAGCAGAAGATGCTTTCTAGGCTATGAATATAGTAGGATCCTTTTTAGCTTTATATTAGTATTATCATTTAATTATTATCTTCAACCTTTTATGGACTGAGGTAGCAAAATTTGGCAGAAGTTTTTAAAAAGCCTTGCATATTTTAGATCCAACTACATATTTGCATATTCTTAGAGTGTCAGATATTTCTCCAAGCCTACAGCAACACAGCAAAAATAAAAACAAGCAAAGAAACAAAATCTTGGCAGTCTTGGAAAAGAGGACATATTTTTATAAAGGCTTATAAGTTATTCTTGTTGCCAAAAATATCCTTGGGTATAACATTATAAGGTCTGAAATGTGTGAAACCATAATGAAGTTTTAGATATTCATATGCAGAAATGGAGAATATAGAAATCAATTGCTATACTAACTCTTAACCACTATGACAAATTATTCAATCATGTTCACTAAGCTGAAATAACCATTTGATAATAACTCATCATTTTGTCCTTCAAATGGAATAAGAAGACATATGCTACTTGACTTGTAGAATGGCAAAGTAAGGAGCTCAGTAGAAAGCAGTGATGAAACTGGACAAATTTATCAAAACCAAATATTTCAGGACTCTGGAAATTGACCAAACATATATAGCATATTGAGAAAAGTTTATTCAAGAGAAACAACTAAATCTTAATAAGGACAATAGGAATACATGGCCTTTTAACCTGGGGCTATACCAATACCAGATCCATTTTTTGAGAGCTCTACGAGTGCAAGGTAGACTATGAAGACTAGTCAGTCTCATGCTGGAAGGCAGCTGTCTAGATTTAGAGCAAAGAGAATAAAACCTCATGCCCAGAGGTATTGTCAAAGCCAACTGTAATCTTGCTGAGAAACAATCAGGGAAGGCTTCTCATCCCAAGCTGAAAATGAAGCTTTGTGTACCCAGAAAGAATTGACTTTACAAGTACTGACTTGTTCACTGACTGAAATTAGAATGTACCCCAATCAATACTCAGATATATTAGCAAAGAGTGGAAATTTCATTAATTTAAAAAGCTTAAACATAAAATTTGACCAATCACTGATTTACCATTGAGTTATGCTGGCACAGAGATAATCTCCCATGAAAACAATATTTTAAAAAAAGCAATAAAATACTTTTTAAAAGATAAAACCTATAGGAGTGGGTTGGGGAAGGAAGTGGGAGGAATGTTTAAGAGGGAGGGGACATAGGTATGCCTATGGTGGATTCATGTTGATGTATGGCAGAAACCATCATAATATTGTAAAGAAATTATCCTCCAATTCAAAATAAAATAAAATTTAAAAAATTAAAACACACCATAAAAAATTGAGCAGAGACATCAGTGAATACAGATGTTACAGAATTAGCTTGGGCAAGTAACCAAATAGAACAAAAACTAGTAACAACAACAAAAAGTCCATAGAAGGGATCCAAATTCATAGAGAACTATGCTAAAATTTCTAAGATAATCAGTTTTCAAGAAAACTTTACATGACATGCAAATAAATAAGAAAATATGACCCATACTTGGTGGTGGTGGCGGGGGAGGTGGATGGTAGTCAAGAGAAACTGTCTCTAATGTTGTTCAGATGTTGAACTTAGTAGAAGAAACTTCAAAGCATCTATTTTAAATGTGTTCAAAGAAATAAAGAAAACTATGTTTTAAAAATTAAGGGAACCTGTGTTGACAATGACTCAATAAAGGATATTAATATAAAAACAAAATTTATTTTAAAAATACCAAATGCAAATTTTGTATTTGAATAGTACAAAAACTGAAATGAGAAATTCACTAGAATGGCTCAATAGCATATTTGAGCTGAACAGTGGAAAGAATCACTGGAGTTGATGATAAAGCAAAAAAGAATATCTAATATAAAGAATAGAAAAAACAGAGGGATGAACAGAGCCTTGATGTGGACACAGAAACACACACACACTCCAGTTCCACACAGACTCACACCTCCATTTTCAGGACAATGGTGGTTTTATTTTACAGAAGCTTTGAAGATCCAGCCCAAGATTTTTTCTGGGTCCCAGAAGGTTGGGTGGGACACATTGCTGGCTAGAAATGGGAAGGGAACACCAGACCCTGCCCTGAGGCCATGCTCTGTATGCTCATGAGCTGAGCGGGGCCACCACAGTGCTGGTGGTGGTGGGAGGCACAGGCCCTTTGGGGAAGGAGTCTGTGGGTGAGCCCAACAGGGGTCCTAGGAAAGGCATGATGTGGTTAACAGGCCCAGACAGCTCCACGGGGTCCAGGCCTTGGTAGAGATGGGCAGTATCAGGTGGCCCCAGTGTCAAGCCTGAGGTCACCTCCCCACACTTCCCGCTACTGCTGCCCCCAGCCTCCACCATGAAGCTGCCAGATGTTCCTTCTGCTGCTCTTTTAGCTCCTAGGCTCGATGCCCATTTTTTCCCCCCTTTCCCAGATGCCTTAAGGTTTTGAGTCTCCTTACCATCCTTCCTCAGGGTCAGTGGTCAGTTCACCTGCCCAGAGGGAGGGCATGGGTATTTCTTGACTCCACATCTTGCCTCTGGGACTCCTCCAGGGATGCCCTCTCCACCCCACTTCTTTAGGACAAGGAACTGGTTCGAGGAGTAGGGAGTGCACCCCTGATGTGGCGCTGGTGTGGTCTGTCCTCAAGAGTCCTGAGGCTGTGAGGCCCTGAGCTTGGGAAAGCCTCTCAGGTAGATGGGAGCTGCCCCTGGTCTAGGGCAAGGGAGTGGATATTAGTTGATGGCCAAGGGAGGAGGGGGCAGGAGGCAGGCAGTAGAGGGAGGAGAGTTGGAGGGAGGGGAGTGAGAGAATGGGGGATGGAGGAGGATGGATGGAGGAAGAAGGAAGAAAATAACTCATGGAGAAGGGAGGAGGGCAAGGAAGGGGAGTGGGAGGAAGGGGAGGAGGGAGTCTCCATGGGCCCCGGGGTACCTGGTGTAGCTTGTAGTAGAGGCCGCAGGCATTGCACACAGGGTCCCCACTGGCATTTTTCCACCACAGTGCGGTGGTGGTTGTCTGGCAGTTGGTACACTGGGTCCTTGCTCTTTTGCCAACAAACTGGGGGAGAGAGCAAATGAGGATTGATACACTGCTGGGTGGAGGACCAAAGAGGTGAGGGTCAGGTTGAGGCAGAGTTTGCTACAGGGCAAGGGCTGGGGATTCTGTGTGGGTGAGGACAGGTCCTCCCGGCTGGGATAGGGGTTTGGGGTATTTTATGGGGGACTACAGCAGTCGCACCTAACTTTGGCCATCCGCTGGAATCATTTGGGGAATTAGAAGCAATCGTGATGCCCAGGTATCCCAGCCAGCTAAACCAACACATCTGAGGAGGGTCTCAATCAATCCCTAGTGGTTCAAAGGGCCCCAAGGTGATCTCAGTGTGAAGCCAAGGATGAAAACTGCAGGGAGAGGATGGAGTTCCTGCTTGCAGCCTAGAGGATTGGTCGAGGATAAGTGGAAACCATACCATCATGTGCACAATGAAATTCTTAGAATGAGAAGAATGGCAGAAAGAATACTTGAAAAAAAAAAAACCCAAAACATTTACAAATTTGAGGGAAAATATCTACACATCCAAGAAACTCAACTGAATCAAAATAACATAAGCATAAATAGACTCATGCCTAGAGATGTGTAAATAGGGGTTGAAAGACAAGGACACTAGGACCTCATAAAACAACTATACTCCAATAAAAATTAGTTTTAAAAAAAGGCACAGGGACTACCCTTGCAGTCCAGTGGTTAAGACTCCATGATTCCACTGCAGGGATGCAGGTTTGATTCCTGATCAGGGAACTTAGATCCTACCCGACGCAAGGGCCGCCCCCCCCAAAAAAAAAGAAAAGAGAAAAGAAAGACAATGACACAGAAAACCTCTTAATGGGGCAACAGAAAAAGCTTATTACATACCAAAGTAGGATTACAGATTACTTCTAGTCAGGAACAATGGAGGCCAGAAGCAATGAGGAAGAAAAATATTGCCTGACAACTATTCTATATCCAACAAAAATTTCTTTCTAAAATGAAGATTCAAAAAAGGCATTCCTGCATAAATACAGACTGAGAGAATTTGTACCTACCAGATTTGCTTTGTGAAATATAATACAAGAAATCCTTCAAGATAAAAAGAAATAGCATGACAGAAAGATATAAAAAGCACTGGTAAAGGTAAATGTGTAAATATAAAAGAGTATGAATGTATTATTTATTTTTTCTTATCATAATTACTTGTAATGACAATTGTATGAGGCAATAATTATAAAACTAAATTATTTGCTTTATAAAATATAAACATATAAATGACAATAACACAGAGGAGTGTGGTGAATATAGAGCTACATTGGAGAAAATTATATACATTTACTGAAATTAAGTTAGCATCAATCTTAAGTAAATTGTAATAAGTATAAAGGAATATTGCAAACCACTATGTCCTAAACTGTGCCCCCTCCAAATTCCTGTGATAAAGCCCTAACCACCAATATGACTATATTTGGAGATAGGGAAGTAATTTTAGTAATGACTGAGGTAAAATGGGATTATAAGAGTAAGGTCTTAATCCAATAAGATTAGTGGCTTTTAAAGAAGATGGGAGAGATATTTAACTCTGTCACCACATGCACACATTGAGGAAAGACCATGTGAACACACAGTGAGAAAATGACTGTATGCAAGCTAGGAAGAATGTTCTCCCCAGAACCCAGACATGCAGGCATCCTGGTTTCAAACTTCGATACTCCACAACTATGAGAAAATAGGTTTCTGTTGTTTAAGCCAGTCATTATGTGGTATTCTGTTGTGACAGCCTAGGCCAACTAAGATGTACACCCTATAGTAACTATTAAGAAAAACAACTGAAAAAATATTAAAAGGAAACAAATAGAAAATTAAATTGGAATTAAAGTAACACAACAACAACAAATTTATGCAACAAAATGGAAGTCAGTTAAAGAGAAAACATAGCAACAAAAGGATGTAAAACATATAGAAAACAAATAGTAAAATACAGACACAAATTCTATATATATATATATCTATATATATACAGACTAATTCTATATATATATATATCTATATATATATATACAGACACAAAATACTATAAAGCTGAATCCACAAGGTTAAAAAAAATACATAGAATGACCAGTAATCCCTGGAATATGAGGCTGTTTTAACCTCAGAAAAACAATGTAATATATTTTTTAATAAAATTGGACAAAACCACATTATTTTCTCAATAAAGAGAAAGAAAAAAAAATTGACAAAATCTGACACTAAATCATAATAAAAACCTCAACTAACTAGAATATGAAGGGAAGTTGGTTAACACAAGAAAAGGCATCTGTTAAAAACTTACAACCAACATCATGCTTAATGGTGAAAGACTGACTGCATGCTGCCTAAGGTTGATAACAAAATAAAGATGACAAAAATGTCTCCTTCTGTCACCTCTATTCAACATTATAGTGGTGATTTTACTTAGTTCAATCAGAAAAAAGACAGAAAAGAAACAGAAAGGGAAATAAAGAAGTATGAAAATTAGAAAGAAAAAAGCAGTCTTCATTAGTATGATTCTTTATATTTTAAAAAATCCTTAAAAATACATTCTCATGCACACATACAATTAGGACTAAAAATAAATTTAGAAAATTTTCAGGGTACAAGAACAATGTATAAAAATCAAAAGTATTTCTATATACTAGCAATAAACTATCTGAAAATAAAAATAGGAAAATAATTTCACTCAAAATATAATGAAAAGAAAAAATACTTAGACATAAGCTTAAAAAAAGAACTGATAGATTTATTAGATCAGAGTTACAAAACATTGCTAAGAGAAATTAAAGATGGTCTCAATGAAATGAGAGAAAATTCACATTCCTTATTTGGAGGCTCACATTGTGAAAATGGAAATTCTATTCAAACTGATCTATAGATTAAAAGTGATTCTTATCAAATGAAGTTACTGAAAATTGCAGAGTGGGAAAATCCAAAAGTCTATCCCTTCATAACAATGAATAAGCTGGAAAACTGTCAGAATCCAGTTACTCAGAACTTAGAAATTTAATAATAATAATAATAATAATAAAAACAAAACACTTGCAACAACTAGGGGAGTACTCAATGAAGAAAGCTAAAGTGATGATTTCAAGTGAGAATTCTGTGATATTTTAACTTACCCTGTTAACATTCCCCATTCTGCACTCTACTTTGAAGATAACTACCTATATTCCTGTTGCAGATTACTGGTTTCAGAGGAAGTCACACAGAACTTATTCTCAAAGAATTCTGTTTCAGTGTTTTGATCTGTCTAGTGACTCTCTAAGAGATAGGTCAAAGGGCTTACATTAATTTTTCCTGCCACAAAACCTTCCCAGAGCTGAGGCAGCATTCTGAGCAGCATTAAAGTAAATTTATTAGCCACTGTTGATGGGGGCAAAGAACAACAGTCAAAATAGAAAATAGACCAAAAAGCTTGGGAGGAAGCAGGTGGAGATAAACATGCTTCCAGGAATAAGGGCTTTGAAAAATATCTGCATATCCTAGGGAATGAAGATGGCCAAAGGCATGGCCAGTGGCAGAAACATCCTCCAAAAGACCTGAGAAGACACTAAGCACTGAACTCTGACTTACCTGACCATGCAGGCAGGAAGCCATGGCTAAGGCAGAGCTATAAACTGTCTGGTTAACTGTCTGGTTAAGATTAAGGAATTCTCCAATACAGACCCAACACTAGGAAGTTCCTGTTTTTTACTTTCCTTTTCTTTTTGTTCTCATTATTTTCTTTCCTTCTCTTCTTTCTCCATTCCTTCCTCCCTCCCTCTTTTTCTCCCTCCCTCCCTTCTTCCTTTTCAGTCTTTCTTTCTTTTTTTTTCTTTCTTTCTTCTAGGAATATCAAGTAATCAGTCAAATCACTAGCTAGTATTAAACTAATGGAACAGATCCTTCAGTGAACACATTCAATAAAGATTACAGATTTTACAAAATTAATACAGAAAATTCACCAAACAAACAGACATCCAAAAATCACAAAACATCACATAACAGCCCAGGAGAAAGGGGAGAATTTAATTTCTAGAGTTTCTACATTATAGTACTCAAAATGATCACATTATAGTACTCAAAATGATCACTTTCTAACAAAAATTGTTTGAAACATGGAAAAAAATTTTGGTCCATTATAGGCAGAAATCTACTAACAGAGACTATCCTTGAGGAAGTCCAGATATTGAAACTACTATACAAAGACATTACTGTTGTTCAGTCGCTAAGTCATGTTGGACTCTTCGTGACCCCATGGACTACAGCATACCAGGTTTCCCTGTCCTTGACTATCTCCTGAAGTTTGCTCAAACTCATGTCCATTGAGTTGATGATGTCATTAAACCATCTCCTCCTCTGTCACCTGCTTCTCCTCCTGCCCTTAATCTTTCCCATCATCAGGGTCTTTTCCAATGAGTTGGCTCTTTGTATCAGGACACAAAGACACTAAATTAATTGTTTTAAATATATTCAAAGAGCTAAAGGAAGAAATAGACAAAGAATAAAAATCAGAAAGGAGAAAAATATTTTACTAAATAGAGAATATCAATAAAGAAATAGAAATGATATAAAGGAACCAAATAGAAATTCTAGAGTTAGAAAGTAAAATAATTTACAAAATAAATTAAAGGTCTGTTCTCTATGTCTGATTGGAAACTTATAATGCCATATGTAAAATAGATAGCCAATGGGAATTTGCTGTATGGCTCAGGGAACTCAAACAGGGGTTCTGTGACAATCTAGAAGCGTGGGATGGGACAGGAGATGGTAGGGATGTTTGGGAGGCAGGGAACATGGGTGTACCTGTGGCTGACTCTTGTTGATGTTTGACAGAAAACCACAAAATTCTGTAAAGAAATTATCCTTCAATTAAATAAATAATTAAAATGGCAAAAAAATAATTGAAAAATATATTAAAGGGATTCAATATCAGATTTGACCAAGTGGAAGAAAAAAATCAGGAAACTTAATAAGTCAATTGAAAATTTTCAGCCTGAGTAGAAAAATAAAAGAATAAAAAAATAAATAAATAGAGACTGTAAGACTTGTAGGACACCATTAGACATATTCATATATAAACAATTAGAGTCTCAGAAAAGGAGAAAGAAAAAAAAAGAAAAATATTTAAAGATACAGTAGTCAAAATATCACAATCTGATGGAAGACATCAATCTACACATCCAATGAAATTCAACTAGGAAAACTTTAAAGAGAACCACACCAAGACACATTAAAACCAAATTTTTGAAAGACAGAATTTTTCAGGCAGCGAGAAAGAAGAAACTAAAATAGTAATTTTGATAATTATTATTATACCAATGATCCTTAATAAGATTAAGAACTAATTTCTCATCAGAAACTATGGGGTCAGAAGGTAGTGAGATAATGTATTTAAAATGTTGAATGAAAAACAACAACAGCAGCAGCAACAACAACAATAAAAAGCAAGTCTGTATACACAAACTGTTCTTCAACAATGAAGGAGAAATAAAGTTGTCACTAGATAAACCAAAGCCAAGTGAGCTTGCCATTAGTAGACCTACCCTATAAGAAATGCTATAGGGAGTCCTTCAGGCTGAAATGAAATGAAACTAGACAGTAACTTGGAGCCATATGAAGAAGAAAAGAATATTAATATAGGCAAATATGAAAAACTATTATAATATTTTGGAATTATAACTCCTCTTTCTTCTATATAAATTAAGAGACAAATGCATAGAGATAAGTATTAATCTTCTATATAAATTAAGAGACAAATGCATAGAGATAAGTATTAATCTATTTTAACGGACACACAAAGAATAAAGTACTTTGTGATTATAAAAACATAAAAAGGGAAGGATGGAGCTATATATGAGCAAATTTTGTGCATATTAAGTTGTTATTAATTCAAATTATAAGTAGATACAAAACAATTTCTAAATAATTAATAATTTAAAGTATCCAGTAAGGGAAAAAAATTAATATACTGTAAAAAAAATGAGAAGGGAGTTAAAACAGCACATTTGAATAAAATAGACACAAAAAAAGACAGCAATAGAGGAATTAAGGAACAAAAAAGGTATGACATAGAAAACATAGAGAAAGGGAGGAGTGGATACTTGTCTGCAGTATTTTAAATATAAATTATAGAGATTGGTAGAATAGAGAATGTACATTATTTGTCAGACTCCTTCATATCCATTATCTTATTTGATCTTGCATTTCCCCTGCAAATTTGGCATTATTATCCTTATTTGAGAGCTGAGGAAATAGGTTTACAGGCTGAGAAACTTGCTAAGATAAAACAGATAGTAGGATTTGAATCCAGGTCCATCTGATACCATCCACCATATTGTTGAAATGTTTGTTTGAAAAACTGAATGTATTGAGGCAGGAAAATGAAATAAAAATGCTGACGTACTATCTGGATCAGGATTTCTTGGGGAGTCTCTAGACATTATAATTTTTTAGAGCATCAGAGGTGATTCCAATGTGTATCCAGAATAAGAATGATTGCCAAAATAGAAGTTGGGTTCTCTAGGGGAAATATAGGTTTGGGAATCAGGATGCTATGCTTTAGTTTGCTCTCACTGTCACTGATTTCCCCTGTGACATCTGGCAACTCACCTAGCCATGTTGCCATTGAGCTTACATATTAAATGGGGAGCAAGAAAATAAAGATTAAATATGTAATTGATATAGTAGAGTAGAAAGTTATAAGTGTATGCAGAAGAATAAAGCATGGTTAGGGGACTCTAGGTGAGGAATCAAGACAGAGCAAGACAAGGGGAATAGGGCCTTCATTTAAATAGGAAGGTCACTGAGATCTCATTGAAAAGGTAAATATAAAAGTGTTGGAAAAGTACAAAGCATTATATGAGAAATTAAGATGGTTTTATAGGACAGTGCTAGATTCTTGATACAAGAAAGAAAACAAAAGCTACATGCTTTTATTTGCATAAGTGAATGTTTTTTATTGAAACATATTAGCTATTGAGGAAGATGATATTTAGGTTATAACTTCACAATGTCAATCAATTTGACTTTTTCAAACCGCTTCATTGACCAGTTTTTACCAGGTGTTTGGATTTGGCATGACTAATATTAACATAATGTTATATAGCACCTTCTAAATCTGAGCAATTAGTCATTTTGGTCCATCCAGTCCCCAGTTAAGTGAAGACAAAAATTGGACAAACTGATTATCTGATTATGCTTTAAAATGGTGAATTCACTACTCTGCTATGGCTATGCTATGACCATAGATTCTGCTAATATTTTATAATGTATTCAATGTTAATTTCTGGACTTATGGCTTCTGATCATGTCCATATGTCACTGCACTCAAATAACATTGTGAGATAATAAAAATGTATTCTATATCAGTATTGTCAATGAATTTTACCATTGATTAGTCTCCTTTGTGTGCTAATCCAAGTTTCTGTATTTTAATAGAATCCATCAATTTCTGTATACCTTATGCATAATTACAATCATATTGTGAGTTTTCTGAATTGATAGCACAGCATTTGTTGCCATGTGCATAAAAAGCAAAAGAATGTCTTTTTTCAACTTGCCTTGTTGTTTTCAGAATTCTAGCTTTTGTCCATTTTTTTTTTTTGTGTAAACCTTATGCTACTTATGTTAGCCATCTGGGTTCCCTGGTGTTCCCAGTCTACCCAGTGACCTTCAGAGAGATCAAAAAGCTATGTTTATACAGTTAATACTGGACATGGGTTTAGCTACAGACTGAAGAGTCTGAGTGGCCTTTAAGGGTGGCTGTCTGGCTTCAGAAGTGAAGTAAGCCTGATGCCAGAGAGCCATCTGTTACCCCTGAGCTTTTTTCATATTGCTTTTCTTACCTGAAATTTCCTCCCTGATTCTTCTTGCTCACTCTAGCCACTTGATATTCTCAATCATCTCAAATAGGCTCCAGGTTTAAAACCTTTACAGGGCTTCCCTGGTGGCTCAGATGGTAAAGCGTCTGTCTGCAATTCTGGAGACCCGGATTCGATCCCTGGGTCGGGAAGATCCCCTGGAGAAGGAAATGGCAACCCACTCCAGTATTCTTGCCTGGAAAATCCCATGGACAGAGGAGCCTGGTAGGCTACAGTCCATGGGGTCGCAAAGAGTCGGACACGACTGAGCGACTTGACTTACTTACTTAGGCTGAGGAAACCCTTCCTGAGTAACCCACATGGCTAACTCTCTCACTTCATTTAACTCTCAGCTTATCAGAGAGGCATTCATGCACACCCGATGGAAAATATTTCTATTCCCACCCTGTCCCTTAACCTGGGTAGCTGGCCTGGTCATAGTCTACTGAGCTGTAATATTAAGAATTAAATACTTAATTATCTAATAGGCAGATACACATGCTAAAGGCACCAACAAAACAGTCACCAAAACACTTTTTAAAAATAATTTCATATCATCTAGGTAGTCACCATGGGGCTTCCTTAAACTCATTTTTAATTACATATCAGAGATGGAAATGGGGAACAATTTTATTTTTAGTGCTTTGGGTTTCTAAAGCTCTTACTCTTACCCTAGAAATATGTCATCATTCTTTGACAAACTATACTCCATGTTAGTGCATGTGGATAACATATGTCATATATCTTATTTAGCCACTTCAAGAATGAGCATATTCTGGTTGCTTTATCTTATAAGAGAAGGCCCTCCTTCAAGATGAAAAAAAAAAAATACACCTTTCCCCCTTATTTCCTTATTTTAAAGATACTATATTCAGAATCTTGTTCTATTTTTTTTTAATTATAGTGGTAACCACAGACGTTAATCAGGTTCTAGTTAATCTTATTTTAGATCAATTTTGAAGATGACTTCTCAGGATAGAGCATATACTAACCCTGAGCCAAAAAGAAAAAAAGCTAACTAGCCTCTATCACTGTCTCTCTTAAATGTGCTTATGTGCCCTATGATTCCAAAGGTTGGCTTAATAGTGAGGAAAAATTGCACAATCTGGTGTTGAGCAGACAATATGGCTAGAGCAAACATATCTGATGCTTATGTAATTTTTCCCATTCTAAGGTACTGATCATCCCACATAATTTAATCTCTTACATTTCCCCCTTTCCATCATCAGCATATTAATGCTTTTCATCACCATTTTTTGGAAGTATGTCACATATATTTGCCATCCTTTGAAACGTATGGTATGGAACTATTCAATAGCTGCAATATGGTGATTAAGGGCTGCTGAGCACAACTACTAGGAGACTCTTATCTGGGGTAGACAGAATTCTTTCCAATGTAGTCCTAAGGGACCTTCCAGTAATGAAAAATAGTAATTCGAAGTCCTTCCTACCTGTCTGTTGCCAGGCAGCTCTAAATGGAGCCACAATATTTTTTTCTTTTTTCCACAGCCCATATTAAAGCAAATCAAGTGTAAGCCAGTAGAAGTTGGAGAGTTTGATTAGAGATCCTGATGTTATCAATTTAAGAATTAATTCAAAGTCTATTCATCCCCATATAATACTATAAAGCAATTTCATGTATGCAAGCAAGTTATATTTTCTTAAACTGCTATCACTAACTTAGCTCATCAGTTTCAAAGAAAATCACACAAATCCAGAAGCACATTCGACATATGTGTGGTGATTATTTTTTTAAAGAAAGTTCAAGCTTTATAAGCCTGAAATGTATTATTAAATCTAATGGATCTTTTCATATTTCCCCACCCATGCTCTGTCCAGCTAAATCTGAACACATTTTGGAGATAAGGACATTTTAACTAGTTAAATTAAAATGAAACACAATTCAAGATTCTGAGTTTAAAGACAGATAAATAAAATTTGAAGAATTTACATTTGAAAATTTGAATCTTGATAAAACATTTTAAACATGATATAGTCTTTAAAATTGATGTGCTTAAAATGAATAAATCTGCAGTTGAATGGTAAGCATTTCAAAGGCAGTATTTCCAAAGATGAAAGAAAATGATGTTGAATTGGCTTGTGTACAACAATTGTGCATTAGTGTGCTCTAATTGCCTATGGCATTCTTTTATTGCTTCTAATTGTTACATGGAGTTGCTTTATACATTTAAAATTCTTCTAAATTCTGGAAGGTAGCTGCATGCTGCACTGAAAAGTGATTGATGCATTTGTTTTAAAACATCTGGAAATTATAAGGCATTATTATCTGGAAACACCTAGGAAGATACAGTACAATTATTTTTTTAATGCTTTATTATTTCACTCACTGAAATGTTATTTCCTTCAGTTTCTCCTCTACCATTCTAGCTTAACTAATAATAATTTCCTGCATTAAACCAAATGACTCTCTGGAGATGATTGTGTTGCTTTACAAGTTCTTTAATGGAGGACAAAAGCTGAGATCTTTTTGATTACAGGTACTTGTTTACATACTCCCTTCTCTTAGTTGAAGATTATATCAAACAATTGTTTTGCTAAAGTTTAAAATACCTTATTTGGTTTTGTATTCTGTAAGGAACCCATCTGCCAAAGCAACAATCCTTTAAAGATCCAACTGTGAGTCAGTTTAATATTAGTTTTCTATTTTTCAGGCTTAAGACAAGAATTAAATGCACTATCTTTACATTAAAGCTCTATACCACCTCACATTCATAAGTCTAAAACTGCAGAGAAATCAACAGCCTTTAAGCTTTTTGTTAGTAGTATGTGAGAAGTACTTATAGCAAACCAGCCACTCAAATGGACAGCCTAAACAGCAAGAAGGAAAAGAACGAATGGAATACTAGTAGAAGTTTTTATAAATTTTGAGAATAAAATTCCGTGTTAATTTTATTTTCCATTACCAGGTTTTTAAAAATTTTTCTCATGCGGACCATGTTAAAGCATTTATTGAATTCGTTACTATATTGTTTCTGTTTCATATTTTGGGTTTTCGGCCACAAGGCACGTGGAATCCTATCTCCCCAACCAGGGACCAAAGCTGCACTGCCTGCAATGGAAGGCGAAGTCTTAACCCCTGGACCACCAGGAAAGTCCCACCAGCTTTTTATTCAAATGAAATGTTCTATATTGATAGCAAAAAACTTTTAAACTATATAACAACAGTTTGTACTTTCTGGCATTTGGCAGTTAACTCTGTTTTCAAATTGCAACTGGAAAAAAAGCAATCATTTTTAATCTTTGAATAGTTGCATTTCAATCATATGACTAGGTTTATTTTCCAACCAACAGTATGATGGCAATAATATATTTAATAACATTATTTAAGACATTATATTAAACTGTCTTGCTATCCATAAGCTTAAACTGCTTGCACACATTGAGCACCATGATGTAAATTCCTTTATATTCGTAATTGGGTTCAAATAAGTACACCAAAATTTTAATTTGTGAATGAATAGTGACATGGACATTTAAAAGGCCTCTCTCTCATTACATTTAGAAACAAAATTAATTTTTTCAAAGTTTAGGACAAATTGTAATGGAGAAGCAATACAAATAGAGTGTATCTTATGTTTTAATACTTCTTTGCTTATTTTTCTGTTTTCTTTTAAGTAAGTGAGTATGTTTGTATGGACAGGGGGCTGAGGAATGAGCATCTGGTGCCATGATTATATCAATAAGGAAAATTAAATTGGGAGGGTAAGTAACTTTCTTAAGACCATAGAACCATTATGTGATAGAGCTGAGACTCCAGACCAGGCTTGTTTATTTCCAAAGCCCATGCTCTTCCTACTGCATAACATTGATTTGCCTTAAACTATGTAATAACAATCTCAGATATGATGTGTTTAAATACAATTCTGTAAAAAGAATGTTTGATATAATAGTAAGCATATTTAGCAAGTGTAAGTTCCATCCCACGATGACAGTAACATTAGTATCTGATATATGTATAATTAACCTACAGCCAAGCCTTGAACAGGATTTCCCTGCTGGCTCGGATGGTAAAGCGTCTGCCTACAATGCGGAAGACCTGGGTTCGATCCCTGGGTCAGGAAGATCCCCTGGAGAAGGAAATGGCAACCCACTCCAGTACTCTTGCCAGGAGAATCCCATGGATGGAAGAGCCTGGTGGGCTACAGTCCACGGAGTCGCAAAGAGTTGACACAACTGAGCGACTTCACTTTCACTTTCAAGGCTTAAACATAACGTCTAGGTATTTATAACCTTCCCTTAGAGGGGTTAGAGTTAAGTAAGATCCTAGTGAGAATTAGGTCAATAAAAACTGACTCAATGAAATGAACTGGAAGAGCTTTCCTAGGAGAAAGACCGATCCACTTCAATTCTCACACTATTCAGAAGATCCTCAGGAAAGCTCTAAGTATCGTCGTTGGTATAGACCATTAAGCTTGAGAGAATAATAGACTATGTCAAATAAAAAGCAAAAGTTTAAAGTTTTGTCCTGAAAGGAAATATTTGTTGAGGAGACCCCTCCAGCAATCAATAGAACAGCCTTTGTTTTGTGCCATGATATGAAGAGTGCTCAGTTAAGGTGAAATATTTTTACCTTACAGCCCATTTCTTCATTTTCTACAATATATTTAAGTACAAGGGCTAAAGCTAAAACAATTCAACTGTATAGCAATCAAAGCTATAGTTTTTCCAGTAGTCATGTACAAATGTGAGAGTTAGATCATAAACAAGACTGAACACTGAAGAACTGATGTTTTCAAACTGTGGTGCTGGAAAAGACTCCTGAGAGTTTCTGGACTGCAAGGAGATCAAACCAGTCAATCCTAAAGGAAATCTACATTGAATATTCATTGGAGGGACTGATGCTGAGGCTGAAGCTCCAATACTTTGGCCACCTGATACAAAGAGCCAACTCATTGAAAAAGACCCTGATGATAGCAAAGATTGAAGGCAGGAGGAGAAAGGGATGACAGAGGATGAGACGGTTGGATGGCATCACTGACTTGAACATGAATTTGAGCAAGCTCCTGGAGATGATGAAGGATAGGGAAGCCTGGCATGCTGCAGTCCATGGGGTTACAAAGAGTCGAACATGACTTAATGACTGAAGAATGACAACAAAAACATAAGTAAGAAATTCCCTGAGTTCTGTGAGCCAAGGGTCCAAGAAGTGGGTCACTGGATTCTCTGATCTATAGCCAGTTGATCAGAAACATAGTTAAAATGATTTATTCAGTTCACCAGGACTGATCTTCCTAATAATCTATGTGAATCTCTGTTATCATGCATTACTCTGTAAAAATTGTTAAAACCCACAGAGGCAAATCAGTATGGACAAATAGTGGGAAGCTTAACTTTTATAAGCAACTTACTGAGATTATTTTGAGGGGTGGACCTAGATAGAAATCAAAAATCTAGTTCAAGTTAGGCCACGCTAAGATCTGGGTCTGGTTTTCCAGCTAGATCAGTCTTAACCCTGTTCCCATGAATGTATTCATCACATATCAAAAGAGTTTAAAAGATGGTACAGATTTGATTAGTAGTGTGCCCACAATCCTTTGCAAGTAAAATACTGTGTCATTTCAAGACCCTTTAAAATATCAGACACAGCCTTATGCTTTTAGCAAATCTTCTCTAGACTTTAAATGCCATGTGAGAAAAAAAAAGTCTAGTGAACACACTATTGTAATCTCTATTCTACAGCATATTTACAATAGTCACAGATTATCTTAATACCTAATGATAGTATCAAACTGTGTTTTATGTAACCCAAGCTCTCTATGGAGGAGGGCTTGAATTGACTTGAGTATAAGGGATGGTAAAGAGAGGAGACAGGGCTCCATGTCCCTCCATTGCTCCTATTTCAACCAGACATTTCTCCTTTTATATTTGTTCTACATACTGGAGTTCAAAGTAATCTTTTTTTTAAGGTCAGGCACTAAAACTGTTAGGCAATTGCTGTTATAGCCTATGTGAATCACTTCCATTACTAGTGTCAATCACAACCACTGCTTCCTGTTATTAAATTGATCGATCCTATTTGTGGGTTAATAGAGAAGGTTCAGGCAAGTAATTTCCATAATTTACTAGATGTTAAGAAATCATGTAATCATGCAGTGGCTCTTTTTTAACCAATCATGCAACAGCTTTTTCTAATTCCTCCCCAAATTATCATAGTACATAATCACACTATTCTTTGTGGATAACTTTAGCTAGACTCTATAGAACCACTAATTCACTTTAACAGATTTACAAGATAGTTTTAACAAAGATCCAAGATATAATGGAGCTAAAGAGAGCAATGCAGCAATAATAAAAATCTCTGTCTGTAATATCTCAAGAGTTCCTTTCTGGGAGTAGCTGTGATGACTTATTTTATTAAACAACTTGACCTAGCCACAAGGTGTTCAGATATTGGTCAAATATACTGGTTGTGTTCATGAGTGTGTTTTTTGGATGAGATTAAGATTTCAATGGGTAGATTGAGCAAAGCTGATTGCTTTCCCTAATTCAAAAAGGATGAACATGCTTATATCTTGAAAATGAGGGAACTCTTCCTCCCTGACCACTTGATCTGGGACATGGATCTTTTCATGCCTTAGGACTAGAACTGAAACATCAGCTCCTCATGGGTCTTGAGCCTGTCGGCTTTCAGACTGGAACTCACAGCGTCAGCTCTGCTGGATCTTGGGCTTTTGGAATCAAACTGGAACTAAACTATCAACTGTCCTAGTTCTCAAAACTTCGGACTCACACTGGAACTATAGTATCAGCTCTCCTATGTCTCCAATTGCCAACTGCTCTAGAGAACTTTGCTTAATACAGTTCCTTTTTTTTCCTCATGGTTAAATTTTAGCTAAACTTCATCTAAGTAGGTCAGTGAAGTTCTAGCTTACATGCAAAAAAAAAAAATAAATAAATAAATAACAAGCCTTATGCTTCCAAAGTAAAATATGAAGTCACATCTTCATCTCTTTTTTTAAGCAATGTGTTATTATATATAGTGAATGAAAAATAATTGGATAGGGTTTATTTAGTTCCACAGATCATGGATGTAAAGCAAATAGAACTTAATCAGAAATTCAGCAGATTCTTCAGAGTTATTTGAGGAACAATATTCAGTAAATCATGTTTATTTGCATGAAAAAACATTCAAAAATCATGCCACTTTATGTTTTTCCCTACTTCTAAGTTAAATTTTGATCATCCATTTGTAAAAATAATGAATATCATTGCAGTGTAATAAATATCTCATTCCTTCATTAATCCAGTATTGCTTGATTCTTCTTTGCAACCTATGGACTATACAGTCCATGGAATTCTCCAGGCCAGAATACTGGAGTGGATAGCCTTTCCCTTCTCCAGGGGATCCTCCCAACCCAGGGATTGAACCCGGGTATCCAGCATTGCAGGTGGCTTCTTTACCAGCTGAGCCACCAGGAAAACCCAAGGAAGGTTCCCTGGAGAAGTAAATGGCAACCCACTCCAGTATTCTTGTTTGGAAAATCCCAAGAACAGAGGAAACTGGCAGACTACAGTCCTTAGGGTCACAAGAGTCAGACGTGACTTAGCGCTACCTTTCTTTCTTTCTCATTAATCCAGTATTATTTATTGAGCACCTTCTACATGCCCAACATAGTACTACATTGGGTTGTTGTTTAATTGCTCAGTCATGTCCGAATCTTTGCGACCCCATAGCCTAAGGCCTGACAGGCTCCTCTGTCTATGGGATTTTCCAGGCAAGAATACTGGAGTGTATTGCCATTTGGGTACATATTGATTAATAAGAAAGATATGATCATTCATTTTTATGGGCACTACAGTTTAGTGGGAGTGAAAGGCAATAAGCAAGTACACACACAAACCAAGAAAGGAATTTTTACTAACTTGGAGAGAAGACAGTAAATCACTGTATTTAAGAATTCTATTTATACTTGTCCTCACTCTTCATGTAAAAATACATTTAGCTCAAAGAGATTAACATAAAGGAGAACACAAAATATTTTCTAATCATCTTATTTCCAAGAATAGTACAGGGCCCTGACAAAAATGATTACTTGGCTTTAGTGACTTTGTCTTTCTGTTCCATACAGTTTCCCAAAAACCTCCTCTGGCACCTTTTATTTACATATGCTTTTCATGAAAATTGCATTTTTGGCACTATGTTATCTTAAGGGAGCTAACCACCTTTGAGAACTATGCCAGCAGCAGGCAGATTCCACATAGTTATAGTCAATAAACTGTAAGGAAAAAGGCAGACCTGAGGAAACCTACTCTAAAGAATGGCACAAATCTTTATAGAGTGAGTATTCTGTTGTTCACATAGTAGCAGATAAGAAGATGAACCAGAAAGGGATACTGTCTTCAAATGCCCATATTACGTAGCAGAGGTTAAAACGAAAAACAAAACTACATGAATATATTGTACAGAACAAAAGGAGAACATTCTAAAAGAATTTTTTCTATCTGATGTTTTAGATGCCAAAATGGTAGAAACAAGGTAAAAGTGGACATCTCACTGCCCTTCCAACACTTTGGAAGAGACACATGCACATACATAAAATATTTATTCCTGTCCTTTCCTCTTCATTTTTGTTCCTTTCCATAATACCTAAAATGGGTCTTATTATACTTGATAAGGCAATCAATAATAAACAAGAATGTATTTTATTCATTTATTTAATTACCTGCTAGCCTCTGAGCTGGGGTTGGGGATACAAGGGTTTTCTAAGTTCATATTCAGTAAATTTCAAGGATATTTAAGAAATCCATTGTTCAGTATGGTAGCCACTATATACGTGTTGCTACTAACCAATTAAAATGTGGCTAGTCTGAATTGAGATGTGCTATAAGTATAAAAGTACATAACAGATTTTGAAGATTTAGTTAAGAAATGTCAAACATATCATTACTAACTTTATATACCGATGACATGTCAAAATAATAATTTGGACACAATTTAATAAAATATACTAACATAATTTCACCTGTTTCTTTTTAAGTGTCTCTACTAGAGAATTCTAAATTGCATATGGGGCTTACATTATATTTCTATGGGACAGTACTGGTCTAGTGGGAAGGACTGATAAATATAATTAAGAATGCACATGTAAATCCATGGCTGATTCATGTCGATGTATGGCAAAAACCACTACAATATTGTAAAGTAATTAGCCTTCAACTAATAAAAATAAATGAAAAAAAAGAAATAAAGAATGCTAAGTATTGGAATGGGGTGTTAGAAAAAGTTTCTTGAGAGTAATTAAGACATCAAATGTTGCACTCATCTTTATTTTATTTTTACTGCCACACAGTCATTTATGAAAGATGACATAAGTACAAAATTCTTGAAAAGTACTAATGCTTTGCAGGTTTAGTTCAGTTCAGCCACTCAATTGTGTCCGACTCTTTGTGACCACATGGACAGCAGCATGCCAGGCCTCCCTGTCCATCACCAACTCTCAGAGCTTACTCAAATTCATGTCCATTGAGTTGGTGATGCCATCCAACCATCTCATCCTCTGTCGTCCCCTTCTCCTCCCGCCTTCAATCTTTCCCAGCATCCGGGTCTTTTTAAATGAGTCAGTTCTTTGCATTAGGTGGCCAAAGTATTGGTGTTTCAGCTTCAGCATCAGTCCTTCCAATGAATATTCCGGACTGATTTCCTTTAGGATGGACTGGTTGGATCTCCTTGCTGTCCAAGGGACTTTCAAGAGTCTTCTCCAACACCACAGTTCAAAAGCATCAACTCTTTGGTGCTCAGCTTTCTTTATAGTCCAACTCTCACATCCATACATGACCACTGGAAAAACCATAGCTTTGACTAGCTGGGCCTTTGTTGGCAAAGTAATGTCTCTGCTTTTTAATATGCTGTCTAGATTGGTCATAATTTTCCTTCCAAAGAGTAAGTATCTTTTAATTTCATGGCTGCAATCACCATCTGCAGTGATTTTGGAGCTCCCCCAAATAAAGCCTGCAACTGTATCCACTGTTTCCCCATCTATTTCCCATGAGGTGATGGGACCAGATGCCATGATCTTAGTTTTCTGAATGTTGAGCTTTAAGCCAACTTTTTCACTCTCCTCTTTCACTTTCATCAAGAGACTCTTTAGTTCTTCTTCACCTTCTGCCATAAGGGTGGTGTCATCTGCATATCTGAGGATATTGATATTTCTCCTGGCAATCTTGATTCCAGCTTGTTCTTCATCCAGCTCAGCGTTTCTCATGACGTACTCTGCTTAGAAGTTAAATAACAGGGTGACAATATACAGCCTTGACATACTCCTTTTCCTATTTGGAATCAGTCTGTTGTTCCATGTCAAGTTCTAACTGTTGCTTCCTGACCTGCATACAGATTTCTAAAGAGGCAGGTCAGGTGGTCTGGTAGTCCCATCTCTTTCAGAATTTTCCACTGTTTGTTGTGATCCACACAATCAAAGGCTTTGGTATAATCAATAAAGCAGAAGTAGATATTTTTCTGGAAATCTCTTGCTCTTTCGATGATCCAGCGGATATTGGCAGTTTGATCTCTGGTTCCTCTGCCTTTTCTAAATACATCTTGAACATCTGGAAGTTCATGGTTCATGTACTGTTGAAGCCTGGCTTGGAGAATTTTGAGCACTGCTTTATTAATGTGTGAGGTGACTGCAACTGTGTGGTAGATTGAGTATTCTTTGGTGTTGCCTTTCTTTGGGATCGGAATGAAAACTGACCTTTTCCAGTCCTGTGGCCACTGCTGAGTTCTCCAAATTAGCTGGCATATTGAGTGCAGCACTTTCACAGCATCTTCTTTTAGGATTTGAAATAGCTCAACTGGAATTCCATCACCTCTACCAGCTTTGTTCTTAGTGATGCTTCCTAAGGCCCATTTGACTTCGCATTCCAGGATGTCTGGCTCTAGGGGAGTGGTCACACCATCGTGGTTATCTGGATTATTAACATCTTTTTTTTATAGTTCTGTTCATTCTTGACACCTTTTCTTAGTCTCATGATAAAAAGGAGGGAATTTTCATTAAAGACATTTGCTTTGCAATTACCCTAATAGAGCAATGTATTTCTGATAGTTTTGCTTGAGGACCCCGTATTTTCACATATAATTTTGGTTGTGCATTTTTTTTGAACAATTGGTAATTCATTGTGTATTTACTAGAATTATTACCAGATACTACAAAAATATTGCACTGTTCTTCCTCTCTCTCCCTCCCTCCCCTACCTCTTATTTAAGATCTCACTCCAGACATAACTATACTCTAAATTTTAAGCATGCTAAAATCATGTTTTCTGGTTTTCTCTATCTCGGCTACGCCACGTTATCTTGTGCTCAACCTTGTTGGCTCCATTTAATCACTTCCCTATTACTCCTCAACGCATATTGACATCTGCCTCCATCATGCTATTAAAAGTGTTCTTAAAATCATCAATGATTTTCAGGTCCTTAAATTCAATTGAAACGTTCTGTCCTTGTTTTACTCAATCTCCAACATTATTGAGTACTCTAAATCACTCCCTCATTCTAGGATCATTGATTATTTTTTATTTACATTTGCCTCATGAAAACTCACTGTCCCTGTTTCCCTTCTTTTACTTCTCCAGTTATGACAACACTGTCTCCTTTGTAGGCTCATGTAATTAATTCCCTCCTATTAAAAGCTGAAGTTTTCATTCTTGGCCATTTTTTCTTTTATTTTGTATGTTCTTCTCATTGAACCTCATTTATGCTCAAGGCTTCCATTATCAACTGCATGCAAATGAGCTAACAATTTTTATTTCTGGCACCAAGGACCAGGTTTCTATATCCAACTGCCAACTTGGTCTCTCTATTCTGGTATAATCAAAAGAACTTCAGTTTGAATATGTGCAAAACCAGATTCATAATCTTCCACTCCCACCCTAAGTTGATTCCTTGGTTTCTCCTAGACATCTCCAATTGGGTAAACCAGAAAACTGAAGTCAATCTTCATACCGCTCTTCCTCAATTCCTAATTTCTGTAAATTCTACTTCCCAAATATAGCTTAAATTCCTGCATGCCTTTCAATCTCTACCACTGTCATTGAAATAGATCCTTTGAATGTGTGTTGTTAGATATAGAAATAAATGAATGTATTAATAATAAAAACAACAGGTTTAAAAGCATAAAGTGACTTTGGGGGAGATTAAGTAATATTCTGAATTGTCTTATTTGTTTCAGTGAGCACAATAGTAAAACAGAAAACTAGGAATAAAAGCTTGGTATCAGGTCATGGTGAACTGTAGGTGATGTGTTTTTGAGATTGCATTTAATTTTGTAGGTACTAAGAGGCCTTGGTTTCTTTTTTTCTCTGTATTTCATATTTATCAGGGGATGCGCTGTACTTTAAAAAGAGTATTCACAAAATAGTCTGTAACACTGATGTAAAGGAGAGCTTAATTATCATATTGAAGTTTAGATGCTATTGAAAAATTATAGGGAAGAGGTAGTGAGGGCCAGAATGAGTGGTTGCAATACAAATGGAAATGAAAAATAGATCCAAGAGGTACTGTACTGCTAGATTTTTCTTCATAGGATTTGCTTATATAGATGAATAGGGGAGGGAGGAGGAAGTAAAGATAATTCTGAGGTTTAAACATGGATGATAGCAGGGACAGAGGAGAGTGACAGGCTACAGTCCATGGGGTCACAAAGGGTTGGGCGTGACTCAGTGGCTGAGCATAAGCATGATAGCAATAACAAAGAGAAACATTAAATTCATATATCCTATCTCCACCTGGATATTCCACATACACGGGAAAATAAACATATGAAAAAAATGACCATGTCATTCCCCCCAAATATTCCTCTCTTCTGTCTCCTGTATAGGCAAATGCTATCACTGACTACCTAGAAACTTCACAGTCATCTTTGACTTTTCCTTTTACCTGGGCCATAATGTCTAGTTACTCACCATGTCTTACTGAGCTTACCTTCTAAACCCTGCTCATGTATTTTTTTCTCTTCTTGATAATTTCTCATATTGACTATTTCGGGAGACTAATTTGTGTTCTTGTTTCACATATCTCTTTCTAGGCACCTTATGTATGGAAAATGATATAGGGCAGTGGAAAGGACTGGGGTTTGAAATTAGATTAAACGATGTTCAAATATCAACCTTGTTACCTTTAATAAATTACATAACTTCTTTGGATTCCAGTTTCATTAATTATAAATGGGAGTTAGCTAATTTTGGGGATTGGAAACACAAATATATAATACATTTTGACATAATTGGTGCAGAACATTAGTGGTTGTTATTGTTATTACTCTTATTCCAAATTTTTCCATATTTAGTCTCATTAACACTAACTAGCTATGTGACACCAGTCAAATAACGTAACTTCTCTAGGCTTTAGTTTCCTCATTTGTGACAGGGGGAATTCAACATTTACCTTGAAGTGTTCCTAAAAGGATAAAAGTAGAGACATATATTTAAAAAACAAAATGCAGGAGAAATAGCGAATACTCAATAGATGTTAGTTCATTTTCTCCATTTTCACCTTTAATTATTCTAATTTCTCAAATGTCATATTTACAAGGCAAACATTTTTAACAATCTAGGGGGTTAAAGATGAAAGGTAAAAATACCTCTCCCTCTTTCACAAATCTCACTTCTAAATCTCAGATATAGTTTATGAATGTATACCCCAGAGTTATATTAAAGAAACAGTATAATATTATAACAATACTTCTGAAGCTTGTTTTTTATTTAATGATATATTTTGGTGATCTTTCATATCAGCACATATAGATGTAGCTTACTTTTAAAACCAAACATAGATAAAACTAAGTTTTAAAAATAACATTTCAGTATCCATTGTATGGATGTACCACCATCATTTAAATTCCCCTTATTCACTTCTCAAGGAGCATGTAGTTTGCTTCATTATTCAGCTCTTACAAGCAAAGGCACTATGAAAATACAATGAAAAATTAGTTTTTTCAAACTTGTGCAAGTATGTTGGCTGGATAGATTCCTAAAGTGGAAATAGCTAAATAAAATAGTATACAAATGTAAAATTCTTTGCAAATTCCAAAAACTGAGTTATTTTCTACTTAGACAATTGTAGAAGCTTTTTTATATTACAGAAATTAGGGTTTTCTTTTTTCCTCCTACCTGATTTAAATGAAAGAACGAAAAACAAGTTTCTACTATTTTTCAATTAGTTACTTTAGCTTTTTTACTTTGTTTATGAATTATTTTGGGATGAAAATTCACCAATATTTGTCTATAAATGTTTGTTGAACAAATGAACTGATGAACTCTTGATTGAGCTGAATTAACACTAAAGCCTTATGAGTACTCCTAGACAAGCATTATTTCCCTTCCCTAAACCAAAAGCCTATAATACTAAGCCCTAAGGGAAACCTTCCCAAGTTTCTCAGAAGCTCTATTTCACAGACTTGGAGTATATTTAAGACAAAACAAGTTTTCTTATTCAAATTTTGTATAGAAGTATTTATCATTAGTTGACATGAAGTTGAAACCACCTATTTATTGAAAATCCTTTCCTTCTATAACCTCCTTCAGACTTGATGGAGACAATCTGTGAAATCTCTTCTTTTATTATGACTAAACGCTAAAATTCCTCTGGTGGTTCTGTGTGATTTATGTATGGCTATAAGCATAAGTCATGTAAGACAATAAAGCCTACACCACTTATAAGAATGACTCATATGCAGCCATACTGAGATTTATCAAGAGCGTACCACTATTTTGTCACCTGGTTCCTAAACACATAAATGAATTTTAGGTAACATTTATCAGAGATGAAAACAGATAGGCTAACATTAGTTGAGCCTACTACTTTGTAGGTGAACACAGAATTGAAAAGACTTCAACAAAAAGTATGTCACAACCATGGGGACATTTTTATCCAGACAGATAGTTAGATGAGCAAAAAAGGCAATAAACTCACTAGCATTTTGATTTGTGGAGAAAAAATGACACACATATTCTTCAGTAATATAAGTGATCAACATTAGTGCATGGCTGGCTAAGGAGGTGGGAGATTATTACAAAATTAAATGCCTTTCTTCAAGAATATATGTCCTTTCTGAAGTATAATGTTATGTAGTTTGTGTCATTTTTATCCTTAAATGTAAAATCCTTATACTAGAAGGTCATAGGACTTAAAACTGAGTTTAATCACAAGAACAAGAAAGCTCAGATATGGCAATATTTAGGGGCTTGCTGTGGGGAAAAATGGGTGATAAAATGAACAAATAATTTTACCATTAATTAAGTCTGCTAAACCCTAATCTTCTTGGAATTAGAGGGTCCAGTTATTGTTTGCTTCTCTGAAAGTATTCATTTATTCCTAGAATGAATAAGGATTTTAAAATGTTTTAAGAACTTCATAACACATCTTAACCCTGTAGATGTTTTCAGACATTGCAAAAACAGGGTTGGAATGACTCCTTACTTTATCCACTGAGCTGTCAGCAGGACAAGCTTTGTACTTTTAGGCCTTGTAGCTCTATTATTTCTCCAAATATGTGGTTGGGGGACAATAAAATTTACTTCCCTGGAAAAGTTAATTCTCTGGGGTTAGTGTGTAATGACTTTCAGAACGTCATTAGTCACACTGGCAGCTGACAGATTTCTTTTGAGTTGATAGGGGCTGCTCTTACAAACCTCACTAAGCAGTCTCATCCCTATTTCCCTATAACCATACCAGAATTGAGCAGTAACCAGAGAGAAGTTTGGCACCAAAGGTAAAGGATTACAACATTGGGCCTCCCTGAAAAGTCCACCTTTTAAGTGCACATCTCGCTTCATTTTCAGGTTGTGTCTCACATTGGTTTTCAGCACGGGGATGGTGTCAGATGTGGGATATAGAAAGATGTGAGGCGGCACTTAATCTAAGGATCACTGATACATCAGGGAAGAAGAAGGATTTTTTCGTACCAAGGATAAGGCTTTGGGAAAGACAAAGCAGAGAATACTGCAGAGGAACAACCCTGGGTGCCTAGTGGATCAAGTTTTCAATGAAGAGGCGAAAAGTTTCCTATTGTCTCCCCCAAGAAGAGAAATTCAATCACAGATACATTTTATAATGAAGTCAAACCTATTTGGGGAGAAAAAAAAAAAGAAATAGGAGAGAAGCTATTTCTCATATTCTGGCTGAAATCTCTGACTGGAAAAAAAGTCACATTAAATATAAAATCTATCTAAAAACAATATCAGGGATGTCAAACTGCCAAAAGCAAAAACTACATAGTTAAAATGAAAATTGCAGGCAATTTAAAAAAATATAATAAGCTGAATTTTGTTCTTATGATACAGTGTCATCAAGAGAACTCTGAATTTAAATCTGTCATCTCTCTATATTTATTTTTTCAATAGGCTCCCCAATCTTCACTACATTATACACCACACTGAATTATACATCACATTGTAAAATAAAACTCCAGCAGCATACGTATAGGTGAGTATCTAGACACTTCATGCTCTTTTCAAATTAAGAATAAGTAACAAATATTCCATCCCAAGGAAAATTAGGCCACTCATTTTGGGAGATTTCACAGAGTGAAAGGAAGTAAATAGCTGCATATCCACTTTCAAGTCATTATAAAGATAACCTCAATAATTCAAATATCAGAAAATAAATAAATAAGTGACATACTGATACATTTTCAAAGGAGACAATCAGGGAGGTGACAAATGTTTTCATGACAAGACACCAATGCCTGTCAACTGGCTCCACTTTTGGTACAAAGAAGAGGGTACGATCAAGGCACAAATACAAAAATCGAATAGAAAGAGGGAACATTTTTAAAAGTCCCAAATTCTGCATGAAGTTAGGAACAAATCATATGGGTCTTCTGTGAGAATTGCCCATTATGGATCAGTGGAACAACACAGGTGGCTAGCTTACAGGGATCGTAAACCCACCACCACTACCATCAATAAATTTAAGGTCAATCTGTATGACACTGGGCTGGAAAATTTCAGCATTGGGGTAGCTTCTATGGGATACATCTTGCTACAACAAAAATTAAAAGATGAAAAGATTGAGTATAATTAAACATCAACACCTTAGTATTAATAGTTTTATGGTCAGTCATCAACATTTTAATATGAACATATGGTATGACATTCAATGGCTGGTCAATTACCAATACTCTGAATGAGACATAAGACAGGAATAGATTTGTACTTTCTAAACTCTCTTCCTAGGTGGTCATATCCAATGTCAAGATTTAAAATAGTGCTTATATGCCAATGACTTTCCAAATATCTCTATCTCTGACATTGCTCCTAAGCTCCAGATCTATGTTACAGTTATCTTTTCCTTATTTGACAACTCTATTTGGATCTCAAATATGGCCCCTTCCACCCAGTTACTCAGGCTAAATAATTCAGGAAACTCCCTTGATTCCTTTATGTTCCAAAACTCTACTCCTAGTTCATCATAAAATGCTACTAGCTCTTCTTTCAAAATATATCTCAAATTCATCTAGTTATCTGCACCCACTGTCACCAACCTAATCTAAGCCACTCTTATATTTTACCTATACCATTGCAATCACATCTTAATATATTTCCTTGCTGCCACTATTCACCTTCTTCAGTATATGTTCCACTCAGTAGTCAGGGTGTTTTTTTTTTTTAAGTAAAATAGATCCTTTCATGCCTATGCTTAAAAGACTCCCAATGTCTGCCCAATATACCAAAAATAAACTCCAAACTCTAAACCATGCCCTGTAAGGCCTTTGTTAGATTTACCCAAGCTGTCTGTGTTTTCATTCCTCAAATATGTAAATATCATTTTGAACTCAGAATCTGTGTGCTTTGAATTCTCTCTACCTATAAAACATGTAGATTTTTGCAAGGATAGTTCCCTGTCTATAAGATCACAAGTAAGTGACACCTAATCAAACAATTCCTTCATGGTCATCTAATTTAAGTAGTCTCCTAGTTACTCTTCATCCCATTCCCACTCTCTATAGCGTACAGTGATTACTAACTGATTTTTTAAATCTCTTCACTGTTTTATTTGTTTGAATTCCTGCCCCAAGATGAGAATATAAGCTGTGTGAGATCAAGGACCTTGTTTGCTTCGTTCAATGTTTTATCTCTAAAACATAGAACAGTGCCTTGCACAATGTAGATATCCAATGACTGAGTGGAATTATGATAACATATGCTCTCCTTTACCTCCTAATTCAATATTATGCCATGCATAACATTCTCTATCCTGATTGCCTCTTTTTTTCTTCATAACACATCACTTCACAGCAGTTATTGGTTAGAAATATCACATTCATTTATTGGCTTCCTTTATTTATTGTCTATCTCCCTCAGTTAAAGTGGAAAAACCATGGGAGCAAGGGTCTTATTTGTCTTGTTTATTATTGAATATTCAGTACCTATACCTAGATCAATGACTGACATATAGCAAGAACACAATAAATATCTGATGGTTAAATGAATGATTCTTGATGGAAAAGTTGCGGAAGGAAAAAAATGCATAGTTTGGCTCCCACTCCTCAATAGCTATATTTTTTCAATTAAGGACCTGGTAAGGAATAGGTGTTAGGATAATGTAATAAAAATAGCTGAAATGTATAGAGAACATTGTTGACTGAAGAAAAATTCACTGTCTAATAGCTGTGTGGAACAGCAAACTGTGGAAAATTCTTAAAGAGATGGAAATACCAGACCACCTTACCTGTATCCTGAGAAACCTGTATACAGATCAAGAAGCAACAGTTAGAACCAGACATGGAAAACCAGACTGGTTCAAAATTGAGAAAGGAGTACATCAAGACTGTATAATGTCACCCTGCTTATTTAACTTATATGCAGAGTACATCATGTAAAATGCCAGGCTGGATTAATTACAAGCTGCTGGAAGAAATATCAACAGCCTCAGATGTGCACATGATACCACTCTAATGACAAAGAAAGCAAAAGAAGAACTAAAGAGCCTCTTAATGAGGGTGAAAGAGGAGAGTGGAAAAGCTGGCCTAAAACTCAACATTCAAAAAACTAGGATCATGGCATTCAGTCCCATCACTTCACGGCAAATAGAAGGGGAAAGAGTGGAAACAGTGACAGATTTTATTTTATTGGGCTCCAAAATCACTACGGATAGTGACTGTAGCCATGAAATTAAGACACCTGCTCCTTTGAAGAAAGCTATGACAAACCCAGACAGTGTATTAAAAAGCGGAGACATCACTTTGCCAACAAAGGTCCATATAGTCAAAGCTATGGTTTTACTAGTAGTCATGTATGGATGTGGAGTTGGACCATAAAGAAGGTTGAGCACCAAAGGATTGATGCTTTTGAACTGTGGTGTTGGAGAAGAGTCTTGAGAGTCCCTTGGACAGAAAGGAGATCAAACCAGTCAATCCTAAGGGAAATCAACCTTGAATATTCATTGAAAGGACTAATGTTGAAGCTGAAGCTCTTATACTTTGACTACCTGATGCAACAGCTGACTCATTGGAAAAGATTCTGATGCTGGTAAAGACTGAGGGCAGAAAGAGAAGGGATGACAGAGGATGAGATGGTTGAATTGCATCACCAACTCAATGGACTTGAGTTTGAGCAAACTGCAGGAGATAGTGAAGGACATAGAAACCTGACATGCTGCATTCCATGGGGTCACAAAGAGTGGGACATGACTTTGAGACTGAACAAAAACAATAGTTTTGAGTTAAGTTATATTCAGGGATCTTACTGAGGATTTTAGTCTGAAAGACACCCTCAGATAGCTCTGAGGAGCTCTGAAGAGGTAAGGGAAGAGCCAGGATATGTAGGAGTTTTTTGCTGGAAAAAAAGAAAGTGTAGCCAGACATCAAAAGATTACTGCTAATCACACACACACACACACACACAAAACTAGGTATCTCACACTAATGATTTTAGTGATTTTCTATGTAGCAAAGATGCAAGAATCTGAGCCCACTGAAGTTACTCCTTAGATATGCATCTCAACTATTTAGGGCCAGTAAATAGCACAGATTGCTTCCTGATTTTCTTCAACCTGAATGGAGAAAATGGAATGGCAGGCTACATTCTCTGTCCATAATATAATAATAGTAGGCACTGTTGAAAGTGTTTTATATATACTAACTCAATGTCACAGTAATCCTGTGAGGGAGGTTTTGCTATCAACTCCATTTTAAAGTTTAGGAAAGCGAAGTTAAAAAAAAATAAATAAAATGTTCAAGACTGGTTTCCTATTATTATTTTATTATTGTTAAATTAAGCTGTCTCCCTGGGCTTCTCTGGTCGCTAGGATGGTAAAGAATCTGCCCACAATGCATGAGGCCTGGGTTCAATTGCTGAGTTGGGAAAATCCCCTGGAGAAGGCAATGGCTACCTTGGAACAGCTAAGTTTTCAAGAAAAGTTTATTGAGAAATGAATGATTCATTCCTGTTGGCAGCTAGGTGTGGCTGAGCTCCAGATCCTTGTGAGAGGGGAAAAGATGGTCTTCATCATCTCTAGGTCACCTTTAGACCCAGGGGCTCCAGGGAAATATTTTTTTTTCTGAACCTATTTATTTCACCCTTGACCTCAGGATGCCCTTGATTCAGACCATCAAAGAAAAACAATTTGAGATATCATCAGTGGAAACATTTGAAAAAAGTCATTGGTTTCCACCATTTGGAGATATTGTCAATGTGTTCCCTATAACTTATCTTTAAAAAAAAAAAACCTCTTTCCCTTAACATCATCTACTTCAGCTTCCTTCCTGGATGACTTTAGAGGGAATTCTTTCTTGAGGCAAACAATCTCTGTGTCATTAGCACAAAGTAATCCTTAGTATAATGGGCTTTAATTGCCTTTAATTATTTTATATCTGAATTGCCGTACACTGCAGGACATTTAGAACCATAATAATAAAATATCTTACTATAGTGGTTTATAGAAGTACTACATTCAGCTTTAACTTCTAGGAATCACTCTGAGGTCTAACGGTATCTATAAATCATTCTAATCTCATGGCAGAAGTTGAAGGCACAATGGGATCTTGAATAGGAAACAAAACATATAAACTTTTCAAATTAATTCTTGTGAAGGCCTGGGGCTTTATTCTTACTCTCATCTTGCTTGAGTTATGACAAAATTTAAATAGCCAATCCATTTATCAACCACATGGTAAACTATCTTTAAAATTAAAAATAAATTTATATTTCTATATTTCCAACATTTAAATAATTATATTATCTATCCTAAGGTATCCCAGTAAGTAGTGAATGTAAAGAAATATTAGCTCATTTTATGCATTCTCAGAAGTTAAGTAAACTATTGATCTGAAGGCTACAGATATTAGAGGAAGATTGATTTTTTTTAATCCAAGGCTAGAATCTATCTCCCTATAGCCTAATTAGCCTATGTCTCAGTAAAGTGCTCATTAAGCACTGAAGGTTGTCAGGTTTGGTGAGGGTGGTGAAAGAAGAATTTCAGATATATTATTGATGTTACATCAGTAATCATTGTGACATTACAAAATAGCATTACATCATTATAAAGATATAAAGATTAGGTGGACAAGATGGTTTTAGTTACATTCCAATATTTCCAACAGTTGTCTCTATTGAGTGCCATAATATTTTGTATCCATTTATTCACATATATACTATACATATAAAAACCTCACTGAAAGGGGAAATGATCCATGTAAATAGAGAAACTGACCTCAGCAGATGAGAACTACAGAATAAGGACTTTCCCTGGAGCTTGGCTCCTGAGTATGTGACAGTTGATTATAATCTTTCAGAAACCAGCTCTTGAGCTGTATCATCTTCCCAATGGCTGAAATACCCCTTGAAGGAAGTAGCATCTATGTCAATCTGAGTTTGATCCAGCACCACAGAAAAGCTGCTATAGTCTCATGTCTCTTTTAAAAACACCATGGACAGTAAATCAGGGAGGTTGAACCTGAAAATCTCATTTTAGGCCACAAATGTCTTTAAATAGCAGAAGGCTGTAAAAGAGTCTATGAATAAAAGGTGAACTCAGTTTTGCCAATCCGAATTACCTCACAAGTGTTAGACTCAGTTTTCATTTTGATTGCTCTCTCAGTGTGGTTTTTGTGAGCACCCTGAGCCTTTGCCTTGAGCCAAATTATCACTAGACCACATTTTTATTATACCTTACCTCCTGTCCATGGAACGCATGTGATTCATCTCTTTAAGGTCAATGCAATGTCACCTCAATAAGAAGATAATACACTTTGGAGATAATAACAAAGATACAACATTCAGGAAACACTTATGAGAGATTTCCAGTACACTTCCTCTGCCACCATCCCCCAAGCTAACTTGATCTTCATTGTATTTACCTAAAAATCTATTGTGGATTATTTTGTTCTTTTAACTCTAATAATAACACTGATTTTGTCTTGCACTTAACAGGAAAAGCTGACCCTAAAGCTCTCAGATAGTGTCATAAGAATCTTCAGCTTGAATGAGCTAATAAAAATGAAAATGAGGGGTTAGAAAGTAATGATTATATTGTGAGTACCCATTGTACATTGATCTCTCTATTACAAATATTTCATATATTTTCCCATCTAATGAATATGAAAAGATTACCATTTGGTTTTTATAAGCCTTCTTGTTCTAAAGAAGAAGAAACTTGCTCAGAAGTGGAAATTATTGCCCCAAATCACACCATGAGAAAAAAAAACAGCCAAGATTTGAGCAAAAGTCTGAGTCTAAACTAAAGCTTTCTACTTTAGCACGTAGCTTTTCTCACCACCTGCCTCAAACTAGCTTCTCTGGTGCCTCTAGAAATCCCAAACAACTAACAGATTAAAAATCCCACAAAAACAAATTTAGATCAGATGGGAAAATAGCTTAACCTTGTATCCACAGTGACCATCTGTCCTGGGTAGAAAAGTTTAAATTTAAATAAAGTTCCATTATACATTAACTCTCAGAAAAGTACATTATTTTAACAATTAAACTATAGTTCCCAGAGGGCTTTCCTGGTGGCTCAGTGGTAAAGAATCTGCCTGCCAATGGAGGAGATGCAGGAGACACAGATTTGATCCCTGGATCAGGAGGATCCCCTGGAGGAGGAAATGGTAACCCACTCCAGTATTCTTGTCTGGAGAATCCCATGGACAGAGGAACCTGGAGGGGTGCAGTCCATGTGGTCACAAAAGAGCTGGACATGACTTACCTAATAAACAACAACAACATACTTTGCAGACCATCTCCTAATCTGGAAGCATCCCCAGAATGCTAAAATCATTTCAACTGAGTTTTCTTATTCAGAAATTAAGATAGCTACTTCTATACCCCTTGTTCCACCTTAAGAAATAAAACAAAAAAACAGTAAAGCATAGGACTCATTTATACAAGTAAAGAAAAACTGTATGTCAAAAGGCTTCTTGTCAGGATTAAAATTGTATTCTTTGTGATGTTAGTTTGAAAAAAAAAAACATTTTTGTAAGTGGGTGAATACATAGCTCAAGAGAAGAGATTAGTACTCTTTGAGGCACTTACATATTTTATTCTGTTAGAACTCTTTGATAGAATTTTATCTGAGTAATAATAAGGCAGCATATAAACTTCTCCATTAAAATATGTATTGATTTGTTATATAAGACCATTTGTTCTAAATTAGCTTTTACATTCTGATTTTGAAGTCACAAATTTCAAGAAACATTAGCCTTTTATGAAAAACTATTTATCTTGCTGGTAAGAATGTACATCCAATTTACCTCTTAGTGGGTTTATCTTTTGAGTGGCATAATCCTTCACACTTGACAATGGACCCTAAGATTGAGTAATTCCACTGGGGAATTATTATTTGAATGCAATATTCCTGGGATGAGTAATGCATTAACCCATTACTTGTATTAATAAACTTTACACAATTTATATAATTGTGTTGATTTTAATCTGGCAATTCCCAGATTCTATGGCTTGTTGCAGGGAGTGGGGGCAGGGGGAAGGGGAAGATTTGTAGGAGCAGAAAATTCTGATGGGAGATTAAAACAGCAAAGGATATAGATCTGGGAAAGGTGCTTAATTGAGAAGGTCAAAACCGAGGGCTGGGATGAGTAAGAAAGTGGGTATTGAAAAATAAAGTGGGAAGGTCAAAAATAGCCCATCTACATGCCAGTTATCAAAGTAAGACCCTTGGAATAGGCATCATAGGCATCAACTGTGCTTCAGAAGAAAGAATAGCTGCCTTTCCAGCTGGAAATGACTCCATCTAAGTTGCTTCTATAACTTCAGGAAATGAAAATACATAATAGTAAGTCTGAATAAAACTGTATGTCTCAAAAAGAAGATGACAAACAGCTGTGATCTCTTTCACAACAATCATTAGACTTCACAGACAGATGGGAACAGAGATGGGATGATGGACAATCAAATGCTCTTCCAGTTCTAGCAGATTCTAAATATTGGCTGACTTTCAGAGCTTGCATGAAAATCAACCTGATAGAAACACTACACATATTTCAATGAGAGTTAAAAAATATTTGGCAAAAGTATTTAACTTTATTCTCCTCAGGCTTTTCCTTATTTTCCTTAGATACTTACAGCAAGTCTGTTTTCTTCACTCCATGAAAAATTGGATCATTTGAATAGGAGAGACATGGAAATATGATTTTAAAGTAAAAAAGTGTTTTTTTCTTTCTTTCCAACCAGCTAGCTACTTGTGTGAAAGTTCAGATTTGATGCTTATAAAACAGCTGATCTGTTACTTCAATTTAATGATTAACTAGACTACATTTTATTTGCTTTGAAAAAGATAAGTATCTGTGGTATCCAGGGAAAATATAAGAAAGCTACTTATGTTGTCTAATTAGTTTGAATGACTTTCTTTTGCAAGCTTGTTTGAAGAAGGGTCATTCAGATTGCATCCTAACACTACCATCCCCAATCTACCACCTATTACTGATACACATGTTCTTGTCACATTGTGAGGTCTTTGAAAATAATACTTTAAACTGCCCTCTGCGTCTGGAAATTAATAAGTGTGAACACGATTCAGGAAAGCATTGTGTTACTAAAGATTAGAATCACCAAATGTAAGGCTCTGCCAGTCAAAACTCCAGATGTGGGAGTAAAGCAGTTGTAGCATAATAATTTTTATAAGTCAGAGAGAATTATTTGTCTTCAATCATGCTTATGAATAGTTTTGATTTACTTCTTATGCATTATAGAAAAGGGTGCCTTCCTACTTCATGCCCTATGGCATGGTGACATATAACACTATAGGGTACATTCTCTAGAAGCTATTGTATTATGTATGGAGGCATAAGAAGAAGGAGGGGGGATTACTATGTGCCATGAATTAAATATTGACTATTTGAATGCACAGGTTGGTGCCTTTAAAACATGGTGATGCCTTTAAAACATGGTGATGCCTTTTTTTTCCCCACATGCCATGTGCTTCCAAATGCAGAAAACATATATAGTGTTTTGTAAGCAATATGCTTCCTTTAGCCAAACAGTTACCTTCTTATTGTGTAGGCTTGGTGGGACTGGGTACCTGTCAATGAAATGTTCCAAATACATCTTTGTCACCTCATTTGCTGTGCTGAATCAGCACTCTTTGGGTACAGAGTTTTCTTGGAAGTTTCTTCAAAATATTATACACTGGAGGGGATACTTTCACAAAGGCTGATTCAGCAAATGGAGCAAGAGGAGAAGTGAGAAATTTATAGGGTTCTTTCAATGCTGTAAGGAACCCTGCTGACAGATGGGAAGATGATTATGCAAGTTAGCCGATGTGAGCTGAACTTACAGAGAATGAACCTCAGTCCTTTGTTTGAAATTAACACTCTATGTAGCCCAGTCTGTACTCTGCTACTCATAGCACAGGTCCTTCATTACACTTGCATTTGAATGACACTTTCCACTTTTCAAAACATTTTCACATTTGCCATTTCATTTGTTCTTCATACAAAAGTTAGGTGTGATTAGCTAAATTTGACAGATAAAAAAATAAGGCAGAGTGAGAGTAAACAACGTGTCTAAGATCACACAGTTGATTGTTTCCATCTGATGAACTTTTCAATGTATATACTATGTGTTTGGACACATACATTCCATATGGAGTTAGAGATGATAGAGCTAGAGTTAAGGCTAGAGCAATAGGTGGATGGATGGAGAGAGAGAGGCATTTACTAGACGTCAAGGATTGTGCTCTCCTAAAGGAAATCATTCCTGAATATTCATTGGAAGGACTGATGCTGAAGCTGAAACTCCAATACTTTGGCCACCTGATGTGAAGAACTGACTCACTAGAAAAGACCCTGATACTGGGAAAGATTGAAGGCAGGAGGAGAAGGGGACAACAGAGGATGAGGTGGTTGGATGGCATCACTGACTCGATGGACGAGAGTTTGAGTAAGCTCCAGGAGTTGGTGATGGACAGGGAAGCCTGGCGTGCTGCAGTCCAATAGGGTCGCAAAGAGTTGGACATGATTGAGTGACTGAAGGGATTGTGCAAGGTGATTTAGTTACCTTTATGAACAAGTATCTCTGTCTTCAAGGCAGAGTGAAAAAATACAGCTTAAACTCAAATAACAATTTAAATCTCATGGCTCCTGTTTACTAGCACAAGTCTCTTATTTGCATATTTAAATGCATGTGTTAATTTCACCTGCGATGCCAACTTACTTCTAGAGCTATTGAGAGTCCCTTGGACTGCAAGGAGATCCAACCAGTCCATCCTAAAGGAGATCAGTCCTGAATGTTCATTGGAAGGACTGATGTTGAAGCTGAAACTCCAATACTTTGGCCACCTGATGTGAAGAACTGACTCTTTTGAAAAGACCCTGATGCTGGGAAAGATTGAAGGTGGGAGAAGAAGGGGACAACAGAGGATGAGATGGTTGGATGGCATCACTGACTCAATGGACATGAGTTTGGGTAAACTCCGGGAGTTGGTGATGGACAGGGAGGCCTGGCGTGCTGCAATCCATGGGGTCGCAAAGAATCAGACATGACTGAGTGACTGAACTGAACTGAACTGAACTGAGTTTTTGGTACTATTTTTTTTTTTTTATTTAAGATCCCAAACACTGACAAGAAGTTACTTAAATGCAGAGAGCTATATTTCTACAGTTACTGAGCTCTTGGGTTGACGATATTGAATACTCATTAAACACTTCTCATATGTAGCACAGTCCAGAATAGTAGATCACATGAGAACTGACTAATGTTGACTTTCAACAAACAAGTAAAAACCCTCCATTCCTAACTTGTTCTTAATTTCACAAATGAAGCTTCAATCTGTGTACATTGAGCCTTAAAGCATAGCATATGGCTACATCTTACTAGTAAATTCTTAATATGATTTAACTAGGAAAAGTTGAAAGCCATTCCTTTACCCACCAAGTGATCATTGAGCACCAACTTCATACTTCACCAGGTACTGTGCTATGTGCTCAGGTCTTTGCCCTCATGCACTTATAAGAGGGAGAAGACAGATATTAATAAAATAGTTGCAGGAACATAAATTGCAACTGTTCCAAGTGCTGTGAAGGAAAGCTGTATATTTAATTTGAGTTTATAATAGTTGTATTGACATACCCATGGGAGTCGGGGAGGATTTCCTTGAAAAGATATCAGTTGAGCCAAAAGCCAAGGAATAAAGAGTTAAATAAGCAAAGAGTAGACATTCCAGGCAGGAGGACCAGCATGTGTGATGACAATACAAGAGAACTGTTTTGCAGACTGGATTAATAGCCTTTAGCATGGATTGAGAGACAAAGAAAATAGCAAATTCAGCAGGGAAAAAAAAACAGACTTTATATGAGTACAGATGAGAGGATTTTATGTAGATGCTCCCAATCTCCTTTTGGACAATGTTCACCCCTTTTGGACAATAACAGTCTCCTTTCCTAAAGGGCTGTCTTTCCAATTACCCATTTGAATCTTTTATCCAAAAGTCTCAAGAATTGTCTTTAATTCAATTGCATGAATGGGAATAGAAAATGGGGGTTTATCCATATTGCTTCCATCTATTCATCTGTGTCTGCTGGCAGGCAGAAAGTGTTTTTTTCTCTAATCAGGACAGAAGTCAAAGGGAAAGTTAGATTCTTTGAAACTGGCAAAATGTTTCACCTTATTCCAGAAAGTCTGTACATTCCATTCCAGATATGAGGACCTAGTCATCATACCACAAAACTAGACTTAACTAAACAGAGACTTAAAAGTCATCAAAGCAATTTAAAAGATCTCTATGATGTTTGACAGAGAGTCAATATACATTGCCATGTTATGTGATAACTCGCCAAGGTAGCAGTTTACTCAGCTTTGAGCCTATGCAGCAATGTCAGAAGGTGAGTAAGATCAAATGAAAAAAATGATAAGAAACTAACAATGAAAGCCATGCTAAGGATCTGAAAATAAGTGGGTAATGCATTCTCTACAGAATGCATAAGGATATAGGGCTAAGACCAATGGCAGAGCCTTGCCTGCCCCTGTGAGCCCAGCTAGCCTTTCCAGATGGCCTTGCCTGCTTCCTTTGATTCACAGGCTACAGCCTTCACAGATCATTTACACTTCACTTATTAAGTCTTACTTATTATTTATCACTTCAGTATCTTCTTTCCCCAAGGAGATTGTAAAGTCCTTGAGGACAGAAACTATGAGTTCCTTCTAGTCCTTTTTGTTGTCCCAGGTACTTTCCCTAATTCTATCTGCATACAACAAAGGTACTAAATACTGTATGTGCTAGTTGAGGAAAAGTGTATTGTACTGGAGACCATCCAACTTATCTGGCCAAGGTCAAATGGCTAGAAAATGTTGAAGCCTGTACAGTATCTATATCTTGATTTGCCTGGTTCCAGTAAGTCAGACAAACTTAGGTTGGAATCCTGGCTCCACTATGGATTTAATTTTATGAATATGGGGAAAAGCTTAAGTGCAAACTGCAAGCCAAGCACCATGCTAAATTTCCATTTTCATTCCTGTTTCCCATTTGCATTGGTCTTTTCACTACATCCTTATGTATTCAGTAGAGACTGCTAGTCACTTATTCTCATGTCTTCAGTGCAGCTTTTATTTCTAGTCTCTTTTTTTCATTTGATTTTACTCGTGTGACTTCTCCTTACTAATCTACCATAAGTGTGAACTCTTCTGCTCACAATGTTTCCTATAGGGAGGTGCTGTTACTATTCCCATATCACAGAAACAAGACACAGAAAAGGTAAGTAACATGTCCTTGGTAACACAGTTAAAAAAACAGCAGTACTGAGATACAATCCCAAGTTTAACCCTAAGCTCATCAGTGTAGCTGATGTTGCCTCCTTAATTGTAAGCAATATTAATTGAACATGTGCTAGATGACATACCCCTGCCCTCCTGGATGGTATGGAAAGTTTAACTCTGCATCAGCATGTTTCCCCATAAGTTTGCTTTCATCAAATTCTCAAACTTGTCCATGACTCCACAAAAGTACAGCAACACTCCTTAGGACGGAATGCAGAGGAGAATGGGGATATAAAGCAGTGTGGTACATGTTCCCTGTGCTCCAAGAGCTCATGATTCACTTGAGGAAGTGGATGGTCAAGGATGTAAATATAGCATAAGATTCAAGACAAGATATGTTCACTTCTAAACAAGTGACTTAGAGGAAGGAGAGAGAATTCTGGCTGAGACAGTAAGGAGAAATGTCACAGATGAAAGTGGATTTGAGTTGTGTCTTGAAATACAGGCAAAATTCTGAAAGGTAAAAAATAAGGGCAAAACAAACTACGCAGGCTGCAGACATACAAGGGAATTCAGTGTGAGCAAAGACAATGTCACTTTCCAATGTTGATACAGTGTGTGAGGCATCTATAATTTCTCCTTATGTTCCAGCATAGCTGTGAGCTCTCTGGCTCACACTGTTTCCTGTAGCTGTCCCAGTGACTTACGAATGCTTGGCAGAAAGTTTTGCAGAGCACCTGTTTTAAGCTAGTGGTTTTCACAACCTTGCATTCAAGCATCCCAAAGCCAAAGTGAAATTAAATTAATTTGACCCTTAAAAATTACATTTGTAATAAGGAGAACTAAAGACCATAAAATGAAGATAGCACAACAAAACAGAAATCAAATTAAGAGGTTGTCCTGAAGACCTTTAAGGTGAGGAGGAGCTTTTATGCATTGGGCGTTGTTAAATCATTCAGTTCATTTCACAGTGACTTGCTTTTGATGCAGTCTAGGGTGAAATGTACTTCATTGCTCTCGTGCATAATTAATATCATTCTGTAGTCTTCATCAGATAGGTGACCTCTGAATATAAAGCAATTGTATTTTTCCTAAATTTCCTTTCGCACTGGATTCGCAAAACATGCATTAGGAACCATAGACAAGTGTCTGAAGTACTATTTGAGTGCTGTCCTTTCATGAACTTGACCTTGCTATCTACCATCTATTCATTCATTTATTTATTCATTCATTCCTTCATCCATCCATTACAGCAATCAATATCTAATGATCCTTTTATTCAGTTACCTGAGTGCCAATTATCACCAGGCGTTGTGTTAGGCACTGAATATATGATGATGAATAATAAGGGTTCCATTCTTAAGTTGCTCACAATAAGTGAGAAAACCTGGTGATAAGCAGATAAAATAGAGTGTGAATGAATGAATGTTCAGTTGCTCAGTTGTGTTTAACTCTTTGCAAACCCATGGACTGTAGCCCGCCAGGCTCCTCTGCCCATGAGATTTCCCAAGCAAGAGTACTTGAGTGGGTTGCCATTTCCTCTCCAGGGCATCTTTCTGACCCAGGGATCAAGCCCATATCTCTTACATTATCAGGAGGATTCTTTACCACTGAGCCATCTAGGAAGACCCAAAAGTAATAGGCTACAAAAGTAGGATTTTCAGTTTTAAAGGGTATGAGAGTTCTCATTTTTAAAAACTTTGGTATTAAAAAAGAAAAATGCATGTAATAAAACAAATCCAGGCAGTATAAAAAGAATTATAATAAAAAGTGGTACTATGACCCCAAATACTCAGTCCCCTTACCCAAACGCAAACACTATTCACAGTTTCTTATATTTTTTCCAAAAAAAATTTTATATGTATGCACATGCACGCGCACGCGCGCACACACACACACACACACACACACGGTGTGCTCATTCCTCTGCATTTTGCTTTTTTTCTCTCTGAATAACTTGGGGATTTTTCCAGATCAGCACCCACTTCTCACTCTCTCTAATAACTAAGTGGCATTTTATTGCATGGATATAAGTCACACTTGCTTAACCCATCTCTTCTCGTGTACATAGTGTTGTATTTCAAGTGGTTGCTATTTCAAAACAAACAACACTTTAATGAAAAGCTTTGTGTTTATTATTGTGCAATACATTTCTAGTGATGGACGTTTTCTACAACAGTTGATGTGACTATTACATTTGGACACATAATTTCCAATTGCTTTTCAAACACATTTGCTTCAATTTTATTGTAGTACTAGAAAGGTCTGGAAGTGGGAGCAACTAATTTTTCCTGGAAGCTAGGGAAGATTTTTAAAAGGAAGGGAATTTGAGTGGGGTATTAAGTAATGAGTTCATAAGGTGAAGAATGTGCACAGGGACACTCTAGGTAAAGAGCATGCAGTTGAAGACACTTGAAAGAACATAGTGTGCTCAGAGAGAGTTGACAAGTTCCATGTAACTGTAGAGCACGGTAATGAGAGACTAAGAGCAAGAGATGAGTTTGAAAGGGCAGGTTAGGACCAGAAAAGGAATGATTTTGCTAAAAACTTTAGAATTTTTCTTGCAAATGAAAGAAAGATTTGGACAGAAAGAGGCAGGATCAAATATCTTTTTGAAAAGTTTACTGAGGCAACAATGTTGAAAACAAATGGTAAAAGGGGACAAGGATACTAGTTAGAAAAGCATTACAATAATTGAGTAAGGAAATATCTTTGTTAGTAGAGACTTCTTCACAAACGTTACCCTAATGTAAAATCTCCTACTCTGGGACTCCTGGGACTCCTAATAGCTGCACTATAAGACAGTGGGTAGATAGTACTCTAACACTTAATATGTTGGTCTTGAAGTACTAGTGATCCCAGATGTCAGGCAGGAGGAAAGTAATTTCTTTCTGGAGATAGGTAATATCATTCTATGTACAAAATGGCTTCTAAAAAACATATTTTCAAATAAAATGCATGGAAAATAATCAATGATGAGGCATATGACAACCATTATAATTATCAGATTTAGACAATAAAGCAACTATGCTTACTATAGTCATGGAAATAAAATCCAAACTTTTTAAAATGCAGCAATGAACTGGACAATATAAAAAGAGGTAATTCCTATTTGAAAATTAAACAAAAAGAAATTACAGAAATGAAAAATATAATAATCAAAATTAAAAATTTATTGAATGAGGTTAACAGAAAAATAGGCACAAAGAGAGGATTAATGATCTGGTTTCTAAAATGTACATTAGAAAAATTTACAAAAAGAAATAGAAGCATTTGAGAAAAGGAAAGGCTTAACAAGTTTCAAAGGATTAAGTATGTTAAAAAAATAATAGAATGAGCAGCTTGTGTCTGTCAACTTAAGAAATACAATGTCATCAGTGTCATTGTAATCCTTTGTGTGTCCCCTCTTTGCTTTAATCTCTCTCCTCACCAGAAGTAAAACACCATCCTAAGTTTTGTGCTAATTATTTCATTGACTTTCTTTATTATCACATTTATATGCATATCTAAATATATACCACTGAGGTTTGCCCATGTTTTAAATTTTCTATATATGAAACCATATTGTTTGTATTATTTTGGCTTATTTTTTATATTTCAGCATTGTTGTTTTTTAATTTCATGTATGTTGATGGATGCATCTGTGGTCATTGTTGTCTATTATTTTATTGTATAGGAAAACACCACAGTTTATCTATCTATCTTACCACTGACAGAACTTTGTGGGGTTTATTTTTTCCATAACTGTTGCTACTGGCATTCTGCTATATGACTCCTAACAGAAATGTATAAGAGTTTTTCCAGAGAGGAAATATTTTAAGGAGTGTAAGAATTACTAAGTTGAGGATGTGCCCTAATGTGCTGTGCTGTGCTTAGTCTCTCGGTCATGTCCAACTCAGCAACCCATGAACTGTAGCCCGCCAGGCTCCTCTGTGGGGATTCTCCAGGCAAGAATACTGGAGTGGGTTGCCATGCTATCTACCAGGAGATCTTCCCAACCCAGGGATTGAACCGAGGTCTCTCACATTGCAGCTTCTTTACCATCTGACCCACCAGAGAAGCCCAAGAATACTGGAGTGGGTAGCCTATCCCTTCTCTAGCAGATCTTTCTGTCCCAGGAATCTAACTGGGGTCTCCTGCATTGCAGGTGGATTCTTAGCCAGTTGAGCTACCAGGGAAGACTCTGCCCTAATAGGCAATGTCAAACTATTTTCCAGAGTGGGTGTAATAATTTATATTCCCCTTCTGGATGAAAATTCAAATTTCTCAACATCATTGCTAACATTACCTGTTGTCAGATATTAAAATTGAGCTCAATCTGGTTCATGTGGGAAAAAAAAAAAACAACTGTTGTACTGTAGCTTTAATATGAATTTCTCTGATTAAAAGTTAAACATATTTTCAGGTTTATGGACATTGTGTCTCCTCTTCTCCCTGTTTTGTCTTTCAACTAATCAAAAAAAAAAAAAAAAAAAAAAACAGACCATCTTCTTTCAGAATTGGAGTTCTTTATGTATTTTGAATTTCAATTGATTGCTTGTTAGAAATGTTGTGCTCCAATAAAACATTATTTGTGGGAGAAGCTGACTTATTTCACCTTAAGAGGTTGAGGGTTAGTCAAGCATAGAGATTTTTCATATCTGCAAGGAAGTTTCAATATGCATGCAGAGTTGAGAAATACTACTATTTAAAAAAAAAATCGATGTATTTAAGACTCTGAATCCTGTATCCTTAAAGTCTTTTAATAAAGTATTTATCATTTTCTATGCAAAGGCTGTGCATATCGTTTGTTATATTTGTTCTTGGGTTTTAATAGCATTATTTAATAATGAAAATGGTATCTTGTTCAATGTCATTTTATATTTGTTGTTAATGTATAGAAATGCACTTGAATTTCTGTTTAGTGGTCTTAAGTCTGGTTCCTTGAAAAAATATTTTATATATTTTTTAATGCCACGGACTGCACAGAAGCGTGACGGTGAGGAGCTACCCCTTGCAGGAGCGAGGCCGTGAGGAGCTACCCCTCGCCCAAGGTCAGGGGTAGGGACCGAGAGCACCAGGCTGCGACAGAGCAGGAGCGGCGGCTGAGACGAGCTTCCCCACGTCAAAGGTAAGGGGCGGCGGCCGAGAGGAGCTTCCCCACTTCCAAGGAGCTGCTGCTGCGCTGGCGCAGGAGGGCCGAGAGGAGCTACTCCACGTTCAAGGTCAGGAGGGGCGGCCATGAGAAGATACCCCTCATCCAAGGTAAGCAGCAGCGGCTGCACTTTGCTGGAGCAGCCGTGAAGAGATACCCCACGTCCAAGGTAAGAGAAACCCAAGGAAGATGGTAGGTGTTGCGAGAGGGCATCAGAGGGCAGACACACTAAAACCACAATCACAGAAAAATAGCCAATCTGATCACATGGACCACAGTCTAGTCTAACTCAGTGAAACTAACCCATGCTGAACCACAATCACAGAAAAATAGCCAATCTGATCACATGGACCACAGTCTAGTCTAATTCAGTGAAACTAACCCATGCTGTGTGGGGCCACCCAAGATGGTCAGGTCATGGTGGAGAGGTCTGACAGAATGTGGTCCACTGGAGAAGGGAATGACAAGCCTCTTCAGTATTCTTGCCTTGAGAACCCCATGAACAGTATGAGAAGGCAAAATGATAGGATAGTGAAAGAGGAACTCCCCAGGTCAGTAGGTGCCCAATATGCTACTGGAGATCAGCGGAGAAATAACTCCAGAAAGAATGAAAGGATGGAGGCAAAGCAAAAACAATACCCAATTGTGGATGGGACTGGTGATAGAAGAAACGTCTGATGCTGTAAAGAGCAATATTGCATTGGAATCTGGAATGTTATGTCCATGAATCAAGGCAAATTGGAAGTGGTCAAACAGGAGATAGCAAGAGTGAATGTCAACATTCTAGGAATCAGCAAACTAAAATGGACTGAAATGGGTGAATTTAACTCAGATGACTATTATATATACTACTGTGGGCAGGAATCCCTTAGTAGAAATGGAGTAGCCCTCATAGTCAACAAAAGAGTCTGAAATGCAGTACTTGGATGCAATCTCAAAAACAACAGAATGATCTCTGTTCATTTCCAAGACAAACCATTCAATATCATGGTAATCCAAGCCTAGGCCCCAACCAGTAACACTGAAGAAGCTGAAGTTGAATTGTTCTATGAAGACCTACAAGATCTTTTAGAACTAACACCCAAAAAAGATGTCCATTTCATTATAGGAAACTGGAATGCAAAAGTAGAAAGTCAAGAAACACCTGGAGTAACAGGCAAATTTGGCATTGGAGTACAGAATGAAGCAGGGCAAAGGCTAATAGAATTTTGCCAAGAGAATGCACTGCTCATAGCAAACACCCTCTTCCAACAATACAAGAGAAGACTCTACACATGGACATCACCAGATGGTCAACACAAAAATCAGACTGATTGTATTCTTTGCAGCCAAAGATGGAGAAGCTCTATACAGTCAGCAAAAACAAGACTGGGAGCTGACTGTGTCTCAGATCATGAACTCCTTATTGCCAAATTCAGACTTAAACTGAAGAAAGTATGGAAAATCACTAGACCATTCAGGTATGACCTAAATCAAATCCCTTATTACTATACAGTGAAAGTGAGAAATAGATTTAAGGGATTATCTGATAGACAGAGAGCCTGATGAACTATGGATGGAGGTGACATTGTACATGAGACAGGGATCAAGACTATCCCCAAGAAAAAGAAATGCAAAAAGGCAAAATGGTTGTCTGAGGAGGCCTTACAAATAGCTGTGAAATGAAGAGAAGTGAAAAGCAAAGGAGAAAAGGAAAGATATTCCCATTTGAATGCAGAGTTCCAAAGAATAGCCAGGAGAGATAAGAAAGCTTTCCTCAGCGATCAATGAAAAGAAATAGAGGAAAACAACAGAATGGGAAAGACTAGAGATCTCTTCAAGAAAATTAGAGATACCAAGGGAATATTTCATGCAAAAATGGGTTTGATAAAGGACAGAAATGGTATGGACCTAACAGAAGCAGAAGATATTAAAAAGAGGTGGCAAGAATACACAGAAGAACTGTACAAAAAAGATCTTCACGACCCATATAATCATGATGGTGTGATCACTCACCTAGAGCCAGACATCCTGGAATGTGAAGTCAAGTGGGCCTTAGAAAGCATCACTACGAACAAAGCTAGTGGATGTGATGTAATTTCAGTTGAGCTATTTCAAATCCTGAAAGATGATGCTGTGAAAATGCTGCACTCAATATGCCAGCAAAGTTCGAAAACTCAGCAGTGGTCACAGGACTGGAAAAGGTCAGTTTTCATTCCAGTTCCTAAGAAAGGCAATTCCAAAGAATGCTCAAACTACCGCACAATTGCACTCATCTCACATGCTAGTAAAGTAATGCTCAAAATTCTCCAAGGCAGGCTTCAGCAATACGTGAACTGAGAATTTCCAGATGTTCAAGCTGGTTTTAGATAAGGCAGAGGAACCAGAGATCAAATTGCCAATATCTGCTGGCTCATCGAAAAAGCAAGAGAGTTCCAGAAAAACATCAATTTCTGCTTTATTGACTGTGCCAAAGCCTTTAACTGTGTAGATCACAATATACTGTGGAAAATTCTGAAAGAGATGGGAATACTGGACCACCTGACCTGCCTCTTGAGAAACCTGTATGCAGGTCAGGAAGCAACAGTTAGAACTGGACATGGAAAAAAGTCTCATTCCAAATAGGAAAAGGAGTACGTCAAGGGTGTATATTGTCACCCTGCTTATTTAACTTATATGCAGAGTACATCATGAGAAACGCTGGACTGGAAGAAGCACAAGCTGGAATCTAGATTGCCAGGAGAAATATCAATAACCTCAGATATGCAGATGACACCACCCTTAATGGCAGAGAGTGAAGAGGAACTAGAAAGCCTCTTGATGAAAGTGAAAGAAGAGAGTGAAAAAGTTGGCTTAAAGCTTAACATTCAGAAAACTAAGATCATGGCATCTAGTCCCATCACCTCATGGCAAATAGATGGGGAAACAGTGGAAACAGTGTCAGACTTTATTTTGGGGGGCTCCAAAATCACTGCAGATGGTGACTGCAGCCATGAAATTAAAAGACACTCCTTGGAAGGAAAGTTATGACCAACCCAGATAGCATATTAAAAAGCAGAGACATTACTTTGCCAACAAAGGTCTGTCTAGCCAAGGCTATGACTTTTCCAGTAGTCATGTATGGATGTGAGAGTTGGACTGTGAAGAAAGCTGAGCACTGAAAAATTGATGCTTTTGAACTATGGTGTTGGAGAAGACTCTTGAGAGTCCCTTGGACTGCAAGGAGATTCAACCAGTCCATCCTAAAGGAGATAAATCCTGGGTGTTCATTGGAAGGACTGATGATGAAGCTGAAACTCCAATACTTTGGCCTCCTCATGTGAAGAGTTGACTTATTCGAAAAGACCCTGATGCTGGGAGGGATTGGGGGCAGGAGGAGAAGGGGACAACAGAGGATGAGATGGTTGGATGGCATCACCGAATCGATGGGCATGAGTTTGACTCCAGGGTTTGTGATGGACAAGAAGGCCTGGAGTGCTGTGATTCATGGGGTCGCAAAGAGTCGGACACGACTGAGCGACTGAACTGAACTGAATGCCAGTGTATCTTGAAATTTAATATACAGTTTTTATTTTTAAAATATATTTATTTATTTAATTGGAGGTTAATCACTTTACATTATTATAGTGGTTCTGCCATACGTTGACAGGAATCTGCCACAGCTGTACATGTGTTCCCCATCCTGAATCCCCCTCCACCTCCCTCTCCATCCCATCCCTCTGGATCATCCTTATGCCCAGCCTGAGCACCCTGTCTCATGCATTGAACCTGGACTGGCAAGTCGCTTCACATATGATAATATAAATGTTTCAATGCCATTCTCCCAAATCAGTCCACCCTTACCCTCTCCCACGGAGTCCAAAAGACTCTTATATATATCTGTGTCTCTTTTGCTGTCTCGAATATACAGTTATCGTTACCATTTTTCTAAATTCCATATATACGTGTTAGTATACTGTATTGCCCCAATTTTTGATTGGGTCGTTTATTTTTCTGGAATTGAGCTGCAGGAGTTGCTTGTATATTTTTGAGATTAATTCTTTGTCGGTTGCTTCATTTGCTATTTTTTTCTCCCATTCTGAAGGCTGTCTTTTCACCTTGCCTATAGTTTCATTTGTTGTGCAAAAGCCTTTAAGTTTAATTAGGTCCCATTTGTTTATTTTTGCTTTTATTTCCAATATTCTGGGAGGTGGGTCATAGAGGATCCTGCTGTGATTTATGTCGGAGAGTGTTTTGCCTATGTTTTCCTCTAGGAGTTTTATAGTTTCTGGTCTTACATTTAGATCTTTAATCCATTTTGAGTTTATTTTTGTGTATGGTGTTAGAAGTGTTCTAGTTTCATTCTTTTACAAGTGGTTGACCAGTTTTCCCAGCACCACTTGTTAAAGTGATTGTCTTTTCTCCATTGTATATTCTTGCTTCCTTTGTCAAAGATAAGGTGTCCATAGTGTGTGGATTTATCTCTGGGCTTTCTATTTTGTTCCATTGATCTATATTTCTGTCTTTATGCTAGCATCATACTGTCTTGATGACTGTGGCTTTGTAGTAGAGCCTGAAGTCGGGCAGCTTGATTCCTCCAGTTCCATTCTTTTTTCTCAAGATTTCTTTGGCTATTAGAGGTTTTTTGTATTTCCATACAAATTGTGAAATTATTTGTTCTAGTTCTCTGAAAAATACCATTGGTAGCTTGATAGGGATTGCATTGAATTTATAGATTGCTTTGGATAGTATACTCATTTTCAATATACTGAATCTTCCAATCCATGAACATGGTGTATTTCTCCATCTATTTGTGTCCTCTTGATTTCTTTCACCAGTGTTTTATAGTTTTCTATATATAGGTCTTTTGTTTCTTTAGGTAGATATATCCATAAGTATTTTATTCATTTCATTGCAATGGTGAATGGAATTGTTTCCTTAATTTCTCTTTCTGTTTTCCCAAGTTTAGTGTTAGGAATGCAAGAGATTTCTGTGTGTTACTTTTATATCCTGCAACTTTACTATATTCATTGATTAGCTCTAGTAATTTTCTGGTGGAGTCTTTAGGGTTTTCTATGCAGAGGATCATGTCATCTGCAAAATGAGAGTTTTAATTCTTCTTTTCCAATCTGGATTCCTTTTATTTCTTTTTCTGCTTGGATTGCTGTGGCCAAAACTTCCAAAACTATGTTGAATAGTAGGGGTGAGAGTGGGCACCCTTGTCTTGTTCCTGACTTTAGGGGAAATGCTTTCAATTTTTCACCATTGAGGATAATGTTTGCTGTGGGTTTGTCATATATATATAGCTTTCACTATGCTGAGGTATGTTCCTTTTATGCCTGCTTTCTGGACTTTTTTTTTTTTTATCATAAATGGATGTTGAATTTTGTCAAAGGCTTTCTCTGCATCTATTGAGATAATCTTATGGTTTTTTCTTTCAATTTGTTAATGTGGTGTATTATGTTGATTGATTTGTGAATATTGAAGAATCCTTGCATCCCTGGGATAGAGCACACTTGGTCATGAGGTATGATCTTTTTAATATGTTGCTGCATTCTGTTTGCTAGAATTTTGTTAAGGACTTTGTATCTATGTTCATCATCGATATTGGCTTGTAGTTTTCTTTTTTGTGGCATCTTTGTCTGGTTTTGGGATTAGGGTGATGGTGGCTTCATAAAATGAGTTTGGAAGTTTACCTTCCTCTGCAATTTTCTGGAAGAGTTTGAGTAAGATCAGCATTAGCTCTTCTCTAAATTTTTGGTAGAATTCAGCTGTGAAGCTGTCTGGTTCTGGGCTTTTGTTTGCTGGAAGATTTCTGATTACAGTTTCAATTTCCGTGCTTGTGATGGGTCTGTTAAGATCTTCTATTTCTTCCTGGTTCAGTTTTGGAAAGTTGTACTTTTCTAAGAATTTGTCCATTTCTTCCAAGTTGTCTATTTTATTGGCATATAGTTGCTAATAGTAGTCTCTTATGATCCTTTGCATTTCTGTGTTGTCTGTTGTGATCCTTCCATTTTCATTTCTAATTTTGTTGATTTGTTTCTTCTCCCTTTGTTTCTTGATGAGTCTGGCTAATGGTTTGTCATTTTATTTATCTTCTCAAAAAACCAGCTTTTGGATTTGTTGATTTTTGCTATGGTCACTTTTGTTTCTTTTGCATTTTATTTCTGTCCTAATTTTTAAGATTTCTTTCCTTCTACTAACCCTAGGGTTCTTCATTTCTTCCTTTTCTAGTTGCTTTAGGTGTAGAGTTAGGTTGTTTATTTGACTTTATGCTTGTTTCTTTAGCTAAGCCTGTATTGCTATGAACCTTCCCCTTAGCACTGATTTTACATTGTCCCATAGGTTTTGGGTTGTTGTTTTTTCATTTTCATTCGTTTCTATGCATATTTTGATTTCTTTTTTGATTTCTTCTGTGATTTGTTGGTTATTCAGCAGTTTGTTGTTCAGCCTCCATATGTTGGAATTTTTAATAGTGTTTCTCCTGTAATTGACATCTAATCTTACTGCATTGTGGTCAGAAAAGATGCTTGGAATGATTTCAATTTTTTTGAATTTACCAAGGCTAGATTTATGGCCCAGGATGTGGTCTATCCTGGAGAAGGTTCCATGTGCACTTGAGAAAAAGGTGAAATTCAATATTTTGGGGTGAAATGTCCTATAGATATCAATTAGGTCTAACTGGTCTATAGTATCATTTAAAGTTTGTGCTTCCTTGTTAATTTTATGTTTAGTTTTTCTATCCATAGGTGTGAGTGGAGTATTAAAGTCTCCCACTATTATTCTGTTATTGTTAATTTCCCCTTTCATACTCGTTAGCATTTGCCTTTCATATTGCAGTGCTCCTATGTTGGGTACACATATATTTATAATTGTTATATCTTCTTCTTTGATTGATCCTTTGATCATTATGTCGTGTCCTTCTTTGTCTCTTTTCACAGCCTTTATTTTAAAGTCTATTTTATCTGATATGAGTATTGCAACTCCTGCTTTCTTTTGGCCTCTATTTGTATGGAATAACTTTTTCCAGCCCTTCACTTTTAGTCTGTATGTGTCCCTTGTTTCGAGGTGGGTCTGTTGTAGACAATATATATAGGGGTCTTGTTTTTGTATCCATTCAGCCAGTCTTTGTCTTTTGGTTGGGGCATTCAACCCATTTACATTTGAAGTCATTATTGATAAATATGATCCTGTTGCCATTTACTTTGTTGTTTTGGGTTCAAGTTTATACAACCTTTCTGTGTTTCCTGTCTAGAAAGATCCTTCAGCATTTATTGGAGAGCTGGTTTGGTGGTGCGAATTCTCTCAGCTTTTGCTTCTCTGTAAAGCTTTTGATTTCTCCTTCATATCTAAATGATATCCTTGCTGGGTACAGTAATTTGGGCTGTAGTTTTTTTCTCTTTCATCACTTTGTGTGTCCTGCCATTCCCTTCTGGCCTGAAGAGTTTCTATTGAAAGATCAGCTGTTATCGTTATGGGAATCCCCTTGTGTGTTATTTGTTGCTTTTCCCTTGCTGCTTTTAATATTTGTTCTTTGTGTTTGATCTTTGTTAATTTGATTAATATGTATCTTGGAGTGTTTCACCTTGGGTTTATCCTGTTTGGGACTCTGGGATTCTTGGACTTGGGTAACTGTTTCCTTCCCCATTTTAGGGAAGTTTTGAATGATTATCTCCTCAAGTATTTTCTCATGGTCTTTCTTTTTGTCTTCTTCTGGGACTCTTATGATTCAAATGTTGTGGCATTTAACATTGTTCCAGAGGTCTCTGAGGTTGTCCTCATTTCTTTTAATTCTTTTTTCTTTTTTCCTCTCTGTTTCATTTATTTCTACCATTCTATCTTCTACCTCACTTATCCTATCTTCTGCCTCCGTTTTTCCACTCTTGGTTCCCTCCAGAGTGTTTTTGATCTCATTTATTGCATTATTCATTATATAGTGACTCTTTTATTTCTTCTAGGTCCTTTTAAAACATTTCTTCCTTCTTCTAAATCCTTGTCTCCAGGCTGTTTATCTGTAACTCCATTTTGTTTTCAAGATTTTGTATCATTTTCAGTATCATTATTCAGAATTCTTTATTGGGTAGATTCCCTACCTCTTCCTCTTTTGTTTGGTTTGGTGGGCATTTATTCTGTCCCTTTACCTGCTGAGTATTTCTCTGCCTTTTCATCTTGTTTATATTGCTGTGTTTCGGGTGGCCTTTCTATATGCTGGTAGTTTGTGGTTCCTCTTTATTGTGGAGGTTCCTCCCTGGGGGTGGGGATGGACGGGTGGTTTGTCAAGGTTTCCTGGTTAGGGAAGCCTGTGTCGGTGTTCTGGTGGGTGGAGCTGGATCTCTTCTTTCTGGAGTGCAATGAAGTGTCCAGTAGTGAGTTTTGAGATGTCAATGGGTTTGGTGTGCTCAGGGCTACGTTCCTGTGTAGCTGGAGAATTTGCATGGTATGTCTTGCTCTGGAACTTGTTGGCCCTTGGGTAGTGCTTGGTTTCAGTGTAGGTATGGAGGCTTTTGATGAGCTCCTATTGATTAATGTTCCCTGGCATCAGGAGTTCTCTGTTGTTCTCAGGATTTGGACTGAGCCTCCTGCCTCTGGTTTTCAGTCTTATTCTTACAGTAGCCTCAAGACTTCTCCATCTATACAGCACCAATGATAAAACATCTAGGTTAATGATGAAAAGTTTCTCCACAGTGAGGGACACCCGGAGAGTTACACAGAGTTACATGGATAAGAGAAGAGGAAGGAGGGCGATAGAGGTGACCAGGAGGAGAAGAGGGGGGAATCAAAAGGGGAGAGAGCAAGCTAGCCAGTATCACTTCCCTATGTGCTCTCCACCGTCTGGATCCCTCAGAGATGTTCACGGAGTTACTCAGAGAAGAGAAGAGGGAGGAAGGAGACAGAGGTGGCCAGGAGGATAAAAGGGGGAATCAAAAGGAGAGAGACAGATCCAGCCAGTAATCAGTTCCCTAAGTGTTCTCCACAACCTGGAACACACAAAGAGATTCACAGATTTGGGTAGAGAAGAGAAAGGGGAGGGAGGAGACAGAGGCCACCTGGTGGAGAAAAAAGGAGAGTCAAAAGGGGAAGAGAGCAATCAAACCAGTAATCTCGCTCCCAAGTAAAAATGGGTGCTGAAGATTGGGTTCTTAAAGGCACAAATTTGATAACAAATACCAAAAAAGCAAAGATTAAAAATCAAGAGTAGAGGTTAGATTCTTAAAAATACAGTATTAAAAAAACAAAACAATGTCATGAAAGTTATAATATATATATATATATATATATATATATACACACACACACATATATATATATGAAATTTGCTTTAAAAATAGGGTCTTTTTTTGCAAGGTAATAGTAGGTTATAAAAATGAAAATTAAAAGAGTAATAGAAGAATTTAAAAATTTTAAAAATGATAATAGTAAAAATATATCTAGGACTTTCTCTAGAGCTGTTGCAGACAGTGTGGGGTGGTCAGTTCATTTTCAGATATTTCCTTGATCCACCTTATACTTCTCAAGATTTATAAGCCCCTTCCTTTGTTGTCAGTGCTAACTACAGGGTTTTAATACGTTGCCCCTGTCACTTCCAAAGCGGTTCCCTTGTGTATTTTAGCTTCTTCTGTTTGCTGGTCTCTTCAGGGTCTAATTTCCACCCTGACACAAGGGGGCGGTGGTGGTCACTTTTTTAGGCTCCCTTGTTCAGTCGTGCTGTGGGGAGGGAGGAACACTGCAAACAAATGTCACTGGCGTGTGTGGGGAGCGCTCGCAGTGTCTCAGCCACACTGGGTTTGCCCCCACTCACGGCATGTGTGCTTTCCCAGTCTACACTGTTCAGGCTCTAGGTTGCTCTGCTGGGAACTGTCTGAGGCGGGCCCTGGTTTGTATGCACTTCCCAGGTCTAAGCCACTCAGGTTCAGGTTCTGGGGTACTCCATAAAGGCGTAGACTTGGTTGGGCCTAGGTTTTGCGCCCTTCCCAGGTCCGAGCAGCTCAGATGACCAGGTGCTTGGTGAGCACAGTTGCCCTCATTTGGAGGCTGAGTCTTATTGCCTCTCCCGTCCCAGCTGCTTGGTTTTCTGGGTGTACAATGGGCACGCTTTCTCAGGTGTGCCTTGGGTCTCCTCTGGGGAGCTGATCTCTGGCTGTGACCCTCCTGGCAGATGTTGACCGTCCAGAATCCCAAGAAGTCTTGGTTAGCAATGAAGCCCGCTTGCAGTTTGGTAGAGGATGCCTCTCTGGGGCCACAATTGCCCCCTTCCAGCTCTGGCTGCCCTTGCCTACCTGTCTCTGGTGGGGGATGAGCCAGTCCACAGCCAGCTAGCTCTGTTCAGTCCTGTGTTCTATGAGCAGGCCTGACAGTGTCTTAGGTTAGGGCTATTCGCAGGATAGCTATCCCACAGTTTGGGTTGCTATCTCAAGTTAGTTCCCTCAGATTGCCCTTGGGGCACTCAGGCCCAGTCCTTGCCCTAAGCAATGCAGCCTGCGCCTCCCTGTCCAGTCCCCACTTGGTAGTGGCGGATGCGAGCGTCTGGGCTGCTTCTCCTCTGGGAGTTGCCATTAGGCAAAATCTGTGGGTTTTAATTATTTATTTATTTTTACTCCTGGTTATGTTGCCCTCTGAGATTCCAAGTCTCGCCACAGACCCACCCGTGAGAGTGTTTCCTGGTGTTTGGAAACTTCTCTCTTTTTTAAGACTCCCTTCCTGGGATGGATCTCCATCCCTACCTCTTTTGTCTCTCTTTTTATCTTTTATATTTTGTCCTACCTCTTTTCAAAGACAATGGGCTGCCTTTCTGGGTGCCTGATGTCCTCTGCCAGCATTCAGAAGTTGTTTTGTGGAATTTGCTCAGTGTTCAAATGTTCTTTCGATGAATTTGTGGGGGAGAAAGTGGTTTCCCTGTCCTATTCCTTTGCCATCTTGGGACCACCCCCTAATATACATTTTTTAGAGCAGTTTTCAATATACAGAAAAACTGAGTGGAAAATACAGAGTTCCCATATTGCCTTTCCCCCAATTACATACAGAGTTTCCTCTATTATTCACATCTTGTGTTAGTGCAGCACACTTGTTACAATTAATGAGTCAATATTGATTCATTACTATTAACTCGGTGCCATAGTTTGCATTTAGATTCACTGTGTATTAAACATTATATGACTTTTGGTAAATGTATACTGACATATATACACCATTACAGAATCATGCAGAAAAGTTTCCCTGTCCTAAAATTCCCTGAACCCCATGAATTCTTTCCTCCCTCCCTTCCTCTGAAGCCCTAGTAACCACTGATCTTGGTACTATGTCCACAGTTTTGTCTTTTCCATCATGTCATATAGTTGGAATCATGGCACACAGCCTTTTCAAATTGGCTTCTTTCACTTGGCAATATATATTTAAACTTCTTTCATGTTTTTGTTTGGTTTGATAGCTCATTTCTTTATTAGTGTTAAATAGTATTCCATTGTCAAGATGCACCACATTATTTATCCATTCACCTACTAAAAGACATCTTGAGTTCTTCTAAGTTGTAACAATTATGCACAAAGCTGCTATAAACATCCATGTACAGGTATTTCTGTATATGTAAGTTTTCTACCAAACTATAGGTTGGATGGCATCACCAACTCAATGGACATGAGTTTGAGAAGCTCCAGGACTTGGTGATGGACAGGGAAGCCTGGTGTGCTTCAGTCCATGGGGTCACAAGTAAGCAACAGATCTGAAGTTTTCTATGGGCTTCCCTGTTGGCTCAGTAGTAAAGAATCAACCTGCAATGCAGGAACTATAGGAATGCAAGTTTGATCCTTGGGTCAGGAAGATACCCTGGAGGAAGGCATGGCAACCCATTAGAGTATTCTTGCCTGGAAAATCCCATGGACAGAGGAGCCTGGTGGACTGCAGTCCACAGGGTTGCAAAGAGTTAGACATGACTGAGGTGACTTAGCACACACACACGAAGTTTTCAACTCCTTTGTGTAAATACAAAGAAGTATGATTGCTTTATGCCATGATAAGATTATGTTCAGTTGTGTGAGAAATTGCCAAACTGTCTCCCAAATGGCAATGCCACTTTTCATTCCCACCATAAGTATATGGAAGTTCTTGCTGTTCTATATCCTTACCAGCAATTGGTGTTATCAATTTTTGGATTATAATCATTCTAATAGGCTTGTAGTGGTATCTCATTATTTAATTTGCATGTCCCTAATGATGTATTGGAAAAGACCCTGATGCTGGGAGGGATTGGGGGCAGGAGGAGAAGGGGACGACAGAGGATGAGATGGCTGGATGGCATCACCGACTCAATGGACATGAGTTTGAGTAAACTCTGGGAGTTTGTGATGGACAGGGAGGCCTAGCTGCTGTGATTCATGGGGTCTCAAAGAGTCGGACACGACTGAGCAACTGAACTGAACTGAACTGAATGATATATGACATGGAGCATCTTTTCATATTCTTATTTGTCATCTGTATTTCTTCTTCGGTGAGTTGTCTGCTAAGGTATTTGGCACTTTTAAAAATTGGGTTGTTAGTTTCATTGTTGAATTTTAAGAGATTTTACATTTTGGGTAAAAGTCCTTCATCATATATGACTTTTTCAAATATTTTCTAGTTTGTAATTTGTCTTTTAATTCTCTTGACATTGCCTTTAGCAGAGCAGAAGTTTTTAATTGTAATGAATCAAAGTTTATCAATTATTTTTATTTCATGGATCATGCTTCTTGTATCTAAAGTCACTGACAAACCCAAGGTCACCTGTATTCTCTCCTACATTACCTTTTGGAGTTTTATAGTTCTGTGTTTTTCAAACAGGCCTATGATTCATTTTGAGTTAATTTTTATGAAAGGTATAAGACCCATTTCTTTCTTTCTCTCTCTTTTGCATATGGATGTCCAGTTGTTCTGGCACCAACTGTTGAACATTTTTCTTTACATTGTAATAATTTTAATTTTTCTGATTATTATTTTGATTTTTTTCAGTTTTCTATATAAACATTTATTTGTTGTTGTTGTTAGTTGGTCAGTTGTGTCTGACTCTTTTCAACCCCATGAACCATAGCCCACCAGGATCCTCTGTCCATGGAATTTCCCGGGCAAGAATACTCTAATGGGTTGTCATTCCCTTCTCCAGAGGATCCTCCCAACCCAGGGATCAAACTTATGTATCCTGCATTGACAGGCAGATTTTTTACTTTTTGAGCCACCTGGGAAGCCCATAGAAACATTCATACTGTTGGGCAATAATGAAACTTTGTTTCTTCTCTTTAACTTTATGAGTTCTTTCATATCTTTTCCAAATGCACTAGCTAGGGCCTCCAGTATTATGTTAAATTGATGTGGTGATAGAATGCATGTTATCTTATTCCTGATTTTAAAGGGAATGCTTTTAACACTTCACTGTAGATTATGGTGTCTGTTGCAGATTTTTAAAATATTTTATTCATGTATAATTCATGTAACATAAAATCCACCCTTTTAAAGTATATATTTTAGTATCTTTTAGTATATTCAGAGAGTACGACCATTGCCACTTTCTAACTTGAGAATATTTTCATCACTCAAACATAAACCCCTTACTCACTAACCATTCTCCCAACCCTCAGGCCCTGGAAACCACTGATCATTTTTTGTTTGTATAGATTTGCCTATTCTGTACATTTCACATAAACAGAATCATATAATATGGGGCATTTTGTGTCTGGCTTCTTTCATTTAGCATAATGTTTTAAATGTTATCCATGTTGCATCAAGTATCAGTAATTTATCAGTTTTTATTGGTGAATACTACTTCATTATATAGATATACCATTATTTTAAAATCAAATCATCAGCTGATGGATGTTGAGGGTATTTCTACTTTTTGACTTTTTTAAATAATGCTGCTACAAATGATTATTGTATAGGTTTTTGCTCACCTATATGTTTTCAATTCTCTCAGATGTATACCCAGGTCATATGGCAACTCTATATTTAATTTTTTGAGGAACTGCAAACTGTTTTCCAAACTAGCTGTGCTGTAGATTTTGTAAATACCTTTATTTTTTAAAGTTTGAGAAGTTTCTTCCCATTTCTAGTTTGCTAAATTATGTTAAAATTATGAATGGATGTTGAATTCTACCAATTTTTTTCTGCCTTTATTGAGTTAATTGTATGTTTTTTACTCCATAATATGTAAATGTAGTACACTGCATTAGTAGATTTTCTAATGTGGAGTCAAACTATCATTCTTGGAATAAATTCAACAAGATTATAATGGCTTGACTAATTTATACATGCCAAAGTTCAGGCATTAATAGTTTAGTGGGTATTTTTACATTACTGTTAATGAATATGGAGTCCAATACATTTTCTTTTTTTCATTTTGTCTTTGTGATAGTATAAAAGTTGTACTGGTTTTTTAAAAAATAAAATTGGTTTGAAATTTTCCCTTCACTTATTTTTCCCCAGTTTTATTAAGAAATAATTGATATACACAGTTGTATAAGTTTAGGGTGTACAGCTTCCCTGGTGATACAGTGGAAATGCAAGAGACATAAGAAACACGGGTTCAATCCCTGGGTTGGGAAGATTCCCTGGAGAAGGAAATGGCAACCCATTCCAGTATTCTTGCCTAGAAAATTCCATGTTCAGAGGAGCCTGGTGGGCTACAGTCCATGGAGTTACAAAGAGTTGGACACAATTCAGCACTGAGCACAAACATACTGAGCACAAGGTGTATAGCATGATGGCTTAATTTACATATATTGTGAAATGGTTACCACAATAGGCTGAGCTAATATCCATCTTCTCATATAATGTTTTAACAAAGAAAGAAGAAATGAGAAAAGGGAATAAAACTTTCTCTTTCTTATGTGAACTCAGGATTTACTGTCTTAACAATATTCATATACAACATACAGCAATGTTAACTATATATTTATCAAATTCTGTATTATATTTCTTGTGCTTACTTATAAATGGAACTTTATCTTTCAACCACCTGCCTCCAATTCCCACTCCCCTGCCAATTTCTTGAAGGTTTGATAGAACATATTCATAAAAATACCTCAGTTTAGTGAGTTTTGTGTCATGACTTTTAAATACTGATTTCATTCCATGAATATTTGCATAAGGTGAATAAAATGTTTCATTTTTCTTGCATCAGTTTCAGAAATTTTATTTCTTTGGTTTCACCCATGTTTTCAAAATTATTAGGATAAAGTTGTTCATGATAGTCTCTATTTAACTTTTAATATCTCATGCATCATGCTTTTTCCTATTTTCTAATTACATAAACCTGGTCCAGGAATTCTGATGTCCAGGATATACCCAGCAAAATTGCATTCAGGACTGCAGATATTTTTGAAATTTAGGGAGAAGTGAGACACCAGGAAGTTTGAAGTGATCTCACTGTCTTCTGATTCTTAGAGAAAATCACATTTGTTTAAAAAAAATAAGTTACATGGAAATATGTGATTTGAAAAATAACAGTATCTTATAATTTTTCCCTGGGTGTAATCACTGTTAACACATTGGAATATATTCTTCATAGATATAATTTAGTTCCATAGGAATGAGACCACACTCTTTGAAAACTTCTTTTTTAAATTATTTATTTGATTGCATTGGGTCCCAGTTGTGGGCACATGGGTTCTTCCATTGTGGAGTGGGTTCAGTAGTTGCAGCACCTGGGCTTATTTGCCCTGAGGCATGTGGGATCTTAGTTTCTCCACAAGGGATCAAATCCATTTACCCTGTAATGCAAGGTGGATTCTTAACCACTGGATGACCAGGGAAGTCCCTGAAAACATTTTCTGTTTTATTTAATATATCTTAGCTACATCTTCATGGCCTAAATGCTGGAATTTAAGAGTATGATAGGTTGCATATTCGACTTCAGTTCAGTTCAGTCACCAAATCATGTCCTACTCTTTTAAACCCCATGGACTGCAGCAAGCCAGGCTTCCCTGTCCATCACCAACTCTTAGAGCTTGCTCAAACCCATGTCCATTGAGTCGGTGATGCCATCCAACGATCTCATCCTCTGTCGTCCCCTTCTCCTCCTTCATTCAACCTTTCCCAGCATCAAGGTCTTTTCAAAAGAGTCAGTTCTTTGCATCAAGGTGGCCAGAGTATTGGAGTTACAGCTTCAGCATCAGTCCTTCCAATGAATATTCAGGGTTGATTTAATTTAGGATTGACTTGTTTAATCTTGCCATCCAAGGGATTCTCAAGAGTCTTCTCCAACACCACAGTTCAACAGTATCAATTCTTTGGTGCTCAGCTTTCTTTATGGTCCAACTCTCATATCCATACAAAACATATTTTGACTAGATGGACCTTTGTTGGCAAAGTAATGTCTCTGCTTTTTAATATGCTATCTAGGTTGGTCATAACTTTTCTTCCAAGGAGCAAGCATCTTTTAATTTCATGGCTGCAGTCACCATCTGCAGTGATTTTGGAGCCCAAGAAAATAAAGTCTCTCCCTATTTCCATTGTTTCCCCATCTATTTGACATGAAGTGATGGGACCAAATGCCATAATCTTAGTTTTAAGAATGTTGAGTTTTTCACTTTCTTTTTTTTCACTCTCCTTTTCCACTTTCATCAAGAGGCTCTTCAGTTCCTCTTCACTGTCTGCCATAAGGGTGGTGTCATCTGCATATCTGAGGTTATTGATATTTCTTCTGGCAATCTTGATTCCAGCTTGTGCTTCATCCACCCTGGCATTTTGCACAATGTACTCTGCATATAAGTTTAGTAAGCATGGTGACAATATACAGCCTTGATGTACTCCTTTCCCAATTTGGAACCAGTTCATTGTTTCATGTCCTGTTCTAACTATTGCTTCTTGACCTGCATACAGATTTATCAGGAGGCAGGTAAGGTGGTCTGGTATTCCCATCTCTTTAAGAATGTTCCACAGTTTGTTATGATCCACACAATCAAGGGCTTTAGCATAGTCAATAAAGCAGAAGTAGATGTTTTTGTGGAACTCCGTTGCTTTTTCTATGATCCAATGGATGTTGACAATTTGATCTCTGGTTGCGCTGCCTTTTCTAAATCCAGCTTGAACATCTGGAAGTTCTTTGTTCATGTACTGTTGAAGCCCTGCTTGAAGAATTTTGAGCATCACTTTGAGATCATGGGAGATGACTGCAATTCTGTGGTAGTCTGAACATTCTTTGCCATTACCTTTCTTTGGGATTGGAATGAAAACTGACCTTTTCCAGTCCTGTGGCTACTGCTGTTTTCCAAATTTGCTGAAATATTGAGTGCAGCACTTTCACAGCACCATCTTTTAGGATTTGAAATAGCTCAACTGGAATTCTATCACCTCCACTAGCTTTGTTTATAATGATGCTTCCTAAGGCCCACTTGACTTTGCACTGCAGGATGTCTGACTTTACATGAGTGGTCATACCACCATGGTTATCTGGGTCATTAACATTTTTTGTAAAGTTCTGCATATTCTCGCCAGCTCTTCTTAATATCTGCTGCTTCTGTTAGGTCCATACCATTTCTGTCCTTTATTGTGACCCTTTTTGCATGAAACATTCCCTTAGTATTTCTAGTTTTCTTGAAGAGATCTCTAATCTTTCCCATTCTATTGTTTCCTCTGTTTCTTTGCAGTGATCACTTAGGAAAGCATTCTTATTTCTCCTTGCTATTCTTTCAAACTCCGAACACAGGTATATCTTTCCTTTCTTTTTTGCCTTTAGCTTCTCTTCTTTTCTCAGCTGTTTGTAAGATCTCATTAGACAACCATTTTGCCTTTTTGCATTTCTTTTTCTTGAGGAGGGTCTTGATCACTGCCTCTTGTACAATGTCACAAACCTCTGTCCATGGTTCTTCAGGCACTCTATCTCTCAGATCCAATCCCTGGAATCTATTTGTCACTTCCATTGTATAATTCTAAGGGATTTATTTAGGTCATACCTGAATGGTTAATGGTTTTCCCTACTTTCTTCAATTTAAGTCTGAATTTTGCAATAAGTAGTTCATGATCTGAGCCACAGTCAGCTCCCAGTCTTGTTTTTTGCTGATTGTATAGAGCTTCTCCATCTTCAGCTGCAAAGAATATAATCAATTTGATTTTCATTATTGACCATCTGGTGATGCCCATGTGTAGTCATCTCTTGTGTTGTTAGAACAGGGTGCTTGCTATGACCAATGTGTTCTCTTGGAAAAGCTCTTTTAGCCTTTGCCCTGCTTCATTCCGTACTCCAGGGCCAAATTTGACTGTTACTCCCAGTATCTCTTGACTTCCTACCTTTTCATTCCAGTCCCCTATGATGAAAAGGACATCTTTTTTTCGTGTTAGTTCTAGAAGGTCTTGTAGGTCTTCATAGAACCGTTCAACTTCAGCTTCTTCAGCATTATTGGTTGGGGCATAGATTTGGATTACTGTGATATTGAATTGTTTGCCTTGGAAATGAACAGAGATCATTCTGTCATTTTTGAGACTGCACCCAAGTACTGCATTTCAGATTCTTTTGTTGACTATGAGGGTTACTCCATTTCTTCTAAGGGATTTTTGCCCACAGTAGTAGATATAATGATCATCTGAATTAAATTCACCCATTCAACTCCATTTTAGTTCACTGACTCCTAAAATATCGATGTTCACTCTTGCCATTTCCTGTTTGACTACTTCCAATTTACCTTGAATCATGGGCATAACATACCAGGTTCCTATGTAGTATTGTTCTTTACAGTATCAGACTTTACTTCCATCACCAGTCACATCCAAAATTGGGTGTTGTTTTTGCTTTGGCTCCATCTCTTCATTCTTTCTGGAGTTATTTCTCTACTCTTCTCCAGTAGCAAATTGGGCCCCTACCAACCTGGGAGGTCATCTTTCAGTGTTGTATCTTTTTGCCTTTTTATACTGTTCATGGGGTTCTCAAGGCAAGAATACTGAAGTGGTTTGCTGTTCCCTTCTCCAGTGGACCACATTTTGTCAGAACTCTCCACTATGACCTGTCTGTCTTGGATGGCCCTACATGACATGCCTCATAGTTTCATTGAGTTACACAAGGCTGCAGTCCATGATCAGTTTGGTTAGTTTTCTGTGACTGTGGTTTTCATTCTGTCTATCCTGTGATGGATAAGGATAGGAAGCTTATGGGAACTTCTTGAAGGGAAAGACTGACTGTGGGGGAAACTGGGTCTTGTTCTGATGGGCATGGCCATGCTCAGTAAATCTTTAATCCAATTTTCTGATGATCAGCAGGGTTGTGTTCCCTCCCTGTTGTTAGGCCTGAGGCAAAACTATGGTAGGGGTAATGATGGTAATGGTGACCTCCTTCAAAAGGACTTCTGCTGGCACTGTTGTATTCAATGCTCCTGACCTAACAAGATGGCAGAGTAAAAGGATGTGCAATCATCTCCTGAGAGAACTCCAAATTGCAACTCACTGCTGAACAACCATCAACAGGAAAACGTTGGATCCCACCAAAAAAAGATACCCCACATCCAAGGGCAAAGGAGAATCCCCAATAAGATGGTAGGAGGGGCAAAATCACATTTAGAATCAAACCCCATACCCACCAGAGATGCTCAGAGGGCTCAAACAAAACCATGTGTGCATCAGGACCCAGAGACCCCACAAAGACTGAGCCAGACCTGCCTTTGAGCATTTTGTCTCCTGTGGAGGCACGGGTCAGCAGTGACCTGCTGTGGGGACAGCGGCTCTGGCTGCACCAGGTCTGGATCATGCAGTGTGTGGGATAGGCCCTCTTGTAGGAGGTCACCATTAGCCCCACCACACAGACACCTAACAGACGACCCACAAACTGCAGAACAATTATAAATTCTCTCTCTGTTAAGAAAGTCCTAGGACCCACAACAGATTTCCCAACCTGGGGATCCAGCAAAGGGACTGAGAACCCCCAGGGAATTTGACTTTGGAGGCCAGTGGGATTTGATTACAAAACTTCCACAGGACTGGGGAAACAGACTCTTGGAGGGCACAAACAAAACCTCATGTGCACCAGGAGCCATGAGAAAGGAAGAGTATCCCCATAAAAGACTGAGCCAGACTTGCCTGTGAGTGTCCAGGAGTCTCCAGCAGAGGTGTGGGTCCACAGTGCCCTGAATATTCGAAAGCCAGTCTATTTTCATTTCCATCCTAACTCTTCTCTCTTGCATATTCCAGTTCACAGTTACTTCTCCCTTCTTTGCCCTCCTTTAATACTTGCCTTATTTAATCTCTGATACACCATCTTTCATTTTATTAACTACATCAATCTCTTACTGTTTCCTTAGTAAGACTATTTTTTCCCTTGTATTCCACCATCGCAGTAAGAATGCAGTGGATGCTCATCTACTTGTTAACTTCATTTGATCTTATAAATCTGGGCTTCCTGAATTCAGCAGGAAAAGGCATGCAAATTATGTTAATATCAAAGTTCTCCTTAACTAACCAGGAAATATTTTTTTGCTCCATTCTTGAAGAGAGAAACCCTGTTGTGCTCACACTCAGAACAGCCGCCAGCACATTGCTGAATCTCAATAAATGTTAAACAAGAAAAGCTGAGATATATTAAACATTGCCCTGCAGTTCACTCCATCTGCAGATGTCAGTATTTATTCTAACCAAAGCTTTCTCTGGCCTAGAGTTGATTTTCATAAAGGGATTCATCTGTTCATCTGTCCCTTCATTTTAAGCCAAATATGTTCACAGGCAGGGGTGGAGCCAGAGGCATAAATAGGCAAATAAATAAATAAAAAAATAAATAGGCAAATAAATTAAAAAATAGGCAATAAATAAAAAATTAGGTTCAATATTCCTAATCCTTTTATTTGTTCATTAACAAATAGAAATAGTCTTATACTAAATTTTTTAAACGTCTTTTCAATAGTTGATGAGTTTCTCAATACATTCTCATTCATTTGTGCTATTAAACTTTAAGATATATGGAGTACTTAAAAAACTTATTATAGAAGATATATTTTTAACATCTTCCTGCAGCATTCTCCTTTCTGTACCAAAAAGAATAGTCTCAGGTATGAAGTTTTCTGTTCTGAAAAGTGCCTCCACATTGCTTCCCTGCTTATGCTACACTAAACTCTCTTTTATTAATATCCTTGTGATTTCTTTATTCAGATAGCTGTATAACAGAATCTCTCCACTGCAAGTGGGAGGTAAGTATTTCCTGCCAGAAGAATTTGGTTCTGAATGTACAATCTTCTCAACAACAATGCCAAATGTATCCATGATTTCCTCCCTGGTTGTGTATATTAAAGGCTTCTGACAGGATAAACTAAAAAAACTAGAAATGTAGTTTTATTCCAAACATCCTTTTTTTAAGAAATGGCATAGGTAAGAGTTCTGAACAAAGATATCTCATGCAAATACAGGCAGCACAAACAGGTTTAAGGAATGGTCCACGTTTGTGATTTAACATGAAAATATAGTGCCCAGATAGTTTTTGCTGAGGTATAGACTAAAGGTCAGGCTTCACTGGTGGCTCAGATGGTAAAGAATCTGCCTGCAATGCAGGAGACCTGGGTTCCATCCCTGGGTTGGGAAGATCCCCTGACGGAGGGGTCTGCAACCCACTCCAGTATTCTTTCCTAAAGAATCTCCATGGACAGAGGGGCCTGGCAGGCTATAGCCCATGTGGTCACAAAGAGTCAGACACAACTGAGTGACTAAGCACAGCACACAGAGTAAAGGTCAGGCTTCCCTGGTAGCTCAGCTGGTTAAGAATTCACCTGCAATGCAGGAGACCCTGGCTTGATTTCTTGGTTGGGAAGATCCCTTGGAGAAAGGATAGGCTACCCACTCCAGTATTCTTGGGCTTCCCTGGTGGCTCAGACCTTAAGGAATCCACCTGCAATGTGGGAGACATGACTTCTATTCCTGGTTTGGGAAGATCCCCTGGAGGAGGGCATGGCAACCCACTCCAGTATTCTTGGGCTTCCCTGGTGGCTCAGACCTTAAGGAATCCACCTGCAATGTGGGAGACATGACTTCTATTCCTGGTTTGGGAAGATCCCCTGGAGGAGGGCATGGCAACCCACTCCAGTATTCTCGCCTGGAGAATCCCCATGGACAGAATAGCTGGTGGGCTACAGTCCATGGAGTCACAAAGAGTCAGGAACGACTGAGCAACTAAGCACAGCACAGCACAGACTAGAGGTCTTGGAAGCAAAGGATTTACCTATTGACACAAATAGGAGCCTTCATGGCCAGTTGTGTATGCACCTATATTTCTAGAAGAGAGCTTTGAAATCCTTCATACAGAAAATGTATTTGCAATAAATGCCAGTGCAGGGTGATTCTTAAGTTCCTCTGGCCGAGGTAAGATGTAAATTACCATAGCGAGATTTCAAACTGAGTCTTAGTATACAAAACCCTCTAGGTCAGAGTCCCTCCAGCAAGCACCTCCAATCTTACTCTACAACTGTGAAGCATGTTAAAAACAGAACATATCATGCTCTGTATAGTACCTGTTTCTTGCATGTTCTACAAGCACATCAGATGAGCCAGCAATACTTTCTCTGGTAGTCTTGTTGGGATTGTGAAGAGAAAATGCACCCATTGATGACATTAGAGAGATATTGTTGTTGTTGTTTAGTTGCTAAGTTATGTCTGACTCTTTGCAACTTCATGGACTGTATCCCACTAGGCTCCTCTGTCCACGGGATTCTCCAGGTAAAAACACTGTAGTGGATAACCATTCCCTTCTTCATGGGATCTTCCTGACCCAGGAATCGAACCCGTGTCTCCTGCACTGGCAGGCACATTCTTTACCACTGAGCGACCCAGTAAGCCTATTTACAGGGATATAGATCCTTTTAATTTAGATAAAACATAAAGCACATTAAAAATCTGATAGAAGTGGATTTGCTTCAATATTTTTAAGTTTTCTAAGATTTACATTTATTCTTTAAAACAAATACAAACTGAGTGACAAAATACTTGCTCTACAAAAAGAGAGAATAAAGATGGTGACATATGGTTAACCATGGCAGATTATGTTTTAAAATAATAAAAATTAAATAAAAATCATAATACTGAAGGAAAAAAGAGAACAAAAGCAATAAAGGAGAATTGCAAATAACCTTGAGGAGTAGTAACAGATACAATAGAAGTTAGAAAGCTGAAACCTAAGTCTCTGAGAGGAGTGAAGGAATGTGATAGAGGAGAGCAATGAAACAAGTACATTTGTTTTCAGAACCTAGGAAGGGTCAGAAATTATAATCTCTAGGTAGTTCTGAAGGTTTGGATGTGGACATGGTTCAAAAAAAAAAAAAAAAGAGAGAGAGAGAGAATCAGAATATTTGATGATCTGTGTAAAGGGCACTAAGACTTCCAGATCTACCCCCATTCCAACATAAAATGGGGAGGATTGAAACAAGGGGATTCTAGACCTGTGGATCACTAAAAATGAGAATGCCACAATTTAAGCCAGGATATTATCTTGGAATCTACATCTTGAGTGATGGAATGCTCTCAGCTCTTTCTGTGTCTGTCAATTTCTAGAGCCCTGACAACCAACATTAAAATCCCAAGAAAGGGATTGGAGGGTGGATTTTGCCTTGGTAGGTTGACTGAGGAAAGATAATACACATAAACACACTGCAATCAGTTGTACAGGGCCTCATTTCTAAATATTAAAACTCCTAAAATGAAAACTTCTAAAATGAGAAATAGACCAAAACAAACAAACAAAAAAGGGAGTTTAGAGGAAACAGAGATAATACAGGGAGCAAAACAGAACATCATCATCATCACCACCATCATGAACAGAACAATGAAAAATATCAATGAATGGTTGGAAGAAGTTGATGAAACTGCACAGAAAGCAGGTAAAATGTCAGGCTTTGGAAACAACAGAAAAGATGAAAAACCAGATCAGTTCTGGAGGTCCTACTTCATAATAGAATTGCCACAAAAGCCTGAAAAGTAATCACGGGGCAGGAAGTTATTAATAAAACAATGAAATAGAATTTCCCATAAACGAAGGACAGGAGTTTCCAGAATGAAGGTGCCAACAAAATATAATAAATGAAAGGAAACATAGACAAACTCACCTTACTGGGAAATTTCAGAGAACTGAGGTGTTGAGAAGATCCTGGAAGCTTTGCTAAAGGAAATAAAACAAATAGAAAACAAAGTAACATACAGAGGCTATGAAACAAGAATACATTTTCTCAATAGGAACACTGGATAGTGGATGATATTGGAGAAATATTTTCAAAATCCAAAACAAAAATAATTTTCAATCTAAGAATTATATCTCATTAAAGCTTCAAACAAGTGAAAAGTGATGCTTAAGATGAAGCTTAAAGAATTCTTCAAATCCCAACTAAGCCAAGAGATAATATCTAAAACTAAAAATTAAAAACTGCAAGTATTAACATGCTATTCAGAAATAGCAAGATAAGTGTCAAAAGAAATATCTAAAAGAGCTGAAAGCTATTAGTCTGGGGGATGGTACTTGAGGGTGGAGATGGGATGGGGAGGTAGACTGCTGTTTTTCTTATTTTGACTTTTTAAGGCATGGTCATGTATTATTTATAAAAAAAATAAGAACTACATAAAAAAGAAATATGATGACTTCAAGAGGGATTTATATTTGAGCCTCAACATCAACTCATCCCAGTCTTAAAGTAACTATATGATTGATATGAAGAACCTAGCCACCTTTTATTAATATAAACTCTTCCAGAAATAATCCAGCAGGTTTTTAATGCTTTACTCACTAAAGTGAGATTTTATGCTAGTTGAATACCAGTGATATAGAAAGCTCCTAAATAATTTTAGCTGCAAAAGTAAGCACTGAACTTTTAGCTTCAGAAATGCCCTTTTGAGAAATCTTTCTATTGTGCCTCCCATAAAAATTTCTCTACTCTTGTTGGCCTAAGTAGATGTGTGACACCTCTATCAATGAAAATTTCTCACTACTCTTCCTAAGAATGACATTACTCCAATAAAAAAGTACTAACTATAAGCCATCTCTGATTAAAACTTTATATAGAGGGGAGTTAGGGTCTCTTATGTGTGATAATTTGAGTACTCTTTGCATATAGCCTGTGGGAAGGGATGGTATAAAAAACAGCCTGGAGTGAGGAAACTCTGGCATTCTTTTGAGATTAATGTAGCACTCCTGTATCCATTTCAACAAAACTACTTTTGTAGTTTCAGCAGCAAATGTAGTAGACATAGTATACTCTGGTCACTAAATAATTCTATAATCTTGGGTAAGATTATAGAATTAACTGAGGATGGAATATTACCTACATTGTGGAGTTAGTATAAGGATTATATGAGATAATATTTGTAAGGTGTTCAATGCACGCCATGACACATTAGAGTTCACACAATGTTGTTTCTTAGTTCCTTCTTAAAATCCTTCCAACTTGAAATTTATTCTCATGAGTGATTTATTTTCTATAATTTATTTAGCCTGTGGTCACTATGCTATTTTCTAAATCCTTATTTTGCCCCTTAAAATGTTTAGGAAAATGCTGCTGATACTATTTTGCATTTAAATAGCCCCTTTTCTAGAGAGTATACGGGAGGAAAATACAGTGATTGAAACCGTCATTTTTAACATTTCCAAAGATCATATAGGAAAATGAAATACATAAAAACAGATGATCAGCATTTCTAGACACATATTCATTATTGATAGGAACCTACCGTAATACTTTTTATATGGTTAAAACATAGGCTGCATTAATATGATGAAAATCTACAGCTTCTTATCTAAGTTTGGTCTTCTTTCAAAGCGAGTCTTAATATCCAAAACCCTCCAGTTGAGAGCCCCTCCTTCAAGTCTCTCCCATCTTATTCTTCAACTGTGATGTGTTTTAAAGTCATTGTGTCTAGAGTTGTTATGCTGCTTTTTAACATTTTGAAGAAAAGTGCAGCTGCAATGTAAAATCCTTACATTTGTAAAACCTTCCTTTCATCCACCTGCAATATTGCATTCTTTACCCATGTAGGCAGAGTCTCTTGTGTGCTTTCTTACTTCTACTTTAGGACCGTCTCTGATGCTTTTACTGTCTTCTCTCTTCTCTTGTATATGAGATTTGTATTTGGTAAGGTCCCTGATAATCCAATTCAATCTTTATTTATTGCTCATGTACTTGGTACCTAGACTTGTATAAGATAACAAAGGAAAGGGCTTCCTTTAAAGGACCTACACAAAAAGGAAGAGACGGCTTAGATCCACTGCTGTCAGTCGAATCCTTGAAAAGGCTTGTTTAGAAACATATAAGAGATTGGGAAGATAACAGTATAGCTCAGTGCCTAGCCTATAGCATGTACTCAACAAATTTGAGCTATTATTCCTTCCCAGAATAATTACATATTCTTTAATCTATTTACTGTTTTCTATTATTTGTATTTAGTTTTTTTATTATTTGGATTACTGTTTGCTTCCATTATCATTTAAAAAGTTTGTTAGGACCACAACCCCTAAAAGAATTTATTCCAGTGCCACTCTGCAGAACACTATGTATAGTACACTTGCCACACCAAGTCCTCAGTCAACTGCTGTGGATTATTGTGAAAGAATTTTTAAGAACCTCTCTGCCTATGGTATAATAACATCTGGGTTCTCTTCCTGCATTTCCAGTTCATTCAACCTCCCCTCTAGTAGTCCATTTTTTTTTTTTTTTTCATATGAGTGCTGCCAGAGCAAGCACAGTGAATGACCATATATGTGGAATATTTGAGGATCTCAGAAATGTGTCCGTCTCTCATATACCATCCTTCTTATCTTCTGATTTTTTTTTAGTTCAAACAGAAGTATCATGCCCACTGATTACTGTAAAATAGATTCTCCTTTGACAAATGAGAAAATGTAGGTGCAGAAAGGCAAATGCTTTGTCCAAGGTCATTCAGTTAATAAATGGACCTGGAATTAAAGCTCCAAAACCCAAGTAGGTTCTTTGCTCTTGGTAATTTTAAAAATACAACTATCTCTCAAAAGAAGAGATCATCTATTTCCTAAATTTCCTTTTGAAATGAAAAATTACATAGATGATAACTACATATAGGGCCTATAACTACCAAATCTTTAAAAGGCTTGAGCTTCTGTTTTTCTGAAAAATTTCCAGCTAACTCTGGATGCTACATCCTTGATTCATGTTAGGGATTTAAATATGGACCAGAGCCTTGAGCACAAAAGTATTATGAATTTATATATAAAAGTACAGGACTCCTGAGCTATAGCACACTTCCTGATACTAATGTCAAGGTAAAGACTAGGGATTCTAAGTTGCTACATTGAGCCCTCCTCCTTAATGACTGAGAAGAGATTTTCCTTTTCTTATCTGTACTTTTTCTGGCTATGATGCCATTTCCCCCCAACCTCTCCCAATTCCATTCTTCCTCTCATTTCTCAGGCCAACTTGGTTTGGTCAACTGCATTAAATTTCTTATTTGTTCTCAAAGGGAAAACAAATCAGGAAAGGGAACAGAGAGGGAGAAAGTGACTAGACCTAAATGGCTGAAATATTTTTTTCAGTTTTATTTATTTACTTTACAATATTGTGTTGATTTTGCCACATATTGACATGAATCTCCATGGGTGTACATGTGTTCCCCATCCTGAACCCCCTCTCCCACCTCCCGCCCCATCTCATCCCTCTGGGTCATCCCAGTGCACCAGCCCCAAGCACCCTGTATCATGCATCGAAAGTGGAAATATCACATATGATAATTTACATGTTTCAATGCCATTCTCCCATATCATCCCACCCTCACCCTCTTCCACAGAGTCCAAAAGACTGTTCTATATATCTGTGTCTCTTTTGCTGTCTCACATATACGGTTATCATTACCATCTTTCTGAATTCCATATATATGCATTAGTATACTATATTGGTCTTTATCTTTCTGGCTTACTTCACTCTGTATAATAGGCTCCAGTTTCATCCACCTCATTAGAACTGATTCAAATGTATTCTTTTTAATGGCTGAGTAATATTCCATTGTGTATATGTATAACAGCTTTCTTATCCATTCGTCTGCTGATGGGCATCTAGGTTACTTCCATGTCCTGGCTATTATAAACATTGCTGTGATGAACATTGGGGTACACGTGTGTCTTTCAATTCTGGTTTTCTCGGTGTGTATATGCCCAGCAATGGGATTGCTGGGTCATATGGCAGTTCTATTTTAAGGCATCACCACACTGTTCTCCATAGTGGCTGTACTAGTTTGCATTCCCACCAACAGTGTAAGAGGTTTCCCCTTTCTCCACACCCTCTCCAGCATTTATTGCTTGTAAACTCTTGGATGGCAGCCATTCTGACTGGTGTGAAATGGTACCTCATCGTGGTTTTTATTTGCATATCTCTGATAATGAGTGATGTTGAGCATCTTTTCATGTGTTTGGTAGTCATCTGCATGTCTTCTTTGGAGAAATGTCTGTTTAGTTCTTTGGCCCACTTTTTGATTGGGTCTTTTATTTTTCTGGAATTGAGCTGCAGGAGTTGCTTGTATATTTTTGAGATTGTTTGTCTGTTGCTTCATTTGCTATTATTTTCTCCCATTCTGAAGGCTCTTTTCACCTTGCTTATAGTTTCTTTGTTGTGCAAAAGCTTTTAAGTTTAATTAGGTCCCATTTGTTTATTTTTGCTTTTATTTCCAATATTCTGGGAGGTGGGTCATGGAGGATCCTGCTGTGATTTATGTCGGAGAGTATTTTGCCTATGTTTTCCTCTAGGAGTTTTATAGTTTCTGTTCTTACATTTAGATCTTTAATCCATTTTGAGTTTATTTTTGTATATGGTGTTAGAAGTGTTCTAGTTTCATTCTTTTACAAGTGGTTGACCAGTTTTCCCAGCACCACTTGTTAAAGAGATTGTCTTTTCTCCATTGTATATTCTTGCCTCCTTTGTCAAAGATAAGGTGTCCATGGGTGTGTGGATTTATCTCTGGGCTTTCTATTCTGTTCCATTGATCTATGTTTCTGTGTTTGTGCCAATACCATACTGTCTTGATGACTGTGGCTTTGTAGTAGAGCCTGAAGTCAGGCAGGTTGATTCCTCCAGCTCCATTCTTCTTTCTCAAGATTTCTTTGGCTATTCAAGGTTTTTTGTATTTCCATACAAATTGTGAAATTATTTGTTCTAGTTCTCTGAAAAATACTATTGGTAGCCTGATAGGGATTGCATTGGATCTATAGATTGCTTTGCGTTGTATACTCATTTTCACTATATTGATTCTTCTGATCCATGAACAAGGTATATTTCTCCATCTATTTGTGTCCTCTTTGATTTCTTTCACCAGTGTTTTATAGTTTTCTATATATAGGTCTTTAGTTTCTTTAGGTAGATATATTCCTAAATATTTTATTCTTTGCATTGCAATGGTGAATGGAATTGTTTCCTTAGTTTCTCTTTCTGTTTTCTCACTGTTAGTGTATAGGAATGCAAGGGATTTCTGTGTGTTGATTTTATGTCCTGCAACTTTACTATGTTCATTGATTAGCTCTAGTAATTTTCGGGTGGAGTCTTTAGAGTTTTCTATGCAGAGGATCATGTCATCTGCAAACAGTGAGAGTTTTACTTCTTCTTTTCCAATTTTGATTCCTTTTAGTTCTTTTTTTGCTCTGATTATTGTGACCAAAACTATGTTGAATAGTAGTGGTGAGAGTGGGCACCCTTGTCTTGTTCTTGACTTTAGGGGAAATGCTTTCAATTTTTCACCATTGAGGATAATGTTTGCTGTGGGTTTGTCATATATAGCTTTTATTATACTCCATTTTCCATTTCAAACACAGAAAGGGTGACAGCTTCTCCATTAGGGGTTATTGTTTCTGTTCACTTGCTAAGTCATGTCCAAGCATTTGTGACTCTTGGACTGCAGCATGCCAGGCTTCCCAGTCCTTCACTATCTCCTGGAGTTTGCTCAAACTCATGTCCATTGAGTTGGTGACGCCATCCAGTTATCTCATCCTCTGTCACTCCCTTCTCCTCCTGCCTTCAATCTTCCTCAGCATCAGGGTCTTTTCCAGTGAGTTGTCTCTTCACATCAGATGGCCAGAGTATTGGAGCTTCAACTTCAGCACCAGTCCTTCCAATGAATATTTAGGACTGATTTCCTTTAGGGTTGACTGCTTTGATCTCCTTGCAGTTCAAGGCACTCTCAAGAATCTTCTCCAGCACCACAATTAGAAGGCATCAATTCTTCAGCTCTCAGCCTTCATTATGGTCCATCACTCACATCCATACATGACTACTGGAAAAACCACAGCTTTGACTAGATGGACTTTTGTCAGCAAAATCATGCCTCTGCTTTTAAATATGCTATGGTTGTTATAACTTTCCTTCCAGGAGAAAGTGTCTTAATTTCATGGCTGTAGTCATTGTCTGCAGTGACTTTTGGAGCCCAAGAAAATAAAATCTTTCACTGTTTCCATTGTTTCCCCATCTATTTGCCATGAAGTGATGGGACCAGATGCCATGATCTTAGTTTTTGGAATGCTGAGCTTTAAGCCAGCTTTCTCACTCTCCTCTTTCACTTTTATCAAGAGGCTCTTTAGATCTTCTTCACTTTCTGCCACAAGGGTGGTATCATCTGCATATCTAAGGTTATTGATATTTCTCCCAGAAATCTTGATTCCAGTTTGTGCTTCCTCCAGCCCAGCATTTCTCACGATGTACTCTGCATATAAGTTAAATAAACAGGGTGACAAAATAGAGCCTTGAAGTACTCCTTTCCCAATTTGGAACAAGTCCATTGTTCCATGTCCAGCTCTAACTGTTGTTCTTGACCTGCATACAGGTTTCTCAGGAGACAGGTCTGGTATTCCCATCTCTTTAAGAACTTTCCACAGTTTGCTGTGATCCACACAATCAAAGGCTTTGGTATAGTCAATAAAACAGAAGTAGATGTTTTTCTGGAATTCCCTTGCTTTCTCTATGATCCAACAAATGTTGGCAATTTGATCTCTGGTTCCTTTGCCTTTTCTAAATCCAGCTTGTACATCTGGAATTTCTCAGTTCACATATTACTAAAAGTACAACATAGCGAAAAGATGATCCCTAATTCATGTAAAACTCACACCAAGCTAATTTGTGTCTTGGAAAGTCAGAAGATTTCTTCTCCTCAAGCAGTCTCAATTTCTCTCTGGGAAACCAGAGTAATTCACATTAGCATTAATAACCCCACTCTTTCAATCTCCACAAAAGAAAAGGATATTTTTCAGTTACCTGTTCTATTGTGATGTGTGAAAATTGGTCAGTAATTCTCTTAGTTTGCCCTATACAAACCACTGAAGCATTTTTTTTCTTTTATAGAACTTAACAGCTACTAAGACTGAAAATTACAAAATGAAGTGTTTCATAGTAGATTTTCCCTGGAAGCAGAATATCAGTAAAGACAGCAAGATGTCAGGCTCTTGGACAATACATATTAGTATAGCCCAAAGCTACCTAAAGAAGAGTTTCTGGGTGAAATGAGGCTTTGTAGTGAGTGGGATCCAATTTGAAAATGAGAAAGGGAAGGGTGGAATGGGTGGTAATTGAAGAAAAGAATTTGTACTGCTCTGATGGTTAAGTGGCAGATTTTATTTAAGTACAGCCTATATAAGAAAGACTTTATGATCATAATGGGACCTTGAAATACCTCATGAAAAAATTTCATCTTTGCCTTGAAGCACCTATTTTAATTTAAGTGGTTCAAAGATTAGCTGTAGCTCATTAGAAATTCTGTTGGTAGGGGAGGCAGGTCCCTGGACTTGCATTTGAAAATAGTTCATTGAACAGATTTCCAAAGATCCCACTGCACAGCCAGAGTTGTATAATAATATCAGTAGCAGTTCATAGGAAAATGGAATAGGCTGTGGAAATTAGAATTTGTAATATCCAGGGTAGCAATAAGCAAGGAGGTTAAACTGCCCTTTGCACAAAATTACAGAACTAACCACACCTAATTTCTGTGGTATGTAAATAAAAGGGGCAAAGAAGTGAAACCATATACTACATCTACCTTATGCTTAGATTGTTGTCAAAATCTTAACTTTTTTCCAGTGTCTTTCTAAAATGCCCTCCAGAGGGGGCAGGATCATGGTGGTGAACTAAGAAGACCCTGAGCTCACCTTCCCCCACAAATGCACCAAAACCTGCAATTACTTATAGGGTGACTTTCACTGAAATTAACTTGGGGACTATCAGAAGAGCCCTTCTACAACCAAGGCTGCAAAGAAAGATGCAAAGTCTGACAGGAAGGGAGGTAAAGTCATCTGGTTGGAACCCATACCCCAGTGGGGACACAGAAGAAGAGGGGAATATCACAAATTCATAGATCATCCCTAAGGAACAAGAGGTTTGAGGCCCATATTAGGCATCCCAACCTTGAGTCCAGATACCAAAAAAATAAGACCCACTACCTGGTTTGAAAGCAGTGGGGCTTACCAGAGAGTTCTAAGAAACTATGACTCTGCTCTTGAAGAGTGCAAGCTCCCAATCCCAGCACTTAGGCAGCAGATTGAAAATTTCCTGGTGCTCTGGACAGACTACCAGGACCACTCTAGCATGCATGTCAGTGTACACCAGGTTCCTGCTCCAGCCCCTCCTGCACCAGCGCTCAATCCTCTAGCCAGAACAGAGATCTTTTGGCTTTGTACACACACACACACACACACACACACACACACACACACACCCTGGGGAAGAAGTGAAGCCAGCCAGCTTGGGCCCCATGGCCACCCTGTACAAGGGTACACCAAGAAAGGAACTGAGTCGGATCAGGCTAGAGCCCTGCATCTATTCAGGGCAAAGACCTCAGAAGTGCAGCTCCATCTTGTGGGCCCCAACCCCACCTCTGAACAAGGCAAAGATACAGAGCCAGATCATAAGTATAGATCCAACCCTCAAGGTTGTGGACATGCCACCAACCAAGACAGAAACTTCCATCATGCCAGGAAGAAGCCCAGCTTCATCAGGCTCCTGCCCCAGCCCCTGAGGCCTAGACCCACCTCCTCATAAGGTAGTGACCACCACCCAAATAAACAAAATAAGAAATGAAAGAGGAGAAATAACAGCTGACAGCATGAAAGACAATCATAAAAGAATACTGCATCAAGAGTTATATGCCAGCAAATTGGACAACCTAGGAGAAATGGATAAATTCCTAGAAAAGTACAATTTTCCAAGTCTGAATTAGGAATAGATAATCCAAACAGACTATAAACAGATAATCCAAACAGAAGATAATTCCCTGGTGGCTTACAAGGTAAAGCCTCTGCTTGCAGTATGGGAGGCCCAGGTTCGATCCCTAGGTCTTGAAGATCCCCTGGAGAAGGAAATAGCAACCCACTTCAGTATTCTTGCCTGGAAAATCCCATGGACAGAGGAGCCTGGTAGGCTACAGTCCATGGGGTCGCAAAGAGTCGGACATGACTGAGTGACTTCACAATCACAATCAATCAATCCAAACAGACTGATTACTGTTATAGAAATTGAATCAGTAATCATAAAACTCCCAACAAACAAAAGTCTAGGGGAATTCTACCAAACATAAAGAAGAACTAATACCTATTCTTCTCAAATTATTCCAAAAAAATGAAGAGGAGGTAATACTCCCAAATTCATTGTGTGAGGTCAACATTATTCTGATACTAAAACCAGAGAAAAACACTCCAAAATGAAAAAGAAAATTACAAACCAACATCCCTGATGAATTTTGATGCAAAAGTCACCAAGAAATTATTAGCAAATCAAATTCAACAATATATAAAAGGAATCACACACCATGATCAAGTGAGACATTACAGGAATGCAAATATGGATCGATATATGCAAATCAGGACTTGCTGGTGGTACAGTAGTTGAGGATCCACCTTGCAATGCAAGGGACATGGGTTCAATCCCTGGCTGGGGTTCTAAGATCTCACATGCTTCAGAGCAACTAAGCTCATGTGCCACACAATAAAGATCCCAGGTGCTGCAACTAAGACCTGAGGCTGCCAAACAAATAAATAAATACACTTTTTAAAATCAGCAAATCAACCAATGTTATACACCACCTTAACAAAATGAAGGATAAAAATCACATGATCATCTCAATAGATGCAGAAAAAAACATCTGAAAAAATTCAATACTCATTCATGATAAAAACTCTCAACAAAGTGGGTATAGAGGGAACATATCTCAATATAGTAAAAACCATTTATGACAAACTCACAGCTAACATCATACTCAATGGTGAAAAACAGAAAGCTTTTTCTCTAAAATCAGGAACAAGACAAGGATGGCCACTATAACCACTACTTTTTAACATAGTATTGGGAGTCCTAGCCACAATAGTCAGACAAGACAAAGAAATAAAGGCATCGAAATTAGAAGGGAAGAAATTAAAAAGTGTCACTATTTGCAGATTACATGACACTATATATAGAAAACTCTAAAGTCTTCACCAAAAAAAAAAAAATATGAGAACTAATAAATTAATCCAGTAAAGTTGCCAGATATAAGATTAGTATACAGAAATATGTTGCTTTTCTATACACTAATAATGAGCTATCAGAAAGAGAAAGCAAATCACATGCACATAAGGAACGAACTACCAGGGAAAAAAATTAACCAAGGAGGTGAAAGACCTATGGTCTGAAAACTATAAGACATTATGAAGGAAACTGAGGATGATATAAATAAATGGAAAGATATCCCATGTTTATGGATTGGAAGAATTAATATTGTTAAAAAGTTTATACTACCCAAAGCAATCTCCAGGTTTAATGTAATCTGTGACACTTTCCCAGAAATAAGCCAAATAATCCTAACATTCATATGGAATCAGAAAAGACCCTGAATAGCAAAAATAATCTTGAGAAAAAAGAACAAAGTTGGAGGTATCTCACTCCCTGGCTTTAAACTACACTATAAATTTTCAGTAATCAGACAGCATGGTTCTGGCACACAAGCAGACACATAGACCAAGGGAATGGAACACAGAGCCCAGAAATAAACCCATGCACATACAGTCAATTAATTAATGACAAAGGAGCCAAGAATGTAAAATGGGGAAAGGACAGTCTCTTCAATAAATGCTGTTGGGAAAATAGGACAGCCACTGCAAAAGAATGAAACTGGTTACTTACACCATATACAAAAATTAGGTCAAAGGGAGTAAAGACTTGAATGTAAGATCTGATACAGCAAAATTCCTAGAAGAAAACCTAGGTAGTAAGCTCCTTGACATAGATCTTAATGATAGTTTTTTTTTTTAATTTGACACCCAAATAAAAGTAATAAAAGCAAAAATAAACAAGTGGGAATACATCAAACTATTCCTACAAGAGAAACAATAAAATGATAAAGCATCAAACAAAATGGGAGAAAATACTTGCAAATTATCTATTTGATAAAGTGTTACTATCCAAAATATATAAATAACTTGTATAAGTCAATAGCAAAACAAATGAAATTCAATTAAAAGAATAACCAAATGACCTGCATAGATATTTTTATAAAAAATATATAAGGATGGCCAATAGGTACATGAAAAAATGTTCTACATCACTAATCACCAGGGAGATGCAAATCAAAGCACAATAAAATATCACCTCATGCATTTTAGAAGGGCTATTATAAAAAATAGCAGAAATAATAAATGTTGGTAAGGATGTGGATGAAAGGAAATCCTCATATACTGTTGGTGGGAACATAAATTGGTGCAGTCACTATGGAAAACAGTACGGAGTTTCCTCAAAAAAATAAAACTAGAACTACTGTATGATCCAGCAGTTCCACTCTTGAGTATATATCCAAAGAAATTAGAAACATTAATTAGAAAAGATATATGCATGCCAATGTTCATAGTGGCATTTTATTTATAGTAGTCATTATATAGAAGTAACCTAAGTGTCCTATAACAGATGAATGAATAAAAAAGATGTGATACACTTATACAGTGGAATATTATTCAACTATAAAAAGGGTGTGATTTTTTTCCATTTGTTACAATATAGATTGACATGGAGAGTATTATACTTAGTAAAATAAATCTGATATAGATAGACAAATGAGAAATGTTTTCACTTATATGAGGAATCTAAAAAATAATACAAATGAATGAATGTATCAAAAAGAAACAGATTCACATATGCCAAGAGCAAACTATTGGTTACCAGTGGGGAGCAGGATAGGGGGAGTAGCTAGATAAGTTAAGAAGATTAAGAGGTACAAACTACTATGTATAAAATAGGTAAGTTACAAAGATGTAATGTACAGCACAGGAAATATAACCAATATTTAGTAATAACTTTATATGGAGTATAATGTATACAGATATGGAATCACTATGTTGTACACCTGAACTAATATAACACTGTAAGTCAACTATACTTCAGTCAATTAAAATAAATAGATAGATAGATAGACAGCCCTCTAACCCATTCTCCCAGCATTTTACCCCCAAAAGTAAGTGTAACTCAGACTTCAGTAGTTATATTTAGTGTGTTTGAGAAGGTGGGCTTATTCATTCTTTATAAATCTCATGGCAAAATGAAAGCCAGTCATGCACTGGAGAAAAGTACACTGGACTCTGCATTGGGAGATATAACTTGGCCCTTGCTCTGCCCTGAGCATGTGTTTCAATCTCTTTACGTCTCTGTCTCTATCTCTCTCTCTCTCTTTGCTTCAATTTTACGTTTTCTAAAATGAAGAGACTCAGCTATATATATTCTTTAAGGTCCCTTCTGAAACAGAAGGGAAGGGGGCAGGGCACAACCTTTAAAAGAATGACATACCGTAGGACATGACAAAAATTGGTTAGAACCCACTTGGTCCAAGATGGTAGAAGATTCCACTTTCAGTGGACTTTGAGCCTCATTATATGCATACTGTAATACATTAACATACTAAATGACACAACCACCAGTGCCATGAGAGTTCTGAGGTTAACTATAAAAGGTCAAAAAGTGGGCAGTGGCCTAATTCCTGAGAATGCCCACATCTTGCCTGAAATAATTGGAATAATCTTCCCACTCATTAGCCAATGAAATTATCCAGCCCCCCAAAACTAGACACTCCATATTTCAGGGCTTCTCACCTTCTGCAATGGCCCACACTCTGTCTGGGGAGTGTCTTTCTCCCCAAGGCCTCTTGCTTTTTGAGACAAACCTCATTCTATCTATGGAATGTATTCTCTCTAAATAAATCCATTTCTTATCTATCACTTTGTCTCTCATTGAATTCTTTCTGCCATGAGACATCAAAAACCTGAGCTTCACAAGAAATGCAAATCAAAACTACAATGAAGTATCACCTCACCTGTCAGAATGACCACCATCAAAAATCTATAAACAACTAATTCTGGAGAAGATGTGGAGAAAAGGGAACACTTTTGCACTGTTGGTGGGAATGTAAACTCCCACCAGTCACTATTGATACAGCCAGTATGCAGATTCCTTAAAAAACTAGGAATTAAACTAACATATGACCCAGAAATCCCTCTACTGGGCATGTACCCTTAGAAAACCATAATTCAAAAAGACACATGTACCCCAATATCCACTGCAGCACTATTTACAATAGCCAGGACATGGAAGCAACCTAGACATCCATCAACAGATGAATGGACAAAGAAGATGTGGTACATATATACAATGAAATATTATTAGCCATAGGAAAGAATGCATTTGAGTCACTTCTAATGAGGTGGATGGACCTAGAGCCTGTTATACAGAATGAAGTAAGTCAGAAAGAGAAAAACAAATACTGTATACTAATGCATACATATGAAATCTAAAAAAAATCACACTGATGAACTTATTTGCTGGGCAGGAATAAAGACACAGGCATAGAGAACAGATTTGTGGACACAGCAGGGAAAGGAGAGGGTGGGATGAATTAAGAGGGTAGCACTAACATATATACACTACTGTGTGTAAAATAGATAGCTAGTGAGAAGTTTCTGGGAACACAGGGGACTCAACCTGGAGCTCTGTGATGACCTAGAGGGGTGGCATGGGGGGTTGGGAGGGAATATATATATACTTCTGGCTGATTCACGTTGTTGTATAGAAGAAACCAACACAGAACTGGGAAACAATATCCTCCCATTAAAAATATTTTAAAAAGAATCTGAGGTTCATTAAGTTCTGAGATCAGGTGGATGATCTCAAATAAAAGATTATGTGTTCAAGTCCTAATCTGGGTTATGCAGAGTAGAGTCCAGCATGCGGGTTCCAGTTCCATCTGAATTGTGCGGTTTCACTTCCAGATACAGCATAAAGTTCTATGATCCTGTTACCAAATGCTCGATACACAGTAAGGTCAAACAATACCAAAATGTCGAAGTGTGGAGCAGAGAAAGGTTTACTGAAGGGCCGTGCAAGGAGACGGATGTCTGGTGCCCCCCCAAATCCCCTTGAACACCCTGAAAGCTTTCAGCAAAGCCATCAGAGTTCTAGGCCCCAGCCAAGAGGAGGGGAGCTTTCATCCAACACCCAGTCTGGGTCCTCCCACCAGTGCCCAGGCCTAGCTGAAGAGGTAGATGTCAGCTGGCGACACCCTCAGGGCCAGGTATCCAGACACTGCCCAGCTGTCATCCCTGAGGGAGTCAGGTGCCTAAGACCCAGCCAGTCTTCAGGCTTTTCATTTAACCTGGACAGAATCATTTGTATAGGATCAATAGGAATACATGTTGTAGCAAAAGGCCATAAGGTAAATCCCCAGCTCACTATTGCCCTGTTTTGACAATGGCCCCAACCGCAGAGCAGGGAGCAGATTCCATGATGGCAACCTCCTTACAACTTAACTCTGACCTCAGGCCACCTCCTAGGGGTAGACAACTGACTTAAGCTGTACTGAGTTTTGAAACATGAATGGAAAAACTGAAGTTGGTTGAAGCTCTTACCTTAATGGCAACATCCATACACTCCAGGAGACTGCTGCTGCCATTAGGTCGTGGAGGTGGGGATGAGCTTGCAGTTCCAGCTGCTTTAAGGCCTGGGCCCAGCCAGTGAGACAGCCAAGGCGAGGGCTCTGGAGCTCTGCAGCACATGGTCCTCAGTGTGTCCCTCGGCGCCTTAGCTCACCTGGCAGCCCAGAGGCCGGAGGGTCTGGAAAGAAGCTGCCACCTCTCACCACACTCTGCCTGGAGGACCACTAGGAGTCTGGCAGAGTGGGGCTTCAAACCACCATGCACAGAGTCTCAAGGTAATAGTTGCACACCACTCTGCCCCTATTACAATCCTATGGTCCTGTTAAAAAAATGGAAGGAGCAAGTTATCATTCAACCAACAGCCAGGAAAAACAATAAATTTATCAAAGTAAAACAAGCAACAAAAACTGTACGTTGTAAAGGAACTGCAATAAAATGACTTTTTAATGGCAAAATTAATTCGTCTACTCTTGTACTATTCGTGTTAAAAATAGTACAGGATTACTGTTTTTAGTCATCTGTTCCATGTACTAAGAGACATTATGGATTGTTGTATGGTGGTCAGTTGATAACTGGTAGCCACAGTTAATGGGAGGAGATTCAGCAATTTAGCAAAGCAAGAAGGAGTAGAATGTCATTCACACAAACAGAAGGAGAAAAGAAAGTGAAGTCACTCAATCGTGTCCGACTCTTTGTGACCTTATGGACTGCAGCCTACCAGGCTCCTCTGTCCATGGGATTCTCCAGGCAAGAGTACTGCAGTGGGTCACCATTTCCTTCTCCAGGGAATCTTCTGATCCAGAGATGGAACCGGGTCTTTTGAGTTGCAGCCAGATGCTTTTTACCAGGCTCAGCTGGTAAAAAATCTGCCTGCAATGCGAGAGACCTGGGTTTGATCCCTGGGTTGGGGAGATCCCCTGGAAAAGGGAAAAGGCTAACCACTCCAGTATTCTGGCCTGGAGAATTCTATGGACTGTATAGGCCATGGGGTCACAAGGGATCGGACACAACTGAGCTACTTTCACTTTCACAAACAGAAGAAGAGGATGCCCTTAAATAGAAGAAACAGGGCTGTGCATTTGCTGAGCCTGGCACCATGGTCCTGAAAAGACTTTGGCCTCACTCAGGGTAGATGCTCTTATGGAATCATGTAGGGTTTGAAAACAGATATCTAGAAAACAGCATGGACTTGTTGTTTGTTCTTCCATTACTGTAAATATCAATTGATTTTAGTCTGCAGCTGTAAATTAGCCAAGTCACGGAGCATCTGCAACAAGAGGGAGATTACATTTGAAGTCTATATTAAAAGAAGCCTGGTTTGCCTCACTTTCAGCCACAAGTTCTTTGAGTCTGGAGGTTATGTCTTACTCATTTTTGTGTCACCCCGAAGTCTCTTATGGAGTAACCAACATAGTCTCATAAATGATAAGCATTAAGCTGTCATGTTAATCAATAAAGAAGTACTTGCATTTTCAAGATTCAAAGCTTGTTTTTAAAACAGTTGGATATTATATATTATGTTGGGTTTTAGTCAATATAAGAATTATTTCTGGTTACTATGTTAGGTGTACAAAAGCACACTGACATACCCAAGAATCTTTGGCAATCTTGACTATTCTAAACATACTTAATTAAGTTTAGTTAATTACCTTAGAAATTAATACAATTAATTTACTTAGAAAATATTTCTTCTACACAGGTAGTTTAAAAAGTAACCTATCTAAACTATATGTGAGTTATTAATTTGAATTTGTGAGATTCTCTAAATATGTGGCACGAAGTCTCCTGTGTTGAGGCCAGGTTGATTTTGGTTGGAAAAGGCAGGGTCTAGTGCACAGTGTTTTGACCCCTATTCAGTCATATAGCCTGGGCCTGGAACACTTCCTATCCAACAAAGAGCCCACACAGCCTCTGCTGGACTTATTATCTCCTTGTATGCTGGCATGCGTGCTCAGTCACTTCAGTCATGTCCGACTCTTTGGACTGTAGTCTGCCAGACTCCTCTGTCCATGGGATTATATCCAGCCAAGAATACTGGAGTAGGTTGCCATTCCCTTCTCCAGGGGATCTTCCTGACCCAGGGGTCAAACCTGCATCTCCTGAGTCTCCGGCATTGCAGGCCAGTTCTTCTCTGCTGAGCCACCAGGAAGCCCACCTCCTTGTATGGGATATCTGTTTGTTCCTTTGTTCTGCTTAGGTGAGTACTTGAGTACTCAGGCACATGCTCAGCTTTCAGTATTTCAGACTCCACTGGAAGGGAGAGTTGTCCTTCTACTGAGGAATGAGTGTTGCCTGTAGGCCCATTGCTTTTCACTAGCTGCCTGGGCCACGTGCTACTCCTGGGGAACTGCTGTTCACTGCTAGAGCTGATCTTGCCCTGTCTTTTCTCTAGGTGAATAAAAGCTTTGTCCATCCAGTATTTGACTGTTCTATATTTTCCTTGTCAACTCTGATACCAAGATGCAGTGAGTGAGAAGAATCATTTGGACTTCTGTATCTGGTGGCTGGCATTGCAATGATCTTTGATAATTCTTCAGGTCATTGAAATCCTTCCCTGGAATTGGTGAACAATACACACAGTGTTCTTCTCAAAAACTGAAATAGTGATGATGTCATGATACCAAGTCAAATGATAGTGGAAAATATAAGGGTTTCAGACTCAAATGCCATAGTCTGTATATAAGAAATATTAATTTGTTAAGGATCCATGTAAGTGTGAACTAAAAAACAATAAATAGTTAAAAGCTTTAGTTAAAATTTGTTTAATAATTGACTATAAAATATGATAATAATAATTTGGAAATGTCCATATTTTCTTGGAATCCACAGTATGGTTGATTGTCATACTTAATACTTGAAATTTTAAATTTGGAGAGCTAGCCATGAGTCATCATTTTTACTTCCCTTCTTAAATGATGACAAAGACCCCTCCATCAAATGGACTGCCTTGCATGTCTCTTTCTGGTTCAAAAGTAATATTCTCAGAAGCCCCTAGATGCCTCAAATAGTAAATCTGCCTTTGCCAAACCCAAATACCTAATTAGGATTTCTGAGCATGTATTAAATATTTCTTTCTTCTCTAAAAAAGTACCATAAAGACCAGTCATTTAAGATCCAATTATATACCATGCTCATCTTCTGCTTCTTATTTCTTATTATATAGGTTCATTAGAAAATTCTTTGTTGAAAAGTTTAGACTCATATGCATTGCTCTCCTTATCCCATCCCTTCCCTGTGTATCCTTTTGGATCTTAAATCAATAAAACTACCAATGTATGTATGTAACGTAAATGAATGTAAACAGTTAAACTTTTGGTGAAAACTGACATAGGAAAAACTCATTTATGGCTTGAAGAAATGAAAATTACATAATACTTTGCAATCATAATGGAATTTTGGAAGGCTTTAATATCATTGCAGCCACTCCAGAGGTACAGGTTTTTCAAATACTTTGCATGGGTATTCCTACACTTCCGTAAATGTCCCTTAATTTTGTTCCTCCCCATGTAGAGTATTGATAGGAGTTGGTGAGACTAGAAGAGGAGGGAAAGTAGGAGTAAATAGTCAGCATTATAAGCATAAGGGCATTCTAGCCTGGCTAAATTTATTGTATTGGTATGATAAGCATTTGCAAAAACCACACATTTTGCTAAGAATCTTTAAACAACTGGTGCATGAAAAAGTCAGTGTCTGAGACCACCACTGCACATTTTAGGGTGACATGGGTTGATGGGGTACAAAATTTAAAAAAAAGCCACCTCATAGGCAAATACTCATTTTAAAGCCACTCAAATTGCCAACACATTTTGTCTTACAAATATGCAGCTATATTTTCAAGAAACAAAACCAAAATAGTACTGAAATCCATTAGAAAGTACGTATGAAAGAGTCAGGCTTTAAGGACTTGGTTCTGACGATTTGAAAAGCAGAAGAAGAGTGTGAAATTAATTTCCATCTGTATAGGGATTTGTTTTCCTTGCTCATTTAATATCAGAGCCAACAGTAATAAATGGTTTACTATGACCCTAAAACTCTCTCTTCATTTAGACCAACTGATTGGCAAGTCTATAAACAAATAGTTCATTTCCCATAGAAGGGCTATCATATATGCACTTTTTATTGCCATATTTGAAACCCTTTCATATTTTAGTTGAACTGAAATCCTTGGTATGCTGACTACACAAGCATATGCTATGACCATGGATTAGTGACAGTGGTTAGTAAAAATAATTACTCATTATAATTAACAACAGCATGATAAATCTTCCAGTCTACTTAGTTCGACATATAAGGTTAAATTTAAAGATATCTTTCTTTTTTTCAGCCGTTCACATCAGAAGGTACTATTTGCTACCATTGTTTTCTAACACTGGAAATGAGACAGAAAGATAAAAACAACTTGCCAAAGGTCAAACAGAATATCAGGAAAAGTACTGGGAATAAAACTTCAGGCTTACTAATAACGAGGCACTTGGTTCCATTGCCTGACATTCTCATGTATGGTATTCTGACTTGTCTCCTATAAGATGCACTACTATTGCTACTTCATTCTCTATAATTGCTTATTAGACTGGAGGTAACATGAAGCAACACCAAACGGTGGTAGATATGGCACTATTTTGAAAGAAAAAAATTGAATAGAATAGAGCTCAACTGTGACTCAAACATTCAGAAGAATTAGTTGAGCTTCGCAATACTTTTAACCACTCCTCTTTTAGTTTACCTTGAGAATTCAAATCTCAGATTTTTCTTGGAAAATACTTTTTACATTTCTCGTAACAAGTTGCACCTTCTATTAGCACATGATCAATTTTGTTGCTAACTGGTCATAATCAGAAAATACAGTTAGATGACCAAAGACAAAAGATACAAAAACTTAGCTGGCCATATCTCAACTTTAAATTTACAGTACCAAAGTGTGTTATTAATATACTTATGAATAGAGCTGCATACAAGGAAACATTCATGTTTATATGATATGTACTGATTGAAAATAGACATCCTGTCAAAAATCCATCTGTAGAAGCCTGCCTTCAGTTCAGTCACTCAGTCGTGTCCGACTCTTTGTGACCCCATGAATCGCAGCAGGCCAGGCCTCCCTGTCCATCACCAACTCCCGGAGTTTACTCAGACTCATGTCCATTGAGTCGGTGATGCCATCCAGCCATCTCATCCTCTGTTGTCCACTTCTCCTCCTGCCCTAAATCCCTCCCAGCATCAGGGTCTTTTCCAATGAGTCAACTCTTTGCATGAGGTGGCCAAAGTATTGGAGTTTCAGTTTCAGTATCAGTCCTTCCAATGAACACCCAGGACTGATCTCCTTCAGGATGGACTGATTGGATCTCCTTGCAGTCCAAGGGACTCTCAAGAGTCTTCTCCAACACCATAGTTCAAAAACATTAATTTTTTGGCACTCAGCTTTATTCACAGTCCAACTCTCACATGCATACATGACCACTGGAAAAACCATAGCCTTGACCAGATGGACCTTTGTTAGCAAAATAATGTCTCTGCTTTTTAATATGCTATCTAGGTTGGTCATAACTTTCCTTCCAAGGAGTAAGTGTCTTTTAATATCATGGCTGCAGTCACCATCTTCAGTGACTTTGGAGCCCCCAAAAATAAAGTCTGACACTGTTTCCACTGTTTCCCCATCTATTTCGCCTGAAGTGATGGGACCAGATACCATGATCTTAGTTTTCTGAATGTTAAGCTTTAAGTCAACTTTTTCACTCTCCTCTTTCACTTTCAGCAAGAGGCTTTTTAGTTTCTCTTCACTTTCTGCCATAAGGTTGGTGTCATCTGCATATCTGAGGTTATTGATATTTCTCCTGGCAATCTTGATTCCAGCTTGTACTTCTTCCAACCCTTAGAGATAGTTTATTATGCTGCCAGGTCACTAAATATATAAATGCTCCTCTTGTACTTAGAAGAATTTTGATGGAAAAAAAAACATTTGAGACAACTGTATCAGCAGCTGCATATACTGAAATGCATGATGTAGGAAAGTGGACAATATATTAAATTATCACTTTTCAAGCTGTCTCTCTATTGGGTTACTAAATTGATATTTTTATAAAATTAAATTACATAGAAGAGATAAATATTCCTCAAATAGGTTTTACAGATGTTTTAATTAAATATCTTTTGGGGTGGAATGTAAGTAATTGAACTGACTCATCATTTTAATACATTAAAATAATCTGTGTAGATGATATGAATATTAAGATAAACACTTAATGGGATCACAACAGTTTAAAAATGTGGGTGTTATCATTAGTACTATTTCTGGCATTATTTGCACATTCCTAATACATAGAACTAGATGCACTAGTAGGCTGAAGTTCTCTGTTTTGCATTCCTACTACCTTTTTAACCCAGATTCTTATCAATGTAATAAGTCATGTGCCAATTCAGAGTTAGAAACCAGAACTAAGGCTAAACCATTGTGTTTTTCTAGCAAAATGTTTTTACCTGCTCTGCCTAATCTTATGCTAAATACTATAAATAGCTCACAGGGTAGCACTTGTAGCTCTTACCTTGATACAACTGATTCAATTCTTAATTAAATTTTATGACAGCTCAGATCTGAAAAGCAACCTATTGTTCCCCCGTCAGATTTAGAAAAGACTAATATGTCCAAAGGCTTCCCTTGTGACTCAGCTGGTAAACAATCTGCCTGCATGCGGGAGACCTGGGTTTGATCCCTTGGTTGAGAAGATCCCCTGGAGAAGGGAAAGGCTACCCACTTCAGTATTCTGGCCTGGAGAATTCCATGGACTCTGTAGTCCATTGGGTCCCAAAGAGTTGGACACGACTGAGCAACTTTCACTTTCAGGACTTCCCTTGTGGCTCAGCTGGTAAAGAATCCTCCTGTAATGCGAGAGACCTGGATTCAATCCCTGGTTTGGGAAGATCCCTTGGAGAAGGGAAAGGCTACCCACTCCAGTATTCTGGCCTGGAGAATTCCATGGACAGAGTCGGGCATGACTGAGCGACTTTCACTCAGTTGCTCATGAGTGAGTTCATCTTCTCCTGCAAGAACTCCAAAATTACAACTCGCTGCTGAACAACCATCGACTGGAGAATGTTGGATCCCACCAAAAAAATACACCCCATGTCCAAGGGCAAAGGAGAAGCCCCAGCAAGACAGTAAGAGGGGCAAAATCGCTTTTGGAATCAAACCTCATACCAGCCAGAGACTCTTGGAGGACTCAAACAAAACCTTGTGCACATCAGGAGACTCCACAGAGACTGAACCAGACCTGCCTTTGAGTGTCTGAGTGTCTCCTGAGGAGGTACAGGTCAGCAGTGACCTGCCGCAGGGGCAGGATCTCTGGGTGCAGCAGACCTGGGTATGGGATAAGTGCTCTTGGAGGAGGTCGCCATTAACTCCACCATAGAACCACCAGAACTTACACAGGACTGGGGAAACAGATTCTTGGAGGGCACAAACAAAACCTTGTGCACACCAGGACCCAGGAGAAAGGAGTAGTGACCCCACAAGGGACTGACCCAGACTTGCCCATGAGTGTCCAGGAGTCTCTGGCAGAGGCATGGGTTGGCAGAGGCCTGGTGCAGGGTCGGTGGCACTGACAGTAGGGGCATGGGATCTTTTGAAGCAGGTCTCCATTATCCTCATTACCTCCACCATAGTTTAACCTCAGGTCAAACAACAGGGAGGGAACACAGCCCCACCCATCAACAGAAAATTGGATTAAAGATTTACTGAGCATGGCCCCAAGCTCATCAGAACAAGACCCAGCTTCCCTCTCAGTCTCTCCCATCAAGAAGCTTTTTTCCTTATCCATCAGAAGACAGACAGATTGAAAAACACAATCACAGAAAACTAACCAAACTGATCACATGGACCACAGCCTTGTCTAATTCAATGAAAACATGATCCATGCTATGTAGGCCAACCCAAGATGCATGGGTCATGGTGGAGAGTTCTGATGAAACGTGGTCCACTGGAGAAGGGAATGGCAAATGACTTCAGTATTCTCGCCTTGAGAACCCCATGAACAGTATGAAAAGGCAAAAAGATACAACATTGAAAGATGATTTCCCCAGGTCAGTAGGTGCCCAATATGCTCCTGGAAAACAGTGGAGAAATAACTCCAGAAAGAATGAAGAGATGGAGCCAAAGCAAAAAACAACACTCAGTTGTGGATGTGACTGGTGATGGAAGTAAAGTTCGATGCTGTAAAGAACAATATTGCATAGAAACCTGGAATGTTAGCTCCATGAATCAAGGCAAATTAGAAGTGGTCAAACAGGAGATAGCAAGAATGAACATCAACATTTTAGGAATCAATGAACTAAAATGGACTGGAATGGGTGAATTTAACTCAGAAAACCACTATATCTACTACTGTGTACAAGAATCCCTTAGAAGAAATGGAGTAGCCCTCATAGTTAACAAAAGAGTCCAAAATGCAGTACATGGGTGCAATCTCAAAAATGACAGAATGATCTCTGTTCGTTTCCAAGGCAAAACATTCATCATCAAAGTAATCCATGTCTATGCCCCAACAACTAATGTTGAAGAAGCTGAAATTGAACAGTTCTATGAAGACATACAAGACCTTCTAGAACTAACACCAAAAAGAGATGTCCTTTTCATCATAGGGGACTGGAATGCAAAGGTAGGAAGTCAAGAGATAACTGGAGTAACAGGCAAATTTGGCCTTGGAGTACAGAATGAAGTAGGGCAAAGGCTAATAGAGTTTTGCCATCACTGGTCATAGCAAACACCCTCTTCCAACAACACAAGAGAAGACTCTACACATGGACATCACCAGATGGTCAATAATGCAAATCAGAATGATTATATTCTTTGTAGCCAAAGATGTAGAAGCTCTATACAGTCAGCAAAAACAAGACTGGGAGCTGACTGTGGCTCAGATCATGAACTCCTTACTGCCAAATTCAGACTTAAATTGAAGAAAGTGGGGAAAACCACTAGAACATTCAGGTATGACCTGAATAGATTCAAGGGATTAGATCTGATTGACAGAGTGCCTGAAGAGCTATGTACAGAGAGGTTTGTAACATTGTACAGGAGGCAGTGGTCAAGACTATCCCCCAGAAAAAGAAATGCAAAAAGGCAAAATGGTTGTCTGAGGAGGCCTTACAAATAGCTGAGAAAAGAAGAGAAGCAAAAGTAAAAGAGAAAAGGAAAGATATACCCACTTGAATGCAGAGTTCCAAAGAATAGTAAGTAGAGATAAGAAAGCCTTCCTAAGTGATCAATGCAAAGAATTAGAGGAAAATAATAGAATGGGAAAGACTAGAGATTTCTTCAAGAAAATTAGAGATAGCAAGGGAATATTTCATACCAAGATGGACTCAGTAAAGGACAGAAATGGTATGGACCTAATAGAAGCAGAAGATATTAAGAAGAGGTGGCAAGAATACACAGAAAATCTATACAAAAAAGATCTTCATGACCACGATGGTGTGACCACTAACCCAGAGCCAGACATCCCAGAATGCAAAGTCAAGTGGGTCTTAGGAAACATCACTATGAACAAAGCTAGTAGAGGTGATGGAATTCCAGTTGATCTATTTCAAATGCTAAAAGAAGGACCTGTGAAAGTTTTGCACTCAATATGTAAGCAATTTTGGAAAACTCAGCAGTGTCTACAGGACTTGAAAAGGTCAGTTCTCATTCCAATCCTAAACAAAGGCAATGTTAAAGAATGTTCAAACTACCACACAATTGCACTTATCTCACACAGTAGCAAAGTAATGCTCAAAATCCTCCAAGCCAGGCTTCAACAGTGTGTGAACTGTGAATTTCCATATATTCAAGCTGGTTTATAAAAGGCAGAGGGACCAGAGATAAAATTGTCAACATCCATTGGATCATAGAAAAAGCAAGAGAGTTCAAAAAAAAAATCTACTTCTGCTTTATTGACTATACCAAAGCCTTTTAGTGTGTGGATCACAACAAACTGTGGAAAATTCTGAAAGAGATGGGAATACCAGACCACCTGACCTGCATCTTGAGAAACCTGTATGCAGGTCAGGAAGCAACAGTTAGAAGTGGACACGGAACAACAGACAGGTTCCAAATCAAGAAAGGAATACTTCAAAGCTGTAAATTGTCATTCTGCTTATTTAACTTATATGCAGAGTACATCATGTGAAATGCCAGGCTGGATGAACCACAAGCTGGAATCAAGATTGCCAGGAGAAATGTCAATTACCTCAGATATGCAAATGATATCACCCTTATGGCAGAAAGTGAAGAAGAACTAAAGAGCCTCTTGATGAAAGTGAAGGAGCAGAGTGAAAAAGTTGGCTTAAAGCTCAACATCCAGAAAACTAAGATCATGGCATCCAGTCCCATCACTTCATGGCATATAGTTGGGGAAACATTGGAAACAGTGAGAGACTTTATTTTTGGGGGTTCCAAAATCACTGCATATGGTGACTGCAGCCATGATATTAATAGACCCTTGCTCCTTGGAAGAAAAGTTATGACTAACCTAGACAGCATATTAAAAAGCAGAGACATACTTTGCCAACAATGGTCCATCTAGTCAAAGCTCTGGTTTTTCCAGTAGTCATGTATGGATATCAGAATTGGACTATAAAGAAAGCTGAGTGCTGAAGAATTGATGCTTTTGAACTGTGGTGTTGGAGAAGACTGTTGAGAGTCCAAGAAGACTCTTGGACTTCTTGGACTGCAAGAAGATCCAACCAGTCAATCCTAAGGAAAATCAGTCCTGAATATTCATTGCAAGGACTGACGCTGAAGCTTTAGCTCCAATACTTTGGCCACCTGATGCGAAGTACTGACTCCTTGGAAAAGACCCTGATGCTGGGAAAGGTTGAAGGCCGGAGGAGAAGGGGATGACAGAGGATGAGATGGTTAGATGGCATCACTGATGCAATGGACATGAGTTTGAGTAAGTTCCACAAGTTGGTGATGGACAGGGAAGCCTGCTGTGCTGGAGTCCATGGGGTTGCAAAGTGTCAGACGTGACTGAGTCACTGAACTGAACTGAGCTGAACTGATATGTCCAAGTGCATCATTCCTGCTTTATAACAAATTGATGTCTATGTCTATAGGAAACCAATACACTGGATAATTGAACCTGTTCCACACATTTAGAAAAATTTACAAAAGATTTTCCAATTTAATAATATAGGGTTAGAGTAGTCAAAATCAGTTCTTTCAAATGGGTTCCATAAGGTGTTTTATAGATACATCATGCATGGAAGCAGAATATTACCATGTTCAGTTCACGTTATCTGAATCAATGTAACATTCACCTTTTTTTTTTAAAGACTATTTTTTAGAGCAGTTTTATGTTTACAACATAATTGAGAGGAAAATACAGAGCATTCTCACATATCCCCTACTTCCATGCATGTACTTCATTATCAATATTATAAACAGGCTTCCTTCATTATCGACATTACTCACCAAAGTAGTACTTATTTTTTTTTTAGTAAGGATGACACACCCTGATCACTCAATATCCATAGTTTACCTTAGAATTCACTCTTGGTGTTGCACATTCTATGGGTTTAGATAAAGTATTATGACATATGCATTATAATAATATCACACAGAGTATTTTTACTACCCTAAGAATACCCTGGGTTCCACCTATTCTCCCCTCATAACCAACTAACCTATGGCAACAATGGATCTTTTTACTCTCTTGATAGTTTTGCCTTTTCCAGAATGTCAAATTGTTGGAATCACTCAGTAGGTAGCCTTTTCAGATTGGCATCTTTCACTTAGTGATATGCTATTTAAGGTTCCTCCAGGTCTCCATGTCTTTTCATGGCTTGAGAGTTCATTGCTTTTTAGTGCTGAATGAAGTTTTGTTGTCTAAATGTACCACAATTTATCTGGATGCTTCTAAGTTTTGGTAATGATGAAAGCTGCTATAAACATTCATGTGTAGGATTTTTGTGTGTGTGTGTGAATCTAAGTTTTCATCTCTTTTGAATAAATACCAAGGAGTGTGAATTCTAGATCTTATGGTAAGAGTATGTTTAGTTTTGTAAGAAACCACTAAACTGTCTTCCAAAGTGGTCATATGATTTTTCACTCCTAGGAGCAGTATAGGAATGTTCCTGTTCCTCCACATGTTTCCCAGAATTTGGTGTTGTCAGTGTTCTGGACTTTGACCATTCTATTAATAATAGATGTGCAGTGAAATCTCATAATTTTGATTTGCTTTTTCCTAATAACAAATAACATGGAACATCCTTTCATGTGCTTATTTATCTAGGTATTTATCTGTGTATCTTCTTCCATGAGGTGTCTGTTAAAGTCTTAGCAGCGTGTGTGCATGCTCAGTCATGTCTAACTCTTTGCGACCCCATGGACTGTAGCCCACCAGACTCCTCTGTCCATGGGATTCTCCTGGCAAGAATACTGAAGTGGGTTGCCATGCCATCCTCCAGGAGAGATCTTCCCAACTCAGAGATCTAAACCATGTCTTCTGTGTCTTCTGCATTGGCAGGTGGATTCTTTACCAGTGAGCTGCCAGGCAAGCCCTGTTAAAATCATAGGCCTACTTTTTAATCAGGATGTTTGTTTTCTTAATTTTGAGTTTTAAAGGTTCTTTGTATATTGTGGATTTCAGTCCTTTATCAGATGTGTCTTTTGCAAATATTTTCTTCTAGACTGTGGCTTGTCTTTTAAGTCCCTTAATATTGTCTTTCACATAGCTGAAGTTCTTAATTGCAGTGAAGTCCAGCTAGTTCATCAATCATTTCTTTCATGCTGTGCCTTTGTTATTTTATTTAAAAAGGCAATAGCATACTTAAGGTCATCTAGTTTTTCTACTATGTTATATCTTCCAAGAGTTTTATAGTTTTGGATTTTACATTTAGGTCTATGATCCATTTTGAGTTAATTTTGTGAAAGGCTAAGGCCAATATCTAGATTTATTTTTTGCATGTATATGTCTAGTTGTTTCAGCTCATTTGTTGAAATTATCCCACTCCATTGCAACATTCACCTTCTTTGGTAATTTAGATTTAGCTTCAGTGATGGCAATAGAAGTTGGTACTCTATACTGTCACTGCAGGTAATAACAGCATTTCTTTTTTTCTTTTTATTACAAATCAATAATGCAATTAACATAACAAGCTCCCCAAAGCTATCTATGTAATTATTGCTTTTATAAAGTAAAGAATTGCCACATAAAATGTAAAACAGCTTGAAACAAAATCATAAATTCCAGAAAACCACTCCCTAGATAAACAAAATAGTGTACTTTTTATGCAACTGATCTTAAGATTTTGTAAGAACTAAAGATAGACTCAGTTCAGTTCAGTTCAGTTGCTCAGTCATGTCTGACTCTTTGTGACCTCATGAATTGCAGCACGCCAGGCCTCCCTGTCCATCACCAACTCCCGGAGTTTACTCAGACTCATCTCCATTGAGGCGGTGATGCCATCCAGCCATCTCATCCTCTGTCGTCCCCTTCTCCTCCTGCCCTAAATCCCTCCCAGCATCAGGGTCTTTTCCAATGAGTCAACTCTTTGCATGAGGTGGCCAAAGTATTGGAGTTTCAGTTTCAGTATCAGTCCTTCCAATGAACACCCAGGACTGATCTCCTTCAGGATGGACTGATTGGATCTCCTTGCAGTCCAAGGGACTCCCAAGAGTCTTCTCCAACACCACAGTTCAAAAGCATCAATTCTTCTCGGCGCTCAGCTTTCTTCACAGTCCAACTCTCACATGCATACATGACCACTGGAAAAACCATAGCCTTGACTAGACAAACCTTTGTTGACAATGTCTCTGCTTTTTAATATGCTATCTAGGTTGGTCATAACTTTCCTTCTAAGGAGTAAGCATCTTTTAATTTCATGGCTGCAATCACCATCTGCAGTTATTTTGGAGCCCCCAAAAATAAAGTCTGACACTGTTTCCACAGTTTCCCCATCTATTTACACAAGAGAAGACTCTACATATGGACATCACCAGATGGTCAGCACTAAAATCAGATTGATTATATTCTTTGCAGCCAAAGATGGAGAAGCTCTATACAGTCAGCAAAAACAAGACTGGGAGCTGACTGTGGCTCAGATCATGAACTCCTTCTTGCCAAATTCAGACTTAAATTGAAGAAAGTAGGGAAAACCACTAGACCATTCAGGTATGACCCAAATCAAATCCCTTATGACTATACAGTGGAAGTGAGAAATAGATTTAAGGGTTTAGATCTGATGACAGAGTGCCTGATGAACTATGGACGGAGGTTCGTGACACTGTATAGGAGACAAGGATCAAGACCATCCCCATGGAAAAGAAATGCAAAAAAAAAAAAAAAAAAAAAGAGACTAGCACCAACCAAATCAAGGAACTCTATTCCCTGAAAGAATCAACACAATCCAGCCTGGATTCTCAAAAGAAAATGTGCTATCCTTCAGATATGTTTATACCATCTGAGACCATTAATTCCTTTATTTTGCTTAACTTATGGAAAAGCAACTTTAGTGCATGAATATGAAACTAAGAAGTCTGAGTATACACACACACACACACACACACACACACATATGTGTATATATATATATATATATATATATATATATATATATATATATATATATATATATACTGGTTACTATTTTACTCAAATGACTATGACCAACTTCTGAAGTATACTTAATGGCATTCATGAATTGTTTTCAGAATAAGTAGGCATAAATTGTAAGTAGGTAGCATACATAATACTAATTAATTAACATTATGTTTATATAACCACATCCTTCTCTCTCTCTCTCACACACACACACACACACACGTTTCTTGTATCACTTTTAGATCTTCCATTTTTTGAACAGTTGTATCATCCCTTGAATTTCATAGACTGTGAATTAAAAACAGTAAGGGGCACTGGCTGGGATGCATATTAAGATAGGCCACATAGTTAAATAACTTTAGGAGATGAAGCATCAGGGAGAAGATTGAAGTACATTTAAGTGGGTAGTTAGTGTCAAAAGATCTTGACACATAGGTAGACAATGAGATATGACAGCCAGAAATGGAGCATAACGATCTGAATTTATAACAAAATCCATAATTAATGCATGGTACCAACTGGAGGTGGCTAGGGCACCAGGGGTAGTTTCAAGTTTAGAGAAGGGCTCTGTTCTTAGGTCAAAAAGGAACTCTAAATGCAACAATCAAAGGGCTTCTGGTCCCAGTAATACTGGAATAACTACTTGAGAAGTAATAATTTAAGCCTCATCAGAGTTTATGCCTTATACCATAAAGGAGCCAGAGTGTAAATTAGGACATTTCTTGGTCCAGACTTCTAGTAGTTTTACATCTCTGGAAAATTTCCATCACTGGAAACAAACCTAAATTTCATCATAGCTTACAAGGTTTACCTTGACCTGACTCACCCATAGCTCTCTCTTTTTGATGTTCTTTGGAATAGGCTGAACACACTCTCGTCTCTGGGCTTTTGCACTTTCTGTACTCTTTGCCTATAACTGTGGCTCGTTTCCTTAAATCAATTAGACTTCTGCTCAAATGTCACTTTCTTGGAATATACTTTCTGAGGATCTTATCTAAAACAGCAATCCACCACTTGCAAACTTCTTACCACTATCGATTTTCTTTATATCTGACATCATTGAATATGCTTATTTTGTACCTCCTCCATTAGAATATCAGTTTCATGAAGACAGAACTTTTTGTCTATTGTGTTACTCTTGTATCACTAGCACCAGAGTTGGAACTACTGCTATGAAGCTAATGAAACTTAAACTCAGGGACTCTCATTTGCATAGGTCCGTTTCAAACCCTGCATGTGATTTTTTTGTTTATAATTTTGAAGTCTTCTTTGCAAAGTGGACCTATCAAAATTGTGTAAGCTTTTATTTTATTTTTTGGCTGTTCCATGCAGGATCTTAGTTCCCTGACCAAGGATCAAACCTGCAATCCCTGCAGTGGAAGCTCAGAGTCTTAACCTCTGCACCATCAGGGAAGTCCCAGTCCTCACTAAACTAGACCTCACTAAATCCCTGCTTAGTTTGACACTTTGTAAGCCCTTAATAAATATTTTCAAATAAAAGAATAAAAATAAATTAATAATATCTTAGGATAAAAAGATTTCTTAGTTTTTTCCCTCATAGCATGTTTTGATAAGGATTGAATTTGGTTGAAAAGTAAAATATGTTAGGTGTCCATTGAGGACATAGAAACAGAACTGTTCTGAAGAATATGGAAGAGATACTAGAAGAGCATGCTGTAGGCTCTAAAGGTAAACTTTGCATCATATTTTTTCCTAGTGCTGGGATACTAATTAGAGCAGAGAAGTACATTATGATTTATTGCCTTAATAAATGGTACTCCAATTACAATTCCATTTCTTGTGACACAGCCTTCTTTGTCTTATATTTCCTATAAGCTGCCCTTTTTAGTATATCCAGGGAATATCCGTACTTTAAGAAAATCACTGAAGCATGCATGATTGCCTTCTCATTACTGCATCGTGTTACTTCTTACTTTCTCCTATATTGTTTTCACAGTTTTCAAGGCTTTTAAGAAAGATTATAGATTCAATCAGGATTGTGCCATAAAGTGGCATTTACCCAGTGGAAAAATAGATGCATATTGTATGCATACCTTATAAGTACAGTTAAATATCTATATTATAGATATAGATATAATATACACAAACATATCATAGATGATATATATGCAAGAGAGAGAAAGAGATTTAGCAAGCACACCTTAAGATTTATTTTCACTTGTTAACTGTTGCTCTTCCATAGGATCATCTGGCTCTTCCTGAGTCATTAATAAAGAATACGTTGGAAAAGGAAATGGTAACCCACTCCAATATTCTTGCCACTCCAGTATCCTCTGTCTAGAAATCCCAGGGACAGAGGAGACTGGTGGGCTACAGTCCATGGGATTGCAAAGAGTCAGACACAATTTAGCAACTGAACAGCAACAATAAACACACAACCAGACAGTGATTTGGGGAAATACCTCTTGATGGAAATGTGGCATAAAATGGGGAGTGAAGTGACCTAGCAAATATGGAATGTAGAATTTGTAAGAAATTAAAATTTCTGTATAGAGTCATAGTCACAAATATTTGAATAATAAAGTCTGTGAGTAAAGGAAAAAAATAAGGAATTCATAAAAATGGGCCAATAATAAAAAGAACTTGGTTAAATAATACATTATACATTAAATAATGGTCAAAACTAGTTACAATGAAAACTATGAGTTGATCACTCTCAATTTATAGAAGCCCATCTGCCTTGGTTTTTAATCTACTCAAATTGTTTTTTGGCCAGTAGCAATGCCTCAGGCAACTTTATATCAACCTGACAAAAAGCAATAGAAAGTCTTGCTTCAGAGGTTTCTCCTTGCTTAAAGCCACAATACTTCTTTAAAAGCTCCAAGGTGTTATAATTAAAAATGTATCAATTGCTTAACTTGTCAACCAAAGGCAGTTATTATAAAGCATTATTTCCCCCCACAAACAGCTAGAATCTCATTACTCATGTGTGATGGCATTTAGAGAAAAAAAAAATATAATTAAAGTGTAAATTTAACTTTTGGGAAGAAAAGCCTCATCAAAGCATCTCCAAAACCTTCTGGAATCTGCTCACTTTCTGGGAGGTACATACTAACTTTTTATTAACATTTATAGGTGAAAGTGAAAATGTTAGTTGTTCAATTGTGTCTGACTCTTTGTGACCCTATGGGCTGTATCCTGCCAGGCTCCTCTGTTCATGGGATTTTCCAGGCAAGAAAACTGGAGTGGGTTGCCATTTCCTTCTCAAGGGAATCTTCCCGACCCAGGGATCGAACCCTGACCTAGAGATCAAACCCAGGTCTCCCATACTGTGGGCAGATTCTATCATCTGAGCCACCAGGGAAGCCCTAACATTTATAGGTAAACATGTGCAAGCACAATTAACATGCAGATTTTTGATGGTGACTTGAGAGGAGGCATGAAAAGATTGTCTCCACAAGTGCTTGTATTGACTTGAGTAACAGTATAGCAATTGAAATTGTAAATATATTTCCTTTGAATCATTTCATTCTTATTTTATCGTTCTCTTGCCCCCTCTTTTTCCTCAAGAAATATAGACTGCAATTAGTAGCATAATGATTAAAGAAATAATTAAGCACTGCAGGCTCACATCACAATAATTTAGGACAATTTCAAGCTTATACTACCATGTCAAATTAGCAAATTCTCTGTTACAAAAAAGTTTGTGAAGCAAAATTGCCCTATCGTCCTCTTATTTCACACCACCACCACCACCACCACCACACACACACACAAACAAACACACACACACAAACACACACACACACACACACACGCAAACAACACTGATGGTAAAAGAACCATTCTCCTATCTTGTATAAAAAAGGAATCACTTCTCCATAAATTAAAATTCAAGAATCTGTTCTACTCCACTGTACTTGTACAAACAAGCTGATTTTCATGGAGAGCTTTTATTTTAATTGAATAACAGATTCAACCCACTGCAAATAATTGTGTTGTTAATCTCACTAGATTACTTTGAACTGAAAATGAGGAAAAACTGGTCAATGTTAATCAATTGCCTTGGAGGAACAGAGAGTTCTTTTGACAGAGTTGCATAATGGATGAAGCACAAAATGAGATAATTGGGAGATGTTTGTCCTAGAGGGTGCTAAGTTCGTAATTACAATTAAAAAGTTCTCTCATATTGCAATATTATCCTTTGTAAAAACATACACTCTGTCTTACTTGACTGCATCAATATATATTTTTCCAAACCAATAATGTTCTGTTCATCCATAACCTAGCCTGAGGTTGGAAAACTAACGAAGAATGTAAATAATGCAGACTATTCATTTTTTTTTTCCTAACATGAGTGTTATTGCCTGCTTATTCATAGATAGCTCCTTGACCAGAGAAGTGAAGACTTTCTTGAATACACAAACCTAGAGTGACTGGAAAAAAAAATATTTGAATGCTTTAATCCAAAATTTTACTTTATTTTTTAAACGTTTTATTTTGTATTGAGGTATAGTAAGTTAACAAACAATGTTGTGATCATTTCAGCTGAACAGTGAAGGGACTCAGACATATGTATACATGTATCCATTCTCTCTCAAACTCCCCTTCCATTCAGGCTACCATGTAACATTGAGCAGAGTTCCTTATGCTATACAGTAGGTACTTGTTAGTTATCCATTTTAAACAGAGCAATGTGTACATATTCGTCCTCATCTCCCTAACTATCCCTTCCCCCAACCTTCCCCCCTGCAATCATAAGTTTGTTTTCTAAGTCTGCAAGTCTCTTTCTGTTATGTAAGTTCAGTTGTATCTTTTTAGATTCCACACATACAGGATGTCATATGATATTTCTCCTTCTCTGAATTCACTCAGTATGACAATCTCTAGGTCCATCCACGTTGCTGCAAATCTCATTATTTCATTATTTTTAATGGCTGAGTAATATTCCATTGTATATATGCACCACATCTTCTTTATCCATTCTTCTGTTGATGGATGTTTAGGTTGCTTCCATGACGTGACTACTGTAAACAGTGCTGCAGTGAACATAGGGATGCATGCATCTTTTTGGATCATGTTTTTCTCTGGAATATATGCTCAGGAGTGTGATTGCAAGGTCATATGCTAGCTCTATTTTTAATTTTTTATGGAACCTTCATACTGTTCTCCATAGTGGCTATATGAATTTACATTCTCACTAACAGTGTAGGAGGGTTACCTTCTCTTCATGCCCTCTCCAGTATTTATTGTTTGTGGATCTTTTGATAATGGCTATTCTGGCTGGTATGAGGTGATATCTCATTGTAGTTTTGATTTGCATTTCTCTAATAATTATTGATGTTGAACATCTTTTCATGTGCCTCTTGGCCATCTGTATGTCTTCTTTGGTGAAATGTTTATTTAGGTATTTTGTCCATTTGTTGTTTATTCCAAAATTTTAAATCTGCCTTGTTTCAGGATTATGTTTTATAAACTCTAAAATCTCCAAGTGAAGGCTTATATATTAGGATGTTTGAAAATTCATAGGCAGATAAATAATTTTTCAGAGATAGTTTATATCAAGATGGTAATTGTTCAATATCGTGTTTCTTTCAAGGAAATCAAAGCATTTTCTTGGCAGCTCTTTGATATGTCATATAGTCAAGGCATAATCCGTTAATAAAGATCAGAGTTACTAATATATTGCATTACAATATTTTTTTTCACAGCTTATAAAACCCTTTTGTTGGTTTGAGACTTCAAGAGCTCCTTGGGTGAAATCTGAAACTGGTTCCCATATAGGAGAGAGATAAGAGAAAGAGGCCACCCACCTCAGATCTGCAGGTGGAAATTTTAATAAACAAGGGAAATTACATACCAAATTATCCTGGGTGACCACAAGATGAGTAGATCTCTGCATCAGCCCTTCAGAATCTCAAGAGTTTAAATAGAGGACTTAATAGGTTTTTTTGTTGTTCAGTCCCTCAGTCATGTCTGTGTCCAACTCTTTGCAACTCCATGGACTGTAGCCCACCAGGCATCCCTGTCCTTCACTATCTCCCAGAGCTTGTTCAAACTCATGTCCATTGAGTCAGTGATGCCAATCAACTATCTCATCCTGTTTCCCCCCTTCTTCTCCTTCTCCAGCCCTCAATCTTTCCCCAAATTAAGGTCTTTTCCAATGACTCAGCTCTTTGCATCAGGTGGCCAATGTATTGGAGCTTAAGCTTCAGCATCAGTCCTTCCAATGAATATTCAGAGTTGATTTTCTTTAGGACTGACTGGTTTTAGTCACATACATAGTCCAAATGGTCTGAATAACAAATAACACCTGACTCTCTCAAGGCTGCGTCCTTGAAGTAACTCCAACAGAAGGAACTGTGGGCAGAATATACATTCCAAGGACAGGGTAGAGGATGAGGAACATCTGATTGCCCAGGTCCAGCTCTCAGATCAAACGACAGTTTTGTCCACTGTTAATCTTCTCCAGCAACTTCCTTATTTGCAATTATCTTATGAAGTAGGTAAAGGTGGCTTCATCATTTCTGTCCACTGTATAGTTGGGAAAATTAGGACTTAGTCAGTAGGTACCAGGAAGAGAATTTGAATTCAGGCCTTCAGCCTCCAAATCTAGTGCTTATTTTCCTACACAGTGTTAAGAAATAATAACTCAAAGAGCCAAAGAAGAAAGTTGAGAGGGATTAAAACCATGAAACGGGTCCCCATTCCCTTTTGCAGGCCATTCATTTATTAGTCTTTTTTATTTCACAAGTTTCAAAGGGCTAATGATGCATGTCACAATGTTCAGCTGAGTGACTGGTCTGTATGGATTATACAAAAAGTCTATTTTAATTTAAATATTTATGATTCACATCTCTGCCAAGACATATTCTCCTGTTGGTCAATAAACCCTTAACAATTACCTTGAGAAGGTTTTACTGTGGCCATACAATGGTTATCAGAGAAAAAAGAATGTCCCAAGAATCAATGCTCAGACAGGAATGGGGACACTCAGAAATTTGATAATACATGAACACTGAAGCTTTCATTTCTGTTTCAAAGTTTAAGTACCATCGAAATCATACTATTTTCGGGGTAACTAAGTAGAGTGCTTTAAAAAAAAGAACATTTAATGCATCCAAGCAGAATTTCAAGATGTTTATTTAACACTAGGATTGAAAGGAAACTTAGACAGCATCTATGTCAACCCCTTTCTTTTAAAAAACAAAGAAGACAAGGTTCAGAGGTGCTATGACCTGCCCAAGTTCTCACAGTTGGTGGTATAGTTGGATATACAATCCTACTTTCTTGTGTCCCTCTTAAGTCTCTTTCATCACATCTCCTAAATATCTCCTCACTCTACTGCAAAATGTAGGTTTGAATAAAATATATATTAATTAATTTTTAATATTACTGTAACTGTAGTCACATAAAAATGAGCATCCAAATAAAAAACTCTTTCATCTTATGTTTAATAATGTGAATTTGCAATACTTGTCACTAGTAAAAATAACACTTTATTACAAATTACATTATTATATTTTTAATTCGGTATCACTCTTAGGTTAATGTATTTGATGTAAAAACCTCAGGGCTTTCAGAACATGTCAATATGGAGCTATTTCCCAGTAATTACATGAATAAAAATCTTGTGTACATATGACTTATAAGTTTAATATTTAAGACTATTTTGTTAAGATGAGATGTTACACACTAAGTGAAGAGCCCATCTTTTGACTAGGTAGAACATTTTTTATGTTTTCTTAGAGCAGTCACACTGTATGATGCGAATCAAAAATAATGAACTTACCTTTCATCACATAAAAGCATTATATGTGGGAGAACAAAATACCGTGAAAAGAACAAAAAAATAATTGACACTTGTATTTTGCATTTGTTCATAGGCTAGAAAACAGAGACATCAGGACTTCAGACTTTAGCGTGAGATATGATATCTAGACAATATCACCAATATTCCCCAAGTTCTTGGTCCTATTCCTCTTCTATAATTTTTTTTTTTCTCATGGTAATCCAAGAGTTTTGTAACTAATCTCACTTTCCCTCATTTCTCCTCTTTTAATTATGAATTCAATTATCAGATTAATTGTATAAAGCTCAGTTTTCAGGGTACTACTTTTAATTTTTCCTCCATACCTAAATTCAAATGCCTCCATAATTTTGTCCCTACTTGTCCATCTCTAGTTTTCTCCTGCTTGAACATCATAAAGCCTGGTGCATTTCCAACACTGTCCAGGGGAGGGTGCCCTTTTCCACAAATAAGGAGTACTGGGCTTCCTGGCTATCCCCGAAGTGACGATACGGACCTCAGGTTGTCTTAGATAGATAACAGGAATCATTAAGAGCATTCAGAGAATATGTCTAGTTCTTAATATTTTTAAGGCAAATACAGGTCATTGGGTGAATGTCTCAAGGTAAACACTCGTGATCTTCATCTTAAACCCCAATGATCTCCCCCTCTGTCTTCATGTTTACCATCTGAGCCACCAGGGAAGCCCCTTTCATATACTACCCTCTCTCTAAAGTATTTCTCCTCTTCCTCAGCAACTCTAAGTACATTACTTAAGCCCTCTGCACTTCAGCTTTGTTGTCTATAAAACAGGGGTGACAATAATGAAATCTAAATCATAGAGTTTATATGAAAATTGAACATAAATCACATGGAACAATGCCTGATATGTAGGAAGTTTTCAATAAATATTAACAATTATTCATTTTGCCATCATCACTCACATTTATTATAATCATTATTATTATTTCCTAGCGTGGTAAACAACAAAGAGATAGATTTTATTTTTGTTATCCATTGGGAAGTCCACCTTCAAGTACAGGTTTCTATTTTTATTCTAAAATGTCATGTGTTGAATTCTTAATTTTTAATTAAGAAAATAATAAAAACTATGCTAGACTAATTGTACGTCTGTTTTTTTCTTGCAATTAATAGCCTTAAATGAGGGGATGGGAGTAGAGAAGGTCTGCATTCCTGCTTAAGTGGAAAATATGAACTTTTTTAAAAAGTAGGAAAGAAAGGGGAAGTAAAAAGAGAAGGAGAACCCTTTACAACATTAGCAGCAGACATTAGGATGCAAACAGGCATCCCATTCAAAGAGTTTCAACTATCTGGTGTTTATGAAGGCAGAAACTTTCTCACCTTAAAAAAATAATTTATTTATTTTAATTGGAGGCTAATTACTTTATAATATTGTAGTGGTTTTTGCCATACATTGACATGAATCAGCCATGAGTGTACATGTGTTCCCCATCCTGAACCCTTCTCCCACATCCCTCCCCATCCCATTCCTCAGAGTCATCCCATTACACTAGCCCTGAGCACCCTGTCTCATGCATCAAACCTGGACTGGAAATCTATTTCACATATGATAATATACATGTTTCAATGCTATTCTCTCAAATCATCCCACCTTCGCCTTCTCCCACAGAGTCCAAAAGTCTGTTCTTTACATCTGTGCCTCTTTTACTGTCTCGCATATAGGGTCATCATTACCACCTTTCTAAATTCCATATATATGTGTTAATATACTGCATTGGTGTTTTTCTTTCTGGCTTACTTCACTCTGTATAACAGGCTCCAGTTTCATCCATCTCATTAAAACTGATTCAAATGCATTTTTAATGGCTGAGTAATATTCCATTGTGTATATGTACCACAGATTTCTTACCCATTCATCTGCCAATGGACATCTAGGTTGCTTCCACGCCCTGGATATTGTAAACAGTGCTGTGATGGACATTGGGATACATGTGTCTCTTTCAATTCTGGCTTCCTCGGTATGTATGCCCAGCAGTGGGATTGTGGGTCATATGGCAGTCCTATTTCCAGTTTTTTAAGGAATATCCACACTGTTCTCCATAGTAGCTATATTAGTTTGCATTCCCACCAACAGTGTAAGAGGGTTCCCTTTTCTCCACACCCTCTCCAGCATTTATTGTTTGTAGACTTTTTGACAGCAGCCATCCTGACAAGCATGAGATGGTACCTCATTGTGGTTTTGATTTGTATTTCTCTGATGATGAATGATGTTGAGCATCTTTTCATGTGTTTGTTAGCCATCTGTATGTCTTCTTTGGAGAAATGTCTGTTCAGTTCTTTGGTCCATTTTTTGATTGGGTCACTTATTTTTCTGATATTGAGCTTCAGGAGCTGCTTGTATATTTTTGGGATTAATTATTTGTCAGTTGCCTCATTTGCTATTATTTTCTCCCATTCTGAAGGCTGTCTTTTCACCTTGCTTATAGTTTCCTTTGTTGTGCAGATGCTTTTAATTTTAATTAGGTTCCATTTGTTTATTTTTGCTTTTATTTCCATTAATCTGGGAGGTGGGTCATAGAGGATCCTGCTGTGATTTATGTCAGACAGTGTCTTGCCTATGTTTTTCTCTAGGAGTTTAATAGTTTCTGATCTTACATTTAGATCTTTAATCCATTTTGAGTTTATTTTTGTGTATGGTGTTAGAAAGTGTTCTAGTTTCATTCTTTTACAAGTGGTTGACCAGTTTTCCCAGCACCACTTGTCAAAGAGATTGTCTTTTCTCCATTGTATATTCTTGCCCCCTTTGTCAAAGATAATGTGTCCACAGGTGCATGGATTTATCTCTGGGCTTTCTATTTTGTTCCATTGATCTATATTTCTGTCTCTGTGCCAGTACCATACTGTCTTGATGACTGTAGCTTTGTGGTAGAGCCTGAAGTCAGGCAGCTTGATTCCTCCAGTTCCATTCTTCTTTCCCAAGATTGCTTTGTCTATTCGAGGTTTTTTGTATTGCCATGCAAATTGTGAAATTATTTGTTCTAGTTCTCTGAAAAATACCTTTGGTAGCTTGATAGGGATTACATTGAATCTATAGCTTGCTTTGGGTAGTATACTCATTTTCACTATATTGATTCTTCCAATCCATGAACATGGATTTATATTTATATGGAGAACATATATTTCTCCACCTATTTGAGTTCTCTTTGATTTCTTTCACCAGTGTTTTATAGTTTTCTATATATAGGTCTTTTGCTTCTTTAGGTAGATTTATTCCTAAATATTTTATTCTTTTTGTTGCAATGTCACTTTTTTTTTTGGTAGAGAGCTAAATCACATTAATTGTTGAAATTGTGTTTGCTCTTTTAATAGCTACCAAATTCTGAAATAATGTGATGAATTTAAGAAATAAATGCTGAGTGTTTACTCTCTGACACTGCTACATAAAACAAGATCTCAAAAAAAAAAATCTCATGTAATAAATATATATGTTTGGATGGGGTCTTAATAAGAAGTTGATCCTTAAGGACAACAACAACAAAAAAAAAGATGAGAGCTGTTCATATCATTAAATACCTTGCTTTGGTTAAATTGTATTCTCATATAAGAAATTCATTGTTCAAATCCTTGACATTTATTATTATACACATGTATACTTCTTATACAATTATTTTGTCTCTCCAGATAGATAACAAGGTTTTTGAGGGCAAAGACTATGTCTGTTGTAAATGTTCTGGAACTTTTCAATCACTCTGTTTCCTATGGATCTGAAATGTCCAGGAACTCACAGAAAATGAATTTATTATTTGGTTGCATATGTACCCAAAAGCATCTGAGCATACAGGTAGGACAGAGTGCTTTTTTCTGAGATTCTTATGTTCAGTTTCTTCAACTAACTAAGATGAACCTTCTGGGAGCTGCTTTTTCAACTCATTGGGATTTTCAACAAGTGCCTCTCAACCGGTAGTTTTTAGTCCTCAGTGAATCCATGTTTTCCACTTCAGTCTCCTCCTTGTTTCCTAACTCCCACGAAGATGGAAAGCACTGTAAACAGCTTACTCTCTATTTGTTTCCCATTACATGTGTTACACAGAGATCGGTGCTTTGTTTTGTGTTTAATGAGGGTGTCTGCAAAATTATCACGGTTTTATGTCCTCTATTACAAATTATAAACATGTGATTAGAATATTTCAATTTCTACAAAAGGAAGTCTCACGATGCCATGATTCCTATTACAAACCTCACTTAGCTGGCAGTAACAGAAGTGGGGTCACAAGTTGGGAGAAATAATTTTACCCCTCTGAGTCATAAAATTTCAAAGCTGGAGAAAAACCAGAACTCAGAAAAACTGTACTGTAAAGCCACCGGTAATAATTATAATGTGCCTTACTTAGAAAATATATTCTGCCCTTTTAGGGGAGGAAAGTGTTTTTCACCTAGTTTAAATTTAATGACCTCCTGTTATAGCTATTGAATTTTAAATGACGAATTTTGTCCTTCAGTTTTCACACTGGATAAAAGGATTTGGCACTTAGAATACATATCTATAACTCAACCAAATTTTAGTGATAAATATTTGATATTTCAGATAACATACTTAATGAGCTCATGGATGATTCAAGTAAACTGTGCCATTTTTTCATTTGTGTATGGATTTTACTACCAAGTACAAACTCTGAACACTTCTCCCCTTCTTCCTTTTCTCTCCTGTCCTATCCCCTTCTTCTCTGGCAGCCTTTTAGTGAAGGTGCACATCTGCTGCCATAAACACACAAATTAGCACATCAATGTTTCTGGTGGAAAAAAAAAAGTCAGTGCAATAAGAGAATGTTTTGAAAGCAAGCCAGTTTGTCAGTAAATTATAAGCTTCATTACCATAAAACTCTAACAAATAGAACCCACATCTCATTAACTGAAAGCACAATATGACTGCAGCAATATTCATCTCCCCAAAGAGTGCTTATCCATAGGAAAAAAAAAGATAAAAGTTTTGCTTAGAGCTGCCACTAATGACAGCATTAACTTTATTTATTAAAGAATGTCTAAGCATTTTGCAAAATGTACATTTTACCCCCTCCCCCATCCTTTTTTTCTGATTTAGCACAGTGGCGGGTGACACAGTTACAGGAGTTATATGATGGCTAACTTGGTTCCACTTTAACATCATTCTAATTATGCTCTACTAAGGATGGAGACCAGTTTTTTGTGTGTTTTTTTTTTTTTTTCCTGCAGACACTGCTTCTAACTGTGTATGGCTGGTAAAATGTTTCCACAGTACATTTAAAGCCAAAACTCCACAGGGTTAGCCAATGAGTTCATTTCTCTAAAGGTAGAAGGAAAGAAATTAATTTCATCACTATATCCAAAATAGAAACTTATTTTCAAACCTAGAGTGTTCAATAAGTTTTGGAACTGCTTGGGTACCCTTAAACCAACTTCTCTGTATATTATCTTGTCATGATTTGGAAACATTTCTTTAAAGATGTGCTATTGTGTAAGTGATTCTGTATATTTAAGAATGTTTTTTAAATTCTAAGAAAGCAAAGTTTGATTTAGTAAAGTTTTCACAAGGAGAGCTAATCTTAAATAGCTCCAATTGCTAAAGAGTACCACTTTTGGAAGGGAAATCTAATCCCAAATTAAGTAAGTAATTAGACTGACAGAAGGGAACAGAGAGTAATTAGAAATAAAGACATCGCTAGTATAAGTTGAGTAAGAATGGTTGTTTAGTCAACTATTTAATTATGGACCAAGTTTGTGAAAATAATAGGTAAGAGCTTAAATGCCATGATGTCTTGTACTTGCTGGAAAAAAAACAGGGACAATGAACAGATGAAAGGAGACTGGGAAAAAATGTTGATAACTGTTTAGGCAGGGTGGTGAGTGCATGGGAGTTTTCTGTAATATTCTCTTTACCTGTGTGAATGCTTGAAAATTCTCATATTTTAAATTTTAAATAGCGAAAAAGGATTTGAAACTCACATTGAGTAAGAAGATCTAACCTTCCTTTTATCTGTTTTCTATTATGCAAGGAAAACAGGAAAGGCCAAGAGAGAAGCAGCTTTAACAAAGGAAAAGCCTACTCTGTTTCATAGCAGAGCAAGTGTTGGATCCTGAATGTACCAGCTATTAGTTTTATGGTCTTGTGCAAATCTCTGAGCTTCTTTCTTCATTTATGAATTGGGGGTGATTATTCATACATCACAAAGTTGTTATGAAGATTAAATGGAATAAGATTTGTGAAAGTAGGATATGCACATAAACCCTGCATTAATGCTCTCCTCTTTTACCTGGAAGTAAGATTGGTGGGTCAAGCAAAAAAAAATTTTAATTAAAAATACTCTATTTATTTAGAATTTCAGCAAAAGAATAATTTTTGATATAATGTCTCCTGCAATAATTATCTACAAGTCAAATAAGACTTGGTGTCCCATATTTGAACTGGCAATCATACACGAAAGGGATACTTCAGCAAGTGAAATAGTCTTGCAAAGCTTTGCCATAACAAGCATAATGTACTTCCAGATAAGAGTGCTAGCTATAGCATGAGGGTTAGCACCTAACTGAGGATTTGGCATTGAAAGAACAGGAAGAGACTAATGAGAGAGAATTTCAGCAGAGCAATAACAAACCCAGAAATATGAGCAATTCCAAATCTCCAAGGGCTAAATATTGTTTGAGGTTATCCATGAGTAAAGGGAAGGTGAGAAAAGAAGGAGCATTCAGAAACCTGGGCTCCCAAAGAGGTTACAAAAATAAGAGGTTTCTGACTTCAGGGTAAAAGAGATAAATGTATTTAAATGAAAATTATTCTCTCTCTATCTCTTTTTGTCTATGTGTCTTTGGCTGTCTCTCACACACGACATAGTTTTAACTTCTCTGTTCCTTCTATTGTTCAATTACTCACTGGTTTTTAAAATATATTACTAGATTTCCTGTATCCATTCTCCTAAGAATATGTCTATTCATGTTCTTAGCATTCTTTTGGACTTCTAACAGTGACTTAAAAAAAACAAAAGCTCAGCCTTAGAACTATAAAATTGTGTGACTGAAAGCCTAGTAAGCAATGTCCAAAAAAGATTAGAACACATAGTTTTGTTTATCAAGTAATGGAGTATGATCTCAAGTGAAACTAATACAAATGTTTCTCCACTCTCTGTGTAGCATTACTGTTTCTCATGGGGGCCTAGTTAAACAAATCAATCCTTATCTACAGCAAATCAAATCTGTGCATATATTAATTTTAAGTTGGAATTTTAAAAATGGAAATAAACAAACCCACAGCTGTCTTAAAGGAAGAAATTCACTTGAAACTCTATACACATTCATGAGCTGATATAGAAATAAAATACACACTATTTGAAGCTGATATACAAATTTTAAATGCCCATTCAGTCAGTGAGTCTCTATTATCAAGTACTACTGTGTGGAATTTTAGCTTGCCAGTACCCAAACATAAATTTGCTATTGTTCTCCATTTGTTTCATGTGATATTTAGATGCTACTACCTGCTTGATGCCTTTATGTTTCATATACATGCTTTGTTCCCCCAAATGCTTGCATTTTCCTTCTTTGATAACATTCTAAAAACACATAGTGGAATGTTTTACAAAAAATGCACAGTGACCAAAAACTTACTTAAAACTATCAAATAATGTTACATGCCTTCTCTTAAGTAGTCAGATAACATCCATCACATGAAAGTCAATTTTTAAAACCAGACTCAGACTACAGTGAGGCCAATATGGTACGCAGGGTGCACGTTCAATGAAACACTCATTCTCAGTAAAAATTTGACCCTTTTGTGACCCGGAGAGCACGAATATTCTTAAATATTGCACCCAAGCTGCCTCACCCTAGTCTGAAGCTGTCTTTTAAAGTGTCAGCATGTCTATAACAGTATTTGTCTGTTGAAAATGACATTTTTCAAACAAAGAAGAAAGATTTCTTCTGAAAATGTAAGAATGCATCAAAGAACTTTGCCTAAGTCTTGGTGTTCCTCTGACAGGTCTCACAGTTATACCCAAAGATCTGCTGGCCTTTGCCATCTGCTTGCGGCTTCTCCACATTGGACTGTTTCCTGATTGCCACCTGCTTGAGCAACTCGTGCTTCAGGCCTTGTCATCCTTTACCAATTCTTGCTGTTCCTCTGGGACCAAGAGTAAGATAGAAGCGATCCTTTGTATTCTTGAGGCATTGCGTTTTTCCTTTTGGCATTTTTCCTTTTCTCAGATTTTCTCTTCATAGTCAACGTGTTTCACATCTTCACCTTAAATATTGAGCAATGTTTATTCATAAACGCTAAAGTGAAGATAACAAAGCAATTATAATTAACATGATGATATTAAACCTGTGATACTACCTGACAAAATCACTGACCCACATGTGCTCATGAAGATGCTGGATTTGCTTCTGTAGTAGAAGGTTACAACACACTTCTTTCTTAACATTCTTTTAATGCAGTGGAGATGCACTTAGTAAAATGGCATAAAACTAATTGTTGTAAACTAAGAATGAAGCTGTGATCTGGCTATTATTACCCTGATGGGGAAAATGTGAGCTGTCATGATGGCATTATGTAATGTTTTCAGTTTTCCCTTCTTGGTACTTTTGACCTTTCTTTTCTTTATGGCAGTATAAGATGATCCAATCTGATCCTGAACATTTCTTAACCCAGTCTCCATGCAGCTTTGTCTTCAAGGGATCCTGGTTCCCTCATTGAAGAATGATGTTAGAAAACAAGATCTGGATACTACATGTGCTCTTTGCTACTAGGGTATTGTTGCTTCTTCTCATGAGGCAGGAGATAGATGGGCCCTAGGCTGAGCAGCTGAACCTGTCTCCTATGGACAGATACTCCAAGACAAAGTTAATGATAGGAGCAAGGAGAAGCAGAGTGCTGCTGGGATAAAAGATAAAGAGATCAAGTATTTATCATTCTTGAGGTCAGGGAGACCTCTCAGAGGACACATGAGGAGAAAGTGGGGTCAAAAGGGAGGGGTTGTCACCCCATAATGAGGGTTGTGAAGCTTCACATAGGCCTCTGCACTGGAATCTGTCTCAGATAAAAGATGAACTCTCATATTGGAGAGGGACCTAAGACAGGTCAGGTATGTAAAAAGATAATTGGGCGAAAGTAAACAGAGACCCAGCAGAACTGCCCTACTTAAATGATTTAACCGCCTCTTACTGTGCGCCTCCTCACTAGAGAAGATGCTCACACCTTTTCTCTTTGGGCGTGCATCTCGGTCTGGCTTCTATCTTAACTAAAAAACTGTTTCTCTGTGTGCTCTCCCACTTGTTATGCTATGTCTCTAATAATAAACCTGTTTTTATGGTTTTTTCCTCCTTGAGAAATTCATTTTTCAGTGGGGACAAGAGCCAGGAAAACTTTGCTTCTAGCCTCTAGCCCCTGGTGGACTGGTGGCCAAGATTCCTGCTTTTCACCTGGGCTACTCAGGCTCAATTTCTAGGCAGGAAAATAAGGTTTATTCAAGCCACTGCACACTACTGTCTCCTCGAGATCATTCAGTTACAAAGCAAAAAGATATATATTTGGATAATAAACAATATGTATACAAATACTTAAAAATGCCTTTAAAACTCCACTCATTTCTAAAGTTACTTAAGTCTGCAACTTATTTTCTCACCTTCTTCCATGAGATCATTTCATATATTTGTAATATAGTTAGCTGGTTTTGTCACTTTCTGCCTTCCACCCTGGGATTTCCTTGACCTCATAAAGGATGCTTTTTTAATTTGCATACATTATGATTAACTCTTATGCTTAAAGTTTTGACAAAAAAAGTAGTGCCATGAGTTCACACTTACAGTATCATATCCAATAGTTCCTTTATTCTCAATAATTCTCTGTGCTTCACCTATTCAATCTTCTCCTCCTTTCAGGCCTCTGGTAACCACTGATTTTTCCGACCACTGTATGTCATATAATGGGAATCAAAAAGTATGTAGCCTTCTTAGACTGGTTTGTTTAACTTAAAAATGTGCATTTAGAGTTTGTTCATTTTTTTTTTACATTCTATTTTAAATTTCAGGTTTATAAGATCATTTTCTCACCACTAAGTGACTTATAGAGTTTTGTTTATTTTTTTATTTTAATTAAACTAAGGAAATTCCTCTCTATCCTACACCACTGCTCATAGTGCACAAAAACACTGTTTCATTGTTAATTAATTGAAAAAATAACCTTTTAAATTTTTTATATTATGCCAAAGTCCTGGATGGTGTATATACCTATAGGTATATAACAACATTTTAGGAATATTTTAGGAAAATGATTAGTGTTACTAAATGAACTGGACTTCCCTGGTAGCTCAGCTGGTAAAGAATCTGCCTGCAATGCAGGAGACCCTGGCTCAATTCCAGGGTGGAGAAGTTCCCCTGGAGAAGGGACAGGCTACCCACTCCAGTATTCTTGGGCTTCCCTGGTGGCTCAGCTGGTAAAGAATCCACCTGCAATGCGGGAGACCTGGTTTGATCCCTGGGTTGGGAAGATCCCCTGGAGAAGGGAAAGGCTACCCACTCCAGTATTCTGGCCTGGAGAATTCCATGGACTGTACAGTCCATGGGGTCACAAAGAGTCAGACATGCCTGAGTGACTTTCACTTTCACTTTTCTCTATTCTATGTTGAAACTTTATCAAGAATGGATGTTGGATTTGTTCAAATGCCTTTTCTGTGTCAGTCATATGATTACATGATTCTTAAATGCATTGATGTGTTGAATTACATTGACTGATGTTGAAATGATGAAACAAACTAAAAACAACAACAACAACAACAACAACAAAAAACCTCCAGTAAATCCTAATAGGCATGGTGCAAAATTATTTGTAGACATGCTGGATTTGATTTCCTAATAATTTGTTGAAGATTTTTGCATCTATGCTCATGATAGATAGCAGTCTATACATTTTATTTATGTGGTTTGGTACAGGGTAATATCTGCCTCATACATCAAGTGAGTTAGGAAATGTTCTCTCTCCTTCTATCATCTGGAAGAGATTGTGGTAAATTGGTGTTATTTCTTTCATAGTATTTGGTAGAATTTCTCAGTGAAACTGTCTAAGATGAGGGCTTTCTTTTTTGGTAATTTATTCATTTTTGATTCAAATTTCTAACGGCTATATGCCTGTTTAGATTATCAATTTTTTCCTTGTGAATATTGGTAGTTTGTGTCTTTCAAAGAGTAGTTTCAAAGGTTAATTTCATCAAATTACAAAACTAGTGAGCATAGAGCTGTAAATAGTACCTTTATTATAATTTTAAGGTATTAGTAATGACTTTATTTTTTATATAGTTGTTTTGTGACTACTTTTCTTCTAGGTTAGCTTGGCTAGAGGTTTATCAATTATATTGATCTTTTCAAAGTATCAGCACTTATTTTCATTGATTTCCTCTATCATGTTCCTGCATTCAATGTTATTGAAATTCTACAATTTTTATTGTTTCTTTCCTTTTGATTGCTCTAATCTTCAATTTTTCTTATTTCTCTTGCTTCCTAAGGTACATGATAAGCTTATTGATCTTAGATCATTTTTCTTTACTAATATATGCATTCAATGCTATAACTTTATGTGTAAGCACTGCTTTACTTGCATCCTGCAAATTTTGATGTTATGTTTTCATTTAGTTCAAATTATTATTATTTTTTTATTATTGAAATATAGTTGTTTACAATGTTGTGTTCATTTCAGGTACACCAGTTAAAATTATTTTCAATTTCTCTTGAGACATTATTTGATACCTATTTCATTTGTTAAATTGATTGAAATATTGAAGTAATGTGTTTAATTTCAAAATATCTGGCAGTATTCTTTTTATCTTTCTGTTATCAAGTTCTCATTTAATTCTGATATACTCTGAGGACTTTGTGTGATTTATATTCTCTAAAATTTGTTAAAATGAGTATTATGACACAGAATGTGATCTATTTTGCCAAATGTTCCTTGTGAGCTTAAAAATAATCTTTATTATGCTATTGTTAATTGGAGTATTCTATGTGTGTGTGAATGTGTGTGTGTGTGTGTGTGTGTATGTGCATGCTCAGATGCTCAGTCTTGTCTAACTCTTTGCAACCTCATGGACTGGATCCCACCAGGCTTCTCTGTCCATGGGATTTTCCAGGCAAGAATCCTAGGGTGGGTTGCCATTTCCTACTCCAAGGGATCTTCCTGACCCAAGGATTGAACTCACATCTATTGTGTCTCCAGTATTGGCAGGGGAATTCTTTTCAGGTCAACTATATGATGTTATGCTTGCTTGATTTATCGGTTACTGAAAGAGTGCTGCTTAAGTTCCCAACTATAATAATGAATTTGTCTCTTTTTTATTGCAGTTTCATGAGTTTTTGCTTCATATATTTTGATGCTCTGTTGTTAGATGTGTACACATTATGGCTTGCTATTTGGGGCCAAGTTGACCCTTTATTATCATGTAATTCCATCTTTATCCTCAATAATTTTATTTTTTGTTAAGTGTACTTTGTTTGAAATTGATATAAGGAGCCTAATTTCTTTCATTTATTGTTAACATTATACAAGACATGAGCCTTCCTCTCTTTTCATCCAAAAGCAATTTCAATTCTATACTAAAATAAACACACATATATACATACACAGGCTTTGTACAACAATTTTTGTATCACATTTATTAATAATAGATTATTTATAAAATAGATTACTAATAAAATGCTCCCCAAATGGAAGCAACACCAAGGTCCATCAACAGGAGAATTGATTAACAATACGTGTTGCTTGCATATTATGGGAAACTATTCAGCAATAAAAATGAATGGACTAACAAAATGAGCATTAGCTTGGATAAGTTTTAAAAACAAAGAAGTTAGGCATAAAAGAGTGCATGCATAATGGTTACATTTAAATAACATTTTAGTTATGGCAAAGTAGTCTTCACTGATAGAAATTAGAAAGCAGCTGCCTCTGAGTGGAGGGAGAATAAACTAGAAAGGGACGTGAAAGAAACTAGAAAGACATGAAAATATTCCTCTACATTTTGTTTTAGATGGTGATTACATGGATGTATACAACTGTCAAAACATCAAATGGAACACTAAAGATGTATTTTAAGATCTCAATAAAAAGTTCAGCTTCTGCTAAATATATTTGTGCATTTTCTAAATGCAAAATGTAAATAGTGAGTTAAGCATGCTGTAAGACAAAAAGGAAAGAGAAAGAAAGAAAGAGAATTTAAAAATAAAAAGAGAAAGAGTTAAACTGTTTCTCATGTAGCATATTAGTTGAAGAATCAGGTAAGCAATTTGCCAAACAGTAGATAGACATATTTTTGGTGGGATGACTAGTAAAATAATATTTTAATTTCTTTTTCATCTGTGAGAGTAATATGAATCTGTTGCATGAGTTTGTTCAGAGAGTTCACAAGAGTTAACTTACTGTCATTCACCAGGTCTTACCCATCAGAATGCATTATTCAGCAGTTTCATTGGCAAAAGATTATTCACTAAGTACTATATTCAGTTTAAGTGTGTTCATCAAAAGTTTTATATGAGGAGATTATGGGTAGGACTTTGATAATAATTAACTGTTTGTCTTTTCCCTCTTGATAATAGAGAGACACATATATTTTTAGTTCAGTCCATTCAGGCTGTTATAACAAAATACTGCAGATTGTGTGGCTCATAAACAGCAACCATTTACTTCTCACAGTTTTGGAGACTGGGAGTCCAAAAGCAAGGTGCCGAGTGTGATGGAGTTCTGATGAAGCTGCTCCTTTAAGTTGAAGACTGCCAAGTTTTCACTGTGTCCTCACATGGTGTAAGGGATGAGTTAGATCTCTGAGATCTCTTTTATAAGGGCACTAATCCCTTTCATGATAACCTAATCACTTTCCAAAGATCCCACCTTCTAATACCATTACCATCGGTGCTAGGTCTTCAGCATATGAATTAAGGAGGGACATAAACATTTATATCGTAACACTTTCCCATTTTGGAGACAGAACTAAAGTCCAAATCTATCAATAAGCTATATTAAAGATGTTAATGGAATAGGTAACAGGTTTACAACAAACATGGTCTGAATAGTAGTATACCTAATTTCATCTAATAATGAACCCTATAAATTCTGAATTCGGCTTCTAGAATCATAAAGACAGAAAGATGACTATATTAAATTCCTTCATTTTATAGATAGGGAAATTCAAGTTTAGAGAGATCAAATGACTCATCCCAATTTACATGAAAGAGTTAGTAGCATAACTAAGACTAGAACATACTCCCTCTTCTCTAAGTCCATTTTTTCTAATCAATTTTTGATATAACTCAAATTAGCATACTGCCTTTTTCACATAGTGCATTTTATAAAGCTTCCTTGGTGGCTCAATCAGTAAAGAGTCTGCCTGCAATGCAGGAGACCTGGTTTCAACCCCTGGGTTGGGAAGACCCCTTGTGGAAGGAAATGGCAACCCACTCCAGTATTCTTGCCTGGATACACCCAATAATGACTTAATGTTGAGAAATCAATTATGATTGATTATAGAGAAGGAAGGGTAGCTCACCTTTGTTGAGGGGAAAACAAGAGCAGAAAAACATAAAAAGCTTCATTAGAATAAAACAGTAAGAAATTAAGCATAATGAAATCATTCCAAATAGATCAGTTTAGATTCTAACCCATTCTCAGCACTATAGCTGAATGATCATTACTTCTCAGTCTAGAAAATGATCTATATCTCCAATAAGAAACATTCAAAAGAGAAAGATAATGTCAATTTATAAGAAAACAAATTTCTCAACTCCATTTTGTAATCTTTATACCTTGTCAGAATCCTTATTTTGGTAGATAATTTTCTCTGATTTTTTAAACTTCATATTCTCTATTTCATACTATTCATTTCTTTAGGATTGGCGACATAAAGATGTGGTAGTTGTGTTACTAAATGCACTAAAATGTTCTAATGTGTTCTCCTCAAGATATCCACCCACAGTTGTTGATAGCTAACACTATCAAATTCTCAGTAACAAAAACAAATGCTATTCTCATAGCTGTATTAATTATATTAACCTGGGAACCCTCTTCCTAAATGATATGACAAGTATACTGAATAACTATTATTTACCAGGCACAGTGCTAGGTATTTTACATGCATTATTTTATTTAATTCTCACAACAATCTCATAAAATTAGCAATATTACTATCCTTATTTTATAGGTGAAGAAACTGACATTCAAGGAAGATAAATAACCTAGGTAAGAGCACATAGGTAATTCCTGAGCCATTACTCTTAACCATTATGTTCAGACATGATAAGTGAAAATTTCAACAGCTTCCTACCTAGATAAGTTAGAACATTTCTGTTTTTATCCTTTGCCTGCTAGAATATTAATTACAACTGGTAATTCCCATGATTCTAATCATTTAGTTAAAAGTGTTCTTCTTTTCTACTTGCCTCTTTTAAACAGGGAAGAATTGATAAGTAGCATTAAAAAGGGGATTGGAAATACCAAATGTTATCTAATATCACATCTAGAATTCACAATTAGTAAAACTGAACATCACAGTATTAACTAGAGTTCCATCATAAACAAAATGTTAATAGGTCAGAAATTGGAAAAACCAGGTGGTTATAAATTGCTTCCTCATAGTATTTGTCATCAGTTTGACCTTCTGGCAGTTGTCAGTTCTCCCTTTGTGATTCAGTGGCTTTTACAGAGTTGTTTCAAGTTTCAGAATAAAACAAAACATATAAACAACAGAATAAACATTGTGGAGCTTGGCCTTTGACCAGACACTATTTTTTGTCTCCTCAAAAAGTCTCAGAAGATAGACATTTGACATTTTCTCTTTGAGTAGAGGCTGCTTTCCTCTGTGCTTCTTATCATTTTCTCTCACTACCTTCTAGAACCTATCTGATCTTATACATAACAGAAAGCAAAAGATAGGTGCATATTTAGAACAGAAGGGTTAGAACAAAGCAAGAGTTTTACAACCGAATATCACCTTTCATTCACCTTTCATCTTCTTCCTTCTCTTCATTTCTTTCTCTTGCACTTGCACATGATGTAGTATGAGCTATTTAAAAAGTCAGTGGCACCTTTTTCAAAATAATCTTCAATAGATGTGTGTGTAGGAGTGAGCAATTCCAGAGACTTTGGTTAAAAACATGTTTTAAGCAAAAATGACAATAGATTTGTGTTCTCTGACTTGCAAGCATGGAAGGTCGTTATCTGCAGACTTTGTAATTCTCAAGAATGCAGTTATAGCCCAATAATAGTATACCATACATTATTTCAAATTCTCCAAAGAAGAATTCTTAAGATGCTTTTTGTTTAGTGCAATAATAATCTTGGCATAATCTCCTTTAGTATGTTTAACTTTTTAGACACTAAGTGTTTGGTTTTTGTTTCACATCGCTGCTTCTGGGTTCTAAAATTAACTAAGTATGCATGTAAAACATATACCTAACAACAAACCAACCACTGGTGAGGTATTTAACCAAAGATAGGTGCCCTTTAAATATTTGACAGATATATAGAATATATCTATGCTTATGTTAATGCACGTATTAAGCTCACAGGGATGAAATGTAATGGCATACTTGCTTAAAAAATTCTCGTTGCTCATTTTAAGTTTCAAAGACCATAGCATCGGTTTTGTCATCAGGTAATTGCTATGCAATGAATTTATATATAAATTACATTCAGTTCAGTTCAGTTCAGTCGCTCAGTCGTGTCAGACTCTTTGCGAGCCCATGAACCACAGCACACCAGGCCTCCCTGTCCATCACCAACTCCCGGAGTTTACCCAAACTCATGTCCATTGAGTTGGCGATGCCATCCAGCCATCTCATACACTGTCGTCCCCTTCTCCTCCCACCCTCAATCTTTCCCAGCATTGGGGTCTTTTCAAATGAGTCAGCTCTTATAAATTACATTGCATTTCCCAAAATCTTTAATTTTGCACTGTAATATTTTTTTATAACAGAAAGTTGAGTAGCATCATCTATGAATTCACCTAAGCCACCAGGAAGGAAAGGCTTTGCTAATGTATCACATCCTAGCTTGGGTTTGGAAGGTAGTTCAGAGTAGAAAATATAACTTCTGTTAGCAAATAATAGGGTGTGTGACATAATGAATACTGAGAACCCTATACCAGTGATTCCAAATCTCTCTCCTGTGAGTGATCCAAAGCATAAGACTAAACAAATATAATTAGGTTTTGCTGCGTAAAGTTATTATTTGTTTAAATGTTGTAATCCTCTTACTAAATATAATCTGAAATTTAATTTGATGACAAGTAGCAAATATTGAAAAGCAGTGTGAACTATCATAAAATGCATCTGGTATGCACCCCCCTTTGATATTTTTTATATTTTCATAATTAAAACTTATTTCCCCTACTGCTTCCCCAAGTTTCCTAAAATCACAGTGAAAATTTCTTGGAAATACAAGGTGGAGACAGCAGAAAATTAAACTTGTTGTTATTTCAATCTTATAGAAATCAAACAATTGTGTCATAGAATGCATAGTAGATGCATACAAAGAAATTGTCTTCTTTTAACTGGGTAGCCAAGATCTTTGGGGAAATCTTTCCAGAACATTCACAACAAAGCTGAAAGGACCTAAGTATAGTAATGGAAGAGATTTATGTCTCCAGTATAAAAGTCTGATGAATTTAGTAAAAACAGAAACTACTGCTTTTATGTACTGCTGATATAATACAAAATGTCATCAGAGGAGAATTTAAAGCAAATTGCAAGTCACTGTCAGCACTGAATAGAGAAAAGACTTTGGTTCCTTTCCAGAGCAGTTGGAAAACCTCCCAGTGGTCCTACAAAGCTGTAAGCACAAGCAATCCAGCAACTGGACATTCCATATGTAATGTTAGCTGAAGCTCCCTAGAGGCACTTGAGTCTCAGTACATAGCCTTCAGTCCAAAATAATCTGACCAGTTAAAAATACATAAAACAGAGTCTCCACCCCCCACCCCCACAAAAAAGGGAAGAAGAAAACAACCAAACAAAAAATACCCAGAGGCACATAAAATTGAGGTGGCTACATAGAGTGAAAACAAAAGGAAAATATGATTTTGAAGGCATGCATTGGTAACAATTCTCTATATGGTCTTAGCCAAAGGCCAAAGGTGAGTAAAAGGTCTGTGACAATTATCTGGGTTAATTTCACTGGAAAAACAACTCTTTAATTTCTAAGACCCTGAGGCAAAGGTTTCAGCTTATTTTAAGCTCCAATAGTCTGGATATTACTTTAGATTTCTGAGATATTTTTGTTTTAGAATAATGTTGTTGCTTAGTAAAATCATGTTCTTAAAAAAATACAGAAAGATAATGAGTAAAAACAAAAATCCCCTGAAATTCTATCTGTAGTAGGTTTTAGGAATGAATTTGATTTGGGAGCCTTTTTTCTCCCGTTCAAATCTCATTCATCCTTCAAAGTAGAGCTGTGGTTCTACCTCTTCTGAGAAACCCACTGTGATTAGACTGCTTACCTCTCACACATCTTTGTTTTTGATTAAGTTCTAAAAAAATAATGGAAACATTCCACAGTTAGATATTCACTTGTTACAATTTACTTTTATTTTCCCTAAATGACAATAAGCTGCTCAAGTCAGAACATATTTGTACCTCATTTACAGTAGCTTATATAGTATTGTTAATACAGGAGACATTCAATGAGTCAAGAATTTTTAACTTGTTTTGTACTAATTTCTATCTGAAGGATTTAATCAGAAGAGGCCAAAAAAGGAATCTGAATCTTTTAATCAGGTTTGAGATTTCCTTGAGGTTTGGTAGCAACTTCATCATTTATATTAACTGATGCACATTTTAAAACTTTCGTTAAATAGGACATAAATCTTAAAATCTTTTGGTCTAGTACCACTTAATACTCTTAAAAACTATTCAGGACTCCAAAGAGATTTTGTTTGGGTGGGTTAAATCTATCAATAATTACCATATTAGAAATTAAAACTGAAAAAGTTTTAAAATACAGGATATAGAAGCACATATTTCATTAATCTCAAAGGAATGACATCATGTATCATGCAGCCTCTGGAAAACTCCACTGTACACTCATGAGATAATGAGAGTGATAAAATGAGAGAATGAGAGATAATGTCTTCACATAATCATGAAAAGGCTTCCTAGGTAGCACTGATGGTAAGGAACTCGCCTGCACTGCAGGAGATGTAAGAGATGCAGGTTCAATCCCTGGGTCAGGAGGATCCCTTGGATGAAGGCATGGCAACCCACTCCAGTATTCTTGCCTGGTGAATCCCATGGACAGATGAATTCATAGGGGTGCAAAGAGTTGGACATGACTAAAGTGACTTAACACAGCACACGCACACACAATGATGAAAATATTTTGACCTTGTGGACTTTGGAGAAGGATCTTGGGGACCTCAATATTCCCCAGACCATCCCCTTTCAGAACTGCTGCTCTAGATGAACTGAACTCAACACATTTGTTTGAAACTAATTGTAGTATTTGGAGGTTTATGAATCAAAAAGGAACTGAAGCCATAGGGTATGGTCAAAAGGGTATTTTGCTCAAGTGCTCCTGTAGGCTGTTGGTTAGACCTAGAAGATACAAATATCCACTTGAAGGCTGGATTCCTCCTCAAAAAGCTAGACTTCGAGGTTAAAAGGCCATCTAATCAGTATTTCTCTATTGTGATCCAAAGATCTCCACATCAAAATCATTAAGGATTTAAACTGCAGATGACTGGACCTCACTACAGATCAACTGAATCAGAATCCTAGAGGTGGAGACTGGAAACTTGCTATTTCAATAAGATCCCCAGGTGAATCTGTTACTCAATAAAATTTAGAAACCACGGACATAAATAAGCCCACAGGTCACCTGAACTATGCAACAACCCATACTTCCACTGACCCTAGTGTGGCCATTTGCAGAATCACCCAGTACCTCTGGAAGGATTCAGCACTTTGGTTCAGATACTACTATAGGGTTGTAGAAACTTAATACCTGAGTGAGATCCCTCCATTATTTTTTAGTGATCTTAGAAGAGGCACTTTCCCATTGCCTGGCCCTCCAGAATCTGATCTTTTTTTTCTAATGAACTCTCCCCCTAAGAAAAGTATCTATATATCAATACATTTCTTTGAAAGCTGGAAGTGGAGGATCTGAAATACTTAAAAAATAAAGGCAAATAGATGACTCCAGAGCACTTGTGATTAACCTGGATCTTTGAACACACACTTAAGTTGGCAACAGGCAGGCATCATAATTCAGGCAAGAATTAAGAATGGTATCTAGAGATGGACTTCATTATTATTTTGACTTTGAGTTTCATCAACAAATTTTCCTGCACACTGAATTATAATCAGTCTATGAAAATGTTACACTTTATCCAGCAAGCTCTGTATTTGACCACTTGAGGGGTGTGTGTGTGTGTGTGTGTGTGTGTGTGTGTGTGGCTGTGGTAGGGGTGAGGGTGGGGTGCGACTTCTAGAGTGGGGGAAAAAAATGAATTTTTTGTCAAAAGTAGCAAATCGCTCAGAGAGTCAATCAATCAAATCTGCACTATCAAGAAACCAAACAACCTTCTTTTTTGTTAAGACTTTTCATTCTAATCATCGCAGGGATTTTCAATGGCTCCTGCTGTGCAATAAAAGATTCTGAAGTCCAATTAAACATATAGTCAAATACAAAAATGCAGACTCTTTATTCTAACAGAGCTACTGCGTTAAATACAACAATGGGTGAGATTCATGTATCACCAATTGAAAAGTTTAAAGCATTTTACACCATGGAGATTTTTTTTTAAATTGTGGTTAATCCTTTCCACCTTGATGATTCAGGAAATGAAAAATAGCCTTATGGGTAGATGAAATAGGTGACTATTTACACAGTGATATTTGAAATGTTCCCCAAGAGTCTTCTTGCCCTGAAATATCACCCATGGTTATATTAGCCTACATATGTAAAGTGAGGAGAAGGCAATGGCAACCCACTCCAGTACTCTTGCCTGGAAAATCCCATAGGCAGAGGAGCCTGGTGGGCTGCAGTCCATAGGATCACACAGAGTCAGTCAGACACGACTGAAGTGACTTAGCACTCACAGATGTAAAGTGATTTATACATTGCAAAACAATTTCATATAATTATCAAATTAATTTTCTCAACGGCCCAGAAATAGCTAACAGGTCTCATCATCCTCATTTTACATATGTGAAAACTGAGTCAAATATGCACAAAGAAAGAGATTATATTTTATTCACTTAGTTGGTAACAATTACTTTTCACACCTGCTTTAATACAATTCTCTCTATAATCCCACTTTACAAATGAGGAGAATGAGGTTCAGAGAAGTTAAGCAACCTGCCCAAGGTCACAAAGCCAATAAGTAGCAAAGCTGAGATTTGAATTCAAGTCTGTGTTCCTCTGATTTCAGAGCCAAAGCCTTCCACAGGTTGGCACATGTGATTCATTTTTAATAAAGCTTGATAAAATGTTTTCAGCATTAATTTACATAGTCTTAATTATAAACAGAAAGAAATTAATCTAAAATAGCTTTTGCTTCTTAAACCAAGTACTCAAGAAATTAAGTATGCCTTCAATTTGTTTGCATATATATTTATGTGTGTGTATTTATAAACTTATGGTCTAATGGGTTACTGTAAAGCAACGTTTTTCATTAACTTTCCTCATTTTACTTATTAGCCCATGTTTATATCTTAATTTATAATATATATCAAGGTGAACATAAAATGCATTAATTTTATTTTATTTTTTAAGCAATATATTTTCCTAATTCAGAAAGGTATTCTCCAGAGTTATCATTAGTAATAGCTCACTTGTACAAATCCATCTCCCAACACCCCACTTCACTCAACACACACACACCCACCCACCCCACACACGCACACAATTAACTCTATATTTTCACATTTGCTCCAATACTGGAAACTGGATGACTTAACCATGATTATAAGCTCAGTTCCACCACACCTTACTGCCATAGAAATAGTATGAGTAACCCTATATCTGCAATTTGAGAACTCAAAATCAATTTAATTTTAACACTGGTAATACTATTAAAATGAATTCATTAGTAATAGTCACTCAGCACTGTCCTATGACTAAGTTCTTTTCTCTGTCACCAACCTCAGTCACGCCATGAGAGGCTTTTCAGTCATTATCCTTCTTCTGAACTACCAGCAGATGATTAATCTTCAATCATTTGTTGCATTTCTGCATGGACTGCATTTCTGAGATGTATTGCAATTCAGATGATTTCTTCATTGTGAAACTATATTATGATGAATGTTAGTGCATATATCTGTTAAATAAACTAAACTCTGATCCAGTAAACATGTTTTGATCTGAGCCACTTATGTGATGCACATATAGCTATAGTCCTGAGGCCATGTGGTTGAATGAAAGAAATAGGGGTTATGGTGTCAGCTTGCCTGTGTCTCAATATTGTCTGCTATCGATGACACAATCCTCTACAGAGAAAACCCTAAAGACTCCACCAGAAAATTACTAGAACTAATCAATGACTACAGTAAAGTTGCAGGATATAAAATTATCACACAGAAATCCCTTGCATTCCTATACACTAACAATGAGAAAACAGAAAGAGAAATTAAGGAAACAATTCCATTCATGATTGCAATGAAAAGGATAAAATACTTAGGAATATATCCACCTAAAGAAACAAAAGACCTATATAGAGAAAACTATAAAACACTGGTGAAAGAAATCAAAGAGGACTCAAATAGATGGAGAAAAATACTGTGTTCATGGATCAGAAGAATCAATATAGTGAAAATGAGTATACTACATAAAGTAATCTATAGATTCAATGCAATCCCTATCAAGCTACCAATGGTATTTTTCAGAGAAGTAGAACAAATAATTTCACAATTTGTATGGAAATACAAAAAAAAAAAAAAAACTCAAATAGCCAAAGCAATCTTGAGAAAGAAGACTGGAACTGGAGGAATCAAGCTGCCTGACTTCAGGCTGTACTACAAAGCTACAGTCATCAAGACAGTATGGTACTGGCACAAAGACAAAAATATAGATCAATGGAACAAAATAGAAAGCCCAGAGATAATTCCATGCACCAATGGACACCTTATCTTGGACAAAGGAGGCAAGAATATACAATGGAGAAAAGACAATCTTTTTAACAAGTGGTGCTGGGAAAATGGATTAAAGATCTAAACGTAAGACCAGAAACTATAAAACTCCTAGAGGAAAACATAGGCAAAACACTCTCCAACATAAATCACAGCAGGATCCTCTATGACTCAGCTCCCAGAGTAGTGGAAATAAAAGCAAAAATAAACAAATGGGACCTAATTAAACTTAAAAGCTTTTGCACAACAAAGGAAACTATAAGCAAGATGAAAAGACAGCCTTCAGAATGGGATAAAATAATAGCAAATGAAGCAATGGACAAAGAATTAATCTCAAAAATATACAAGCAACTCCTGCAGCCCAATTCCAGAAAAATAAACGACCCAATCAGAAAATGGGCCAAAGAACTAAACAGACATTTCTCCAAAGAAGACATACAGATGGCTAATAAACACATCAAAATATGCTCAACATCACTCATTATCAGAGAAATGCAAATAAAAACCAGTGAGGTACCATTTCATGCCAGTCAGGATGGCTGCTATCCAAGAGTCTACAAGAAATAAATGCTGGAGAGGGTGTGGTGAAAAGGAAACCTCTTACACTGTTGGTGGGAATGCAAACTAGTACAGCCACTATGGAGAACAGTGTGGAGACGCCTTAAAAAACTGGAATTAGAACTGCCATATGACCCAGCAATCCCACTGCTGGGCATACACACTGAGGAAACCAGAATTGAAAAGAGACACGTGTACCCCAATGTTCATCGCAGCAATGTTTACAATAGCCAGGACATGGAAGCAACCTAGATGCCCATCGGCAGATGAATGGATAAGAAAGCTGTTGTACATATACACAATGGAATATTATTCAGCCATTAAAAAGAACAGTTGAATCAGTTCTAATGAGGTGGATGAAACTGGAGCCTATTATACAGAGTGAAGTAAGCCAGAAAGAAAAACACCAGTACAGTATACTAACACATATATATGGAATTTAGAAAGATGGTAATGATAACCCTGTATGCGAGATAGCAAAAGAGACACAGATGTATACAGCAGTCCTTTGGACTCTGTGGGAGAGGGTGAGGGTGGGATGATTTGGGAGACTGGCATTGAAACATATATATTATCATATGTGAAACAAATCACCAGTCCAGGTTCGATGCATGATACAGGGTGCTCGGGGCTAGTGCACTGGGATGACCCAGAAGGATGGGATGGGGAGGGAGGTGGGAGGGGTTTCAGGATGGGTAACATATGTACACCCATGGTGGATTCATGTCAATGTACGGCAAAACCAATACAATATTGTAAAGTAAAAAAATTAAAAATAAATAAATAAAGTCTAAATAATAGAGATTTACAATTATGGAAGTAAATGCTTCTCCACACTGCAATGCCAAAAAAGAAATAATCTTTGTAATAGCTTTTGAGTAGCAAATTGCTTGGCAGACTTGACTGAGATTAGTTTCCTGATGGCTTTTGTGACTATTTAGAGCTACTAAATATATTTTGTTTCTGAAAAAAAAAATTGTCTGCTGTTTACTAGCTGTGTTGTTGTTGTTCTTCAGTTGCTCAATCGTGTCTGACTCCTTGCAACGGACTGCAGCACACCTGGCTCCTCTGTCCTTCACCATCTCCCAGACCTTGGAAACAACTACTTTAACTTCTCCAGCTGTCTTTATCCTTATCTATAAAATGGATGCGATAATAGTAACTATCTTAAAAGTTTTTTGTGACTTAAATAAGACAAAATATATTAAATATCTGGCACAGAGTAAGTAGTAAAAAAATCTGTTTCCTTCTCCTTCCTCATATTTTCTCATCTGGCATGCCCCACTGTTACTTAATTTCTAGTTTTGACTCTCAGGGTATCAAGAAAAATTAGAGTGATCTATGTCGAAGGAATTTCTGATAGCTTCTGATTTCTATAAGACAATAACCTCTTTTGGAGTCATTGCCATAAATGACCTGTTTTAAAACAATTTTTTTAGAAGTCTGGAGCAAATAACTTGTGGAAAGCAATAATAGCCTATTGATCTTCATACAAATAGGTCCAACAGTGAAGCATGTATTGTCAGTTGCTTTTGCCAGTAAGGGTAGTGACATAATCTCATTACCACCTGTTTACCCGTGTCACTTACCACACAGAGCTTTCAGGACAGCTGGTGACAGAGAGGACAGGAGTACTGTCTATAGTTGTGCAACTGAATAATTCTGTCTGGCCCATTCTAGGGTAGTGCCATGCCTTCATTAATCTCGTGCTTCTTAATACACTGAATTAAATAGCAACAGATCCCTGAAAGTATCTGATCTATCTTCTTGAAGTACTTTTAGACTTCCTAAACTGAGAGCCTTCCACAGGCATAGCTACATTACATTTTGAAAGGGAGTTCATGGATGGCATCTTTTGACAACTGTCTCCCCAGAGATCAGCATGACAATCTCTTCATCACCTCCTTATTAGCCTGATGGAAAAAGAGAAAATCATCCTTATGTTTCTATCTCCTGGATGATTTTTCTAGAAAAAGAGAAATGATGCATTTTAAATGATACTTTATCTGCACTTACACATCTGCAAAATTTCTTTGAAAAACAACCAGCAACATCCTTTTGGCAGGACAACCACATTTTTAATGACCTCATAATTGCTGGGCAGAAGTAAATATATCCTTGTATGGTTCTCACTTAGCATTTCAATAAAGTCCTCAAAACCTTTTGAGAGATATGTGAGTACTATCTGGGGCTGTGTCATGAAATCAGAGGTGATGGGTAATGAAAGACATTTAGAGTTTAGCCACTTTCACAGCTAAGCTGCTGCTGCTGTTGCTGCTGCTGCTGCTGCTGCTGCTAAGTCACTTCAGTCATGTTCGACTCTGTGTGATCCCATAGATGGCAGCCCACCAGGCTCCCCCGTCCCTGGGATTCTCCAGGCAAGAACACTGGAGTGGGTTGCCATTTCCTTCTCCAATGTGTGAAAGTGAAAAGTGAAAGTGAAGTCGCTCAGTTGTGTCCGGCTCTTAGCGACCCCATGGACCGCAGCCCACCAGGCTCCTCCATCCATGGGATTTTCCAGGCAAGATTACTGGAGTGGGGTGCCATTGCCCTCTCCGCACAGCTAAGCTGTTTTATGGCAAATCTTCAACTTTCATTACCCATTTTTCCCTCCCCAAAACAGTTATTTAAAAAACCAAATATGTATGCATGTATGTGTATATATATATACACACACACACTTTATTATTTCATTCTCAGAGCTCAGTGGATAACTGAAGTAGCCTAACAGTTTTGTGTCAAAGAGTAGGTTTTGAGATGATTCCTATTTTGCCTTTATAAAACCCAAGTGCCTTCAAATATTCCCTGCTGGTACAACTTTACTAATTATCTGGATGATCTTACTATCTCTAGAGGGTCCAATTGGCTCTTTATACTTATTTTTCTGCCAAATATGAGCCCAGTTTGGATTAAAAATCTAAACTACAAAATTCCAAATTTTCCCTTTCATTCCTACTTCCATGCCTGTTCTTGACGTGGAATACCATCTCCTCCTCTGCCCATGTTTAATGTACCCACCCTTCAAAACACAACTCTAAGCCCCAATACCACGTGAACTATTTCACAACTACTTTCACCGAAAATTAGTTTCTTCTTTTGAATTTCCATTGTGGAAAATGACAGCTAATAGTCTGTGTCTATTCTTTTTTATTGCATTCTTCTTATATAGATGTTTTCCTCTCTCCCCAGAAAGTTTGAATATTCCTTGAAGTCACTACCAGTTTCATATTTAACTTTTGTTGTATAATCAACAGCAAACCAAGTAGTGAATGCATGCAGAAGGTATTCAATAAACATTCATTGCATAAAAGCAAATAAGTTGCAAGGCAAAAATCTGAGCTAGAATCCATAAATGTATAATACCTATTATGGTTTTGGACAATTCTAAGGTGCCATTGGCTTTATCACTATGCCCAACTATTTGGCGTCTATAATACATTTCATTCTCATGTAATTCAATTAAGGTGATATTTTACTAAATAGGCATTTCTAGGTAAAAACAGCCAATGATTGCAATATTTTAATAAACATAAAAGGATTTCCTGGGGATTCCTTGCTATTATTCAGAAAAAATAATGCAAGCTCTCAAACATAAACTATATAAATATGACCCACCAACTATTCGCAGGCATTAACCCAAGTTTCATTACTCCCTCTAATCTGGGAAGTGTTAAAAGGGCTTTAACGCTCTATCACAATTATATTGCTAATAATAAGTTTTCTTTTACATAAGAACAAGGAAACAATAAGCTAAAGAAAAACAGAAACAGAATCTGGGGAATCGAGATTTCTTAACAGTGAACCATGCTAGGCAAGTGAACAGATTCCTCTGGGAGAAGTTTTGGAAACATGCTGCTTTCATCTTTCAATGAGATAAAGAAAACTCAATAGTGTATATAGACAGGGACAAGGTGCCCTGGCAGGAAGGTGTGGACTTAGAGACTCAAAATTTCTGAGTTTGTTGCTTCTCAGCAGTGACTGTTAGTAGCAATGCATACATACACATGCATGCACACATACATTCCACAGATAATTGAAACATACACACACACACACACACACACACACACACACACATATGTATGATTGTTGAAATGCAGCAGCATATACTGCAGATTCTGATATTGGGAATAAAGAAAGTTATTTTAAGATCTTTGAAGTCTAGTCAGAACAGCACAAATCTTAGGTGCTGTTCACCTAAGGTGCACCTTAGGTGCAATTCACAAATCTAGGTGAAATTAAGGAAGTGGGCCAAGTTTTGGGCTTTATCTTAAAGCAAGATTAGTACTCTTAGATGAGGGGATGGTCATCATAATTTCAGAGCAATTAATCTGTAGGTCATTGGCAGAAAATGAAAGCTGAGAAAGTATACTTGCTTAAGGTAGGAAGGGGGATGAAATTTAGGCCGGAAGAACAGAAAGTACCTTATGCAAAAAAAGTTAAAAGGCAAAAATCTGAGCTAATATTTGTAAATCAATGCTGTTATGACTTTTATCTCCCCTCTCACTTGCAGACAAGTTTCCAGAGCTTTATTCTGGGAAATATGTCTACACACACACACAAACACACACATACACCATACTGAGCCAATAAACTGGAAGGTAGGATGAAGGGAATAAATGAAAGTTGAGGAACTAAAAACTAAAAGCCTATATGATTCTTAGAGGAATTTTTTATAGCATTCCTCTTGTCTCATCTTCACAAGAGAACTCAGATTGCAAAGCAGTTTAGCCCCCCCACACTCCATTCTCCTCCAAGTTAATAGTGGAAATTTAAATTACAAGATTAGACATGGTACTCTACTCAGTGCTTGTCATTTCAACCTGGAAGAAGAGATGTGATGACTACCTTTTCTAAATAAAACTTAAGAAATAATTCTTAAAAAAAGGCCATGCCACCATAAGTCTTCTAAAATTGTCTTGCAATGTGTCTTTCCAACTGGGCTGCAACAGGGTTAAAGTAGGGAATGCCCTTAAGTTCATCTACTACTGTGCGAAAAGGAATCATACATTTAGCTTTAGAGGAGTGTTACAGACTTCTCCCCTCCTCCCTCCTCCTCTTCCCATCTCCCTTTCTCCCTCCCTTCCCTAGCAACTGGTAACCTCAGAAAGAGGACTCCAAATCTAGAAAGAAGCAGTTGGTCGCCAGCTTCATTCGACCTGCCAAGCTGCTCTAAGGAAGAAGCATCAGTCATTTCTCCAGACTGAGCTGGTCTGCGTGGGCATTCAGCTGGTTTTCTCCATCACCTCAATAAGGCTTTCCTCATCAAATTCCTCCATGGCTTGCATTGAAAATGTGTAAGTACAAAACTGAGTGCAACTGTTTAATTTGAAGGCAAAAGGCAGTTTGCATTGTTTTCCTGTGTTAAGTGTGACAGGGCCAAGTGGGTTGCCGGGGATGTAGAAAGAGATCCCAGACAAAAGCCTGAAAGATATAAATTCAGGTACTAAGAACGCTGGAGTTTTAAATGTAATTTTGAAACAAAAAAATTTGCAAATCCTTAGTCTAAATTTTGATGTTTAAATATAAGGAAATTCTTACTCTGGGGTGTGGTGTGGGTTGAATGAAAGAAAATTTTAACACAAGATGGTATAAATGTTGAATGATGCTTCATGAAAGAGAAACAAACGGAAGTGTCTGTTAACATAAATAAGCTTTCTTAGACTTATGTGGAAGGAAAAAAAAAAATTTCCCTCATAAGACTTTCCAGAGCACTCCTGTCAGAATCTAAATGATGAGTTTTAGTGGATCATAGATCCTGCTGGAACGTAAAGAACTGGTGTTTCCTCAGCTTCCTGGTGTTTATCCGGCCTTGAGGAGGTGGGACTATAGGGAACGGGGTGGAGCCATAGGTCAGCTGTAAAGGGAAACTACAAAGCCTGAATCTCAAGAGGCCGCCTGATGAAGGGCAAGTGAATTGAAAAAGTGTTTGCTGATTACACCCAGGAGGAGATCAGGCTCTTCCTTTCCCACGGTATATTTCATTCCAGCGAGTTTGATCCATCACATATTTCAGATATTTTCTGGTCACCGCATTGCCATTTTTATTAACTGATTGATTTCTGTTTTGGCAAGCCTTGGAGGGCACGCCCCTTCACCCACAGCAGTAGCGACAGCTGAAAACGGGAACCGGGAGCCGCAGCCCGGCTTGCCCCTCCAGTGCCTGAAGGATGATGCGGGGTCCTGGGGCCACCCTCGAGTCCCGCTGAGACCGCCCTTCAAGGTGCTGAGCGATCTGGCAAGAGAGCGACTGGAGTGCCCCTCGGAGAGAACAGGATCTTGCATTCCTGTCGACTGCTCGAGAGCTCTCAAACCCCCATATGGGCCACCACCTGCTGTTGCGGAAGAGCCCCTAGCAACAGGAGAAGTAAATAGCTCTGAGGGGCAGGCAGGCTGGAGGCAGAGGGGGCAAGATTCTGTTAACAACGTGTCCCAGGAATTCTCTGGCAGCCCTCCCGCACTGATGGTGGTGGGGACAAAGGTCAGCAATGGGGGCACTGAGAGAGGTGGCAGCAATGCAGGGTTATATGTGGCTTTGCCACGGGGTCAAGGATTCTTTCCATCCAGGGGCCCTCAAGTAAGAGGCCCTCCACACATCTCGACCCTTAGATCGGGGATAATGATGGAGTTGCCTCCAGGAAACACGAAAGTGACGGGAAGGGAGAGGTTGGCTCATGTGTCTTTCCCACTGGGAGGCCCGCGGCACCCTGTGGAGAACTGGCCAAGGCCTATGCCCTTGGCCTCCAGCACTGCAGGTTTACCTTGCTGCGCTACTGCTCATTGCTTCATTCCTCCTCGACCTCCTAGTTTCAATCCGTTTCTGGCTATGCCTATTGCTTTTGCTCCTCCCCCAATATTTGGTCCTCCACTGCCTTCCTGTTTTGCCGATTTCCCTTCCTGGGGAATGCCTGCTCCTGCATCCTCAAACAGAGAGAACAACTGATGGCAAAAAAAAAAAAAAAAAAAAAGGAAGGAGGGGGAAAAAAGGTTGGAAAAAATAGGTGAAAGTTGCTCATTTATGCTTTTATATTTGAAACCCTCTACCTTCTTTACTGCACTAATGTGCCTTACATACTTGGAAATTCAATAAACATTCTAAACTTTGAAATATTGTCAGTTATTTTTCAAAATGCCACTCTGGGAGTCAAAGCCTTGGATTTTGTTTTTGCCTTTTAAGGAAATGAAAGCAGTTATGTGCCAGTGTTTTCTAAGTAGCTTAGTTGAGTCCCCACCACTAACTTGCAGCTGTGACTGTGGGAGAAGGTGGTTGGGTTCTTGTTAGACTTGGCCAAGTCTGGGACAAGAAATTCCTACCCACCTAAAGCTATGGGGGTTGCTCAGTGCAGAATGGGTGAACAAAGATAGGGTCCAAAAGGTAGACCCAAGTCCAGATAATAGAGAAAAATGCACAAATGCTAAAAGATAAGACTGAGGTGAGAATAATGGAGCCAACATTTCACAGCCAGTTAGGGGCTGAACCAGGCTAAAAGGTCAGGAAAGAAAAGGGGAAGGGGAAATGGAAGTGTTTTACATCATTGCTTCAAACATGAACCAGTGTTTGTCTCTCAACATTTCACCAGTGCAAGTACATAGTATAGATAGGGCTGGCTTGATAGAAGTCCAGGCACAAGAGGAAACCAAGTTGAGCCTTTCACCCATTCCTCTGAACAAAGGGTTACTATATACTCAGAACTTTTAAAGGCAAATGAAAATGTTTCACTCCTATGGAATTATTTTCTCTGACGCTGCAATGTTTATACTCTTCATAATGTATTACAGCACCCCACTGTCATGATGGCTCTGAGGTTATCAAAAGCCCAGATGGGAGCTTCTTCAAGTGCAAGTGGCAAAGATATGGGCACAGCATGCAGGGAGGAAGGATGGCCATTCTGACCACTATACAACGTCACTGAAGCAGTGGTCCTAAACACACTGCCACTGTCTCTGAAGAAACACTAAATTAGAAATATCTGTAGAGTATGATTCTTCCAAGAAGCATTTGTTATGCACAGAGCTGAGGATGGAGGTGATGCAAGCGGTCAGTTAAAGGCTGTCAAAATCTACAGACACCTAAAGTGTTCAAAGTGTCACTCAGTCATGTCCAACTCTTTGTGATCACATAGACTGTAGCCCTCCGGGCTCCTCTGTCCATGGGATTTCCCAGATAAGAATACTGGAGTAGGTTGCCATTTCCTCCTCCAGCAGATCTTCCTGACCCAGGGATCGAACCCAGGTCTCTTGAATTGCAAGCAGATTCTTTACACCTGAGCCACCAGGAAGCATAAAAACACACCTAACCTATAAGCAAAACCATTAATGTGTTCTTTGCACCAATAGTGGGTTCTTCATCACTCTGAGGAAAAGGGCCCTTGAATCCATGAAGTTTCTTTTCTCCATTTCTTTCACAATGGATTTTTCTAAATGTCCAGGTGGCAGTGCAAGGCTTAAAAGGAGCACTTGGATAGCTCTTGCTAAGATTCCCCTCACTTTGTACATCCTAAAGCTGGCACAGTTCCATCAATTCACTGTGGTGGGTTGAGCATAAGTATTCAGCAAATCATTTGACAGCTGCTCACTCTGAGGTAGCTGAATCTCAGCGTACCAAACACTTATTGGATTTTCGGCCTTAATGAACAGAAGAGTTGGGCATGCTTAGAGTCCTCAAAAATATCTTTTAAGCCAGATGTTAAAAGATATTTTGACAAGAAATCAAGTTGCTGTGTCAACGGCAGTGCAGCATCTCTGGAGAGTTGCCAAAAGGTGTGTAAGTGACAGCAGAATAGGACACATTTTCCTTCTCAAAGGAGGTAGCTCCAATAAACGCTCAGAAAGACCTTACCCACAATTATCGCAATCCATGACAAATGCACTCTAACAAGAAAGTGCCATCAACACAATCTGCTCTTTTTAAGCCCTCTGTTCTCCTTCCTAATACCCTCTGTGTATTATTTTCTACATTTCAAAACACTGAACACCTGTTGTACAAAATGAAAAATAACTATTAGCAAACTGAGGCACTGAAGTTTTCTTTATACTGCTGTGCCATAGGAGAAATACATTTTCTTTAGTTGATGCAGAGCTCTATGCCTATATAACAAGTTTCAGTAAACACAAATATCAAATATCAACAGGGATCCTGTTGTTAAATGTAAGTGAAATGCAAATATGTTTGCTTATTCAGAGCCTCTGTATGTAATTAATTTATCATAGGTTCCAACATCCTCAATGACTGCAAAACACCCATTTTTAAACACACGATTTGCCTTGAAATGGCTATTTTTAAATTATTCTGGTGAAAGATGAGCTAAAATTAATCCTATACCAAAATATTCTATTCATTCTGGAAAGTGCATATAATTAAATCTATTCAATACTCTTGAATATATATGTTTCTTTTCTGTGGTTTATATAGCTTCTAAGTGCCAGAAAGAAAGATAAACATCAACAAAGTAGCCTTTTTCTCCTGATAGTAATGGGAATGGGTTAAGTATTTCCTATTGTAAGTTATCATCATTGTCACGAGAAGATTCATGATGTACTGTTTATTATTTATTGTCCTCATTATATTCTTTGTCACAAGACTGTAGCATTAGAATTTTAATGTCCTATATATTCTCTAGAAGATAATAAAAAACTGTACAACTTTGACCTTTTCTGTGTCCCAAAGTGTGATTCATTAGCCATTTCTATTTTCCTCTGTTTACAACTTCTGTAGCCTGCTTGAAAGATACACATGCAGCCAATCAAACAGTAGAATATGGAAAAGGTTAAGGTTCAAATTATAAAATTTTTAAAGCTTATAGTCTTTCATAAACCAAAGTAACATTAAAATTACACCTTGTTTTTCTGAGAATTATTATAACAAACACTAAACAGGACCAAAAAAATTATTTTCATTGGAGACTTAAAGTTGAGATCATAGTACTATCTTCATCTACTCTGGAACAAGTAGTTTATTTCATGACTGCTAATAAATGTTTTATATATACATATATATATATATATATATATGGAGTATATATATATACTCCATATATATATATATATATATATATATATATATATATATATATCCTTCCATAACTATTAAACTGTACTGTGACTGAGTGAAGTCACTCAGTGGTGTCCAACTCTTTGTGACCCCATGGAATGTAGCCTATCAGGTTCTTCCATCCATGGGATTTTCCAGACAAGAATATTGGAGTGTGTTGCCATTTCCTTCTCCAAAACTGTACTGTAACAATGGCATTACATTATCAAGTGCTACTGAGAGATGTTGATTTTTAAACTATGTAAAATGACTCTATTTCAAGATCAATGGGCTTAAACCAGAGTTAAAAGAAATTTTACACAGATCAAGAACACTGTGTCATGTCATAGGTTAATTCTATAGCTAGCACAAAATGTTGCATGTCTTTTTTATAATGAGCTGGATTGAGCGATATTCCCACAGAAAGAGCAAGTGATGAGACTAAATTAAGTGAAAGGACCCATCTGTTTCTCTGTGATGATATTCATTTTTTCTTGTAATAGTGGAAATGTATAGCATTTATCCAATCAAGTCTAGATTTGAGAACTCAGAAAAGTTGTGCTTCATCATGCAGTCATTTTCCTAAGTGCTTGAGAAGGTGCTACTCTTGCCAAAGACTAATTAAATACATATACTTTCTCATCCACCTTTGCCATTCAGAAAGACTTTCTCAGTATCCCAATTTCTCAAAGAAACTATCTGTGGAACTCAGTTTCCTGAAGTGACGCTACTATTGCTTTTATGAGAATGAAGTAATGTCCCACAATATTTTAGGGAGGTAAACTGACCACAGTTCTTCCCCAGTAGCTCAGTGGTAAAGAACTTGCCTGCAATGAAGGAGACACAGGTTTGATGCCTGGTTTGGGAAGATCCCCTGGAGAAGGAAATGGCAACCTACTCCATTATTCTGGCCTAGGAGATCCCATGGACAGAGGAGCCTGGTGGGCTATGGTCCATAGGGTTGCAAAGAGTCAGACATGACTGAGTGACCAAACGACAACAACAACAAAACTGACCACATTTTGCTCAACTCTGAAATCTCTTTCCCCAAGTAAAACAAGATTATAAAACACACAACTCCATCGTTCCTATCATAAAAGGCTCCGTCTATCTAAGCATGTTTAATTGTATGATTTATTGGGAAATATATACTTATAACTGACTTCATCTAACACTCTTAACTGTAAAAGCTTTGACTCAGAAGCAAAGCAACACGGGGTACATGGGAGTTGACAGATAACACTTATGCATGTGAGAAAGAGAAAAACAGATGGAGAAAGACAGGATTAAAAATAGAGAGGGGCAGGGCCACTGTCAGTTGAGAAGAGATGAAGTACTTTTGAAGAGGAAGCAGCTGCATATTGAAAATACTGTGGGAAAAGTAATACATTTGGATACAGGAAAATACAATCCAGGGGAGACAGAAAGAGACAGTTTGAAAGGAAGGAAGTTATATTGATTGTGTTTCATGACAGAAAGGGCCCTGTGTAGGAGCCACACATTTGAGAGGGTGGTGATGAGGTGATTAGAGAAATACTAACCAGCCTTCCTAAAAATGAATCTATCTCCGCCACTCCATTCCTTTCTATAAATATCATCTCTCTTTAGATAGCAGCCAGTCTCATGTTGCCTATGTGAAACTGGAAGTCCTTTCTGGTTTAGGTTTCATCAATCCTCCAAACTGGTCTTGACAAGCAAACTCACCATCATCCAGGTTATTTTATTAGCAAAGTGGGTATGAAATGAAGTAGGCTCACAAAAGAGCATTCTATCTTCAAGTTCTCAAATATATTAGCCCCCAAGCTTGTTTTTCTTTCTAAATTTAAACTTTTCCCCCCTAGCAAGTTACACTGATCTTTTTCTAATTTTGCCTTTTCACTCTGCCCATTAAATCATAGTTTTATGAGGTGAAGTTTTTGGCTTTATTAATCATACTTCATCCAGAAACCAAGTAATCTATTATTTTTCTCAGTGGGCATATTTATACCTCCTTCAGGTGTAAAATCCTCACACATTGTGTTAATACTCATTGGTGCTTAATAGCTATTAGCAATTTACTCTACAATCAATGTGTTGAAGATACTATTTAATGCCCTGGCTAAAAAGTTGACCATCCATAAATAGAAAAATATTTAAAATCTTGCATCAGTAATAAGTCACACCTGAAGGAAAATAATCAAATATAATATTTTATAATTAAAAATATGTATGAGAGAGTCTAATGAAAATCCTCAGTAAATCACAGAAGATCCCGAATTTAACAGAATGACATGACTTAGTTTATAAACAATCCATCAGGCTTTATATAAACTTTGTCGCTTCAATGCTAGGCATTTTCACAAACCAGTTGCAATGTATGTGCATCTCAAATTGTTCAACTTTCTGATTCATTAACACTGCAAACATCACTAGTCAAATGAATCCATGTACATATCACTTCAAAACAGTGTAAAAGCTCATTTCTCCTTCAGGCATTTGATATGAAGTGAAGTTAGTGAAGTTATATAAGGAAATGCCAATTCCAATGCCTAAATGATACCTTCTCTATTTAACTTGATAGTGTTATCCTTTTAACATAGCCAGCAGTAGAGCTTACAAAGGTTAATCAACCCTTAATTGGGAAACTGGTAAGAGACCTTAGGCCTTAGGTCTGAGGCTCATTAAGGCAAAACTAAAAAAAAAAAAAAAAAAATCAGAGTGTAAAACACAGAATCCATGGGCTTGAAGACTAAAGTCATTCGATGTGCATTAATGGAAGGTACATTGTATGAATAGCTCTCCACTGGATGATACAGAAAATAAAAACCAAATAGACTCCTGTGAAAGTGACTCATTACTAAAAAAACGTTTGCTTATCTTCAGTGATAGAAGACATACACTTTATAGTAGAAGGATTTCTCTTGCCATGTGTCTATATTTAGAATTTCCACCTCTTCTGTTGGTCTGATAGCTTATCAGTTTACAAAAACTGAGATTCAAGAGATTTAGTGATTTGACCAAGAACAACATGTGACTTAGTGGCAGTGTCAGAATCCTCTTATTATACCATATTTCAAAATGTGTTTCAACTGTATTAAAGATACAAATGTAAATAAGAAAATAAAAATGCCCATAAATACTAGAAGAGAATATAAGTGAAGTGAATATTTATAGAATTGTGATCTCATGATAATGTCAGAAACCAAAACAGATGACAGTATTAAATGATCTATGTGTCAAAATTATCATAAACAGAATTTAAAAGCAAATGAAAAGCTTGGGGGAAAATATGCAGGATATCTACATAAAGGTTTAAGTGTTATTAAAAAAATTTTGTTAGTCAAAGTAAAAAGTGTATATCTTCATATAAAATGAATAAATGACATTAACAGGCAATGTGCAAGAGAAAAAATTAAAATAGCTAATAAACATAAAATCACAAGTTTGTAAGTATAAATTTTAAAAACACATTTTTATCTGTCATAATTGGCAAAGTTTCTTTCACGTGATATTCATTGTTGGGGAAGGTTGGGCATATGGGTGCCCTCATACACTATTCATAGGAGTATAAGTGGGAGAACATTTAGTGAGAGCATGTTACAATATTAAACAAATTCCTTAAAACTGTAATGTTCTTTTATCTAAGAATTCATAACTTTATATCTATGATTAGGCTCATCTCATCATTATGTAACAAAAATTTAGAAATAAACTAAACTTTTCAAAACAGACAATTGTCCAATTAAATTGTGGTCCATTCAGATGACAGAACATAATGCCCACATCAGAACAATAACAGAGAACTATAATTTAAAAAATGAAAATGTTTATATGAATTTAAAATGAAAATTTAAAAAATATGTGACAGTATGATCAAGTTTCTTCTCTTTACTTATCTATATTTTTTAATTTTTATAATAATAAATGTTTTTAGTTTTGTAAAGAAATTTATTTTTTAAAGATTTTTTTATGTGGACCATTTTTTAATCAAATTTGTTACAATATTGCTTCTGTTTTAAGGTTTTGGTTTTTTTTGGCTGCAAGCCATGTGAGATGTTAATTTTTCCATTAGGGAACAAAGGTGAAGTCCTAATCACTGGGCAACCAGGGAAGTTCCATACAGTAAAATTAAGGAGTTGCGATTAAAAAGAGATCATTTATGATTTCTCAGTCTCTTTCAGCTCTGCACTTCAATGAAACAATTAATAATAGAAAGCAGAATAATATATTTTGCAATTATAATTTTAAATGAATGAGTACTCAGAGAAAGTGAGAAAAAAATTGTATGTGATGGGAATAGCTATAGAGGTTTCTGTCAAAGAGTTTAGGCTTCCCTAGTGGATCAGGTGGTAAAGAATCTGCCTGCAATGCAGGAGACACAGGTATAATCCCTGGGTTGAGAAGACCACCTGGAGGAGAGCATGGCAACCCACTCCAGTATTCTTGCCTAGGGAATTCCATGGACAGAGTACCCTGGTGGACTACAGCCCATGGGACTGCAAGGAGTTGGATACAACTGAAGCAACTAATACTTTCACTTTCATTTTCATGTCAAAGAGTAAAACTAACTCAGGAGCACTCTACTTTTGCAAATTATGGTTTCTTGATCTTTTGTGAAATGAGGCCCTACTGCCCTACTTCAGTGGTTTTAGCCAAGATCTGTTATTTAGCTGACACTTGTTTTCCCAAGACATTGTGTGTCAATGAGTTGAGGGTGGGAGGTCAGTGCAAAGAGGCGAGGGGCTAGGAATCAGGAGCCTGAGCAGAAAATGGGACCTGACCTATATGGCAGGTTTACTCAGACAAAAACTCAAATGCAGACAGGTCTGCTAAAGCAGCATCATGCATGTAGGTATAGTTAGTAAGTTCAGTCACTCAGTCATGTCTGACTCTTTGTGACCCCATGGACTGTAGCACGCCAGGCTTCCCTGTCCATCACCAACTCTCGGAGCCTACTCAAACTCATGCCCATCCCATCGGTGATGCCATCCAACCATCTCATCCTCTGTCGTCCCCTTCTCCTCCCATCTTCAATCTTTCCCAGCATCAGGGTCTTTTCCAATGAGTCAGTTCTTTGTATCAGGTGGCCAAAGTATTGGCGTTTCAGCTTCAGCATCAGTCCTTCCAATGAATATTGAGGACTGATTTCCTTTAGGATGTACTGGTTGGATCTCCTTGCTGTCCAAGAGACTCTCAAGAGTCTTCTCCAATACCACAGTTCAAAAGCATCAATTCTTTGGTGCTCAGCTTTCTTCATAGTCCAACTCTCACATCCACACATGACTGGAAAAACCATAGCTTTGACTAGACAAAACTTTGCTGGCAAAGTAATGTCTCTGCTTTTTAAAATGCTGTCTAGGTTGGTCATAGCTTTTCTTCCAAGGAGCAAGTGTCTTTTAATTTCACGGCTGCAGTCACCATCTTCAGTGATTTTGGAGCCCCCCAAAATAAACTCTTTCACTCTTTCCATTGTTTCCCCATCTATTGGCAATGAAATGATAGGACCAGATGCCAAGATCTTATTTTTCTGAATGTTGAGTTTTAAGCCAACTTTTTCACTCTTCTCTTTCACTTTCATCAAGAGGCTCTTTAGTTCAGTTTAACAACCCTTTCATATTTCCATCTTTTCTAACTGCAAAGTTCTTGATTTTCCATTGAACTACGATGATCCTTGTTTTAATTTCAGCAGCCTGGACCCACACATGTTAACTGTAGCCAGAAAAATGTCAGAAGTGTGTAGGTGAGTCCTGTTTCTGATCTAGGCAGGAACAAAGGTACTTAGATTACCACAATTTTTGGCTCAATGTCTTGCCATTCTGCCCTGTTTCCTGTTGAATGTGAGCAATTTAAAAATAGGAAGTTAAGACAAGCATGAATGACTTAAGCATTTTAAAACTGCATATAACCTAACCCTGACAGCAACGTACTGAGTATAAATTGTTTTCTATGACTTGTCATGATAATTACACTTTAAAGTGACTATTAAGAGCAAGCCCACCAAGGATATGATCCTACAGTTTGTATACTGCACAAGGGTGTCTAGCCAAATTGGTAAAAGCAGGGATTGAAATTCAGTTTGTACTATCCTCCTTGCTAAACAGTACACTTGAGGAAAGGTAACTTTTTCTAATTTGTCCACCCAGAGTGGATATTTTTTCTAATTTGTTCATAGAAGCAGCAGCTACTAGCTGTGGTTCAGGTTAATAACCCATGGGTCCAAATATATTCATATTCAATATGACTGGAAAATTAAAAAGCATGAGCATAGTTTAGAAAAACCACAATGTCAATGTTGATAGAATTAAAAAAAATAATTGTCATTTCAATATGTCCAGGACATGATCAAAGACCAGCAGGCTCTCAACTACAAATTACCTGCTAAAAGGCTACCATCAGGCATAGAAAATGGATTCATATGAAAAAGTAAATTAAAAATATAATTGACGAAAGGCAGTTGCTTTAATGGTATTTCTACAAAGAAACAGTCCTGTGAAGCATTTCTCTTGCACCTGTGTAAAAATTTTCAGTGAGAATAATGTATAAATATAGCTAAAACCCTAAAACTCAAATACTAGGCTAACATTTCAAACATACTTTGGAAAATTACTGCTATGACTGACAGTATTGAAATATTAAAAGTAATAACACTGAAATAAACTTCCGATATAATAAGCCCACAAATATAGACTAAATATAGTTCAGTATGAATTCTACCATTTAAAGCATATGTTGAATATCATGTATAAATATATTAATGAGTCACTTTACATGAGCAAAATAACGTTGCTCCCTGAATACCTTTAACCTTCTGTATTTTTCTGTATTTATTATTATTTCTTTTAAAGGTGAGGTATCACTGAGGTCCTTAAATGGAAATTCATCATGCCACTCAGCTGTATTCATGTTTCTAGTGAAGAAGCTTTTATTTAAAAATTTCTTAGACAATGTCTCTTGGGTTTAGCTATAGGCAGAAAATGTATAATTAGCACTTTCATGTGGCATTAACAATCTTGTTAGTTCATTATTTTTTAATATTTGCATCAGTCTTCTGAAAGCAGATTAAGAGCAACTATAATATCCATATGCAAGATTCGTTAACTACAAAGCTCAGAAAATGTTCACTTTAATCAAAACCATGCCACAATACTGTATCTTCAATTTTTTTCTTCCTATATTCCTTTTCAGTTTATCCAAAACTTCAGCTCCAGGGATTTAGGAAGATTTTATTTTAAATGAATGATATAGGCATTTTAGTTCAGTCTATCATGCTCACTAATAAAACAGAACAAAAATTAATAATTTTTTTGCCACTGATCCATGTGACAAATATTATCAGTGATTTGTCATATTTTCAATGGAAAGATGTTATGGGTAAAATCTTTTAAAGTTACATTTGGTTTACTTAGAAGTCCTGACTTTGAGAAAGCTGGAGAAATTTCATGATTACAACTATAGGAGATAACTGCCTAAATTATACTTTGATATTGTATTTATAAAATTTCTTAATCTTTCCTAGACAAAGCTACACCAATGTTACTTGAGCTGCATTTTTTTGCACACTTGTGCTACATATTACAGGCATTCTCAATCTGTTTTAGGTACATTAAATGAATTGGACTGCACTTTGGATATATTCCAAGACCACCAGGATTAAAGGGTTGTGAAAAGAAGAACACAAAGTGAGGTAGGAAAGGTAAAAAGGTCCAGACTTTGCAGACACCTGTGGCCATGCAGAGCTTGGATTTTATCCTAAGTGCAGTTTGCAAAGGCATAGATTGGAGGAACAGCCCTAACATACTTGACCACTTAGAAACTGTGTGCAGAGTGAAGTTACATGTTGGTATCAACTTCCTTCCAGGTCTCCATAGACAACCTTCAGTAAATTCACAGCATAGTACTGCACCAGGGGCTGCTCTCTGTACCTAGATATTACACCATCACTAAGTGGAAAGTATTCAATTATTTTCATTTGAAATATAACATCAAATACATATATTCCTTAAAATTTGACACACCATTATTGTTCTTTGTGGGCTTCCCAGGTGGCATTAGTGATAAAGAACCTTCCTGCCATAGCAGGTGACCTGGGTTCCATCTCTGGGATGGGAAGATCCCCTGGAGGAGAGCATGGCAACCCACTCCAGTATTCTTGCCTGGAGAATCCCATGGACAGAGGAGCCTGGCTACAGTCCATAGTGTCGCAAAGAGTTGGACACGACTGAAGAGACTTAGCACACTTTGTTCTTTGTATTCCTACAAACACTGAGTAAACTTTTACTTGATAACTTATTTTCCCTCTGAACTATGACACTAAAAACATGAAATCTTATTCCTTTAAATTGTGACTATATAATTAAATCTTCTGGATCCAGGATCAAACATATATAGCGTCTAGACATTCACCCACACTTCACTAGATTGTTTGGCTACCAATATAGTCTTGACTTCTGTTGAATTTGTTGTAAACAGAAACACTTGTGCCTTATTTAATTTCAAGATGTTAGAAAGCTAAAATTTCCCTTGCTCTATTTTATGTGATTCTTCAAAATTAGACACAAGAGTTACCTAACTTTTCTCTCCTTAAATTCTCCTTTGCTGATTTAAGTCCATTTTTACAATCTCTGTCATTTGAAAAATGTTTACTGCAAAGTAGTAACATATTTTTCATCCTTATATCAAGTTATGGCATGTAGTTTTAAAATATTTCATGAAAATCACTGGTAATAGGAAATGTGGAATAGTTTCAATGCAAAGTCCTGAGGCGTTCCACTAGAGACCTTCCTCAATTAATCAGTATTATGAGTATCTGGCCATTTAACCAGTTACAAATGCATTCAACTGCACAATAAGCTATTTTCCTATTTTTCCAGAGCATGCAATGAAATATTTTGTTCAAAGGCAAACTATGAATATGGCATTTCCTCTTTAAATAGATCACATTTAAATTTCCATTCAGGATGATGATGAATATCATATAGAAGGGAAATAAGAACTTTTATTTTTATATGATTATCTCCTTAAACTATGTATTTTCCTGAATATTTTTAGGGAAGAGGAAATCACATCCATTGAAAGTGAAATATTAATAGGTGTTACCTGTCTAGAAAATGGGCATACATATATTAGACACTTAGAAATAAGCTAGTTCAAATATCCAATTTTGTGTTCAAGGAACATAATGCTCACACAGATCAAGAACTCAGGCTTCTTAAGTAGGGCTTTGTCACCTCAGCATGCTCTCAGGAAGAGAAATTGTAGGAGATTCTATGGGTATCACTGGAGAAAAGAACACCTAACCACTACCAACTTAGATGCTAAAGAAGATGTGACGATCACTTTTAAAAAGTTTACAATTCAGTAGTATTATCATAACAAAAGCAGTGATAATGCTGTGCCTAGAAGTAGGGCTAACACTTATATTGTTAATTTGGGGGTTTAAAATAACTTTTTATGTTGGGGGAAGTTGCAGGTTTTAAAAAGTAAAGCAGTTGAATCTGCATAGCAGTAAGTCATAGTATGTGAAGAAACTGAATTCAGGAGGTTAATACCTCTTGTTCTACACTACTCTATGATTGTAGAGTAGAACATTCTAAAGAAAATCTTATACAGAGTTAAGAGAGGGTAAGAGAGCACCAGGACAAAGATGAAGAGCACTTTCTTTGACTTTCCTTCACCTCATGGTCTTTTACTAACCTTTATTTTCTTCTTTAGCTTTTATTAAATATATAATTAAAAATGCAATGCCTTTTTCCCTTTCAGTGCTTCTCTTCTGGTAATTCTTCCTTAAATATTCATACTTCACACTGTCAATGAATGAAGGAGACTGATCAGATGACCGACCATCCTGCTCAAGAGACAAGCTGAAAAGTTAAAATGATGTTTTTCCACTTTAACTTAAAAACATCTTTGATAACAAATGAAACAAATATTTCCCAGAGTAATTTTTCCCAGAAAGATTCACAAGCTATATGTGCCTTCAATAAATGACTGTCCACTGCCCCAACTCAGCTTATGGATATTTTTATTTTCCCTCTGCCTTTGTTTCTCATTTTTTGCAATTCAAACTTTTCAAGTTTTTCTTCAAGCAGCATATTCATTATTTATGTTTACCCAGAATAATGACATTCTTGAATGTACAGAGGTTTTACTGTAATTTTCTAGAAGTGTCCACATGGTGTGTGGGACTGCCCCAGAGCTCGTGACCAGTGCTACTCATAAGAGATTGTAAGTTTCTTACTTTTATCAGCTACTCAGCACAAAATTTCTTTTGTGTGTGTGTGTGTGTGTGTGTGTGTGTGTGTTGATCACTGCTTTTTAAAAATTTATTTATTTTTAATTGGAGGATAATCGCTTTAAAATATTGTGTGGGTTTCTATCATATGTCAACATGAATCAGCCATAGGTATACATATGACCCCTCCCTCTGGAGCCTCCCTCCCAACTCCCATCCCTTCCCGCTCCTTTAAGTCATCACAGAACATCAGACTGAGCGTCCTGTGTCATACAACTTCCCACCAGCTATCTATTTTACACATGGTAATCTATATATTTCAAAGCTACTCTCTCAATTCATCCCACCCTCTCCTTCCCTTACCTGGCTCCCCACGTCTGTTCTCTACGTCTACATCTTCATTTCAGCACATAATTTCTGAGATCTTGCATGTCTTGACTCATTTTATCCTTGTGAGTCTTGATATTATTGGAATTCAGTTTTCCTAACGCCAAAAATGAGGTACCAAGCAAAGATCTACCAGCTTAAGACAAAGAGAAATTATGAGAGATTGGTGGGCAATGCAAATGAGATTATTTGCTTTTCTCTAAACAATGGTATTTTAGAATGAAGAATTCATTACAATTAGAATTATTAGTGCTATTTAGAAAACTACCAGGTTTTATCATATTAGTGGGAAGGACTCCTTACCATTAATAAAATAAACTTTATTAAATTCCTGAGTTAATAATTTTGATTGACAAAAAAAGACAATTTCATATGGCTGAACCATGTAGGTTTTTGGAAAAGTTTTATATCCTAGTTTCTAAGTTGAGATATAATTCATATATCATGAAATTTGTCATTTTAACCTATATGAGTCAATGATTCTTTTCAATTCAACTTAAACATTTAAAAAAATTTTTTGCGTAATTTTAAAGGTTACGTTCCATTCACAGTTATTACAAACTAGAAGCTGTATTCTCCATGTTATACAATACAACTTTGAACCAATCTTACACCACATAGTTTGTACCTCCCACACCCCAACTCCATATTGCCTATCCTGACCTTTCTCTATATCTGTGGATCTACCTTTTTTTTGTTGTATTGACTAGTTTGTTGTATTTTTTAAGATTCCACATATAAGTGATATCATACAGCACTTGTCTTTCTCTGTCTGTCTTTCATTCTCTGCCTTGAAGGGCATAATACCCTCCAAGTCCACCCATTTTGCTGCAAATGGCAAAATTTCATTCTTTGTTATGGCTAAGCAGTATTTCATTACAACCTTATCTATTCAACTGTTGATGGATACTTAGGTTGATTCTATACTTTGGCAATTGTAAATAATGCTGCTATGAACATTGGGGTGCATGTATCTTTTCAAATTAGTGGGTTTTTTTCTGAAATATACCTAGGATTTGAATTGCTGGGTCATGTGCTAGTTTTATTTTTAGTATTTTTAGAAATCTTTGTACTGTTTTTCACAGTGGTTGCATCAATTTATATTCCCATAAATAGTGTACAAGGGCTCTCTTTTCTCTACATCCTTGCCAACACTTGCTATTTGTGTTCTTTTTGATGACAGCCATTCTAACAGGTGTGAGGGGATATCTCACTGTGGTTTTGATTTGCATTTCCCTCGTGATTAGCAATGTTGAGCATCTTTTCATGTGCCTGTTGGCCACCTGCACTTCCTCTTTGGAAAAATGTCTATTCAGGTCTTTTGCCCATTTTTATTTTATTTTTTTTAATGTTGACTTGTATGAGCTGTTTATGTATATTGGATATTAATCTCTTTTCAGTTACATCATTTGCAAATATTTTCTCCCATTCAGAAGTGTGTCTTCATTTTGCAATGATTTCCTTTGCTGTACAAAAGCTTTTAAGTTTAATTAGGTTCCATTTGTTTATTTTTGCTTTTATTTATTTTTTATTATTATTTTTTCCATTTATTTTTATTAGTTGGAGGTTAATTACTTTACAATATTGTAGTGGTTTTTGCCATACATTGACATGAATCAGCCATGAATTTACATGTGTTCCCCATCCCGATCCCCCCTCCCGCCTCCCTCTCCATCCCATCCCTCTGGGTCTTCCCAGTGCACCAGCCCTGAGCACTTGTCTCACGCATCCAACCTGGGCTAGTTATCTGTTTCACCCTTGATAGTATACTTGTTTCAATGCTATTCTCTAGGAACATCCCACCCTCGCCTTCTCCCACAAAGTCTAAAAGTCTGTTCTGTACATCTGTGTCTCTTTTTCTGTATTTCCTTTGCTTTAGGAGACAAATCCCCACCCCCCAAAAAAATATTGCTGCAATTTATGTCAAGGAGCATTCTGTCTATGTTTTTCCCAAGGAGATTTGAAGTATCCAGTCTTATATTTAGTCTTTAATTCATTTTGGGTTTATTTTTGCATATGATGTTATGGGATGTTCCAATTTCATTCTTTTACATGTAGCTGTCCAGTTTTCCCAACACCACTTATTGAAGAGACTGTCTTTCCATTTTAAATCACAATTGTATAATCATTACCACTATCTAATTACCACATAGTGTTCACATTGTTCCCAGAAGAAACATCATACATATTAGCAGTCACCCTATACTTTCATTCATTCTTACATCTATTTATGAAAAGTTCTTGAGTACAAAACAGGAAAGGGAGTAAGAAGCAGATATAATTTGGACAAATAGAAGCATATGTTAAATGTTATCAGAAAATCAGACTTAATGATAAAAGTTTAAAGTATCACAAGCCACTTCTAACATATTGCTGTTGCTGTTGTTGAGTCACTAAATTGTGTTCAACTCTTTGTAACCCTATGGACTGTAGCACACCAGGCTTCCCTTCATCCACCATCTCCCGGAGTTTGCTCATTGGGTTGGTGATGCCATCTAACCACCTCATCCTCTGCTGCCCCCTTCTCCTTTTGCCTTCAATCTTTCCCAGCATCAGGGTCTTTTCCAACAAGTCAGCTCTTTGCATCAGGAGGCCAAAGTATTGGATCTTCGGCATCAGTCCTCAGCCCTTCCAATGAATATTCAGGGTTCATTTCCTTTAGGATTCACTGGTTTGATCACTTTGTTGTCCAAGGAACTCTCAAGGGGCTTCTCCAGCACCACAGTTCAAAAGCATCAGTTCTTCAGCACTCAGCCTTCTTGATGGTCCAACTCTCACATCCATACATGACTACTGGAAAAGCCATATCTTTGAATACATGGACCTTTGTTGGTGGAGTGATGTCTCTGCTTTTTAATACACTGTCTAGGTTTGTCATAGCTTTTGTTTCAAGGAGCAAGTGTCTTTCAATTTCATGGCTGCAGTCACTGTCAGCAGTGATTTTCTAACTTATTACTAGAGGAGACTTCATGGAAATGACTTATGTTTGAATAGAACACTGAAATTCTGGTAGAGTTTCTCCAGATGGAGATAAAGATTTGTTAAAGCAATAAGTATATGGAATATACCATCAGACAATTCCAAGTTCAAATTTCAGTTCTAACATTTACTACTTGTGGCAGTTTTCAAAATTTTCTCAATGTCTGAAAGTACTGTTTTGTAGGAATATAAATATAACTACCTAGAAGGGTTGTAAAGATTGTATGCAAAGTTTCATGTTTCTTGGCACATACACCTGTACCTATAATGGTAACTAATAGCAATTGTTAATGTTGCTCTTATTGGGAGAAAAGCAACCAAAACTGCTCTTCATCAAAATAGAGTGAAAGCACCACCATCTACCCTTCTGAGTCATGACATCTTTTCTCTAGCTCTGTAAATTACAATTTGGTAAATGTTTAACAATTGAGTCTGGATGTGGGGGGAAGGAGAAAACCTTGATACATAGCATTTGGTGATTCTTGTGATGTAAATGCTCCTACCATAGCCTATTTCCAGCTACTGTTTAACAACTGGTTCAGATATTCCTTGTAATTTAAGATATTGGCTCTGTGAAACCAAGAGACTGTGAACAGCTCCAGCAAACCACTGTTCATAGTGCACAAAACACTAATAGTCACATTGTTAATTAATTGAAAAACTAACCTCTTAAATTTTTTGTATTTTGCCAAGTCTGTGCCCCACCAGTAACGCTGAAGAAGCTGAAGTTGAATAGTTATATGAAGACCTGCAAGACCTCTAGAACTAACAGCCAAAAATGATGTCCTTTTCATTAAAGGGGACTGGAATACAAAAGTAGGAAGTCAAGAAACACCTGGAGTAACAGGCAAATTTGGCCTTGGAGCAAAGAATGAAGCAGGGCAAAGGCTAAAAGAGTTTTGCCAAGAGAACACACTATTCAAAACAAACACCCTCTTCTGACAACACAAGAGAAGTCTCTACACATAGACCTCACCACATGGTCAACACTGAAATCAGATTGATTATATTCTTTGCAGCCAAAGATGGAGAAGCTCTATACAGTCAGCAAAAACAAGACTGGGAGCTGACTGTGGCTCAGATCATGAACTCCTTCTTGCCAAATTCAGACTTGAATTGAAGAAAGTGTTTGGAAAAACTAGACCATTCAGGTTCATGACATTGAACAGGAGACAGGGATCAAGACCATCCCCAAGAAAAAGGGATGTAAAAAAAGGATGCAAAAAAGCAAAATGGCTGTCTGAGGAGGCCTTACAAATAGCTGTGAAAAGAAGAGAAGCAAAAAGCAAAGGAGAAAAGGAAAGATATACCCATTTGAATGCAGAGTTCCAAAGAATAGCAAGGAGAGATAAGAAAGCCTTCCTCAGTGATCAATGCAAAGAAGTAGAGGAAAATAATAGAATGGGAAAGACTAGAGATCTCTTCAAGAAAATTAGAGATACCAAGGGAATATTTCATGCAAATATGGGCTCAATAAAGGACAGAAATGGTATGAACCCAAAAGAAGCAGAAGATATTAAGAAGAGGTGGCAAGAATACATAGAAGAACTGTACAAAAAAGATCTTCACGACCCAGATAATCACAATGGTGTGATCACTCTAAAGCTAGCCATCCTGGAATGTTAAGTCAAGTGGGCCTTAGGAAGCATTACTACAAGCAAAATTGGTGGAGGTGACGGAATTCCAGTTGAGCTATTTCAAATCCTAAAAGATGATGCTGTGAAAGTGCTGCACTCAATACATCAGCAAATTTGGAAAACTCAGCAGTGGCCACAGGACTGGAAAAGGTCAGTTTTCATGAAAAAGCAGAGTTCCAGAAAAACATCTACCTCTGCTTTATTGACTATGCCAAAGCCTTTGACTTTGTGGATCACAATAAACTGTGGAAAATTCTGAAAGAGATGGGACTACCAGACCACCTGACCTACCTCTTGAGAAAGCTGTATGCAGGTCAGGGAGCAACAGTTAGAGCTGGACATGGAACAACAGACTGGTTCCAAATCGGAAAAGGAGTACTTCAAGGCTGTATATTGTCTCCATGCTTATTTAACTTATGCAGAGTACATCATGAGAAACTCTGGGCTGGAAGAAGCACAAGCTGGAATCAAGATTGCCGGGAGAAATATCAATAACCTCAGATATGCAGATGACACCACTCTTATGGCAGAAAGTGAAGAAGAACTAAAGAGTCTCTTGATGAATGTGAAAGAGGAGAGTGAAAAAGTTGGCTTAAAGCTCAACATTCAGAAAACTAAGATTCGGTCCCATCACTTCATGGGAAATAGATGGGGAAACAGTGGAAACAGTGGCTGACTTTATTTTTTTGGGCTCCAAAATCACTGCAGATGGTGATTGCAGCCATGAAATTGAAAGACACTTACTCCTTGGAAGGAAAATTATGACCAACCTAAACAGCATATTAAAAAGCAGAGACATTAATTTTTCAACAAAGATACATCTAGTCAAGGCTATAGTTTTTCCAGTAATCAATGTATGGGTGTGAGAGTTGGACTATAAAGAAAGCTGAGTGCCGAAGAATTGATGCCTTTGAACTGTGGTGTTGGAGAAGACTCTTGAGAGTCCCTTGGACTGCAAGGAGATACAACCAGTCCATCCTAAAGAGATCAGTCCTGGGTGTTCATTGGAAGGACTGATGTTGAAGCTGAAACTCCCATACTTTGGCCACCTGATTCGAAGTGCTGACTCATTTGAAAAGACCCTGATGCTGGGAAAGATTGAGGGCAGGAGGAGAAGGGGACGGCAGAGGATGAGATGGTTGGATGGCATCACCGACTCAATGGACATGAGTTTGGATAAACTTCAGGAATTGGTGATGGACAGGGAGGCCTGGCATGCTGCGGTTCATGGGGTCACAAAGAGTCAGACATGACTGAGTGGCTGAACTGAACTTAAAGTCCTGGATGGTATTATACCTGTAGGTATATAACAGCACTTTAGGAATATTTTAGGAAAATGATTAGTGTTACTAAATGAGCTGGGCTTCCCTGGTAGCTCAGCTGGTAAATAATTTGCCTGCAGTGCAGGATACCCCGGCTTGATTCCTGGGTGGGGAAGTGCCCCTGGAGAAGGGATAGGCTATCCACTCCAGTATTCTTGGGCTTCCCTGGTGGCTCAGAAGATTAAGAATCTGCCTGCAATGCGGGTGGCCTGGGTTTGATCCCTGGGTTGGGAAGATTCCTTGGAGGAGGGCATGGCAACCCACTCCAGTATTCTTGCCTGGAGAATCCCCCTGGACAGAGGAGCCTGGTGTGCTATAGTCCATGGTTTGCAAAGAATTGGACAAATGAACTAGAAACATGTTATTATTTTTCTCATTAAAAACAATGAAATATAGCTTTCCACTCTACAAAAATTTCTACTGCATTTTCAGAAGAGATCTGATTCAGATGATGAGAGATGCCTGCAGCCTAATTAACCATAGTCATAGAGTATCAGCTCTAGATGAATCCTAGAATCATCAAATATAATGTTTTCAAACTAAGCTGCATCTCATACAATGCATATTTTAAAGTAGATTTCTTACTGTGGGTCTCAATTAAAGCAATTAGAAGCATCACTGATCTAAATCAAATAAGAAGATTAATGTTTGGAAAGGGGAAATAAGTAGTCCAAGGTCTCACAGCCAAGTTAAAGGCAGAGTTGAATTTAAAACTCGGACTGATTGTTTGTTCATGGCTCTTTCCAACACACCATGACTTGTCAGGTTGCAAATCATCCTGTGAAATATATAAACAGAAAGCAGCCTCTTCAATTAAAATGACACTGCATTAAAATATTTGTTCTTTATTTTCTTCATTTTAAAAAATCTTCTCTGTATTTTAAAATCTGCTCTTGAATTTTACTTTAGTGTATTTGAATTGTGCAGTTACCATGTAGAGCTACAATGATGGAACTCTTTATTGATCTATTTTGAGATTGGGCTGTGTTTAGGATAGAGAGCCTTCTAAATCAATATTGAGCTTTTCCTTTGGTTACTCTCAAATGGACTTCTTTCTGTTTTCTGCTCTTCTTTTCTCTAGAAGCTGGAAGACTGAATTGCTCTCACAACCGCAGTTTCTAGCTCTTTAGTACAAGTAGTTCCCTAAAAGGGATACCCACAGAAATGTGCTTGAGTCCTAGACTAAAATCTAGTTTATTTTAAAGGGCCAGATGCACCATTTCTTTCTCTATTTTATTGATACACTGTATAAAATTTGATCACATTAAAATGTAAGGAAAATAATTTCACTGTAATTCCTCTTTCTTTGCTATGAGAGAAATCTCAACAGTAGTGATGCCCTCTGTTTTAGTTTCTATTTTTCTCTTTCTATGAATTTTGTTCTGTCTCACTTTCTCTTTGTTGTTAAGCTACACATGCACACGTACAGATAGGCAAGTTTTTATAAGAACTCTGAGCTGAAGAATTTGGTGTGAGTTTTTAATATGCACCTGAATTTCCTCCCTAAGTTCATAAAGGTTTGGGCTGCCAAAGGTCTCTTTCACTCTAGTTTTGTGTATATCTGAAATACTACGGGAGAACTTAATTATTCTGACACCTTTATCCAAAGTGGTTACAGTGACTTGTAAAGACAGAATTTTAGAGAGGGGTTAACAATAGGAACAAATGAGGGAAATGCCTGCCCTGGAGTGCTAAATACTTGCTATGGTTGAGCACAAACGTTTATGAGCTTTCTGAGACAGTTTTCCACTTTGTGTTGTTCATAGCCTACGATCAGAACTGATAATTAACTAGTGTGTACCAGGACAGTCATAGAAGGTTTTTATAGCTCTTCCCTTCCTGACTTGTTGAGAGCCCATGTCAGATCTGTTATTCAATATTTTGACCCTCATTTCTGATATTGACCAACTGTTCAGGACATTCAAATTCAATTCTTTGTCCTAAGGGCAGTTAACAATGTCTTTCACATAAAGACAATGTTCAGTATTATTAAAAAAGAAAGAACAATATAAATAGCAACAAAGACAATGGTTATCAATTAAGTAGTACTTAACCATCTACTCAGCATTGGTCATAGCACTTTGCATGTGCCAATTCACTTAATTCTTACAAAACCTTTATGAGATTCTATTTTACAGATGAGAAAACAGAATCAGGGTGATGTCAAATAAGTTAACTAATGACACATAATTAATAAGTATTAAAACTGGATTCTTATACAGTCAGTCTAGCTCCAGTCATTTGATTTGATACCTCAATGTAGTGAAGTCAAGATTATTTAATAAAATGGTCATATTTATTTCATAGAAATATTTCTTATAAACTACCTTGATTTAAGCCAATGGCACTACATTAAAGTGGGCTTCCCAGGTGGTTCATTGGTAAAGAATCTGCCTGCCAATTCGGGAGATGCAGGTTTGATCCCTGGGTCAGGGAGATGCCCTGGAGAAGGAAATGGCAACCCACTCCAGTATTCTTGTTTGGGAAATCCCATGGACAGAGAAGCCTGGCAGGCTAGAGACCATGTGGCCTCAAAGAGTCAGAAACAACTTAGCAACTAAACAACAACATTCCATCAAAATACACTCCATGAAAATGCATCTTTTATTAAAGGAATATGTCATCTATTGTATAATGCACACTTGTATCCTGCCAGCGTGCTTGATTCAGTAGTGACTGGAGACTGTCACACCTCAGTGTCACCACTCATACTGTGTTTTCTGAGAATAGCTCCTCTTGGAGCTGTGCAATATGTTTAATCATTTTTGTAGGTACATGTGAACTATATATACCACACTGTCCTGAACCTAGAATAGTTAGTTCAGAAGTTGTCTGCTACTATTTTTTGTAATTTTAATTTGCATTTATCTCTTTGGACTGTGAATATAGTTTATGTAGCTTGTGGTGTTCTGTTTTCTCCAAGAAGATTCGTCCAGTGGCCCAGACAAGAAAGGTCTCATGAATGCTGGGAGCAGTAGGTTTTAGTTCTGCTTTGATTCCACAGTAGTTAAGAGTACAGCTTTTTGAGTCAGAGTGATCTTGGTTCAAATCCTGGCTTCACAACTCAGTAGCTATGTGACCTTGGGTAAGTCACTGAACCTCAATTTCATCATCTGTAAATGGGGATAATAAAGATGACAATCATATGAGATAGTGTATTTAAAGTCCTTAGCATAGTTCCAAGTATACAGTAGGTGCCTAATAAGAACTAGAGAATTATACTCTGAGTTCTTCTGGAACTTGATTTTCTCATTCAGCATTCTATTTTTGTCAGATAATTAGGTTCACATATAAAACTCTACTTCATTCATTTTCATAATTTTAAATAAGAAAGGATTCTATAGTATAACTATGCATTAATTTATTCATTTGTATTTTTCATAATGAAAAATAAAATACTGCAATGTAAATTCTTGTGCATGAGTGCTTGGACAGCAAATTAATTTTTAATGAGTCTTTAAGCATTAAGTATTAATTTAAATTGTTTAAAACTTGCAGTATGGCAAATCCAATAGACATTGCCCAGACATATTGTAGATTTGATGAACTAATATTTATAGATAGATGGTTTCAAAAGCATAAACAGCTTTATTCAGATAAAATGATATATTAGTAAATAATTTGCATCTATAAAAGGAGATAGAAAAGCAATTCATCATAATCATAAAGAGAAAATCTATTTAGTAATAAAAAAGCATTTCATGGAAATTGTGATTTTTTTTTAACAGTTGAGATGATTATGCCAATAAAATTAATATTTGGGACACAAATGTCCTGAAACCCTCTATTATGAGTTTCCTTCTGTGTGCATACAAATTGTAGAATTCCCCTGCCCCCAAATCGTGGCTTTCTGGTTGTTTTTTTTTTTTGTCTTCCTACAAACACCTTTTGCGTAAAATGCTGTGTTACCAAAGTGTCAGTCTCTATGACAGCTGCAATGGGGATATAATTCCCTATAGCTATTTTTCTCTCTGCATCACAGTTTACACTAATATTTACTGCAGTGTTCCAGCTCCTGATTTGGTTGCAGAAAAAAATGCTGCTGATCCTTCAGTCATAGCTGGTCCTTTCCCTCTTTTCTCTCTCAGCCCAAATCTTCCATACCTGTCTCATCAGGCCCATCCATTGGAAAATATTGGACTCATTGCATAAAATTCTCTATTGAGAGAAATTGTGTGGTGCTGAATAGACATCACTCTTGATTCATCAACTTGCTTTCCTCCAAGAAGTTCTCCACCAACTTTTTCCTTGTGTCTTTCTGTTCACACAAAAGAATCAACTTTGCCACAGCTAGATATACCTTCCCTCATTGAAGCAATTCTTGAAATGAACCAAAGGGAAAAACACCCTCATAGTCTTAAAGAACTCTCTGTGACTTTTATTTCATTCTTTTTTCTATCTCCTTAAACCAAAGCAGTAAAAGAAAGAAAGAAAGCTGTCTAGGAAAAATAATCCCATGTTAATTACAGAATACCATTATGAATTATATCATCACATCCTTCATCATAGATTTATTTTAAAAAGCTGCCACATTTTTAAAAAGTGTATTGACTTTTCAGTCACTGTTGCAGACATTGAGTTACAAAACTGATATTTGCCTAAATAATCATGATTTTAAGAATTCTAAATTTCCTATTTTAAACCACAAAGTCCCCATTTGAAAGGTTTTAATGTATTCATGTATTTCTGGTTTTTTGTTGTTGTTGCTGTTGTATATATTACACACTGTCACAAATAACTTTTCATTTTCTGTAACTCTCTCTAATCTACAACATATTTAAATATATCTTTCTAATTCTTTTTCCTGAGAGTTGTGTTTTATTCAGTGGGAATTTTCAGGACTTCAAGCCCAAGAGACAACATCTTAAGAGAACCTGAGAGAACTGCTCTGAGGATGTGAGGGGAGGAGTCAGGTCATATAGAAGTTTTGCAACAAGGGGTAAGTAGTCTGAATGTCAAAAAATTATTGTTAGTTAAATAAAATCAGGTATTTCAAGGTAAGGAATTTGGCACTTTTATGTGTATGGGAAGATGCAAGAGTCTGGGCTCACTGAAATCATTCCTTTCATATGCATCTCTGCTCTCTTGGGTCAGTACCCTGTTTTTTTCACATCCTGAGCTCCCTTGGGGCTCATCATAGGTAGTGTCTGCAGCCTAATGGCTGCCAGATCTCAGGTGTTCTTCTCCTTCCTGAGTGCCCTTAAGGCTCATGTTGGAGGGCTGCCATCACTGATGACTGTGACATCCTGTTTACCAATATGGCAGGAAATACTCCATTTATCAGTCCCTCCCCATGGTCAGAAATTTGACCCATATTTGGGCTACATTTAGTGACCAATTTTTGTCCCAAGACACTGGAAGGCTCATCCCAGATCAGGTGAAACTTCTCCTGGATATGTCACTCCAGGTGTTACTATCTGGATTAGACCCATTGATAGGTAATAAAAAGCTCTCTGGATCCTCTATCTTTTAACCTATTATGATTCAGGAGTCATTTCCATTGTTGTTTCTTCCATACCTAGAATCACATTATTACAATTATTGATTGAGTACAGAACTATGTATCTGATCAATTGTTTCAAGTCACCTAGTCATCATTATACTTGGAGGCCTGGTTACACATTGTCAGAGACAATAATCTTATTAAGTAGACAAGATATAAGTAAGGTAGCTAGTAACATTAACAAAGTCCTAATGTAGCACAGAGACAAAAGCATAAACAATTTGTAAACAAAGAACAAGTTAAAACAATGATTAGTATAACTAGTTGTAATCCAGTTGCAATAAACCAGCAAGCCCATGGGAGAGCCAGCTGGAGAAGTCAAATTTGGCAGGACCAGGTAGAGAGAAAAAGAGAAACATTTCATCTTTGTTTACAAAGGCATGCTTTATCAACTTGTAGGCCATATCATAAGAGAAAAGGTTTTACAGGAAAACAAAAATTCAAGTTAGTATATTTTCCTGAGTCATAAAGTTATAAATCATATTTATCTGATCATTCAGTCCCACATAATTGATTCCTGTTGATCCACATGAAGTAATCAGGTTTTCCCTTAGAGTTCGTCATTTGTTATCCAGTTCAGTGGCATAATCTAAAGGCTATTATAAACTTATATTTGTTTTGAAAGGTTCTTTTCATGAGCCTTCTTGAAAATCTTCATATTATAAAAGAATTGTAAAATTATGATAGTCTATAAAGGACAAAACTTAAAATAGCATGGTTAAAGACTTGAGTACAATATAATCAGCAGGAAATTTCTGCAATATATAACATTTTAGGATAATAATTAGAATAATTAGAATAACTGATAACATTGTATCAGGACATATCAAATGCTAAGGATTCCATATAAATTTGGAATATTTATATTAATGATATTTATTGATATATCTATACATTACAATCTAAAGGTTACCTTCAATCGCTTGGCAATGTTTCTGAATTGAAAATACCAAATAAACTTAGTTTAACATTCCCCTCTATGATGTTTCAGAGATGTTTCTTTGAGCATTCCAGAGTCAGCTGAAGGTTAATTGAGCTTTAGCTAGATTTTGATATTGGGAAGTTAGTTAAAATATAATAATATTAAATTACTTAATATCTACTTAGTTAACTTTAATCTAAACATAGTTAATTCTGACTATGCATAAAACTTTTTGCTCCTCAGGGTTCCTTTCTACACTTTCTCATCACCTTCTATATCCAGGCTGACTCTGATTTTCCATCCAAATAAAATTAACCAAACTTCATGGCAAATAAATGGGGAAACAATGGAAACAGTGACAGACTTTATCTTCTTGGGCTCCAAAATCACTGCAGATGGTGACTGCAGCCATGAAATTAAAAGACACTTGCTCCTTGGGAGAAAAGCTATGACCAACCTAGACAGCATATAAAAAGCAGAGACATCACTTTGCCAACAAAAGTCCATCTAGTTAAAGCTATGGATTTTCCAGTAGTCATGTATGGATGTGAGAGTTGGACCATAAAGAAGGCTGAGGCCAAAGAATTGATTTTCTTGACCTGTGATGTTGGAGAAGACTCTTGAGAGTCCCTTGGACTGCAAGGAGATCCAACCAGTCCATCCTAAAGGAAATCAGTCCTGAATATTCATTGGAAGGACTGATGTTGAAGCTGAAACTCCAATACTTTGGCCACCTGATGTGAAGAGCTGACTCATTGGAAAAGACCTTGATGCTGGGAAAGATTGAAGGCAGGAGCTGAAGGGAATGACAGAGGATGAGATGGTTGGATGGCATCACCAACTCAATGGACATGAGTTTGAGCAAGCTACAGGAGACGATGATGGACAGAGAACCCTGGCCATGAGGCAAAGAGTTGGACATGACTGAGCGACTGAATAACAACAACCTCATGGACTTTTTTTTTCTTTTTTCTCAATAAAATGTAATTCCATTTTTCATACTTTCTTTACTGAAAACATATATTCTATATTTTTATTGTACATTGAAATGTTTATTATTCCATTAACTTTAATTGCATGTTTAAATTAGAATCCTCAACTCTTAAAGCTTTAAGTGTTGAGGATTCTAATTTAGTAAAAGCTAAGAAGAAAGCAGATATGAACTGTGTTTTACATTGGCATTGTATACATTGGTGGGAAAACCCCGATGGCTCAGCGGTAAAGAACGTGCCTGCAGTACAGTACACATGGGAGATGTGGGTTCAGTCCTTGGGTTGGAAGGATCCCCTGAAGGAGGAAATAGCAACCCACTTCAGTATTCTTGCCTGAAAATACCATGGACAAAAGGAGCCTGGCCAGCTACAGTCCATAGGGTTGCAAAGAGTCGGACATGGTTGAGCATGCACAGACATTATATTGGTGAGCATAAACCACCAATAATAACCAGTGATAATTTCTGAAAATAGTTGTTTTCTTAGAGAAAACATCTTGGGGTGACACTAAAACATTTTCATTAATATTCTTAAATACCTTTAGCTTCTCTATTTAGTGATTTTTTATTAAACTTAAGTACATATATAAACTCATTGTAAAAATTATTTTTCATAACTTGCTTCAGGATACGTGCTCAGAGATGGACAAAAAGAATTGTCAATCATCCTAAGAGGGGGACCGATGTTGATCGACACTAACATATATATGTCAGACTCTGTGCTTAAGATTTTTTTTTTTCTTGTCAACACTGATGCTTGATGTTGATAGAATCACCTATATAGCTTTTGAAAAGTACTGATGCAGAATTGGTAGTTACATTACTTATTGCCTAGGCTTCCTTGGTTTCTTTCAATTTATTTTTTATATTTTTAAATGTTTTTAATTTTAAGGTGAGATATAACATGAGTAAAGTACATAAAACATAACTGTACAATATAGTGATTGTTTACAAAGCAAGCACCTATATAAAATCCACCCAAATCAATGAATAAAACATTGACAGTAGCAAAAAAATAAAAATGAAATAAAAATTTTTTAATTGACAGCACACCAGAAGTTGCCAATGTATCCTTTCTCAAGTTCCTTTAAGTACCCACACTCTGCAAAGTAAGATTTTTCTGACTTTTATGATAAGCAGTTATTAATACTTGCTTTACTCTACCTTGTTATCATTATACATGAATCCTTAACAATATAGTCTAATTTCATGTTTTTGAATTTTAAAAAAATTATACAAGAATATACACATCTTGTGTCCTTTTTATTTTGTTCAACATTTATTTGTGAGAATTATCCAAATGTAGCAACGTATCACTATACCTTACTAATGGTTGTTGATTATTCCATTGCATAAAATATTACAATATGTGTATTATTTCTATTATAGGAACATTGACCAGAAACACATGTCCTGGCCAGTCCCAATAGTAACTGCTTTCATGAGTTATCTTACAACAGGAGGTTCCGGGAAGGAACATGGATCTAACAGGCTACCACCCACTGGAAAAATTCAGGATGTTTTTAGCACTTTAAAAGTATTTTGCCAATCTAGTGATGTGGTTTGACTTGCATTCCCATGATTTACCAACAAGGTTGAGAAGTTTTTCACATCTTTATTGCCCATTTGGATTGTGTCTTTTGTGAAGTACTTACTGGGTATTTCACTCATTTTTCTATTGGATTACTTGCCTTTAAAAAAAATGATTTGTAGGAGTTTTTATATATTCTGGATATAAGCCCTTTGTCAGTTACATGTTTTATAAATACCTTTTCACTCTTCATTAGGTTTTTCATTCTCTTTAAGGTGAGTTTTGAATTAAATTATACATCACAGTTAATGTAGATAAATTTGGTGATTTTTTTTTGTTATGCTGAGTGCTTTTGTATAATGTATGAGAAAATTTTCCTTACCAAGTGCTTAATATATTCTCCAATAATGCCTTCTGAATGCTTTATCATTTTGTTTTTCACTTTTAGGTTGAAAATTAATTGCTATTTTTTGTTGGATATGCTTATAATTTATTTTCTTCTGATCTATGCATTTAAGACAGCACATTTTCCTCTTTGTATAGTTTTAACTGTATCCCAGAATTTTATATTTAATGTTTTGAATATTACTTAAATTATTCTTTAATTTCATTATGATATTTTGACACACAAATTGGTTTTTTTAAATTTATTTATATTTAATTAGAAGACAATTGCTTTACAATATTGTGTTGGTTTTTGCCATACAACCACATGAATCAGCAATAGGATATACATATGTCCCTTCCGTCTTGAACCTCCTTCGCACCTCCCGTCCCATCCCACCCTCTAGGCTGTCACAGAGCAGTGGTTTGAGCTCCCTGCAACATAAAGCAAATTCCCACGGGCTATTTATTTTACACATGGTAATGTACATGCTTCAGTGTTACTCTCTCAATTCATCCCTCCCTCCCCTTCCCCCATTGTGTTCACAAGTCTGTTCTCTATGTCTTCATCTCTATCCCTGCCCTGCAAATAAGTTCATCAGTATTATCGTTCTAGATTCCATATATATGCATTAACATATGAAATTTGTTTTTCTCTTTCTGACTTACCTCACTCTATATGATAGGCTCTAGGTTCATCTACCTCATTAGAACTGACTCAAAACTGTTCCTTTTTATAACTGAGCAATATTCCATTGTATATATGCACCACAGCTTCTTTATCCTTTCGTCTGTCAATGGACATCTAGTTTGCTTCCACATCCTAGCTATTGTAAATAATGCTGCAATGAACACTGTGGTACATGTGTCTTTACAGTTGTATTTTTAAAATTCCAAATATGTGGAGAATATTCTAGGTTCGTTTTTTGTTAATGATTTCTAGTATACCTACATTGTGATTAGAAAACCTAGTTTGATTGTGTCAGTCATTTTTAATGTGTTGAAACTTGAAATGCATTGAAACTTGCTTTATTGCCCAGCAGGTGGCCAAGTTTTATAAATATTTTTTTTTCTGTTCTTGAAAGTAATATACATTCTGTACTTTTGGAGTGTTGTGACATATATACAAACTGAATGTTAACATATTGTTTAAATCTTACTAATTTTTGTCTATTTAATCTCACAGTTACTTATTCAATTATTTAATGAGAAACAATAGCTAAAATGATACCATATAGTGATACATTTCTTTATTTCTCTTTGTGTTTCTGTCAACTTTGGCTTTTTATATTTTGAAGCTAGATGTTTCAGTTCATAGAAATATAGAATTATTTTATATTTTGATGATCTGAATCTTTAAAAGTTATTTTGAAATGTCTATATTAACTAATTAAGTTTACTTTAAAGTTGAATCTGTCTGACATTATAATAACAGCACTAACTTTCTTTTGATTTTTGTTTTTGTTTATCCTTTTCATCATTTTATTTTCACACCCCTTATGTTTTTTATGGTAGCATTTAATTTTAAGAATTCACCTGACAATCATGTTTTATCTGAATCAGTTGTCCTTTTATGTATAATGTAATTATTCATCTATTTGCATTTATATCTACCAGCTTATTATATATTCTATTATATACTTTGTTTGTCTCAGGGATTTTATGTATGTGTTACTCTTCTTTTGTTACTTTCCTGCTACTTATACTGTTGTATCATCCCCTCCCCCTTGAGTGTGGACAGAAATTGAAACTTGCTTCTAACCATAGAAAGTGGCCAAAGTGAAGGTAGTGTGCAGATTTAATTAAGTTCCCTAATTAGTTGAACTTGCATCATCAAAGATTGGCTGTGGTGGGTCTGACTTAATTAGGTGAAGGTGAAGCCTTTGACAAATGATCCAAACTTTCCCAGAGAGATTTTCCGTTGCTGGCTCTGAATGGAAAATTTACATGAGTTCTATAGCTGGAAGGAAACAAAGTTTGCCAATAAACCAAGGTAGTTTGGAAGTAGGTTCTTCCATAACTGAACCTCCAAATAAGAACACAAATCAGCTAGCATCTTGATACCAGCCTTGTGAGACCCTGAGAAGGGACACTAATCTAAGCCACATACACAATTCTGACCTACAGAAACTATGTGATAATGAATAGGTTTTAAGTCACATTGTTTGTGGTAATTTGTTATGGAACAAACAAAATTAATATTAATACATGGGCTCTGACCCCCTTTTGAGGGCCTAGCTTTCTCTCAAGTATTTTTGGCCACTTACAATGCAGTTCAACTCACCTAAAGCTGTTTTTTCCAGATCTGCAAGTATTTTTATGGAAAAACAGCACTGAGAACTTATGTGTATTCCTCCGGAATCTCCTATTCTGGCTATTTTCTCAGTAACTCCTCACTACTTGTTATCTTTTAAGATGTTTTTAAAAAAGATATATATCTCATCCTCAGTGAGTAGGTTGGTATAACTCATACAGATTATCATTACTGGAAAACGGAGACTGGTTCCTGTCTATATTCTGAGTCAGGGTCTTTGACTTTCCAATGAATTTGATTAGCTACTCAACACTCTTTCATAAATTAAGTTTTCCTGCTTATGTTGTCCAGACTCAGTTTTTGTTGCTTGTAAACATGAATCTTGATTCATTTCAGATGTGATAAGGTAAATATGAAGTTAGCTATGTTCAATGGATAACTCGGGAGAAAAATGCACATATATTTGAAAAACATTGAAAGAACATAAAAAATACACTGATGGTAATTGTAATTTGGATGGTGGAAGAGTAGTCAATTGCTTTATTCTTTCTGTTATTGCAAATATTTTAATAATCACCATGTCTTTATTTTATGATATAAACACTATTAAACTGCACAGACATCTAAAGTGTCTTAGTGGTAGAGTTTTATAGACATCATTAATTCTTAATGATGTTTAGATGCTATATGTGCATTATTGAGCAGTAGTATTATAATTATATATATATATAAGCTTATAAGTATATATATACTTATATATACACATAACTACTTGTATATACTTATGTTATATGTTAGAATAATTAGTTGAAACTCAGGCTTCAAATCCCAGTTATCTCTCCTTGTTAGAAATATTTTTCTTCAGTCTTCAACTGCTTATATCCCCTAACCTTATCCCTGATTGTTAAAGGCTATCTTCAGGAAACTCATTTTAACCAGCAATATCTTTTTTAAAATTGTTAACTACACTCTTAATTACATTCTACGTAGATAAGAGGCTAAAAGTGAATAGTTACAACAAAAATTTCAATAATAAGCTTATTGTTTGGTCTGATAAATACTATCCCCCCCATGTAATTTACCTTAACATAAAGTTGGTTCTCAAAATTATTACAGTTAATTTGGAGTGGTAGAAATTTGGATGATATGAGTTAATATCCCTGGGCCATGATGAAAATGTAAATTTTCTTTGCCTAATACTATTGATGGGGCCACAGAAAGTACAAAAGAGTCAGCTGAATTCTTATTTATTCCATATCATTCCAATAGAAGTGTTTTGTGGATAAATCTCTCTAACCAGTTTATTTGAAAATTTGTCCATTTCTGTTGAAAAAGAAGAATTAGTTGGGAAGGATGTTTAATTAAGGGTTCTGGTTATTTAGATTCTAATTAGTTGTTCCTGCATTAGGATATTTATTTTCCAGGTTTATGACCCCAAGCACAAATTGCTATTTATTTAGTTAAAGAATGTGTATTTCAGCTGGAACAGGAATATTTCATAATGAATCTAAATGCAGCGGGTATCTTTTTTCCACCAGTTTTCATTGCAACAGCTGTGTTTCTACCCATTTATTTTCTACATATTCTGTACTTTATTCAGCAAATTTTATTTTTCAGTCCTTCTATAACAACCAGAGATACTGTAAAATACATATTCTTTATAGGCTTGCTATCAGTGTACTATATTATAGTGTATAGTTCAAAAAGGCAAGCCAAATATAAGAAAAGAGTTCCATGTAGAGACACACTGTGGTGAAAAATGCTCCATGCTGAAGAAAATGTTGAGAGTGGATAAATTCTATACATCAGGCAGAATAATGTATGAACAGAGAGTAGTTATAAGTGCAAATATATTTTGAGAGAGCTATATAAGGGGGCTATTGGTAGGCATCATTAGAGTGTCTTTTAAACAAATTGCTGTTGTTCAGTCACTAAGTCATGTCCAACTCTTGGTGACCTCCTAGACTGTAGCCCACCAGGCTCCTCTGTCCATGGAATTTCTCAGGAAATAATACTGGAGTGGGCTGCTACTTCCATCTCCATTTAAATAAATTAACAGACATAATAGTTACTTCAAGTGCTAGCCTTTGTAGAAAGGGTTGAACATACACCATTAAATATACAACTGAAAATATGTGGTAAGTAAGTCTTTTTCCATCTTTGCTGCTAAGTAGAAAAGTTAGCACAACCAGCAATTTTACTTTACCTCAAATAGACAATCTTTTACACAAGTGCTGTGAAAGAGGAAATTGTGAATGCGTGGACCGTATTTGTCTTTCCTATCATTGTATCTCCAGCACCAAGCATGGTTCCTTGAACACAGTAGGAGATAAATATTAATATCTGTTCATTGAATGAAAAGATGACTACTTGGGTCTATCTGATCCTTCTCAATGGATTCTGTGTCAAATACTTTAGTGTTTATGGATATCATCTTTTTAAAATTTAATTATATATATATATTTTTTTATGGGTATCATTTTTGACACTTTCAGTAAAAAAATTCCCAGGTGCGGCAGTGGTAAAGAATCTGCCTGCCAATGCAGGAGATGCGGGTTCTACCTCTGGGTCAGGAAGAACCCCTTGAGGAGGAAATGGCAACCCACTCCAATATTCTTGCCTGGGAGATACCATGGACAGAGGAGCCTAGCGGGCTATAGGCCCATGGGGTTGCAAAGAGTCAGACATGAGTGAGCAACTGGGCATCCATGTAGCAAAAAAGGTACTCAGCCAGACTGTAATACGGGTAGTGGAATCTAGGGACAGTTAAATATGTTAAAAGACATTTATGTTGTACAATTGGATTATGGTTAATTGTTTCACTTATTTTCATAAAGTGCTTTGATTAAAGTTAACTGGGAACTAGCTATAGACTGGGATTTGCCAACTCTAGGTTATTTTTCATAGACAAGTCCTGTTTATAAATGCAAAATAAAACAAAAAAGACTCTTTTTCTCAATAATGATTATGAATATGACATTAGCTGTTAGAAAACACAAAGTTGTAATAGCCTTGGATAATCTTAATGTTTGGATACCTGGCAGAAAAGATGTATAGAGAGCTTATTTTCTCAGCAAGGTGGACTGAAAAAGACTACACAAATAATAGTTATAACTAGGCTTACTTACATATATTAGCACAAAATTTGTATTTGAATTAGCCTGAGACGATTGTTCCTATGAAAATGATTTGTGAAATCAAGAAAACTTACTGTCTCTGTTTCTAGAAGTTGAGGGATTGTGGTGGGAAGGGAGAGGGAAAACTTGCCTGGTCTGTTGTTACTGAAACACAACCTATCTGATCTCCTGCAACAATAATTTATTTGACTTGGGGCTGGAGAATATCACTGAGATGAAGGCAAAGAATAGATTAAATTTAATTACACTGTATGCCACAACTGTTCTGTGTAACTAAGGAAATAAAACTCAACATTATATAAAAATCATTCCAATCCCATCAGATTAAGTAATAAATTAAAAAGTACTTAAGGAAAGCAATGCTAAAATTTCATGTTATCCTCACAGTGTCAAACCAGACATTGTCATGTTAGCCAAATTTGTGTGTAATAAAAGTCTTAAAAGTGTCATTATAAAATGATAGATTACACTTTTTCTATCACCTCTAATTAGTTTTCTGGTTGTTCAGAGCCAATTTAATCTCCTTGATCCTCCTTAGGCAACAGGTAAACAGAATGATTTCAAAGTGGATTAAAATTACAATCCTTTCCTCTATTGACTTAGCACAATATTTCACAAAATTACATGTGGAATTACCCCTAAAGATGGATTTCTATGTGTAAATTAATAGTAGGATTAAAACTGAAAAAATCAACCAAACTTAAATTACAGTGAATTGAACAAACAGGAGACAGAGGAAATGATAGGAGCCCTACTTTACAAATTCATTCATTCATTCATTCATCAAGTATTTACAAATTACATACTATGAGCCAGATGCTAGGAATATACTACTGATCTCACTGAGCTTGTATATTTTCCACAAGTAAATATAGAAATAAACCAAAAATCTAACTTCAGGTAGTGGCAAGTACTGGGTTGGCCAAAAAGTTCATTTGGGTTTTTCCATAAGATGTTACAACTTAATGAAGGAACTGAAACAGGGTAATATGATAGTGACTGGCAATCACCTTCTCGGGCAATGTCTAATTGACATTGAGTGGTGAGGGAAGGACTTTCTGAGGTGGTGACACTTTACTTATGATCTTAGTAATGAGGAGCTGATGTGACAGAAAAGCATTCCTGACAGAGAAAGTAGACAATGAATTAGTACTGAGGTGGGATAATTGTGAGCTTAGATGTTTGAAGATAATAACAATTATGGTTGCAGTTTTCAATTATGATTGGAGTTCCTGCCTGAGGAGAGAAAAGTGGTCTCAGAGGTGTCGGAGAGGTAAGCAAGACTAAATCATCTAGTGGCTACAGATCATTCTAAACAGTTCCATTTTTATTCTCTGTGCATTTGAGGTTAGTCTGGGTTATCACATGACCTGAGTACATTTATCCCGAGTTCTGTGTGAGTATGTGAGTAGAGAAGAGAGGTCAGACCAAATGCAGGTAGGTGTTATGAGGGCACTGTAGAAATTCAGGTGAAAGATGACAGTGTCTTAAACTATAGTAACTGCAGTAAATTGCAGTAAATCTTTACTTACTAGAGCCTACTGTGTGTCATAACATAGAAAATGTGCTGTTTCTACTCAATTGAGATTAACCATGTTTGCCTTTCATAAGGAAATTTTATGATTTTATAATGGAAATGATACAGCATATGACATTTGAGCAGCATCACATTTTACCTCATTTTCATTTATTATTTTGAATAGGAGAAGTTGGCTAAGATGGAAATAATTTTACTGTGTGGACATAAGTAGGTGAATTTTCTGGCTAAAAATCCCCAATATCCTCAATTTTCCATGATCAACTTCATTTTTGGTTGTCACAGGATGGGAATCAAGGGGATGTTGCTACAAGTAGTATCTAGTGGATAGAGGCCAGTGATGTTGCTAAACATCCTACAATATACAAGGCATCCCTCCCGACAAGGGGAAGATGTATCCAATTCAAAATGTCAATAGTGCTGGGACTGAGAAATGCTGACCTAACGTTACTTTTTTGCTTGGATTTAATCTTGACTCCTTTGAGAACACTGCCTCCTCTGCTTCTCAAGTGGTGTTTTTTTTTTTTTTTCTCCCCTGCACCACTTATACTATTGAGCCTGGAAAGTGAGATAAATATTATACTTACTTTTCAGTGCTACTTTCACACCATTCTTCTCCTTTTTACATCCTTAAAATACCCCAGTTTGGGGTTTTGGTTGTTGTTGTTGGTTTTCTTGGCTGTGTCACATGGTGGCAAGTGAGATCCTAGTTCCCTTATCAGGGAATAGCACCCAGGCCCAGGACAGTGAAAGCACAGAGTCCTAACCACTGGACTGTCAGGGAATTTCCTAAAATATCCCAGTTTTGAATTTCATGTTATAGTCAGCTACAGGTAGCTGGACCACTTGCCACTGTACCACAATATCTCACCTTCTCAGCATCTTAAAGAATTTGCTTCCTGAATCCCTGACCTGCTTTCTAACGATCACTCGTGTAATTGTTCTGGGCAGTTTCAATATATGTGTACAGGATCATTCCAATAGCAAAGTCTCTAAGTTCCTTAAAATCTTCTCCTTCAATTATATATATATATATATAATTTTTTTTTTCTTTTTTGGCTGCACTGGGTCTTCCTTGCTGCTCACAAGCTTTTTCTAGTTGCAGTGAGTGGGGGCTACCCTTCATTGCAGTTTGCAAGCTTCTCACTGCCATGGCTTCTATTGTTGCACAGGCTTTAGGCTACTGGCCTTCAGTAGTTGCAGATTGTGGGCTCTAGAGTGCAGACTCAGTAGTTGCGGCACATGGCTTAGTTGCTCCATGACATGTGAGATCTTCCTGGACTAGGGATCAAACTCTTGTCCCCTGCACTGGCAGGCAGATCCTTATCCTCTGTACCACCAGGGAAGTCCTCCTTCAATGATCTTGATGTTGATCCTACCACAACCACTTAGTCTCGTGCTCATATCCTAGACTCTATCATTACCAGGAACAGCTACTCCTTTCTAATTTCAACTTCATGCAACTTGCTCTCTCACCACTCTTTCCTAACTTTTCAACTTACTGTTTCCTTTACTCCATCTGCAGAAATCTTTTGTTCTTATCGGGCTTGAATTCATAACTTTTTATATCTTTTAGTCCCTGATATTCCCAGTTTCAGCTTAAATTCCATGACCAGTCATTATAATCCATTGGTTCTGACACCCAATTCCAATGTGTGTTTGTAGGGGGGAGGGTTCCCCACACCAACAAACTGGTGTCCTACAACTTCACTCAGTCCTAATACTATCTACCTGGAGAGAGCTTCAGATCCCACAGGTTAAGGGCTCAATCCCATAAGACTGCCCCCCAACCAGTACTTCAGTTGTCCATCACATGTCTAAGTACTTCTGACATGTGCTTCTGATGGACCTATTGTAGATAAGAAGTTATAACAATCCCCTCCCTAGGTTCAAATAATTTTCTGTAACAAGTCACAAAACTTAAATAAATATTTTTACTCACTAGATCACTGGTTTATTATAAAAGGATATAACTCGGAAACAGATGGAAGAGATGCATAGGACAAGGTATGGGAAAAGGGCACAGAGCTTCTAGGTCCTCTCCAGGCATGCCACTCTCCCAGGACTTCAGTGTCTTCACCAACCCAGAAGTTCTCAGAACCCCATTTTTTTTTTTGTTTTGTTTTTTGAAATATAGTTGACTTATAACATTAGTTTCAGGTGTACAATGTAGTTAGTTATCTGATATTTTTATGTATTATGAAATTATCACCCCTCTAAGTCTAGTTACCATTTGTCACAATACAAGATTATTACAGTATTACTCACTATATTATCTATTGCTGTACATTACATCCTGTTATTTGTTTTATAGCTGAAAGTCTGTAACTCTTGATTCTTTTCAACTATTTCATCAATCTTTCTACTCTCCTACCCTCTAGCAGCCATTAGTTTGTTCTCTGTACTTATGTTGGTTTCTGTTTTATGTTGATTAGTTTGTTTTGTTTTTTAGATTCCAAATATAACTGAAATCATATAGTATTTGTCTTTCTTTGCTGACTTATTTCACTTAACATAAAACCCTCTAAGTCTATCTTGTGGGTTTTTATGGAAACTTTATTCCATAGGCATGATTGATTACATCACTGGCCATTAGCAACTGATACAACCTCCAGTCTCTCTCCCCTGCCAGGAGGCCCTCTAATCACAGGGCTGTTTCTCCTCACAACCAGCCTCCATCTTTAGCTGTTTTCCAAACATCACCTTATTAACATAAACCCAGTTGTAGGAGAAAGGGGCTTGGTATGAATATCAAGACACCCACATTACCTTGATGGGTCTGAAGCTATTTCAAAAGTGAGAACAAATATTATGACAAAAGATTGAAACATATATATTATCTATAGTGAAACAGATCACCAGCCCAGGTTGGATGCATGAGACAAGTGCTCGGGCCTGGTGCACTGGGAAGACTCAGAGGGATTAGGTAGAGAGGGAGGTGGGAGGGGGGATCGCGATGGGGAATACATGTAAATCCATGGCTGATTCATGTCAATGTATGACAAAACCCACTACAATATTGTAAAGTAATTAGCCTCCAACTAATAAAAATAAATGAAAAAAAAAAAAGATGCTCCCATTGCTCAGGAAATGGGAAAAGTCTTGGGAACTGAGAGCAAGGAATCATGGAAGAAGACCAAGACGTATTTGGAAGAAGACCAAATATGTGTGTCTGAATGACCAAATATCTATTTCTTATAAGTCACAATATCACATAATCACTTCCTTGTATTGATCCTCAGTTCTCTTTCTCTTTTCTTATTTCATCATATTCACTTGATAAAATATAAACTTCATTACAGTTTTCCAGCTACCCTGGGACAGCACTCATGCAGCTGAATACAGCTGGAGAAAAATCACAACTGGTTCCTTCTTTAAATTCATAATTGCTAACTTTAAGTGGGCTTTGCATGATCCCTGGCAACCATCTTTCATTTTCCTAGGGTATTCACCTCCTTCTAAACTACTTTCATATTCAAATGGGTACTTGTAGCTTCATTTGGGTTTCTATTGGGCATATCAAAGTTAGACAATCAAAACTAAGGTTTTCATCACCTTGCACCATTTAAGACCTGCTTCTATTGAAACAGCCCCATTTCAACTAACGGCAATTGAATCCTTTTAGTTTGTTGAGGAGGAACAAATTTTCCTCTTCTCTTCTAGGTTCTTCTGGCTGGTCTAAGAATTAAATTGACATGAGACAGGTTAACAGCAGAATATCCAGCAAAGTTACTTCCACAGAGATCTTAAATCATTTTTATCCACCTCGAAAACTTTACTATCCCCCATCCACTCACTCCTATGGGAAAGGTGACCAAAAAAATCAGGAAAGTTGAAATGACAGCTTCTCTTTGAATATATAAATTACAGATTATGTAATACTCATCATGGGACATTTTTATACAAATATCCACATATACTTAGATCCTGGACTATAACTGAGTTGATCTATGTTCCCAACAATAGATGAAATTCTTGCTCCAAAATTACTGTAATCTCAACTGACAGAAATTATAAAATACTTATAATAACTCTTATATGTGAACTCCTAAAATGATGAGAATTGTTTGATAATCTGGGTGTTCATGCGCATTCAGTTCACGTTCATCTACTGTGGTTGAGAACTTCACTCACTGAAAGCCATGATTTGATTGCCCTAAAAAAAATACATTGAATGAATATCTATCAGAGTATGTTACTTATTCCTTCCTTTAAACTAACTCTACCATAGCATTCATTTTTAGAGGTGGGTAAGAGAAAAACAGATTTTTTTTCAATCTTAGTATAATTTTTAAATTTCTTCAGTATTGAAAGCTTCATTTTCAAGAGGGTCAAGCTGTAATTTTTCTCTGTTACTATTTGAGAATCAACACCACAGACAGTAGCTACTAGATGCCTGTGGTGTGGTTTTTAGTTGCTAAGTCGTGTCCGACTCGTTTGCAACCCCATGGACTGTAGCCTGCCAGGCTCCTCTCTTCATGGGATTTCCCAGGCAAGAATTCTAGAGTGGGTCACCATTTCCCTCTCCAGGGTATCTTCCCCACCCAGGGATCAAACAGGTATCTCTTGTGTCTCCTGCATTGTCAGGCTGATTCTTTACCACCGAGCACCTAAGAAACCAACTGGGTGCTTAATGACTTCTTCAGTTATGTTTCTCACCCCATGGAAGTCTCAATGGTTTCACCTGGTTGAGGAAAGCCTATCGCCTTGTCCACTGATTATCATCTCTGCTGACTACTTTCTGGATGTCTCTGGCTTTATCCTGTTGGCTGCCAGAGCACTATCCACTTCAACTGGAGACCTTTCCTTTCCATTCATTTCCCCTGTCATATTGCACTTTCCATTGTGTGTGTGCATGCTAAGTCACTTCTGTCATGCCTGACTCTTTGCAATCCCATGAACCCCATGGAGCCCACCAGGTTCCTCTGTCCATGGAATTTGACAGGCAAGAATTCTGGAGAGGGTAGCCATGCCCTCCTCCAGGGGATTTTTCCAACCCAGGGATCGAACCTGCATCTCCTGTGACTCCTGCATTGCAGGAGGATTATTTACCATTGAGCCACCAAGGAAGCCCCACTCTCTATGGTACATTTGCATTTTTGCTGTTGCTGCTGTTGTCATTTAAGATAGTTTTAAAGCCTGGAGTTCAGTTTGAGAACTCCCAAGTTGAGAATTGTGGGAACATTTTTAAGATTCCTTCAAATTTGAAATTCTACTATTCTTTCATACTTTGAAAATAGAGAATTAAAAGACTGGGAAACCAGGGGAAAAATATAGGACTTTTCATCCAATTTAATTAGTTAAGTCTTTATAAGTAGCTGCAATATATCAGGTACTATTATAGGTATGCTGTAGTATCTGGGATGAAGAACTCACATTAATGCTTAGCTGTAAATAAATAATAATAATAGAGTTCCTCAACAAAGAAATAAAGAAAGGGTGTGGGATCACTTTCACTAGCATTTGTTAAAATTACAATCCTCATCTGTCTAAACTAGTTTAGAGATAGTCTCACCTGAAGGCAAGGGGATCGACCAGACAAGTTCTTAAGACATCCTACAGCCCCAAATCCATAATCTTCCAATAAAATAGACATTGATCTGAATGCTTGATCCTTGTGGGTTAAAGCAATGGAAGAAACAACACTGCCATGTCAATTTAGAGAAAATAAATTTGTTTTAATAGGTTTACTTTCCTTTCATTTAATTTTTCCCTCCAGACACTTTTTTATTCCTTTTATTGAGTTTGTTTAGATAGCAAACCCATGGCATTGAGCTCCTTTCCCCTGAAACTTTTCTAAAGGGATACTAAGATGTCTGGGAGAAGTTCAATTAGGTTTAAATTAATTTCTGCAAGTTGCCTGCGTATGCCAGAGTTCCCCAAACACCTCTTTTTCAAAAGAATTACTTGATTATTTAAGCCAGGAGACAAAAAAAACAAATTGAATAAGAAAAAGAAAACTTACATTGTAAAATAGAAATCAGACCTCCCTCATAAGGTTCCGAGTGGTTATTAGTATCAACTCTTTAAAAAGCAAAGAGCATTTTATATGAATCTCATATCATGTTTCTTAGCCTGTGGCAGAAATAATATTAATTTTAGATGTGTATCTACTAAGAATCACATTGATTCTACTTTAATATATCATCATATGGTTTTAATCTTTGTGTAGTACCATGACATATTGTTATATCCAAAAGAACTTATTATAAATTACAATTCCTACTAGACATCTAGAATTGCCAAAAAAGTGTGTTTTTGTTTATTTACCATTAGTCTATTACTCTTCATTTAGTATTAATTTTTCCCAGATGGAAAGAGAACATATTATTTCAATAATCAAAGCCCAAATTATAATTGTACATTACATCCAACTCTGATTTCTCTTCTCACTTTTGCATTCATGTGTCTCTCTTGCTATCTTTCCACCCAAATTCATTAGTTCCTATTTTATTTTTCTCTTTTTCATTTAAAATTTTAGTCATGAGTTAGGTATAATATAAAGATCAGTAGCTTATAATAACTGTTGGATTTTGTTAATTCTATGCAATCAAATGGTTTGTCTTTTATTATTTATTGAAAAGAGGTTGTGGATCTATTTTGTTTATTTTTAGCAAAAGAACGGCACATAGGACATTTCTATTTTAAAACCACTTCTGGAATCTTAGCTGGTTTCAGACTTCTAAGCAATTTTTTTCCTCTTTTAGACCATTTACAGGCTAATGTTGTATTTCCCTTTATTCAAAGATATTGATTGCTTACCATATCTTCTTTAAAATAGTAACTCAACTATAGCATTGTTGGTTTGCAACCTCTGGAGTTCCCATGTGAAATCTGAAACTGGGCCCCATACTCAGAGGGCGAGAAGGGACCAAAGAAAGAGGCAGAGGGCCCCAGGCTGGTAGGTGGAGGGTTTAATAAGCAAGGGAACTTACATAAGAGGCTTATCCTTGATGGCCCACAAAACGAGTAGATCTCCCTACCTGCCAGTCAAAATCTTCACAATTTACAAAGAGGCCTTAACTCGATTCAGTCACATATTCAATCCAAATGGTCTCAACAACTTACCTTCCTCTCTCAAGGTTGCATACTTCAAACAGCTCCTATGGCATAGGAATTGTTGGCAGGATGTACATTCTAAGGACAGAGGAGCGGGTGAGGAGCCTCTGATCACCCAGTCGACCAGTGGTCACATTGTTTCCATGATCTCCTCCAAAAAGAACAGACACATATACACAAAACAATTTTTTTCTGTTTTGTGTTTCTATGTTTCCTCTATTCATTAATAGAATATATGCTTCAATTGAATATATTTTCAATCTTCTGTTAACAAAATCATTTATAAAGGTGAAGAATTGGTTGAAAATGTAAAGAAAGAGATTTATTTCACAGACCAACCAAAATAAATATTAAGACAAAAAATATGGTAGAGAGGGCTGGTACAATAAAGCAAAAATCAAAGTTAGCACTTAGGTTGAAAATACATTTCAAAATAGAATAAGGTTTATAAGCAGAATAAGTTTATATTTGGGTGTCTATACCCTGTGGTTATAGACTTGTTGGCTTCTTATTAAAAGGAAAAATCCATTTCAATCTTCTCTGACTCGACATTGATATAATCTCTGTTCAATGTAATGTTTTTGAGTAATTATAAAGTTGCAGCTTCTGTGCTAGATAACAAAGACACAAAAGATTAATTAGCAGGTTGAAAATTAAAAGAAGGCAGAGTTAATACATTACCACCAGCATCTTCATAATCATCATACAATCTACCATATTGCTTTTACAATGTGCATTTTTCATTCATTTTCACATCTATTCATCACAACCTTATGAGGCAGTTATATTTATTATGCCTGTACTACAGATGAAATGTTGAGGCTTAGAGAACTCAATGAAACTCTCAAGGTAAAAAAAATAGACTAAAATTGAATCTGTCTTGCAATTTGACACAGTACAGTACCTGGTATATAGAGAACATTATCTAAGCATTAGCAATTTTTACCATGCTTATCATTATTATTATTGTTTTATTATTTGAGTCTTGTGTGCTCAGCAGCTTCAGTTGTGTCCGATTCTGCAACCCCACGGACTGTAGCCTGCCAGGCTCCTGTCAGTGGTACTCTCCAGGCAAGAATACTGGAGTCTTAGATTTTTAAAAAATCCTTTATAACAATAAATAATGTACATACAGATTTCTGCAAAAAATGCCTTGGTAAAATGTTGTCTTCTCATTTTTTCATATTTATCAATAAATTATTAAGGAGATTGTATTGAATAAAAAGTTAAAATAAAACTTGAAATATCTAGTAACCTGCATAGGAACTGAAACATTGTTTGAAAAGTAACAAGTATGTCGGTCTACTACCCAGTTTGGCAAGTTTTGAACATTATCAGTATAGCTAATATTATCATTTGAAATAATAATGTATTTGATGCTTTGTCACTATCATTTACACTTGACATGGTGAAAAGATAAAGGTTGGCCTAATTCAAATTCCAATTTATTAAATTATGATGGCTTATTTTTAATTTTTTTGTTAATAAAAACAAAGACACACTGAAACGTAACATAAAGTACATGGTAAATCTTATGTCCACTGAAATGTTTGGAGAACTCTATAGTGCTTTAAGTAGAATGATAAGGAAAGTTAAAAAAATGTCAAAATAAGAAAGTTATCTGTGTAAGAAAAGTAGTATATGTAGGAGAAGACATTGAAAAACCATCCATATTTAGAATATACTTTGTTAATCTGAAATTATTACCATTATAATATTTTAATCTGAAGAATTTTAAATGCATTCTATTTTTTCAGTTGTTACTGTACATTTGTTCATTGCTAACATATTTCTGGGTTTCATGCCATCTCATCTTATTAAGGGGATCTTAGAAATTAGGGGAGGAAATTTAATTCTTTTTGTCTCTAAGAGAGCTCTTAACCAAGTTCTGGAGGCCACTTGTTCATTAATGATAAACTCTCCTCCATCAAGGTATAGAATAAGAAATCATTGGCAGTGACAACACTCCATTGAGTAATTTGAAACTGTTGCCATCCAGTTGGGCTGATGTGATTAATTAACCCATCAGCAAGCTCAGCTGTCTGATGAACAGGAGCTGTGTAGCAGTGAATCTCAAGGAGAACTTGAACTTTTTGAAGATCTTGAACTGAAATTTCTTCTCAGACAAGTGGCCTAATTGAATTTCAATGAACTGGAAATCAAAGCTTTCTAGACTTTTTAATTTCCATAAGTATAATTCTCTCTTTTTTAAAAAATATTTTTCCTCTTAAGTGTTACAAGTGTATAATCAGATCATATACCTTGAGATTTGGGAGGCTCCAAATTTCCCAGAATAAAATTATTTGCTTTATTTCAAATCAATTTTACTGCTGAGGTTCACTTATCCTTTATTAGTATCCCTCTTTTTTGCAGTTTACTGTATTAAAAATAATAGAGACAGCTTTTAAAAGGTGTGCAACATTACTTTGTGTGCTTGTTATTTAATGAGTCTGAAAACCAGTGTGTAAGAACCATCTGGTGACTTGACTGTAGAGATATGTTGATACCACCACCCAGAAATTTTGATTCAGCCAGACTGAGGTAGAGCCGTAACGTTTATTTTGAAAATCATCTCAGGAGATTTTAATGCATAGCTAAATTTGTAAGTGTAAGGAACTGTAGTGATGGATTAGATTTCTTTAAGCAGTTGCATATTCTGATTTTAATTATATTCTAATGTGTTTTTGTTTGTATTTTTATTAAGAATTGATAGAAAGTTTTTTTTCCCTGAAACTTCAATAATTTGTCTTATTCAGAGGGTCCATCCAATTTATCAATTATAATTGAAATAACACTGACATCATAATGATTCTAAGGATTCTAAACCAACAACGTGATGCAGGGAGCTTAGCTCAGTGCTCTGTGATGATCTAGAGAGTGGGATGGGGAGGTGTGTGGGGTTCAAGAGGGAGGGGATATATGTATATTTATAACTGATTCACATTGATGTACAGCAGAAGCCACAATAACACTGTAAAGCAATTATCTTCCAATTAAAAATAATTTTTTTAAAAATGTGATGCTTCATCTATTTATTGAGCAAATACTTATATTTAAAACATCTCATACTGTCTATTGAAATTCAGTTTGGACACAGGAACTGAAATGAATATCACATTGGATGAAGCAAATGTTTTATCTAACACAATCTCTCTCTTACTGTGTATCTAAGAGTCATTTATTGGGAGAACATAGTGGCTGTTAACCCACAGTACCAACCACATTGGAAGAGCATGTCCGAAAGAGAGACTGTGATTCCTTTTAGGAATATAAACCTCTTAAAAAGTTTTACTTCTGTGGCAGAAACGTAGGTCAGCTCGCCCCAATACACATTTCTCAAACCTTTATACTCTACTTATTCCAATCTACATGAGGTAAAAGATAAATACTTTTTAATATAAGTTTCATTTGTACCTAAGGATCAGGTAAAGAGTTCTGGCTAAATAAACATGTAGATAGGCTGGGATACAAATGGGATTCCTGGAACTGTGGCAACCATTTTGCAACCGTGTGAGAAAGAAAAATAGAATCACAGAAATTCCAGCCTGACTATATTTAGTCAGTGAATCAGCTCCTGTAGTAAAAAATCTGAAGTGTTATTTGAGAAAAATAGACTCCCACAGGACACAGTGTTATTTGACTCTTTTCTAGCAACCTAAATTTTTTCTACCTAATATAATGTCCAACATTCCTAATTTAGCCCCTTTGGTCATGAAAGAACCAAAGTCCTCTTGAGATTTAAAAACGAATAAGCTTCTAGATGTTCTATTTCTGAAAAAGTGAAACACATAATCAATACTTCAGTTTTTTCAATATTTAAAGTGTTGCTCTCTGTGGCATTTTCCCCACCAAATGTTGTTAACTGTTAAGCTTAGGGCACAATGCTTTCATAGTACTTAGAATGATGTATGGACTTCCCTGGTGGTCCAATGGTTAAAAATCCACCTGCCAGTGCAGGGGACATGGGTTGGATCCCTCGTCTAAGATTCCACATGCTGCAGGGCAACTAAACCTGTGCACCACAGCTACTGAGCTCACATTCTAGAGTCCACAAGCTGCAAGTACTGAGTCCATGTATTTGAAACTCAGTGTTCTGCAACAAGAGAAGCCATCACAGTGAGAATCACATGCACCACAACTACGGAGTAGCCCCTGCTCACCACAACTAGAGAAAGCCTGCTTGCAGCAATGAAGACCCAATGCAACCAAAAATAAATATGATAGATAGACAAAAAATAAATACTTTTTAAAAACCAATGATATTAATATACACAATTCATTGTACAGGTCTTTGTATTAGTTATCTGTAATGAGATTCCCATCATTATACATAGAGGTCATCTTTATTCATAATCCATGTTTTGCCTGAGATGTTTAGGCATCTAAAGGTGATTCCAGAGCTGTGCAATATGTGTGTGTTTATTTTTAATCATCAGCCCCGATACGCCAAGGTAAGTGATATAATCATTCATTTGTTTTGTTACAAATGCCTGGCTTATTGATTCTCTGGCATTGGTCAAACAGAGAGTGAAGAGAAAACAGTTCTCATACAATTCTATTAAGAATCTAAACTAACAGGAATAAAAAGAAACATCACAATTTCACTTAATAACTCATGATAGCCATAGGCAGTGACATCTTTCTCTAATTTCATTCAATCTCCTTCTTAGCTTTGTACGACTTTTATTTTTTTATTTTTATTTATTTTTTTTCCAGTGGGTTTTGTCATACATTGATATGAATCAGCCATGGATTTACATGGATTCCCAATCCCGATCCCCCCTCCCACCTCCCTCTCCACCCGATTCCTCTGGGTCTTCCCAGTGCACCAGGCCGGAGCACTTGTCTCGTGCATCCCACCTGGGCTGGTGATCTGTTTCACCATAGATAGCATACATGCTGTTCTTTTGAAATATCCCACCCTCACATTCTCTCACAAAGTTCAAAAGTCTGTTCTGTACTTCTGTGTCTCTTTTTCTGTTCTGCATATAGGGTTATTGTTATCACCTTTCTAAATTCCATATACATGTGTCAGTATGCTGTAATGTTCTTTATCTTTCTGGCTTGCTTCACTCTGTATAATGGGCTCCAGCTTCATCCATCTCATTAGGACTGGTTCAAATGAATTCTTTTTAATGGCTGAGTAATATTCCATGGTGTATATGTACCACAGCTTCCTTATCCATTCATCTGCTGATGGGCATCTAGGTTGCTTCCATGTCCTGGCAATTATGAACAGTGCTGCGATGAACATTGGGGTGCACGTGTCTCTTTCAGATCTGGTTTCCTCAGTGTGTATGCCCAGAAGTGGGATTGCTGGGTCATATGGCAGTTCTATTTCCAGTTTTTTAAGAAATCTCCACAATGTTTTCCATAGCGGCTGTACTAGTTTGCATTCCCACCAACAGTGTAAGAGGGTTCCCTTTTCTCCACACCCTCTCCAGCATTTATTGCTTGTAGACTTTTGGATAGCAGCCATCCTGACTGGCGTGTAATGGTACCTCATTGTGGTTTTGATTTGCATTTCTCTGATAATGAGTGATGTTGAGCATCTTTTCATGTGTGTGTTAGCCATCTGTATGTCTTCTTTGGAGAAATGTCTGTTTAGTTCTTTGGCCCATTTTTTGATTGGGTCATTTATTTTTCTGGAATTGAGCTCCAGGAGTTGCTTGTATATTTTTGAGATTAATCCTTTGTCTGTTTCTTCATTTGCTATTATTTTCTCCCAATCTGAGGGCTGTCTTTTCACCTTACTTATAGTTTCCTTTGTAGTGCAAAAGCTTTTAAGTTTCATTAGGTCCCATTTGTTTAGTTTTGCTTTTATTTCCAATATTCTGGGAGGTGGGTCATAGAGGATCTTGCTTTGATTTATGTCGGAGAGTGTTTTGCCTATGTTCTCCTCTAGGAGTTTTATAGTTTCTGGCCTTACATTTAGATCTTTAATCCATTTTGAGTTTATTTTTGTGTATGGTGTTAGAAAGTGTTCTAGTTTCTTTCTTTTACAAGTGGTTGACCAGTTTTCCCAGCACCACTTGTTAAAGAGGTTGTCTTTTTTCCATTGTATATCCTTGCCTTGAAACAAAGGACCTATACATAGAAAACTATAAAACACTGATGAAAGAAATCAAAGAGGACACAAACAGATGGAGAAACATACCGTGTTCATGGATTAGAAGAATTAATATTGTCAAAATGGCTATTCTACCCAAAGCAGTCTATAGATTCAATGCAATCCCTATCAAGCTACCAACGGTATTTTTCACAGAACTAGACCAAAGAATTTCACAATTTGTATGGAAATACAAAAAACCTCGAATAGCCAAAGTAATCTTGAGAAAGAAGAATGGAGCTGGAGGAATCAACCTGCCTGACTTCAGACTCTACTACAAAGCCACAGTCATCAAGACAGTATGGTACTGGCACAAAGACAGAAATATAGATCAATGGAACAGAATAGAAAGCCCAGAGATAAATCCACGAACCTATGGACACCTTATCAATCTCCTTCTTTTTGTTCAATTCTCAGAACAAAAATAAAAAGGGTGAGCATGATTTGTATTCTATTTTGGTATCATGTAGAAATTTCATTATGTGACTTTATCATTTTTCAACACTTTGTTTTAATATCATGGAATTTTTTTCCAAGTATACAAAACTTATATGAGCTAACAATACTAAGAGGTCCCTTAGCATTTGTCAAACACCAGATAACAATAAGTTGTAAATGACAAATTTTTGCATGAAGATAAGTAGTAATGCTGAAGTATTACATTCAGTGATTCAACAAAAATGCTAAAGACATTTTTATTCTCCAAAGTAGATAAAGCATGCTTATAAAGAATAAACAGTATTATTAAGTGCTTAAAAGAGAGAATTAACAATGATTGATAATTGTGGCGCTAGGTACTTTCTCACATACGGTTTACTGAAAAGGGTAGGTACTATTACAATTATCATTTTAGAGTGGCTTGGAAAGGCTAAGATGCACACTCAGTGTCACATAGGTAGTAAGTAGAGAAGCCTGGTTTTTAGACCCAATTTGATTTTGGTGTCAGTGTTGTTTTCACAAACCCTTAGGGGTTTTCTTTTTCATTTGTTTTCAGAGTTGTCTTTTTTTTTTAGCACCTTGACTATCCCAAACTTTGAAATTATTTGTTCCAAATTAGCACTAAACTAGCACAGTTGTTTATACTTAATAGGATGATCAAAAATAAATATTAGCTAAAAGGAAAGGAATTTATTAAAATATGTAAACATTTCTATAGAAGCATGCATGTAGTAGTCATACCTAGCTTAGAAACTAAAGATTTTAGTGAGCACCTTCATTGTAATGCGTGTATATTGTCCATTTAGGGGTAAAAGTCAATATTCTATCATGGTTTAGAGCATGTGCTCTGTAATCAGTCTGCCAGAGGTAGAATTTTGTTTTTTGTCACTTACTAGCTCTGTAACTCAGAGAGAAGTTTAACCTTTTGTGTTCAATTTCTTCAACTGTAAAATGTTAATCATTGGATTTATTGTTGATTTCTTGCTTTATTCTGGGCAGGCCAAACTCTTTGGAATGATGGAAAGAGTAAGAAATGAATGCAAGCAACAGGCTGTCTAAATAACCCATTACCAAGGACATCGGACAGTGAGCATCTCCCATTTATCAGTCCTTGGTTTCATTTCTGGAGCTATGTCAGTGAGGCAACGGAAATATATAACCATCAGACTTTTAAAAAATACAGTTTTGACCAGAGTTGTGATCTGTGGGGGAATAATAAGTCTTCAGTTTCCTAGATGTTTTCTAGAGTGCAGTATAGGAAAAAGGATGAGTGAGTCAGGAAATAATTCCAGGATTTTGAAATAAGTTTTGAATAAAGAGTAGCTTTAAGCTAGACAAAGAAGGAGGAAAACACATTCTAGTTAAGAAGAGTATAAGATGTAAAAGTCTATAGAAATAAATCATCATACTTACATTTTTAAGGAGGTACAAGTAAATGTGGGTGGAAGGGGCAAAAATTATATATGGCAGGATGTTAGAGAGATGGATAGGGGTCAGATCATTAAGAGTCTTGGCCAAACTAAGGAGTTCATTCTTTATATTTAAAGTGATTGGAGGGAGGCGGTCCTAAGATGGTGGAGGAATAGAACAGGGAGACCACTTTCTCCCCCACAAATTCATTGAAAGATCATTTGAACGCTGAGCAAATTCCACAAAACAACTTCTGAACGCTGGCAGAGGACACCAGGCACCTAGAAAGGCAGCCCATTGTCTTCAAAATGAGGTAGAACAAAACATAAAAGATAAAAAGAGAGACAAAAGAGTTAGGGATGGAGACCCATCCTGGGAGGGAGTGGTAAAAGAGAAGTTTCCAAACACCAGGAAACCCTCCTACCAGTGGGTCTGTGGGGAGTTTTGGAATCTCAGAGGGCAACATAACCAGGAGGATAAATAAATAAAACCCACAGATTACATGCCTAATGGTAACTCCCAGCAGAGAAGTAGCCTAGATGCTTGCAACCACCACCAGCAAATGGGGGCTGAACAGGGAGGTGTGGGCTGCATTGCTTAGGGTAGGGACCAGGCCTGAATGCCCTAGGACAATCTGAGGGAGCTAACTTGAGATAGCAACCCAAACTGTTGGATAGCCAGAGAGAAAGAGAGAGAGAGAGAGAACTTTCCCATGAAAAGCTCTAGCCTAAGGCACTGGCGGGCCACTCACAGATCAAAGGACTGAGCGAATACCAGAGGAGAGCTAGCCAGCTGTGGGCCCCCACCAGAGGCAGAGAGGCAGGCTGGCAACAGCCAAAGCCTGAAAGCGACAATCTCAGCCCCAGAGACAGCATCCTCTACCAAACTGCGAGCAGGCTCCAAGTTGCTAACCAAGTCTTCCTGGGATCCTGGACAGTTGACATCCACCGGGAGGGTCACAGCCAGAGATCAGCTCCCCAGAGGAGACAGATGGCATACAAGAAACTGCGGTCCAACTGCATACCCAGGAAACTGAGCAGCTGGGACGGGAGAGGTGATAAGACGCACCGCCCCACCTGAAGAGAGTGTGCTCAACAAGCACCTGGTCGCTTGAGCTGCTCGGACCAGGGAAGGGCACAAAACACAGGCCCAACCGAGTCTGTGCCTTTGTGGAGTGCCCGAGAACTTGAACTTGAGCGGCTTAGACCTGGGAAGTGCACACAGTGCAGGGCCCACTTTAGACAGATCCCCTGCAGAGCAACCTGGAGCCTGAGCAGTTGGGAAAACACACACGCTGTGAGTGGGGGCAAACCCAGTGTGGCCGAGACACTGCGAGCGCTCCCCACAGACGCCAGTGATATTTGTTTGCAGTGTTCCTCCCTCCCCACAGCACGACTGAACAAGTGAGCATAAATAAGTGACCACCTTTGCCCCTTGTGTCAGGGCAGAAATTAGACACTGAAGACACTTGCAAACAGAAGCCAAAATAGAGGGAGCCGCTTTGGAAGTGACAGGTGCAACAGATTAAAACCCTGTAGTTAGCACCGACTACTTTGGAAGGGGCCTATCGACCTTGAGAAGTATAAGCTGGAACAAGGAACTATCTGAAACTTCTTAACTTCTGAACTGACCCCACACTGCCCACAACAGCTCCAGAGAAATTCCTAGATATATTTTTAGTATTATCATTTTTAAAATTTAAATTTTTTTAAATTTAAAGTCCTTTATTACTCCTTTAATTTTCATTTTGATAACCTACAATTACATTGCAAACAAATACACTATTTTTAAAGCAGATTTCATATATATTTTTTTATAATTTTGTGATTTTGTGTTTTTTTTAATATTGTATTTTTGAGAGTCTAACCTCTACACTAGATTTTTAATTTTTGCTTTTTGGTATTTGTTATCAATTTTGTACCTTTAAGAATCAAATCTTCAGTACCCATTTTTACTTAGGAGTGTGATTACTGGCTTGATTACCCTCTTCCCTTTTTGACTCTCCTTTTTCTCCCCCAGGTCACCTCTATCTCCTCCCTCCCCCTTCTCTTCTCTACCCAACTCTGAATCTCTTTGGATATTCTGGGCTGTGGAGGACACTTAGTGAACTGATTACTGGCTAGATCTGTTTCTCTCCTTTTAATAACCCCCTCTTCTCTTCCTGGTCACCTCTATCTACTTCCTCCCTCTTCTCTTCTCTATGTAACTCCGTGAACCTCTCTGGGTGTTCCAGGCTGTGGAGAGTTGATTGATTGATTACTGGCTAGATTGCTCTATCCCCTTTTGGTTCCCCCTCTTCTCCTCGTGGTCACCTCTATCTCCCCACTCCCTCTTCTCTTCTCCATGTAACTCAGAGACCCTTTCTAGGTGTCCCTAACTGTGAAGAATCTTTTCTCCATTAACCTAGATGTTTTATCATAGGTGCTGTATAGATGGAGAAGTCTTGAGGCTACTGTAAGAATAAGACTGAAAACCAGAGGCAGGAGGCTTAAATCCAAAACCTGAGAACACCAGAGAACTCCTGACTCCAGGGAACATTAATCGATAAGAGCTCACCCAAACGCCTCCATACCTAATCTGAAACCAAGTTCCACCCAAAAGCCAACAAGTTCCAGAGCAAGACATACCATGCAAATTCTCCAGCAACACAGGAACATAGCCATGAGCTTTAAAATACAGGCTGCCCAAAGTCACACCAAACCCATTGACATCTCAAAACTCACTACTGGACACTTCATTGCACTCCAGAGAGAAGAAATCCAGCTCCACCCACCAGAACACCAACACAAGCTTCTCTAACCACGAAACCTTGACAAGCCACTCGTCCAATCCCATCCACAGGGAGGAGCCATCACAATAAAGAGGAACCACAAACTGTCAGAATACAGAAAGGCCACCCCAAACACAGCAGTATAAATAAGATGACAAGGCAGAGAAATATTCAGCAGGTAAAGGAACATGATAAATGCCCACCAAACCAAACAAAAGAGGAAGAGATAGGGAATCTACCTGAAAAAGAATTTAGAATAATGATAGTAAAAATGATCCAAAATCTTGAAAACAAAATGGAGTTACAGATAAATAGTTTGGAGACAAGGATTGAGAAGATTGAAGAAATGTTTAACAAGGACCTAGAAAAAATAAAAAAGAGTCACTCAATAATGAATAATGCAATGAATGAGATCAAAAACACTCTGGAGGGAACCAACAGAATAACTGAGGCGGAAGACAGAATGGTGGAAATAAATGAAGCAGAGAGGAAAAAAAAAAGAATTAAAAGACATGAGGACAACCTCGGAGACCTCTGAGACAATGTCAAATGCCCCAAATCCGAATCATAAGAGTCCCAGAAGAAGAAGACAAAAAGAAAGGCCATGAGAAAATACTTCAGGAGATAATAGTTGAAAAGTTCCCTAAAATGGGAAAGGAAATAGTCATCCAAGTCCAAGAAACCCAGAGAGTCCCAAACAGGATAAACTCAAGGTGAAACACCCAAGACACATATTTATCAAATTAACAAAGATCAGACACAAAGAACAAGTATTAAAAACAACAAGGAAAAAACAACAAATAACACACAAGGGGATTCTCATAAGGATAACAGCTGATCTTTCAATAGAAACTCTTCAGGCCAGAAGGGAATGGCAGGACATACTTAAAGTGATGAAAGAGAAAAACTTACAACCCAGATTACTGTACCCAGCAACAATCTCATTCAGATATGAAGGAGAGATCAAAAGCTTTACAGAGAAGCAAAAGCTGAGAGAATTCAGCACCACCAAACCAGCTCTCCAATAAATGCTAAAGGGTCTTCTCTACACAGGAAACACAGAAAGGGTGTATAAACTCGAACCCAAAACAACAAAGTAAATGGCAACAGGATCAAATTTATCAATAATTACCTTAAATGTAAATAGGTTCAATACCCCAACCAAAAGACAAAGACTGGCTGAATGGATACAAAAACAAGACCAGTATATATGTTGTCCACAAGAGGCCCACCTCAAAACAAGGGACACATAAAGACTAAAAGTGAAGGGCTGGAAAAAGATATTTCATGCAAATGGAGACCAAAAGAAAACAGGAGAAGCAATACTCATATCAGATAATATAGACTTTGAAATAAAGGCTGAGAAAAGAGACAAGGACATTACATAATGATCAAAGGATCAATCCAAGAAGAAGATATAACAATTATAAATATATATGCACCTAACATAGGAGCACCATAATATATAAGACAAATGCTAACAAGTATGAAAGGGGAAATTAACAATAATAAAATAATAGTGGGAGGCTTTAATACCCCACTATGGATAGATCAACTAAACAGAAAATTAGCAAAGAAACACAAACTTTAAATGATACAATGGACTAGTTAGACCTAATTGATATATATAGGACATTTCACCCCAAAACAATGAATTTCACCTTTTACTTAAGTGCCCACATTACGTTCTCCAGGATAGATCACATCCTGGGCCATAAACCTAGCCTTGGTAGGTTTCAATTGGTAGCCTTTCAATTCCAAAAAATTGAAATCATTCCAAGCATCTTTTCTGATCACAGTGCAGTAAGATTAGATATCAACTACAGGGGGAAAAAAAAACTATTAAAATTTCCAACATATGGAGGCTAAACAACACACTTTTGAATAACCAATAAATCACAGAAGAAATAAAAAAAAAGAAATCAAAATATGCATAGAAATGAATGAAATCACGACAACCCAAAACCTATGGGATTTAGTAAAAGCAGTGCTAAGTGGATGATTCATAGCAATACACGCTTACCTGAAGAAACAAGAAAAAAGTCAAATAAATAACCTAACTCTACACCTAAAGCAACTAAAAAAGGAAGAAATGAAGAACCCCAGGGTTAGTAGAAGGAATGAAATCATAATAAATTAGCACAGAAATAAATGCAAAAGAAACAAAAAATAGACCACAGCCAAGATCAACAAAGCTAAAAGCTGGTTCTTTGAGAAGATAAATAAAATAGACAAACCGTTAGCCAGACTCATCAAGAAACAAAGGGAGAAGAATCAAATCAACAAAATTAGAAATGAAAATGGAGAAATCACAAGAGACAAGACAGAAATACAAAGGATCATAAGAGACTACTATCACCAACTATATGCCAATAAAATGGACAGCTTGGAAGAAATGGACAAATTCTAGGAGAAGTATAACTTTCCAAAACTGAACCAGGAAGAAATATAAAATCTTAACAGTCCCATCATAAGCATGGAAATTGAAACTGTAATCAAAAATCTTCCAGCAAACAAAAGCCCAGGACCAGACGGCTTCACAGCTGAATTCTACCAAAAATTTAGAGAAGAGCTAACACCTATCCTACTCAAACTCTTCCAGAAATTTGCAGAGAAACGGAAACTTCTGAACTCATTCTATGAGGCCGCCATTACCCTAATACCAAAACCAGACAAAGATGCCACAAAAAAGAAAACTACAGGCCAATATCACTGATGAACATAGATGCAAAAATCCTTAAAAAAATCCTAGCAAACAGAATCCAACAATATATTAAAAACATCATACATCATGACGAAGTGGGCTTTATCCCAGTGTTGCAAGGATTCTTTAATATCCACAAATCAATCAATGTAATACATCACATTAACAAATTGAAAGATAAAAACCATATGATTATCTCAATAGATGCAAAGAAAGCCTTGGACAAATTTCAACATCCATTTATGATAAAAACCCTCCAGAAATCAGGCATAGAAGGAACATACCTCAACATAATAAAAGCTATATATAATAAACCCACAGCATACATTATCCTCAATGGTGAAAAACTGAAAACATTTCCCCTAAAGTCAGGATGCCCACTCTCACCACTACTATTCAACACAGTTTTGGAAGTTGTAGCCACAGCAATCAGAGAAAAAAAAGAAATAAAAGGAATCCAGATTGGAAAAGAAGAAGTAAAATTCTCACTGCAGATGACATGATCCTCTACATAAAAAACCCTAAAGATTCCACCAGAAAATTACTAGAGCTAATCAATGAATATAGTAAAGTTGCAGGATATAAAATCAACACAGAGAAATCCCTTGTGTTCCTATACACTAACAATGAGAAAACAGAAAGAGAAATTAAGGAAAAAATTCCATTCACCATTGCAACAAAAATAATAAAATACTTAGGAATAAATCTACCTAAAGAAACACAAGACCTAATATAGAAAACTATAAAACACTGATGAAAGAAATCAAAGATGACACAAATAGATGGAGAAATATACCTTGTTCATGGATTGGAAGAATCAATATAGTAAAAATGAGTACACTACCAAAAACACTCTATAGATTCAATGCAATCCCTATCAAGTTACCAATGGTATTTTTCAGAGAACTAGAACAAATAACTTCAGAATTTGTATGGCAATACAAAAAACCTCGAATAGCCAAAGCAATCTTGAAGAATGAAATTAGAGGAATCAACCTGCCTGACTTCAGGCTATACAACAAAGCCACAGTCATCAAGATACAAGACACAAAACATAGATCAATGGAACAAAATAGAAAGCCCATAGATAAATCCACACACCTATGGACACCTTATCTTTGATAAAGGAGGCAAGAATAGACAATGGAGAAAAGACAATCTCTTTAACAAGTGGTGTGGGAAAACTGGTCAACTACTTATAAAAGAATAAAACTAGAACACTTTCTAACACCATACACACAAAAAAAACCTCAAAATGGATTAAAGATCTCAACATAAGACCAGAAACTATAAAATTCCTAGAAGAAAACATAGGCAAAACACTCTCTGACATAAATCACAGCAGGATCCTCTATGACCCACCTCCCAGAGTAATGGAAATAAAAGCAAAAATAAACAAATGGGACCTAATTAAGCTTAAAAGCTTTTGCAGAACAAAGGACGCTATAAGCAAGGTGATAAGACAGCCTTCAGAATGGGAGAAAATAATAGCAAATGAAGCAACTGACAAAGAATTAATCTCAAAAATATACAAGCAACTCCTGAAACTCAATTCCAGAAAAATAAATGACCCAATCAAAAAATGGGCCAAAGAACTAAACAGACATTTCTCCAAAGAAGACATACAGATGGCTAACAAACACATCAAAAGATGCTCAACATCACTCATTATCAGAGAAATGCAAATCAAAACCACAATGAGGTACCATCTCACGCTGGTCAGAATGGCTGCTATCCAAAAGTCTAAAAACAACAAATATTGGAGAGGGTGTGGATAAAAGGAAACCCTCTTACACTGTTGGTTGGAATACAGACTAGTATAGCCACTATGGAGAACAGTGTGGAGATTCCTTAAAACACTGGAAATAGAATTGCCATATGACCCAGCAATCCCACTTCTGGGCATACACACTGAGGAAACCAGAATTGAAAGAGACACGTGTACCCCAATGTTCATCACAGCACTGTTTATAACAGCCAGGACATTGAAGCAACCTAGACGTCCATCATCAAATGAATGGATCCTTCCATCACAATGGAATATTACTCAGCTATTATCAAGAATACATTTGAATCAGTTCTAATGAAGTGGATGAAACTGGAGCCTATTATACAGAGTGAAGTAAGTCAGAAAGAAAAACACCAATACAGTATACTAATGCATATTTATAAATATATATATATATATATATATATATATATATATATATATGGAAAGATGGTAATGATGACTCTATATTTGAGACAGCAAAAGAGACACAAATGTATAGAACAGTCTTTTGGACTCTGTGGGAGAAGCGAGGGTGGAATGATTTGAGAGAATAGAATTGAAACATATATATTATCATATGTGAAATAGAGTGCCAGTCCAGGTTCGATGCATGAGACAGGGTGCTCAGGGCTGGAGCACTGGGATGACCCTGAGGGATGGGATGGGGAGGGAGGGGGGAGGGGGTTCAGGATGGGGAACACATGTACACCCATGGCTGATTCATGTAAATATATGGCTAAAACCACTACAATATTGTAAAGTAATTAGCCTCCTATCAAAATAAATAAATGAAGTGATTGGAACAAAGCCATATTAGAGGCTATAAGACCTTTTAGGAGACATTGATGGGAATCTAAGTAAAAAATGAGACACATCAGAAAAATCCCCTTTATGTTTATGTATTTGAATATGTCTAGTGAAAATAAGGGCAAGTAAGAATGAAAGAAGAAACCAGACTGTCAAGGGAATGGGGTTAATGGAGAAGGAAATACTATTTATTATTATTTGATGTGTTACAGTAGATGTTTTATACTTCTAAAAGAAGTATATTTTAAAACGTCATTAAATTAGAATCCTGTTTACATCCTTCAGCTTAAAAAACACGTACATCATCTCACTTTAATGTTACAGATACTTCTTATTGTTCACATATACAAAATATTGAATGACATCACATTTTTCATCTTTTGTTGCTTCTGCTTTTGTTGTTATAGCCAGAGAATTATTGCCAAAATCAATATTAATGAACTTTTTTCCTGTTTTCTTCTGGGAGTTTTATAGTTTCAGGGCTTATATTTAAGCCTTTAGTCCATTATGAGTTAACTTTTTGTGAGTGGCATAAGATAAGCGTTCAATTTTATTCTTCTACATGTGGTGATCCAGTTTCCCTAATTCCATTTATTGACGAGTCTATCATTTTCTTCTTTGACTATTCTTGGTTCCCTTGTCAAATGTTAGTTGAGCATATATATGAGTGTTTATTTTGGTCTCTCTATTATGTTAATTGGTCTATGTGCCTATTTTTATGTCAGTATCATGCTGTTTTGATTACTGTATCTTTGTTGTAGCTTGAAATCAGGAAACCATGGTTCCCCCAGCTTTGTTTTTCTTTTCTTTTTTTTTTCCAGCTTTGTTTTTCTTTTTCAGGTTTGCTTTAGCCATTTAAGGTCATTTGTGGTTCCATATGAGTTGTAGGGTTATTTTTTCTATTTCTGTGAAAAATGACATTGGAAATTTGAAGATTTCACTAAATCTATACATGGCTTTAGGTAGTATGGACATTTTGACAATATTAATTCTTCTAGTATGTGAATCTGGAACATATTTCCATGTGTGTCCCTCTTAATTTTTTTCATCAAAGTTTTGTGGCTTTCAATGTATAGATCTTTCACTTCCTTAATTAAATTTATTCTTAAATATTTTATTGCTTTGATACTATTGTGAATGGGATTGTCGTCTTCATTTCTTTTTCTGGTATTTCATTGTTAGTGTATAGAAACTTAGGTTCTTTGGCCCATTTTTTGATTGGGTCATTTATTTTTCTGGAATTGAGCTCCAGGAGTTGCTTGTATATTTTTGAGATTAATCCTTTGTCTGTTTCTTCATTTGCTATTATTTTCTCCCAATCTGAGGGCTGTCTTTTCACCTTACTTATAGTTTCGTTTGTAGTGCAAAAGCTTTAAACAGACATTTCTCCAAAGAAGACATACAGATGGCTAACAAACACATGAAAAGATGCTCAACATCACTCATTATTAGAGAAATGCAAATCAAAACCACAATGAGGTACCATTACACGCCAGTTAGGATGGCTGCTATCCAAAAGTCTACAAGCAATAAATGCTGGAGAGGGTGTGGAGAAAAGGGAACCCTCTTACACTGTTGGTGGGAATGCAAACTAGTACAGCCGCTGTGGAAAACAGTGTGGAGATTTCTTTAAAAACTGGAAATAGAACTGCCATATGACCCAGCAATCCCACTTCTGGGCATACACACTGAGGAAACCAGATCTGAAAGAGACACGTGCACCCCAATGTTCATCGCAGCACTGTTTATAATAGCCAGGACATGGAAGCAACCTAGATGCCCATCAGCAGATGAATGGATAAGGAAGCTATGGTACATATACACCATGGAATATTACTCAGCCATTAAAAAGAATTCATTTGAACCAGTCCTAATGAGATGGATGAAGCTGGAGCCCATTATACAGAGTGAAGCAAGCCAGAAAGATAAAGAACATTACAGCATACTGACACATGTATATGGAATTTAGAAAGGTGATAACAATAACCCTATATGCAGAACAGAAAAAGAGACACAGAAATACAGAACAGACTTTTGAACTTTGTGAGAGAATGTGAGGGTGGGATATTTCAAAAGAACAGCATGTATGCTATCTATGGTGAAACAGATCACCAGCCCAGGTGGGATGCACGAGACAAGTGCTCGGGCCTGGTGCTCTGGGAAGACCCAGAGGAATCGGGTGGAGAGGGAGGTGGGAGGGGGGATCGGGATTGGGAATCCATGTAAATCCATGGCTGATTCATATCAATGTATGACAAAACCCACTGGAAAAAAAAAAAAAAAGAAACTTAGGTGATTTTTGCATATTGAATTGGTGTCTTGCAACTTCACTGAATCTACTGATTTAAGTTACTTTTTTTTTTCTGATGGAGTTTTCAGGATTTTCTCCATATAATATCATGTCACCAGCAAACAAAAGCAACTTTACTTCTTCCTTTAAGATATGGATGCCTTTTGTTTCTTTGTCTTGACTGATTGCTCTGGCTAGAACTTCCAGTACAATGTTGAATAAGAGTGGTGAGAATAGGCATTTTTGGGGGCACTCTTCCAAACCATTTCAAAATTGTGGACTTGTTATATATGACCTTTGTTATGCTGAGTTATGTATCGACTATGCCCACGATGTTGAGTGCTTTTTTCATGAAAGGATGTTGTATTCTGTCAAATGTTTTTTCTGCATCTCTTGAGATGATCACATGGTTTTTGTCTTTGATTCTACTAATGCAGTGTATTATGTTTATTAATTCAAATACCTTGAAACATTTCAGGGAATATTTCCACTTGATCATGATGTATGATCATTTTACTGTGCTGTTGAATTTGATTTGCTAATATTTTGCTGAAAATTTTTGTGTCTACTCAGCAGGGATATTGTTTGTTTGTTTTTTTGTGTCCTTTTCTGGTTTTAGTATCAAGGTAATTTAGGCCTCCTTGAAATGAGTTTAGAGGTGTTTCCACCTCTTCAATTTTGGTGAAGAGTTTTATATGAATTAACATTAATTTACCTGTTTGATAGAATTTAACAGTGAAATTATCTGGTACTGGGCTTTTGCCTTTGGGAAGTTTTTAGTTTATTGATTCAATCTCTAAGATTTCATTTTAAATTTACAGAGCAGTTACTGAAATTTATGTTAGAAATAAGTGATATCAGAGGAGATTTTTAAATTACATCTGTTTGGTGTGAATAAAGTCAGTTTGTTTCAAAGCATATCTTTATTTCTTTCCACTGTTTCCATCATTCTAGGAAAAGAATTCTCTAAAGAAATAATATCTACTGAAACACAGTAACTCTGAAGTTTCAAAATGGAGCAATTTGCAAATAGAATATATCTCATTCAGAGCCCAAATGTCTTAAAATAAGTAATGGATATACACTGAATAAACTTGGTACATTTAATAAGCCCAAAGAATATTGTCTTTTTTCACATGCATAAAATTAACAGAATTCTTATTTAATTGCAGTTTTCAAAACGCTATAGTCAGATAGGATATACTTAAACCCATGTGCTTTGACATCCTTATTTTATATGAATTATATTAATCATTTAAAACAAATGGGCCCAGACTTTCAGAGAGGCAACTATTAAAAATGCATTCTCCTGTAAAATTTATAATGCATGCTTGCTCCTGTTATTAATAAAGATAAATTAACCAGTATGGGAGAATTAAAAATAAGATAATAATACATTACACTCAACATGTTATCCAGACTTCTATCAGTAACATTCTTTCCCTGTTTTAAATATGAATGCAATTTACATAGTAATTCTATTTTAAAGTGGTAAAAAAAATGAGAAAAAAACATTTTTGATACTAAAAAAAGAAACACCATTTTGCTGTATTTTCCCTTATTTCTTTTTAACATAAAAATTGGTGAAACTATATCTCCATGAACAATTGGTTCAATAATTTTGACCTAACTAGTGAGCCAAGCACCTTTTTCAGCTCAGTGTAGCTGTCAGAAAAATTATTTGCCAAACTTTCTGTGTTTTTCCTGAACGGTTTTTATAATTGAATATGCAATTAAATTCAGCAGAATGATCAAAATATTTGTACTTGTCATTTAGAGAATAAAATGCCATGCAAACAAAAGCCCAAGTGAATTACGTGGGTGTGTATTTTTTGTGAAGGATAAAACCTAGAAATGAGGACAGAGATTAGCTAGAAAGTAGCCATGACTTTACAATCAGAATGAACTCCAAACTATAACACAGTGGAGGAAATAAGGAGGTAAAAGAGGCAGCACATAATAAAGTCCTAGATTTTCATTTGTGTCAACCCACATTTTGTGCAAATAATCATAAACTAGGCATTAACATTGGGACCTTTTCCCCAAAAATAATCCTGCAATAAAGCTAGATATTGGATTGGCAGTTGTAATATAATTTTTCAAGTATACTTGAGAATTTCAGTGATCATTTGTTATTTTTATTTATTTTTTTGTCCATTACTCACCCACTTAACCATCTTAAGTGCTCAATCCTTTCTTCTCATTCACAAACAAGCAGGAAAAGACAAATGAACCAACATTCAGGGCTGGCTGACCTTTTTCAGATTTCTGAGACCTCAAACTCTTATTTATTTTTCTTCTAAAAGTGTATAAATCATAATAAAGCAGGTTATACAATGAAGAGTTAACTTTGGTAGTGACATATATTTATACCTTTAGTAAAGAAAAGTCTACATGAGGACCATTCCTTTCCTGTTCATCAACTGTGCAGCGATTTCCAAACAGGTGATAAGAGAACTCTAGAGTTACATGATTTTAACCCTTATTTAGAAAGAATTTTGGTCTTCAACATGAAAATCAGCAGAATAAAAATGATCTTTTCCTTGTCTACTACCTAAGCCATATGTGTTCTGACTTTAGTGGAATCTGTAAGTAGAAGTCAAACTCACCTAAGTGAGAAATTTGAAACCATATAGGCATTATGATCCCACTATTGCTTATATTCTCCTCTATTTTACTAAAAATTTAATGTATTTTGTTTTAGAGTGGTTTCCTGCATTTTTTTCCTGTTTTCTATAACTGCACTATGATACACAAGAGGGCAGAGTACATGCCCCATATCTCTTTTGTTACTGTTTAGTAGGGCTGCTCTATAATGAAATTAGAATACCAGGACTATATATGTTCAATAACAATTGATGGTATATTTTAATAGTTTTCTAAAATACCGACAATCTCTGAGTATGTCTTGCCATTACACCAAAGGAGTAAAAAAAATCAGGTCATCTATTTGATTATGGACTTACAGAATACAAACATCATCTCTTCAACAATTCAGTTATCTAGCTGCACCTAATTATTTGGTCAGTGAATCTAGAGAGAGCATTGAAATTACTATCAGGGAAACAGCCACATCATTGTCTTTGAAAGATTAGCTTTACAGCTAAAGAAGGACATTTCTCCATTAGACACTGGTCTGTTTTGCAGTTAACCCAAAGCAGAGGCTGATGTGTGAAAGCTTATTTTAATAAGTAAAAATCTTTGTTTTTTATATTGTTTTCTTAACAATATTTTGCAAATATTTTTAAATCTCCCAGCCATTTCGTGGACATTTATGATTGCTTTGGCTGTGTGCATTAACATTCTTTTTTAATTGTCTGGGTATTCCTGTGGTTCTTAGGAAGCTGACTCCATCCATGTATCCAAGGGGAGATCAGGAGGCAGTATAAGCCAATCAGTGCACTGTTTCTCTGTGGATGTGTTGATTTAATTTGCATTGGTTCCAGTAACTCACACTCTTTACTTGCAACTCTGGGACTAAGAGCTTATAAAGCCTTATGCAATCTCCACCTTTGTTAACTCTCTGCTTGCTTCCCTCCAGCCGCACTGATGTCCTTGCTGTCTTGAGTAAGTCAGTCACATTTCTGCCTCAAGAGTCTTTGTGTGAGTTGTTTTCTCTGCCTAGAACACTCTTCCTACGGATAACTGCGGCTAACCTCATCATTACTTCAAGTTTCAGTTAAAATGTACCTTCTCAGTGAAGACCCTGAAGACACCATTTAACGAGTCAGCCTACCCAGAACTTCCAAACATTGTCTATTTTGTGTTAGATATTTATGGTAAAAATGCTTTATTTGTCCCTCGCAGTGCTAAACCTAATGCTGGAAAAATCAAAGATATTGAACAAATACTGATTGGATTATTTTGTGACTATAGCAAATTCATGTAAAATTCATGAAATATTTAACAATTCAAGCTAAGAAAATGAATGTAAAAATAACATATTAGGAAGTCATTCACATATATATATAAATGTGATTCACACAAGCATACACTATGTAGGACATATTCTAGGTCATGTTTTATTAAAGTGTCTCAGAATCTGCTTGAGACAAAGTAGAAAAGAAGATGAGGAAATGGTAGAACATGTGGGTTACTAATTCCTGTCTCTGTTCTATCAGAAAGTTAGAGGTTAGAGGGAGGCTACACTGATACATAACTTTAAAATTTGAAAAGAAAAAAAAAACTTGTTTATACTATGGGTATTAGATATGTGATCAATTGTTATATTCTGAAATGAAAGATAATTTTCTCTCAATCATTTTCACAATATAAAATCACAGTATATTTTGTTTGCCTTTAGGAATAAGATATTTTAAGACACTCTATTAGAACTAGTTGTATGACCAAAAATATGAAAATAAAAGACTAATTTCACAGTGCATTGAAGTTAATAGGATCTTTTCACTTGATAAATCATTCAGCAATACCAAGTTTTCTGCATCCTAGTAGAGTGAAATTGATACCCAGAAAGCAGAAACAGAGGAAAGCATCTATCAGTGATGCTTTCTGGACATCTGGAAACACAGACTCTATTCTCTCAAAAGAATGGTACCTTGCCACATACAATAGACTCCTTAGAGCAATGATTAAGTAGTTGATTTACCAATGGATCACAGCAAATAGTAATGTTTCTTTTTAATAACAGTAACTTTTGTCTATCTAAAACTAAATTCATTTATTCATTCTGACATACACACACAATGTGTGTATGAGAGGGAGAGATTTTTCACCTTTTGTAGTTATCAAGATACCTTAATGAAGAGTCAAGTTTTCCATGGTAAAAATATACTCTATCTTGGTATCACATAATGACATAAATAACTTATCCTTGCCATAGATAGCCATTTGAAATGCTTCTCATTAACTAAATATAGTCTTCCTTGGATGTGAATTTGTTCAGTTATTTTCATCTTCATCATTTACTAATAGCTTGAACAATTAGGCTGATATTTTATACAAAGAATCTCTTATAAAGTTTTTGGACACTTTCATTTAGAGATAACAAGTACATTCAAACTCCCTGGTGTGTTTTTCCAAAAGCTGGGACAGTTGGGTTTTTTTTTTTTTTTTTTTTGACAATTTGCAGCTACAGCATTTATATTCATTACAAAGCAGATGCAAATCATTTACTTACAAAAAGAGCATAAAACTTTAAATGGCAACCTTTACTTTGTAAGTTATTATTATTATTATTTTAGGAGAAACAGCAGCCTGTGACAAGACCACAAATGACAGATTATCTCTGTTTCCACTTAATCTGATTAAATAAGAACACAGTTTGTCCTTACCCACTCCCAGTAGCCTTATTGGAGTTAATACAACAGATGTTTTGTCATCCAGCTAGTCACATGATTGCTTTTCACTCTGGTGAACATATTTGGAAACAAGCTAATGAGGCGAGCTGCAACAAACACACTTGGTCCCCTTTGGCTGATATTTCTTTGCTGATGTCACTTATCCTTCATTGTTAATTAAATGAAAATAAGCAGCAATTGCTTTCCCAGTATTGTACATTCAGAAATAAATCTATGTAATGTGTTGTATAAATTTGTTTTTGTTGAAATGTTCAAGTGCAAGTGATGAACTTCAAGTCTGTGTTAATCGTTTAAATGAGGGTACAGACATTTATGAAGACTCAAGTTCATTATAAGAAGCACTAGTATAACAAGTGTATGTTCGTAATGGAACCCTCTCTCCATTGATATGATACAAGCATTTTGGTTAATCCTGGGATTTTTTTTTTTTATTAGTTGGAGGCTAATTACTTCACAACATTTCAGTGGGTTTTGTCATACATTGATATGAATCAGCCATAGATTTACATGTATTCCCCATCCCGATCCCCCCTCCCACCTCCCTCTCCACCCGATTCCTCTGGGTCTTCCCAGTGCGCCAGGCCCGAGCACTTGTCTCATGCATCCCACCTGGGCTGGTGATCTGTTTCACCATAGATAGTATACATGCTGTTCTTTTGAAACATCCCACCCTCACCTTCTGGGCATACACACTGAGGAAACCAGATCTGAAAGAGACACGTGCACCCCAATGTTCATCGCAGCACTGTTTATAATAGCCAGGACATGGAAGCAACCTAGATGCCCATCAGCAGATGAAGGGATAAGGAAGCTGTGGTACATAATCCTGGGATTTATGAACCAATATATCTTTGGTGAAATGCTAATGATGCAATGTGATTGACATTATGTACATAACAAGTGACTAGACACGCTTATCTCCAGCATGTGGTAAGTGATGTCCAATGGCTGGCCTTATGTTTACCTATATAAGGGACTGGAGACCCCAGCTCTGAATACTGGCAATCAGTACTCTGAGCTAATGCTTCTTCTTAATGGACATCTAATTTAAAAATAATGATACAAATTCAAGAGTGTATTTCTTGCAGAGTAGTTTAAGTGTCCAGGGAGTTTACAATTTTAGGATCAATTTTCTGCTTAAAAGTTATTTCTATTATGAAGTAGGTTGAAATGCTTTTGTGATTTTTGTCTTGGTATCTACAAAGTATTGTCTTTCAGATACCCCTATTCTATTCTGTAATCTCAATCTGTACTTCTCCTGGGAAAGGTCAATAACTGCCTCACTGGTAAACCCTGAGAAAGATAAAAAGAGGAGATTGGGAGTCTCTTTGGAAAGGGTAAAATACTCAAATTAGATAAAGACGTTAGATGCAGAAGTCTTAAGACTATGCTTCCTAGATTTTGTATTTAATGAACCAACACAAACTTTAAAAAAATAATTGAGAATGATAGTATCCCTAATGTGTTGTGCTGGTGGGAGTATTTTCCAAGTAAGACCATTAAAACAATGCAAGAAATAAACCAATAATGTTTTTGCATTGGCTGGGCCAATGATTGCCACTACCTCCCTCAAAACTATCCAAAACAGATACACATAAGGAAAAATTGTTCTTACTGTGCAAGTGGCTACTTTCCAATGATTCATGGCCCAAAGCTTTTCTTAGAATTTCTAGAAATATCACTAGACATATCCTATCACATCTCTTAAGAAAATAAATAATATTTTATTACTAAAAATGTAGGAAGGATAGACTCTTTGGACATCTTTCCTGCAGTTTAAATCCAACACATTCAAATCTGAATACTGCCTCTATGCCATTGAACTTATTCTATCCCCAAATAGGTCTTTTGAGCTAGAAATCTGGGAGTTACCCAGGACTCCTTCTTCCTCCCCAATCTCCAGTATTTAACTGGTCACTATGTCTGGTCAATTCTCTCTCCTTGTATCTCTAGAATCTGTACAACTCTAGCACCTTTCCTAAGGCTCTCATCATTTCTGTCTTGCACTGTGTTAGAGCTGGCAGATAAAACACAGGATACTAAACAAACAAACAAACAAACAAAAAAACACAGGACACTGAGTTACATTTGAATTTCAGATAAACAATAAATTTTATTATGTATAAGTATGCCCTCAAATGTTTCATGGGACATACTAATAATAAAGAAAAATCCATTACTTATCTGAAATTCAATTTAACAGGTTATCCTACATTTTCATTTGCTTAATCTGGCAACCCTTGACTATGTGCAAAAGAGGCTCTAGCCAGTATTCTCTCACTCTTCTCCCACCTCTAAGCCCCATGATTATCTTCTTAAAACACAAATTGGATTATAGCAATCCCTTACTGAAAAAGAAACCTCATTTCCTATAAGATTACTTTTAAATTCCATAGCTTGGCTTCTAAGGCCACTCACAATCAAGTTTTAATATATCCTTGGAGCCATATCATCTACCAGAGGTCCCCAGACCACATGTATCTTATACCACTCTGGACTTCTTGTTGCTTGAACTCATATAGAGTTTGTACATGTAATTTCCTTTGTGTGAAATGATCATTTTCTGCTCCATTCCCTAGAAACACCTTATATAACTTAAAAGAAAATTCAAGGATTAATTCTTTGTTTGCATATTAATTCCTTTGAATTCCAGGTTCTGGCATTTTTTGTCACACTTCTCTAGAAATGAGAATATTTGGTTGATCATTAAGATCCTATTTGCCCTCCTCAGATAATATTGAAGAGGGAAATCTTGGTGCTAGGAGCAGTAATGTCAAAGCAGAGAAGTTCCATCAGACTAGATCTGAGTGCTTCTTTTTTTCCTCAACTTTCTGCCAACTGCCAGCCTTATGTAAGTAGATGCAACAAGACACCCAGTCAAGGATAGGTACCATGTAACAGTATGAAAACAGCACATGTAATAAAATTCTTGTCATTTTTGGAAGCTATAAGTCACAAGCCTAGACCAGGAAGTAAAAGAGAATGAAGACCTTTGGTGAGGTCCCAGGAAAATGAAACAACCTACTTACTTGCTAATGGCTATGGGAGAAGCAACTAGTTATTTAGAGACTAAACTGCTCAGAAATTGTCAGTCTCCATAAAAGCCTATAAATTTGATAAAAGGTACTTGTATCTATGGGCTTCCCAGGTGGTGTTAGTGGTAAAGAACACACCTGCCAATGCAGGAGACTTACGAGACTTGGATTCGATCCATGGGTTAGGAAGATCTCCTGGAGAAGGAAAGGGCAACCCATTCCAGTATTCTTGCCTGGAAAATCCCATAGACAGAGGAGCCTTGTGGGCTACAGTTCATAGGGTCTCATAGAATCAGACACAACTAAAGCGACTTAATATGCATACACATATGTATCTATATACATTTTCTATTAATTAAAAATATTTTTATAACTTTATCTTTTACCACTGATATTGAGGAAATGACTGAGGTAACCTGTAACCTGTTCTCAAGAGCAGGCATGAGGAAAAACAGAAAATAACTTCGCATAAATCTAGTCACCTAGGTAATTAATGGAAGAGTGCATTGATGCGGCTGCTATCTGTCTCTTGTAACTTTTTGATACATACTGAGTCAACCATCTTCAGTGTCTCAATTTACCAACCTTTTTGCAGTGAGATCAAGTACATTAAATTATCAACACTTTTCTCCTGATTGATTTAGTAATCCACGAACATTATGAAGGATGTACACAAGGGTTGCCATCAGGTCTTATATCTTTCTGTTTAAAGTCGATTATATAAAATCTCATGAAGTCTCAAAAGAAAGATGTCAATAGCAAGGATAATAAAGAACAAATATTTTATGTAAAGAATTTCAAAGTAGGCAGCAAAATATTAGAAGGAAGAGAATACACATGGGAAATAAACCTATGGTCTTTGTCAAGTGATCTATGGAATTTGGAGTGGCCCTGAGTCTGAAAATACAGGCTTCCCTGGTGGCTCAGGAGGTAAAGAATCTGCCTGCAATGCAGGAGACCTAGGTCCAATCCCTGGGTCGCGAAGATCCCCTGGGGAAGGGAATGGCAACCCACCCCAGTATTCTTGCCTGGGAAATTCCATGGACAGAGGAGCCTGGTGGGCTACAGTACACAGAGTTGCAAAGAGTTGGACACGATTGAGCAACTTTCACTTAAGTTTGAAGATACAGATTAATATTATTTTATTTTTTAAAACCAATTGCATCTACTTGATTACTTCTTCTAGGGTATACTAATGTCACAAGTTTTCAGGGGAAATCAGAGAGACAAATCATGCAAAGCAGCACATTATGAATATATGTGCTGAGATTGATGGAAATGCATTAATGCATAGCATCCATTGCAATTTGCACAGCACATTGACCTAAACATTGCTAATGAGGGACATCACATTGAATATACTATTTAATGTCATTTAATCTATCATATATTGTAATGCAATATCAATGAACTCTTTTGGTATTTCACCTATGTGTCCAGACTTTATGGTGACTCTGTATACTTAAGATTTCATATAATGTTCATTACAAAAAATAAAAATTTGGGAACACAAGGAAAAATATGTTTCCTGAAGCTACCATTTTTTTCAACTGTATTTACTTTTTTTATATATAATTTCTTTTTAGTAGAATTTGTTTACATGAAAAGGTTTGTGACACAATTTTTGATATATGTTGTCTTTAAAAATGTATCATAATATTTGTTTTCAATTCATTCTATTTTCATACTAGTCAAAAGTTTTAAAGTAGAACAGAAAATAGTGAAATGTGTTAGAGAGATATATTTTATTATGATACAGGCCAACATTGTAATAAATCGTTTGCTTTACATACATTTTCCATCTCTCTGCCTCTCTGTCTATACACACATGCACACAGTTTGCTCTAAATGTCATTATCCACCCCTAAGTTGTACCATTAATTAAATTTTCATGAATTAAAGTGAGAAGAGTACTTAGAATATTGCCTTTCACATAGTGCACATATAATACATGGGACTCCTTGCTTTAGTTGAATGTGACTTCTGAGTGTGAGGGAGGAACTATTACTAAGACTAAAGAACTGACTTGAGTGATATCATTTCATCTTGAACTATGCCTGACAAATTGCCTTCCTCTGTTGAGTGGTAAAAGGATACAGAAAATCTCCAAGGCATCTGTCCTCATTTTGACACGGCATGATACATATGACTTGGTATGAACTGGGTGAAACATCTGAACTCATGTCCAGTAAACCTTTGATCTCACCTAAGACGTTCTCAATCAAAATATATTTATTGAGTCCTAGGAACTTGGTAGCTACAAAAAGTTTTAAGACATAACCCTACTTTTAGGAGTTTCTACTCTGTTATTAAATATAGATGTCAAATTGTTCAGTGTCATTTGAAATGCAAGTCTCTACTCTTACTCTCCCAAGATCCATGTTAAAATCCTTTTAAATACATCAAATATGTTTCAATCTCATATTTTTAAGAAGGCAAATGATATGTGGATATTCTTATCCATCATTACACATTCACTGAAATTTGAACATGGGTAGTAGCATGACTGATCTGAAAGTGTGGACTAGTGGTAACCAAGTGGAATTGCTACTTATTGAACACTCATTAATTTAATAGTATACTAAATCAAGCCTACAATGGCCAACTCACTTGGCCCTCATTGATTGACCCTGTATTGCTATTTCATTTTGAATGTCCGTAGAAACACACTTGTCTATGATAAGCCATACTCCTCAGAGATATGTGCAATGATCTTTGTTCTGGAATACTTTTGAAATATGATTAAACCTAAATCTATGCCAGATCATTTTCCAGTCAAAGGTAGAGCAGATACATGTTTAAATAAGATGGAATAAAATATTTATTGTTCTGGGAAAAAAATATTATCTTTGTTCAACCGCTGAACAAGGACCTGCCTTGGACAGAGTCCTTATAAAAAATTACATAAAAATTGAGACTAGTATGCAGTTAAACCCTGCAACATCAACAAGTGCACAATAGAGCAATTAGATGTAGTAAGAATGATCATTTCTGAAGTAGTTTCTAAGTTCTGCTTACATAGTTATCCAAAGGGCAATCTAGTCTATTTCCAGTGAATGCTTTACATTTTTATAGGAAACAAAAGGAACAGTGGTATTCGTTCATGAAAAAAATATATACATGAATAAGGAGTTTTCAATCAGTAATTTATCATAACACCCTAAATGCTGAATTTTTTTCCAATTTTATCTGATGTAGCCTGTATTTGAATAAATTAGGGAGGAAAAATGTCCAACTTCCAATTCCCAGGTTCATTTATCACTTTCTAATGGCAGGTATAATTATAAAATAGAATGGCACAACTCGCTGGTACTGTTTAGACAAAAATAAAGATTAAAAAGAAGGATTAAGAAGATCTGTTATGGGTATTATAATTCTCCAAATCAAAACAAAACCAATAGGGAAATGATCTTAACCAGCAGATGTATGAAGAGTCTCAACCTTCAGTTCTTAAATTATAGCTGCTTCCAGATTAAAGCAACACTTCTGATGGAGCAGTGTGCTTTATATCCTCTGGCAACATCCTTTTTTATTGCACTAGAAACCAATGTTGAATTTCCTGAATAATTACATAAATAAACCATGCACTTTACTTATTTGTGTGCCCATATTTAATGATATATTGTGCATGTAACTTTCAGAAATATGATTTATGACAGTTTATATTACCACAGAGGGGTGTTTACTTGAAATATGTACTTGAAAAATATCATATAAAATGATGTTATTTGATATATATTCAGAAATGATCTGATTTTTCAAGAAAATGCAAACTGAAAAACCTAGTTCCAATTAAATCATTCTGAAAGCATTCTTAATTGAATTCTCGGGTTTAAATGATGTACAGACTAATGAACATAAGCATATAAATTATATTTATTTTATTCTATGTTACAATGTTAGGAATCAAAATAGTGCTGTGGGTTGACTGGTGCTACCTTCAAAAGTGTATAAAGCAAATCCATATCTCTAAAGTCCAAAATTTTAGCATATGTGAAGGAAATATTCAAGCAAATTTTGTAGGGCAGCAACCATACATTTAAGCTTCCCTGGTGTCTCAGCGATAAAGAATCCACTTGCAATGCAGGAGACACAAGTTTGATCCCTGGGTCAGGAAGATCCTCTGGAGGAGGAAATGACAACTCACTCCAGTATTCCTGCCTGAGAAATCCCACGGACATGTGAGCCTGGCAGGCTACAGTTCATGGGGTCACAAAAGAGTGGGACAGGATCTAGAGACTAAACAACAACAAGCATACATTTAATTCTATGTTTTCTCCTTTATAATTTATTTTAGTTTGATCTAAACTTAAAGAATTTTTAAAAATTAAAGTCACATTCTCATGACTTCTTAATTTCACAAATGACAACTTCAGAAATATTATAAATCTTCTGGTCCCATGAGGGACTAATTCAGAAAGGTACTAACTCATGGTTCTAAACATATTTCAACTTAATGCTTAGCATATTACATAGAGAGGAAATTCAGTGTGATATGGAACTATCTTGAATCCTATGCATCAAATTAAATTATTGAAACACCTAAAAATCTAGTTATTGAATGGTGTAACCTAAGGTAGCTAGTAGCCATTTTAATTCATCTCAATATTACTTTTTAGTTTCACTTGCCCCCCTGGTTCTTTTACTTATCACATTTATTCTGTTCTCTTCAAATTCCCCCATTTTGATGCTGACAACCTTATTAAATATTTAGTGTGTTCCTTCAAACTTTTAACACTCCTTTGACTTAATTAAAATTTGGCTCTACTAACAATGCCACTTTTGGGCTACATAATCTAAAGAAGACTGCTGCTTTTCCTAGGACAAACAGGAAGAAGTGGTTCTCCTTATTTCCACTGTTACTTCCAGACCATAATCTAAAGAAGACTGCTGCTTTTCCTAGGACAAACAGGAAGAAGTGGTTCTCCTTATTTCCACTGTTACTTCCAGACCATACCTAGGAACACTTCACGCTCTTCAAATGCAACTCCTGCCATATTCGTTCTCAATGAAATGAGGGAGATGATGATATTTAATGGATTCATCCTTGTCTGTATCCTCCTAATCTCTTGGAACCATTAACTTCTCTCCCCTTGGACTATTTTTATTCCTTGGTTTCTTGTCTCAGTCATAGATTTGTCCACACTCCTTGTCCCTAAAAACATCTTAATCTTCAAGATTCTGCCCTCTTTTTATTTCTTAATGAGTTGACTCACTCCCAGCACTATTAAAATAATGAATCATAATGTACACTAGATCTGTATTTCAAACTGCCTGCCAAACCTTCCATCTGGATATTCCAGAGAACCTCAAATTAAACCCACTTCAACCTAAACTAAGGAATTTAGTCCCTGTTTTGAATCTTACTCCTGATGTTCATTTCTCAGTTGACAGTTTCTCCATCCTCCCAATAACTGGTTCAATATTAGGAACCCAACAAATTTTTCTTTCAAAGTACCTTAAGGATGAGCAATAAGAAAAGCACGAAACAAACCAAACATATCCCCTGTTATTAAAAATAGTAACAATTGATATTACTGTTGAGATCATTACACCTGTCATCAGAACTCTTATCAAAATTTCTGTTCTTATTTGTTTAAATATCTCTCCCCACATCTTACCTTCAGTTCTCCAAGACAGTACTAAACCTTATTTTTTTTTTTGTAATCCAACAGCCAAGGTCTCAGCTTTCTCATCTATTAAATGCAAAGTGAAGACAACTACCCTGCATACCAACAGATTTCCGCAAACAAACAAAACCATAAACAATGTGATAGGAAACTGCCTTGCAAACTACAATGTATCTCACATAAGCGAACCACCATGTTAGATTCATTTATCAACATTCATATTGTACTGTGTACAAGTTAGTAGACCAGGAGAGAAAGTAGCATGACAATTAGGAGTACAGTCTCTATAGCTAGGGTATCTCAGTTCCAATTCTGCTTCTATCACTGAATGGCTGGGTTACAATGAGCAAGTTACTTAATCTCTTCCTTCTTCACTTTGTAAAATGGACCTGGTAACTGCTTATTTCATAGGATCAATATGGGGATAAAATAAGTCAATATGTATATTAATAATTGATATTATTACCTGATGTTTTGTATTCCTCACTCTGAAAACTTATTTCTGACCCGAAGACAACAAGCCCATCAAATTTAAGGCTCTTTACCATTCTGCAGTCCAGGTGTACCTCAAAAAGGGATTACTTCTCAGTGCACTATTTCTATTGACACAAAATACGTACCTGTTTATTTCTGTTTTATTTGAGGAAAGGTTGTACTGAATTTTCCTTCTGATTGGAAGAGATCAGGTATTGTCAATGCCCAGTGAAAATATATAAATAAGGGAAAAAACAAAGCCCTAATTTTTTCATTTATTTTTAGAACATTACAAAATCTGGTCTTAAAACCCTGACAGCCAGTTTCTTTCTCCCTTAGGTGACTTTGCTTATCTCTGTTCTTATCCAGTAGGTGCTGATTTTGCACTTTGCCTTTCCAAGCAAACTCTATTTACCTTATCTCCATGTTTTTGATGGCATCTCACTGTAGCCCTAAATATATAAACACCATCCAATTAGACTTCTTATCAAAAAGCATGGATTTATTCAGCAAATAAGGTAGGAGTCATTTTAATGCAGTGGTTACACAGTTTGGGACAGCTTGAATCCCACTTTTCATAAAGATTCTAATAGTTTAAACTTATTTTTCCTTACTTCTTTCCCTCATCTCCACTGGAGTCTAAGATCATGATAACATTGGAAGGACAAAGTTAAACTCTGATGGGATCAGAGTGGAGGAACTGAGACTGCTGTAATTTCTTTTCAAGTTTCATATCAAGTGTGTTTTGAAATTTTTTAATGAATGTTTTGCTCAAAACATTAATCTAGATTCCATTATCTGTCTTCAAATGACACCTATCAGGAAAACAAGAAAAACAAACATAAAATTCAAAACATTACACTTGTTCTCAAGTTGCTTATAACAATTTCTTTTATAGCTAAGTAAAAAATAATTTCCTATCTTTTAAAAAAAAACTTTCGTAATATTTAGGTTTGAACATCCCAAGTAGGTTTCCACAACACTTTAGTACCAGATACAACTGGTTTTAATTACCAACCTCACTTACTGTAAATTAGAATCGCAATAATCTGCAAATGCTAATTTAAACCTGGACTTGCTTCTGAGCAAGCTGCATGTAATTATGAACAAGCAGCAGATTATCCTCAGAAGGGCAATATGCTGTACCACAAATCACAAGTTGCATTTCCTCCTCTTTTTTTTTTTTTTGAGTGCAAAATGTGATTCCAAAAAGATGTTATTAAGCTATAACACCTTAGTCATTTTCAAACTCTCGGCACTTAAAGTGCTGAATTTTAGATTACTTTTTTATATTCTGCCTATGCCTAGTTTCCTTACTGTATGTAAAGCTATTAAAGCTGTCTGTTCCAATTTCTTCCCTACTTAGGAAGATATGACAAAAAGATGAAAGAGACTACCTTTAATCTCAAAAGGCTAAACTTAACACAGAAATGAAACAGTAGAATACATAAAGACAATAAGAGGACTTTTCCAAAGGTAGTTTACATTCGTTGAGTGGTCAGTAAAAAAGCACTAAACTAGAAGTATGTGACGACATGATAGTTCTGAGGCTCAATTTCCTCTCTAGATAGTTGATACTGTTTTTTATTATGCTAAATAATTGAAATGCCACTTGCCATGTAATGATTTGCTTTACTTGGGGTAGTGGGGGGGTGAAGACATTTGTTCTGTAAATTGCATTAAGGAAAAAAAAAACACATATTCAAGCATGAGTGGCAATTAGATTCAGCAATACATTTTCAGAAAGTACCCTCAAAGTCTTTCTCAAAACCAAAAGGGAATGTTGTGGTATGATTTTTCTCTATTATAAAAGTTAAAATAGAAATGGGCTCAGGGATCTAATGGAGTGACTATCATTCTAGTTTCCTTAACATTCTGATAGAGGGCATAGACTTTCATTAATTTATGTGTGTTTTGTTGCATTTATAATTCTCAAGATTTATAACTATTAGATTTTGTTAAAATCTCTTCTGAGATTTCTGTAACTAAAAGTATTTGAAGTCCCATGGATCTGAGATCACAAGTTCTCATCCTGCACTGAGGTTTTCATTACTCAATTAAGCTGTTCTGCTTTCTCTCAAGTTCAGTCTTCTAGTAATCTCTTCCATTCCTCTCTAACGCATACTCTGCCCATTTACCCAAACTAGAAAACTAGAATCAGCTTTGACTCAATTCCTTTTCCCTGCCTCTAGTCAGTTGTCAAGTTCTGTCAAAAATAACTACTCTATTTATCTCCTTTGCCACTGTGCAGGTGTGTTGGCCTTCCTTACATTCTACTTGGATTATTACAAATTCTTCTAACTGGTATTCTTGGCCCTTCACCTTCATTTTCCAGTTATGACTGCAATCATCAGAGTCCTCTTTCAAAAATATGGATTGTATAATCATGTTCTACAGCCAGGGTAAACAAATTAGAGCCTAAAAGACAAATCTGACATAATTTTTTTAAAGGGTTCTCTATAATCTACTGGATAATGTATAAATTCCTCAGCATAAAATACAAAATACTTTTTTATTGTATTTGTGTGTGATCAAGTCCTTACACACATTTACAGAAAATGATCATTTAGTGCCCTGAATATCTTTATATCTCAACATACAAACCGTATGATTCAACCATAGTAAACTCTTTATGGCACACCCACACCCACACCCACAAGTGGTCTTTCATACTCCCTTGCTGTTCCCATTTGCCTGGAAAAATTCTCTGTATTGTCCAAGACTTGGTTAAAAGATCATATACTCTGAGTTTTTTCTTGATTAACCTGTGCACTTAAACCTTCCCCAGGAACCTCCCTGGTGGTCCAGTGGCTAAGACTCTGCAGTCCCAATGAAGGGAGCCTGTATTCCAAGGCCTTGGTTCAATCCCTTGTAGGGGAACTAAGATCCCATATGCTGCAAGTAAGACCAGGCTCAATCAAAGAAATTAATAAATATTAAAAAAAAACTTTGTATCTTTATGGAACTTTACAAGTGATTTTAGTAGCATTTTTTTTTATTTATTTTTTTTATTATTATTATTTTTTTTTCCAGTGGGTTTTGTCATACATTGATATGAATCAGCCATGGATTTAGTAGCATTTATGACATTGTATTATTATTACTTACATTGAGATGGTTATTTTTTTGTCTTCTTTACTAACCTTCCTCTTAACTGGAGATGTAAATTATACTTTATTCACTCTGTAGTCTCAAGATTTTGCATAGGTTCTAGCATAATGCTGACACATACTAGAATGCCAATAAATATTTGATAGATAAAAGGCAAAGAAAGGAAAGAAAGAATGACTAAGTAACCAAAAATGAAAATTAAAAAGAAGAGTAAACTTGACCAAATACAGTATGATATTCAATGTAATCACATATCATATACATAATAAGAAAACATCTAAAATTGTTTCTTGTCACTAAAAATTGTAAGCTCCAAATTAATAAGCTATCTCTTAATATGACAAAAAGAGTTTCAGCCATCCTCATTACATCCAGTGTTCCCAGTGTTCCCACAAATAGTAATGATTGTGGTATAATCATTATCATCATCAGGTGCTTTCACTGTGCCAGGCACTGCTTAATGCATATTGTACATATTTTTCAATTAATTCTCACAACAGCTCTATTATCTATCTGGTTCACATTTATGGATCAAAAGATTCAATATTGTGTCAATTTTTCCCAAATTCATCTATATATTTAACAATATCTCAACCAAGACACCGAAACACCAAACTGTTTTGTAGATGTTGACAAACTGATTCTGATGCTTATGCGAAAAAGCAAAAGATCCAGAATACTGAAGAAAAACAAAATGGGCAGATTTACTACTTGATTTCAAGACTGTCTATAAAGCGACAGTCTTCCAGACACTGTGGTATTGGCCAAGGGGTAGAAATATAGATCAATGAAACAGAATAAATATCACCAAAATAGATCTAAAAGATATAGTCAACAGATCTTTGATAAAGTAGCAAAGAAAGTTCAATGAAGAAATTACTCTTTTCAACAAATGGTGTTGGAACAATTGGAGGTCCATATACAAAAATAAGAACCTATAAATAGACTTTACAGCTTGCACAAATATTCAACCAAAATGGATCTTAGACATAATATAAAATACAAAACTATAAAACTTCTTAACTGAAGCATAAAGGAAAATCTATATGACCTTGTGTTTAGTGATGAGTTTTTACACAAAATGCAAAAGGACTATACATGAAAAAATGATGTTGAATTTTATTAACATTAAAAACTTTCACTTTGTAGAAAACAATGTCTTAAAAATGAAAAGATAAAGTATAGACTGGGAGAAAATATTTTAAAACACATGTCTGATAAAGGACTTGTATCCAAAATACACATGCAACCCTTAGAACTCAACAATAAGAAAACACTCTATTTAAAGAATGGACAATAGATCTAAACAGATACATTACCAAAGAAGATATACAGATGGCAAATAAGCACTATGAAATATGCCCAGTATCATTTGTTATTAGGAAATTGCAAATTAAAACAAACCTTGGGGCTCAGAAAGTTAAGAAAGACTCAGGTTCAATCCCAGGGTCAGGAAGATGCCCTGGAGAAGGGAATGGCAACCCACTCCAGTATGCTCGTTTGGAGAATTCCATGGACAGAGGAGCCTGGTGTGTTACATACAGTCCATGGGATTGCAAAGAGTTGGACATGGCTGACTGACTAGCATACACACACATACAAAACATCTATTAAAACAGCTAAGATCCAAGCCACTGATAATGCAAACTGCTGGAAAGTACATGGAACAAGAAATATAATTCATCACTGATGGCAATGCAAAATGGTACAGCCATTTTGGAAGACCATTTGGCAATTTTTGGATCACTAAACATAGTCTTACCATACATTCCAACAATCACACTTTTGGGTATTTACCCACCTGGTTAAAAAACTTGTGTCCACAAAACAAACAAACAAACAAAAAACTTGCATGCAAAGATTTATACTGGCTTTATTTGCAATTGACAAAAACTGTTAACAACCCAGATGTCCTTTAATAGGTGAATGGATAAGCACACTGTATTCATCCATATGTTGGAATATCTTTCAGAGATAAAAAGAAATAAGCTACCAAGCCATGGAAAAATCAAATGCATATTACTAAGTAAAAAAGCCATTCTCAAGAAGCTACATACTACATGATTTCAATGATATGACATTCTGGAAAGGGAAAACTATAGAGATGCTAAAAATATAAATGATTTCCAAAGTTTTTGGGGGGAGTGGGGGAGATGTTATTAAATAGGTAAAGCATAAGGTTTTTTTGTTAATGTGATAAAATTATTCTTTCTGATGCTGTAATTGTGGATATTTTGGATACCTTGCATTCACTATTCATTTGTCAAAACTCATTGAACTTTTTACAGCCCAAAGAATTAAACTGAACACATGGTAAAGAATTAGCCTGCAATGTGGAAGACCTGGGTTCGACCCTTGGGTTTGTAAGATCCCCTGGAGAAGACAAAGGCTACCCTCTCCAGTATTCTCGCCTGGAGAAATCCATGGACTGTATAGTCTGTAGGGTTGCAAAGAGTAGGACACAACTGAGTGACTTTCACTTTCATTTTTACAAATATCCATTTAGGAAGTTGGAGCACATCCCAGAATAGAGTGCAGAATGTGACAAATCAATCTAACATTATGATAAATGTATGAAACAATATCCCTGAAATGTGTGGGGGAATAAAGTCCTAACTTTAGCAACTGTTGAAATGAGTAGAGTCTATAAGAATAAATGCAAAATAAGCTGTAGCTGTAGATAAGCAATGTATTCTAGTTGATAAAATTTTACCCCACTTGGTACAAGTCAATAATTCTAAAACCACTGTACCTAAGGACTGGAATTGAGCAATTAAGTAAATGAATGGAAAGAGCCATGTTTCTCACTACTGGAGTGTGAATTTACAGAGAAGCGAGGAGAGGGAGGCTAGCATGATCCATGTGGTAGAGATTTTGACCGGGAGACATTAGTATGAACTTACTAGTCATTAGTATATGAATTTACTAGTCAACTTACTAGACATTAGTATGAACATACTAGTCAACTTACTAGAGATACAAACAATTACATATAGAAATATTTATGTATATAGATCTTCCTTGACTTTTGATGGGATATGTCCTAAAAAATTCACTATTAACTGAAAATATCATAAGTCAAAAATGCATGCAAGACACCTAACCTCCCAAACATTATAGCTTAGCCTAGCCTTATCTTAAAGTTGCTCAGAACACTGAGCATACAGTTGGGAAAAAGTCATTTAAATTTTATTTTATAAATGTTGAATATTTCATTTAATTGATTGAATACTGCACTGAAAGTAAAAAAGAGAATGTTGTGTGGGTACAGACGTGTTGTAAGCATATCGATTATTTACTCATGATCACATGTCTGACTGGGAGCTGCAGATCACCCAGCATCAGGAGAGAGTTTTGTACCACATATTGTTAGCCTGGGAAAAGATCTACATTCAAAGTATGGTTTCCACTGAATGCATATCTCTTTCTGGGCTTCCCAGGTGGTGCTAGTGGTAAAGAACCCGCCTGCCAATGCAGGAGATAGAAAAGACATGAGTTTGATCCCTGAGTTGGGAGATCCCTTGGAGGAGGGCATGGCAATCAACTTCAGTATTCTTTCATGCCATTGTAAAGTTAAGAAATGATAAGTTGAAAATTTGTAAGTCAAGCTATGTTAAGCAACCATGTATACGGGTGAGTATATGCATAGTTTTTGTTATTGTTTAGTTGCTAAGTCATGTCTGCCTCGTGGACTATAGCCCATCAGGCTGCTCTGTCCATAGTATTTCCTAGGCAAGAATACTGGAATGGGTAGCCATTCCCTTCTCCAGGGGCTCTTCCAGACCCAAGCACTGAGCCTAGGTCTCTGGCATTACAGGCAGATTCTTTACCATCTGAGCCACCAGGAAAGCCCAGTGTAAGTTTAGTGCTACTAATAAAAGAAATTTTGTGTGGAATATATGATATTCTATGTACTACTTCATAATAATTTTGTAAAGCTAAAACAATTATAAAGATTTTCTTAAATATATTTTAAAATAAAAGAAATTCGAGACACAGAGAGGTTAAGTAACTTTCCAAATCAATGTATTCAGGACTATCTCTCACTAAATTGTACTAAAAGATGTCTTTTCTTTACTGATGTCCTCCTTTTTCCTCTTTTCTCCCTGTTTTCCTCTGCTGTGCTCCTCAGATCTCCATACCTATGTCTGTCTCTTTTTCTTTTTTATCAGAAAACAAAAAGCTCTGAAACCAATCTGCAATAAATATTTTAAAGTTTTATGTTTTATTGCCATTGGGGCTTCCCTGGTGACTCAACCTTAAAGAACCAGTCGGTGATGCATAAGACACAGGAGACACGGGTTCAGTTCCTGAGTCGCCAAGATCCCCTGGAGGAGGGCATGGCAACCCACTCCAGTATTCTAGCTTGGAGAATCCCAAGGACAGAGGAGCAGAGTCGGACATGTGGTCGCAAAGAGCCGGACATGATTGAAGAGACAGCACAGCATAGCACATTATTGCCATTACCACCACCAATGTTCAAGGTAGAAAACGTATTACAAAAGAAGAGTGGAAAATATACATGATTATTAAATGATAATGGCCCTTAATATATGTAAAACAAGATTTATGTTTACAAAAATATATCATACATATACATATCACAACATTTTTGACATTCTGTTAAGCTTTTTAAAAAATGTAGCCCCAGATGTCTAAGTTAAATAACAAGTGCTGTGTTAACACAGTTAATTTTTTGGATGGCATTTCTATGCTTTACTATACATCACACACAATGTGACATGTTTGTGTCATTTAAGGGGCCACAAAACCAAAAGTTCCAGAGTCCACCCCTAACAGCTGTCTTGGACCATTAGGAAACATAAGTGGACTTGTATTTCTCACACCTTAGTGCAAGTCACTTTAGTTGTGTCTGACTCTTTGTGACCCCATGGACTGTAGCCCACCAGGATCCTCTGTCCATGGAATTCTCCAGGTAAGAATATTAGAATGGGTTGCTATGCCTTCCTCCAAGGGATCTTCACAACTCAAGGTTTGAACCCCAATTGCTTGCATCTCCTGCATTGGCAGGCAGGTTCTATACCATTAGCACCACCTGGGAAGCCCCTTCCCACACCCTGGGGCAACACTGTTGTTTTCTAACTATTGAGAGTTCAAGTACTATGCTTCTGAACAATGTTTTTTCAACACTCAAGAGGATAGATTCATTTTAATATTTTAAGAAACAATGAGCCTATTAGAAAACAATTTCTCATTTGGACAGCATTCTCAAGTCCCCTTTAAATCTGAGATAATGCTCAAGTGTAGTGTAGTATGGACAGGGAGGCCTGGAGTACTGCAGTCCATGGGGTCTCAAAGAGTCAGACTACTGAGCAACTGAACTGAACTGAACTGTATGTAGTGTAGTAGTTTTTACAAAGTCATAGAGTAAAATGTGACCTTTTCCTTACATGCAGAATGGTAGCAAAGAGCAATGTTGGGGAAAATAAAATGAGAAATTAACAATTTCTAAATTCAAATATAGTTCTCAACAAGTAACATTAAATTCCCAATTCTCTTAACATTAACATGTTAAAAGAGGAATATACATTAAACATTTTAAAATAATATCAGGAATATAATTAGATTTATTTTTCATTGACAAAGATTTTGCACTTTTCAAAAAATTCCAAGGAATGTATTAAGTTTTGGCAAATTCTATAAAAAAATAAGTGCTAATGAATTCAAACATTTTTATTTCAGGTAAATAATTCCATAGTCCACATACTTTATTTTTAAATGTTGTAATTTTGATGGAATATATATTATACACTCTATACCTTAATGAGCCATATTTGCTATACTCTTGATATGTTTGGAAAAGGTTTGAATTTATAACATACAGTGACTCCAGGAGCATACATTATCCTACGGTAGCAGGAAAATCTTAAAAATGATAGCACCTCCAGTTTGTTCAGTCTCTTTTGCCCCTCTTTGGAGAGTAATGGTATTATTTTGCCTTTGAATTTCATGGTTGGCAGTGTGCAAAAACTGCCTCATTATTTCAAGTGAGGAAAGAAGTAATGCTTCAACAAGCAAAATGACAAAAGTATATCTACAATTATTGCTCTTGAAGGAAATTAAAGAGATTGCATTTTTACATCAAAAGGTAGTTTAAGCTGCATGATAGTATGTGCCAAAGAAATCAAGTTATAAGTACCCTATGCAAATCTTATCTTCACAAGAAATAACTGAAGCCACATATACATAGACCACTCATCACCACATCGGCTCAGGGGAACCAAAACCTAATCAAATACCGTGGGAAAATAAAGTGCTCTAGAACTGAGATAAATCTAAATTAATTTAATATTCCCATTTATTTGTGAAGTAGAGTTTGTGAGTAATTAATATAACCAAACAACTCAGACCAATTTTAATGTTTAAAGTGATACCTACATCAAAAATTCAATGTGAAATATATTGTCAGAACAATTTCTCAAGTTATTAAAGCCCTCATCAATGTGATTCAGAAAGTTACTGGTACTATAACAGTTTATTTGCTTACTATTAGGACTGGTTTTCTATTAAATCATTGCTTTTAAGAAAACAACTAGTTGTAAAAAAAGTAGCTTCAAGCATGTTTTAAATATTTGAATGGAAGTCCATAATAGTTTGTTTATTAATGAGAAGAACAAGATGTTTTTGAGGTTGACATGTGTGTAGTAATTATTCTCTTTAAAACAAAAAAGAAATTAAACAATGCCCCCCCCACAAAAAAACAAAACATTGAGTCCCACCTGGAGTCCATTAGCCAGAGATAGAACACTAGAGAGATCATTGTTCTAGATGGTACACTTCTTTTAACAATATAATTTTATTAAATAAAAATTTGAAAATTAGGAATGTCTTTGAATATGCAAAAATTTGAGTATATGCCCTAAGGCTCTTACACATAGGAGGTGGACAGTACAATTTTCTATATGCTGATTAGTCATCTATAAGATCTTTAGCAAGGTTTTCACTTGCTGAATTCCCTAAAAATGAAGCCATTTTCTAGGTCAAAATAGCATTTAAAATGTCACCAATGATTTCAAGTATCATAAATTTCCCATCTCCACTCCTAGGTACTGGCTGACTTAACTGCAGAAGGTGTTGGGGAATTCATGGTTTCAAGATAGAAAGACATTTGCTGAGAAGTTATGGAAATCAATCAAATCCATTATTATGTTTCTGTTTCAAAACTAGTGCCCACCTTAGGCATTAATTTCCTTTTACCTGTACTTAAGTTAAACATTACATTGTTAAAATCTGGTTTCTTTTCCCATTAACCTACCTGTCTTCAAGGTGATATAATTTATACCTCTGTGCTACTTATCTTCATACTTCTCAAATAATTAGAGAGGACCAGGTTTTGAAATCCCTCATCTGCCTAGGTTCTTCAATAAAGGAAAATTTCACTAATATGGTACTTGAAAAAGATGCAGCAAAGGTGTTCCTAGCACCAGTGAAGAAATTATTCCAAGTGTCATGATTGTTCACTGCCACTGCTGAATATTATCAATACCTAGCCCAGACAACCTAAAATGGAAAAATATAGTAGGTAGATTATATATCAAGGAAGAAGCATTGAAGAAAAGGAAATAATCTAGCTTTGGGAACAGAAAGGCACTTTCTGTTTTCCCATCTTAATCTTGCAGTCCCCTCCTATTCTTGTAAATGATTCTAAGATATTTATAACAATGTCATAGTTCAGAATGGCATCCCTTCTTACATGTTAAATAAACAACCAATGAAATAGATACCAATATCTGAAACCTTGGTAGAGAATTGATACAGAATGCAAGTGTGTAAACAATTGGAACTATTTGCAGTTCACTTCAATTCAGTTGAGTTGTTCTGTCTTGTCTGACTCTTTGTGACCCCATGTACTGAAGCGTGCCAGGCTTCCCTGTCCATCACAAACTCCCACTCCCAGAGCTTGCTCAAACTCATGTCCATCAAGTCGGTGATGCCATCCAACCATCTCATCCTCTGTCGTCCCCTTCTCCTCCTGCCTTCAATCTTTCCCAGGATCAGGGTCTTTTCCAATGAGTCAGTTCTTCACATCAGGTGGCCATAGTATTGGAGTTTCAGCTTCAGCATCAGTCCTTCCAATGAATATTCAGCACTGATTCCCCTTAGGATGAACTGGTTTGATCTCCTTGCAGTCCAAGGGACTCTCAAGAGTCTTCTCCAACTCCACAGTTCAAAAGCATCAATTCAAAAAAAAAAAAAAAAAAGAAAAGAAAAGAAAAGCATCAATTCTTCAGCGCTCAGCTTTCTTTATAGTCCAACTCTCACATCCATACATGACTACTGGAAAAACCATAGCTTTGACTAGATGGGCCTTTGTTGGCAAAGTAATGTCTCTGCTTTTTCCTAGGCTGTCTAAGTTTGTCATAGCTTTTCTTTCAAGGAACAAGCTTCTTTTAATTTCATGACTGCAGTCACCATCTGCAGTGATTTGGGAGCCCAAGAAAATAAAGTCTGTCACTGTTTCCATTGTTTCTCCATCTATTTGCCATGAAGTGATGGGACCAGATGCCATGATCTTGGTTTTCTGAATGTTGAATTTTAAGCCAACTTTTTCACTCTCCTCTTTCACTTTCATCAAGAGGCTCTTAAGTTCCTCTTTGCTTTCTGCCATAAGGGTGGTGTCATCTGCATATCTGAGGTTAATTGATATTTCTCCTGGCAATCTTGATTCCAGCTTGTGCTTCATCCAGCCCAGCATTTGGCTTGATGTACTGCATATAAGTTAAATAAGCAGGGTGACAATATACAGCCTTGACATACTCCTTTCCCAATTTGGAACCAGTCTGATATTCCATGTCCAATTCTAACTGTTGCTTCTTGACCTGCAAAGAGATTTCTCAGGAGGCAGGTATTCCCATCTCTTAACTGTTTTACTATAAATAAATATTGCTCACATATCTTTCTTTGGCTGATTCTCTTGCCTGGGATATGTCATGAAAGTCATTGGAATCTTGGAATATTTTCTAGACATATTAAAAATTCTATATAAGAGGCACTCAATAATCATCCAGAATTTTTTTAGGAGAAATAGCATCAGTGTTTTGTTTGTTTTTTTATTGTCTGGCTTTTTATCCACACTGTTCTTCATCACTGACTCTTCTATTCTCTGTCATTCAGATGTGCCCCTTCTATTATATGCATTTACTTGTTATTTCTATTAAACTTTTTCTCATGAGTTTCTGCTCTAATTAGCTATTTTTACATATGATATTATTAATCCATAATGTATTCTTTGATATTTCTAATATCAGTATTTAAAATTAATTCACCTTGCAGAATTTCAATAATTCACCTTCCTACTACTGCTTCTTCTATTATTTTAGTCTCTACTGTGATATGCAGGGAATGCTGATGTCTGCTCTTTGCTCACTTTTATTTTTTGATTCAGTTTTAAAGGATTCTCTTAAATTAATTGTCTTAGATCCAGTTCTAGTAAATTTGGTGGCAAAATCACAATTTCTCATTTTTACCATGGGGATACATTTTTATTCTGCTCATTCTCAACAAGTGCCAGAACCTCTTCACAAAGAGAACTGAAATTGAGCATTCTTTGCCATATATTTCTCTTCTTACACATTGCGAAGACAGTATATGGTAAATTCCTTGATAAATGTCTTCTGGGTTTCATGGAGGTCAAGTTGCCTAATTACTGGAGCATATTTTTGTGGTACCTGAAGGTGAGCAAGCAGGAAAATTATTTTCGTTCCCACTCAATTCACTAATCTATATTTTTCCTGTCATGTAAGTTCTAACTCCTTTCAAGACATAATTGCAGATAGTACAAGGGCCAGAAAATAAGTGATATGAATCAGGTTGCATAAACAAACACAATGCCTACCAACCTATGATAGACTGAAGGAAGAAATCAGAAATTATCAGCAAAAGGCAGTTGGAAGTAGGCTTGAGGTAAACAGACACACAAACAACATGTCAGCCATGATAAAGAGTGTAAATTTGAACAGATGTCACTTCTAGAGCAGCAGCAGGCAGATTAAACAAAATTGGCTTTGGATGAAATCCAAGAGAGAGGAAGAAAATATGAAGGCTGTAGGACAGTGTCCAGCAGCTCTTCCATAGTGATCATACCTCAGCAGGGTAGAGAGAAATAAACACCTGTTGGTTAAGAAGAAGAAAAAAATCAACAAAACCCACGCTGATTGAATGAACTAAAAGTGTGGTTTTTTGAAAGACACAGGATCAGATAGAGTCTGAAATCAATGGTCTAAGTAAATAGAAAGATGTAGGTGAGATGTTCATTTATCAATCTCCTCCATATATCATGAAATTGATTCTATTAATAGACATGCTACTATTATGTCATTAACCAGATGATGTTTTGGGAAAGTCTAATAAATATTTATACACCTCAGAAGTAAACCTAGAGATTTAGATTAGTTTAATAACCATTTATGTTATTTTGTCTAGTCTGGTTTGTCCAGTCTGTCCAGTCTGGTTCTGGAGGCAACCCTGAAGCAAAATGATTGTGTATGTATATTAACCCTAAGCAAGGTTATAAATCACAATATGCTTTATAGGTTCAAGTACATTATTTTTTCAAGTCTCATCTGTTTGTACTCTTCCCTCTCAGACTATGGAAGTCTCCTGAAAACACTAGATATAGATGTAGATGTGTGTGTGTTATCAGTTGTGTCTGACTCTTTGCAACCCCATGGACTGTAGCCCACTGTCCATGGGATTTCCCAGGCAATAATACTGGAGTGGGTTGCTGTTTCCTACTCCAGGGGATCTTTCCAACCCAGGGATCAAATCCACAACTCTTGTGTCTCCTGCACTGGCAGGTGGATTCTTTACCACTAGCAACACCTGGGAAGTTGAACACACTCTGTTCTCCCATATTCAGGTTTCCTATGTAAGCTGAATTGCCCATTTGTGGCTAAATTTTCTAACTTGTAAAATATGTATACCATGCCTGACTGAAGGAGTTTTGCAACGGTTGATTGTAACAGCGTAAGTTAAAACACTTAGTAAACTGTAAAGTATCAACACAGTGATTATTTTTCTAAGTGCAAACATGGGAAACATCAGGACTTCAAATGCCTAGTATGTGTGCTATCAGCAACACCATAAGCAGTTATTTTTTTTTGAGCAATTAAAATGTGTCAGGGATTTTGCTAAATTCTTTGCATACATTATCTCATTTAATTTTTACAACAGCTCAGTGAGGTAGGTATTCACACTTTATCATTTTATAAATGAGAAAACTGATGTTCTAAATGGTTAAGTAGGTAAATAACTAGAGTTGGATGTGTTTAAGGCTTGTCTGAATCCAAAGCTCATGCCACCCACCCTTATCTCCAAGCAAATGGTTGATACCAAGATATAATGTAAGCAGCTCTTTGCAGGAAACTGTCCTCAGCAGGAAAACCTGTTTCTGTTTCTCTTGGCACTTTACCAAGCTCTATTGTAACTAACTTTAAACCTTAACCTTAAACTCCATGATCTACTCATCTGTGGCCCCAGAACAACTTTCAAGTCTTTTGATCACACAATACCTTGCAAATCTATTGGTTCTTTCCATAGATCAAAGAAGTAAAGAATAAGTAATTAACAGATGACCAGATCTCTTCCCTAGCTACCCCTTCAGTAATCTTGAGAACAACCTGTGCAAACAAACTGTGTGAACAAGATAGCATCTAAAGAAAGATCATAAGATGTCAAGAAGTCAACGAATCTCTGTGCAGTGGATGATGGTGACCACCCAGATCACCTATCTCAATGATTAGCTGAGATTACTCCCTTTTTTCCCTCTTAAAACCTTTCATTGTGAAGAAGAGTCTTCGGAGTTTGCTTACAGGGGGAGATGGGTCCATTTTCTCCCCAGATTGTTCATGTTCTGATTAAAAGCAACTTTCTTTCTACCGACAGCTGCCTCTCTAGCATTGATTTTCAACAGCAAGCAGCCAGACCTCAGTTTGGTATCAACAAGGCACTGTCCCTCTTCCTCATACAACCAGTGGTGTTAAGAAAACTACAGGGCAACCACAATTGAAATTTTTACTCTATCCTTTGTGTGATTTATCAAAATAAGCAAATTATTTAATTTTATTCTATTTTCTTATAAAAAGAATGGTTAGTAACTTTTGAAACTCTTTACTATTGATGTTTCGAGTATTTAAACACTTGCTCTTTCTTATCCAGTGGTGCATATCAGTATTGCCTGGATTATATTTTAAAAACACTCATACTTGGGAATCACCATCAAAAGCTCTGACTTGGTATTCTTGGGTGAGAACTACTGTCCTATAAGAAATCAGTACCATATACACTAAGCAAGCTAAGTCAAAAAAACAGCAATGGTGAAATGGTTTCTGAAAGTAAGCCACTACATGAATAGAATAAAATAAGTATGATCTCCTATAATTGAAGGATGTTACATCAACATTTTAGGCTTTTTGATGAGGAATATGTGACTGCCTTTTTTTTATTTGGAGAAGACAGAGCATAAGATGAGTTAATGGCAATGGAGAAGAGAGAGAAGATTTTGGCTAGAAGTAAATAAAAGATATGGGGCTTCTCTGGTGGTTCAGCAGTAAAGAATCTGCCTGCCAATGCAGGAGACAAGGGTTTGATCCCTGAATTGGGAAGATCCTCTGGAAAAAGAAATGACAACCCACTCTAGTGTTCTTCCTTGGCGAATCCTATGGACAGAGGAGCCTGGTGGGCTACAGTCCATGGGGTTGCAAAGAGTTGGACACAACTGATGACACACACATTTACATCTACATCTAGTGTGTTCGGAAGACTTCCATAGACTGAGAGGGAAGAGTATAAGAAGACAAGGCTTCAAAAGTTTTATACTTGAACCTATAAATCATATTGTGATTTATAACCATCCTTAGGGTTAATATACATACACAATCGTTTTGCTTCAGAGTCGCCCTCAGAACCAAAACTATGGGGTTGCAAAAGAGACCAACACCACTTAGTGACTAAATACAAGACACAAATGAAAGATAGATATGCAGAGGGTCTCTTTGTAATGGAATGGACAAGCATGCTTATAGGCTAAAAATAAGGTAATAGAGTGAGAGGCTAAAGAAAAGGCTAGGAATAGTTCAAAGACAAGTACAGTGATCAAAAACAAGGAAAAAGGAGAGATTAAATGTGATCAACTCATTACAGTACTAATCCATAGAGATTCCTTTCAATTTTCAACTATTTAGGTGTAACAATGAATATGGCAGAACTTTCAATTAATCCAGGGCTAGAGATTTTGAAGGACAGGTGCAAAAGCAGGACAAGGGGCCAAGAGAATTAAAGGTGATAGTAAGAAAATGAAATGGTAAGTCATGCAGGAATGCATTGGTTGGAAAAGGAAATAAATTCACGAGAGCTTAATAAACTGAGAAAATTAAGTACTAAGGGATTCGCATATTCAATGAGATCATAGAGCCAATGTAGCTGGGAGGGGAGAGAGAAAGGGAATTAAAAGAAATCATTATAAAATAGGTTATTTGAATTCTCTATTCCACAAATGGAAGAGTTATTAGTGATAGCAAGATTCACAAGGAGGGAGTGAGTCGTTAAAGTAGCATGAAAAAAAATTGTAGTTACTTACCGCACATATACACATAGAATTCACCATGCATAACAGCAGGAATAGGGGTATAGAAGAAAGCTTTGAGTAGATATCAATACCTTTTGTGAACATTAAATAATGACTAAAATTTTTTATTTTAAAGTCACAAATAAGGAAGAATAAAAGGGATACACAACTAGATGGCAAAGACATAAAAATAATGGTAACAGAAAGGTTATAATTTGAATAGAATACTGGTAATAAAAAGTATGTAGTTCACACCTCACTAACTTGGGGTACATGTACCAAGCAGGTTTTACAGGTACATTAAGTAAGATTTTTGATTGCAATATAAACTTCAAAAGTAAAAGAACTGAAGCAACTTTGGAGATTTGGAGAGTAGGATATAATGAGCAGCCTCATCAAGAAATTATTGTTTAGATGAGTGAACACCAGCCACTTTTGGCTTTTGTGTTGCTTCGCTCTGAATATTCAAATCCATGAAGAAAGGATATTATTGGCCTGATTTGTGTCATATATATGAGTTTGTTATCTGAGGATGACCCTGTCCATTTGTGAGGCATCTATGTTTGCTTGGGGCTTCCCAGGTGGCTCAGTGGCAAAGAATCTGCCTGGCAATCCAGGAAACAGTTCAATCCCTGGGTCTGGAAGATCCCCTGGAGGAAGAAATGGCAACCCACTCCAGTATCCTTACCTGGGAAATCCAATGGACAGAGGAACCTGGTGGGCTACAATCCATGGGGTGGCAAAGAATCAGACACAGCTTAGCAACTGAACACATACATATGCATACATATTTGTTTGAAACCCTATCCAACATATGGTGAAGAATTTTGCATTCTTCCAAATATCATGTCATGATGCACTCTTGGTCATTTTTTACTCATATTTTGGTTTTCATTGAATATTTAAATTGTACTTAAATGGATTCTTGTGGCTGTTTTCTTTTTTCCACTTTGCATAAACCCAACTGTGAAACATAGTCTTCTCTTCTTGATTTTTTGTATTTAACCAAAGTCATTGTATATGTGTGTGTGTATGTGTGTTAGTTGCTCAGTCATGTTCAATTCTTTGCAACCCTGTGGAGTATAGCCCACCAGGCTCCTCTGTCCATGGGATTTCCCAGGCAAGAACATTGGAGTAGGTTGCCATTTCCTTCTCCAGAGGATCTTCCCGACCCAGGGATTGAACCCGGGTCTCCTGCATTGCCGCCAGATTCTTTACCATCTGAGCCACCAGGCATTGTATGTAGTAGTATTATTATAGAACAGAAGGCTTAAGGTTAACAGGGGACAGGGGAGGGGGTGTGTAGGACACCATTACATATCAGCAACAAGTGAAAGAAAATCTGAAAATGAATAATTATGTATTTTTTTCTTAAAATTCTCTCTCTTTTTCCCTCTTTCTTTCTCTCTCCCTCTCTTCATGCTCGTTTCCTCCTCCCATCTAATCACTAACTCCTTCAGCTCTGACTCCAGCACTCAACTTCAATTTTTATGCAGAACAGTTGAGCTATCTTCCACTCAATCCAAGCCTGATTAGGGGTACAACTGAAAACAGTTTAGCTAAAAGCAAAAATGACCAAATCAGGCAGTTTTGCTCAACTAAGGAAGTTGAAGTCTATACATAATTTCTATTCACATTTATATAATCATATATTTTTGTTTGTTGTTTAACAGTGTATTCTTTTGCCAGTACTTGAGAGCTCTTTCCCTACTCTGAGATTAAAAGATGGTCTTCCTCTTTTCATCTTTCAATTTAAGGCTTTAATACTTGTGCTTATGTTTGGATATAGTATAAATAGCTTTATTTTTCTTCAAATAGCAAGCCAATTTTTCTAAAACCATTTATGAAACAATGTATTCACTACAAATTTGTAGTACCACATCAAATGCGTTATCCTGAACTTCCTTTCTTTGCATTTGAGTTACAGTAGCTTTTTCTGTACACTTGTGATGAATTTATAATCCTCAGAGACCAAGGCCATGGGAAAATGTTTTGTCTCTTAGATTTATATCTGAATCCCAAGGTAATTTCAAAAGTTTAAGTTGACTTGCTCCCATTTGGGGAGGAGCCCTAGAGCTGAATGAGGGAAGTACTTTTGCTGTCAGTGAAATGCTGACATATAATGAGGGCTGATAATCAGGCTACTTGGTGATTGTATTCTTATTCTCATTCAGTGTTTGGGTTACATGTGGTGCTTTTCTTAAGGCGTGGCTTGATCAAAAGCTGAAGAGGAGGCCAAGATCTGTATCTACCTCCATTGCAGGAACTTGGTTTCTAAATAAGTGTTCTTTGGGAGTCAAGTTTTGATAACATGTCAGCTAATGGTGGACTATGAAAGATATGTGTATAAGAATGCACAATATATTTGATTTTGGTCATTTATTTTAGCTTTGTTGATTTTTTTTTTTTGTTGTTGTTGTTACTGACAATTTTTGGGAAACAATAAGGAGGGTATTTCTGATATTTCTGCTTTTCTGTTTTTTTTTTCAGAAGATGAAATTCACATTTAAGATCATATATAGAGTTTAGAGCTTCCTTAGTGGCTCAGACAGTAAATAATCTGCCTGCAATGCAGGAGAACTAGGTTCTATCCCTAGGTTGGGAAGATCCCCTGGGAAGGGAATGGCTACCCATTCCAGTATTCTTGCCTGGGAAATCCCATGGGCAGAGGAGCCTGGCAGGCTAAAGTCCATGGGGTCACAAAAGAGTCAGATCTGACTGAGGGACTAACACTGTACATAAAGGCTTTAGAATAAAAACACACATTATGATAAAATTTTCCAAATACCCAGTGACCTGCTAATTGTAATGGATCCACTAGTGAACAAAAAAATATATATATAGGTTCTTAAGCCTCGGCCCTGAAGACTGAGATTTAATAGATTTAGTATGTAGCCTCAAAAAACCACTAATTTTAAAAAATCTCTATGAAAGTTCTCATATGTGCACAGATTTAGGAAACCCTGAATTACAGTAAACAAATACATCTCTAACATAAAAGATACAAAAATGCTGAATAAAAGCAAATATTGCTGTCTAACTAATGTTGTTAGGGGAAGCACACTGATTGAAACTGCCCACCCTGGCCAGGCACCATAGTAACCATTTGCATGAGTTGTTTTATGACAGGAGGTTATGGTAAGGAACATGGAACTAATAAGCCTCCACCAACCAGAAGAGTTCGGGAAAGGTCAAAATGAGACACCACATATCTGACCACCTCCAAGAATCCTTCTCTCTGGCATCCATTTTGGTTGAACAAGGCTTGACACCACCAGGAAGGACTCAGAATGATTGGCTAAAGACAACCCGGAAACTAATCCCATCACCATAAAACCAGAGACTGGAGCCATGTGGCAGAGCAGTTCTCCTGGGTTCCCATACCCTACTGCTCTCTACCTGAGTGCCCTTTCCCAATAAAATCTCTTGCTTTGTCAGCACATGTGTCTCCTCAGACAATTCATTTCTGAGTGTTAGACAAGAGCCCAGTTTCGGGCCCTGGTAGGGGTCCCCCTTCCTGCAACAATGTTAGTTTTTGCTATGTTTAGTTATTCTTACTCATGCCTAATACACATATTAAGAAAACCTAGACTTAAGAAGCTGGAAAAAATACTGTGGATGGCAAGTCTTTAATTTTTATTTACTAACTTTGAAATTTATCTTATCATTTAACTAATACCTATGCATTTTTTTGTATGGTCTTCATCAAATGATTCTGAGAATATTTCATGAAGTGTTGACTCAGTTTCATGGAGAGTACAAAATTGAATGACAAGTTTTAATTTTTCAGTGGTAATTAATACTAACTTTCCTAGTTAATCTAAAGCTCCATGTGGAAGATGGAAAAATAGCTTGCTTCATTTAATATGCATAACAGACGCCATTATATTTCTACACATCGAATAGTGTTTTCATATTGTTAAGAACTGAGTGCGGTATTTCAGTCTGAATTGTTGCAGATTTTTTTTTTTCAAGTCAATAATACAAGCCTACAAAATTAAAATGCACTACTTGTGTCAAACATAACAAAATCATTGTTTGTTTATTTTTTTAAGGTGCTAATAAAAAAGATGAATGATACTGCTGGATAATGAAACAATCTGCCAGGAGGCAAGCCCCAGAATATAGAGTGGCACAGTAGCAAAGAGAGCTCAGGAAAAAAATTACTTTCCTCCCTGAATACATTCAACAAAATTCTTTTTACCACCCAGCTGACATTTGGGGTTTAAAAGAGTTGCCTTTCTTTTTATGTATTGCTCAAATGTCTTGGAGATTATTTACCTCCAGACAGGAATCATTTGCATTTGAAGAGACTTTTGTCAAACAATCAATAAAGGTATTTGACCTCCATAAAAACTCTATTTCCTAAACAAAGACACCCACACTTAAACATATTACACACAGTAACACCTCATTAATGCATACTTGAGTAACTCAAATTGATGACAGTTTAAACCAGTTACCTTCTGAAGATAAAGAAGGGTGCCACCAAACAAATTGGTAGTTTATTAAACTTAATGGAGGAAAGAAGGGTAGCCAAACTTTTGAATTTAACTGGGAAACCACTTCAAGCACCTTCAGTGGCACAGAATTACAAATATTTTTATATCAAAAGAATCATTCTTTCCATTTATTAAATAGAGTCCCAAAGGAACCCTAGTAAGCTATACTTGATGAACTTAGTTATCTATGTCTGGTGAATCTGAATGCTTAGGAAATCAATATGATAATGATTAAAAATATATATAATGATGGTAGTAACCATGTATTCTTAGACACCAGGATATAACTTGTTGGCAAAGAAGAATTTTCCTCTACCCTCAAAAGGTGCTTTCAACTGTTCTAATAATCAAATCAACATGAGATAGATTATCAGGAGAAAAACAAATTTAATTTCTTACATATGGAAAGCCCACATACCTGAGGAGTTCAAAGACAGAAAAGTAAAGAGAGGTTTATATGCTATCCTGAGCTGAGGAGTGGAAAGGGACCCTGGGGCTTCAAAGGAAAGGAGGGCAATTCACAGGAGAGTAAAAAGAAGAGCATATGTTTGGTAATTAGATGTTTGCCCTGCCACACAAATGAGTCTTTCAGAAAAATATTATCTCTGATAATAACTCTCATTCTGGAAAGAACCCTTATTTAAATTATTCTAGGTAGTAAAGGAAGGAGCAGAAATGTCTCTCAAGACTGCAGGATCTCAAATGCCTTTAGCTCAAAATAATTCATGAGCCAAAGTGACACATCTTCAAGCTTATGCAAATGTTTACTACCGTGCCTGGCCAGGGTGGAAGGTTTCAACCAGTGTGCCTCCCCTAACACTTATATGGTACATATTATTATTTTATAGATAAAAAAATAAATCTCAAAGACTAATAGGACACACAGCTTTCAGTGGCAATTAAGCTGGCTTGAAAGACTCTGACCTTGGGATATCTCTGGTGGTCCAGTGGTTAAGAATGTACCTTGCAGTGCAGAGGACGTCGGTTCCATCCCCAGTTGGGCAACTAAGATTCCACATGCAGCAGACCCTGTGTGCTACAACTACAGAGTCCATGCACTACAATGAAAGATCCTGAGTGAAACTCCAAGATCTGACACAAATAATAAATAAATAAATATTTTTTTAAAAAGAAGACTTTGATCTAATACAATAGTATTCAAAGTTTTGTCCCTGATCCAGTATCATTAGCTACTGATCCAAATATTGGGTCCCATTCTAAATCAGCTGAATCAGAAACTCTAGGGGTAGAGCCCAAGCAACTGTTTTTAAAAAGTCCTCCAAGGGACTTTTCTGGTGGTACAGTAGTTAAGACTCCATGTCTCCAGTACAGGAAGCAGGTACTGGAAGCATGGATTCAATCCCTGATTGGGGAAGTAAGATCCCATATGCCACACAGTGTGACCAAAAAATAAAAATAAAAAAATCCTCCAAGTGATTCTGACACATGGCAAAGTTTGACAACAACTGACGTAAATAGTAAATATACATAATAATATCTATCTATCTATCTATATGCTTTCACTATATAATAGTATTGCACTATATTAATGATTTGATTTGTGAAATAAAATTCATATTTTACAGCAAGACAAATTTAAATATAAAGAATTTTCTCTGCCCTTTGTCTTTCTCTCTCACCCTAACTCTGCATTTTGTATCTCCATGAAACATCTACCAAATATCCCTATCAGTAGAAATACTTACTCAACCACAAAGAGCTACATTCTCTTAGCATCAAAGAGACAACTCCTTAAAAGTCAATGTTCTTGGTCATGATGTATGATCTTTTTAATATGTTGTTGGATTGTTTGCTAGAATTTTGTTAAGGATTTTTGCATCTATGTTCATCAGTGATATGAGCCTGTAGTTTTCTTTCTTTCTTTTTTTTTTTTGTGGCATCTTTGTCTGGTTTTGAGAGTAGGGTGATGGTGGCCTCATAGAATGAGTTTGGAAATTTACCTTTCTCTAGAATTTTCTGGAAGAGTTTGAGTAAAATATGTTTTAGCTCTTCTCTAAATTTTTGGTAGAATTCAGCTGTGAAGCCATCTGGTCCTGGGCTTTCATTTGTTGGAAGATTTCTGATTACAGTTTCAATTTCCATGCTTGTGATGGGTCTGTTAAGATTTTCTATTTCTTGCTGGTTCAGTTTTGGAAGGTTATACTTTTCTAAGAATTTGTCCATTTCTTCCAAGTTGTCCACTTTACTGGCATATAGTTGCTGATAGTAGTCTCTTATGATCCTTTGTATTTCTGTGCTCTGTTGTGATTTCTCCATTTTCATTTCTAATTTTGTTGATTTGATTCTTCTCCCTTTGTTTATTGATGAGTCTGGCTAATAGTTTGTCTATTTTATTTATCTTCTCAAAGAACCAGCTTTTAGCTTTGTTAAGTTTTGCTATTGTCTCCTTTGATTCTTTTTCATGTATTTCTGCCCTAATTTTTATGATTTCTTTCCTTCTACTAACCCTGGGGTTCTTCATTTCTTTTCCAGTTGTTTTAGATATAGAGTTAGGTTATTTATTTGATTTTCTCTTGTTTCTTGAGGTAAGCTTGTATTGCTATGATTCTTCCACTTAGCACTGCTTTTACTGAATCCCATAGGTTTTAGGTTGTCGTGTTTTCACTGTCATTTGCAAATCAATCAATGTGATACATCACAAAAACAAATTGAAAGATAAAAACCATATGATTATCTCAATAGATACAAAGAAAGCCTTTGACAAAACTCAACATTCATTTATGATAAAAGCCCTCCAGAAGGCAGGCATAGAAGGAATATACCTCAACATAATAAAAGCCATATATGATAAACCCACAGCAAAAATTATCCTCAATGGTGAAAAATTGAAAGCATTTCCCCTAAAGTCAGGAACAAGACAAGGGTACCCATTCTAACCACTACTATTTAACATAGCTTTGGAAGTTTTAGCTGCAGCAATCAGAGAAGAAAAAGAAATAAAAGGAATCCAAACTGGAAAAGAAGAAGTAAAACTCTCTCTGTTTGCAGATGACATGATCCTTTATATAGAAAACCCTAAAGACACCACCAGAAAATGACTAAAGCTAATCAATGAATATAGTAAATTTGCAGGATACAAAATTAACACATTGAAATCCCTTGTATTCCTATACACTAACAATGAGAAAGCAGAAAAAGAAATTAAGGAAACAATTCCATTCACCATTGCAACGAAAAGAATAAAATACTTGGGAATAAATCTACATAAAGAAACAAAAGACCTATATATAGAAAACTATAAAACACTGGTGAAAGAAATCAAAGATGACACAAATAGATGGAGAAATATACCATGTTCATGGATCAGAAGAATCAATATAGTGAAAATGAGTACACTACCCAAAGTGATCTATAGATTCAATGCAATCCCTATCAAGCTACCAATGGTATTTTTCAGAGAACTAGAACAAATAATTTCACAATTTGTATGGCAATGCAAAAAACCTCGAATAGCCAAAGAAATCTTGAGAAAGAAGAATGAAACTGGAGGAATCAACCTGCCTGACTTCAGGCTCTACTACAAAGCTACAGTCATCAAGACAGTAAAGTTCTGGCACAAAGAGAGAAACATAGATCAATGGAGCAAAATATAAAGCCCAGAGATAAATCCACACACCTATGGACACCTTATCTTTGACAAACGAGGCAAGAATATACAATGCAGAAAAGACAATCTCTTTAACAAGTGGTATGGGAAAACTGGTCAACCACTTGTAAAAGAATAAAACTAGAACACTTTCTAACACCATACACAAAAATAAACTCAAAGTGGAGTAAAGATCTACATGCAAGACCAGAAACTATAAAACTCCTAGAGGAAAACATAGGCAAAACACTCTCTGACATAAATTACAGCAGAATCCTCTATGACCCAGCTCCCAGAGTAATGGAAATAAAAGCAAAAATAAATAAATGGGACCTAATTAAACTTAAAAGCTTTTGCACAATGAAGGAAACTATAAGCAAGGTGAAAAGACAGCTTTCAGAATGGGAGAAAATAATAGCAAACAAGGCAACTGACAAAGAATTAATCTCAAAAATATACAAGCAACTCCTGCAGTGCAATTCCAGAAAAATAAACGACCCTATCAAGAAATGGGCCAAAGAACTAAACAGACTTTTCTTCAAAGAAGACATACACATGGCTAACAAACAGACAAAAAGATGCTCAACATCACTCATTATCAGAGAAATGCAAATCAAAACCACAATGAGGTACCATCTCACACTGGTCAGGGTGAATGCAATCAAAATGTCTACAAACAATAAATGCTGGAGAGGGTGTGGAGAAAAGGGAACCCTCCTACAATGTTCGTGGGAATGCAAACTAGTACAGCCACTATGGAGGACACTGTGGAGATTCCTTAAAACCTGGAAATAGACCTTCCATATGACCCAACAATCCCAATGCTGGGCATACACATTGAGGAAAACAGAATTGAAAGACACACGTGTATCCCAATGTTCATTGCAGCACTGTTTACAATAGCCAGGACATGGAAGCAACCTGGATGCCCATCAGCAGTGAATGGGTAAGAAAACTGTGGTATATATACACAGTGGGATATTACTCAGCCATTAAAAAAAATGCATTTGAATCAGTTCTAATGAAGTGGATGAACCTGGAGCCTATTATACAGAATGAAGTAAGTCAGAAAGAAAAACACTAATACAGTATATTAATGCATATATATGGAATTTAGAAAGATGGTAACGATGACCCTATATGCAAGACAGCAAAAGAGACACAGAGGTAAAGAACAGACTTGGACTCTGTGGAAGAAGACAAGGGTGGGATGATTTGAGAGAAGAGCATTGAAACATGTGTATTATCATATGTGAAATAGATCACTAATCCAGGTTCGATGCATGAGACAGGGTGCTCAGGGCTGGTGTAATGGGATGACCCTGAGGAATGGGATGGGGACGGAGGTGGTAGGGGTTTTCAGGATGGGGAACACATGTACACCCATGGCTGATTCATGTCAGTGTATGGCAAAAACAATATTGTAGAGTAATTAGCCTCCAATTAAAATAAATAAATTAATTAAAAAATACAGTGATATTGGGAGCCTCAACCTGTAGTAGGTTGAAGATGGATATTGGTTCTTGGCCAGAGGTTGAAGTTAGGCCATGGCAATGAGAATGCTGAATTCCAGCCACTAGACCACCAGGGACCAGTGGCCGATGACAAGGTCCCAGCCGGTCAACTTTGTAGAAATAAATTTCCACAAAAAGATGAAAAGTAGTGAAGCAAGTAAAGTGTTTATTAGGAGGAAAAAGAGTACGTGTGAACAGACACACAGGCAGACTCAGAGAGGGAGTCAAGCCGTCATGGTCATTTTAATCACTTATATGGGGCATTTCTTCTAGGTTTCCTCTGGCCAATCATATTGCTTTGCCTGGCTCTGAGTCTGTATTTGGTTTATCTCAGGGTTCTCCCATGTCTACCCATGTGCATCTCTTAACCAAGATGGATTCTAATAAAGAGGCCTATGAGTAGATTGATATCACTTCCCCCTTACTTTTTTTAACCTCCAAGGAGCCTTTCTGCACGTGAGTAGTTGAGAAGTCTCCTTGATCTTGAGAAAGAGAACTATGTTTTCTCTTATCTGGAAAGGACTCAGACCCTCTCCCTCTTCATCCTGAGTATCTGTCCACAGGGGGCAAACTCCAGCTGTTCAGCCTGGACCACATCTATCTCCTGCCTCAATATTATTCCTTCTTGATCTTTTAAAGAGCCACAAAGATACTTAGATCTGAATTGTGTCAACTGTCCTCTCTCAAAAACTTACATAACTGTGCCTTGACTTCTAAGGAGTGGAATAGATTTCTGAGATCTTGCTCCTGGGCTATAATCCTCAAAATTGGCTCAAATAAAACATTTCATTTCTTTCTTAGATCAAATGATTAATTTTTCATCTACAAAATAATACCTAGGTTATTAGCTCACTAGGGTAAGAATTTCATTTCTGGGAGTTTAGTTTCCTCCATCAAAAAAAAAATATATATATATATATATACCTAAAATTTGTGTAAAAAACAGTGCATTGAGAATCAAAAAGATTGATTTCTGATCTTATAAATGTGAACTAAAATCTGTGGGCTTCAGTTTCTTCTTCTACAGAGTGAAGTAGTTGGATTTAGATGATCTCTAAACTCGGAGAAGGCAATGGCACCCCACTCCAGTACTCTTGCCTGGAAAATCCCATGGACGGAGGAGCCTGGTAGGCTGCAGTCCATGGGGTCGCTGAGTCAGACATGACTGAGCGACTTCACTTTCACTTTTCACTTTCTACTTTCATGTATTGGAGAAGGAAATGGCAACCCACTCCAGCATTCTTGCCTGGAGAATCCCGGGGATGGAGTCGCACAGAGTCGGACATAACTGAAGTGACTTAGCAGTAGCAGTAGCAGTAAACACGTTTTTCGCCCTAGTACAATTTTAGTTGCCTTGAAAATGTCAGTTGTTAATTACATGAATGTTGGTTGATCTGTGCCCTTGTTCTACAACTAAAAATCATCAGGGAGACATCATTCACATTATAGCCTATATGGGTAGGAGTTGTGCCCCAGTTTTGCATTCCCTCCCTTTCCTGACTAGCAACAGTTTGAATCTGCCTTTTGGACCTCAGGGAAGGACATGGAGGATGAATGAACCCTACAAACTATAAACAGGGGACACAGAAAGGATTTGTACCCAGGAGGACCCCACAAGGTCCTGGTTCATTTCAGCATGTACAATCAGCAAAGTGGTTTGCAATTTACCCATCCTTATTAATTCAAAGTGAAACAAAGAAAGAAAAATAAAAGAATCCTTTACTTTAAATGCTCTACTGTCAAAGAACATCTGGGGCATTATTTTCAGAGACAATGCACACTATAAAGAAAACAAGGAATTTGAACTGAAACAAATGACTCCAGATCTGGTTCTTCCATGATTTGGCTTTGAGAGCTCCAGGAAATTATTAGACTCTCTGAGACATTAAGTTTATAAGAAAAATGATAGAGATGCATATTATAGGGCCAGATTTATAGAAGAGTTAGAGCAATGAAATAATGTTTATATGAAAGCACTTTTCATATTTGACTACTAACTGTATATATTAAAATCTTATAACCTTGAAAGTTTGAAAACTATTCCTCTTAAAATATCTCATAGTTCATAATTTCAGCAATTCAGATAGGTCTTTTCCCACTACAAAAGAATGAAAATTTATTATACATGAAAGTAATTATTTGCCTGCTTTTTACTATATTTAAAAGTTAAGCACATCAGGTAAAAACTTTGCACATTTTATAGAGTATGATCTTGGTTCTCAATAACCTTCAAATATTATGACTTGACCATGAAGGAAACAGCATATGCTGTCCCAGAATATGACTCTTTGTCATAAGGGTTATCATGACAAAGATTATCAGAAGAGTTATATTTAAAAAAAAATCAATAATAGGAGACTGAAAACCAAATAGAAGTTATCCTTTTGTAAGGAACATTTACATTTACTACAATACTCTTCGTTTGTAAGGTCTCCCTCTCTGTACTAGAAAGAGAAGGATGACTCTAAATCTCAAGAAACTGTTATCAATGGAGAAGACAAAGTCTTAAATCTACATAACAACATTACCCCAGTTTACTTTGACTGGTAACCACATATAACAAGCCTCACTCCCCATACCCAACATCTTTCTTTTGTCTTTGGTTGGAAATGGTATTTAAGTTGATGGCTTGGGCCATTTCAGGGAGTTACTTGGTTTTCCTGGGTATCCCCCATGTATACAGGAGGTGTGTGTGTGCATGCTTAGTCGCTCAGTCATGTCCAACTCTTTGAGATCCCATGGACCATAGCCCGTCAGGTTCCTCTGTCTATGGGATTTCCCAGGCAAGAATACTGGAGTGGGTAGCCATCCCCTTCTCCAGGGGATCTTCCCAAGCCAGGGATCAACCCCCAGTCTCCTACATTGAGGGGCAGATTCTTAACTGTCTGAGCCACCAGGGAAGCTCTGAATACAGGAGGTATGCATGTTATTAAACTTCTGTTTGATTTTTCTCCTGTTAATCTGTTTTTTTTTTTTATAGAAGAGAGGAGTCTCAGTCAAAAACCAAGAAGGTAGAGGAAAATTTATTTTCCTCCCCTTCAAGTATGACTGCATACTGAAATTTTGCATTTTAAAATTCGTCAACTTTCACAATGAATTTTTTTCTCCAACCTTATATTCTACACTCCAAAAAACTCTGGGATTCAAAGCCTGATACTCTGGCCTTCAGATCTTTGGACATACTCCTCCTCCTGGCTGGAATACTCTATCCTTCGCTTCCTATTCTCCTATAACTATGCCTATCTGACTCCTATTCCACCTTTAGGGCTCCATTTTGCTTTTTTTCTGGAGAAGGAAACGCCAATCCACTTCAGTATTCTTGCCTGGAGAATTTCAAGGACAGAGGAGCCTGGCAGGCTATAGACCATGGGGTCACAAAGAGTCGGACACAACTGAGTGACTAACTCCTACACACTATTTACTGGAGAATTGGAATATAATTGCTTTACAATGTGGTGTTAGTTTCTGCTATGCTGTGCTGTGCTTACTCAGTCACAGACTGTAGCCTACCAGGATTCTCTGTCCATGGGGATTCTCCAGGCAAAGAATACTGGAGAGTGTTGCCATGCCCCACTCTAGGGGATCTTCCCAACTCAGAGATCGAACCCAAGTCTCCCACATTGCAGGCAGATTCTTTACAATCTGAGCCACCAGGAAAGCCCAAGAATATTGGAGTGGGTAGCCTATCCCTTCTCCAGGGGATCTTCCCAACCTAGGAATCGAACTGGGGTCTCCTGCATTGCAAGCGGATTCTTTACCAGCTGAGCTACCAGGGAAGCCCCTAGTTGCTGCTATACAATGAAGTAAATCAGCTATATGTATACATACATCCCTTCCCTCTGGGGTCTCCCTCCCCTCTATCCCACCCATCTAGGTCATCACAGAGCATCAAGGTGAACTCCCTGTGCTATATAGGAGCTTCCCACAAGCTGTCTATTTTACACATGGTAGTGTATATATGGAGGAGCCTGGTGGGCTGCAGTCCATGGGGTCGCTAAGAGTCGGACACGACTGACTGACTTCACTTTCACTTTTCACTTTCACACATTGGAGAAGGAAATGGCAACCCACTCCAGTGTTCTTGCCTGGAGAATCCCAGGGACGGGGGAGCCTGGTGGGCTGCCATCTATGGGATCACACAGAGTCAACACGACTGAAGTGATTTAGCAGCAGCAGCAGCAGCAGCAGCAGCAGTGTATATATGGACTTGCCTGGTAGCTCAGCTGGTAAAGAATCCGCCTGCAATGCAAGAGACCCTGGTTCGATCTCTGAGTCAGGAAAATTGCCTGGAGAAGGAAATGGCAACCCATTTCAGTATTCTTGCCTGGAGAATTCCATGGACAGTGGAGCCTGGCTGGCTACAGTCCACGGGGTCACAAAGAATAGGACACGACTGATCAACTAACAACAATTTCAATTTCTGGTGGATCAGTCAGTAAAGAATCCACCTGCAATGCAAGAAACCTGGGTTTGATCCCTGGGTTGGGAAGATCCCCTGGAGGAGGTCATGGCAACCCACTCCAATATTCTTGCCTGGAGAATCCCCATGGACAGAGAAGCCTGGTAGACTACAATCCATGGGGTTGCAAAGAGTCGGACATTGCTATCAAGTAAGCACAGCATAGCACAGTGTATTTATGTCAAATCCAATCTCCCAATTTATCCCACTCTCCCCTTTCCCCGCTCCCCCACACTCCACGTTCACATGTCCATTCTCTATATCTGTGTCTCTATTCCTGCCCTGCAAATAGGTTCATCTGCACCATTGTTGGTGTATAAATTTATATAGACACTGTAGAAAACTAAAAATAAAATCACCATATGACCCAGAAATTCCCACTACCCTGAGAAAACCGTAATTCAAAAAGACACATGTACCCCAATATTAATTGCAGCACTATTCACAATAGTCGGGACACGGAAACAACCTAAATGTCCATCGACAGATGAATGGATAGAGAAGATGTGGTACATATATATAATAGGGTTCAATTCAGTCATGATCATCTCTTGGATGACCTCCTGGTCTGCCCAGGGAAACCCTTCCTTGTGATTTTACCAGATGCTGTGCTAGGCTCATTACATAAATGAGCTAGATGGACCAATTCAGGTATTGTGGGAGTAGCTTTCATTACTTTTAGTATTCATTTGAAAAGGGCTTTATTATTCATCAATAAGATGGCTGTGTTCTGCCTTTAACCTGCCATATAATCTGGCCTTTTTGACTACAGTTTACTGGAAGGACACCTCATGATATATAGTAAAGCCATAGTTGTCAAAGAGGTTTGAGGATAGTTTAGTGGAATGCTCTTTCCAAATCTTATGAAAATTAAAAAAATCAAGTTGACTGTGATACAAAAAAAGATTTTATCAGCTGGTGGCAGGTGCCAAAGCAAGAAAACTCCAAGGTGAAGGTACTATGCAAATAACATGAAGTGTCAGAGGCTATGAGTAAAGAAAGGCTTGAAGACTGGACAATACCAGGATAATGGTAGGAGTGGTCAATGTAGGGGGAATGAGAAGCTAATCAACTATTATGGTAAAAGAGTCATCAATTCTTGCTTAGAAGATGTTGACATAAAACCAATAGACTGCTGGTTATTCCTTTAGCAAAGATGAGTTTATGGAGGGTTAGCAGAGAATTGCAATTTGAGATCTGAAACCATGGCAAGCCACATGTAATCCCCCCACATGGTGAGGGAAGAGAAATGCTTTTATCTAGGGAAAAGGAAGTTAGGAAGGTTATAGTAAACAAAGAATCCATGGCTTTTCTTTGGCTGAGTCATTGATATGGAGTCTCTCTTCTCCCAGTTGGGTGTGAGAGCTCCCCGTTCTGATCTCCCAGCTCTAATTGAGATTTCTGTTTATTACCTTTATATGTATATGCATATATATGCATTTATTTATTTATTTATTTATTTATGTGATATATATTTCCTCCTGTTGATCAACATATTTCTCTGAAAACATTACTGATCAAGGGTCAGGTTTTCTGGTTTCAGCTGGTTTTTGTCTCTCAGCACCAGGCCAGATCTTTCCTGAGTGTAGTGTCTTGTGTCAGAGGAAAAATGCAGACTGGAAATTTATTGAGGTCACATTCTAGTAACAAGGAGGGGTAGAAAGGGTAGAAGGGAAAACTCTCAGACATTTTTTATCTAAAGTTCATGTGTTATCAAGATCATAGGAGATCATCTGAAGTGTTATGTCATCATCAAAGGTTTAGCAACAAACTTCCAACAGGCCTGGTTCAGATATTTGGGAAAGTTGTTTCGCTAGATGTCATCTACTTCAGTTCCAGAGAATCTTTACTTTCAGGTCACTGGGTGATGTGCAGGTCCACTCAGAGTTCAGTGTATTTTTCACATGTGTCATTGAATCCAAGAGTCTATTCCTTGGAATTCATTGGCACAAGAGTCACTTGAAAGTAGCTGATAGGGTCCTTTCGATGAGGTTGAAGAGAGTTCTTCTGGAGGTATCTTATTCAATGGAAGAAATTTCCAGTTTGTAAGGTTTAATGCTCGAAGTCTTCATCTTCCAAAGGCACACTGTGAAAAGCTCATTCTACCAAAACATAGTTATTTTCAAGGGAAGCAGTTAGGTCTTTGCAATATCAAAGTATCTCTCCTTTTAAAAGAAACAGAGCAAAGTGCATTGTACATAGTACCTATGACTATCTTAAAAGGTGACAGTTTATGAGTTCCAAAAGGGATGGATCTGATATTTAGAAGGACCAGTGGAAATACTTTTGGCCAAGGTCCCTTTTGCAGAGTCCCTACAAATTTTGCCATTTGAGTCTTAATTTTGAGTAAGCCAGAGGACTGAGGGTGGTAAATGCTGCGAAAGTGTTGTAAAAGTGACCAACCAACACAGACTTGTCGAAGTACCTGACAAGTGAAATGGGTCCTCAATCTTAAAAAAAAAAAAAAAAAAAAAAAAAAAAGAGCTCCTCAGTCATTATGAAGTTTGAAAGGAAATCCCCAGGTAGTGATGATCTTCTCCAAAAGGGCTTCCACCACAGAAGAGGTAGTAGCATGTCTGCAAGGGAAGACTTCAGTCCAGTGTGAAAATACAGATCATGACAAAAACATATTTATATCCATAGGATGGAGGGAGTTGCATGAAATGCATTTGCCAGGCCTCGAATAGCCCATTAGACAGTTTAAAATGTCCAGGAGCAGTACGAACTGGCTTCCCTGGGTTGTAATTCAGAGAAGTGGGACAAGTGAGGTAGTCACTTTTTGTGTCCTTGTTAATGTTTCCCACCAATAATAATTCATGAAGACTATCTTAAGTAGATCAATGGTTTAATGCATGTACAGTGGTAAGGAGTGGGACTTTTAGAGTCTCTAGGAGGACTGGGTTGTTATTTGGTCTGAACCAGAGTTCCCTTTTCTATTTTTTATGAAACTAACAATTATTGAATTTCCAATCTTGTTTCACCTTTTTATGAGGCCATTTGTTGGGCTTCTCTAGCCAAGTTGTCTAAATTAGCATTTCAGGAAATATCCCTTTGGACCATGACAGAGGTTTGGCTGTGGTTAGTTCCTTTAAGAGTAGCCTTCCTTGCAGAAATGCCAGCAAGGTTATTTCTCTTAGCTTGAGAGCCAAGTTAGAATGTCTCAGAACCTTAATAATAGTTGAAGTTGTAGGTAAAAGTATTGCTTCCAATAATTCCTAAATATGGAGGTCATTTTAAATTTTATTTCTGCTGGAAGCAAGGAGGCCATGTTGTTTTCATAACATTCTGAAGTCAGGAGCTACTCTGAAAGTGTATCCTCGATGAGTATAAATACTGGCATCTTTGTCCTTGACTAAAATGCAAGCCCGTGTAAGAGCTTATAATTTAGCTGTTGCACCAAAGTAGCCATAGGTAAAAAATGCTGCCTCAGTAACATCAAAAGGAGTTGCAGTAGCATAGTCAAGAGGTGGTCCATCATCATTATGCAGTGGTAATTGATTTCATTGGTGATAGAAGGGAGGAGAGTATCAGGGTTAAGGTTATTACAATGTAAAAGAGTTATGTGAGGAGGTAACAAAAGGATTTCATAAGAGGTGAGGTGGCTGAGAAATGTTGAGTGTGACAAGAGTTCAGGAGGGCTTCTACTGTGTGAAGTGCAAAAATGGCTAAAGAGGACTCCATAATTATTCTCTCAATGGCTTTTACTATAAAGGCAGTGACCATAATGACCCTAAGAGAAGGGAAGTATCCCCATGCCACAGTGTCCAGTTGCTGGCTGTATTATATCATGGGTCAATGGTGGTCTCTGTGTTTTGGGGTGAGTACCACAAAGGCATTTCTTTTATATATATATATCAGTCCTTTCAATGAACACTCATGACTGATCTTTAGGATGGACTGGTTGGATCTCCTTGCAGTGTATATACATATATATATATATATATATGTATACATACATATATATATATATATGGAATCTGATATATATAAACTTTGGAATCTGATAATTGGAATGCCCAAAGGCAGATGACTTCTTCAAATTCTTATGAGGCCTTAAAAGCAATGTCATCTAGCTATTCCCATAAAATTGGGTTGGGATTTTTATTCTTCAGTAAAATTTATAGAGGGCTTCCCAGGTGGCTCAGGGGTAAAGAACCCATCTGCCAATGCAGGAGATGCAGGTTCAATCCCTGGATCAGAAAGATCCCCCAGAGAAGGAAATTGCAAGCCATTCCACTATTCTTGCCTGGGAAATCCCATGGACAGAGGAGCCTGGCAGGCTACAGTCTATGGGGTCATAAAAGAGTCAGACATGACTTAGCAACTAAACAGCAACCATTTACAGAGGCCAGGCCACAGAGGGAAATTTGGAACCCAGGTTCAGTAAGCAAGTAGTTTGAGAAAAACTCAAATTTGGCTCTTAGTTTTCTGTTTTAGGAAACACAGTGAAGTCTATCTGGGTCTTGCTGAGGTGCATGTTCTGAGATCACATGCCCAAAATGTCAAAACTGAGTTTAGACACACTGCAATTATTATTTCATGACCTTACATTTCTTAGAAGGTTAAAAGCTTTAGTAAGTGATCCTGTCTTCCTATGAGGAGGCTTGAGGAGAGCAAAGAAGCAAATCATTTAAATATTGCAATAAAGCAGAACCACTAAGGAACTTTATATCATCCTTATGAGCCTCCAGGATTTATGAGAAATAAGAAGGACTCTCAGAAGAACCCTGAAGCATTATTATTAATTTTCAGGTCAGTCAGTCAGTTCAGTCACTCAGCTGTGTCCTACTCTTTGCGACCCCATGGACTGCAGCACGCCAGGCCTCCCTGTCTATCACTAACTCCTGGAGTTTACCAAAACTCATCTCCATTGAGTTGGTGATGCCATCCACCCTCTCATCCTCTGTCGTCCCCTTCTCCTCCTGTCCCCAATCCCTCCCAGCATCAGGGTCTTTTCCAATGAGTCAACTCTTTGCATGAGGTGGCCAAAGTATTGGAGTTTCAGTTTCAGTATCAGTCCTTCCAATGAACACCTAGGACTGATTTCCTTTAGGATGGACTGGTTGGATCTCCTTGCAGTCCAAGGGACTCTCAAGAGTCTTCTCCAACACCACAGTTCAAAAGCATCAATTCTTCAGTGCTCAGCTTTCTTCACAGTCCAACTCTCACATCCATACACGACCACTGAAAAAACCATAGCCTTGACTAGATAGACCTATGTTGGCAAAATAATGTCTCTGCTTTTGAATATGCTGTCTAGGTTGGCCATAACTTTCCTTCCAAGGAGTAAGCGTCTTTTAATTTCATGGCTGCAGTCACCATCTGCAGTGATTTTGGAGCCCCCCAAAATAAAATCTGCCACTGTTTCCACTGTTTCCCCATTTATTTGCCGTGAAATGATGGGACTGGATGCTGTGATCTTGGTTTTCTGAATGTTGAGCTTTAAGCCAACTTTTTCACTCTCTTTTTTCACTTTCATCAAGAAGCTCTTTAGTTCCTCTTCGCTTTCTGCCATGAGGATGGTGTCATCTGCATATCTGAGGTTAATTGATTTTCTCCCGGCAGTCTTGATTCCAGCTTGTGCTTCTTCCAGCCTAGTGTTTCTCATGATGTACTCTGCAAGTTAAATAAGCAGGGTGACAATATACAGCCTGGACATACACATTTCCCGATCTGGAACCCGTCTGTTTTCCCATGTCCAGTTCTAACTGTTGCTTCCAGACCTGCACATAGAATTCTCAAGAGACAGATCAGGTGGTCTGGTATTCCTATCTCTTTCAGAATTTTCCACAGTTTATTGTGATCCACACAGTCAAAGGCTTTGGCATAGTCAATAAAGCAGAAATATATGATTTTCTGGAACTCTCTTGCTTTTTCGATGATCCAGCAGAGGTTGTAATTTGATCCCTGGTTCCTCTACCTTTTCTAAAACCAGCTTGAATATCTGGAAATACATGGTTCACATACTGTTGAAGCCTGGCTTGGAGAATTTTGAGCATTACTTCACTATTGTGTGAGATGAGTGCAATTGTGCAGTAGTTTGAACATTCTTTGGAATTGCCTTTCTTTGGGATTGGAATGAAAACTGATCTTTGTCAGTCTTGTGGCTGCTGCAGAGTTTTCCAAGTTTGCTGGCATATTGATTGTGGCACTTTCACAGCATGATCTTTTAGGATTTGAAATAGCTTAACTGGAATTCTATCACCTCCACTAGCTTTATTCATAGTGATGCTTCCTAAGGCTCACTTGACTTTGAATTCCAGCAGGATGTCTGGCTCTAGGTGACTGATCACACCATCGTGATTATCTGGGTCATGAAGATCTTTTTTGTACAGTCCTTCTGTGTATTCTTGCCACCTCTTCTTAATATCTTCTGTTTCTGTTAGGTCCATACCATTTCTGTCCTTTATTGAGCCCATCTTTGCATGAAATGTTCCCTTGGTATCTCTAATTTTCTTGAAGAGATCTCTAGTCTTTCCCATTCTATTGTTTTCCTATAATTCTTTGTATTGATCTATGAGGAAGTCTTTCTTATTTCTCCTTGCTATTCTTTGGAACACTGCATTCAAATGCTTATATCTTTCCTTTTCTCCTTTGCTTTTCACTTCTCTTCTTTTCACAGCTATTTGTAAGGCCTCCTCAGACAGCCATTTTGCTGTTTTGCATTTCTTTTTCTTGGGGGTGGTCTTGATCCCTGTCTCCTGTATAATGTCATGAACCTCTGTCCACAGTTCATCAGGCACTCTATCAGATCTAATCCCTTAAATCTATTTCTTACTTCTACTGTATAGTCATAAGAGATTTGATTTAGGTCATACCTGAATGGTCTAGGACTTTTCCCTACTCTGTTCAATTTAAGTCTTAATTTGGCAATCAGGAGTTCATGATCTGAGCCACAGTCAGCTCCCAGTCTTGTTTTTGTTGACTGTATAGAGCTTCTCCATCTTTGGTTGCAAAGAATATAATCAATCTTATTTCGGTGTTGACCATCTGGTGATGTCCATGTGTAGAGTCTTCTCTTGTGTTGTTGGAAGAGGGTGTTTGATATGAACAGTGTGTTCTCTTGGCAAAACTCTATTAGCCTTTGCCCTGCTCCATTCTGTACTCCAAGGCCAAATTTGCCTGTTTCTCCAGGTATTTCTTGACTTCCTATTTTTGCATTCTGGTCCCCTATAATGAAAAGGACATCTTTTTGGGGTGTTAGATCTAGAAGGTTTGTAGGTCTTCATAGAACTATTCAACTTCAGTTTTTTCAGCATTACTGGTCAGGGCATAGACTTGGATTATTGTGATATTGAATGGTTTGCCTTGGAAAGGAACAGGGATCATCCTGTCATTTTTGAGATTGCATACAAGTACTGCATTTTGGACCCTTTTGTTGGCTATGATGGCTACTCCATTTCTTCTAAGGGATTCTTGCCCACAGTAGTAGATATAATGGTTGTCTGAGTTAAATTCACCCATTGTCCAGGTAAATTATTTTTTTTTCTTCCCAAGTGAAGGCAAAACTTATTGTTCAAATTTACCATCTGGAATACTAAAGAATAAATATCTGTGTAAATCAATTATAGTAAAGAATTTACTTCTGGTCTGAATGGAAGTTAGAAACTTGTGAGGATTAAAAACAACAGAGTGTTGAAGGATAGCAACATCATTTATTTGTTTGATGGTCCTGGACAAATTTCCACCATTAGCCCTTAGGTTTTCTCACCAGTAAAATGGGGGTGTTGCAGAGGCTAGTATAAAGAGTAACTAAGTCTTGAGCCTATAATCTTCTACTGTGGGCTTATTTCTTGAAGGACTTCTATACTTATAGAGTATTAATCAATTCTGGAAAGTGATTTTGAGGTGCCTATCTGGAAAGTGAGTTTGAGGTGTCTATCTGAATCTTGACGGGAGGTACACTGTGAATTTTTCCAGTATCAGTTGGAGACTTTACTAAGGGAAGTGACACCTGATTCAACAGGGATAAATGATTAGTGGTTCCATAATCAACCCTAGTACCATCAGAAACAGAACAAATGGAAGATGTCAAAGGGTTGTTTAATTCACCTTGGTTGGTTACTTTGACGACTACTCTCCATCTAGAATTATTTCCCCCTTTTGGCAGAAAGAAATTTCAATGTGATTCTTCTCTGAGAAGGCCTAATAATGTATAGGAATGGAAGATCTAAGGAGAAAAGGGTAGATATCCTCAAAGAGGATACCCTTAAACAAAAGAGAATAGGTTCAGAGAGAGGAACCCCTTGAGGTTCATTAAAGATCCTCACTATTTGAACAGTTTTAGTACTCCAAGGAAGGGGTTGCTTTATTCTAGTGGGTTTGAGCACTGAGAATGTGGCTCATGTGTCAATTGGGACTAGAAGAGATTCATCCCTTATATGGAGACATGTTTCTCCCAGCCAACTAAGAAGGAGGGTTGGGAAGAGTCCCTTGGAAGCCCATCACTGAGAACTGGGAGGATGTAGGAAAAGCTGATTAGAGGCTGAAGGTACATGAAGTGCTTAAATTTGTAACAATCTCTTTTCCAGTGTCCTATCTGTTTTTAATAATAGAAGTGACTAGGAGAGTTTTGGTTTTATTTAGAGGCTTTCAGAGGCTTCCCTGGTGTCTCAGCGGGTAAAGAATCCACCTACAATGTGGAAGACATAGGTTTGTTCCCTGGGTTCAGAATATATCCTGGAGAAGGAAATGGCAACCCACTCCAGTATTCTTGCCTGGGAAATTCCATGGACAGAGGAGCCTAGCAGGCTCCAGTCCATGGAGTAGCAAAGAGTCAGACATGACTGAGCAACTAACACTCCGCAGGGGCTTTCAGGGCTTCCCTGGTGGCTCAGATGGTAAAGTATCTGCCTGCAATGCGGGAGACCTGGGTTTGATTCCTGGCTTGGGAAGGTCCCCTGGAGGGGGGCATGGCAACCCACTTCAGTATTTTGCCTGGAGAATCCCCATGGGCAGAGAATCCTGGCAGGCTACAGTCCATGGGGTTGCAAAGAGTTTGACATGACTAAACACAGCATAGCCTAGGATCTTTTGACCGCTGGAGTTGAAGAGCAAGAATTTTGGTGGTCTTTCTTTTAGGTGACCCATCTGGAGTGGGAGAAAGCTGGTTTTCGAGATTAACTAAATCTGGAGTGGACAGTTTCCCATTTCATTCTGATCCTTTTTACTAGAAGGATTCAGTTAAGCCCATTAGTAAATATATAGTTAAAAGCTCCTGCAGTGTTATCAACATCTGAAGGAAGACCAAAATTTTTTAAGAAACAATCTGAAGTTTATTGTAATAGCCATAAACATATTCATCAGGTTTTCATGTGCAAGCCTAAATTTTATTCCAATCAACAGGGTTTGGAAAAGCCTTAGGAACTGCTAAGAAGTTGCCTAGCAATTGCATGAGCCTGATCATGTAATAAGTTAGCAGAGTGTTCTCCCAGTTGTAATTCTAGAAACCTGTCAGGATTTTCCCAGTTAGCAGTTTTCATCCAATGCTGGGCCTGGCCTTCACAGACAAGCATATGGACTAGCTTATGTAAGTCAGAGAAACCAGATTGATAAGTTTGAATGACTGTATTAAATTCTTCATCAAATCAGTGAGGATCTTCAGTTACTCTGAGGAAACTTTTGACTATGGCTGATAGTTTAGATTTAGTCCAGGGAATATAAGAAATTAAGGGTTTACAGATGTCCATCAGAGTAGATAAAGAAGTTGTGGTGCATATACAGAATGGAATATTACTCAGCTATAAACAGGAACATATTTGAGTCTGCCATAATAAGGTGGATGAACCTGGAGCCTATTATACAGGGTGAAGTCAGAAAGAGAAAGACAAATACTGTATAGCAACTCATAGATATGGAACTTGGAAAGATGGTACCAATGATCCTACCTGCAGGGCAGCAAAGGAGACACAGACAAAAAGAACAGACTTTTGGACTTAGTGGGAGAGGGTGAGGGTGTGATGAACAGCATTCTAGCATTTGCGAGAATAGCATTGAAACATGTACATTACCATATGTACCAAATAGATGACTAGTGTGAGTTTGATGCATGAAGTAGGGCACCTAAAGCCAGTGCTCTGGGACATCCCATAGGAATAGAGTGGGGACAGAAGTGAGAGGGGGGTTCAGGATCAGGGGCACACATGTACACCTATGGCCAATTCATGTTGATGTATAGCAAAAACCATCACAATATTGTAATTATCCTTCAAGTAAAATTAATTAATTAAAAAAAAAGAAATTGAGGGTTTAATCTCTAGTCAGAATACTTAATTTCAAGTAAACAGGTTCTGACAAGTTCAAAGGATAGAAAAGAGATTGGGAGGAAGTTTCAGAGAGAAAAAGAATGTTGGGAAAATCATTAGCATGGGGGGACTGAGGGTATAGAGGAGGTGAAAGCAACGTGCAAGGGAAGGAAGATGGCACTGGAGGTGGAGTCTGAGCCAAAGAAGCCAGGGAAGTGTAGCATGAGACTTCAGGAGCCATTTTATCTTTCTGCAATCTTTTAATGCTTCAGTTAATCTTAATTTTTTTTCAGAGGCAATTTTAGGCTTCTAATTACATTTGGAAGCCTCAAATTACCAATTGGAATTGGCATACCATTCAGTTCTGGAAAATTTTGAGTGACTATAGTCCAATTCTGTTTTAAGAAAATTAAGTTTGGGGATTTCTAAAGTTCTCCATAATGGCCATTGATATTCTAAATTACCTTTGGTCAGCTCTGTGCATTTAGCTAGAAATATGCATGAAGAAAGACCTGTCTTTTTAAACACAAAATTGGGCAGAGCCCCTCGTGAGGGTATACTGTCAAAATACTTAGATAACAGGAATCCCATCTCTCAGAGGTTTTTCTCTAGAGTAAAAGAACAATTTTTAAACAGCTCAATTCAAATAGCTTGCAACCTAAACAGTTCAAACAACATGCAGGTTTAATAACAGCCAGCTCTAAGGAATGACTTGGTCTTAAAGTAGTCAGGTTGAAGGCTTCAGTCAGTTCACATAGAATGGCTCCTACTCCAAAGGAACGGGTGATAGCTGAACTGGCAGTTTCAGTGAAATGTCCCTCATACCCAAAGAAGTGAGCTGGAGGATTCTCAACTGGTTTCCATTGAAACAGTCTGATCTCAAAATCAGACTGAAGTGCCAAACAAGTACTTGCATACAGAGCTAGGCTTTAACCAGAAAGGGAGAAACCATAAAGTAGATCCAAATAATGCCTGGACAGCTTCAAACACAAAGAGGGCAGAGGATCGGATCCAAGAGAAAAACATACCTTCAGTTTCTGGGGTTGATGAGAAAACCAGTGAGTTCAGTGGTCCTAATTGTGGGTACTGCACCTGTTTGCTCACCGGCCCTTGAGCCATACTGAATCTTCTCTGGTTCTCACGCAGACCACAAAAACATTAACCTAAAACAAAAAGATTGAAAGTTAAGACGGACTTATTTTGGGATCAGGAGAGATTTGCAATTTGGGGTCTGAAACAATGGGAAACCATGTGCAAATTCCCCCCATGTTAAAGGAAGGATAGATCTTCTATAAAAAGAAAAGGGAGTTGGGAGGGAGAAGGAAATGGCAACCCTCTCCAGCATCCTTGCCTGGAGAATCCCATGGACAGAGGAGTCTAGCCGGCTACAGTCCACAGTGTTGCAAAGAGTCTGACATAACCGAATGACTAACACTTTTACTTCACTTTCGTAGATACAGCTGAAGTCCAATCCCCATTAACTTCTCTCTTTCTTCACTCTGAAGATTGCTTTATATTGAAGTCAGTATGTTTTATTTTCTTACCTTTATATATACTCTTGCATACAGAACAGCTATCTGGTGACCAGAGAGCTGAAGTGACCTATCTAAAATTAGTGGTTCTCAGACTTTTGGACTTCGTGGAGGAGAAACACTTATAAATAAATGGATTTACAGATAAATCATAAATAGGGGTTCCACTGGTGTGTGCATGTATGTGTATGTGCCAAGTAAAAATCTTTAAAAATGGCATCTATTATCATATCTACTATACCTATCACCATCTACTATTATTCATTTTAATGCAACAATTAGGAAGTAATCTTAGTAATCAGGATAGTTATTAAAATTGTATATATTCAGTTATTGGAAAGCCCTCTACAGTACCCTTACTTTTAACCAGTAACAACTTTACCAGAAGCTACTAATCACTCTATTCAGATCAGCTTTGGGGAGCCATGGAGAGAGCTGATGAATGGTAGAGATGGGAATAGAACTTGGGGTTCCTGACTCCCTAGTGCAGTGCTCTTTTCACTACATTATGCTGTTATTAGTCATCTACTTCTTATGGTTGACCCAGGGCACAAAATGATCTATTTCATAAACCTATAATAGTCTCTCATAACCAAATCCTTGAATTAAAACATTTGAAGTCCCCCTTTAAAAGGTCAATGTGCTATCTGGATGTGATAACCCATAAATCATTATCATTCACTTAACATTAATTTGTCAGATATTTCGATTAATTACTGGTCATTTTAGAACATGAAAGTATATGACCAACAGCTGGAGACCTTTGAAAACTAGAGGGGTAAAAGGAAAGCAGGGCTCACACTGCAAAAGGAATGTCTAATAACTTCACATAATGAAGTTAAATAACAAAAACAATTTTTAGCAGTAAAATGCATTGGAAGAAGGAAAAATTTCTCTGCAGGCTTTTTTTTCTCCCTAACTTCATAAAGTTGAAGAGCTCCAAGGTTCATTTCTTACATCTTTTCTTTATCTAAACTAACTTTCTGGTCATCACATCCAGTTTCAAAAAACCTTTAAGTATCAAATGTTATCTCCAATCTAGGTCCTTTTCCTCAAAATCAGATTTTTATATCCATTTGCCCACTCAATATCTTCATGTTGATGTCTAATAAGCATCTCAAACTTAATGTACTCAAATCCAAACTCTTGATCTCCTTTTCCAAACCTTTTCCAACTGCAGTTTTTCTGTGTCCATTATTGATAACTCAAGCCAAAAACTTTGGAGTCATTTTCAATGTTTCCTTTTTCTCCTGCACTACATCATCCAATTTGTCACAAAATCTTATTGATTCTCTCTTCAAAATAAATCCAGAGTCTGACCACTTCCCATCATACCTACCACTAGCAAACTGACCCAAGCCACCATCAATTCTCATATGAGTTAGTGTAATAGCCTCAGATTTGGTCTCTCTGCTTCCATTCTTGCCCTTATATTCCATTCAAAACAGAGTAGACTGGGTGATCTTTTAAGTGGAAATTAGATAATTTAAACTTTGATCAATACTTTCCCCTCAAATTTGGTCCCTCTGCTTCCATTCTCCCCCTTATAATCCATTCAAAACAGAGTAGACTGGGTAATTTTTTAAGTGAAAAGTAGGTGATTTAAACTTTGATCAACACTTTCCAATAGTTCTCCACCTCAAAGTAAAAGACAAAAGCCTTAAAATCATATACCAGCCTCTATGATGGGTTCTAGTACTCAGTAGTAGAAATATATGTGAGCAATTTATACAATTTTAGATTTTCTAATAACCACATTAAAAAGAAGCAGGCAAAATTAATTTTAATAAATTCTATCCAATATATAAAAATGCTATTACTTTACCATTTAACTAATATAAAGTATTATTTTTAATATTAAATATCATTTACTTTTTGAAGATTATTTAGCTCCATAGACTAGAATGGAAGTTCCAGAGGGCAGGGGTTTGTTTCAACTCTTGTTTTATTGCTACTGTATCTTCAGTGCTTAGAAATTACCAGATACACAGTAAAAAATTTTTTTAATGATAGAATAAAAGATTTTTGTGGACGTTGCCAAACAAATTCCTTATGTAAAGTAACACTGCTTGATTTAAAACACTCTAAGACTCTTGCATTTCTATACTACACACTTCAAAACCACAAACACAGAAGTTCACATTGGCCACCATGACTCCATTTAAACTACTTAACATTGCTGAACATAGCTTAAATGGTATGCATTTCACAGAAGATATGTTGAGTTGGCCAAAAAGTTCATTCGGGTTATTTGAACGAACTATTTGGCCATTGTTTTGAGAAATGCTAATATTGGGAGAAACTGAGTAAAAGGTACCCAGAAACTCTCTTATTATTTCTTACAACTATGTATGGATCAACAGTTATCTCAAAATGAAAAAGAGAAGTACTGGATGTTATGAAAGCATAGAGTAGATCTGATGAATCAAGAGGGCTATCTTGAGGGAGCAACATTTGGCCTCAAATAGGGAAATGGATAGAAGATAACTGGATGTGGGAGGGGGGGTAGAGGAACATTCCAGGCAGTAATATTATTCTGTTGAATTGTGGAGGAAGAAATTAAAAGAAACAGTGGCTGATGCAGGAAAATGGATGGCTATAAAAGTAGTATAGGCAAGAAATAATGGTAGTTTGTTCTCAGATGATGATAGTTAATGAACTCAATAGCTTTCCAGAATGTGAAATAAAGTGACAGAAAAGACTTAAAGATGGATGAATGTAAGTTATTTTAATGTGTTTAATACAAATATTTCACATTGTTTAGTAATACTGAAAACATTAGGTAATTGTAATTCTGAAAATGTTGTAAACAACCAGGACACAGTAATACATACCTTTCAGAAATTGTTTGAAAAACATGATTTGCACAAAACACTAATGGATGCCATTTCACCTGTCATACAAGCAAAGAAAATAATTGTTACACGTAAACCTTTTCTTCCCAACAAGTGCTCAATATATACCACCAGAGAAAAATGAAACTCTATCAACTTATATGTCCCTATTTACTCAGGCATCCATTCAACATATTGAACAGTAACTATATTCAGACATTAAATATACAGAGATTAAAAAGACATGGGTCTTATCAAAGGTTAGTCTCTGGAGGCCTTCAAACCTGAGTTTGAGTTTTGGCTCTGTGCTTCATATCGATCTGTATTAGGTTAGGTATATTATTCTTGTCATCAGTTTCCTCATCTTTAAAATAGAAAGAATGGTATTACCTAATTTTTAGGATGTCTGTTCTGCTCCATACAAGTTCTAAGTTGCTATCAGCTTGGTTATTTCTGTTAATTGACAGTAGAACATTTCCTTGTTCTTAACACACCATGCTTCACTAATGTCTGGGAAACAACTGTATCTGGGTTCTCCCAATAACTGACAGTTTTCCCCTGCTTCTTTGTGGATCTATTTCCTTTATCTATTCCTTAAAAAATTAATTTGTGGCTTTGCCCTCAAAACACTGACTGTCTCACTTCTTCACATTCTCCCCAGGACTCTCATGAAAGCATGTGGTTTCATCAAAACCATACAGGTTCTGAACATCAAGTCTCTATCTCTAACCCTGTTGCTGCACTGACATTCTATACGAGCATGTTTATTAAACATTTGCTGAAGTTCTTTTCCTAGATTTTCCAAGTTTTCTCAAATCAAAAACAAGCAAAACAAAATTCATCATCTTAACTCCAAAACATGCTCTACTTTGTTTATTCTGTATCTTGCCTAATGTCACAAACACACCATCCAATCATCCTAGATAGAACCTGACAGTATCCTTGAATTGCCTTCCCCTCAAAAAATAATGTTGTGAAATACTTTAGATACACAGAAAAGCTTTAAGTATAACATAAAAGCCACTCATATGTCTATCAACAAGCTTTGTCATGACTGAAAATTTCGCTGTATTTATTTTAGGTCCTCGCTTTAAGTAAACAAATCCTTGGAAACATGTATATAGGTACATACCTCCAAAGCACCATTTTTCTCCCTCCCTCTCTAGACGTGACCAATGTTTTGAACTTAGTATTCATGATTTCCAAGAATGTTTTTGTACTTCCGTAACAGAGTGATGTATACATAAACATATATTCATACGTATTCTGAATACATATATGATTTAAACCTTAATGAGTAGAATTATCCTGCGCATATACATCTACAATTTGATGTTTTTGTTCAGCCTTATAATTGTGATATTGATCCATGTGCTTTGAATCATTTTTATTGCTTTATAGTAATCCTTTGTAGAAGCATACCATGATTCATCTTCTTGACTGAAATTTGTTTTCCTTTTTTCCTTTTACTACCAGTGCTATAATTTTTATTCTTCAAAAAATGTCTCCATGTGTACATGTACAGGAGCTTTTCTAAGGAATAACTTGGAGTACAATTACTTGGTATGTCTATCTTTATCATTACTCTTTTTTCTCATTACTATCTATTTTACTTCTTCTCTAGAGTAGTTGTACCCATTTATGTACTTACCTGCAGCATAAGAGTCACATTGTTTCACAACTCCACAGACACCTGATATTGTTGGAGTTTACTTCTATTTTAATCTAATGTATGTGAAATGCTGTTTCATTTATTTTAATGTGCATTTTCCTAATTTTTATATATGCATTAGCCATCAAGGTTGGTTCTTTTATAAATGACTGTGTATATTCTTTGGTCTTTCATTTTGAATTTTTATATTTTTCTTATTCTTTTGTGATACACATGTATTTTTATTATTCTAAACAGAAGTCTTTGTCAGAATGATGGATTGCAAAGAGTTCTTCCAATATGAGAGGTGCTTTTCTAATTTTGCTTGTGCCTTTTTTGTACAGAAGTGCCTAATTTTAATAATGTTAAAATGTTACTCTTTTTTGTAAGATTTAAGCATTTTTTTTTGTGTGTTTTATATACAAAATCTATTTTACCCACAAATCACAAATATTTTCTCATTTTTCTTTGTAAAAGTTTGATGGATTTTTTTTTCATATTTAAATCTGCATTCAATTTGAGATTTATGTTTTTAGTTTAAAATATGGAATAAATATAAATATTTTCTTTGTTGTTGTTTGTTCATCACGTCATGTCCAACTCTTTTGCAATCCACGGACCTTAACCCCCCTGCTCTTCTGTCCATGGGATTTCCCAGGCAAGAATAAGTAGTGTTGTCATTTTATTCTCCAGGGGATCTATCCAAGCTGGGAATTGAACCTCATCTCCTGGATTGGTGGATTCTTTACCACTGATCTACCAGGGAAGCCTATAAATATTTTAAGCATAACTAGTTGTACCAATACCCCTTATTTAAAAGCCCATGTTTTTTTGTACTTAATTGTAGTAGCCCTTCCTTTTACATATCAGATCATTATATATGAATGCCCTCATAGTGTATCCACCGGGGAATGTCTATCCTTATAATGACACATTTCTTAACAAATCTTTATAATATTGATACATTGTAAAGCATGCATCTCCTTTGGTTTTCAAAATTATATTTCTTATTCTTGATATCTTGTATAACTATATAAATTTTCAGATCTATATGTCAATTTTCATGACAAAACATCCTTTTTAGAATTTTGAGGGGAACTACATTAAATTTATAAGTCAATTAAGGGATTATTGTCATGTACGCTATTTTGTCTTCCTTTCCATGACTATAATATACACTCCATGTAATTGTTTATTTTATAATTTTCACATATATTCATGTTTATGCAAAAATATCTTGCAAAATTTTACTAGTTTTATTCCCAGGCATTGTATTTTTTGGTTGCCATTATAAATGAGAGCTTAAAAAAATTTAAATTTTTATTGTTTATTCTTGGTACAGATGGGGATCAGAATATACCACCTCAATACCTACCTCTTTGGTATAAAGATTATTTCAAGCTGATTGTTTTATGAAATAGTCACAGGAGAAGTTCTGAAAATGGAGAAAAGTTTACCTTTTTGTAAGAGACATTTATTTACACTTATAGTGGAAATCTCCATCTGTTACTGTGTGTGTCTCTCTCTGTACCAGGATGATTAAAACTCCAGAAACTCTTATTAATAGAGAAGGCAATGACTTAAATCTGCATAACTGCCTTACCCTTGTTTACTGTGCTTTTCTTGATAACTTCCCTTAACTGGCCTCCCTTCCCCCACAATATCTTTTGTCTTTAGCTGGAGATGGTACTTACAGTGGTAGCTTAGGACATTTTGGAGAATTACTCAGTTTCCCTGGGTCTCTCCCATGTATACTGAAAGTATGCATGTTATTTAACTTCTGTTTGTTTTTCTCCTATTAATCTGTCATATTGCAGGAAGGCCTCAGCCAAAAAACTAGATAGGTAGAGGGAAAATGGTTTCTCCTTCCTTAGGGTACACAGGAACGCAAATGAGTTTTGGGTATTGATCTTTGCATTCCTCAAGTTGTTATTGCAAGGGAAGAAAAATGATATATTCAAACAATGGAACATTTCTCAACCATTAAAAGAAACAGGAATACTGATGAATGCTACAACATGGATAAACCTTGAAAACATTTTGTTAAGTGAAAGAAGTCAGTCACAAAAAGCTACATATTGTTTGATTCCATTCATGAGAAATGTCCAGAGTAGGTAAATGCATGAAGACTAAAAACATATTAGTGGTTGGTGAGAGTTGAGTGTAGGAAAGTATGGGGATTGATTGCTAATAGATATCAGGTTTCTTTCAGGATAATGAACTATTTTGGAATTAAATATAGGTAATGGTTGCACAATTCTGTGAGTATACTAATAAAGAGTTCTATATTTTTAAAGGCTAGATTTTGTGATATATGAATTATATCACAAAAAGGGGAAAATATGTAATACAGGTTTCAGATCTTTCCTATGAAAATATCTGAGACTTGTGTGTGTGTCTATGTTTGTGTGTGTGCATGGCTTCCTTAGATTTAAATTACAGATTCTGGTTCTTCTTTTTTTTTTTTTTCCCACCGTGACTCGCGCCATGTGGGATCTTAGCTCCCCAAACAGGGACTGAACTCACGCTCCCTGCAGTAGAAGTGCAGAGTCTTCACCACAGGACCTCCAGTGAAGTCCCCAGGTTCTTTATTGATTATAATTCTATTCACTTTTTCATTTTATATTGAATCAGCTTTAGAAAGTTATTTTTAAGAAATAATCTATTTCATATAATTTATTGGCATAAAGTCATTCATAGTATTCTCTTATAATAGATTTTCTTCTTATATTTTATTTAGCCTTTCTTGATATTTATAGTAGTAGGTTTCACACATTATCCAGTCTGCTTTGTAGTCAGCATTGGAGGGCCCTGCCCAAATTCAATTATTCATATGTCTTGACAATATCTTATCAAATCTTTCTTGAAGCCATCTCCTCTACACCCATGATAATATTGCAATAGTTTCAGCCTTCATAATCTCATTTGCAAATTACAGCATTATTTTCCTAATGAATTTCCTTGTTTTCAAGCTTTTAATCATTAAATTTCCTTATAAGTCTATCAAAGGTCATTCATTCATTCAGTGTCCACTAATGTGAATATAAAATAAAAAATTGCTTTGTTTAGGACTTTCCTGGTGGTCCAGAGGTTAAGAATCCTCCTGCAAACAGCAGTACATTTGTGCGTGCTCAGTCACTCAATTATATCCAACTCTTTGTGATCCCCATGAACTCTAGCCCTCCAGGCATCTCTCTCCATGATATTCTTTAGGCAAGAATACTGGCATGGGTAGCCATGTCTCCTCCAGGGGAATCTTTCCCACACAGGGATCAAACCCACACATCTTATGTCTCCTACTTTGGTAGGTGTGTTCTTTACCACTAGCACCACCTGTGAAGCCCTAACCAAAGATTGTTTCCTCCAAAAACCCTTCTTAAAGCACTTCTTTATCCACAGACCACGTCTTGTTTCACATCTTCTGTACTTTTCTAATACCCTGCACATTTCTTACTGGTTGCACTTCCACATTGTTTTATAATTATGTGATTCTATGCCTCTTTATCCTTCTAGAACTTAAAGTATTTGAGGGCTAGATATTTGTCATATATTGTATTCTAAGTACCTATCATGGTACTTGAGGTAGAGAAAGATTTTAATGTACATTTGTTGAATAAATGAGTAAATAAATGATTGGAGAATAAACTTAATTTAAGTTGAAGATTTATTAAGGAAAATAAGCTTGAAAGTTAGTTTGGTGCCAACTTTTGCAGGCCTTTGAATGTAAGTTGAGTATGGTGTCAAATTAGTATGAAATTTAGGAAATCAGGGATTATCAAGTTCTCTGGTTTTCACAGTCCTAAACTATTTGCTCTTTGTTCAATGATGTATTTTAAGAAAGCATTTAATTATCATGAATTTTCAATATGTGGTCATCATTTATTACTTTATATCTATGCACATAGAATTTTTACGGGTATTTAACCCATGATCTATAAGTAAATATAAACCTTTCAAAATTTATTGCTGTGATGTAAGTGGTGTCAAGAAGGGGGGAATTCCCCCAAAACCCTCAGTCTCTCTTGAGTTCTTGTAGATGAACCAATAAGAAAATGGACACAAGCCAAATTAATAGCAGAAAAATAAATTTTAAATCACATGCACAGAGGTCTCAAAGAGAAGTGGCCCAAGCAAGAAGTTTTTATAATTTTTGAACAGAGAATAAATTTGTGAGGAATTGACAGGACAAAGAAACTTGGGTTTTGGGTATGAAACCAAGCCCTTCTGTTCCTCTCACTTTTTGTTTGTAGATAAAACCTTTAGTCTCCTAGGCCTTCTCTAATTCCAAAGAGAAGACTCAAGGAGTTACTAATTAGGAAAGTGAGTGAATGCAGAAACCAAAGTAGTTAAGACAGAAAGGTGGTGGTTTTGTTGCTAACTCATGTCCGACTTTTGCGACCCCATGGACTCTAGCCTGCCAGGCTCCTCTGTCCATGGGAGTCTCCAAGCAAGAATACTGGAGTGGGTTATCATTTCCTTCTCCAGGGGATCTTCTTGACCCAGGAATCAAACCTAGGTCTCCTGCCTTGCAGGCAGATTCTTTAGGGACTGAGCTACTAGGGAAGATGAGATAAAACAGAGACCCAGTTCCTCCCCAAGGGATATACATAACAATCAGATGCATACCTTTGAGTTGTTCTGCAGGAACTAAAACACACTTCCCCCACTCCCACCAGGTGGAAAATGGTGACTACATGCTGAGCACAAACAAGGAGACCCCAGACCAGTTGAAACCAGAAGGATGACAATTAAGATACTTGAAACAGGAACCTGTTGCCTCTCCAACAACAACCAATCAGAAGAAAGTCCATGAGTTGATCGCATACCCTACAAACCCCATGCCTGAGGTTGCCTTAAAAACCCTTCTCTGACAACCACCAGGGAGTTTTGGTCTAAAGACCATGAGCTGCCCTTTCCCCTTGCTTCTTGCCTGCAGTAAATTCTGTACTTTCTTTTATTTATTTATTTATTTGAGGTTCCCACCAAATCTAAGTACCATGTGCAATTTATTTATTTATTTATTTTATTTATTTTTATTAGTTGGAGGCTAATTACTTTACAATATTGTAGTGGTTTTTGCAATACATTGACATGAATCAGCCATGGATTTACATGTGTTCCCCATCCTGAACCCCCCTCCCACCTCCCTCCCCATCCCATCCCTCTGGGTCATCCCAGTGCACCAGCCCTGAGCACTTGTCTCACGCATTCAACCTGGACTGGCGATCTGTTTCACACTTGATAATATACATGTTTCAATGCTGTTCTCTCAGATCCCACAACTTGGTGTCACTACATTGACTTTGCAGCATAGTGAATGAGTGAAGCCAAGTTCTCTTTGCTAACAGGTGTTTAATCAGAGAAGAATCTAAACATAGTTCAGGCTTGAGGTATTAAATTAAAGAAATAACAAGGTTTGTTTAAACAGCCTTCTCAGTCCAAATTCCTTATCACTGGTCATAAGGGATGCAGGGAGTACACTTTTTGCATGAGGGTTATTTTTCCTGCTTACATACAGGGAGACAACAGAGGAGGGTCAGATTGTTACTCTTGTATTGGCCATTTCATAAGTAAATGTAATTTGAAATAATCAATATGCTATTGTGACAAATTTGGGGGTAGTCCACCCTGAGCCCCAGCAGTGGCAAATTACATGAAGGAAATTTTATTTTGAGCTCTTTTAATCTAAATAACTTAAAATTGATCATTAAATTGTTACGTGCAAGACCTGACACACAGTGTCAAACACAGATGTAGGAGTCTGGACCAAGCAAGGAGAATGGATGGCTCATACTCAAAAACCCCAAACTCCCTGAGGGTTTTCAGGAAGTTTTTATAGGCAAGATTTGGGGTGAGGGCTGCAGGGTGTTTGACTTTCTTCTGATTGGCTGGTGGTCAGGCAACAGAGTAGAGCTCCAGGAATCTTGTGCTAAGCCAGAAGTTACCATCCTCCACCCGGGTGGGGACAGAGGAGCCTGGTAGGCTATGGTCCATGGGGTGGCAAAGAGTCAGACTCCATTGAGTGACTGAGCAGGCACCTGGGTGGGAACCTTAATTCGTGCAAAAGAACTAAAAGATATTGTTATGTATATTCCTTGAGGAAGAACCAGAATCCTGTTTTAATGACTCCACTTGGTTGTTCTTCCTTTGTTTCTGTGTTTCCTCCATTCCTGATTAGCAACTGTTTGAACCTGCCCTTTCTGTCTGCCTTCTGATGAATTAGTGATGGACAGGGAAACCTGGCATTCTGCAGTTCAAGGGGTTGCAAAGAGTCAGACACGACTGAGCAACTGAACTGAACCTGCCCTTTGGAACTCAGGGAAGGTCATGGAAGCTGAATGAAGCTATTTCCTACAAACAAGAAAGGGGGACGTAAATTTGTACCCTGGAGCCTCACAGGGTCATGCTCCAATTCAATCTCTGTTATTGTGATTTATAAGAAATGTACATTTTGTCATTCAAGTGACTAAAATATATTTCACATATATATTTGGTCTTCTTCCACAGTACCTGATGCATAGCTCTTAAAACACTTGGAATTTCCTGGGCAATAAGAGCGGTCTGAGCAACTTTTGTCATACTATTTGGTCTAATGTCCTCAGTTCCTGAAACAGCTTTAGAGCCATAAAGATGACATGGGTGTATTGTTATTCTTAACAAGCTCCTTTCCAAAACTGAGTTTACAGTTCCTCAGGTGACTTATAGAGATCACCTAAGGATGGGGGCTAGTTGCCAGGGGAATCAACAAAAGAATAAAACACTGGAATTTCCAGTCCCACCCTCCTTGACATTCCTAGAGAAAGGAGGCATTGGAAGTTTGATCAACCACTAATGGAATGGCTTATGATTTAATAACTCATACATATACAATGGATCCTCCATAAAAATCTAAGAGGACCAGGTTCAGGGAGCTTAGCAGTTGTTGAACATGTGGAGGTTTGGGGAAAGTGGTGCACCTACAGAGAATACAGAAGCATCACGTCATTTCCTATATCTCGTCCTATGCATCTTATCCATGTAGCTGCTCCTGAGTTACATTATTTTACAATAAGCTTCCCTGTCCATGGGATTTCCCAGGCAAGAATACTGGAGTGGGTTGGCATTTCCTACTCCAGGGGATCTCCTCCCCTCCCCCCCCACCCCGCCCCAGGGATTGAACCTGTGTCTCCTGCATCTCTTGCATTGGCAAGGGTATTCTTTACCACTGTGCCACATGGGAAGTCCATAATAAGCCAGTAATACAGCATCCAGTCCCATCAGTTCATGGCAAATAGATGGGGAACAATGGGAACCGTGACAGACTTTATTTTCTTGGGCCTCAAAATCACTGCAGATGGTGACTGCAGCCATGAAATTAAAAGATGCTTGCTTTTTGCAAGAAAAGCCACGACAAACCTAGATAGTTTATTAAAAAGCAGAGACATTACATTGCTGACAATTCTCCATCTAGTTAGTCAAAGCTATGGTTTTTCCAGTAGTCATGTATGGATGTGAGAATTGGACCATGAAGAAAGCCGAGTGTCGAAGAATCAATGTTTTTGAACTGTGGTGTTGGAGAAGACTCTTGAGAGTCCCTTGGACTGCAAGGAGATCCAACTGGTAAATCTTAAGGAAATCAGTCCTGAATATTCATTGGAAGGACTGATGCTGAAGCTGAAGCTCCAATACTATGGCCACCTGATGTGAAGAACTGACTCATTTGAAAAGACCCTGATGCTGGGAGAAATGGAAGGCAGGAAGGGAATGAGATGACAGAGGATGAGATGGTTGGATGGCATCACGGATTTGATGGGCATGAGTGTGAGCAAGCCCTGGGAGTTGGTGATGGACAGAGAAGCCTGGTGTGCTGCAGTCCATTGAGTTTCAAAGAGTCAAACATGACTGAGTGACTGAACTGACTGACTGAGAGTAAGTAAATGTTTCTGAGTTCTGTGAGTTGCTCTACCAAATTAATTGAACCTAAGGATTTGGGACTGTATACCAATGTCACAGGATAAATATCTCTGGAACTGACCAAGCCCCATAGCAACTGTTGCCATGAGCCTCTGGGTTTAAACCAGTCAGTTCACTGACCCCATATTAGGTAAAATACCCACCCTATTATCCACCCTACAGCATCCTAACCAACCACCTAATGCCACCACTCCAGTAGGAAATTTCTCTCTCTTGATACTATAAAAACTGGCTGCTAGTTTGTGAAAGGGTCCGGCTCTCCCTTGAGATGTCCCAATGTTCTAACAGCATCTCCCACTCTAACAAACTTTATTCTGCTCTCATTCTACCTCATGTCTGGAAATTCTTTTCTAAATCATGAACAGACCATTACGAAGGAAGCAGTCACGGGAAACTCCAATCTGTTGCAGGTTAGTCAGTAACAACCTAGACTTGTGATTGGCACTGAAGTAGAGGGCAGTTTTGTGGAAATGCACCCTTAACCTGTGGAATCTGTTGCTATCTCTTGGTAGATATTGTAAGAATTGAGTTGAATTGTAGGACACCCAGCTGATGCTCAGTACAGTTCAGTTCAGCTCAGTTGCTCAGTCGTGTCCGAGTCTTGGTGACCCCACGGACTGCAGCACACCAGACCTCCCTGTCCATCACCAACTCCCAGAGTTTACTCAAACTCATGCCCATTGAGTCAGTGATGTCATCCAACCATCTCATCCTCTGTTGTCCCATTCTCCTCCCCCCTTCAATCTTTCCAAGCATCAGGGTCTTTTCAAAAGAGTCAGTTCTTCATATCAGGGGGCCAAAGTATCGGAGTTTCAACTTCAGCATCAGTCCTTCCAATGAATATTCAGGACTGATTTTCTTTAGGATGGACTGGTTGGATCTCCTTGCTGTCCAAGGAACTCTCAATAGTCTTCTCCAACTCTACAGTTCAAAAGCATCAATTCTTCAGTGTTCAGCTTTCTTTATAGTTCAACTCTCACATCCATACATGACTACTGGAAAAAACATAGCTTTGACTAGATGGACCTTTGTTGGCAAAGTAATGTCTCTAATTTTGAATATGCTGTCTAGGTTGTCATAGCTTTACTTTCAAGGAGCAAATATCTTTTAATTTCATGCCTGTAGTCACCATCTGCACTGATTTTGGAGCCCCCCCAAAATAAAGTCTGTCGCTGTTTCCTTTGTTTCCCCATCTATTTGCCATGAAGTGATGGGATCAGATGCCGTGATTGCAGTTTTCTGAATGTTGAGCTTTAAGGCAGCTTTTTCACTCTCCTTTTTCACTTTCTTCAAGAGGCTCTTTAGTTCTTTACTTTCTGCCATAAGGGTAGTGTCATCTGCATATCTGTTGTTATTGATATTTCTCCTGGCACTCTTGATTCCAGCTTGTGCTTCATTCAGCCCAGCATTTCTCATGATGTACTCTGCATAGAATTTAAATAAGCAGGGTGACAATATACAGCCTTGACATACTCCTTTCCCGATCTGGAACCCATCTGTTGTTCCATGTCCAATTCTAACTGATGCTTCTTGACCTGCATACAGAATTCTCAAGAGGCAGGTCAGGTGATCTGGTATTCCCATCTCTTGAAGAATTTTCCACAGTTAGTTGTAATCCACACAGTCAAAGGATTTGGCATATTTAATAAAGCAGAAGTAGATTTTTTACTGGAACTCTGTTGCCTTTTTGATGATCCAACAGATGTTGGCAATTTGATCTCTGATTCCTCTGCCTTTTCTAAAACCAGCTTGAACATCTGGAAGTTCACGGTTCACGTACTGTTGAAGTCTAGCTTGGAGAATTTTGAGCATTACTCTACTAGCGTGTGAGATGAGTGCAATTGTGCGGTAGCTTGAACATTCTTTGGCATTGCCTTTCTTTGAGATTGGAATGAAAACCGATCTTGTCCAGTCCTGTGGCCACTGCTGAGTTTTCCAAATTTGCTGGTATATTGAATGCAGCACTTTCACAGCATCATCTTTTAGGATTTGAAATAGCTCAACTTGAATTCCATTACCTCCACTAGCTTTGTTCATAGTGATGCTTCCTAAGGCTCACTTGACTTCACATTCCAGGATGTCTGGCTTTGGGTGAGTGATCACACCACCGTGATTATCTGGGTCGTGAAGATCTTTATTGTATAGTTCTTCTGTGTATTCTTGCCACCTCTTCTTAATATCTTTTGCTTCTGTTAGGTCCATACCACTTCTGTCCTCTATTGAGCCCATCTTTGCAAGAAATGTTCCCTTGGTATCTCTAATTTTCTTGAAGACATCTCTAGTCTCCCATTCTATTGTTTTCCTCTATTTCTTTGCACAGATCACTAAGGAAGGCTTTCATATCTCTCCTTGCTATTCTTTGGAACTCTGCATTCAGATGGGTATATCTTTCCTTTTCTCCTTTGCTTTTTGCTTTTTTTTCTTTTCATAGCTGTTTGTAAGGCCTCCTCAGACAACCATTTTGCCTTTTTGCATTTCTTTTTCTTAGGAATGATCTTGAACACTGCCTCCTGTACAATGTCAGGAATTTCTGTCCAAAGTTCTTCAGGCACTGTATCAGATCTAGTCCCTTAAATCTATTTCTCACTTCCACTGTATAATCATTAGGGATTTGATTTAGGTTATAGCTGAATGTTTTAGGCATCTTCCCTACTTTCTTCAATTTAAATCTGAATTTGGCAAGAAGGAGTTCATGATATGAGCCATAGTCAGCTCCCGGTCTTTTTTTTTGCTGACTGTATAGAGCTTCTCCATCTTTGGCTGCAAAGAATATAATCAATCTGATTTCAGTGTTGACCATCTTGTGATGTCCATGTGTAGAGTCTTTTCTTGTGTTCTTGGAAGAGGGTGTTTACCATGAATAGTGTGTTCTCTTGGCAAAACTCTACTAGCCTTTGCCCTGCTTCATTCTGTACTCCAAGGCCAAATTTGCCTGTTACTCCAGGTATCTCTTGACTTCCTATTTTTACATTCCAGTCCCCTATAATGAAAAGGACATCTTTTTTGGGTGTTAGTTCTAGAAGTTTTGTAGATCTTCATAGAGCCATTCAACTTCAGCTCTTCAGCATTACTGGTCAGGGCATAGACTTGGATTACTGTGATATTGAATGATTTGCCTTGGAAACAAACAGAGATCATTCTGTCACTTTTGAAATTGCATCCAAATACTGCATTTAGGACTCTTTTGTTTACTATGATGGCTACTCCGTTTCTTCTAAGGCATTCTTGTCCACAGCAGTAGATATCATTGTCATCTGAGTTAAATTCACCCATTCCAGTCCATTTTAGTTCACTGATTCCTAGAATGTCGACATTCACTCTTGCCATCTCCTGTTTGACCACTTCCAGTTTGCCTTGATTCATGGACCTAACATTCCAGGTTCCTATTTTGCTTTTTACAGGATTGGACTTTACTTCCATCACCAGTCACATTCACAAATGGGCGTTGTTTTTGCTTTGGCTCTGTCTCTTCATTCTTTTCGGAGTTATTTCTCTACTGATCTCCACCGGCATACTGGATACCTACCGACCGGGGGAGATCATCTTTCAGTATACTATGTTTTTGCCTTTTCATACTTTCATGGAGTTCTCAAGGCAAGAATACAGAAGTAGTTTGCCAATCCCTTCTCCAGTGGACCACGTTTTATCAGAACTCTCCGCCATGTCTTGGGTGTCTCTACACAGCATGGCTCATAGTTTCACTGAGTCAGACGAGCCTGTCGTCTTTGTGATCAGATTGGTTAATATCTGCTGATGTTAGAGACTTGTTTTATGGTGTGGGGAAATCTCCACACAAACATTGAAATTGGTTCCAGAACATTTATTATCATAAATTTATTAACATTTAAATGTTAACTGTAAATATACAATAAATACATAATATTGTTAAAAACATTGTGTTGCCTTTTTAATGGATGGCTATAAAGATCCTTATTTATATTGTAGAGTATTTTCTTATACAGCATTATGATTTTTATCTGAACTCTCATTTAATTCATCATTAATTTTCATAATGTTCTAAGGGGTTTCATTTAATTCAGAGATACTTTTGATAAGTATTGTATTAGAAGACAATAAGGAAAAATATTTCCCTAAGCCAAGGTGGCCTATCATTTATTTCTCCACTCTGAAAGCTAATTTCTTTTCTTTATGGATTGATGACTGCAAAACAAAGATTGTGCAGTTATAGTAAAACTCAGCGAGTATCAATAGATCTAAATTTTCTATAAACTCTTGATTATCTGAAGGCCAATTAACAAGTTTTCAGCTATAAGTGGCTGTAGCTCTTCTCAGGTCTCTGGCTGCCCAGCCTTAGGGCTCAGAGCTACTTCTCGGCACCTCACAAAGTAGACAGGAGGGAAGAAAAATAAGGTAATTTGGCTCCTTGACAATATCTTTGGAATAATTGGATTTGGGGAGGAAGATTCAAAATAGAGCATGGCAAGCTACAAACACACAGTTCCCATTTGTTGTGAATACAGGTTTGTGCTCTGCTTGATTTCAGAGGCTCGGTAAGTGGGTTGTGCATAATAGACAGATGGTTCTAGAGTTGGAGTTATTCTGTGCTGAAATTCTAAATTTTAAACATAATTAAAAGTCCTTTCTTCCACCAGTTTGCCCTAGCCAGTAATTATTATTAAGAATTATTCCAACAGTGTATAGTTACCAGGGAACATATATGATATTTAAATGTCTCGCTTTATTTAAACAAAAACAAAAACCTTCTGCAGAGCCAAATACTAATTTTCAGTCCCAATTTCAGTTTCATTTTTCAGTTGAGAAAACTGAAGTAAGGGCAAATAAATAGGTGTTTTTCCTCAGACATGTTGCCACAACTTTTGCTCTGAAACAGCATTTGTCAGATTGGGGCCCATGAAAGCCAATCCAGATGGCAAAAAAAAAAATAGGATTAAATCGTGATCAGGAAATTAGCCAAAGGTTCCTAAAATCCAGCTTAAAGTACAGTGTGGAAAATGGAATGTTGCCTGCCATTCCAGTAAACAATGAATATTGCTAGCTATAAAGTCATTAGCTACTACAGTTTCCTGTCCCACGCTCCCCATGACAGTGTACCCTCAGGGGAATTCAGGATGGACAGAAACAGGATACTGGCCCTAGATAGTTAAGGTGAATATCTAAGGTATAATTTCAATGAGCCTAGACTCTTGCTTCTTCTAATACATGGAAAAGCACAAAAATCACTAATTTTACATGTCTGTTTTGGGAACTAACAGTAATCTTTTGATGTTCAACTACATTTTTTTAAAGCAAAACTGCTATATATTCTGTTTCCTCCCTTACCTCTCTGGAGCAGTTCCTTAGAGTTGAAAGGCTGTCTCCTGGACTATAGTTCTCAGTAAATAAAACTTAACTTGAAACTTTTAGGTTGTGTGTTTTTCTTCAGTCAACAACAGTATTGCAGTCAGTCAGTCAATTCAGTTGCTCAGTCATGTCTGACTCTTTGAGACCCCATGGACTGCAGCACACCAGGCTTCCCTGTCCCTCACCAATTCCCGGAGCTTACTCAAACTCATGTCCATTGAGTCGGTGATGCCATCCAACCATCTCATCCCTCGTTGTCCCCTTCTCCTCCTGTCTTCAATCTTTCCTAGCATCAGGGTCTTTTCAAATGAGTCAGTTCTTCGCATCAGGTGGCCAAAGTATTGGAGTTTCAGCTTCAGCATCAGTCCTTCCTGATGGTTTGCCTCAGAGAATCCTGTCCCTTGGCCTGACTCTTAAACTGAAGTGCCTTTGTTCAGATCCCTGTCCACCTGTGGATAGCAGGAAGGAAGAAAGTAACACTTTCCCTGCCTGAGGCTTGCCATTCTAGGAGATGTTTGCAAAACTAATGGCCTTTTTACTTTGGTTCCTCACCTCCCCTCATCTCTGATCTATAAAAGAACCTGGCATCCAGACCCCAATAAGATGGTTATTTTGAGGTGCTAGCCTGCCATCTTCTTGGTATGCCAGCTTCCTGATTAAAGTCTCTTCCTTGCCTCAATTGCAGTTGTGGTTCCAGACAACCACGATAAAGCAGATATATAATAAAACAGGTCACACAATTTTGTTTTGTTTTTCAGTACATACAAAAGTTATATTTATACTCTACTATAGCCTATTAAGTGTGTAATAACATTATGTCTAAAAACAATGTAGTAGTAGTGGTGGTGGTAGTAATAGTATTGTTAGTCGATTAGTTGTGTCCGACTCTTTGCAGCCCCATAGACTGTAGTCCACCAGGCTCCTCTGTCCAAGGGATTTCCCAGGCAAGAATACTGGAGTGGATTGCCATTCCCTTTTCCAGAGGATCTTCCCTACCCAGGGATCAAACCTGTGTCTCCTGCACTGCAGGCAGATTCTTTACCATCTGAGCTATAGGGAAGTCCTCAAAAACAATGTATGTCTCATAATTAAAAAAAAGTTTATTGCTAAAGAATGCTAACCATTATCTGAGCCTTCAGCAAATCATAATCCTTTTGTAATAGTAACATCAAAATCATCTATCACACATCATCCCCAATATAATAATGAAAAAGTTTCAAATATTGAGAGAATTACTAAAATGTGACACCCAGAGGCAGTGAGCAAATACTGTTGGGAAAATAGCACTAAAAGACTTGTTTGAGAGTTAAAAGACTTGTTTTATTGTACTGCAAAGTACAATAAAACAAGGTATGCTTGTACTCACTTCAATTAAAACTTCAAGAGTACTCACTGGCTAAGGAACAAGTGTTTATTTTGTTGAGGGTTCATTCTTTGTTATGCCATAGGAGGCCAGTGTGAAACAGAGTGTGGTGTCATCAAAAGTCAAGGAGGTAGAGAATGGGCCCTGTCAGCCATTTCCCCTATGTCCCCCATCAGAAAAATTATAAACCCTAAAGGTCAAACATTAAAATAGTACTTGGAAGTGGCTTTAGTTATGGTGGACTTAACGTAAAGAAAAATTTTCCAAAATTCATCTTTGAGAGCCTAGTTTTTCAGGCTATACTACTATGAAGTATAAGAAAGCCAGTGTTTTAATCAAGGGAGGTTCCAAAGTAGTGCTTTTAAAGCTAAGATATGGAGCAAAGGAATAAAAATCCATGTCTGCAACCATTTAACATCCTATATTTATATTGTCCATTAAAAATAATGTAAGACAAATTTTTGGAGGGAATAATTTCAATTTCTTTAAAACTATAGCATATATATATATATATATAATCATTATATATATATATATATATATTAGTATGGAGTATAGTACACATATACAAAATACATCCCTAAAAATAAGATTTAAATATATATTCACCCTGAATACAGAGTTAGCACATGACAGATATTAAGCTTTTAATTCCTGTTCATACTTCTTCCTTTGCATACCCAATAGATTTGTTCACAAAAGCCTAACTCTTTTAAAAATAAATAAAATTTAAAAAATAAAAAATAATAAAAAATTTAAAAAAATTATTTAAAAAATAAATAAAAGTAAAAAAATAAATAAATAATTAAATAAATAATAAATAAAAATTTTAAAAAAACCCAACTCATCAAAAGACCCAGGGAATAAAGCTCATTCATGTACAAACAAAAATAACAAAATCAACAGTATCCTCTTCTCCTCCTCTCCCCTGAATAGACATTGACATGAAACCCACTTTTCCAAGCACAGTAGTTCATACTGAGTTGCTGAGATCTTTCTAGTTCCCACACCTTTCTTAACCAGATGAGTGTTAGTACTTCTTCAGAGATACAGTAGTGTCACAAACCCTACAGGCTTACTACTCCCTTGGGGACCATAGTTTATCTTCTTAGTAGAATATTATCTCCTTTATTCCCATGTGAGTGTGTCTACACATAGGCTATTCATTTGGGGATGCTAATTAGTAAGCTATTGCTTCAGAAGCTTAATGGTGGTAGTATTCCCTTTGATCTTCCTCTCTGGCCCCAGTTACTCCTTCATAGAAGAAAAATAGGTTCATTGTTCTCGTTTTGTAATTTTGTACTTACCAAGTGCTATGTCTGCAAAGGATTCATAACAGCATGATTTTTTTAAGCCCTCCTAGTCTTCAGTAGGGTGATTATATATGATCATTAAAAGCTTAAAGAAAAAAAAACTGATAATGGAAAAGCTTATCTTGAAGCCTCTATTTTTTTTTACTGCTCATTTAAGGGACTGTTAGTATACTTACCCTCTGTCTAACCCATTCTTCACACTACTACCAGGATAATAGTCTTGAAGCAGAGTTATGATGCCACACTCCTGTTCAAATCCTTTCATGACTCACAATAGTGTACGAAGTAAAGTTAATTCTTCTTAGAGTCTATTATTGAGAGACATCATGGGAATACAAAGAAAAATAGGTGAAATTACTACCTTCAAGGAATTCACAATGCATGAGGAAAGAAGACATTGGTGAAAAAGTAATGTACTAGATGACACAATGGAAATATACTTGGGATGCTATGTACCACGGAAGAGAGAGTATTTAATACAGTTCAAAGCTATGATGGGACGAATAGGAGTCAGGGATAGGATAGATCTTCATAGAGTTGATGAGGGCAGAACTGTCATATTAACTTAATAAGTATTCTCAAGACAAACTGGAGAGTTCATTTATTACAGCAGTGTTACCACCCTGTGCAAAAACAAGGCATGCTTATACAAAAGGCTTGAGACACACAAGGAATGCAATTGCTTCTGTGTCTCAAAGGAAATGGAATGCAATTCATAGGTGACTGGTGATAAATCTGGAAAAGTACATTAGCTCCAAAGTAATTAAATATGATGCCAAGGGTTTAAGTAGGGTACTTATCTGTATAGATGTTTTTTCAATTGATAAATCTTAAAGTGTAAAGGATGGACTACAAGAGAATGAAGGCAAGAAAACCAAGTAGGAATCTATTGTAATGGTTTAGTCAAGAAGCAATAAAGTCCTGAAGCTTGGTAGCAGTGCTGTGAATGGAGAGGAAGAGGTAGATTCATTAGGGATTTGAGAAGCAGGAATGAAATGACTTGGGGATTGATTAATGGCAGAATGTAATGACAAAAATGTCTAAGATGATCTTCACATTTTTAATGTTGATAACACTAACTGGGTAAAAACAGAAAATTCAGGAGAAGGAATGCAATGGGGGGAAAGAGGACTAATTAGAATTTGGATGTATGGAGTTTGGTATAAGGCCCTCCATGATCTGGCTCCTATCTCCTTTCTGCTGATGCTGCTGCTAAGTCACATCAGTCATGCCTGACTCTGTGCGATCCCATAGATGGCAGCCTACCAGGCTCTGCCATCCCTGGGATTCTCCAGGCAAGAACACTGGAGTGGGTTGCCATTTCCTTCTCCAATGTGTGAAAGTAGAAAGTGAAAAGTGAAAGTGAGGTCGCTCAGTCATGTCTGACTCAGCGACCCCATGGACTGCAGCCTACCAGGCTCCTCCGTCCATGGGATTTTCCAGGCAAGAGGACTGGAGTGGGTTGCCATTGTCTTCTCTGACTCTCCTTTCTAGTCTCATCTATTACATCTTTACCAAATGCTGTGCTGACATACTTATTGTTCCCTGAAAAACTGTGCTCACTCCCTTCTCTATGTACTTGCTCAGAAGTAGTAGTTTGACTTGTTAACAGTGCCCTCTAATTTATTTATTAATTCAGGCATTTATTAGAAATACTTTTTCTGCATCTATTATGTGCAAGGTCCTGTTTGAGATGAGGTCCTGTTTGAGATGTTGGAAATATATCAGGGAACCAAACAATCAAATCCCTGTTGTCCCAGTTGGGGAAGAAGAGGGTAGCATGACTCGAGAGAGTAGCATTGAAACATATACATGTGTGCTGAGTGCTAAGTTGCTTCAGTTGTGTCTGACTCTTTGAAACCCCATGGACTGTAGCCTGCCAGGCTCCCTCTGTCCATGGAATTCTCCAGGCAAGAATACTGGAGTGGGTTGCCATTCCCTTCTCCAGCGGATCTTCCCAACCCAGGGATTGAACCCAGGTTTCCCACATTGCAGAGGAATTATTTACCTCTAACACCACCTGGGCAGAGAAGGCAATGGCACCCCACTCCATTACTCTTGCCTGGAGAGTCCCATGGATGGAGGAGCCTGATGGGCTACAGTCCATGGGGTCGCAAAGAGTCGGACACGACTGAGCGACTTCACTTTCACTTTCACTTTTCACTTTCATGCGCTGGAGAAGGAAATAGCAACCCACTCCAGTATTCTTGCCTGGAGAATCCCAGGGACAGGAGCCTGGTGGGCTGCTGTCTATGGGGTTGCACAGAGTCAGACACAACTGACGTGACTTAGCAGCAGCTGCAGCACCACCTGGGAAATCTTCTTCACCTGGGAAGCTTCTTCACCTGGAAGTTTCTTCATTTGGGAAGAAACATATACATTACCATATGTAAAACAGATAGCTGGTTGAAAGTTGCTTTATAACAAAGGGAGCTCAGTCTGGTGCACTGTGACAACCTAGAGGGGCAGGATGGGATGGGGGGTGGGAGAGAGGTTCAAGAAAGAGGGGACTCATGTATACCTATGGCTGATTCATATTGATGAATGGCAGAAACCAACACAACACTGTTAAGCAATTATCCTTCAATAAAAAATAAATTAATTAAAAAATAAAACTTTACAAAAGCAAGCAAACAAAACCACCAAAGACTGCCAATTAAAAAAAAAACTCTGTTGTCCAATTTTTCTAAATATACCTATAGCTCTTGAAGTATCCTCCATGAATATTTCTTAGATTACATGAGTAGAACCATATTAGTATTCAGTTATATAGCATTTTATCATCTATGATATAATGGATCCCTCTATCATAAGCATCCATCATAGTTTATATTTATTGTGTGAATACTCTCTAGACCAATACTGTCCAGTATAATGGTCTACAATAATGGAAATATTCTATAATACACCATCTAATAGAGTAACCATTAACCACACACGGCTATTGAATACTTGAAATGAATCTAGTATGACTGAGCAGCTGAATTTTAAATTTTATTTAATTTTAATGAATAGAAATTTAGTTTTCCATAGATGGTTAGTGACTACAATATTCAACAACAGTTTGGACCACCACCTTGTGGTGGGCAAGGACAATGATTTTCATATAAGTCAATATATCATTTAATTATCTAAGCTTTAGGATGATACATGGCTGAATTTGAATTACTATTTTACCATTCATTAGTTTGTAGGTTCAGGCAGTTTGGGTAACTTCTATGCGTGCATGCTAAGTTGCCTCAGTCATGTCCAACTCTTTGCAACCCTATGAACTGTGGTCCGCCAGGCTCCTCTGTCCTTGGGACTCTCCAGGCAAGAATACTGGAGTGTGCCAAGTCCTCCTCCAGGGGATCTTCCTGACCCAGGGATCAAAGCCATGTCTTTTATGTCTCCTGCACTGGGAGACAGGTTCTTTACCAGTAGCACCACCTGGGAAGCCATGGGTAATGTCTATGGGTCTCAATTTTTTTAAGGAATAATGATAGGATCAAACTTTTGGGGTTGCTGTGAAGTTAAAGTAACATGATTGTACAACTTCTCCTTCCCAGAAGATAGACTATACTTTCCACTATTTTTTTTCCTGCTAAGTATATCTAAAACCCATGGATATGATATGATACATGAAACAGAGAGATGTTTCTGTTTCAGAGTCAAAAAGACTCTGAGAGATGAATGGAAGCCAGATCAGCTGGTAAGCTGTGAACACAAAGAATGACATAGCAGGGAGTTCCCTTGACTTTACTATTAAGCTTCCTTAGTGGCTCAGACAGTAAACCGTCTGCCTGCAATGCAGAAGACCCGGGTTCAATCCCTGGGTTGGGAAGATCCCCTGGAGAAGGAAATGGCAACCCACTCTGGTATTCTTGCCTGGAAAATTCCATGGTTGGAGGAGCCTGATAGGTTACAGTCCTTGGGGTTGCAAAGAGTTGGACATGACTAAGCAATTTCACTTCACTTCTTCAAGATACAGTCTTGAAGAAACCAGCAACCTAGGAATATCAACAGGCATACACATTAAAAATAGAGCCTGCTTTCTCTAGCCAAAAGACCAGGAAAGGGGTAGCCTAATAAGACAGAAAACTTTTGGTCAATAACCACTCTAGTGAAACAACACAACAACAACAACAAAAAAAACTGTGGACCCACTCCCACCAGCAAAGGCAAAAGGAGGAGACTAGACTTGCACTCGTTCTAGGCTTATGTAAGGTGTTCTGGTCTTCCCTGCCCTCTTTGTGGTGGTATCAAAAAAAGTTGAATAAGGTACTAGGACTTTTATCCCCAACTGGTGGTAACAAGCTAGCCTCCCATCCAGTGGTAGAGACTGTGGGAAGTACTGAGGTATCCTTCTTCCCCCCCCCTCCAACTGAGGAGGTGTCAGAGGAGGCCTAGAGAGAGTCAGGAATTTTAATATCTTGTGGGAGAAATGTCAATAACCTCAGATATGCAGATGACACTACCCTTATGGCAGAAAGGGAAGAAGAACTAAAGAACCTATTGAGGAAAGTGAAAGAGGAGTGTGAAAAAGCTGACTTAAAACTCAACATTCAGAAAACCAAGATCATGGCATCCAGTCCCATCACTTCATGGCAAATAGATGGGGAAACAATGGAAACCATGACAGACTTTATTTTCTTGGGCTCCAAAATCACTGCATATGGTGACTGCAGCCATGAAATTAAAAGACGCTTGCTTCTTGGAAGAAAAGCTATGACCAACCTAGACAGCATATTAAAAAGCAGAGACATTTCTTTGCCAACAAAGGTCTGTCTAGTCAAAGCTATCGTTTTTAAAGTAGTCATGTGTGGATGTGAGAGTTAGACCATAAAGAAAGCTGAACGCTGAAGAATTTATGCTTTTGAACTGTGGTGTTCGAGAAGACTCTTGAGAGTCCCTTGGACTGCTAGGAGATTCAACCAGTCCATCCTACAGGAGATCACTCCTGACTATTCAGTGGAAGTACTGATGCTGAAGCTCCAAAACTATGGCCACCTGATGCGAAGAACTAACTCACCGGAAAATATCCTGATGCTGGGAAAGATTTAAGGCAGGAAGAGAGGGGATGACAGAGGATGAGATGGTTGGATGGCATCACCGACTTGATGGGCATGAGTTTGAGCAAGTTCTGGGAGTTGGTGATGGACAGGGAAACCTGCTGTTCTGCAGTCCATGGGGTTGCAAAGAGTCAGACATGACTGAGTGACTGAACTGAACTGAACTGAACTGACTAGTAATAAGGCCACCACCCTTAGTGACAGTACATGACTACTTAAAAAATATTTAAGTAAAACACAGAAAGGCAGGAAAAAGTAATCAGAGAAATGAAAACCAGAAGAAACAGAAAAAAATAAATGGCAGATGAAGCTATAAGATATCAATAGTTTCCTTAAAAATAAGTGGTCTAAGTGGCGCTAGTGGTAAAGAACCTGCCTGCCAATGCAGGAGACATAAGAGACATGGGTTTGATCCCTGGGTGAGGAAGATCACCTTGAGAAAGGCATGGCAACCCGCTCCAGTATTCTTGCATGGAGAATCCCATGGACAGAGGAGCCTGGTGGCCTACAGTCCATAGGGTTGCAGAGTCAGACACAACTGGAGTAACTTGGCGCACGCACACACATACACACACACAAATATACAAATTAAAAGATAAAAAAATGGCACACCAAATTAAGAAACATAATCCAACTATATACTGCATGCAAGAGACTCACTACAAATATAACAATATAGGCAGGTTGAAAGTAGAAGATGGAAAAAGATTTATACTGCCAACAGTCAAAGGAAAGCAAGAGTAGGAATATTAATATTCCTAGATAGACTAAAGAGCAAATAAAATTACCAGATACAGGGAAGGACATTACATAACATCATCAATTCAAAAAGACATAGCAATCTAGGTGTGTATGCATCAAACAACAAAACAATAAAATATGTTTAGCAAAGACTAATAAAATTGATAGAAGAAATATGCAAATATGCAATTATAATTGGAGACTTCCTTAAAAATAAGTGGTCTAAGTGGCGCTAGTGGTAAAGAACCTGCCTGCCAATGCAGGAGACATAAGATACATGGGTTTGATCCCTGGCTGAGGAAGATCACCTTGAGAAGGGCATGGCAACCAACTCCTGTATTCTTGCCTGGAGACTTCAATATTCCCTCTTAACAACTGACATAACAACTTGAAAGAAAATCCACAAGAGTATAGAATTTAACAATAACATCAAACAAGCTGATCTAATTGATCTTTATAGAGCACTTCATCCCCCTAAAGCAGAAAACACTTTCTTTTAAGGTTCTCACGGAAGATATACTAAGATAGACCACATTTTGGACCATAAAATGAACCAAAATTTTTAAAGCAATTGAAAGCATTCAGAGTATGTTTTCTGACCACAATGGAATCAAACTAGAAATCAATAACAAGAGAATAACAGGAAAATCCCAGAAGACTTGCGAACAGACACACTTCTAGATAATCCTTGAGTCAAAGAGGGAGTGTTAAAGGAAATAAAAAAATGCATTAAATGGAGTGAAAATCCAACATGTTAAAATTTGTGGCACACCATTAAAGCAGTGCTGAGAGGGAAATTTATGGCACATATGCATACATTAGAAAAGAGGAAACATTTCAAAGTAATAAACTAATCTCTTAAGAATCTAGAAAAAGAAGGGCAAGATAAATCTGAAGCAAGCTGAAGGAGTAAAATAATAAAGAGCTGAGACCAATGAAATTAAAAACAGAAAAACAATAGAGAAAATAAATGAAAGAGTTGATTATTTTAAAAGACTGATAATATTTACAAATTTTGAGCAAGACTGACTGAAAAAAGAGATAAGATACAAAATACCAACACCAGGAATTAAACAGGCTATCACTAAAGACCCTGCAGACATGAAAAAGACAATAAGGGAATAATATGAACAACTATTCAAAAATAAATTAGACAACTTACATGAAATGGATCACTTCCTTGAAAAATACAAATTATCACAATTTGTTTAATATAAAATATTTAATTTGAATAACCACATAAATATTAAGGAAATTGAATTCATAAATTAAAAATGCCCCCAAAGAAATCTTCATGATCCGAAATCTATAGAATTCTACCATATATTTAAAGAAGAATTAAAATCAATTCCATAAAATTTCTTCCAAACAATGTAAAGACAGAACACTTGGTAATTCATTTTATTATTATTTTTATTTATTTATTTAATTTTTTGGTAATTCATTTTATGAAGCTACTGTTAACTCTGATACTAAAACAAAGCAAAGAAAATATAAAAAAGAAAATTATATGCCAGTATCTAGAAAGCTGAGTGCCGAAAAATTGATGCTTTTGAACTGTGGTGTTGGAGAAGACTCTTGAGAGTCCCTTGGACTGAAAGGAGATCCAACCAGTCCATCCTAAAGGAGATCAGTCCTGGGTGTTCATTGGAAGGACTGATGCTGAAGCTGAAACTCCGGTACTTTGGCCACCTCATGTGAAGAGTTGACTCATTGGAAAAGATCGATTGGGGGCAGGAGGAGAAGGGGACGACAGAGGATGAGATGGCTGGATGGCATCACCGACTCAATGGGCATGAGTTTGAGTAAACTTCGGGAGTTGGTGATGGACAGGGAGGCCTGGCGTGCTGCAATTCTTGGGGTTGCAGAGTCAGACACGACTGAGCGACTGTACTGAACTGACTTATCTCTATGAATACAGATGTAAAAATCCTCAACATAGTATTAAATTAAATTAAATCCAGCAGCATATTAGAAGAGTTACACACCATACCCAAGCAGCATTTATCACAGTAATTGCAACAGTGTTTCAACACATGAGTATCAATGTATTTTTTATACATATGCTATTCTCCAGTCTTCCCTGGTGGCTCAGATGGTAAAGAATCTGCATGCAACACAGAAGACCCGGGTTCAGTCCCTGGCTCAGGAAGATCCCCTGGAGAAGGAAATGGCAACCTGCTCCAGTATTCTTGCCTGGAGAATTCCATGGACAGAGGAGCCTGGCGGACTATAGTACACGGGGTCACAAAGGGTCAGACCCAACTAAGTGACTAACACACACACACACATGCTATTCTCTACAGATACACAGATACATGATTTTTTAGCTTTATAGAAACTAAAATATACTTCAGGAACATCTGATAAAAACTGATAAATTGAAACTTATAGATTAAAAAAATTTAGGTCTCTGGAAAAAGTCCTTGTAAGGATGAAAGTGTAAGTTATGGATTGGGAGAAATTATTTGCAAATCATGTATTTGACAAAGGATTTATAGCTCTATTTAAAGAACTCACAAAACTCAGCAGAGAAGGCAATGGTACCCCACTCCAGTACTCTTGCCTGGAAAAATGGACAGAGGAGCCTGGTAGGCTGCTGTCCATGGGGTCGCTAAGTGTCGGACCTGACTGCACGACTTCACTTTCACTTTTCACTTTCATGCATTGGAGAAGGAAATGGCAACCCACTCCAGTGTACTTACCTGGAGAATCCCAGGGACAGGGGAGCCTGGTGGACTGCCATCTACGGGGTTGCACAGAGTCAGACACAACTGAAGTGACTTAGCAGCAGCAAAACTCAACAGCTTCAGGAAAAAAAAAAAAAGCAAACCGGAATGGGCCAAAGGCGTTAAAAGACAATTCACAAAAGACATATAGATGGTAAAGAAGCACATGGAAAATATTCAATGTATTAGTCATTAGTGAGTGTAAATGAAAACTATGATGAGATTTTACCACACATCTATCAGAAGGGCTACATAGACACTATATAAAATATATGCAATATAAAATTAGTAACAATACCAAATGCTTGCAAGGATGCAGAGAATTCAGATTGCTCATATATCTGACAGTAAAATGTGAAATAGTATAGCAACTCTGGGAAAGTTTGTCAGTCAAAAGCAAACCAAAAACCAAAAAAATAAAAAAATAAAAGCCCTAAACTTGTGACTAGCATAAAACCTAGCAATTGTACTCCTAGACATTTATCTCAGAAAACTGAAAACTTATATTCAAACAAAAACTTGTACATGGATGTTTATAGCAGGTTTGTTTGTGATAGCTCCAAACTGAAAATAACCCAAATTGTTCTTTAATGGAAGAATGGTTAAACAAACGGTGGTATACCTTGGCGTACTTACTTGGAAATAAAAAGAAACAGAATATTGATACAAGCAACAACCTAAATGAATCTCCAGAGAAGTATACTTAGTGAAAAACAGCTAATACTAAAACCTTATCTATTAAACAATTTGATGTATGCAACATTCTTGAAATGACAAAATTATAGACACGGTGAACTGATCAATGATTACCCTAGGTCAGGGATAGGGCAGAGGGTAGGGATGAGTGTGGGTGTGACTAAAAAAGGACAAAACGAGTGATCCTTGTGATGGAAATCTTCTGTATCTTGACCATACTAATGTCTATATCTTGGTTGTGATTTTGTACTATAGTTTTGGCAGATATTACCATTGGAGGAAATGTGTAAATGATACATGCAGGATCTCTCTCTACTATTTGTTACAACTGCTAGACAACTGTAACAACTGTATTTGTTACAACTACTAGAGTCAACTCCTGTGACTCTATAATCATCTGAAATTAAAAGTAACCTTATAGCTGAGTAATTCCATTGTGTATATGTACCACAACTTCCTTATCCATTCATCTGTGGATGGACATCTAGGTTGCTTCCATGTCCTACCTACTGTAAATAGTGCTGCAATGAACACTGGGGTATATCTTTCCTTTTCAATTATGATTTCCTCAAAGAGAAAGACAAATACTGTATATTAAGGCATATATATGGAATCTAGAAAGCTAGTGCTGACAATCCTACGTGCAGTTCAGCCAAGGAGACACAAAGAACAGACTTTTGGACAAGTGGGAGAAGGAGAGGTGGGATGATTTGAGAGAATAGCATTGAAATGTATACATTACCATATGCAAAGCGGATAGCCAGTGGGAATTTAATATATGATGCAGGGAACCCAAAGCTGATAATCTCTGACAACCTGGAGGGATGGGGTGGGGAGCAAAGTGGGAGGAGTGTTCAGGAGAGAGGGTACACATGTATGCCTATGACCGATTCATGTTGACTTATGGCAGAGGCCATCACAATATTATAATTATCCTACAATTAAAATAAATAAATATATTTTAAAAAAGTTACTTTAAACATGAATGCATGTAAAATGATTAGTACAATTAGGGACAATCAGTAAGTGCTAAATAAAAGGTTTGGTAGAGTTTTGTTTTGTTGTGGCTATTTTTGCTTTGTCCTTGATATTTTCCTTTTGGTGCACGGCTTGGGCCAGGGCTTCAATGTAGTTACAAAGCTGTCTGGTGACTGCAGGGAGAGGCTTAAGGCAGATGCCCTGACTTCAGGGGGATGCAGAGGGGTCCCTCAAAGGTTTCTGGGCTCCTAGGCTGGTTGACGGAGAAGGCAATGGCACCCCACTCCAGTACTCTTGCCTGGAAAATCCCATGTATGGAGGAGCCTGGTGGACTGCAGTCCATGGGGTCGCAAAGAATCAGACACGGCTGAACGACTTCACTTTCACTTTTCACTTTAATGCTTTGGAGAAGGAAATGGCAACCCACTCCAATGTTCTTGCCTGGAGAACCCCAGGAACGGCAGAGCCTGGTGGGCTGCAGTCTATGGGGTTGCACAGAGTCGGACACGACTGAAGCGACTTAGCAGCAGCAGCACCAGCAGCAGGCTGGTTGAGGGTGAACCATTGGAAGAGTTACTGGCTCAACTCCCCCTCCACCCCACCCTCTGTCTGCAGGAGTGGGGTATGGGGCGATTAGGTGGTTGTAATCTGCTTGATGAGTTTCAGTTGCTCCTCCAGGAAGCCACTCTCTAGGAAGTCACAGGCATGGAGGTCTGCACAAGCAGAACCCAGGGCAGGCAGGTTCAAAAAGGCTTGACTCAGGTTCTTCTCCAGGGCCATGGCAGCTTTCGTATTGTCTGGAGTTTTATTCCATTCATCTTGGGACGGCTTCTGCACTCCTGAAAGAGGCCAGGGACACCATGACAGTTTTGAATCTTCAAGAGATACTGAGCACCCTTAAGCTTCTCCACCACGAACTCACAGAAGTGACCCACCCCCTCCAGAGCTGCAACCCCTTGGTTGAAATAGAAGCCCAGAGAGAGGTAGGTATAAGAGGATCCAGATTCAAGGTGAGCCCATGGTTGATGGCAGCCTTCATCTCAGTGGAATAATTCTGATGAATCTGGGCATCCACAGTGGGTCAGCCATAACCAGTTAAGCAACAAAAAAAAAAGAAAAAGAAAGAAAGAAAGAAAATGGCGTTGGCTGGTCCAGGAGGCTGAGGAGGGCAGAGAAGATAGTCTCGGAGGATGTGATTGGAAAAGAGGCTGAAGGGTGGTCAGAGGCTGGAAGAAGGGGTGTCCACAAGTCTGGTACAATGTTGAACCAAGAGAGATCCATGGACCACTGGGTGTGCTATGAATAGTTTTAAATTGGAAGCTAGTTGCTACATGGGAACAGACGAAAATTATAATTGCTAAGTATTGTCCGATGGATATTGACAGGTGAAATTATTTTACAGGTAATGAGAAAGAAGGCCTGAAATAAGAAAGGGATACTCTGGAGAAAGAGGGAAAGGAAAGAAGTGAGGGAAAGCTTTTGGGGAGAAGGATAGTAGAAAAAAAGATAAATCCAGAGAGAATGAGACAAAATGGAGAGAGAGGGAAGAGGGAAGGATGTAAAGGATGGATAGAGAAAAGTGCAAGTAATCAAGAGGAAATCTTCCATACAGGTCAGGTAAAGGTTTAGTTAGCTTCTTGGTGGAAATGAGTGACACTGTTATAAGGGGCAACACCTGTTCTACTCCAATACTGGTTGAGAGATTCATTAGGAATTTATTCCTTTGAGTCAATGACCTATGAAGACTAGGGCAAATGCCTTTCTGAGAGGTAACATGTTGCTCATCTCAGTTATTAGAACTCTTGTGTAAAGTCATTTATTAGTCACTTAAAGGATCTAGATGGAAGAGGACAAAGAACCAATTAGAAAGTAGTGAGTGATTAAAAATTCACAACATGTGATCTTAAATTGAGAGCATCTGGCAACCGTGGTCCCTGCTTATGTTAAAAGTATTTGGAGATGAGGATGATGTGAGAGGCAGTGCCTACAGAAAGGTAGGTGAACAGTGAGGAACCTTCTGAAAATAAAATGCGATGTTTGTTTGAACCATGTGGAATTGCCATTTTAGTTGGTTAAGTAATGTTCCATATGGTTCCACCTAGTATATGTGAAAGCACTTGAGAAACTCTAGTAAAACGTTTATATGAATATGTTACTATGAGGCAGGGGACAATTTGCATTGGGGAAAAAAGGACAAGATATAGTGTCTGGGAAGTGAAGGGAAGTTGCTCAGTCGTGTCTGACTCTTTGCAACCCCATGGGCCTACCACACTCCTCTGTCCATGGGATTTTCCAGGCAAGAGTGCTGGAGTGGGTTGCCATTTCCTTCTCCAGAGGATCGAA